>NC_139027.1:96732009-97932009 GCF_964662115.1 Mustela nivalis
ATATGACAAGGTCTGATCTACCTGGTGCTGAGAATTTACTCTTGAAAGAGCAGGCATGATCTTGGGTTCTGCTGTTGTAGAACTTGTGGGTCCCAAAGTATGATCAGCAAATATTAATCAACAAAACAATAGAGTCAGGAGAAGGAAATGGTGGGATTAGCAGACAGTCATCCTACACTTAAGGACTCTTTCTTTCCTTTTTATAAGTTTGTCTTATCTGCTTCAAGTGCATTTACACCAAATGAAGGGAAAATTCCATAGCATGATATATCATACTTGGCCTGGAAGTGCTATTCCTGCACATTTTCCTAGATTGTCATGACTCTCCTGGTGGTCTACCTCCTCTGGTCATGAGGAATCAAGAGGGATATGGGGCCCCACTTAGATATCCTTGCCTCCCCCCTCAATCTCTCACCCACCCAAGTTTCTCTCTGTGTACTTAGGGGCAACTCAAGGTTAGGGAGGGTGCCTGACCTACCTGGATCTCCCCACTTATCTTTGACCTGCAGTGCATCCTTTCCCTTTCATCCTTATCAGCAGGGAGGGTTGCTAATGCCTCAAGCCACTGGAACATCTCCAATGTCATATTTTAAGTTCTCTCTACCAGTAGTTCATCACAAATTCTCCTGCTTGATATATAAGAAATCCCTTTTCTCTTTCTATAGTTGGCCTTCAAGTCTATGATCTCAGTAGTCTAGAGACTTCAAAAAAATCTAATTGCATAACCAACGCTGATCAATGACTCTATTGTTTTGTTGATTAATATCCATTCTTATGCTGAAACAATGAAATTCATTCATTCAGTGGTGGAGGAGCCATAGTGCTTTCATTATACAATAAAGCATATGAAAAACACAAAGGTGTTAAAAATTTTGACAATACTGTATCCATTGCATAACATAAAAGCTAAAATAGCAGAAAATGGAGTTGTTAGCTGAAACTCAGAGATTGAAAATATGTAAATACAGATTCAGTATGTGAGGGAAGAAAAATAGATTAAAAAAAAAACCTCTAGAAATAGCTTTGAAAATCTTAGGCAATAAATGTAATAACAGTTTTAGAAAAATATCAAACAAAAGCAATAAGCTGAAAAAAATAAACAATACAATAAATCTTCAAAACAGATATGGTTAAAGATGTTATGCCTAGAACAACACCTTTGAAGAGTTGATAAGTTGAAGAAGTTGAGAAGTGTCAAACTATCCAGGTAGGTCAGGTAGGTCAAAATCCTTATAGATGGATTTTGACACCCAGGAAAGACTGAAGGAATCAGTGTCTTTGTGGTTGATAAAACAACAGCTTCCTTATCATAGTAAGATCAAGTTGATATGAGAACAAGTGTTCCAGGAGGTCGCATACCTACAGATTAGAGAATTTTTGCAAGACTCCTGCTGTCAAACAGCAGAGGGCAAGCTGTGTCTATACAGAGACCAGATAGCTGGGTATGTCAAAAGGGCTAAGTCCTCCAAAGCCTTGAGTTCTTGATCAGGTTTCCCCTAAAGAGCTGAGTAATGCTGGTATAGTCTTCCTGTCTCTGAGTCAACCTGTTCCTATCTGTGCATCTATTGATGGGCATGATAAGTCTGCCAAACTAACAGTGTTTAATGAGGATTAACTGGGATCATGAGGAAATGTTTTGCAAACTCCATGTACATGGAGTTAATTGGAGCACCAGGACCCAGGCACGTCAGGAAAGAGGGAAATGTATTTATACTTGGATCAAGAAATGGTATTTGGGGCGTCTTCTTCCTGCCTTGTCTTCGGAGCTTTTGTTCGTAGAGCGGCCAATAGCAAGATGTCTTCAGGAAATGCCAAAATTGGGCATCCTGCCCCCAACTTCAAAGCCACGGCTGTTATGCCAGATGGCCAGTTCAAAGACCTCAGCCTATCTGACTACAAAGGAAAATATGTTGTGTTCTTCTTTTACCCTCTTGACTTCACCTTTGTGTGTCCCACGGAGATCATTGCTTTCAGTGACAGGGCAGAAGAATTTAAGAAACTCAACTGTCAAGTGATTGGTGCTTCTGTGGATTCTCATTTCTGTCACCTGGCATGGATCAACACACCCAAGAAACAAGGAGGACTGGGACCCATGAACATTCCCTTGGTATCAGACCCCAAGC
This sequence comes from Mustela nivalis, assembly GCF_964662115.1. Taxonomy (NCBI): domain Eukaryota; kingdom Metazoa; phylum Chordata; class Mammalia; order Carnivora; family Mustelidae; genus Mustela; species Mustela nivalis. Next base: position 96,734,133 of record NC_139027.1, read on the forward strand.
GTACCATTGCTCAGGACTATGGAGTCTTAAAGGCTGATGAAGGCATCTCGTTCAGGGGCCTCTTTATCATTGATGATAAAGGCATCCTTAGGCAGATCACTATAAATGACCTACCTGTTGGCCGCTCTGTGGATGAGACTCTGCGACTGGTTCAGGCCTTCCAGTTTACCGACAAGCATGGGGAAGTGTGCCCAGCTGGCTGGAAGCCTGGCAGTGATACCATCAAGCCTGATGTCCAGAAGAGCAAAGAGTATTTCTCTAAGCAGAAGTGAGCGCTGGGCCATTTTAGGGCTGGGCTGTAGTGGGTGGCCATGAAAACAAAATCTCTTTTGTACTATTGTTAATGCTTAAAACATAAGACTTTAGACTTTGTGCAGATGTGGGACAGGCCTTTCCTGCAGGGGTTGGGGAGTCCAGCCTGCCTTCTCTGGAGAGAATGGCCTGAACTGTGTTACAGGGCAGGCCAACTGTGATGTACAGTAGGAGGGCAACACTTCTGATCTTCTGTTGTTTCTATTAAACTTGAACTGAGAAAAAAAAAAAAAAAAAGAAAGAAAGAAATGGTATTTGGTTGCTCCTGCCCTGATTTTCCCTTTAGGACCAAGCAGTGGGGAACACCCAGTATTGCTGCTGAGATGGGCAGGGCAGGGTGCACTGATAGGAGGTGACCAGGCAGATGGAGAGGCTGGGTGTGTCACTACCAGCTATTAATGGCTGACAGGAACATGGTGAGTGTATGTGGGAGTATGTGGTAGAAGGAGAGACTGAGGCAGAGGTGGACTTTTATCATTCCTCGCAAAAACTGGCTTATGGTTATGAGCAGAATGTGTATTCCAGTTTGTTTTTATTTAAGCTGGGCTACTTCCCTACTTACTCATTTATAACCAACACTCTTGGCATCTAGATAATACCATCTGCAAAGGAGGAATATATATCTTAAAAATAATAAGGGGAAGCTAATAATTACTAAGACTGTGGCTATTTGAAACCAAGAAATGGTGTGAGAAAGATTAGAGCCTCCCGATGATTGAAAAGGTTCTCTGCCAGAGCATTCGTCTGGATGACCAGGTACAGAGCTGACATGAGGCTGTAACCCACTATGTGGCAAATTGTCAAAGGTCCAAAAAAATGTACAGATAGGAATGTACCTGTTTCACAAGAAGTTCACGTGCAATGCTCAGCAATATTGGTGGTTTTGGTGGTAGCAGTAGTACATAAGGAAATACATGTTAGGAAAAGACAACAGGCCTAAAATGGATTCACTTATGGTCAGCTCATCACCAAACCAAGATTTAAATACAGCTTTGCCTTTCCTAGAAATGGACTCTTAAACTAGTCCATCAAGAATTGCCTGATCAGCACTAGCTAGGTAATCTGCCTTACAGACCCCTGCTGTCCCCTAAAGGAAAATGACCAAGCAATAACCAATCCACTTTTTTGCCCAGTGTAAATTCCTTGTTCCTGCTCACCTCGACCTATTAAAACCTTTTATATTTTACAACTCATCAGAGCTCCTTTCTATCTGCTTGATTATATGCTGCTTGATTCATGAATCATTGAATAAAGCCAATGAGATCCTTAGAAATTACTCAGCAAATTTTTAATGGATTTAATATGCAAAAACCTTTATTTTTGAAATTTTGCAATTCAGTCAAAAGCATAAATGTGAAAAAAAAACCAACTAATAAAAAGCTATAAAAGACAAGAACTCCAACATTATTGTTAGTGCTTCTGCTAACAAATTTTGAACCTGTTTGTGGATAAGTTGTATTCAAGGTTCTCAGTGCAGCTGAGTAGGTATGAGATATTCACGGTATAAACACTACTTTTTTTATTTTAAATGACCTCTATATAATAAGTATACAAACCAATTTGATACATATGGCAGTCTATTGTCATTAGTTGAAATAACTTCTTTGTATAGTTCTTCACATTCTGGTTCACTTTACAAGTTCATCATTCTCACAGGAACATGGTGAGTGTATGTGGGAGTATGTGGTAGAAGGAGAGACTGAGGCAGAGGTGGACTTTTATCATTCCTCGCAAAAACTGGCTTATGGTTATGAGCAGAATGTGTATTCCAGTTTGTTTTTATTTAAGCTGGGCTACTTCCCTACTTACTCATTTATAACCAACACTCTTGGCATCTGGGTAATACCATGCTTTCTATAAAATCAGTGAGACTGTTAGACATGAATAAAATGCAACCTATGTATACATTTTTGTAGAATTTTGGAAAATTTGGGCTATGAGGGAGGAAAAAAAAATACTCAGCCCTTCAAGTTTCTTCTAACTGTACTAAGAATCAAATTGACATGAGACAAATTAACAGGAAAAAAATAAAACTTAATTTTGTATGCTTGGGAAATCCACACAGACAGGGGAATTCCAAAGATAAGCAAATTGAGGTATATATGTCATTTTGAATTAAGGAGAAGAGGGTAGGGGTTTAGAGCTTCAAAAGAAAATACTGCAATTCATAGGAAGATGAAAGAGAGTAGATGTTTGCTAAACACATGTTTGCTGCACAGAAGCAGTAGGACAAAGAGACTTTGATCAAACAAGCCTTGCTACATTCCTCCGTTTACCATGCCTGGTTCATAGTATAATATAGTTATCTGTGGTGCTAGCTCTCTTCCTGGAGCAGTTCTTTTATGCAGTTGTGGGGATGGGGTTGCAGCTTCTTTCTGAGTCTTTGAGCCTGATTGTTTTTTAGCTCAGCACAATCTGCATGTCAAAGTGGGGAGGTCTGCCCTTGGCCTTTATAGGGACAATGAGGAATCCATGGCTACTTTCTTCTATCATTTTTCCATTTTACAAGTCAAGTCAATCCTTCAAAATCCACCCAGAGGCCTTTTGCTTTTTTCATTTTTTAAAGGCTATTTTCTGTCAAGAGCTAATTCCCAAGGATCTTTTTAACATGCCCAAAATACAGCAGTTTTATTAGCCATTGAATATATGTGCTTGTTGTGGAAAATTGTCAACAGAGCAATTATTCCTTCCCGTAGTTGTTTTCACTCTTCCGGTGTCTAGAGTCTCAGAACCCCTGTGATGTCCAGGACAAGCCTCATATGTCATCACTATTCGGCATCTGGTCAACTTTTCCTCATTTACATTTCCCCCAGGGGAGTCTGAGTGGTCATCTCCTTATGGAGTCTATGGCAAAACTCCTTATGCCTCCCCACATGGTTTTTTTTTTTTTTTTTAAATTTATTTATTTATCAGAGAGAGAGAGAGAGCAAGCACAGGCAGACAGAGTGCAAGGCAGAGTCAGAGGGAGAAGCAGGCTCCCTGTGGGAGCAAGGAGCCTGATGTGGGACTCGATCCCAGGACGCTGGGATCATGACCTGAGCCCAAGGCAGCTGCTTAACCAACTGAGCCACCCAGGCGTCCCAACATGGTTCTGATTCATTAAAGTCCTGTCCAGCTTCAGAAAGTCCTTTTTATTGAAAGGATATGGCTAAGCTCTTTATCTTTGTGTCACAATCCTTTTTTCAATTTATTTCAGTAAGGCACTACAGTTAAAATGTATTCGTGTCATGGCTTGTTAGCAAGTACAAAAGGATACATCTTAGCCGAAGTGGTGAATTAAAGACTTAACACAAAGGCTAAAATTTGATATGTTTCAAGCTGTACAGTAGAATACATTTGCTAACATTGGATAGTAAAGAATTTTGTAAAGAAGACAGAAAAAGAGCACACCATAAGAAAAAAACACGAAACAGACTCTTAACTCTAGAGCACAAACTGATGGTTACCAGAGAGGAGGGGAATAGGGGATGACTCAAGCAGGCAGTGGGGATTGAAGAGTGCACTTGTGTTGAGCACTAGGTGATGTTCCTTACATCAGTATATTGTATACCTGAGACTAATATTACACCACATGTTAACTAACTGGAATGAAAACTAAAAGAGTAAACCATAGAAAAACCATTGTTAAATTAGACTGCATTAAAATTAAGAACATCTATTCTTCTAATGACCCCATAAACAAAGACATAATCTCTCTTTTCAAGAAGTTTATATTCTAGAGGGCAGGAGATAAACATAAACCAACAAACAAAAATAGGAATCATCTATATGCAGAAAATGACTTGTGCTGTAAGGATATCTAACAGGAAGGTGGCACAGGGAAGCATCAGAGGGATACAGGATGGGGTGAGTTTTCTCTCATATACCCTTCTAGGTTATCTTTTCTGCTTGAATCAATCTGGGACTTCAGGCTTTCTCTGAATATTGACATTGAGTCAGAAACCTTCCTAGGTTACTTTTATTTGGTAATCTCATCACTGTAGCCTAGAGCAGCTGCTTCATAAGCATTTGTCTTTTGGATTTTGGATTATTCTTTTTGCCTTCCTTTCCTGATTCAGTTTCTTTCTTGGTTTGCTAAGTTTCTAGATGAAAACAAGGAAAATGCTACCCATCCACTCTCCACATTTTTTCCCTCCACAAAGAAAACCAATATCCTGACTCCTTTAACTATAGCCCAGTGTTTGTAAACTTTCTATACATGGGATTATTTGATGTGTTTTTTTGTAAGATTTTATTAATTTGAAAGAGAGAGAGAGAAAGAGAAAGAGAGAGAGATAACAGTGGGAGGATCAGAGGGAGAGGGAGAGAGGATCCCAAGCACTCTTGCCTTTGAGCTCAGAGCCTGACGTTGGGCTTGATCTCATAACCTTGGGATCATGACCTGAGCCAAACTAGAAATCAAACACTTAACTGATGGAGACACCCAGTGATGAATCTGGCTTCATTATATCTGTGAAGTTTATCTAGTTGTTGCATATATTGCTAATATATTCCATTTGCTATGCCAGCATTCTTCTGTATGAATAAACCATATTTTTAAATTAATTCCACTCTTGATTTATAAGTGCATTTTCCTCAATTTCTTGTTATTAAGAGTGCTGCTATAAGCATTATTTTTCAAGTCATAAAGACATAACAAATAAATCTCTGTGCTATGAGGTATATGTAAATTTAGATTAAATAAATACTGTTCACCAGTTTTCCAAAATGTTGACCAATTTGCATTCACAAGCAGTGTGAGTTCGTGATCTGCATCTTCTCACAAACACATGGTGTGATTCAGATATTAGCTGTGTTTTGTTTTGGCTATTCTGGTATATGTCTAATGACATCTCATTTTTCTTTTGGTCTGCATTTCTCTTAAGACTATCGTTAGCAGCATTCTGGATAATTTCTTTTTATCAAGTGCTTACTCAAGTCTTTCAATCATTTTTTGTCTGTCTTTTTTATTAATTTATAGAAGTTTTTAGTCCACTTTCTTGGCCTCATTCTTTCACTCTGCAGTTTGCCTTTTCACCCATTTTATGGTGTTTTGATGAACAAACTGCTAAATAAACAGTCTAATTTAATGATCCTTTCTTTTATTGCTGGTAAAGGTTTTTGTTCATGTTTTAAAAATCCTTCCCTCACTCAAGTGATCAAATATTCTTTACATTAACTTCTAGAAGCTTTCTGTTTTTCCAGGTTATATTTTAAAGAGAGGGAATATTATTTTTTTCCTTTCTATAAGTATGTGTATCTATCTTGAAGATAAGAAGACAGAAAAAGGAAAAGAAATGTTTATGTCCTATATGTTGCACACTCCTGGACACAACAGCTAAGATTATAGCACAACTGAAACCATTGCATAAACTATTGTTCAGGTACATTTTGAAAACCAAAGTGGAAATATGTTAAGAAGTAGAGAGCTCTCAGTATTTTACAAAAAGAGCAGTGAAATAAGTTACTTCAGAAATAGAAAGACCAGTCAGCATATCATCAAGATAATCTCTAGGCAACCAAAATCAGTCAATTTAAAGCATGCCTTACGTTAGAAAGGCTGAGAGCTTTGCTTATCAAAACTGAACAGAGCCCTGACAAGTGTGCTGGCACTTGTGGGAAAAAATGCTTTTCAAAAGTTGTGTATATACACATACACCATGGTCTATTGTCAGAGTTTCTTCTAAGTTATTTTTTCTTTTTTGTTACACAAAACAAGGAGGTAGACCAGACAAAGAAGCTAGCTTTTCTGTCTCATTATTTCTGTCCACATTCTACATTTGACAAACTGTGTCTATAAGTGTCCAAGATTGTTTTCCTTCTCAAGTAAATACGTAGGCAAGGGTTTGGTTGTAAACAGATAACTTGGCTGGGCATCCCAAGAAGTTTTTGCAGGGATGAGGACAAATGAGACAGGGATGGGAAGCCAACTGATAATGGTACATTATCCAGAAAGTTATAGCTGTGAGCCCCTGAAGCTTAATTCTTGGAAAATCTAGGAATCAGTGTGGAACACGAGTTCCACGTCTCAGAGTTATTTTCTCTGAGGGGCATAAGGGCTGAGGCATCTATCCACCAAATCCCTCAGTCATGGGGGGGGGGCGCTGATGAGGGGAAGGCATTGATTCTCCCAGTTTTTGCTTGCTGTGGGCACAGGTGACTGGCTGCCAGGGAAAGTCCTTTGACCTCTACAAGTCTGGCTGCCATGCTCCCTAGTGGCAAATCCTGTGGGGACCTGGTGATACTAGATCATCTGTTGAAGGAAAGGGATCTGTGGAGGAATGGATGAAGCTACTAGAAGGACTGTTCTCTATCTTAGAGCCCCTTTGTGGTGACCCACAACAGAGGCATATCATGAACTTGCCACACAAAGAAAGAGGATCATGGGTGGGGTGTTTTTCAGAGAGATTTCTGCTGGACTGTGAATTTTGTCAGTCCCAGGTGACAAGAGCCTCTTCAGGACAGCCTCCAGGCAAGCTCTCCAGGTGGGCTTCTGTGGTCACAGCTAGGTATAAGTCCTGAGAGATGGAGGGCTTCAACTCTAAGTGCCAAGGTATATGCCTACAATAGGTAAAAATCCTTTAAAACAGAATAAACCACTGTCTGATGCACCAACTGGATTAACATGAGAGACAAAATGTTTGAGTGGAAAAAACCCTGCACATAAAGGACTGCACAGTATATGACTCAATTTATATTAAGTTCATAAGAATCAAGCAATCTGGATAGAAGTCAGAATTACTTTAAAAGGACAAGGATAGTGTGCAGGAAGGGTCTTGTCTCTTTGTTGACTTATTTAATTTGTATATTCAACAAAAAAAAAAAAAAAAGGGAAGAAATAAAAATAAACCCCAAAATAGGTGTTTATGAAGTAAAATCATGGCCTTTCCATCCCTCTCCCCAGAGTGCCTGTTGCACTCGGGCAGTAAGGATCAAGGAAGTTGCAAGTGCATTGATCTGGGTGTGAAGGAGCTGGGACTCGGCCCCAAATCTCTCACAGTCTTCTTTTCTTCCCAGACAAGCACCACTACTTCCCTGGGAGCTGACTATGAGTCAGGCAAACCGGGAGGGACCCCCGGAGAATTCTCATGACTCTGTTCATGTATCAGATCCAAAGATGGCCTCTGTCAATCCCTTTAGTTCTTTCCGTCAACAAGGAGGTCCTTTCCCCTCCCAATCCCACTACCAATGGAGGCTAGCCTGTGACTTGCTTTGACTAACAGAATCTCATAGAAAGGACACCATAGAAAGGACATGCTTGTTCTGGCGTCAGCCCTGAGAACCCTGGAAGCAACTACTTCCATCTCCATATTCTGTGGGGAAACCAACCACTGTGCTCCAAGTGTGCTCTGACTAGACTTCTGAGGGACGAGACACTTCAGGGAAAGAAAAAGACCCATGAAGAACCAGGAAGGTGGCAGTCACCTGAGTAGAGTCTTCTTGGGCCCTCTTAGCCAGACAGCTACTTAATACAACCAAGTGAGTGGTACAAGCTGGTGCCATAAGGAGAGAACTGCCAAGCCAAGTCCTGCCTGAGTTACTGACCCACTGAATTATGTGGAACAACACATTGTTCCTGTGTTAATCCTCCAAGTTCTATAGTGGATTTTGATGCAGTACATAAATTGGAAAAATGACAAAATATAGAGGCAAAGTATATGTAGGCACACCCTAGAGATACTGTGGGCTTAGTTCCAGACTACTGTGATGAAGTAAATACTGCAGTGGAGAGAGTCAGATGAACTGTTTGGTTTCCCAGTGCATATAAATGTTATATTGCACTATACTATAGTCCATTAAGTGTGCAATAAATAGCATTATGTCTAAAACTAAAATTTATATACCTTAATTTAAAAAAATATTTTATTGCTAAAAGCTGCTAACAATCATCTGGGTTTCCAGCAAGTTGTAATCACCGATCACAGATCACCATAACAAATATAATAATAAACCAAAAAGTTTAAAATACTCCGAGAATTAAAAAATGTGACACAAAGACATAAAGTGAGTAAATGCTGTTGGAAAAATGATGTCAATGGACTTCCTCGATGCAGGGTTACCACAGACCTTCAAGTTTGTAAAAAACACAGTGTCTTTGAAGCACTGTAAAGCAAAATGCAAGAAATGCCTGTATCTACTGTTCATTACACTCCTAACTTGTTTCTTCTAACACTGGTCTTTCTAGCTCGCTCTTGGGGTACTCCCAGATGGGCCCATTTCCTTCCCATTATTGTCCTTCTGACCTTTGAGGCTAATTCACCTTCAGTTCTGCCTCAGCAACAAGGGCAATAGACTGTGCTCAGTGGTCTATTGGCCAAGATACATAGATTTTGTCTTTACTAAACCTCCCAGTGTCCTGGGGTCTCAGCTTCAATTCCTCTAATGACTCTTCAGCCAACCTGCTGTGTAGACTGGCCCCTCCACTAGTTACACTCCATAACTCTTGAAAGGAGGGCCCTGAGTATCTTAACTCTGGAGGTCACTGGTTACACCTACATTTCCTTCTCCCACTGCTTCTTCCCTCAGACAACTGGCAACTATTGCACAACAGGCACTGAGTAGACGTCTGTTAATTAAAAAAATAAATAAATAAATGCTTAAGACACATAGAAGAGCTCCTTGCATATGGTTGTTGGCATATACATATGGAAAACATTAAAAATAAAACTTGTCCCTCAACAGCACCAAAAAAAAATTACCTATTTCTTTCTATGAAGCTATATATATATATATATTTTAAAGATTTTTATTTATTTGACAGACAGATCACAAGTAGGCAGAGGCAGGCAGAGAGAGAGGAGGAAGCATGCTCCCTGCTGAGCAGAGAGCCCGATGTGGGACTCGATCCCAGGACCCTGGGATCATGACCTGAGCCGAAAGCAGAGGCTTTAGCCCACTGAGCCACCCAGGCGCCCCTCTATGAAGCTATATTAATGTTACTCTCTGTCTTGAAATGTTTTTCTTTCTTTCCAATATTTGCATATTTAAAAGCTTCTCATGCTTAAAACTAGACCTAAAATGACCCATTCTCATAAAACTATCTCAATTTTCTAGCTGGAAGTTATTTCTCTCCTTTTAACTTCCCTGAGCTTTGTATCTGCACAGTTTCAAAATCACCCATTTATGTTTTTCTACTTTCAGGCAGTTCACTCATTAATTTACTTGTTCATTCATTCAACACATACTTATTAAGTGCTTAATAGGTGCCAGGCACTTCCATTCATGGTTACTTTTCAATGCATGAAAACGCTAAAGAGGCCTTTGTTATAACTTCAGAAGTATTAAAATTCACCAAATTGGCCCAGGAAAATGTCAGCAAGCTATAGTCCAATCACTCAAGGACACCCTCTGTTCCCCAGACAACTTCAGCTCCTTTATTTCTACTGTTCTCTTAGCCCAGAATGTCCTTGCCTCACCACACTTCCTGCCCCCCTTCTCTGTGCCCTGCTCTCCCTCCTCTGTGCCCTGCATTGATTCCTGAGAAATTTCTCTCTAGAGGATCAGCTCTAATGCCATTTTCTCTCTGAAGACTTTCTTAACATTAGTTGTTTTACAACTAAATACCTTGTTGGCATTTCATATTTTGTACTGATATTTAGGAGGGCATCACTTTCTGTTTTGTGGGCCCTTCCCCAGGAATCTCTCAAGGTTTGCTACTTGGACTTTAGATTCTTAGAGAGAAGTGCAAGGCTTTCAGCTTTCAGGTCTCCCTTCACACTTTTTCTAGACTAAATCTAAGATGTAGTATTTTAAAAAAGTAAAGCTAGAAGAGTTAAGAGAATCGATACACACTCACTGGAAGGACACAAATGGAAAAGAGAGTAGCCCGCATTAAAAGTTGGCAAGAATGCAGAAGTTGGCAAGAATGGGACTCTCCTCCATTGCCAGTGAGAATGCAAGATGGTACAGCTGCTTTAGAAAAGAGATTGGTTATTTCTTATAAAATTAAATTTATGCCTACCATAAGACTCAGTCCTTCTACTCCTTGATAATTACAGAAAGGAAATGAAAGCATATGTCTTCACAAAGACTGTACTCAAATGTACTCAAATACTCAAATGTACTCAAATAGTCCCAAACTGGAGACAATCCACAATTCATCAACTAGTGAATGAGCGAACAAATTGCATATCCATACAAGAGAATCTTTCTTGGAAATAAAAAGTATACAACTACTGATATGCACAACACAAGAATGTACATGTCGCATGATTCCATGTATATGAAATTGTGAGTTGGGGGAAACTGGAGGGGGAGATGAACCATGAGAGACTGTGGACTCTGAGAAACAAACAGGGTTTGGGAGGGGGTGGAGGGTGGGGGGGTTGGGTAAACCAGGTGGTGGCTATTATGGAGGGTATGTGTTACGTGGAGCACTGGGTGTGGTGCATAAACAATGAATTCTGAAACACGGAAAAGAAAAAAATGATAAAAAATGTAAGTGTAATCTATAGTGGAAATAAAATGAGATATGTTGTTACCTGGGCTTGGGAGTAGGGAGGGAATTAACTGCAAAGTGACAAAAGAACATTTTGGGATGATGAATAGGACCTGTACCTTGACTGTAGGGTGGTGGTTACACAGATACCATTAGTTTAAACTCATCAAGCTATTTCTTTAAAATGAGGGCTTTTTATTATGTGTAAATGTTACCTCAATACAGTTGATTTAAAGACAGTGCCTTGGGTGGGGTTGCCATTTTGCAGGCTCTCAGCTCAATTACCTGCAAACTCTCAGCTGAATAACCTGTGACTTAATGGAGCTCCAGAGAACCTGGGATTTGAGGGCAAAATAGGACTAAATATACTGTCCCAGTCTATACTAGGTCCTCATTTAATTTTTACAACTGCCTTGTGAGGTGTTTCCAGAGTGGAATCTGAAGTTAAGAGTTTCAGTATTTATTCTACATTGAATAAGTAGTATATTCAGCATTCTTTTTGGTATGTTTTACTTAAATTCAACTAATTAACATGCAGTAGTATATTATTAGTTTCAGAGGTAGAGGTCAGTGATTCATCAGTTGCATATAACACCAGTGCTCTTTATATCATTGAGTACAGTCTTTGTGAGGCCTATCTTAATGCCCATCACCCAGTTACCCCAATCCCCACCCACCACCCCTCCAGCAAATTTCAGTTTGTTTCCTATGGTTTTTCTCCATCTCTGATTTTGCCTTATTTCATTTTTTCTTCCCCTCCTCTATGATCCTGTTTTGTTCCTTAAATTTCACATATGAGGAAAATCATATGATAATTGTCTTTCTCTGATTGACTTATAAATGGATTAAAAAGGTGTGATATGCCTATCTATTTATCATCTATCTATGTATCATCTATATATCTATCATCTATCATCTATCTATATCTATATACATATATATACACACACATACTACATACAACATACACACATATACATACACACATACTACATACACATAATGGGATATTACTCAGTCATCAAAAGAAATGAAATCTTACCATTTGCAACAATGTGGAAGGAGAGAGTATCATGCTAACTGAAATAAGCCAATAAAAGTATATTCAAGTTTTTCTTTTTTTAAGATTTTATTTATTTATTTGACAGAGAGAGAGAGAGCACAAGTAGGCAGAGAGGCAGGCAGAGAGGGGGGAAGCAGACTCCCTGCTGAGAAGAGAGCCCGATGAGGGGCTCAATCCCAAGACCCTGAGAACACGACCTGAGCTGAAGGCAGAGGCTTAACCCACTGAGCCACCTAGGCATCCCTTTATTCAGGTTTTATACCAAGAGTTTGCTTCAACAAAAATCTCTTGCTTTTACTTAGTTGAGTCCACTGTCTCTGGAAGAGGGTGGTACAGTGACAGGTGCAGAAAGAAAACATCCACTAGAGGGTATCCTTATGGCTGTCCCCAGCAGTTAATTACAGGGGAAGGAAGGTGCATGAAGAACAATGCTTACATAGGAAACTAACATTTTTGTTGGTTTTATCCCAGGCAACACAGGACCTAGAATTTAAGTGGGGAAATGGGAATGAAGCTAATGGAAAAGACCTCTTCTTCATGGATCCATTGCAAAACAACCCTACATGGGAGACCTTGGACATATATCAGGTACGTAATAAACAGAATAAATGAATGATCAAATGAGCTGACTAAAATAGGAAAATAAGAATAGCCAGTAAGATCAGAGAATTTATAGAGGTTTAGAGAAGTCACCACCCTATAGCACAATTCAGAGATTTGTGGGGCTGCCCTACACATGGACCACACAGTGGCCTGTGGCAGAGAGGTACAGCATGGTCGAGATAGGAGAACACCCTGCCTCCATCCCATGGGATAAAGAAAACATGTGCCAAACCTGAATGAAAAAATATGAAACAAAGTCCCCCACCCCAACCTAGTTCTTACTGTTTGAGTTAATCACAAATAAATTTTGTAATAACTTTTTAGAAACAGGAAGTATTGTTTATCATTCAGTTTTAGAATCTTCCCCCAAAAAGGGCTGTGGAAGGTGTAGGGGGTTATTACACATTCTAGCTGTCAGATACACAGAATGCCACATCCTTCCTTTTAACGACACATATCTCAAGAATTATACCCAAAAGTATAATATAAAAGTTAACTTCTTGTCCTAAGGAAATAGGTTATTCCCTGAGAAACAGGGATGGCAACAAAGTAACTGTAAAATCCAAATTGTCTGCTGGAAGAGCAATTAAAAATTACTTTTGAGATAGAAAAAGTAGCATGTGTCCAAAAAATTCCAAAGCATTCTTTTCCCTAGTATTTTACATTTGGGACATGCTTTATCATTGGCCTGTGCATTTTTTTGAAGATTATCTTTTTTGCTTAGTTTATTCTCCTGAAAATCTTTAAGTATAATACATTACGTTGCATTCCATTACATCACTTTACATTAGGAGGGAGCCCAAGAAATGAGGGAATAAGATCCACAACAACCATCAGGCACAATGCTGGGGTTTCTGCCATGCTTTGTCCCCTTCACATCTGACATCTCCTCTTCTCCCCTTTCTGCAGCAAAATATAGGAAATCATGCTTGTAAAACAAGCTTCCTGAAAGTCATTTCATTACAAGGCAAAAGAGGGAAATTAAATTTGGGACAAAAGACTTAACATTTATTTTTTTTCCTCTTGGAAAGCACTGCAAGGGGTGTGCTTTACAGGGTGAATCTAGGGCCTGCTTTGGTGATTAAGTTTGACCCCAAGCACAGCACCACTACCTTGTTAATTAGGTCACAGGGGAAGGTACTTCACTCATGTTTTACTGTCCCTGGTAGGGAAGGAGACCTTAGAGAAAGAGTGAGAGAAGCCATCTGGAAAAAAGCAGGGGAGTGCAGAGGACCCTAGCAACACAGTGACAGGTGGGTCTCAGGGAGAATGTAAGTGGCGTGAGCCTAAAGGCTGTGGTATTAGATAGTGGTTTTATTCATTAAAAATATTGCACTTTTTATTTTTTTAAAGATTTTACTTATTTTTATTTATTTGTCAGAGAGAGAGAGAGCACAAGCAGGGGGAGCAGCAGAGAGGGAGAAACAGGCTCTTCACTGAGCAGGGAGCCCAATGTAGGAATCAATCCCAGGGCCCCTAGTTCATGACCCAAGCTGAAGGCAGACACCCAACCGAGACACCCAGGCATCCCTACATTCTCTTTCAAACAATGTATGAGTAAAGACATGCTTTATTTATTTATTCATTCATTTATTTTTGTAGGTCAGATTGGAAAGTATTGTTATCTTTTTTATTTCAATTATATTCACTTAGCCACTGTATCAATAGTTTTTGATGTAGTGTTCAATGATTCATTTGTTATAACACACAGTTCTCATCATAACACACCCCCTCCTTAATACCCATCACCCTGTAACTCCCTAACTCTCCCCCTTCCCATCCGAAACCCTCAGTTATTTCTCTGGGCCTGCAAGGACCTATTTAGAAACTGTCCCTGCTCCTCTTCCCCCAGGGGATAAACCAGCTTCAGGTAACAAAGCCCAGATACAAAGGTGGGTCAGGCCAGGTGGAGACATCCAATCAGTGGGGGGGATGCATACTGTCTCCCTGGTTACCAAGGAGTATGGGCCCCGCCCTTTGGGAGCCTTTTGGGCGCCAATCCCAATTAAGGTGTAATAGGCTGGTTCAAATGTCTACTAGGGTAAATTGTAACTCAATTGGTCACCTAGCCTCACTGTGGAGTTTCCTGTGTGTGTTACAATCTCATTGGCCACCTGTGCGTGGGCAGGCCTGACTGCATGGCCTTTGCCCTTAAAAGCTAGTCTATGAAACAGAGAAGGGTTGCCTTCTCTTGTAAGAGGTGTGGCCCTGGACCTTCAGTTAGATTCTTGATGCTTGGCGCGAAATAAAGCTTTGCTTGACCTTCGCTTTATATCAGTCTCGCTCCTTTAATCCCGGACCCATTATTGGGGCATAACATATGGGGGCTCATCCGGGATTAAATGATGAGAACTGAACCAGCATCAGAATTTCTGGGAAAAGCCTCGAGGTAAGATCTCACAGATTTTACCCTGTGGGATCCACCAATCTCCAGGTGCTCTGTGAGATTGGTTGGTCTGTCTGGGTGGAGCTCCGGGTATAGCCCAGCTGGGTGAAGCCGGACTCGGCCATGCTCCCCAGGGCTGGAGAGGATGCGGGGACGCGCCTTCCCTCCACTGGTAGACTGCCAGGGGATTCAAGTCCCCCTAGACAGTCAGGGGGTTTGAGTCCCCCTAGGCAGTCAAGGGGGCTCGAGTCCCCTAGGTGGTCACCTAGGCTGTCAGGGGGTTCGAGTCCCCCTGGACGGCCAGAAGATCAAAAAGTCCCCACCGGTGGCAGGTTCAGGGTAAGAACTGCTGGGCCTGTGGTTGTCTTTGTCTTGTCTTTTTCTTGTCTGCTGTGCTGTTCGTTGTGTTTGAAGGAATGGGCAAATAGAGAGTAAGGGGAGTCTGACTCTTAATGGCTATAACTGGAGCCAACTGGGGGTAGTCTAACTCGATACAGAGACTTTAAGGAATATTCTCAAGCAGCTGCGAAACAACTTTGTTTCAGGGACATTTCTTGCCTTCTCTGGTCGGATGGAGAATGCCTAGCCCCTCCCCCTTGCTGGCGGGAAAGCATGGTGTGTGCTCCTCTCTAGGAGCTGATGAGCCCTGGAACTGGGAACCCTTTCTCTGCCTTCTGGTGGTACTTTGTTCTGTTCTTCACTGTCAGGAAACAAGAAAAGTGCCCCCTGGACCTAACACCCCTACTACAGATCTTCCCACCCGGGTCTCAGGTAAACATTCGAAGTGGAGTGGGCCCAGGTGAAACATCAATCAGTATTTGAACTAAGTTAAGTTTGTTGGGTTAATTAGGATAAACGTGTCTTTTGAGATAACAGTAGTAAATGTAAAACTTCAGAGTTTTTACTCAAGGTCAAAAAAATCTGTGTTAAAATCTGTTGAAATCTGTTAGCAAAGAGATGACTAGAACTGATGGTTAATTGTCTGTCTCAGAGTTTTAATGGGTATTTGTTAAAGTAGCCTTCAAAGTCTTTGCTAACCTGAAACTTCAACTAAATGGGATAAAATGCTAGAGCGCTGGTTGTTGGAACTAGATTTGTGCTTTTGAAATCTGTTGGTAAACATGTTTTGTTCTTAACTAATTGATAAATTTGCCATCTAAAGAATTCTGTTGTAACAGTTCACAATTGGTATATTTAATCTTCAGTAGAGGTTAAGGTATTTCTAAGAGTACAAAATTCTGCTAAGTGTAATTAAGACTGATGGAAATAAGGGAAACAACTCTGTAGAAAAGTAGGAAATAGGTAAAAAGGAGAGAAAAATACCAGATGCCTGATCCTGTTTGAGTAAGAAAGAAAAACAGGCCTGGAGCCACTGAGCTAGATCCATTCCTTCAGAATGGAGGGGGAGACCTGGTGGGGGGAGGTGTCCAACCTGTCTGAATCTGAAGAGTGCCTGACTGTGTGAATGTGTCTGTATGGCTCCACCACTTCGGTTACGGAGTCTGAGTGGGCTGCACCCTGAGTCTCATGGGGCATCATATGGCATAATGGTCATCTACTCCATGGAGTAGCCTGGTCCGGGGTTTATACTGACAGACCTTAGCTAAGACACTCCTAGACAGCATCTGAAAGATCCCCCTCCCTTTGTCTGCGACATCATTCATAATGGAAGGGAAACCCAGAAAACGCTTAAGACTGCACGCTTAAAAATATAAAAAGGAAAGACACTTGTATAGAAAAGCTGGTTTTCTCTCTGTTAAAAAAGGCAAAGTTTTCTGCGGTTAATTGAAATGTAAATGGCTTTCTCCTTGCCTGCCCAGAATTGTAAATGAGATCTCTTTGGCTCTTGAGGCTTCCTTGATATGCTAAGTTACTGATATACCTTGGGTTGCATTTGGGTAAATGCTGTAATTATTCTAGAGGTTCTATACATTTCCTAACATTTTAATGTCTTGATAAGGGTCATCACTTGATATTTAACTATATCTGTTCTGAGTTTTTGTCATTTGTAATTGTTTTAGTTCTCTTGTAAGATAAATTCTACCTTAAAAGAAATTCATATGGGAAGACTTTCAGAACAAATATAGGTCTTTGATATGTTAAAATCCTGGGAACTGAAATGGGTAAAGATTTACAAAAGTAAGGGCTACATTCAGACTAAACCAGAATTAGTAACATGGGACTAGATGAACTGAAAGGTTGTAATGTTGTGTCTCTTAATGTTTTAAACATTAATGGTTCTGTAATGTTTGCTCTTCTAGACTGGGGAAAATTTTTCTTAAGTTATCTGTAACTTATAGAGATGTAAAGGTGTTCATTTGTAAATGAATCAAGGCATTCAACTTTTCTATTTGAACCCTCTGAAACCAGTAAGTATTCTTCTTGGCAATCAGTCATTTGCATAAATTCAATAAGAATCTTTTATCCTTGTAACAGGACAGCATTGGACACTGGTTATTTTACCAAGGCTTTGACTGGCACGTCATATTTGAAAAGACTCAGATAATGACCAGCTTAAAGGAACTAAGGTTGACTTTGTAAAACCAGGAGCCATAAAGCCCTTTGGAACTTTTGGCCTGATACCTTGCTTACAGAGTTCCCAGCAGCCTCACCAGGTGAGTAAAGAATGTCACTCCCTGGTAGGAGGCACCTTTGGGCACCTCAGGAGTTTGCCCAAATCTGACAGGTATTGCAGGCATGTCTGATGGCAAGTACATGGCTTGGCTTCTGGCCCGGAGAGGCTAGTAAAAGTTCAACCTAGAGATTCCTTATAAAAAGTTCCAGCAAAGCAGATTCTAAAAGATCTGTATGATTACTCACTGTTCTTGCTGAGCTTATGTAAATAATTAGGCCAAGTTTGTTAAAACTGGACTTGTTTTTCAAACGAGTTAGTCCTGATTTGGCTATCTCTGGAAATGGTTATTTTAGAAAGAAAAATTGTTTTAATAACATGGCTTTAGGGTGTTAAATCCTAGATTAGATTGGTATTAAATGTTTGTTTAGCTAAGCTAGACAACTTAAGGTAAACTTCAGAGAAGTTGGACGATAACTTGTGTAGGCGATCTTGCCTTTGCCAGTCAGTCAGCCCCAGATATAAGAAAGAAACTTCAGAAAATTGAAGGATTTGAAAGGAAGAATCTGACTGACTTAGTGGGAATAGTAGAAATAGCCACTGAGGACTATGGGTCTTGCTTGCAGGGGATGAGAGGTCTTTTTCAGACTCTGCAGGGAAAAGGGTATCAGGTGTCAGCAATGAAAACACAGCTTTGTAAGAGCCACACCACTTACTTAGGCTTTGGTCTCCATGAAGGAGTTTCTTGGGACGTTGGCTGTGGACACCACGGTTCGTGGAGATGGCACAACCTCTCTATGAACTGACTAAGGGAGGACTCACTATGGTAGAGTTAGACTAAATTAGACTATAAAGGAGATTGGACTAAGACTAGAAGAAACTTAGTAAGCCAAATACATCAGGACACTCATTTGGGGACACACAAGTTTAAAGAGCTTATGGGCAAGCAGATCTAGGTTACTAAATTAGGGTGTAGGGCTCAAGATGTGGTTGATAGATGTGTTCAATGTCAGGCAGTAAATGTGTAAAGAACTAGAATGGGAAGAGAGAAAAGAGAAAGAGGTTGCTATAGCAGAAATGACTGCTCAGTCTGTACTCCAGTCACTGCAGGCATTACAGGGATCCGGACTGCCAACACTGGGCTGGAGACAGAGGTGTAGCCACATCCTCGCCAACCCAGGGACTTAGGTTGGATGTGCTGCCGCCAAGTGGGAGGCTTGGAGCCTCCCTGGAAGGGACCGTTTACTGTCATCCTGACCACCCCCTCCTCCTTTTATCAGAAACAGTAAGTTACTGATCAGAGGTCTCCACCTAGCCTGACCCACCTTTGTATCTGGGCTTTGTTACCTGAAGCTGGTTTATCTTCTGGGGGAAAGGGAGCAGGGACAGTTTCTAAATAGGTCCTTACGGGGCCCAGAGTCTCTCATGGTTTTTCTCCCTCTCTGATTTCTCCCACTTCAGATTTCCTTCCTTTCCCCTGTGGTTCTCTGTGCTATTGCTTATGTTCCACACATGGGTGAAACCATATGATAATTGTCTTCCTCTGTTTGACTTACTTCACTTAGCATAATCCCCTCCAGTTCCATCCATGTCAAAGCAAATGGTGGGTATTCACCATTTCTGAGGGCTGAATAATATTCCATTGTATATATACCATTCTTTATCTATTCATCTATTGAAGGGCATTTTGTCTTCTTCCACAGTTTGGCTATTGTGGACATGGCTGCTATGAACATTAGGGTGCATATGCCCCTTCTTTTCACTACATCTGTACCTTTGGGGTAAATACCTAGTAGTGCAATTCTGGGTCATAGGGTAGATCTATTCTTAACATCTTGAGGAATCTCCATACTGTTTACCAGAGTGGCTGTACCAGCTTGCATTCCCACCAGCAGTGTAAGAGGGTTCTCCCTTTCTCCACAGCCTCTCTAACATTTGTTGTTTCCTGTTTTGTTAGTTTTTCCCATTCTGACAGGTGTGAGGTGGTATCTCATTGTGGTTTTTTATTTGCATTTCCCCGATGGCTAGTGATATGGAGCATATCGTCATGTGTCTGTTAGCCATTTGTACATCTTCTTTGGAGAAGTGTCTGTTCATGTCTTCCACCCATTTTTTTGACAGGGTTATTTGTTTTTTTGACTGTTGAATTTAAGAAATATTCTTTATAGATCTTGGATATCAGCCCTTTACTTTTAATGCCATTTGCAAATATCTTCTCCCATTCCCTGGGCTCTGCTTCATTTTGTTGACTGTTTCCTTTGCTGTGCAAAAGTTTTTATCCTAATGAAGTCTCAAAGTTCTTTTTTTTTTTTTTTTTTTTTTTGCTTTATGTTTCCCTTGCCTTTGGAGATGTGTCTTGAAGGAGGTTGTTGTGGCTGATGTTGAAGAGGTTACTGCCTATATTTTCCTCTAGGATTTTGATGGATTTCTGTCTCACATTGAGGTCTTTCATCCATTTTGAGTCTATTTTTGTATATGATGTAAGTGAATGGTCCACTTTCATTCTTCTTTATATAACTGTCCAATTTTCCCAGCACCACTTATTGAAGAGAATGTATTTTTTCCATTGGGTATTTTTTTCCTGATTTGCCAAAGATTAGTCGACCATAGAGTTGAGGATCCATTTCTGGAGCCTCTATTCTGTTTCAATGATCTATGTATCTGTTTTTGTGCCAACACCGTACTGTCTTGGTGATCCAGCTTTGTAATATAGCTTGAAATCAGGCAGCATGATGCCCCTAGCTTTGTTTTTCTTTTCAACTTTTTCTTGGCAATTTGGGGTCTTTTCTGGTTCCATACAGGTTTTGGGATTGTTTGTTCCAGTTCTGTGGAAAATGCCAAAGGTATTTTAATAGTGATGGCATTGAAAGTATAAATAGCTCTGGGGAGGATAAACATTTTAACAATGTTTATTCTTGCAATTCATGAGCATGGAATGTTTTCCATCCTTTTGTGTCTTTTTTAGTTTCTTTCATAAGTTTTCTGTAGTTTTTATTTTTTTATTTTTTTAAAGATTTTATTTATTTACTTGAGAGAGAGACAGTGAGAGAGAGCATGAGCAAGGAGGTCAGAGGGAGAAGCAGACTCCCCATGGAGCTGGGAGTCCGATGCGGGACTCGATCCCGGGACTCCAGGATCATGACCTGAGCCGAAGGCAGTTGTCCAACCAACTGAGCCACCCAGGCGTCCCAGTTTTCTGTAGTTTTTAGAGTATAGGTCATTCACATCTTTGGTAAGGTTTATTCCTAGGTATCTTATGGTGTTTGTTGCTATTGTGAATTGAATCAATTACTTAATTTTTCTTTCTATAGTTACATTGTTACCATGTAGAAAAACAACTGATTTCTGTTCATTTTATTTTGTATACAGCCACATTGCTGAATTGTTATATGAGTTCTAGTAATTTGAGGGTGGAGTCTTTCGGGTTTTCCACATAAAGTATCATGTTGTTTGCAAAAGGAAGAGTTTGACTTCTTTGCCAATTTAGATACCTTTGTTGTTGTTGCTTTCTGATCACTGAGTGTAGGACTTTCCGGCACTATGTTGAACAACAGTGGTGATAGTGGGCATCCCTGTCATGTTCCTGACCTTAAGAGAAAAGCTCTCAGTTCCCCCATTGATAATGATATTTGCTGTGAGCTTTTTATAAATGGTTTGCATGACATTGAGGAATGTTCCCTCTATCCCTATACTCTGAAGAGTTTTAAGCAAGAATGGATGTTGTATTTTGTCAAATGCTTTTTCTGCACCAATTGAGAAGATAATATGGTTCTTGTCTTTTCTTTTATTGATGTGTTCTATACATTGATTAATTTGCAAATGTTGAACCACCCTTGCATCCAGGGATAAAACCTGTTTGGTTGTGGTGAATAATCATTTTAATGTACTGTTGGATCCTAATAGCTAGGATCTTGGTGAGTATTTTGGCAGCCATGTTCATCAAGAATATTGGTCTGTAATTCTCCTTTTAGATGGGGTCTTTGCATGGTTTTGGGATCAAGGCAATGCTGGCCTCATAGAAGGAGTTAGGAAGTTTTCCTTCCATTTCTATTTTTTGGGAACAGCTTTAGAAGAATAGGTATTATTTCTTCTTTAAATGTTTGGCAGAATTCTCCTGGAAAACCATCTGGCCCTGGATGTTTGTTCTTTTAGGAGGCTTTTGATTACTCTTTCAATTTCGTTACTGGTTATTCATCTTTTATTTATTTATTTTTTAAAGATTTTATTTATTTATTTTACAGAGAGAGATCACAAGTAGACAGAGAGGCAGGCAGAGAGAGAGAGAGGGAAGCAGGCTCCCCGCCGAGCAGAGAGCCCGATGTGGGACTCGATCCCAGGACCCTAACCCACTGAGCCACCCAGGTGCCCCTGGTTATTCATCTTTTAGATTGTCTATTTCTTCCTGTTTCAGTCTTGGTAGTTTCTAAGATTCCAGGAAGGCATTCATTTCTTCCAGGTTGCTTAATTTGTTGGCATATAGTTGCTGGTAATAATTTCTAATAATTGCTTCTCTCTCCTTGATGTTAATCTTGATCTCTCCCCCTTCATTCATGATTTTATTAATTTGGGTCCTTTATTCTTTTGGATATGTTTGGCCAGTGGTTTATTGATCTCATTATCAAGGCTCTTATTTCTTTGTTGATATTCTGTTTACATGATCTGTCCAATTCTGTGAGTGGAGTGTTAAACTTTCTTACTATTCATGTATAATTGTTGATCTGATTCTTTATTTTGGTTAATACCTGGCTTATGTAGTTGGCTGTTCCCATGCTGGGTATTTATAATAATTTATAATAATTTATAATAATTAAATTTTCTTGTTGGATGGACCCTTTAAGAAATATATAGTGTCTCTCTAGATATCTTATTACTGTCTTTGGTTTAAATTCTAACTTGTTGGATATAAGAATTCCTACCCCAGCTTTCTTTTGAGGTCCATTGGCATAATAAATGCTTCTTCGTCACCTCACTTTCAGTTTGGAGGTGTCTTAGGTTCAAAATGAGACTCTTGCATGCAGCATATGGATGGGTTCTGTCTTTGTATCCAATCTGCAAACCCTGTGCCATTTCACAAGAACAGTTAGGCAGTTTATGTTGTGAGTTACTACTGAAAGATATGTATTTATTACCATCCTATTGTCAGTGGAGTCCCTGTTTCAATGGATTGTCTCTGTTTAAAAACCCAGAATCCATTACTCTTGGGATTTTTCTTCTTTTATAGAATCGCCCTTAGTATTTCTTGCAGGGCTGTGGTCATGTAATCTTTCAGTTCCTGCCAGTCCTGGACCTCAATGTGGGCAAGGTAGGGTGTTTCAGTACTTCCTGGGTGTATTTTGTTCTCTTTGTTAGATGACACTACTTCCCAGAGATACAAGGAAATTATAACTGATATATCTATCTATCTATCCTCTATGTATATGTATATAATTGCATAGGGAAAAAAGGACTACATTGAAGTTTATATGGATATAAATCTATCTATCATCTATCTCTGTGTGTGTATGAAAAAGTACTAGTTAAAAAGTTACTATGGAAAATGTTATATTAAACATCTAGTTGATATGGGAAATAAGTTAAAAAAAATTTTTTTTAAGTAGAAACATGGGGAAGAATAAAAAGAAAAAAAAATGTGTCTGAGAAACACTCAAGCCTTGAGGTAACACCTGGAGCTCAATATGCTGTTTTCCCCTGGTATTGGTGTTTTACAGTTTTATGTGGACCCTAGGGTTGTTGTCCTCTTGTTCTTCCAGCTTGTATTCTGGGAGAGAGGCTTGCCACACTATTTTTCAGGCAACCCTGCTAGAACGGAGTTGCCCTGTTCCCTATTAGGGGACTGGACTCCTTGGAAACCAGGTTTTTTTGGCTTTTGTTCTATGGCTGCTTTTGTTCTATGGTAGCTTTTTGTGCCTTTTTGGAGGGTTGGAGGAATGGACAATGTCTCCACTCAGACCTCCACCCCAGGGCAGAGAAGTCACAGTCTGTTCTTCTCTGAAACCTCCATAACACATAGTTTCCCTTTCTGTAAGCACAGTGGAAAACCACAGCCTCCCTCAGGTGATGCATGCCCCCAGTGACTTTCTCAGCAATCCACTCAGGCCCCTGCTTCTCTCTGCCCTTAGAGTTTCTAAAACCATGAGTGGTCCCACTTTTGTGCTCTGGTATTATATCGCTTTCCAGGTACCAGCTTCTAGTGGCTTCCTAATCCTTCTGCTTATCCTCCCATATCTGTCTGTGGAATCACAACTCCATCCTTCATACTTCCTGACTGCTGACCCTCTGCCAATAGAAATCCAGATATATATTCTTACATCTCAAGCTGATTTAATAGCTGTTCAGAATGGCTTGGTAGATATTGAATTAAATTCAGGGGACTGGTTGAAACAGAATTCCCCACTCCTTCACCATCTTGCCCAACTCTGTTTTATGCAATTTAAATGACCATTTAAATGTCAGTTCAATATTCCAAAGCATTGTTTGTGGAATGTGGAATGAATACATGGTCAAAGGTGGGGGGACCACATGTCCATGGCAGGCTTAGGGAATGGATCAAGTCCTTGAAAAGGCTGGAGGACACCTACAGGCAGATAGAGGCCCGTGGAAAGGTAAAGTCACCAAGATGCTGTCTGCGAATATAAGAATCTTATCAAACTGGAAAAGGGAGTTCCACTTCAAAGTCACTAGCTGTATGTAAATGAATGACAAGGTCAAATACAGAACCATGGATACCTATGGACAGCACTCATCTAAATAGGGAGAGTCACATTCAGATTGTTACCATGCAGCATGTTGACCAGTTTAATAAGTTTTGAAGGTTTTCAAGAGACACTTTGTAAAACTTCTCCAGTTTTGCTTGTTATAGTCTCAGGGGGTTAAGAAAATCATGTCTTCAGAGTGATACTGTGCTGGAGGGTCATTTGTTACTAGTGCCTTCAAGGAGCATGACCCAGATTTGGACAGTGTGACCGAGCAATCACTGGAAAGGTAATCCACGGATCTAGCATATCTCATGGAGAGACAGCCCAGGAGCTTCAGTTATCTCTCCTGCAGCACAGTCTACTCTGGGATGCTTCCAGAAGTAATACTGCAAAGAAACTACACATCTAAGGATGTTAATCAATTTATTTTTCCTTCTCCAAGTGGTTGTGGCTCTAACAAAAGTCTGGAACCTCTGATTAGCTATTGCATTCAAATGTGAGTTTTCCTGAGTAGCTCACACATGCCCTGTAATGGCAAACATTAGAGACTCCAGAAAATTGGCTGCTAAAAGTTTTACTTTACTCAGATTCAGTTCCATGTACAGAGGCCCAGGAGTGAGATTCAGATACCAGCAGCTGACCCTTGCCCTTGGGAGGATCCAGTGACTGGCCTTATTTCAGGCAGTGGTGGGCTTCCTGAAGAACAGTGTACACTGTAGAGAACAAAGCCTTTGAAATGATTCTCTTTAAGGAAATTGTAGGGGCACCTGGTGGCTGAATTGGTTAGCATTTGCCTTTGGCTCAGGTCATGATCATAGGAAATTATTCTCTTTAAATAAATTGTAGGGACACCTGGTGGCTGAGTTGGTTAAGCATTTGTCTTTGGCTCAGGTCATGATCATAGGGTCCTGGGATCTGGCCTTGCATCAGGCTCTTCTCCTTCTCACACTCCCCCTACCCCCACTTGTGCTTACTCACACTCTCTATCTCTCTCAAATAAATAGTAAATTCAATCTTAAAAAAATAAAGAGATTCGTATATTGGATGATTGCGTCTTATTTTATTGAATAAGTTACAATCCCTCCTCTACTAGTTTTAAGCACTAGGTACCTCAGGACACCAATGTACTCTGATGTTGGCCAATAGTTATTGCCTCATCTCCCCTGTCCTTTCTGGACCCAGTTAAAAAATGCTGCCTGGAAGCAAGACTTTTTTTCCATTTTTTTCCTCCCAGGTTTGTCCTCAGGCCAGTATTCAGGCAAAGCCCTGTTTCACCATGAGTAAGAAATAGTTGACCTTAGGGCTTATGGTGTCAGATGGGTGTGGCTGGCAGAGAGCAGTTAGTGCTAAAGGACTCCAAAGTTCTCTCTCTCTCTCTTCTCTCTCTCTCACACACACACACACACACAGACACATGTCTCCATGTGCTATTATCTCATTTCTGCAGAGAAGTAGAGTTTAAATCCCTGCTTCTGTTGATTGTATATGCCTCCTCCCAACAATGGCTGTGTTAGTCTGGGTTCTGCAGAGAAACAGAATCAGTAGGATGCACATAAGCAGGGTTTTCCAATAAAGTGTTACATCAAATGTACAGTAACATTAATTTCCTGTTTTCCTAATTCAAAGTCAGAAAACAGCGACAAGACTGAGTTGTAGAGTACTGAGAGAAATGGGTACACCACTCCACAGTCAGAATATTTTTGTGAATAAGGGGTAAGCAAAAGATATTTTTTAAAAAATACCAAAAACACAAACTATAAGATGAAAACTTGATACATCTGACAACATGGAACTTCATGATTTTGGTTTAAAAATAAAACACCAGAAATAAAGTTACCATATGGTGACACAATAACAGAAGACATTTGTAAAACAGAGAGAGAGAGAGAGAGACTTTTATTTTTAAGTTAGAGGCATAAACTATGCATTTCCTTCTTTTATTTATGGAAAATCTCTGAAAAGCAGCCAGAAGAATGAGGAATGAAAACACAAATTCCACCTTCAGTAAACTGAGGAGGAGCCTAACCCTTTCTAAATGACAGGTGGTTAGAAATGCCATTGAGGATGGTGGATATAAGACAGAGGCACTTTGAGAGTATGCAGAGGCAGGAGGCTTAGTTGCTGAGCTCAAAATCAGCAAGGAAATTACACTAAAAAAACCAAGAGGCACACCTTGGGGTTTAAAACACAAATTCCTTGGATATTGCAGCATAAACAGAGCATATTACTGATTTCAGGAGAATTTCTGACCTCTATTTGATTCCAAGAGGCAGTGGAGGCAGAGCTAACTGAAAATCCCATGCAGGATCTTCTGAAGCTGGAGTACAAAGGAAGGGTTTGGTACTGTGATCCAGAACCTTCCATACTTTCTGTTCTACTCCTGTCCTGTCTGGGAATCCATATAATGAAATGCACATGGCTATTTGAGCAATAGCCACTTTTTCAATTTAATTTAAATATCTTGCCAATAGATGGCCCAGAAAAAAAAATTTATGTAAGCAAAAATCAATTTGAATAGGGCAGCATCCAGTCCAGCAGATAGAAAGTAACTCAGAGGAGTTGCACAAAATAAAGGAGGAAGAGTAAGGACGTTAAAGTGTGTGTTGGGGGAGTTGGTTTTTGCAAAGTTACTTGTTTTGAGGAGAAGGCAGGAGGTGTGTTAAGCAGATTACCTCAGTAGTGCAACGAGGTGATTCCTGACTGGTTTAGGATTTAGTTTCTGGAAGAGCTGAAGCTGTAATTCAGTTAGGTCTCAGTTTGGTGACATGGGGCTGATCATAAGTGACTCAGTTGTTGGTCTGTGGTCTTGTTTTACCGGAAAGCAATCCAGTATCTTTATCGTTAAAGAAAAACCTACAATGGAAATGACCACATAGGAATAAGAACTTACACTAAGCATATATGTCATTTCAATAAATTAGAAAAGGCTGAAGGCATCTACGAAAATGAAAGTGACAAGAGTCACAGATAAGACTGGTGATTAAAATCTGAATACAGAAGTACAAAGAGTTGTAAGCTAGCATACAGGTACAATGAGAAAGCAAGCAATTCATCTTAACATCAGATAAAATTGAATCCATGCCAAAAGTCATTAATCAAAACAAATAGATCCTCTAAAATACTAAGAGTCTGAGGACACAGTTTGATAGTCATGGGATGGCATGAAACTGTTTATAAAATGGTGAGTTCCAGAGGTTTAATGAGCACTAGACCCAGCAAGACTCTCTAACTTACACCTGCAGTGTAAGGCAGACACAAAAGGCTCAAGTATAATGATTAATAAGGGTTATCTAATTACTAAGTTAAAAAAATGTATTCTGAAAACAAAGAGCAAACCTTTCATCTGTTCACAGAACAGTCATAAAATATGATATGATGGATTAAAAAAAAAATTCAGTAAATCCTAAAAATCAAGAGTAGCAATTATCCTATCTCCTGTAATAACAAAGAATTTTATAGAAGAACAAGAAAACCAATAGTCCTTACCACCTGGATTTTAAGGTGTTCTCAAACAATTATTGAGTATAAGAAAAAACACATAAAAATGTTGAAAGTATAAGCAACAAGAAAAAAAAACAAGAATACCAACTCCATATATCAAACTTCAGGTATGCCGCTAAAGCAGGAGTCAGAAGAAAAAATTCACAGATTTTATTACAGATTATTACAGGGAAGAAAGTTACAGGTGTACAAAATAATGATGCAACAATTCTATATTACTCAGTGCTCATTATATTAACTGTCGTCTAGATCACTTTATCTATTTCACCCATTCCTACCCACCTCCCCTCTGGTAACCGTCAGTTTGTTTTCTATAGTTAAGAGTCTATTTCTTCGGGGCGCCTGGGTGGCTCAGTGGGTTAAGCCGCTGCCTTCGGCTCAGGTCATGATCTCAGAGTCCTGGGATCGAGTCCCGCATCGGGTTCTCTGCTCAGCGGAGAGCCTGCTTCCCTCTCTCTCTCTGCCTGCCTCTCCATCTACTTGTGATTTCTCTCTGTCAAATAAATAAAATAAAAAAATCTTTAAAAAAAAAAAAAGAGTCTATTTCTTCATTTGTCTCTCTTTTTTTTTCTTTTTTTTTTTTGTTTCTTATATTCCACATATGAGTGAAATCATAAGGTATTTGTCTTTCCTTGACAGACTTACTCACTTAACATAATACTCTCTACCTCCATCCATGTCATTGCAAATGGCAAGATTTCTTTCTTTTTTATGGCTAAATAATAAGCAGATAGATAAGATAGAAAGATGATCGATGATCGATAGAGCTCACATCTTCTTTTATCATTTTTCTTATTTAAAAAATGTTGAAAAGCCATGTGATTTTTTCCATTTTTAAAAATTTTTAAATTTTCCATTAAAAATTCTTTGAAAAATAGAGTGTTGACAACTAATGAATTGTTGAACACTACATCAAAAACTAATGATGTACTACTATCTGTTGGCTAACTGAACATTATTAAAAACTAATGTGTTGATCCTTATAAGGGTCAATGCATTATCTTTAAGAATTTTTTAAAAACAGGAATGAAGATATACAAATGTGTACGTGTGTATATATTTCAAAGCAAACTTTGTGCTTTGTAGGGAAATGCTAAAAGCATCACCACTGAAATAGTAGAAAATACAAAGCTGTCAAGTCTCATATATCTCTAATATTATTTTCTATTACTGATGTTACATTACTCTAAAAAAACTTAGAAAAATAAATTAGAATGTACAGATGTTGAAGGAAAGATGTAAAATGACTACTATATTTGATTATATAAATTTTTATCATTGAAACCAAAGAAGATCAACTAAATAATTTAGCAATGATAAAAGACTTCAGAATTCATGTATTTAGGAAAAACTAATATATAATAAACAGTAGCTTATGAATATGTTATATACAAATTAAATTTTAGATTATTTAAATTAAAAAAGTTCCTTTTATAACAGCACTATGTAAAGTAAAATATTTGGGAATACATATAATGAAATGTAGATAGCTATTTGAACAACAGCCACTTTTTCAGTTTAATTTAAAATACTCCTGAGGGCCAAAAGAATAAACCAGCTAAACATGCAGCCATTGTCATTGGGCAGGAAAAGTCAACATCAAACAGATTTCCATTCTCCCTTAGCTAATTTATGAATATGATGAGAGCCCACCAATAGTTATTTTCAGTAGTCAAGGTTCATATGAAAATATCAAGTTCTGAAAATAGAATAATCAAGGGCTAGCATTATAACAGGAAAAAACTGAAATAAGTAAAGCAGTGTGGAAAAGATGCAAGAATAGGTGGGTAGATTAGTGGACAGACTATAGGAACCAGAAATATACTTAAACACAGAGGCTAGTATAGGATAGAAGCCATCTGAAGGCAACATGCCAAAAAAAAAAAAAAAAGATGCATTATTTAATAAATGGCAATGGGTCAATTTGGCAGTAATCTGGAAAATGAAATAAGCTGGATGCATATCTCATTCTTTATCTGAGAATGAATTCCAAATGTTTCAAAAACTTAAATATAAAAGTGAAATGATAAAAAAGCTAGAAATGACATGGAAGAGCTAGTGTGTACACACACTCACAGGCACACATGCATAGCAAGAGTATGAGAAACTTTTCTAACTACATACAAAGCTCAGACTAAGAAAACAATAATTAATAAATTTAGTTACATAAAATTAGAATTTTGGCATTGCACACATAAGGCAATGAAGTCAAAAGATGAATAATTATTTAGGAGAAGTTAGGATACACTGCCAATATCATAGAAATAGCTTACTGCCCTAGCATATTAAGCCTTCATTCAAAACAAAAGACTAGCATTCTGACAGAAAGACAGGAACAGCAGCTGAGGAGACACAAGTGCAAGTGAGTGCTGTGTCTGTAAAAGACTTCCCCTGTCCCACAGGTGAGTGTTCTGGAGTGCCAAGCTTTCACTAAGCAGTGCGGCAACATGCAGAGTGATACCACCCAGCATTGGCAGTGAGGAGTGAAAACAGATGCTCTCACACATCCCTGGTGAACGTTCTCACTGGTACAGTCTCTAAAAAGGGCAATTTGGAAATAAATTTCAGAATTAAAAATTTATGCACCCTTTGATCCAGCAATTTCACCTCCACAACAGAGATAAAAGATTAGGAACAAACTATATGTCTCTCAATAGTAGATTGGTTAAATAAATTATGGAACATTGCACCAAGGGAATACTTCACAATCTCAAAAAGAAATGAGGGCATTCTTTATGTATTAGTTGTGGAATGACTTCCAAGATAGAGTACTAAGCAAATAGGCAAAGTACAGAAGAATCCTTAAATAGTCCATCATTTGTGTAGAAGGAGAAAGGGAAGAATAGTTGTGTACGTGTGAATGCTCATATGATTCATTTGCATTCACATGCCTAAAATATCTCAAGAGAGATACATAAGAAATGAGGTGACTGAGGAGATAGAGGTGAGATTTTACAGAAGACTCTAATTTTTGAAATTTGAACCTCATGAGTGCATTACCAGTTGCAAACATACATAAAATTAAAATAAAAAGCCAAAGAAATCAATACATAGAAACTAAAAGGAAATCTGCAAGCCAATAAGATAGTGACAGAGAAATTAATAGAAAGATAAAAGTTGGGGCACCTGGGTGGCTCAGTTGGTTAAGCAACTGTCTTCGGCTCTGGTCACAGTCCCGGAGTCCCGGGATGGAGTCCTGATAAGGCTCCCAGCTCCATGGGGAGTCTGCTTCTCCCTCTGACCTTCTCGCCTCTCATGCTCTCTCTCACTGTCTCTCTCTCAAATAAATAAATAAAATCTTTAAAAAAAAAAAGATAAAAGTTTTATAAAATGAAAATTTTCACAAATGTGTCAGCTGAAGGGCTTAGTGAATATGGAGAGAAGATAAACCTTTCTAGTAATCACAGGGCTAAGCTGTGACATCTGGAAAACCCACCAGGCAGGCAGAGAGGAACAGGGAGCAGCACATGGTGCAGGAGAGCATGAGGATATAGGGCCTTCCCGAAGGGTCACTGGGGTAGTCTACCAGTGCATAGTAAGGTTCAATCCAGAGCTTCCTCCCTGAAACCTAGCAGTATTACCCTGGTTTCACCATTTGCTATGAAACCCTGCACTTCCCTGAGGTATGTTCTACCTTCCCAGAGGCCTAGTTTTTTTTTTTTTTGCTTTTAGTTTACTTCCTTTGTCAACGTCCAGCACCTAGTAATTTAAAATGGAGGACTCAGATTTGACAGTCATTCCCAAATTTGACACATTAACATGACCTTGAAATTTAAAAAAAAAAAATCTGAAAACCAAGTCAAACTCAAGACAAATTATTCGTATAGCCTTGGGGAGGGGGAGATTGCAGGCAAGTGTAGAAACTGCTGATGTAATCTCATGGGGCCAATAAAGCCGCCTCTGTTTCCTGTTCATGAGATAGTCTACAAGCCTGATAACAGGCTCATACAGTGATTGGGTGTATGCTTTTCCACTGGGAGATATGCAATAAGCCTTCCCATTTCTGTGGTCTCCCCTATCCTAAATAATTGATCCTACTGGGGAGGGGGAACCACCCAAGAACAATAAATAGATGGAGAATTCAAATGTGGAACATTTCCACAGGGTTGACAGAGTTGCTGTTGTGGTTTTGCATTGTGTTTTTTTGTTTTGAGTTGATTTTTACATTATTTTTTGCTTATGGGAAGTTAGAGGTCAGTTCTGTATCATCACTTATCTTGTAGAATGGCAACATTTTCAAGAGCATTCTATTTTCACCAAAACAAATGATCCGTCTTAAACAGATTTTTTATTATGAAGGAACTATCTCTGTGCATTCTGTTCAGACTGAAGAAAACCCATGGGACACCTGGATAAGAGCCCAAGAGTACCTTGGAGTAATAGCTGCATCATGTATATATATATTGGGGGCTAGACAGGGTCTGGGAGGTCACATCCCACAGATGGGGCTGTTACCTTAATCAGTTATTCAGGCATGAACACATATCTTCCTTTATCACCTGGGAAATAGGCTTTAGCTTCATCCCTTGTCCTTGTGAACTTGGCTGTGAATGATGTGTCTGCCAGGCTAGGACGGGAAATCACTCAGTGACCTGGAATGCCAACATATTCTGACTGATGCTGGCCTTGGGTCTGGCTTCTTGTAATGGCAATTTTGAAAAGATTTCACTCTGTGTCCTTGATTGGAAGATTCTCTTGGCTCAACTAAATTGCTTAGTCCTCATCTTCAAATTGGTGTTGTCCCAAAATTATGTCTCCTTTTGGGTCAGAATTTCAGATTACTCAGGCTTTTCTAGATCTAGACTCTAGGTTAACTGTGGTTCTTGATTGTTCAGTACAACATGCTTGTTTTTCATGCATTTGGTAGGATGTATAATGGGAGAGAAGCGGTAGGGTAAGGGCTAGGGAAACCATAGGAGAGACTCTTGGAACAGTAGGCACATACTAGTTAACTTTTCATTTCACTTTGTTATCATTTCACTTGTTTTCATTTCACTTGTTATGGTGTCCCCCAAATAATTCTTAATTATTCTGATACATGAATTGAACATTTCTTTTGAATCTTTCTGTATTTTCATAATGTTTATTTCATGTACCCTCAATAAATAGATGGCTGGCTCCCACAGATTATGGGGTTCGGGGCAGTTAATTTTCCTGGAGATCTTGGCTCTATGTGTTCAGTCTAGAAGTCTAGACCTGCCTTGGTGTGAAGAAACCATGTTAGACTCACACAGATTATGCTTTTATGGCAGAGCCCTGGGGAAAGAATGTAATGTCCTCATGGGTCTTCTGATTACTGAGAGCCTCCTCCATCTTGTCTCACACTCAGAGCCCATTGTACCAAGTCCATCCCAAACACTCAGTTTGATTAGAGGACCATTTAAAATAGATTTCATTGAGTATTCAAATGTGTGCTTCTTGATATTACTAAGTCATAAGCTCTGAGCCAAAAGCCAGGGAATCTGCATTTTCAGCAATATTTTATGCACTGTAGTCTAAGAATTGCTGATCTAAAGGGCATGTTCTCCAGGTCACAATTTGGGAGATGTTGAAGCAATATCCTAGCAATCCCCAAATCTATTGTTCATTGGAAGCCTCAGAAGAAATATTTAGAAATTCAGATTTCAGCTACAATAGAACCTTACTTAATCAGAATCTTTGAAAGTGAGGCCAAGACATTGGAATTTGAATAAGTTAAAGATGATTCTTCAGTAGGACCTTGGTGCCTTGGTGAAGTCTCTCATTTCTGGCACTAAGTATCACCTTCACAATTTTTGTTACACTTGTCTTTTTTATTTATTGAATTACTTTATCATTTAAATTACTTTTTATTGGGGCACCTGGGTGGCTCAGTGGGTTAAGCCTCTGCCTTCGGCTCAGGTCATGGTCTCAGGGTCCTGGGATCAAGCCCCACATTGGGCTCTTTTCAGCAGGGAGCCTGCTTCTCCCCCACCCAACTGCCTCTCTGACTACTTGTGATCTCTGTCTGTCAAATAAATAAAATCTTAAAAAAAATTACTTTTTATTCCTCTTAATTTTTAAAATTGTAGTATATCTTAACTATAGTAAAATCTGTCATGTTATATATATAGTTCTATGAGTTTTGATAAATACATGATGTCATACATCCTCCACCACAATAAAAATACAGAACCATGGGGTGCCTGGGTGGCTCAGTGTGTTAAAGCCTCTGCCTTCGGCTCAGGTCATGATCCCAGGGTCCCAGAATGGAGCCCCACATCAGGATCTCTGGTCAGCAGGGAGCCTACTTCCCTTCCCCTCTCTCTGCCTGCCTCTCTGCCTACTTGTGGTCTCCGTCTGTCAAATAAATAAATAAAAATCCTTAAAAAGATACAGAACCATTTTATCACTTTCCAACATTGCCTGATACACTTTATAGGTATCACATCCCCAAACCTTAGTTCCTTGCAGCTCTGACCTATTTACTTACCTATATATAGTTTTGGTGTGTAATACATATAATATTGAACATCATATAAATGGAATTATAAGTATAACATTTTGAGTCTAACTTTTTTCACTGAGAAAAATGCATTTGAGAGTCTTTCCTATAGGTGTGTAACAGTAGTTTTCCTTCATATTTTTGAGTAGTATTTCATGAAAAGCAAGTAAATGGATTTGCTTATCCATTCACTGACTGAAATACATGCAGGTTATTCCAAGTATATTTTTTGGCAACTATGAATAAAGCAGCTCTAAATATTTATGTACAAGTGTTGTGTGAGCATATGCTTTTATTTCTCTTGGAAAAATCTCCAAGAGCAGGGTTGATACATTGTATGGTGAGTGTATGTTGAACTTTATAAGAAATCATCAAACTGTTTTCCAAAGTAGTGACATCATTTTTTTTTTTTTAAGATTTTATTTATTTATTTGACAGAGAGAAATCACAAGTAGATGGAGAGGCAGGCAGAGAGAGAGAGAGAGGGAAGCAAGCTCCCCGCTGAGCAGAGAGCCCGATGCAGGACTCTATCCCAGGCCCCTGAGACCATGACCTGAGCTGAAGGCAGCGGCCTAACCCACTGAGCCACCCAGGCGCCCAGTGACATCATTTTTGAATTCACAAAAATAATGTATGAAGCTTCCAGTTGCTCTGTTTTGTTTTTAAATTTTGTTTCACTTTTTAGCCATTCTAACAAGTGTGTAGAGTTTACTGTACTTTTAATTTGCATTTACTAATTATTAGTGATGTTGGCCATCTTTTTGTACATCTTTTTTTTTTTTTTTAGCTAAATTCAAATCTTGTTTGATGAGGTGTCTATATAAATACCTTTCCATTTTAAAGAAGACTTTATTTATTTATTAGAGAGAGAGAGCATGAGCAGAGGCAGAGGCAGAGGCAGAGAGAGAAGCAGACTCTGGCTGAGCAAGGAGCCCAATGTGGGACTCGATCCTAAGACTCCAAGATCATGACCTGAGCCGAAGGCAGATGCTTAATGGACTGAGCCACCCAGGGGATCATATTTTGTCATTTTCTAGTTGAACTTTTCATTTCTTTTCTTTTTCCTCCAGTTTTATTGAGACATACTTGATGTACAGTATTATGTATGTTTAAGCTGGTCAATGACTTGACCTGCATATATTGTGAAATGATGACCACATTAAGTTTAGTTACATTGATCATCTTGTTGCCAGCTAGACCCCAAGACCTGGCCTTTACTGCCTGCCTGCTTGTGCTCACTAACCTCTTATATTTCCCTAAGCTCTTCTTTCAGGCTTTTCTGTTAATTCAGGCTAATGAAACCAGAAACCAGTCCTCCCCAAAGATGATGGTGACTGATAAGACCACCTGCTGGTCCAGACAACCCAGATTCTTTGAGTTTACACCCACCCCTCAACTCATGTATATGCAGATGGACCTCAGAGTGAAGCTTGGACTGACCTACAGTTATGTTTACCTCATTATAATACTGAAATCTCCACCCAAGGAGGAACACAAGCCTCATTTATATAACATACAGTATGTGTATAGGCTATTTCCTTAAGGCACATGCAGGACCTTGTGCCCACCTCTGCATACAATAAGACATTCATCCTAACCCTAATCAAAAGGAACCCACCCATTCACCCTCTAGAAGAGTCAGGGCTTTGGAAGTCATTCCCTGTGATCTCATTCATAGCAAATAAAATTTTCTTCCGGGGATAACTCACCTAGTTCAGTTTTTGACTGACCAAGGAGCAAACTCATGTGGGTTCAGTTAAGATTACACAAAGATTTTAAGAAAAAGGAAAAAAAAAAGTTTTATCCTTGTGATGAGAACTTTAGGATCAACTTTCTTAGTAACTTTCAAATGCACCAACAACAGTCTTAAGTACAGTCTTCATGTTGTACATTGCATTCCCAATACTTATTTATGTAACCACTGGAAACTTACACCTTTTGCCACTTTCATCCAGTAAAAAATGGAACATTTCATGAATTTGTGAGTCATTCACGCAGGGTCCATTTTACTCTTCTCTGTATCTTTCTGGTTGTAGGTGCATATGTTACTGAAGCAAGTTCGTTTTTCTTTTTTTGGAATTTTGAGAGTTTTTAAAAATATTCTGAAAGAACAATAAATCCCTCCTAAAATATATGTTTTGTAAATATTTTCTCTCAGTTTTGGCTTCCTTCATTTTCTTTCTTATTTTAGAAAAGAATTTATTTATTTATTATAGTGAGAGAGAGATTGAGAGCGCAAGCAGGGAGAGTGGCATGACCTGAGACAAAGGAAGAAATTTAACCAACAGGACCACCTAGAAGCCCCTGGCTTCCTTCGTTTTCTTAACAGTGTCTATATAGAGCAGAAGTTTTTTAACTGATAAAATGTTATTATCAAAGTTTTCCCTTTTATGTATTGGATTTTTGGGATCATAATCTAAGAAATTCTACCAAATATACAGTTAGAAGTTCTGTATGTTTTCTTCTATACGTTTTCTCATTTTAGCTTTTACACAATTTATTTTGAGTTAGGTTTTTTTTTTTTTTTAATTTTATTCATTTATTTGACAGAGAGAGATCACAAGTAGGCATAGAGACAGGCAGACAGAGAGTGGGGAAGCAGGCTCCCTGCAGAGCAGAGAGCCCGACGTGGACCCTGATGTCATGACCTGAGCCGAAGGCAGAGGCTTAACCCACTGAGCCACCCAGGTACCTGAGTTAGTTTTTGAATATAGTGCCAAGTGTGGGTCAAGGTTTATTTATTTTGCACTTGAATTACAACTGTTAGAACAACTTTTGTTGAAAAGACTGCCTTTCCCCTCTGAATTGTCTTTGTAATTTATCAAAGATCAATGGTCCATACATACATGGTGTAAATCTACTTCTGCATACTCTATTCTGTTCCTTTTGTCTTTGTGTCTATTCTTCATCAAAACCTACTGTAGCTTTATAGTAAGTCTTAAAATCAGATAGCATGAGTCCTCCACTTTGTTCTTCCTGCCCAAAATTCTTTGAGCAACTCTAGTTCTTTTTATTCTCAATGTAAGTTTTACAATCAATTTGTCAATATTAAGAATATGAATATATATATACACATATATACCTATGTTATGTGTGTGTGTGTGTGTGTGTGTGTATTTATCTCCTTCAGGGATTTTCTTTGGGATTGCATTGAATCTATAGATCAGCTGGCAAAGAATTTGAGAACTTAACAACACTGACACTTCCTATTTATGAAGTGATTTGTAGTTTTCAGTACACAAGCACTGTACATATTTGGGTGAATTTATACATAAATATTACATGCTTGTTTTTAGTTCTATTATGAAGAGTATTGATTTTTAAATTAAAATTTGTCAATTATTCATTAGCAATACAAAGAAATAGAATTTGTTTTTGATTATTACATTGTATCTTATCTCCTTATTAAATTTACTCACTAGTTCCAGTGGACTATTTTTAGATTCCGTGCGATTGTTGACATAACTATTTCTTCCTTCCAGTCTGTAGACCTTTTTACTTTTTGTTTTCCTTCTCTTATTGTATTACCTAAGACTTCCAATGTGTTGTTGAATAAGGATGGTGAGAACATAATTTTAAGGGGAAACATTCATTCCTTCTTTTATTATTAATTATAATGTTTCTTATAGATTTTAATTTTTTAAAGATATTCTTTATTGGATTAACTAAATTCACTTCTATTTTTAGTTCACGGAGAGTTTATAATCATAAATGGATGTGAAACTTTATATTTCTTGCATCTATTGAAATGATCATAGGGTTTATTTGCTTTAATCTCTTGATATAATAATTGCTATAGATTGATATTCAAAAAATTGACCCGATTTTAAATTCTGAAGGCGAATGGCATTTGGTCATAATTCATGATTTGTATTCTGTGTTACTGGATTTGATTTGTTGCTATGATATTTTTTTTTTAAAAGATTTTATTTATTTATTTGACAGAGATCACAAGTAGACAGAGAGGCAGGCAGAGAGAGAGGGAAGCAGGCTCCATGCTGAGCAGACAGCCCGATGCAGGCCTCGATCCCAGAACCCTGAGATCATGACCTGAGCCGAAAGCAGCGGCTTAACCCACTGAGCCACCCAGGCGCCCTGTTGCTATGATATTAATGATGATGATGATGATGATGATGATGATGATGATATGAAGAATTACTTTTGAGGAGTTTTGTGTCTCCTGTTGTGATAGGTATGGTAATATCTGGTTTTGACTTCAGGGTAATGATAGAATGATTAAGTAAGTATTTCCTTATCCTCTGTTTTTTAGAACATTTTTATGTCAAATTATTATTATTTCTTCCTTAACTTTTTGACAGAATTTTCCAGTAAAGCCATCCTGGGCCTGGAATTTTTCTTGTTAGAAGAGTTTTAAAAAAGCATTTAATTTTTTTAACAGAGACAAAGTATTCAAATCATCTATTTCTTCCCAAGTGACCTTTGGTAATTTGTGTTTCTTAAAGAATTTGCCTATTTTATTTATAGTTTCACTTTTACTATATGATGAATAATATTCCCTTATTAACATTTTAATGTCTCTAGAACATATTTCTGTCCAGATGTTAATAATTTATATAAATTTCCTAGTCAGAGTGACTAGAATCTGCTCGATTTTAAAAGTCTTTTTGGAGCTGGAGCAAATAATCCTAAAATTTGTATGGAATCATAAGAGACCCTGAATCACTAGGGAAATGTTGAAAAACAAAAATAAAACTGGGGACATCACATTACCCGATTTCAAACTTTACTACAAAGCTGTGATCACCAAGACAGCATGGTACTGGCATAAAAACAGACACATAGACCAGTGGAACAGAGTAGAGATCCCAGATATGGACCCTCAACTCTATGGGCAAATAATCTTCGACAAAACAGAAAAAAATATACAGTGGAAAAAAGACAGTCTCTTCAATAAATGGTGCTTGGAAAACTGGACAGCTATATGTAGAAGAATGAAACTCGACCATTCTCTTACACTGTACACAAAGATAAACTCAGAATGGATAAAAGACCTCAACGAGAGACAGGAATCCATCAGAATCCTAGAGGAGAACATAGGCAGTAACCTCTTCGATATCAGCCGCAGCAACTTCTTTCAAGATATGTCTCCAAAGGCAAAGGAAACAAAAGCAAAATGAACTTTTGGGACTTCATCAAGATCAAAAGTTTCTGCACAGCAAAGAAACAGTCAAGAAAACAAAGAGGCAACCCACGGAATGGGAGAAGATATTTGCAAATGACAGTACAGCCAAAAGGTTGATATCCACGATCTATAAAGAATTCCTCAAACTCAACACACACAAAACAGACCATCATATCAAAAAATGGGCAGAAGATATGAACAGACACTTCTCCAATGAAGACATCCAAATGGCTATCAGACACATGAAAAAATGTTCATCATCACTAGCCATCAGGGAGATTCAAATTAAAACGACATTGTGATACCACCTTACACCAATTAGAATGGCCAAAATTAGCAAGTCAGAAAACAACGTGTGTTGGAGAGGATGTGGAGAAAGGGGAACCCTCTTACACTGTTGGTGGGAATGCAAGTTGGTGCAGCCACTTTGGAGAACAGTGTGGAGATTCCTCAAGAAATTAAAAATAGAGCTTCCCCTATGACCCTGCCATTGCACTACTGGGTATTTACCCCAAAGATACAGATGGAGTGAAAAGAAGGGCCATTTGTACCCCAATGTTTATAGCAGCAATGGCCACAGTCACCAAACTGGAAAGAACCAAGATGCCCTTCAACAGACGAATGGATAAGGAAGATGTGTTCCATATACACTATGGAGTATTATGCCTCCATCAGAAAGGATGAATACCCAACTTTTGTAGCAACATGGATGGGACTGGAAGAGATTATGCTGAATGGAATAAGTCAAGCAGAGAGAGTCAATTATCATATAGTTTCACTTATTTGTGGAGCATAACAAATAGCATGGAGGACAAGGGGAGATGGAGAGGAGAAGGGAGTTGAGGGAAATTGGAAGGGGAGGTGAACATGAGAGACTATGGACTCTGAAAAACAATCTGAGGTTTCGAAGGGGCGGGCGGTGGAAGGTTGGGGGAACCAGGTCGTGGGTATTAGAGAGGGCACAGATTGCTTGGAGCACTGGGTGTGGTATAAAAACAATGAATACTGTTATGCTGAAAAGAAATTAAAACTAAACTAAACTAAACTAAACTAAACTAAAGTCTTTTTGAAGGGCACATGGTGGCTCAGTCAATTAAGCTTCTGATTCTCTGTTTTGGTACAGGTCATGAATTCAGGGTTTTGAGATCGAGCCCCATGTTGGGTTCTGCATTCAGTGTGGAGACTGCTTGATATTCCCACTCGCTCTGTCCCTGCTCTGTTGCTTGCATTCTCTCTCTAAAATATATAAATATTTTTTAAAAGTCTTCTCGAAGAACCTGTTTTCAGTGTTATTTTCTTGTTTTAAATTTTAATGATTTCTACTTTCATTGTTATTTTTCCCTCCCTCTGTTTGTTTTGAAGGTTTTTGTTTTGTTTTTAAGATTTTATTTATTTGTATGAGACAGAAAGAGTGAGACCAAGTGAGAAAAAGAACATCAGCAGGGGGAAGGGGCAGATGGAGAGGGAGATGCGGGCTCTCCACTGAGCAGGGAGGTTGACTTGAGGCTCAATCCCAGGACCCTGGGATCATGACCTGAGCTGAAGGCAGACTCTTAACTGACTTAGCCACCCAGGCATCCCTGTTTGCTTTTATTTAATTTGCTTTTTTCTTTTCTTTTCTTTTCTTTTTCCCCCTATTCTCTTAAGGTGCAAGCTTAGGTCATTGATTGGAAACTTTTCTTTTCTTTTTAATGTAAACATTAATGTAATAAAGTTCCATCCGTGTGGTGCTTCAGCATATCCCAGTTTTTTATAATATTGTATTTTTAATTTCATTCAATTCAAAGTATTTTCTAATATTCTTGTAATTTTCTCTTTGAACCATGCATTATTTAAATGCATGTTTTAAAGATTCCTAGTATTGGGGTTTTCTAATTTTCTGTCTCTCCTTCTATGGGTTATGGTCTCAATATTGGTAGTTTCTGAAATCTTTGCTGTCCTGCATTTGGTCTGTTCTCTACATGTGCCATTCAAAGGTAACATGAGTAAACCTATGTAATGGATTTGCCAACTTACAGAGTCAGTCTTAGTAATGTAGACAAACTCATAGTTGTAATGTTTCATTCAGAAAGAACCGAAACTTGGAAATGAAACTACAGTTTTGTTTTTTGTTTGTTTTTGTTTGTTTGTTTTAACCAGACTTTTGCATATGGAAGTGTTCCCTGGAGAAACTGCCAAAAGACAGGTTGTGGAGCTTCAGATTCTGATTCCGGAGGGTGGAGGTGGGCCCCAAGAACTTGCCTTTTTTTTTTCCCCATTGAATTAGTTTAATTTTATTTTTTTTAGTGTTCCAAAATTCATTGTTTATGCACCACACCCAGTGCTCCATGTAATATGTGCCCTCCATAATACCCACCACCAGTCTCTCCCAACCCCCTACTCCCTCCCCTCCAAAACCCTCAGTTTGTTTCTCAGAGTCTACAGTCTTTCATGTTTTGTCTCCCCCTCTGATTTACCCCAACTCACTTCTCTTCTTCTCCCAGTATCCTCCATGTTATTCCTTTTGCTCCACAAGTAAGTGAGACCATATGATACTTGACTGTCTCTGCTTGACTTATTTCACTCAGCTTAACTTGCACTTTTAACAGTCCCCTCCATGAGACTGCTATTACATGTCTGTGGGCTACACTGAGTATTGCTGGTAGAGAAGGCTTCTTGTGGTCTACCTTCTGCCAGACATGGAGTTTTATCCCTCTCAGTCCACTCTGCACAGTTCAGTCATATCAAACCTTTAGTGCCCTGGACTAAATTGCATTTCCCACCTTGTCTGCCTGTCCCATTCCTATCTCAGAGCTGCTCATCTCTCAGAAGCAGGTAGGGGTGTGAGCCACTCATCCAGAAGACTGTCCCCAAGAAGCTGAGTACCTGCAGGAAGAAACTATAATCATTTCTGAAGTTACTTCTCATTTCTTGGTCCTGGGAGAGACTTCAGCCCTGCAATCATGCATCCTCCTCCTCACTGAATCCCTCCTGCTATGCATGCATCATTTCAGTCACACAACTGTCACTGAAGGTAGTAAGAGTATGGGATGCGGCTGGTACCTCAAGAGGATTTTCCCTAGGACCTTCCTTCTAAGTAGAACATGTGGCTTCTTGGTTTTCACTGACACAGTGACTTCTGTATTTTCTGCTTTCGACCATTAATTTCTCTATCTTTCAGTCAAATGAAGGCCAAGTGCAGAGTTTGTTAAAGAGAGTACCTCATAATGATTGATCCTGCTTTGTTGAAAGGAGATAAATCACTTTTGTGATTGACTTTTATTAATCTGTGGGAATGTGAGTATGCTACTTAACCCTTCTGTATCTCTTCTTTATCATCATTAAAATGTGGGACATAATAATAACTATGTTTCAGGACTAAGTTAGCTAACTGAGATAAGATGCCTAACAGAATGAAATCTAATTTTTCTGTATTATGCTTACTATCACTGTTCTTTTCATATCTGTCTGTATATTATGACTTTAGCTTCTGGTGATGAGGGTCTACCCAACAAGCTTTTGTCAGCATGGACAGAGGGGATTACACATACTTAAAATACCTGTTAATTTCCTGCGGGAAAGGAAAGATAGTTACTTTTCAAGAGGATCTAATCAAAATCAGGACCTTTCAGAGCTCCCTCCCTCATGCCCAGAACTAAGCGATGTTCAGAGTTCAATCTTTGGTAATTCCTGGTACTGAGAGATGTTGGGACACCCATGAAGGCCCCAGGAACTGTGGTCTTTACATGTCTTTATTACAACCTTGAACACATATCCCTACACTTGTTCCATCATGAGGTGTGGTTGCAGAGTATATCATATACTTAGTCCTAATAAAAGACCATATTCCATGAAATAACTCTACCCGATCCTAAGCCCCATAGCTGGAAATCTACCAAGAGACACTTCAGGCTAAAGTTGACACACATTTGATTAGTGTTACGTCCTGGGCCATTATTCACTTCGCACATATAGTAACTACTAGAAGCATCCAACAGTTAGACCAGATTATGTTCTGTCTTTTCCAAACAGTTGTTTAATTATTAGAATTAAGTATCTGGAAACTTGGTAACAAATGTTTGGAAACAAGAGATTGCAATTCCATTTCCTTTTCAAGCATGAGTGATGAAGATTTTTCAAAAAGAATCATATATTCCTTGATTCCTGCAAAACAAATTATAAGACAAATGGCACATTAGCTATGTCATGCTTGATCTAAACTCTGCTGCCTCCCTGGATTTTGAAGATTAATGAAGTGATGTTTTTAAAGATGACAAAGTCCCATGCATTAACAATGTAACCAAAAAAACCCACAACAAACAATGCAACCAAAATTTAGATTTTTTAAATCATTCTTGAAGAAGGATGTGAAGATATGAGAGCTATGCCGCCAATAGAAATATAATGTAAGCTATATATATATATATGTACATATATATATAGT
The DNA here is from genome assembly GCF_964662115.1 of Mustela nivalis. Taxonomy (NCBI): domain Eukaryota; kingdom Metazoa; phylum Chordata; class Mammalia; order Carnivora; family Mustelidae; genus Mustela; species Mustela nivalis. Next base: position 96,777,711 of record NC_139027.1, read on the forward strand.
AAGCTACATATATATTTAAGTTTGCTACTAGCTATGTTAAAAGACATAAAGAAAAAGTGAAATTAATTTAGTATTTTATTTAACAGAATATTTCAAATCATGTTTCAACATGTAATAAATGTGCAATATTAATGAGTTGTTTGCACACTTTTTTATATTGCCTTCAAATATATATAATATTTAGATATAATATATTGTATATAATATATAATATATATGTGTGTTATATTTATTACATATAATTATATATTTTATATAACAATGTATTATAATTATATTAGTATATATCATAATTATATATTATTATATATAATAATGCATGGCATATATAATTAGATATATAAATAAATAGTTATAAATATATTTATATATGTAATGTATACATCATATATAATTATAGAATTTGTATTATATAAGATAAATATATAAATAAGATATTTTATATAAATATATAAATATATTTTATATAAACATATAAATATATATAATGGAATACTATTTAGCCATTAGAAAGAATGGACAAGGAAGTTTTACAAGAGGAAAATAAGGAGAATCTCTTAGTCCCTTTCATAGTCACTTCCTGGCTTGTTGTGTGCCCGCTAGCAGTATTTCTAGACACATATCATTGTAAGTCTCTATGACCTTGCTTTCTGTTCCACTGTTCTGGAGCATTCTGCCTACCATCACTGCCCACCTCTGGTCCTTCTGACTAATTCCTGTTTTACTCCAAGGTCCTAATCAATTTTCCAAATCAACAGCCCTAGGAAGAGTTTTACACCCTGGCCTCCAGACATAATTAATTTGGTTTTCTCTTTGTGCCCTTAACATACTTATATTATGTACATTTACTTGCTTTTATGTTTTTGTCTTACTTTGAGGGTCTTGAAACGTTGAACTGTGTATCCTTCATGCCTATATCCCAATGAATATAACTAGTAACAAACAGTTGATGTTAAGTAAATGGCTCTAGATCTTAATTTTAAACTGACGCCTAAGGAAGCTTCCAGGGGCTTTCCCTTGTCCCTCATGTACTCTGTTTACGAAGAATGCTGGAAAGGCTAAGTTAGACGCTGATTGCACCTAGTGAAATATAAGCACACTGATAAATGTTAATAATTATTAATAATATATTAGTATACCTTATTTTCTTATTTATTATTTTTTCCATATTCTTAAATATTCCTGCCCAGTGGTCAATTAAGTAAGAAGCAACATGAATTTGGCTAAAACTAAATTGAGTTTTCAGGATGTAAAAGCAGATTCTGTCAAAAAAGAAGAAAATAAAAGATGTATATAAGACACAATCTTATTTTGACTATGGAAGAAACAGGTCGATGGGATTTGATAAATAATGGAGTTAATATAGAATGGGATAAAGGGTCTAGCTTCATGTTGGGTAGAAAGTTCACAGGTTTTATTAGTTACTTATAACTAACAAATAGTTCAGTAAATAAATATAAAAAAAGGAGCATAAAAATACCTTATATCCAATTCATTGCACCTTAGTACTCGTAGTGATGGCATATTTGCTTTGTTATTCTTTTCCACACTGATGACATCCTGTGGGTGAGTCACACACTATCCTTTTATTAGATGAGCTCTACATGCACCATGAGGCTTTTCTTCTCAATTCAAGTATTTTTATTCTTCATTCACTGTTTTCTTGCTGCTCCCTAGGCTTCCATTAGCATTTCTTCTGCAATTTTCCCCCCAATTCTTATACTTGTTTTAGCCAATTGTAAACTTCTTTGGTCTTTTAGAACTTTATTAAATATTTATAAATCTTTGCATAATAAGCACTCCAACACTTGGCAGCTGGGCATGTTTCTTATTCCTCAGAGCTCTGTGATTTGACTGGGCTTAGCTGGGCAATTCTTGCTGGGATCTGTCATGTGGTTATAGGCAAATGGTGGCTGGGACTTCAGTCCTCTGACAGCTTGGCTGGCCTTGACATCTAAGGGGGCTTGACATGATGCTGGCTGTCAGCTGAGGGTGTTTAACCAAACATTTACCTGTGGCTTTTTCGTCTGGCTTGGGTTTCTTAGAGCATGATGGTGGGGCTCTAGGAGCAGAAGCTTCACGTCTTCTTAGGACGTAGTCTCAGAAAGTCCAGAATATTCCTCTTGCTGTTTTCTACTGGATAAAGGAGTTACTAAGGTCAACCACCCATGGGGCAGGGATTAGACTTCACCTCTCACTGGGAAGAGCAGCAGAGGGTGGTGTCCATTTTGATCTACCACACTTCTTCTTATTTATCTTTTTATTTTGTGTATTTTTATTGTATTATATTAGTCACCATACAATACATCATTAGTTTTTTGGTGTAATGTTCCAAGATTTATTTATATTTAATACCCAGTGCTCTATATAATACATGTCCTCCTTAATACCCACCACCAGGCTCACCCATCCCACCCTTTATACACCTTTCTAAACACTACATCTGTTCTTTATAGAAATTCTAAGCTTAATTTAAAAGTTTAGAATAAATGCACAGAAATATATGAAGTTCTGAGGAAAAGACATTGCATACTCATCACCTTTAAAATGTAACCTGTTTGGTTTTAATCTCATCACTGGACACTTAAACCATTGAATAAGTAATTAAGTTGTCCAACTTGGGAGGAACTTCTGGATATAGATAATACATGCGGTGATGAACTGGCAAAATATGACCATAATGCATTTTAAAGTCAAAACCCAAATAACTCTTGGATTACCTTTTATTTTTATTTAGTTATACTTCTGTTTTGCTTCATACCTTTGGATAAATAAGTATTGACTCCATCTAGAGACTTCTTCACAGCCACTAAATATACATACTCCGAATCTTTTCTTCAAGAATATTATCAGCAACTACTTATGTGGCAGATTATTTTCCTAAAAAAAGTTACAACAATATTCCCTATCAAACATGTTCTTGTTTTTCTTTTTAAAAATGAACTTTATTTCTTAGAACAATTTTTGACTATTTATAAAAATATTATGAAGATAGTGTAGATAGTTTTCATTATACCCCATATGCAGTCTTCATATTATTAATATTTTACATTAGTATTGTATGTTTGTCCCCATTAATGAACAAATCTTGATATATTAGTATGAAAAAATGTCCATACATTTTAAATATTTTAATTTTAATTTTTAAATTAGCAAATATATATAGTACATCATTAGTTTCAGATGTAGTTTTCAATAAATTCAATAACACCCAGTGCTCATTGAATCATGCACCCTCCTACTATACATTTTATCTTATTATCCATACATTCTATCTAGTGTCCATTTCCTGTTCCAAGATCTCATCCACATTGTCCTTATGGCTCCTTAGCCTCTTCTGGGCTGTGACACTCATGTACAATCGAGAATTCTCCCAAAGAGAAGTAAGGTCTTTTCCCTCTCATGAATCTGGCAGGTTTATGGCTGCAGCACAAGGATTGCTATGTGACTTTGGAGGGTAGGCCAAATAAAACAGACCTATTTCTTCAGGATGTTTGCTCTCACAACCCAGTACACTGAGGAAACCCAAACTGGCCATGAACAGGTCAAGTATAGTTATTTCTGCTAATAACCTGGCCGTTGTTTCAGCCAACATCCAGCATCATCCACCAGATGTGGCATTAATGATGCCTCCAGATAATTTTTGCCCCCAACTACTGAGTCACTACAGACATCAAGCCTTCAGTTGAAGGTCCAGACTTTATGGCACTGAGAAAAGCCAACTCCAGTATGCCCTGTCCAACCCCTGACACAGAATCCAAAATAATAATACAGTGATGGTCTTATGACACAAGTTTAGGTTGTTATGTAGTCATAGTAACTGGGAACACTTGAAATTCACAAATTGCTATAACTCCAGATTACATGTTATAGCTAGGAGGTAGTGGCCAGGAAGAAGTAGGAGCATTCCCTGGAGTAGCTGGTTGTAGCAGGAGTCAATTGTCATATGCGTGACACTTTTCTTATTTCTTATTTAACTTAAGAATGAGTAAATATCTATTGAGTGTCTATCATGTGCCAGGCTCTGTTGTAGGTACCTGGTATGCACCAATGAAGAAAACAAAGATCCCTGCTTTTACTGAACGGCCATTTTAACAAAGGGAGACAGACATCAACAAATAATAACATAAATAATAAATATATAGCAGGTTTGAAGGTGCTAAATGCAATTAAAAAAAAAAAGACAGCTTGCTGCTAGGTAAAGGGTCAATAGTGCTGTGGGGTTTCTTATAGCATTAAGCAGAAAGGTCAAAATGGGCCTGTTTGACATAACAAATACTCTAGTATACCACTGAGTCCAACACCCAGAAAAGCAGAGCCTGAGGCAAAGATCAAGTAGGAAAATTTTGGGAGTATAAGCATGGGATAGTAGAAAGAGAAAAAGGAGAAGCAAGGACAAGAAGTGAGCAAAACCACGTGATGAGGTATGGGAGCCTCTTCCTAACAGGACACAAGAGAAGGGGAAGATTAGTTGGCAAGAATGTTCATTCAGCACATCAAATGTCCTCAAGGGGCTCACAGGATGGGCTTTACTTTGGTGAGGACAAGAGCTGTGGTGTCAGTTTCTCCGTTGTCTGCTCTCTCCCAGTGACCCTGGTGCCTTCAGTTTCCATCATCCTTTGGGCTGGTCAGGAGTCCAGATAAACAGTTTGTCTCTTATCTGAGTCTGGGCCAGCAGCACACAGTGTATCTCCTCTGAGCCTGGACAGCAGCACACAGTGCACCTCTCATCCAAATATAAATGTGATCAGGCTGCTTAGTGTAGAGTTTGAGCATAGGCTGAGGCTGTGGGCCTGGGCCTGCAGTTGGGATTCCTGCTCTGCAGGGCCTGCAAGAGGTCAATAAAGGCAGCAAGGGCAGAGCAATGTCCTGACAATGGTCCCTTAGAAAGAAAGTGGTAATGCAGAGAATCTGACTAAGCCTGTCAATATTATCTATTTCCAGATGTAAGGTAGTTTGCTGTGTAGAAATCTAGGACAAGGATGACCTGGGAAGATGGAACAGCCAGACAAGATCCTATGGCAAGTATTGTCTTCTTTGATAATGAGCAAGGAGACTAGAATGGCTTAGACATGGGATCAAAAGGGACAGTGAGAAAAAAAAAATGTTTGAGAAGAACACAGGCCCTAGAGGGGCAGGTCTTGTGGGTCTTAGGACTTTAAATAAAGCAAGAGTCTCTAAATGGAAGAGTTGAGTGAAGGATTGGAATGGTTGTGTACAGTTTGGAAGGCTGAGTCTGGCTGTTGGGTTAAAAAGATTCATTGGGGGCAGGTGGTGTTTCAGTGGAGGTTGGAGAAGCAGAGGGCCTGGGATGCTAGGGTAATAAAGAGGGAAAAGGACAATAGCTTAGATCAAGATGGTGGTATGAGGCAGTCCTAGGGAGACTCTCTGAAGCATGTAGGGTTTCCAAATGTATTGGATATCAGATGTGAAAGAACTGCGTCCATAGTTTTTGGCATAGCAAGATGGATGTAATCACTATTCCTTTGCATGGAGAAGATACAGGTGCAACTGCTGTCTGGGCTCAGAACTTCTATTTGAACAAAAGGGATTGAACCATTTAGGTACAGACATTAAGGTCATAATTAGATGTATGAGTGAGAAAGAGGTAAAGAATATTTTTTTCCAACTCTGGGAAACTGAGGTTAGGTGTCCTGATTCTCTGGAAGCCATTCAGCTCCAAGAGGAAGACTTGGGATGTTGTCCACTGTAGTAGTTGCTTGTGAAAATGCTGTGTAGTGTAGACTGGCAGAAGATGGGAAGGTAGGCTAGTTGACCATGTCACAGGAGTTCAATATTTTGGAAATCAAATTGAGCCCCTTTAAGTTTCCTAGTGCATTAGAACATGTTGAGTGTGCCTGGATTTGTCACCTCTAGTGGACTGAAGCCTCCCATTAGTGAAGTCATTGGTTAGTTAGGATTTGGCAGAGGTTAACAAGACTGAGCTGTACTTCTGTCCTGTTTCCCCAGGTTGAGCTGTATGATACTGAGGGATCAGACACCCCTTCAATGATTGTATTTTAAAGTAGAAATTGTACTAATACCCAGCATATAGGACTGATGAACCAAAAGTTCAGAGCAGAGCCAGCCACATATAAAGTGGTTAGTAAATGTGAACTGGTATGATGGTGGTGGTGGTGGTTCCGACAGGTTACCCTCTTTTCTGAGGACACTTCTTTCCTGATTTCATAAATTTGAAAGCTGTCTCCTTATATAACTTTTTGTCGTACTTCTGAGTGTGTAGGTTTGGAGTTCTGGGAATGAGCCACTTGATGGTTTTCAGCTGAAATTTTTATTTTTATTTTTTTAAGATTTATGGACCCTGGGAAACCCCCAGGGTTTCAGAGGGGAATAGGGCATTGGGATAACCAGGTGATATATTAAGGAGGACACGTGTTTGATAAGCACTAGGTGTTACACGTGACTAATGAATCATTGAACACTACATCAAAAGCTAATTATGTACTATACAGTGGTTAACTGAATATACCAAACAAACAAAAAAGTAGTGCTTTTGAAAAAATGCAATGAACTGAACATTTATGTCCCTTTAAAATTCATACATTAAAATTCTAAGTACCAAGGTAATGGTATTAGAAGGTGGGGCCTTCATCAGCGAAATTCAAATCAAAACCACATTGAGATACCACCTTACACCAGTTAGAATGGCAAAAATTGACAAGGCAAGAAACAACATGTTGGAGAGGTTGTGAAGAAAGGGGAACCCTCTTACACTGTTGGTAGAAATGCAGGTTGGTACAGTCACTTTGGAAAACAGTGTAGAGATTCCTCAAAAAGTTAAAAATAGAGCTACCCTGTGATCCAGCAATTGCACTACTGTGTATTTACTCAAAAGATACAGATGTAGTGAAAAGAAGGGCCACATGCACCCCAGTCTTCGTATCAGCAATGTCCACAATAACCAAACTGTGGAAAGAGCCAAGATGCCCCTCAACAGATGAATGGGTAAAGAAGATGTGGTACATATATACAATGGAATATTATTCAGGCATCAGAAAGGATGAATACAGGGTGCCTGGGTGGCTCAATGAGTTAAAGCCTCTGCATTTGGCTCTGGTCATGATCCCAGGGTCCTGGGATTGAGCCCCACATTGGGCTCTCTGCTCAATGGGGAGCCTGCTTCCCCCTCTCTCTCTGTTTGCCTCTCTGCCTACTTGTGATCTTTGTCTGTCAAATAAATAAAATCTTAAATAAAAAAAAAAAAAAAAGAAAGGATGAATACCCAGCTTTTGCTTTGACATGGATGGGAGTGGATGGGGTTATGCAAAGTGAAATAAGTCAAGCACAGGAAGACAATTATATGATTTCACTTATTTTTGGAACATAAGGAATAGCATGAAAGATACTAGGAGAGGAAGGAAAAAAATGAGGGGGGATATGAGAGGGGGAGAACCATGAGAGTCTATGGACCCAGAAAAACAAACTGAAGATTGTAGAGGGGAAGGGGGTGGGGGGTTGCGGGTCTAATGATGGGTACTAAAGAGGGCACGTATTGCGTGAAACCCTGGGTGTTATACACAAACAATGAATCATGGGACACTACATCAAAAACTAATAGGGTAAGGGGAGGACTCAAGATGGCGGAGAAGTAGCAAGCTGAGACTGCTTCAGCTAGCCGGAGATCAGCTAGATAGCTTATCTAAAGATTGCAAACACCTGAAAATCCATCGGCCAATCGAAGAGAAGAAGAACAACAATTCTGGAAACAGAAAAACAACCACTTTCTGAAAGGTAGGACCGGCGGAGAAGTGAATCCAAAGCGACGGGAACTTAGACCCCGGGGGGGAGGGGCCGGCTCCCGGCAAGCGGCGGAGCAACCGCGCACAAAATCAGGACTTTTAAAAGTTTATTCCGCTGAGGGACATCACTCCAGAGGCTAAACCGGGGCGAAGCCCACGCGGGGTCAGCGTGGCCTCAGGTCCCGCAGGGTCACAGAAGGATCGGGGGTGTCTGAGTGTCACAGAGCTTGCGGGCATTGGAACGGGAAAGCCGGCTACAGAGACAGAGCCGACAGTAAGCTCACAGCTCAGTTTTTACCTTGAACCGGTCGCAGGCTCGGTGAGCTCGGAGCGCGGCCAGAGGTCAGGCAGACGGGAGTAACGGGGCACTGTTCTCTGAGGGCGCACTGAGGAGTGGGGCCCTGGGCTCTCGGCTCCTCTGGGCCGGAGACCAGGAGGCCGCCATTTTTATTCCCGTCCTCCGGAACTCTACGGAAAGCGCTCAGGGAACCAAAGCTCCTGAAAGCAAACCCGAGCGGATTACTCACCACGGCCCTGGGTAAGGGCGGTGTAATTCCCCCTGGGGAAAAGACACTTGAGAATCACTACAACAGGCCCCTCCCCCAGAAGATCAACAAGAAATCCAGCCGAGACCAAGTTCACCTACCAAGGAGTGCGGTTTCAATACCAAGGAGAGCAGCAGAATTCCAGAGGAGGAGAAAGCCAACCATGGAACTCATGGCTTTTTCCCTGTGATTTTTTTTAGTCTTGCAGTTAATTTAATTTTTTCTTTTTCATTTTTTTTTTTTTTCTTCTAGCCTTCGGGTAAAAATTTTTTTTTTTTTAAACTGTTACCTTTTTCTTTTTTAACGCTTTTTACTAGTTTATCTAATATATATATTGTTTCTTTTTTACAATTTTCTTAGGTGTTTTCTTTTTTAAAAAATTCTTTTTTTTTCTCTTTTTTCTTTTTTTTCCTTTCTTCCTTTTTGAACCTCTTTTTATCCCCTTTCTCCCCACTCACGATTTTGGATCTCTTCTAATTTGGTTAAAGCATATTTTCCTGGGGTTGTTGCCACCCTTTTAGTATTTTACTTGCCCCTTCATTTACTCTTATCTGGCCAAAATGACAAGACGTAAAAATTCAACACAAAAAAAAGAACAAGAGGCAGTACCGAAGGCTAGGGACCTAATCAATACAGACATCGGTAATATGTCAGATCTAGAGTTCAGAATGACAATTCTCAAGGTTCTAGTCGGGCTCGAAAAAGACATGGAAGATATTAGAGAAACCCTCTCGAGAGATATAAAAGCCCTTTCTGGAGAAATAAAAGAACTAAAATCTAACCAATTTGGAATCAAAAAAGCTATTAATGAGGTGCAATCAAAAATGGAGGCTCTAACTGCTAGGATAAATGAGGCAGAAGAAAGAATTAGTGATATAGAAGACCAAATGACAGAGAATAAAGAAGCTGAGCAAAAGAGGGACAAACAGCTACTGGACCACGAGGGGAGAATTCGAGAGATAAGTGACACCATAAGACGAAACAACATTAGAATAATTGGGATTCCAGAAGAAGAAGAAAGAGAGAGGGGAGCAGAAGGTATACTGGAGAGAATTATTGGGGAGAATTTCCCCAATATGGCAAAGGGAATGAGCATCAAAATGCAGGAGGTTCAGAGAACGCCCCTCAAAATCACTAAGAATAGGCCCACACCCCGTCACCTAATAGTAAAATTTACAAGTCTCAGTGACAAAGAGAAAATCCTGAAAGCAGCCCAGGAAAAGAAGTCTGTAACATACAATGGTAAAAATATTAGATTGGCAGCTGACTTATCCACAGAGACCTGGCAGGCCACAAAGAGCTGGCATGATATTTTCAGAGCACTAAACGAGAAAAACATGCAGCCAAGAATACTATATCCAGCTAGGCTATCATTGAAAATAGAAGGAGAGATTAAAAGCTTCCAGGACAAACAAAAACTGAAAGAATTTGCAAATACCAAACCAGCTCTACAGGAAATATTGAAAGGGGTCCTCTAAGCAAAGAGAGAGCCTACAAGTGGTAGATCAGAAAGGAACAGAGACCATATACAGTAACAGTCACCTTACAGACAATACAATGGCACTAAATTCATATCTATCAATACGTACCCTGAATGTGAATGGGCTAAATGCCCCTGTCAAAAGACACAGGGTATCAGAATGGATAAAAAAACAAAACCCATCTATATGTTGCCTCCAAGAAACTCATTTTAAGCCCGAAGACACCTCCAGATTTAAAGTGAGGGGGTGGAAAAGAATTTACCATGCTAATGGACATCAGAAGAAAGCAGGAGTGGCAATCCTTATATCAGATCAATTAGATTTTAAGCCAAAAACTATAATAAGAGATGAGGAAGGACACTATATCATACTCAAAGGGTCTGTCCAACAAGAAGATCTAACAATTTTAAATATCTACGCCCCCAACGTGGGAGCAGCCAACTATATAAACCAATTAATAACAAAATCAAAGAAACACATCAACAATAATACAATAATAGTAGGGGACTTTAACACTCCCCTCACTGAAATGGACAGGTCATCCAAGCAAAAGATCAGCAAGGAAATAAAGGCCTTAAACGACACCCTGGACCAGATGGACATCACAGATATATTCAGAATATTTCATCCCAAAGCAACAGAATACACATTCTTCTCTAGTGCACATGGAACATTCTCCAGAAGAGATCACATCCTCGGTCCTAAATCAGGACTCAACCGGTATCAAAGGATTGGGATCATAACTTGCATATTTTCAGACCACAATGCTCTAAAACTAGAACTCAACCACAAAAGGAAATTTGGAAAGAACCCAAATACATGGAGACTAAACAGTATCCTTCTAAAGAATGAATGGGTCAACCGGGAAATTAAAGAAGAATTGAAAAAAATCATGGAAACAAATGATAATGAAAATACAACGGTTCAAAATCTGTGGGACACAACAAAGGCAGTCCTGAGAGGAAAATATATTGCGGTACAAGCCTTTCTCAAGAAACAAGAAAGGTCTCAGGTACACAACCTAACCCTACACCTAAAGGAGCTGGAAAAAGAACAAGAAAGAAACCCTAAGCCTAGCAGGAGAAGAGAAATCATAAAGATCAGAGCAGAAATCAATGAAATAGAAACCAAAAAAACAATAGAACAAATCAACGAAAGTAGGAGCTGGTTCTTTGAAAGAATTAATAAAATTGATAAACCCCTGGCCCGACTTATCAAAAAGAAAAGAGAAAGGACCCAAATAAATAAAATCATGAATGAAAGAGGAGAGATCACAACTAACACCAAAGAAATACAAACAATTATCAGAACATACTATGAGCAACTCTACGGCAATAAATTTGACAATCTGGAAGAAATGGATGCATTCCTAGAAACATATAAACTACCACAACTGAACCAGGAAGAAATAGAAAGCCTGAACAGACCCATAACCAGTAAGGAGATTGAAACAGTCATTAAAAATCTCCAAACAAACAAAAGCCCAGGGCCAGACGGCTTCCCGGGGGAATTCTACCAAACATTTAAAGAAGAACTAATTCCTATTCTCCTGAAACTGTTCCAAAAAATAGAAATGGAAGGAAAACTTCCAAACTCATTTTATGAGGCCAGCAGCACCTTGATCTCAAAAACAGACAAGGATCCTACCAAAAAAGAGAGCTATAGACCAATATCCTTGATGAACACAGATGCGAAAATACTCAACAAAATACTAGCCAATAGGATTCAACAGTACATTAAAAAGATTATTCACCACGACCAAGTGGGATTTATTCCAGGGCTGCAAGGTTGGTTCAACATCCGCAAATCAGTCAATGTGATACAACACATCAATAAAAGAAAGAACAAGAACCATATGATACTCTCAATAGATGCTGAAAAAGCATTTGACAAAGTACAGCATCCCTTCCTGATCAAAACTCTTCAAAGTGTAGGGATAGAGGGCACATACCTCAATATCATCAAAGCCATCTATGAAAAACCCACCACAAATATCATTCTCAATGGAGAAAAACTGAAAGCTTTTCCGCTAAGGTCAGGAACAGGGCAGGGATGTCCATTATCACCACTGCTATTCAACATAGTACTAGAGGTCCCAGCCTCAGCAATCAGACAACAAAAGGAAATTAAAGGCATCCAAATCGGCAAAGAAGAAGTCAAATTATCACTCTTCGCAGATGATATGATACTATATGTGGAAAACCCAAAAGGCTCCACTCCAAAACTGCTAGAACTTATACAGGAATTCAGTAAAGTGTCAGGATATAAAATCAATGCACAGAAATCAGTTGCATTTCTCTACACCAACAGCAAGACAGAAGAAAGAGAAATTAAGGAGTCAATCCCATTTACAATTGCACCCAAAACCATAAGATACCTAGGAATAAACCTAACCAAAGAGACGCAGAATCTATACTCCGAAAACTATAAAGTACTCATGAAAGAAATTGAGGAAGACACAAAGAAATGGAAAAATGTTCCATGCTCCTTGATTGGAAGAATAAATATTGTGAAAATGTCTATGCTACCTAAAGCAATGTACACATTTAATGCAATTCCTATCAAAGTACCATCCACCTTTTTCAAAGAAATGGAACAAATAATGCGAAAATTTATATGGAATCAGAAAAGACCTCGAATAGCCAAAGGGATATTGAAAAAGAAAGCCAACGTTGGTGGCATCACAATTCCGGACTTCAAGCTCTATTACAAAGCTGTCATCATCAAGACAGCATGGTACTGGCACAAAAACAGACACATAGATCAATGGAACAGAATAGAGAGCCCAGAAATAGACCCTCAACTCTATGGTCAACTAATCTTCGACAAAGCAGGAAAGAATGTCCAATGGAAAAAAGACAGCCTCTTCAATAAATGGTGCTGGGAAAATTGGACAGCCACATGCAGAAAAATAAAATTGGACCATTTCCTTACACCACACACAAAAATAGACTCAAAATGGATGAAGGACCTCAATGTGCGAAAGGAATCCATCAAAATCCTTGAGGAGAACACGGGCAGCAACCTCTTCGACCTCTGCCGCAGCAACATCTTCCTAGGAACAACGCAAAAGGCAAGGGAAGCAAGGGAAAAAATGAATTATTAGGATTTCATCAAGATCAAAAGCTTTTGCACAGCAAAGGAAACAGTTAACAAAACCAAAAGACAACTGACAGAATGGGAGAAGATATTTGCAAACGACATATCAGATAAAGGACTAGTGTCCAGAATCTATAAAGAACTTAGCAAACTCAACACCCAAAGAACAAATAATCCAATCAAGAAATGGGCAGAGGACATGAACAGACATTTCTGCAAAGAAGACATCCAGATGGCCAACAGACACATGAAAAAGTGCTCCATATCACTCGGCATCAGGGAAATACAAATCAAAACCACAATGAGATATCACCTCACACCAGTCAGAATGGCTAAAATAAACAAGTCAGGAAATGACAGATGCTGGCGAGGATGCGGAGAAAGGGGAACCCTCCTACACTGTTGGTGGGAATGCAAGCTGGTGCAGCCACTCTGGAAAACAGCATGGAGGTTCCTCAAAATGTTGAAAATAGAACTGCCCTATGACCCAGCAATTGCACTATTGGGCATTTACCCTAAAGATTCAAATGTAGTGATCCAAAGGGGCACATGCACTCGAATGTTTATAGCAGCAATGTCCACAATAGCCAAACTATGGAAAGAGCCTAGATGTCCATCAAGAGATGAATGGATCAAGAAGATGTGGTATATATACACAATGGAATACTATGCAGCCATCAAAAGAAATGAAATCTTGCCATTTGTGACAACATGGATGGAACTAGAGCGTATCATGCTTAGCGAAATAAGTCAAGCTGAGAAAGATAACTATCATATGATCTCCCTGATATGAGGAAGTGGTGATGCAACATGGAGGCTTAAGTGGGTAGGAGAAGAATAAATGAAACAAGATGGGATTGGGAGGGAGAGAAACCATAAGTGACTCTTAATCTCACAAAACAAACTGAGGGTTGCTGGGGGGAGGGGGTTTGGGAGAAGGGGGTGGGATTATGGACATTGGGGAGGGTATGTGCTTTGGTGAGTGTTGTGAAATGTGTAAACCTGGTGATTCACAGACCTGTACCCCTGGGGATAAAAATATATGTTTATAAAAAAAAAAACACAAAAAAACTAATAGGGTAGAGTATGGTGACTAACATAACATAATTTAAAAAAAAAAAAAGCATTAAAAATTTAAAGAAAGAAGTTGGGGCCTTTAGGAAGTAATGAAGTCAGGAAATAGAGCCCTGGTGAATGGGAGTAGTGCCTTTACATAAGAGAGCCCAGAGAGCTCCCTCTCCCTTCTCATCTTGTGAGGGTACAAACAAGAAAATGTACAGTCTATGAACCAGGTGGTGGGTCCTCAGCAGACACTGAGCCTGTTGGCAACTTGATCTGGGATTTCCAGCCTCCAAAACTGTGAGAAATTAATTTGTGTTGTTTATAAGCAAAAAAAAAAAAAAAAAAAAAAAAAGTATTTATCAGAGGTAGAGGAGTAGAGAGAGAGACAGAATCTCTCTGCTGATCATGGAGCCTGAGGTGGGGCTGGATCCCACCACCCATGAGATCATGACATGGGCTGAAATTGCAAGTTGGATGTTCAATCCACTGAGCCACCCTGGTGCCCCTCAGCCGAGAATTTTTAATTAGCAGAAATACTTCTATGGTAGCCACTCTCCACATCGTTCTGTAATGCAGCAGGAGGATGGCAGCCAAGAGAATGCAATAGGGAAAACTGTATCATTTAGGACTTGGTATACTGAGAAAACAACAAAAAATGTACATGTTTTCAAGCCCTGAAGTGCTCAACTGATGGATCCAGGTGGGTTTACAACAAGCAGAACAGGGCAGTGTGAGCAGGTGGTGCATTTATGAGCTCTGGGTCAGGATTTATGCAGGGCATCTCTCATAACTCAATGTCAAAAATCTTCATGGAGGGTACCAATGTGCCCATTTCACTGACTGGGGATTTGAGGCTGAGAACTTCAGCAACATGCCAGAGCCACAGACTGCATGCAGAGGGCTGGGTCTTGAAACATCCCATGATACATGCAGTCTCCTCTTTGTGCATGTAGGTAAGAGCGTGAGGGGTATGGGTGTGGGTCACAGAAAATAGGGGGCCAACCTGGCATTAGCAGGCAGGAACTACTCTTCACTCTTTGTCCCAGTGCTATCTACTGGAAGATGTCCATGCTTCTGAAACTCCAGTGCGCCATCTCAGAATGAAAGAAAAGAAATAAGGGGTATCATGACTGTGCAGAGCTCTCCACAGCTAGAAGAAAAGTGGAATTCTGGTTTTCTACCTCAGAAATAAAAGGGCTCTATTTGTATATTTTCTTTAAGTTTCCACCAGGAGAAAGAGTTTCCTTATTTATTTATTTATTATTTTGTATAAAGGTATCACCCTGTGCATTAAAACTTCCTCTTTAGGGGCTGTTTTACTTCATTAACCCTCTTCTTTGTTTCAAGATCCAACTGTTTCAAAACTCTCCAGCTCATGGAAATGGGAAATAACCTCCAGTCCTCTTACTGCGCTTCCCCTGCAGCCCTGGCTGAGTGAAGTCCCCTGGAACCTGACTACTCGGGGCACTGCTTGGGAGTCATGCTAACAATTCATCTATCTCATGAACCTTCCTTTTCCTGGAGCTCTATGGGAGACACAGACTCTGAACAGAAAGGACCATTTTCTTTCAACGAAGAATTAGTGCTGGTCAGAAGCAATCTCATAATCTTTTGAAAACCAAGGACTCGTCACCAAAGTTGTTTAGAACATGCCACAAAACAATCAGATCCCTTCCGTGAGTCCACTCAGAGAGGACATTTTCTAAACCACTTTAACAGGGAAAAATAAAGCAGATACAAAACTACTTAGAACTTTCACTTAAATGATGATCCACAGACCTCTTAAGTTAATCTTAAAAAAATTCCTCAGGGACGCCTGGGTGGCTCAGTTGGTTAAGCAGCTACCTTCGGCTCAGGTCATGATCCCAGCGTCCTGGGATCGAGTCCCACATCGGGCTCCTTGGTCAGCAGGGAGCCTGCTTCTCCCTCTGCCTCTGCCTGCCATTCTGTCTGCCTGTGCTCGCTCTCTCCTCCTCTCTCTCTCTGATAAATAAAAATAAAATCTTAAAAAAAAAAATTCTTCAAAGGTTAGGGAAACTACGTTTCTTTTTTTCCTTTCAAGAAAGCTTTCAAGATAGCTTTAAATCAAGGTCATCCCATAAGCAAATTTAGTTCTATCTGCAAACTTAATTCTCCCTAGTCATGCAACCAAACATATTCACAGATTCCTAATGTTAAAACATGGACATTTTTTGGGGGGGGGCATTAATTTACCTACACAAAAAAACAAAATCTGTGTGCTGTATGTGATTATTACTAAAGTAGAATTTTTTTCACACTCCTCAGCAGACAGGGCAAGGAAATATATGCATTTTTTAAACCTGTGTGTGAATACACACATACACACACACACACACACACACACACACATCCATCTGTATCTATACTAAGCCTTTAACTATAACCTGATACTCCAATAATAAGAAATCTGGTAACCACTATCTGCCATCATTTAACTTAATTATTCAATTCCAATATACATGGATAATGTATTGTCTACCTGAACTGAACCCCTGCAGGAAAGAACTTAATCAAATAGAGTATAATGCCTATGTGCAGTTCCTTTTGCCTTTAGTCTTACGGATTATGTTTCTTTCCAAAATTTCTTAGGTAACACTTTTCACCCCCACCACTTTTAGGGAGATTATTTCATATATATGCATATAATATAGATTATATTCATATAGTTTTCATTTGTTTTTTCCTCCTCCTCCCCCTCCTCCTCCTTCCTTTTCTTCTCTTCCTACTCCTCATATATATGCAATATAGTTTTCATTTGTTTTCTCCCCTGCTTCCCCCTCCTCCTCCTCCTCCTTCATTTGCTACAGTTCCATTCCATTCAGGAATTCCCAAATCAGCCCCTTTGAATGTAAAAGACTGAAGTGGGAAGATAGCATGAGGAACCAGAATATAAGAGTACATGAGGGTAGGGACAAGTAATTAGTAAAAACAATCCAACACACGTTGTTTCCTGTTCTGTTAATTTTGGCCATTCTAACTGGTGTAAGGTGGTATCTCAATGTGGTTTTAATTTGAATCTCCCTGATGGCTAGTAATGATGAACATTTTTTCCTTTGTCTGTTAGCCATTTGTATGTCTCCTTTGGAGAAGTGTCTGTTCATGTCCTCTGTCTATTTTTTGATATGATTATCTGTTTTTTGGGTGTTGAGTTTGAGGTGTTCTTAAAGATCATGGATATCAGCCCTTTGTCTGTAGTGTCATTTGTGAATATCTTTTCCTATTCTGTGAGTTGCCGCTTTGTTTTTTTGACTGTTTCCTTTCCTGTGCAGAGGATTTTTATCTTGATGAAGTTCCAAAAGTTCATTTTCACCTTTGTTTCTTTGCCTTTGGAGACATGTCTTGAAAGAAGTCACTGTGGCCAGTATCGAAGAAATTACTGCCTATGTTCTCTTCTATGATTTTGATGGATTCCTGCCCCATACTGAGGTCTTTCAAGTATGTGAAACTATATGATAATTGATCTTTTCTGCTTGAGTTATTTCACTCAGCATAATCTCCTCCAGTTCTGTCCATGTTGATACAAAAGTTGTATATTCATCCTTTTTGATGGCTGAGTAATATTCCATTGTATATATGGACCACATCTTCTTAATCCGTTCGTCTGCTGAAGGGCATTTTGGCTCTTTCCACAGTTTGGCAATTGTGCCATTGCTGCTATGAACATTTGGCCCTTCTTTTCACTACATCAGTATCTTTGAGGTAAATACCCAGTAGTGCAATTGCAGGGTCATAGGCTAACTCTATTTTTAATTTTCTGAAGAATCTCCACACTCTTTTCTAAAGTGGTTGCACCAACTTGCATTCCCACCAACAGTGTAAGAATCTTGGAACACTGAAAAAATAAGATTGAAAAAAATCCAACAGCTCGGAAAATACCATGGCCAAAAGTATATTCAGCATCATCTTAACTTTACTACATTCCTAGCCATCTTTAAAGACCATTGTGAAAGTGTCTTTTTCTGATTGTCTCCTTCCTCCCTTCCTCCTCCTCCTTCTTCCTTTTCTTCTTCTTCTTTTCCTTCTTCTTCTCCTCCTTTTTCTTCATCTTTGTCTTCATCTTCTTCCTGGAGTAAACAAAGGCACAATGTTCCAACAAGTTTGCTCTATTTTAAAGTCTATGATAAAGAGATATCTGCATGCCTACCAATATTCTTTATAAATAAGTCCCACTTTGTTTCCAGAATGTCTGTTTTTTGTAGATCTTAACAGAATTCGCTTACATGTCGATGTGTTTTATTATTCCAAGCACAAATGGAGGGCATGTTCATTCTTAAAGTATGCAGGTCTACAAGTCTTAGAACAAAATTAGTGCTAAAGAAAAGTGCAGTGAATTCGAGAGAGAAAGCCTGTTGTTCCAGCCATAAGTCCACCAAAACCTCTCATTCTGCCTCATATGTTACCATTTTTAGGATGAGTTATGACCCCTGGAATTTAGAGATGGCTAGTCTATCACAACGTGTAACTTATGAGGGGTGACTCCCCAATAGAATGGCCAGTTTCCAGTAATTTATTTGGGTTAAGGTGGAGAACATTCTTCCAATAAGCAGAATTATGGAACTAGTATCTTCCTGTTGGCTATACACCTATGGGTTTTTCAAAGCCAAGTCCAAGTTTTATGGGTTTTGTGATGTGTTCTCTCACTATCCTAGTTTTCATTAATATTTCTCACCTCTGAATTCTTACACCATATGTTGGCTTTTTGTGCTGGACACTGGATCTTTTTAATACTGTGCCACTATCCTGGTCATATTTTCATGCTTACTGTATCTCCTAAAAGATGCAGTATCTACCACAGGTAGGATTCATTTATTGTCCTTCTCTTTGTTTCTCAAGGTTTCTGTCATGACATCTTATATGTAGGAAATGGTCAATAAATTCAAGAAGATTGAGAATTAAAAATTACCAACTGAAATCAGTTCATCATCCAGGTGAAGAGTGGACTAATCCTAGGAACACCTACCTTCTAGATTCATGCAATATAGGGACATCTTATTTCTATTTACTGCTTTGCAACACAGTAAACCAAACACACAAATTATCAGATTTTCAAGAGGTATTAGGTAAACCAATTTCCAATTCTGTGCTCTCCCAAAACAGAGACTGTTTTGTCTTTCTCAGTGCAGGTTGTTATTTGGGAACTAATCCCAGGAAGCACAAGTAATAAACAGGGGATATGAACAGACAGGAAATCAATAAAGTACTGTTTATTGAGCTTATGATACTTTTGATGGTGGGTCTTTGTCTCATTGGGACCTCTAAGGTACCTCATAAAATTCACCCAGGGATCAGACTTGTAAGGTTGAGACTGAACATCTATGTGGTGATTGTCCGTGGGAACCTTAACAACCACAACACCATCATCCACTGTATACCCTCACCAAACTCCAAGGCTGCAGCTCTGGGTGGACTGAGACACTTCTCTGGCATGGAGAATACCCTGAACTAAAATCAGAGAGCCCCACTGGTGTCCTTGAGACGAGGCCTGGAAATGTGCACAGAGCCGTCCTGCACAGCTGCACTGAAATCAGGTCACCTGTGGAGCTGGGGTGAAGAGATGTTTCTTTACAAATATTGCCTGATTTTTAGAAACACAGGCTAAGACAGAAAAGGAAAGTCCAAGCTGCTTATCTAAGTCTCAATTGACAAGACCTCTAGGATTAGATTTCATTCTTGAAATTTTGTCCTAAGCCTGAGTCTAAACTGTGTATAATTCTGATTTTGAGTTTTGTAAAATTGGGTTTTTGTAGTTCAATTTAATATAGTGCTTTGGCAGCAGTCCATGAGGGCTTTCAAACTTAAGAAGTAGAGCATTTGCTAAAGGCCAGTTTTTTTGACTGGTGAGAGATTATGTTTAACCCAGCATTATGTGTGGACCTGCATACTCCAGAAAAGGGAGTATTAGAGTGTATTTGTCATGTGAGACCAACTCATCCACGGGGAGGGTCCAGAAGATTTACCTTTCACCATATTGTGAGAACAGAATCTGTGAGAGGGTCCCTGTATCCTTGAAGAGGTTACTGTTCACTGTTCTCTGTAGGCCAGACCTTTCTATGTGAACTATAGTCACTGAATTGGTAAATCTAAATGTAGGAGTAATTGGACCCCAGGGTGGCAGAGACTCAACCAGCAAAGGCAAGATGGACATGGTTACTGAAAAGAATGACAGAGTCAAAGCAGTAATCAGAATATTCTGACTCGTGCAGACCATGGTGCTGGCTGGTTAATTAGCATTCCTAGAAGAGAAATAGATGGGGGAGGTTACTAAATTCTTACTTGATCTGTATGAGTATCAAAGTTCTAGGTCAAATGAATAAAAGCTGAATCTGAATTATTAAAACATAGAGTCATAGACCCTAAATCAATACTGAAGTTTGAGCCAGTTTATAGACCCCGAGCCTTTTGAATAAAGGAGAGGCTAGGTGCCATTGAAGGAAGACCTGGCAGTACACTGGTGACAATTTATACTGTTAATGTTTCTCTCAACCTTCTCCATTGGAACCTATGGTCTTTTACTAGGGAAACTGAATGAGGAAAAAGAAATCATCAGCACTTTCTGGGACTACTGGACACTGACTAAACTGACACTGATTTCAGGAGACCCAAAGTGTCACATGGTCCACTAGTCAGAGCAGGGATTTATAGAGGGCAGGTGATCAATGAAGTTTTAGCTTAGGCTATTCTCACAGTGTGCTCAGTAGGTCCCCAAATCCATCTTGTGGTTATTCCCCCAGTTCTGGGATGCATAATTGGAATAAATATACTCAGCAGCTGGCAGAATCCCCATTTGTACCCTGATCTTAGAGTGAGGATCATTATGGTGGGAAAGGCCAAGTGCAAGCCACTAGAACTGCCTGAACCTGGTAAAACAGTACCACATTCCTGGAGAGATTTCAGAATCAGTGATCAAGCAGGGCCTTGAGAGAT
Organism: Mustela nivalis; assembly: GCF_964662115.1. Classification (NCBI taxonomy): domain Eukaryota; kingdom Metazoa; phylum Chordata; class Mammalia; order Carnivora; family Mustelidae; genus Mustela; species Mustela nivalis. Next base: position 96,798,603 of record NC_139027.1, read on the forward strand.
GAAGGGCTGGTGATTTGTAGCACATCTCCATTCAACTCATTTATTTGGTGTGCACAGAAGAAAGATGGATCTTGCATAATGACAGTGGATTATCAAAATCTTCACCAGGGAGATTACAATGGCAGCTGCTATCCAGATGTAGTTTCCTTGCTTGAGCAAATTGGCATATTCCTTAGTACCGTGTATGCAGTGGGACATACTTTATTTTCCATCCTTATTAATAACAACCACTAAAAGCAGTTTGTTTTCAACTGGCAAGGCCAGCAATATACCATCACTCTTCTACCTCAGGGAAATATCAACTCTTCAACCTGTTATCGTAATTTAGTTTGTTAAGATCTTGATTGCCTTTCCCTTCCACAAGATATCACACTGGCCTATTACATTGATGACATTACACTGATTGGACCTAGTGAGCTAGAAGTCTATATAACTGATAACATTATGTTGATTGGATCTAGTGAGCAAGAAGTAATTACTACTTTAGACTTCTGGCAAGCATATAAATGCCAGGGGGTGGGAAATAAATCTGACTAAAATTAAGACTTTTGTATCTCGGTGAAATTTCCATGGCCCCAGAGATATGAGGCATGTTGAGATCTCCCTTCTATAGTGAAGGATAAGTTATTGCATCTGACCCCTCATTCATCCAAAAAGGAAGCACAATACCTAGGGGGAGCTCTAGATTTTTGGAGGCAGTACATTCCTTGTTTGGGTGTGTTACTCTGTCCCATGTGCCAAGTGATATGAAAAGCTGCTAGTTTGAATGGGACCAGAATAAGAAAGGTTTTGCAACAGATTCCAGCTGCTATTTTATCTGCTTAGCCCTTCGGATCTTCTGATACATCAGATCCACTGTGGCTGAAGTGTAAGTGGCAGATAAGGATGCTGTTTGGAGGCTTTGACAGGTACTCTATGCATCAATAGCTGTGCAGGGCTTTGGGATTCTGAGCAGAGTACTGCCATCCATCAAGAATAGCTACTTGCTTTTTAAATGACAGCTCTTGGCTCATTACTGGGCTTTTGGAGAGAATGAAAGCACAAATAAGTTACATGAATGAGTGATCCAAATGGTCATGGTTCCCTCTCCTGCCCCACTGTCTTCTCCCAGCCTTACCTGTGGCCTCATGAGGAGCTCCCTATAAGCAGCTGACAGAGAAGAGAAGTCTCTATCTTGGTTTACACCTAGTTCTGCATCATAAGCAGGCACCACCTGGAAATGGTTAGAAAAAAATTATATATATATATTTATTTAAAAATTATATTTATTTAAAAATTATATATAATTATATATAATTATATATAATTATATATAATTTATATATAAATAAATATAACATGTAAAAATAAATACATTAAAATCTATAAAATTATATATAAAATTTATATATTATATATTATATATATTATATATATATTTATATATATAATATTATATATATAAATATATATATATTTTTTTCTGACCATTCTCTCACTCTTCACTAGTCAGGATTCTCCAGAGGGAAAAAAATTTTATATTTATATATATACCTGAGTCTGAGTGTGCATTTAGGGGAAACCCACATGAAATCTGGCAGGCTGTGGAGAGGGGTGTGATGATATGAGGTACCCCATCCTTGTGTCCATCAGGCAGAAGGAGCCAAGACCCACAGAGCAGGGATGTGATGGCAACCAGGCCCTGTAATAATGCCCTTCCTGAGGATAATAGTACTCATTTCAATAGCAACAATGATACCTGTTATGAGGCCACTAACTTTCAGATCTTGATACACTTAATCCACATGACAATGTTGACTGTCCTTGCTTTTAAGGGAACTGCACCTCAGGGATGTTAACCAACTAAAGTTCTTGTCTAGAAAGCTGTGTAGATGGATTGGAATTTAGACATAAGTGACTTAATGAAAGTTTGTTCTTCCTTCTTGAAGTCTTTCCTAATCTGTCTAGTCTGAGATAACACAAAGTACTTAGACTTCAGTGTCAGACAAACAGGGGCACAGTGGTGACCAGATAGGGGCATTTCACAGCCTGCCAAAAGTATACAGACACATCGATGCACGCAGTTTTGGCACATGGTGAGCTTCCTCCTGATGCAAAAGCCATTATTGATGAGAGGTGTTATGTATAGAAAGCTCTATCTAAAATAATCACATCATAATTTATGATATCAATATTGGACACAACCCAAATGCTCTGTATTTGGTGACTAGGCAAATGAACTACTAAATTCACCAGGACAATACTAAGTGAGTGCTACAATGAAATGTAAAATTATTTAATGGCAAGGGGAAATAAACATCATATGCTAAGGGAAAAGACTGGTTAGAAAGAACATTAGTAATGACATGTTATGAGTATGTATTGTACAAAATGTTATATCAATAGACCTAAGAATGCATTGATAAAAATGTTGGGAATTCCTTGGGTCATGGGTTCCTAGGGACTTTAATCTTTCTATTTGGTCTTTATCGCATTTTCTACAATGAATATATAAATATATACTTTACAAAGTGTTCTTTGTTCCTTGATCAAAACTCAAAAGTGATTTCTGAGAGATGGTTTATTAAGGTCGAAAATTATTGAGGCAAAGGATGTATGAGGTCACATAGTGAAGGGATCAGAACAGAGAGTAGAATGTCATTTGTTAAGCTTACTGCTGGACTTGATATTCTACAATGATGGCCTTTTATCACTTGTTTCCAGCAGAGAGGAAACCATTCTGGTCCTATGAGAAAAGAAGCCAGAACGTGTACATTCTGAGCTCTCATGCGCCCTGTCCTGGAGACATCAACTGCTCCAGAGGGTTTTTTGGGATCTGTCTTAGTGTGTAGGGCCTTAGGAATAGTAAAGGATCCTGGTGTTTCTGGCAAAATACCCCATCTGACCTCTGCTGGGATTCCTACTGGTCCCACTGGGTAAGGATAGATGCCATCAATTTTACCCAGGTGGCTCATGGCCCAAAATGCAATCAAGTTTCAATAAATTCAGTGATAGGAGAAGGAATGAAAACAATATAGAAGAGGAATCATTGTCTGTGTAAGATCAGGGAACCAGTTCCTGTTTTCTGGAAGGATTAGTTGAAATCCCCATGCCTCCAACCCCAGCTTGATTCAGGTGCAAATGTCCACTGGAAAGAAGGCTGAAACAGTCAAAGAAGTTTCCTCATCTATGTCTTCACCCATCCTCTGCTATTTAATCCATCCTGTTTGTAACTCCTGGGCTTGGACCATGAAGAGTGGGCCATGCCTCTATAACTCAGAGCCCCCTGCTGAATTACATCTTTTGGGAATGTAGCAGGAACAAAAGCATGACAGAATTCATATCCATACCTACAAGACAACAGTGAAGACCTTTTTATACCCATTTTGCACCTTCCTTTTCCCCTGTCCCCAAGAAAAATATAGGTCAATAAAAGATTGTCTCTCAAAGACATAACTCAATGTGAATATTGGGAAAAAAGAGAGGGGGGGGAAGCGCAAAAAAACCCCCCAAAACAGAAACAGGCTGACCTCAGCCAGATCAATACTTTCACTAAACCCTTTCTCCCAACTTCTAATTCAAGTATGCTTTCACTGCAAAAAAATATGATTAAGCCTGCTTGTTTAAAGATTCATAATTGGAGATTCTCTATAACTTGTTCAAAGGGAAATTAGAACACTTTTTTACTTATGTTGAAGACTAGGGAAAGACACAGTATGGGAAGGTAAAGGCATAAAGAACTGATCTTTCTGAGGATTATACAGGGGGCCCCAGAGATGGGACAGAAATAATTACATTCATCTCTCTCCCCAGATTGTTGCATTGATCATTGTTCCTATCTGGGATAAAATAGAAGAACAGAGTGTGAAATGATTTCCCTGAAGCTGCACAGGTTGTTGATGAAGGTGTTGGGTCTGTCACACAGGTTCCCTGTCCCTGTCCACTGTTCTTTCCTGGTCTCCTCAAATTGCATCCACTTACACATTTTTGGTCTTGTCAAGAATGTTTGCAATAACAGCCATCTTGCTAATGGAGTTCTGGTTAGCCTGTACAAGAATGGCCCTCACAATAGGCTCTTAGACTTAACCAACAAATCATGCAGTCTGTGAGCAACCCAACCTGCCCAGGTATGTTCGTGGCTCATCACTCCTTTATTTGTTAAATAAGAGTATCAGAATTATTATTAAATAATATGAATCAAAATAACAGTAATCAAAATGAACAGAATTCTTCCTGTCATATATCATGTTGTTCAACTTATAATAAACAAGTGTCCTTTGCAAATTGAGTAACTGATTAATAACTGATTCATTTGATGGAGGTAGCTGGGTCAATTTGAGTGTGTAAATGTTCCAGAAAAATGAAGCCCTTGGAGGAAATCTATGACAATTTTACACTTCTCAGGTAAAAATGACAGAAGGGCTTTTTCTTTATTCAGACCCCTACTATTTGGAAACTGAGAAAGCAGCTGTGTACATTTCTTGAGTTGTTGAACATCGAGATGGAAAATAAGTGCACATCTACTCTTCTTCACTTTATAGATAAGGAGATTGAACATTAAATTAATTATGGGGGCGCCTGGGTGGCTCAGTTGGTTGAGCAACTGCTTTCGGCTCAGGTCATGATCCCGGAGTCCCGCATCGGGCTCCCAGCTCCATGGGGAGTCTGCTTCTCTCTCTGACCTTCTCCTTGCTCATGCTCTCTCTCACTGTCTCTCTCTCTCAAATAAATAAATAAAATATTTAAAAATAAATAAATAAATTAATTATGAATAGATCAAAGTCCAGAACTCAGAACTCATTTCACACTTGCACTCACTGCTATGTGAAGGGGAAGGAACTACACCTGCTGAGGGACTGTGGAGAGGGATACCAAAAAGCCTATACACAGTCATTTTTTGAGCAGTTGCCCTGTGTACAACTCTGGCACAGACCAAGGTGTTGTATCTTTTTAAAATTATTTAATTATTTTTTATTTATGTATTTTTTTAGGGGTACAAGATCTGTGATTCATCAGTCTAACAAAATTCACAGTGCTTACCATAGCACATACCCCGCCCAATGTCCATCACTCAGCAACCCCACCCTTCCATCCCCCTCCCCTCCAGCAACCCTCAGCTTGTTTCCTGAGATTAAGAGTCTCTTATGGTTTGTTTCCCTCTCTGGTTTTGTCTTGTTTCATTATTCCCTCCCTTCCCCTATGATCCTCTGTCTTGAGATTCTCAAATTCCTCATATCAGTGAGATCACATAATTGTCTTTCTCTGATTGACTTATTTCACTTAGCATAATATCCTCTAGTTCTATCCATAATTGCAAATGTCGAGATTTCATTGCTTTGATAGCTGCATAATATTCATTGGCTTATTATATATATACACATACACACACACCACATCTTCTCTATCCATTCATCTATCGATGGACATCTAGGCTCTTTCCATAGTTTGGCTATTGTGGACATCGCTGCTATAAACATTGGGGTTCACATGCCCCTTTGGATCAATATATTTGTATCTTTAGGGTAAAGACCCAGTAGTGCAATTGCTGGGTTGTAAGATAGGTCTATTTTCAACTTCTTGAGGAACATCCATACTGTTTTCCAGAGTGGCTTGCCTTCCCACCAACAGTGTAGGAGAGTTCCCCTTTCTTCACATACTTGCCAACACGGGTCATTTCCTGACTTGTTAATTTTAGCCATTCTGACTGATGTGAGGTGGTATTGAATTGTGGTTTTGATGTGTATTTCCCTGATGCCAGGTGATCTTGAACACTTTTTCTTGTGTCTTTTAGCCATTTGGATGTCTTCTTTGCAGAAATATTTCTTCATGTCTTCTGCCCATTTAGGGATTACTTGTTTTTTGGGTGTTGATTTTAATAACTGCTTTATAGATTTTGGATACTAGCCCTTTATCTGATGTTATTTGCAAATATATTCTCCCATTCTATCAGTTGTCTTTTGGTTTTATTGACTGTTTCCTTTTCTGTGAAAAACCTTTTGATCTTGCTAAAGTCACAAGAGTTCATTTTTGCCCTTTCTTCCCTTGCCTGTGGTGATGTTTCTAGGAAGACATTGCTGTGGCTGAAGTTGAAGAGCTTGCTGCCTGGTTCTCCTCTAGAATTTTGATGGATTCCTTTCTCACATTGAGGTCTTCCAACCATTTTGAGAGTATTTTTGTGTGTAGTGTAAAGAAATGGTCCAGTTTCATTCTTCCGCATGTGGCTGTCCAATTTTCCCAACACCATCTGTTGAAGAGATTGTCTTTTTTTCCATTGGACATTCTTTCCTGCTTTGTTGAAGATTAATTGACCAAAGAGATGAGGGTCCATTTTTGGGCTCTCTATTCTGTTCCATTGATCTATGTGTCTGTTCTTTTGTCAGTACCATACTGGCATTATTACAACTTTGTAATAGAGCTTGAAGTCTGGCATTGTGATGTCCAGATTTGGTTTTCTTTTTCAACATTCTCCTGTATATTCAGGATCTTTTCAGTTTCCATACAAATTTAGGATTGTTTCTTTGAAAAAAGTTGATGTATTTTTGATAGGGATTGCATTAAATATATAGATTACTCTAGGTAGCATAGATATTTTTACAATATTTGTTCTTCTAATCCATAAGCATGGAACATTTTTCCATTTCTTTGTGTCTTTCTCAATTTCTTTCATGAGTACATTATAGTTTTCTGAGTACAGATTCTTTTCCTCTTTGGTTAGATTTATTCCTAGGTATTTTATGGTTTTGGGTGCAATTGTAAATGGGATTGACTCCTTAATTTCTCTTTTTTCTGTCTTGCTGTTACTGTATAGAAATGCAACTGATTTCTGTGCATTGATTTTATATCCTGACACTTTACTGAATTCCTGTGTGAGTTCTAGCAGCTTTGGGATGGAGTCTTTGGGTTTTCCACATTAAGTATCATATAATCTGCAAAGAGTGAGAGTTTGGATTTCTTCTTTGCTAATTGGGATGCCTTTTATTATTTTTTGTTTGATTGCTGAGGCTAGGACTTCTAGTACTATGCTGAATAGCAGTGGTGATAGTGGACATCTCTGCCATGTTCCTGACGTTAAGGGAAAATTCCTCTGTTTTTCCCCATTGAGAATGATTTTACTGTGGGTTTTTCATAGATGGCTTTTATTATATTGAGGTATATAGCCTCTCTCCCTACACTGTGAAGAGTTTTAATCAAGAAAGGATGCTCTACTTTGTCAAATGCTTTTTCTCTATCTATTGACAGGATCATATAGTTCTTGTTCTTTCTTTGATTAAAGTATTATATCACATTGATTGATTTGTGGATGTTGAACCAACCTTGCAACCCAGGAATAAATCCCACATGGTCTTGGGGAATCATCCTTCTATTGTACTCGTAGATCCTATTGGCTAGTATTCTGGTAAGATTTTTGAGTTTATGCTCATCAGGATATTGGTCTATAATTCACCTTTTTGATGGGGTCTTTGATTGGTTTTGGGATCAAGGTAATGCTGACCTCATAAGATGAGTTTGGAAGTTTTCCTTCCATTTCTATTTTTTAGAAGATTCCTTAAAAAGTTTGGTAGAATTATTTGGAAGCTGTCTGGCCCTGGGCTCTTGTTTCTTGGGAGATTTTTTATGACTGCTTCAATTTCCTTACTGGTTATGGGTCTGTTTGGGTTTTCTGTTTCTCTTGGATCAGTTTTGTTAGTTTATATGTCTCTAGGAGTACATCCCTTTCTTCCAGATTGTCAAATTTGCTGGCATATAGTTGTTCATAATATGTTCTTATAATTCTTTGTAGTTCGTTGGTGTTGGTTGCGATCTCTCCTTTTTCACTCATGATTTTATTAGTTTGGATCCTTTCTCTTTTTTAATAAGTCAGGTTGGGGGTTATCAATCTTATTAATTCTTTCAAAGAAACAGCTTCTAGTTTTGTTGATTGATTCTACTGTTCTTTTGTTTTTTATTTCTTTTATCTCTGCTCTAATCTTTATTATTTCTCTTCTCCTGATGGATTTAGGATTTCTTTGCTGTTCTTTCTCCAGATTTTTGGGTGTAGGTTTAGGTTGTGTACTTGAAACCTTTCTTGTTTCTTGAGAAAGTCCTGTATTGCTATATACTTTACTCTAAGGACTTTCTTTGCTGTGTCCCCCAAATTTTGAACTGTTGTGTTTTCATTTTATTTGTTTCCATGAGTTTTTTTTTTTAATTCTTCTTTAATTTCCTGGTTGATCCATTTATTCTTTACTGAGATGCTCTTTAGTTCCATACATTTGCATTCTTTCCAACTTTCCCCTTGTGATTGACTTCTAATTTCAGACAATTGTGGTCTGAAAATATGCAGAGAATGATTCCAATTTTTTGGTACCAGTTGAGACATGAATTGTGACCCAGAATGTGATCTATTCTGGAGAATGTTCCATGGACACTAGAGAAAGATCTGTGTTCTGTTGTTTTGGGATGGAATGTTAATGTATCTGTGAAATTCATCTCATCCAGTGTGTCATTTAAAAGCCTTTATTTTCGTGTTGATCTTTTGCTTAGATGATCTGTCCATTTCAGTGAGGGGGTTGTTAAAGTTCCCTACTATTATTGTATTATTATCAAAGTGTTTCTTTGATTTTGTTGTTAATTGTTTTATATAACTTGTTGCTCCCATGTTAGGGTCATGAATATATAAAACTATTACATCTTCCTGTTGGACAGACCCTTTAAGTATCATATATTGTCCTTCCTCATCTCTTATTATAGTCTTTGTCTTAAAATCTAATTTATCTGATATAAGGATTGCCACCCCAGCTTTCTTTTGATGTCCATTAGCATGTTAAATGGTTTTCCACCCCTTCCTTTAAATCTGGAGGTATCTTTGCATCTAAAATGAGCTTCATTTAGACAGCATATCAATGGGTCTTGCTTTTTTATCCATTCTGATGCCCTGTTTCTTTTGAATTGGGGCATTTAGCCAATTTGCCTTCAGGCTAACTATTGAAAGATATGAATTTAGTACCATTTTATTGCCTGTAAGGTGACTGTTACTGTATATTGTCTCTGTTCCTTTCTGGTCTACCACTTTTAGGTTCTCTCTTTGCTTATAGAACCACTTTCAATATTTCCTGTAGGGCTGGTTTGGTGTTTGCAAATTATTTTAATTTTTGTTTGTCCTGAAAGCTCTTTAACTCTCTTTATATTTTCAATGACAGCCTAGATGGATGTAGTATTCTTTGCTGCATGTGTTTCTCCTTTAGTGCTCTGAATATATCATGCCAGTCCTATCTGACCTGCCACGTCGCTGGTGATAGGTCTGTTGCCAATCTAATATTTCTCCCATTGTATGTCTTAGATCTTCTTCTATTTTATTAATGCTTTTTTTTTATGATTTTATTTATTTGACAGAGATCACAAGTAGGCAGAGAGGCAGGCAGAGAGAGGAGGAAGCAGGCTCCCCGCTGAGCAGAGAGCCTGATGCGGGGCTCAATCCCAGGACCCCGGGATCGTGACCTGAGCTGAAGGCAGAGGCTTAAACCCACTAAGCCACCCAGGCGCCCCTGTCTTAGATCTTGTCCTTAGCTGTTTTCAGGATTTTCTTTGTCTTTGAGACTTGTAAGTTTTATTATTAGATGATGAGGTTTTGACCTATTTTTATTGATTTTGAGGGGATTTCTCTGTACCTCCTGTATTTTGATGCCTATTTCCTCCCCCAAATTAGGGAAGTTCCTCTTTATAATTTGCTCCAATGCCTTCTGCCCCTCTATCTCTCTCTTTCTTTTTCTTCTGGGATCCCAATTATTCTAATATTGTTTTATCTGATGATATCACTTATCTCTTGAATTCTCTCCTCATGATCCAGTAGTTGTTTATCTCTCTTTTTCTTAGCCTCTTTATCTTTTGTTCTTCTATATCAGTAATTCATCTGCATCATTTATCCTAACAGTTAGAGCCTCCATTTTTTTTATTGCACCTCATTAGTAGATTTTTAAATTTCAACTTAATTAGGTTTTAGTTCTTTTATTTCTCCAGAAAGTGATTCTGTAGTATCTTCTATGCATTTTTCAAGCCCAGCTATTATCTTTATAATCATCATTCTGAGCTCTAGTTCTGACACCTTACTAATGTCCATATTGATTAGGTCCCTGGTAGTCAGTACTGCCTCTTTTTCTTTTTTTGAAATGAATTTTTCCATATTGTCTTTTTGTCCAGAGAAGAATAGATAAGAGAACAAAATTCTAAAAGAGTAACAAAGACCCCAGAAAAATATACACTGAACAAATCAGAAAAGACCTGTAACCAGGGGGAAAAGAAAGGTTAAAAAAATAAGAAGAAGGAGGAGGAGGAGGAGGAGGAATTCAAAGAAGTAACAATGACCCAAGAAGAAGAAGAAAAAGAAGAAGAAGAAGAAGGAATTCAAAGAAGTAACAATGACCCAAGAAGAAGAAGAAAAAGAAGAAGAAGAAGAAAGAAATTCAAAGAAGTAACAATGACCCCAGAAAAATACACACTGAACAAATCAGAAGACACCTATAACCAGGGGGGAAAGAAAGGTTAAAAAAATAAGAAGATGAAGACAAAGATGAAGATGAAGAAGAAGAAGAAGAAGAAATAATAATAATATATTATCAGGTTGGTGAATAGAATGAGGCCACACACTAGATCACTAGATTTGGGTGTATTTTGGTCTGTTAGAAGATAACAGCTTCTCAAAATTTCAAAGAAAAGAATATATATATTCTTTTCTTTGAAAAAATTTTTTCATATATATATATATATATATATATATATAGATAGATAGATACAAAATAAAGGTAATATGTAAATTAAAAAAAAGTTATTTTTAAATTTAATTTTATTTTTTTAATGTTCCAAGATTCATTTTTTTATGCACCACCCCCAGTGCTCTATGCAATACATGCACTCCTTAATACCCACCACCAGGCCCTGCCAATCCCCCACCGTCCTCACCTCCAAAACCCTCAGTTTGTTTCTCAGAGCCCGTAGTCTCTCATGGTTCATCTCCCCATCCGATTTCCCCCCACTCTCTCATCTCCTTCTCCTAGTGTCCTCTATGTTAGTCCTTACGCTCCACAAGTAAGTGAAACCATATGATAATTGACCTTCTCTGCTTGACACATTTCACTCAGCATAATATCCTCCAGTCCAAGATTTTAAAAAAAAATTGATAATATAAAAAGTTGGCTGAAAAAAGAAAGAAAACAATTTTAAAAAGAGAGAATGTGATCAGGTGGAAGACTAGAAAAAAAATCATGCACTAGATTTAGGGTATATTTTGGTCTGTTAGAAGATACTGTATCCCAAAATTTTAAGAAAGGAAATCTTATATCTATACAAAAAATGTTTAAATACAATGAAGGGATAGACTCTGTCTTTAAAAATGAAAATTATATATGTATATATACATATATATATATATATATATGAATTGTTAAGATGTTAGTTGAAAAAGAGTAAAAATTCCAAAAAATGGAAAAAGAAAATTTAAATAACTTTGACAGACTAAAGAAACATTGGAGAAAAGCCATGAATTCCATGGGCTGCATTCCCCTAGCGCTGGAGTTTCACAGTTCTTACTGATCAGTAAATTTGGTCTTAGCTGGATGTTCTTGGGAATCTTCCGGGGAAGAGGCCTATTATAGTGATTCTCAAATGTCTTTGTCCATGGTGGAACTGCACTGTCCTTCCCAGGGGCCATGCTAAGTAATCTGTTTAAGTTTCCTCTGGGTAGCTTTTGTTCCCTGAAAACTTCCTGTACAGCTTTGGAGAATGAGAATGAAAATGATAGTCTCCCAGCCTTTGGTCCTGAAGGAGCCAAGAACATGGGGCCCCCTTCTTCAGGGACCCCTCAAAGAGAAGCAGTCAGTCACTCCTTTCTCCTGGTCTCCTTTCACAATCTGTGCTCACCAAGCCTGTGACTGAGTGTTTCTATCTCTTGCACATGCCTCCAATTGGAATTTCCAAATGCAGCAGATTTCAGCAGTGTGTTCCTGGGCCAATCCTCCCAGGGGAGGAAGGGAGTCTCCCCAGATCTGCTGTTTGTTGGGTCCCTGCTCAAAGAGTAGTGGCCCAACTATGCCACAGATAATAGTTTATGGCAACCCCGAACTGAGAGCCCACTCCTCAGCTCTGTCTTTGCAGCTGGCTTCCCTGCTCTGATACTTGGGAGTTTTTCCACACTCAGGCACCCCTGGTCATTCTGTGACCCTGAGGGTCCCAAGACCTCACTGTCCCATTGAGGGTTCCAACCCTGCTTAGCCATTAGAGCGATGTCCCTCTGCAGAGCAGACTTCTAAAAGTTTCAATTTTGTGCTTCGCTGCTCTATCACTTGCTGGTAGCTGGCTAATGGAGGGTCCCTTACCCCATGGTCTATCTTCCAAATATCACTTTAGATTCACTTCCCTGCAGGTCCTACCTTCAGAAAGTAGTCTTTCTGTTCATAGAATTGCTATTATTTTCTTTGATCTCCTGTTGAGCTTGTAGGTGTTCAAAATGATTTGAAAACTATCTCGAAGCATTCCTGGGACCAGAAAAAATTCAAGTTTACTACTCCTCTGCCATCTTGTTCCTACCCCTTCCTAGACCAAAGTGCTTAAAAAATGCTCCACTTGTTCTGCATTTCCCTGCATTTTCTGCAATTAGGTTGGAGTCATGTGATTGATTCTGACTAATGGATTATAAACAGTGTGATGCCTGAGTCACATCTGGACCCAAACATACTGGAGCTGCTGTACAGCCTTCTGTTTTCTCCTGCCCAGTGATCCTATAAGCTCTCTCCCTCTGTAGTGGTGCTACAGCCAGAGGGAGTTTGGATTCCCAGGTCATAGAGTATAGGATGGTCTCATCAGCCTACCTCAGACTTTGAGTATATTAGAAAAACAAACAAACAAATAAACCTGGATGTTCTAAACCCTTGAGTTTCTAGATTTCTTGTTACTGAAGTATGTCTTAGAGTAACCTGACCAATATGACAACACTGTCCTCAGAAATATGGGGAGAAATAAAAGCATCATAAAAACTCGCTATTTGATCTACTATAATGGTTCTCAATGTGCCACTCTTGACTAGCAGCATGAGCCTCTTACTGGGCAAACATTAGTTTTCAAGCTACATCCCAGCGTTACAGATTGTTGCAACCTAGAATTTGAGAGCCATTGATCTAAAAGGTGACACATGCACAGCACACCCGTATTTGTTCCAGGTACCAGTATTTTTAGTAAGTACCTCTAAAGATCAAGGACCTTCTGACTGAATTCATTGGTCCTTTCATTGATGCATTCTCTTCTACCTCAGAACCTGTGAAAGTAAAAGCATGATTTCACATTTCTAGCTGCCTTCTGTTTCCCGCCTTCTCCCCGCAAAAAACCTCATCAACTGATAATGGGTCAAACCCTCAACCAAAGGGAACAGGTCCAATCCCTCTGCCATATGGGACATATGAAAGATACGTATTTGAACGTAGGTCTTGGATTATTTTGATGCCTAACACCATCTTTTTGCAGGCTAGAGCCCCCACTCCTCAGGGGCAGAAATGCCATATTTTGGAAGAGCTGAAAGAACATGCTTTCTAGGGATGGTCCATAATTTACTCGACAATTAGGTTTTTGGAGTCAAATTTTATAAATGATGCAAAACAGTACATGGGAAGGTTTTTATGAAGTCACCTTTTGCACATTGTTCCAAGGGATAGCTAAGCACATTCCCTAAGCACAGACAAGTGGATCTTCCACCTGATGTGGAGGTCCATGGAGTCTTAAATTCTTTAGATTTTTTAAATTTTTCCCTTGAAACACTTGCTTCTCATGAAACACAAAGGTACTAATTAGTATTGCATGTAGAAGAAATCTTCTCTTGTCAAAAGTTAAAGCAAGCATAGCATCATGTTTGGAATAAGAAACAGTGAGGGTGAAACACAAGGCAATTACAAGAGGTGAATGTCGAGTTTGGGTCTTTGCCTTTAAGAAAGAGATTGTTATGGGAAAAAGGTGGAGATTGGAGAGGGGATTAAGAGAGGGACAGACCAAGTGATTAACAGAAGAGAGCCTGGCAATTATAGGAAAAGGTTAATGGTGTGGAGGCCACTTCTCTGGCAGAGTGTCCAGGGGATGGATTACTGATGGTCCTTGAGCTTACAAGAGGTTATGATGAGGAGTTCTGCAATAATTTGCTTCTTCCCCAGAAGCACAAACAGGGAAGAAATGGAATGGTATTGTAACAACAGTAACAAAAATGTTCAGTTAAAAGATAAGAAAGAACTTCTTGACAGTAAAAGCATTTTAATCATTTGATAGGCTCCAGAGAGCAGGCTCCAAACCTTGAAGACAAATGACCCATCTTTGACACTGAGGCAGACAACATTAACGCTCCAAAAATATGAAGCCTTTTGTCTCCTAGTACAGACCAAATTCTGATGCATAATCACTCCAACCAGCCAGCATCCAGTCTGGAGTGATAGAACCACCCTGTGCCCTGTTTGTTTTTCATGTGTTTCTTCAATGTGCAGTTACAATGTCTGCATAATATGTTCTGATATATAGTTTTAGTCTAAAACAGTAGGTCTTACATTTCTCTTAAAATTTTTTTGGGGGGGACGTGGGATTTCCTTTTAGAATTTTAGGAAAGTTCTCCCCAGAAAAAGACACATACTTAAAAATCTTGTAGACATTATAATTCTGAAATTCCTTGAAGTCTATCCATGGGCTCCATAAATCCTCAAGTTAATAATATCCCCCCACACTGGAAGATCTAATGTAGTTAAACAAGAGAAAGCCTGGCCTTCAGAAACTTTTCCCCCAAATGTGACATTTTCTCAGTTTTCCAAAGGATCCACTTGGGAAGTAGGAGACTTGGAAGCCTGTCAGCAGACCAGAAGAGAGAGAGTTGACAGGTGTCCACCTAGGTTGAAGGGCAGAGGAGAAGGTGATAGCCTATCTAGGAATACACATGAGGACCCCAGGCTTATCTAGCACTGCCAGTCTTAGGACCCGCTCCAACAGATGCTGCCAGTGCCCTGCACTCTTCATTCACCTCTTCCACTGGTGTCTGGCCCCCAAATGCTTTCCTCTGTAACTCTTTGCCTGATAGTTGCTTGGGATGGTGGCAGGAACAGTCAGGGAGTCAGTATCCCAGAAGAAGTACTCAACTAGTGACAGATGTAAATCAGTGGACAAATGTTCAAATCTCCCCTGACAAAAGATGAGAAACCAGGAGGCACAGGTTTCCGTGAAGGATTCCCACAGTGGGAAGCTTCCTGATAATAGACACTGTCTTCTCTAACTTCCCAGGCAGCCTTGTCTCACTCTTTCCCTCCTCTGCCCCATATATGAACAGCAGCACTTCTGAAATAACCCACATGCACTTGTCTCAGGGCCTACTTCTGGGGAACCTTAAGGAAGGCAGCATATTTCTAGCATCACCTTCCAATGTGGAGGGTGACTGATAGCGTCAGTGTGGATGGTAACATCGGTTTCTGGGTGGGCTGTCTTATGGGCGTGGTTCTCCAGGCAGAACTGGGGTAGGCAATGGGGTCAAACTCTTGGTAGGCACCCGGCTGGTTGCAGCATTGCCCAGTGTGTTAGAGTTCAGCAAAGGGCATCATCACCCAGTGCAAAATGGAGAATGAGTTCAGGGACCTGCGTTCCATGAGGGGTTTTGCGGAATAAGGCAGTTTGGGAGTAGGACTGGGTGTGAGGACACGAGGTCCGGTGCTGGGCAGGGGGACATATTGTAGCAACCTTGCTTGGATTAGGAGCTTGACAGTGTCAGGACTAAGTAACGCACTGGCTTAAGGTAAAAATACTTGGTGTGCAGGTGGCATCTGACAATAGCAGCTGAGGATTTGTTTTCCTGTTGCTGTAGGGTGGAGGAAGCCAGCATGGATCAGAGGGAACAAAGGTACCCAAAATGGCCTTGGCTGCTGGCTGGGCATCTGAGGGTCATTTTGAGGGTGGGGGGAGCTAATGCTGAGTAGGGGCTGCAGTGTCTGCCTGGCTGGGGTGCAGTTATAGCAGGATCAAGGAAACTATTTTCCCCATAGTGACATGTAACCTTCAAGTACAAGAATCCCACAGTAAGGGAAGTGTCCTCTCTTCTCCAATAAACATGGCTCCACAAGGTGAGAGAGGAAAACAATGAAGCACAGACAAAGAAGGAGAAAACTATCAGACACCATTGTCACACAGAGTGACAGCAAACAGAAAGAAGGTAAAATGGGAGATCTGTAAAATATGTGAAGGACTGGTGGTATGTCTGACACGGAGAGCAGCCCCCCATCCGATCCTACTGAATGAGTGGAAGACTCAGGATTGTTCCATAAACTCTTATTACATAAAGCAAATCCTCACAGGCTGACAGTAGTATTTATTCTCCATAATAATTAGCATTGTTTTTTTTTTAATTTTTTTATTTCTTATAAACATATATTTTTATCCCCAAAGGTACAGGTCTGTGAATCACCAGGTTTACACACTTCACAGCACTCACCAAAGCACATACCCTCCCCAATGTCCATAATCCCACCCCCTTCTCCCAAACCCCCTCCCCCCAGCAACCCTCAGTTTGTTTTGTGAGATTAAGAGTCACTTATGGTTTGTCTCCCTCCCAATCCCATCTTGTTTCATTGATTCTTCTCCTACCCACTTAAGCCACCATGTTGCATCACCACTTCCTCATATCAGGGAGATCATATGATAGTTGTCTTTCTTTGCTTGACTTATTTCACTAAGCATGATACGCACTAGTTCCATCCATGTTGTCGCAAATGGCAAGATTTCATTTCTTTTGATGGCTGCATAGTATTCCATTGTGTATATATGCCACATCTTCTTGATCCATTCATCTGTTGATGGACATCTAGGTTCTTTCCATAGTTTGGCTATTGTGGACATTGCTGCTATAAACATTCGGGTGCACGTGCCCCTTTGGATCACTACGTTTGTATCTTTAGGGTAAATACCCAGTAGTGCAATTGCTGGGTCATAGGGCAGTTCTATTTTCAACATTTTGAGGAACCTCCATGCTGTTTTCCAGAGAGGTTGCACCAGCTTGCATTCCCACCAACAGTGTAGGAGGGTTCCCCTTTCTCCACATCCTCACCAGCATCTGTCATTTCCTGACTTGTTTATTTTAGCCATTCTGACTGGTGTGAGGTGATATCTCATTGTGGTTTTGATTTGTATTTCCCTGATGCCGAGTGATATGGAGCACTTTTTCATGTGTCTGTTGGCCATCTGGATGTCTTCTTTGCAGAAATGTCTGTTCATGTCCTCTGCCCATTTCGTGATTGGATTATTTGTTCTTTGGGTGTTGAGTTTGCTAAGTTCTTTATAGATTTTGGACACTAGCCCTTTATCTGATATGTCGTTTGCAAATATCTTCTCCCATTCTGTCAGTTGTCTTTTGATTTTGTTAACTGTTTCCTTTGCTGTGCAAAAGCTTTTGATCTTGATAAAATCCCAATAGTTCATTTTTGCCCTTGCTTCCCTTGCCTTTGGCGTTGTTCCTAGGAAGAGGTTGCTTCCTGTGTTCTCCTCAAGGATTTTGATGGATTCCTTTCTCACATTGAGGTCCTGCATCCATTTTGAGTCTATTTTTGTGTGAGGTGTAAGGAAATAGTCCAATTTCATTTTTCTGCATATGGCTGTCCAATTTTCCCAGCACCATTTATTGAAGAGGCTGTCTTTTTTCCATTGGACATTCTTTCCTGCTTTGTCAAAGATTAGTTGACTGTAGAGTTGAGGATCTATTTCTGGGCTCTCTATTCTGTTCCATTGATCTATGTGTCTGTTTTTGTGCCAGTACCATGCTGTCTTGATGATGACAGCTTTGTAATAGAGCTTGAAGTCCGGAATTGTGATGCCACCAACGTTGGCTTTATTTTTCCATATCCCTTTGGCTATTCGAGGTCTTTTCTGGTTCCATATAAATTTTAGCATTATTTGTTCCATTTCTTTGAAAAAGATGGATGGTGTTTTGATAGGAATTGCATTAAATGTGTAGATTGCTTTAGGTAGCATAGACATTTTCACAATGTTTATTCTTCCAACCCAGCAGCATGGAACATTTTTCCATTTCTTTGTGTCTTCCTCAATTTCTTTCATGAGTACTTTATAGTTTTCGGAGTATAGATTCTGTGCGTCTTTGGTTAGGTTTATTCCTAGGTATCTTATGGTTTTGGATGCAATTGTAAATGGGATTGACTCCTTAATTTCTCTTTCTTCTGTCTTGCTGTTGGTGTAGAGAAATGCAACTGATTTCTGTGCATTGATTTTATATCCTGACACTTTACTGAATTCCTGTATAAGTTCTAGCAGTTTAGGAATGGAGTCTTTTGGGTTTTCCACATATAGTATCATATCATCTGCGAAGAGTGATAATTTGACTTCTTCTTTGCCGATTTGGATGCTTTTAATTTCCTTTTGTTGTCTGATTGCTGAGGCTAGGACCTCTAGTACGATGTAGAATAGCAGTGGTGATAAAGGACATCCCTGCCCTGTTCCTGACCTTAGTGGAAAAGCTTTCAGTTTTTCTCCATTGAGAATGATATTTGCGGTGGGTTTGATGATATTGAGGTATGTGCCCTCTATCCCTACACTTTGAAGAGCTTTGATCAGGAAGGGATGCTGTACTTTGTCAAATGCTTTTTCAGCATCTATGGAGAGTATCATATGGTTCTTGTTCTTTCTTTTATTGATGTGTTGTATCACATTGACTGATTTGCGGATGTTGCACCAACCTTGCAGCCCTGGCATAAATCCCACTTGGTCGTGGTGAATAATCTTTTTAATGTACTGTTGAATCCTATTGGCTAGTATTTTGTTGAGTATTTTCGCATCTGTGTTCATCAAGGATATTGGTCTATAGCTCTCTTTTTTGGTGGGATCCTTGTCTGGTTTTGGGATCAAGGTGATGCTGGCCTCATAAAATGAGTTTGGAAGTTTTCCTTCCATTTCTATTTTTTGGAACAGTTTCAGGAGAATAGGAATTAGTTCTTCTTTAAATGTTTGGTAGAATTCCCCCGGGAAGCCATCTGGCCCTGGGCTTTTGTTTGTTTGGAGATTTTTAATGACTGTTTCAATCTCCTTACTGGTTATGGGTCTGTTCAGGCTTTCTATTTCTTCCTGGTTCAGTTGTGGTAGTTTATATGTTTCTAGGAATGCATCCATTTCTTCCAGATTGTCAAATTTATTGCCGTAGAGTTGCTCATAGTATGTTCTTATAATAGTTTGTATTTCTTTGGTGTTAGTTGTGATCTCTCCTCTTTCATTCATGATTTTATTTATTTGGGTCCTTTCTCTTTTCTTTTTGATAAGTCGGGCCAGGGGTTTATCAATTTTATTAATTCTTTCAAAGAACCAGCTCCTACTTTCGTTGATTTGCTCTATTGTTTTTTTGGTTTCTATTTTATTGATTTCTGCTCTGATCTTTATGATTTCTCTTCTCCTGCTGGGCTTAGGGTTTCCTTCTTGTTCTTTCTCCAGCTCCTTTAGGTGTAGGGTTAGGTTGTGTACCTGAGACCTTTCTTGTTTCTTGAGAAAGGCTTGTACCGCTATATATTTTCCTCTCAGGACTGCCTTTGTTGTGTCCCACAGATTTTGAACCGTCGTATTTTCATTATCATTTGTTTCCATGATTTTTTTCAATTCTTCTTTAATTTCCCTGTTGACCCATTCATTCTTTAGAAGGATGCTGTTTACTCTCCATGTATTTGGGTTCTTTTCAAACTTCCTTTTGTGGTTGAGTTCTAGCTTTAGAGCATTGTGGTCTGAAAATATGCAGGGAATGATCCCAATCTTTTGATACCGGTTGAGTCCTGATTTAGGACCGAGGATGTGATCTATTCTGGAGAATGTTCCATGTGCACTAGAGAAGAATGTGTATTCTGTTGCTTTGGGATGAAATGTTCTGAATATCTGTGATGTCCATCTGGTCCAGGGTGTCATTTAAGGCCTTTATTTCCTTGCTGATCTTTTGCTTGGATGACCTGTCCATTTCAGTGAGGGGAGTGTTAAAGTCCCCTACTATTATTGTATTATTGTTGATGTGTTTCTTTGATTTTGTTATTAATTGGTTTATATAGTTGGCTGCTCCCACGTTGGGGGCATAGATATTTAAAATTGTTAGATCTTCTTGTTGGACAGACCCTTTGAGTATGATATAGTGTCCTTCCTCATCTCTTATTATAGTTTTTGGCTTAAAATCTAATTGATCTGATATAAGGATTGCCACTCCTGCTTTCTTCTGATGTCCATTAGCATGGTAAATTCTTTTCCACCCCCTCACTTTAAATCTGGAGGTGTCTTCGGGCTTAAAATGAGTTTCTTGGAGGCAACATATAGATGGGTTTTGTATTTTTATCCATTCTGATACCCTGTGTCTTTTGACAGGGGCATTTAGCCCATTCACATTCAGGGTAAGTATTGAGAGATATGAATTTAGTGCCATTGTATTGTCTGTAAGGTGACTGTATATGGTCTCTGTTCCTTTCTGATCTACCGCTTTTAGGCTCTCTCTTTGCTTAGAGGACCCCTTTCAATATTTCCTGTAGAGCTGGTTTGGTATTTGCAAATTCTTTCAGTTTTTGTTTGTCCTGGAAGCTTTTAATCTCTCCTTCTATTTTCAATGATAGCCTAGCTGGATATAGTGTTCTTGGCTCTATGTTTTTCTCGTTTAGGGCTCTGAAAATATCATGCCAGCTCTTTCTGGCCTGCCAGGTCTCTGTGGATAAGTCAGCTGCCAATCTCATATTTTTACCATTGTATGTTATAGACTTCTTTTCCCGGGCTACTTTCAGGATTTTCTCTTTGTCACTGAGACTTGTAAATTTTACTATTAGGTGACAGGGTGTGGGCCTATTCTTATTGATTTTGAGGGGCGTTCTCTGAACCTCCTGAATTTTGATGCTCGTTCCCTTTGCCATATTGGGGAAATTCTCCCCAATAATTCTCTCCAGTATACCTTCTGCTCCCCTGTCTCTTTCTTCTCTTCTGGAATCCAGTTATTCTAATGTTGTTTCGTCTTATGGTGTCACTTATCTCTCGAATTCTCCCCTCGTGGTCCAGTAGCTGTTTGTCCCTCTTTTGCTCAGCTTCTTTGTTCTCTGTCATTTGGTCTTCTATATCACTAATTCTTTCTTCTGCCTCATTCATCCTAGCAGTGAGAGCCTCCATTTTTGATTGCACCTCATTAATAGCTTTTTTGATTTCAACTTGGTTAGATTTTAGTTCTTTTATTTCTCCAGAAAGGGCTTTTATATCTCTCGAGAGGGTTTCTCTAATATCTTCCATGCCTTTTTTGAGCCCGGCTAGAACCTTGAGAATTGTTATTCTGAACTCTAGATCTGACATATTACCAATGTCTGTATTGATTAGGTCCCTAGCTTTCGGTACTGCCTCTTGTTCTTTTTTTTGTGTTGAATTTTCCGTCTTGTCATTTTGTCCAGATAGGAGTATATGAAGGAGCAAGGAAAATACTAAAAGGGTGGCAAAAACCCCAGAAAAATATGCTTTAATCAAATTAGAAAAGGTCCCAAATCGTGAGGGGGGAGAAGGGGATAAAAAGTGGTTCAAAAAGGAAGAAAGAAAAAAAAGAAAAAAGAAAAGAAAAGAATTTAAAAAAAAGAAAACAAATAAGAAAAATATAAAAAAGAGAAAATATGTATGTTAGATAAACTAGTTAAAAAACGTTAAAAAAGAAAATGGTAAAAGTTAAAAAAAATTTTACCCGAAGGCGAGAAAAAAAACAAAAAATGAAAAAGAAAAAAATTAAATTAACTGCAAGACTAAAAAAAATCACAGGGAAAAAGCCACGAGTTCCGTGCTTTGCTTTCTCCTCCTCTGGAATTATGCTGCTCTCCTTGGCAGTGAAACTGCACTCCTTGGTAGGTGAACTTGGTCTGGCTGGATTTCTTGTTGATCTTCTGGGGGAGGGGCCTGTTGTAATGATTCTCAAGTGTCTTTGCCCCAAGCAGAATTGCACTGCCCTTACCAGGGGCTGGGCTGAGTAATCTGTTCGGGTTTGCTTTCAGGAGCTTTTGTTCCCTTAGGGCTTTCCGTAGAGTTCCGGACGACAGGAATACAAATGGCGGCCTTCTGGTCTCCGGCCCAGAGGAGCTGAGAGCCCAGGGCCCCACTCCTCAGTGTGCCCTCAGAGAACAGCGCCCAGTTACTCCCGTCTGCCTGACCTCCGGCCGTGCTCCGACCTCACCGAGCCTGCGACCGGTGCAAGGTAACACCGAGCTGTGAGCTTACTGTCGGCTCTGTCTCTGTAGCCGGCTTTCCCGTTCCAATACCAGCAAGCTCTGTGACACTCAGATACCCCCGATCCTTCTGTGACCCTGCGGGTCCTGAGGCCACGCTGACCCCGCGTGGGCTTCGCCCTGGTTTAGCCTCTGGAGCGATGTCCCTCAGCAGAACAGAGTTTTAATTAAAAGTCCTGATCTTGTGCTCTGTTGCTCCGCCGCTTGCCGGGAACCAGCTCCTCCCCCCGGGGTCTATCTTCCCGTCGCTTTGGATTCACTTCTCAGCCGGTCCTACCTTTCAGAAAGTGGTTGTTTTTCTGTTTCCAGAATTGCTGTTCTTCTTCTCTTCGATCTGCCGATGGATTTTCAGGTGTTTGCAATCTTTAGATAAGCTATCTAGCTGATCTCCCGCTAGCTGAAGTAGTCTCAGCCTGCTACTTCTCCGCCATCTTGACTCCTCCTAATTAGCATTGTTTTTAAATCTTTCCCGGAGACACAAAAGAGTGTGAGGGACAGACACTAAGGATGGTTAGCTGGGATCTAACATTCATTGATCAGAGGTCATCTCCCTCATGCGTCATCTGCTGTCATCTACATTGTTTTCCAATCTAGCAATACATCTGTGTCCTAAGAGCTGACATTTGCCTAAACCCAGCAATTAGGAAATGTCAGTTTGCATCTGATATAATTTATGTGGGTTATAGTCTCCCTCAACATTCATTTAAAATGCTCATGGCTGTCTCAGGTGGGAGAAAAATCAGAAATGGCATTTTCCACTTGATGCCTTGCCTGTGATGGTGGCCTTAGTCTTAATCTAGGAGTCCACTGTGCAGGCTGCAATGGCCTTTCAGCTTGCCTGTGGCATTTTCATGAATGCTAATGGTGATTAGGGCTGCCCTCACCTTCCATTGTCAAGAAAACTTTGACATCGGATCAAGCAGAAATTCGCTTCTGCCCACATTGCCTTCAGAACTCAGTGCCTACATCCACATTGGGAGGATCATATAGAAGTGTCCTGGGAGTGGATCCTCTCTATGTCACACAAAACAAGCAGCACACAGCACATGTGCACATGCATACAGACACGCACACACAGTCACACAAACACACACACATTAATTCATATGCGTTTTTTTTTTTTTAAATCATTCCCCCTGTAATCCATGGTGGCAGGTTGAAATTAGCAAAGATCACACATTGCACACATGAGTAAAATTGAGTGTTTGCTTTGGAACTAGCCTGAGCTGGAGTCAATATTGGTTCTGTCACATTATGTGACCTCTTTAAGTCACACTGAATTTTCTGTATAATGAAGACCATTTACGTACTTGCTTCCTAAAGCTGTTAGAAATAGAGATACCATATGAAAAAGGTCTAGTGCGTTAACTATTTCATTTTTTTAAATCTCACTCATTGTTTTAACTGCTTATTTTTTAACTCTTTAAAATGTATCCCATGTGTTAAACATGAAATTAGTGCATTGTAGCCAACATTACTAAAAGTGACAGATTTACATAAGAGACATTGCACATAATGAGGTTAAGTATTTACAGCATGTTCTATTTTCGAAAATAGCCTCCATAAAATCTCACATTCCATGTGCTCCCTTAGAATGGGAACTTCTTGCTCTGCCACCAAGAGGTGAGGTCAATTTCCCCTCTTCTTGAATCAGAGCAAGCCTGTGATTATTTAGAGTAACAAAATGTGGTAGAAGTGGCCTTTGATTTCTAAGTCTGAGTTATAAAAATGTCGTGTCTACCTTGTCAACTAGAACCTTTAATCTTGGAGGATAAAGCTGCCAAATTACAAGTCAGGCTACCCCAAGATTGCCATGTCATGATGAGGCCCATAACACGTGGAGAGGCCTCATGCAGGTACTCGAGTCCTAGGCACTGAGTCATTCCAGCCCAGGCACTGGACATGAGTGAAACCATTTTGGAATCCTCCAGATTAACTTATATGCCAGCTGATAACCAGTGAGTGGCCTCAGTTGGTACCAAAAGAAACAAAATAATTGTCCACCTAAACCATGCTTGCATCCTTGCCCACATAATTTACGAATATATCACAATGATAGCCATTTTAAGTCTATATTTTGGGGTAACTTGTTATTTCAGTGTGTATCCTGGATAAGAAAGTAAAAAAGCATTCTTTAGTATATGTGTAAAGAATGCTTTTTTAAAAAGTTTGAAAATTTCTGGTTTAGACCAAAGTGAGTGTGCAAGTTTTCAATACATGTTAGCTGTTATCACCTTAAAATTGTTTTAGGTTTGCCAAGATTTCTGATGATCTTTATTATGTTTTCATACCCTTAGAGTAGTTGCATATGTAACCTTCGGTAAGTCACTTGACTTCTCTGTACTCCTTTCTTCCTCTACAAACTGGGGATAAAAGGACCTATCTTATAGAGCTGTTCTGAAATTTAAATGAGCTAACATTTGTAAATTTCTCAGAACGGCGTAGAATAGGGAAAGCCCTATATAAAGGTCCCATATCTTTTTTTTTTTTTAAATCCTTTATTTATTTGACAGATCACAAGTAGGGAGAGAGGCAGGCAAAGAGAGCGGAGGAAGCAGGCTCCCCGCCCAACAGAGAGCCCGATGTGGGGCTCGATCCCAGGACCCTGGGACCGTAACCTGAGCCGAAGGCAGAGGCTCAACCCACTGAGCCACCCAGGCGCCCCAAGGTCCCATATCTTTTAATTTTTTTAAAATATTTTATTTATTTATTTGACGAGAGAGACAGCAAGAGAGGGAACACAAGGAGGGGTTAGCAGGGAGCCCAATGAGTGGCTTGATCTCTGGGATTATGACTTGAGCTGCAGGCAAATGTTCAAGAGCTGAGCTACACAGGCACCCCTATAAAGATCATTTAAATAGAATATGTGAGTCAGTGGGTGGGAATTGTCTTTGTGGTAGTGATAAGGGAAATGGGGTGAGAAAAAACAAGAACAAGAAACTGTCTGGGACAAGAATCAGCCACGGGAAAACAGGATTTGAGCCTAGGTCTTCTCAATGTACAGTGGGTATTCTTTGCCCCATTTGGTGGGCTCCCTAGGCTCCCCACTCAACTGTGTGATAGAATCAGTGCATTTTATAGCTTCCCATTTGGAGTTTGAGAATTCTGAATTAGTCAGGTCCTTTAGAGAAACAGAACCAGATATACATATAAGCTCCTATAGAAGGCATATGAAATGCATGATGAGGAACTGGCTCCTGAGAATATGGAGGCTGAGAATTTCTGTGATCAGATGTCTGTAGACTGTAGAACCAGGAAAACCAGTGACATGAAGATGAAGGTCTAAGACCTTAGGGTATTTATGATATAAAGCCAAGTTTGAGGGCAGACGAAGATTAAAGGGAAGAAATCACACTCCTCTTTAGGACAGCAACTACCTGCTACATCTCAATCCAGATGATAGTGATTATAGTACCATCCGTCTTAGATGCCAGAAACAGCATTTACCAAGGGACTTTATGCCCAATTTGAAAATGAGAAACTAGACAAACCCAAGATTACACACCTGGGGCTGTGTTTTATAGGCTCAGCAGGAACATATTGTTCATGCTCCCTTGATTTGGGTCCAGATATCTATTGTCCTGTCGTTGAAGTTTGCACTCTGGCTCAAAGTGACATTTACCTTTTGGATCCACACAGCAATGATGTAAACTGACTCAAGTATCTGGAGAACAAACACAGCAGATCCTGCTACACTGACCTGACAAAATTCTAGAAATGCCTCTAGAAGATGAATTTTTCCTCACAAGACCTGAGCATGTGTATTGTGGTCTCCCTCTGAGTATTTATAGCCAACACTGATTTCTGGAAACTACAGAAAATTAAAAAAAGGATTGGGTTTACCAATCCACACCAAAGAGAAACAGAAGCAGATGACAGTGTGAATCTGGGGAGCCTGTGTGTCATTACAGTCCACAGGCAAGTCCATTTCCCACACCTCACTCACCAGGTTTTTGGGGAGGGCTGACTCAAAAGCTGACCTCTTGCTTAGTTCTGTCCTCAGGGAAGATCAGCCTAGCATTCCACAGGATTTGCTTCTGGGTTCAGAACACTTTTTTCTCAGAACTGCAGCCTGGTGCTTTACAGACCCATTTATTAAAGCGCAGACCTCCAACACCTGAATCAAAATCACCCGGGGAAGGGAAAATGAAGGATAAACCATTAAATCAACAAATATGTTTGTTCCTGACTTTGTGGAGAGATTCTCTAATATCTAGGACAGAACTTTCCTTCTTTGAATCTTACAGGTTTGGCACAACCTTGGAGAACATAATAGAAGACCTGTCATACTCAAAATTTGATGATGAAGACAACCCTTGAGCACAACTTTGCAGCTTTCCACTAATCAGAATTCAGAGTATGAATATTGATGGATCTCTTGTGTGACATTTTGGAAACATCTTTTCTTTCATTGAAGCCTTAGGCTCATTTTGTCCTTCACTGTGAATAAAGTTGTCAGCAGATGCTTAATATCTTTGCTTAGAGTTCATATTCCTGACTTTGCATGGCTTTAGATCAAGCCTGATAGGAAAGTCCCACAAAATACAAGAAAAGGCTTGCTGGAGTAACTAAAGGAAAGCAGCCCCTCAAATAGAAAATCTATTATCTATTCCGACAACACTACTTAGGGTATTCATTTCTCCCTATGAAAACAAGGATGTCATCCTTGTTCTTCCTCAGCAAGATTGTGTGGATATTTTTGTCTGTGAAATATTTGAGGATTCTCTTAAGGAGTTCCATTAGCACCTGGAGCCTTCCTGTGGAAGGAAGCTGGGGCTGATGTGGCTAGAACTCCACACTGCATTAAGGCATCCAGAGACATCAATTAGCCATTACAGTAAGTCATTAAAATGCATTACAATGAATCTGAGTTTTGGTAATCATCATAATTAAGTGTTCATATTATATCAGGGTGCTGATTAAGTGGTTTCAGTTTTAAAGGTATGACTCTTAATGATCTTTCTTTTGACTGATAAAGATGTATTAAGCTTCAGAGGAAATTGGGGATTCCTGCACTCTTGGCAGGAAGTATACCAAAGCCACAGAGTGTCTGGGGACAAAAACTTTTCCATTGGTGATCAGCAAAGAGCAAAGGAAATTATTCTAAACCAAGTTTATTTCAGAGATGCCAATGTGTCAGATAAGAGATGGCCACAACAAAGCTAGCCTGTTTTCTGGAATCTGATGGTTGGAAGTGGTATTGGAACTTGTTTTGATTTTTCTAAAAGTATGTTAGAGAGCCTTTAAATTTTTCTGCCTCTCAAAATACTGACAACTCCAAAGGATGTCTAGTGAGCAAGGGAAAGTGGGTAGGAAGCAAACATCCAAGAAGCCAGAAGTAGAGTATTCTGCCCATAGCCCCAACCCCATCCCTGTCACTGCATTGTGGTGACTCCATGATTATCAAGGAACTTCTGCTAGTGCCCTCCAGACATCACCTAATGTGTCCTGCAAAAAATGCATGCAAAGAAATAACATAATGTTTAACTTGAAATCAACTACAGTATTTCTGAAAAAAAGATAAAATATTTATTCTTTTGTCCTTTTCATGTTTGAAATTTCCATGGCTTCCATTATCCAGCCCAGAAAAGGGAGGTGAGAGCCAAAACATGTGGAGAGACAGAAGTTTATGCTAGCGGGCGCTTGGGTGGCTCAGTGGGTTAAGCCGCTGCCTTTGGCTCAGGTCATGATCTCAGGGTCCTGGGATCGAGTCCCGCATTGGGCTCTCTACTCAGCAGGGAGCCTGCTTCCTTCTCTCTCTCTCTCTCTGCCTGCCTCTCTGCCTACTTGTGATCTCTCTCTGTCAAATATATAAATAAAATCTTAAAAAAAAAAAGAAAAAAAAAGTTTATGTTGGCTTTTCATTTTTCTGATGAGCTAATAAAGGTTTATGGGATTTTAGAGTAATTTCAACTATATAAAACTTTTGTCTTACATACAAAGACCTCAGAACGTAGGCATATGAATCTCACCTTCTCTCCCCACCCTCCCAGAGCTTTATAACTAAATTCATCATGCCCCCACTTGATATAAGAGTTGACCACTCTCCTGTATGTCACCCACCTCATAAGCAGGAAGGGCATCATTATCTCCTCTTCCCTTTTCACTGCCTGATGTAGTCACATGGACCATGTTCCCACGTCTTTCATGGGCACCCTGTCCTCTCTGTCCTCACTGAAATGACCTTAACAGCGTCATTGTCTCTGATCATGTTTATTGTGTTTTCTCCTAATTTCTTTCATGATTATAATACTTCCTCTATTTAATTACCAGGATGGATATTGTGTTATACAATATGATATTTACCCTTTGTTTAAAATCAATGCCTTTAATTCTCCCAGTAAAAAGCAAAAATGTATTAGCCTAGTTTAAAAAGTTTTCTATGATTAGCATCTATCTCACCTGCTAAGGGCTCTCAGAACTCTAGTTATAAAGAAATTCTTAGAGTTACTGAGTACTCTATACCCTCTCATATTCCCATGCTGTTGAACACACATAGGACCATGTCAGCTCCTTAAAGTCTTCAGTAGCTCCTCATAGCTCTTAAATAAATGTCCAAGTTTTAACATGGTCTCTTAGGCATACGGTGGCCCAAACTCTACTTTTCTGGACAGCAGAATATCATATGATATCTCCTTCCTCTATTTTAGATGTTCCAGTCTAACTTAGACTTACTTTCTTTTGACAGATCAATTGTCACCTCCTCAGGTAAGATTTTGCTGAATTCTTTCAATGGGTCCGAGTATTATGTCTGCTTTGTGGTACTTAAACTATAGCTATAAATTTATATTTATTTTTATATGTTCATTTCTTTTGTCACTAACTGTAAATTCTATGAAGACAACAATCTTGTCTTGGTGTTGGTTTATATACAGTCCTCATTATATTATCACTAATATTAGCACAACACCTGGCATGCTGTGGAAGCTCAACAAATGATAGTTTAAGAAATTAATAGATTTTAGCATTCCTTGAGATTCTTTTGCTTCAAACATAAACATGTCTGGAGTGAATGAATTAACTATCATATCTGACTCAATGCTAATTTATAGATACTTATAGAACCTCAACCTTACCTGATGTACTTATTCAAAATTCATTTTGATTTGTATAATTATAAAAACTTGATTTTCTTGTTCCTTGTAACATGGAGTACCCTACCCCAGAGTCAACAAAGCAAGAGGGGGATTGGAGATAATCAATGTTGTGATGTTTGCTCACACTTATTGTGACTCCTTCTCTACTTCTTTTCCCTTTCCCCCTTATCTAGCTTAGCCAACTGCCTGGCAGATTTGACCACTCACTCAATTAGATGAGGTGAGGTAAGACAAGGAAACAGAAGCCAAAACCAGAAGAGAAGATTCACTTCAGGAGTGAAGAATTTGGGCTGAATTAACCTTAGGTCTCCTCTTAAGGATTACCTGGTATGGAGCAATAGCAGAGACCAGATCTTTAAGTGTTCTGGTGACCTTAATTCTTACTTGCCTGTCTTCACACTGTATTAACTTTTTATGGAAAATGCCTGGTGATAGACATTAAGAAGGGCGCATACTCTATGGAGCACTGGGTGTTATATGCAAACAATGAATCATGAAACACAACATCAAAGATAATGATATACTATACATGACTAACAATATAATAATTTTAAAAACCTTATATGGAAAATAGATTTGTACTCATCTTTTGCCTTCTTTGAATTTTCAGATAAAAGTAGAAAAAAAAGAGATATTTCCATTTTTGGGGGAATGGGTAAGTGAGGAAATGCAAGCAGAACATTAGCTCCTTGGCAGTCTGGCCTCAGCTTGTGGGGAACACCTGTGCAAACTTGAGCATTATGACAATCATCTCTGTTATATTTCTTTAAATTTGTGTTTGCTTTTCCTTGGATGTATGGTAGAGATAAATAACTTTTGTTCTTTCTTTCTGTGTTTAATTAACTCATCAATTCTTCCCTGGCTGACTCACTACTCTTCAGGTAACTTCATATCTATTTATGTCAACTTACTCCTTTTTCTCCCTGACTCTTCTTTCCAACATGTATCCCTCAGCTTGTATCTTTATATCCATCTGGCTCACATTAGAAACTTCAGTCATTCTTGGCCTCTATTTTGTTCTAATTTTCAATCGTCCTACCTCCTAATCACACTGGACCATGTTTCCTCACTCAATCCTTCTGCCAGACCCTCCTAATCACTTACTCCCTTGATGGCAACATATTCTACCTTGACACTGAGTTGTAATCCAGGAGCACTGTCTGTCTCACTTATGTCATATTTCTGGTTTCTAGGCAGGTGCTTAGTATTGACTAACTGCTCAATATGTATTGTTTCACTAACTGATGTGTTTTCATTTTATTGGGATCTATCCCTTCCAGTCCATCTTGTCACTGTGCTGTTCCACATCTGTATCAGTCAGAGTTCTCTAGAGAAACAAAACTGATAGGGTAGATATATATCTATACCTCTATATATGCAGATTATATATTACATATAATATATACATGATATATGATCTATATATTTGTTTTATGATAGGAATTAGCTCAAGTGTGGTTTTAGAGGCCAAGAAATCCCATAATCTGCCATCCATAAGCTGGAGAAGCAGGAAAATCAATGGTACAAATCACTCCACATTTGTAGGGTTGAGAATCAGGGACCATATAGAATCCGAAGACCCTAGAACAAGGAGCTTGGATATCCAAGGGCAGGAAAAGATTGATATCTAAGCAGAAGAGGAGAGAGGGAATTTGCTCTTCCTTCACCTTTTTGTTCCATTTTCGCCCTCAACACATTGGATAATGTCCAGCCACACTGGTGAGGACTGTCTCTTTATTCAGTCTACTGAAACAAATGTTAATCTCTTCCAGAAATACCCTTAAAGACAGGCCCAGAAATAATGTCTTACTTAGTCCACTCCATTCCTTGTAGATTTTTTTTTTTTTCCCTGCTTCTTTCCCCCTTTCATTTCCCTGAATTCTTCAGGAGGGATAAAATTCTACTTATCCTTTAAGATACAGTTCACATGTGCTTCATGCCACTCCTTTGAACAAAACTCCCATGGCCCACCTTCCCGAGAATTCTCAGTGTTGTCACTGAAACCCACAGTTCTATGTCCACTAACTAACATAGTTTTTTTTATTCCTTCTGATTATTTTTTATTTCATTTTATTTTTTCGGTGTTCCAAGATTTATTGTTTATGCACCACACCCAGTATTCCATTCAATATATGCCCTCCTTCATACCCACCACCAGGCTCACCTAAAACTAACATAGTATGTTATTATTTCATTATATAATTACTATTTTTCTCTTCCAAAAGATTGCAATAAATGAGTTTGATTCATTTTTTATATCACTCTCCCCTAGTTATTTGAATTGACTTGCTATTCCTGTGTGCCATATTATGACAATATTTTAACTTCTTTATATTTTCCCCTCTCAGGTCTCCATTTTCAGTAAAAGATCATTCATTCTTTAGTGACAGAAGCACTACACAAGAGTAAAAGGTGTCAAAACCCTTTGTTTTAGTTTATTCTAATGTTTCTAAGTACTCAATATTTAGTAAAAGAGAGTCTAAGGATCCAATCTCCTAAGTCACTGTATTTTGGGCCATGAAAGAGACTGTGAAACTGGTTTTTTCAGCTTACACTTGGAATCTAACTATGGGCAGTGAAGAGGAGGTGAAAAGGAGAGAATTATTTTGGAGGGTTATATGTAGCATGAGAATCTAGAAGGATGGGAGAAGATAAGTTTCTCATGATCATTCTCAACAGAACATTGCAGATATCTGAATAGGGGTTTTCAGGGTGTGTGGGGCATACGGACAGGAATCTAAATCTCACAAAGAGGGATCTAAAAGTGAGGGGTATGGAGATGGTCCTTCTTTTGAATAAAAGAAAGTGGTTCTGTGGGAGACAATTAGATTTCCCCATGGCAAGGAAAGGGACTGTCTCCAAAAATAGATAGTGTGGAATCCTATCCAAGAGGACTTCTGGGAAAGATGAAGGGACATCCTAAGAGAGATGAACTAGAGAAGGCTGGGGAAATGAAGCAGCAAATGCCATCAAATTATGCTACCACAAAACATGCTAATGTTGCATATGGATTATTTTGAACTGAAGGCAATTAAGAATGAGAAGATTCAGGAAAAGCTCTCTACTCTCTATTTCTGTCTAAAGCAAGGCATGCATTTCTCTTTGTAAAAGCAACACAAATTTGTAAAAGTGTCTCCCACGCAGAAGGAGGAAGGAGATAATCACTTTTGAATGGAGAAGACACCAACTTGGGTTTGCATTAAAAAATTACTAAATAGTGGGATTTCTAAAATGGCAGAAGAGTAGGGGATCCTTGTTTCATCTAGTCACTTGAATTCAGCTTGATATCTATCAAGTCATTCTGAAAACCTGTGAATTCAACCTGGAATCTAAGAAAAGAGTTGCTACAAAAAGAATTCTACAAAAAGAAAAGTGACCACTTTTTGCAAGGTAGGAGGTATGGAGAAGGAATCTGAGGGGATATACCAGAAGATAAACTGCAGGGGGAGGGATCCTCCTTAAGCCAGCTACAGGAAAGTGATACAGTAACAGGATGCAAAATCAAAACTTTAAGAAAGTTTGCTCCAGTGAGCAGCATCCCTGCCTGAAAGGTGCTCATGTGGCAAAATGGGACAGAACCCTAGGTGGGATAATGTGGTCTCAGCATCCCCAGGGTCACAGAAAGACTGGGGGTCCCTGAATGTGGCACCGTTCCCAAGCCTTGGAGTAGGGAAGCCAGCTACAATCAGTGAGCCTAGAAGTGGGATCTTAGCTCGTGTTGCCATAAATTGTGAATTTCAGCATGATCAGGCCATTGTTTTCCAATCAGGGGCCTAGCAAGTGGCAGAATTGCGATGAGACACGCCCCCCCCCCCCCGGCCCCGCTTTCTTCCCCCAGGATGATCAGCTTGGGAACACACCAGAATCTGCAGAGTTTGATGCACACAAAAGTGATTGACTTCTTTTCCCTGAGAGTTCACTAAAGAGTGGGGGCCCTGATTTTTCAGCTTTAGGGTTGGAGATTGGGGTACCACAATTTTTTTTTCATCCTCTAAAGAAGCATAGAAAGCCTTCAGGGAACAAAAGCCACATAGAGCAACCTGAAACAGCTTACATGGAGTCTGGGCCCCTGACAAAGGATGTTCAACACCTCCCAGGTAAACATGCTTAAGAGTCAGTGCAATAGGTCCTTCCCCCAGAAGATGAGCAGGAACATCAGGCTAATATCAGGTTTAGAGACCACACAGAACAGAAAAGTTCCTGTGCTAGGGGAAAAATAGTATATAGAATTCAAGGTTTTTTTTGGTTTTATTTTTGTTTTCTCCCCCCTCATTATTCTTTAGTCTTTCAGTGTAAAATTTCCATTCTCTATTTTTTTCTATTTTTTTCCTTTATAATTAGTTTCTTATTTTATGAAATCTTTTCTTGGTCTTTTAAAATTCTCATTTGTACAATTGTATTTTATAGAGATATTCTTCACTTTTGGCTTCCTTTCACTGTGTTCAAATATATATAAAGTTTATTTTTCTTTATAACTTTGGGGTCTAGTGTCTTCTTAAAAAACAGACCAAATACACTAGGACCAAATGTATTACTCTGTTTTGTCTGCATGATAGATCCTATTCTCTATTTCCCCCCTTTTCTTTTTCGGCTTATAATCTCTTTGGATTTGTCTAGAGTATATTTAGCTAGGGTCACGGTTGATATTTTTTATTTTGTTCTCTCATTCATATATTCTCTGTACAAAATGTCTAGAAGGAGAAATTCACAACAAAAGAAAGAATAAGAGGGAATATTCTCTGCCATAGATTTATTTATTTATTTATTTATTTATTTTTAAAAGGTTTTATTTATTTGACAGAGAACACAAGCAGACAGAGAGGCAGGCCAAGGAGAGGAAGGGAAGCAGGCTCCCTGCTGAGCAGAGAGCCCTATTCAGGGCTCGATCCCAGGATCCTGGGATCATGACCTGAGCTGAATCTCTTCCACAGATTTAACTGATATAAAGATAAGTAAGATGTTGGGCCTAGAATTTAGAATGGCATTTATAAAGTTACTAGCTGGGCTTGAAAAAAATTATAAAAGATACTAGAGAATCCTTTAGTGTATGAATAAAAAAAATAAAATTTAGTCAAGCCAAAATTAAAAATGTTTTACAGAAAAGCAGGCTAAAATGGATGCTCTAATGGCCAGGATAAATGAGACAGAAAAGAGAGTCAGTGACACAGAAGACAAAATAGCAGAAAGTAAGGAGGCTGAAGAAAAGAGAAAAAAACAACTACTGAATCATGAGAGCAGGCTTTGAGATATCAGTGATACCACAAAGCAACACAATATTAGATTAATTGGGGTCTCAGAGGAGGAGGCCAACAGAAGGTATACTTGAGCAAATCATCCTTTGATGCAAAAAATTTGACAAAATATAGCATCATTTCTTGATTAAAACTTTCCACAGTGTAGGGACAGTTGGAATGTAACTCAGTATCATAAAAGCCATCTAGGGAAAGCTTACAGCAAATACAATTCTCAAAGGGGAAAAACTCTCCAGTGGGGAAAATACTGAGTTTTTCCCTAAGGTCAGGAACATGACAGCGATGTCCACTTTCACCACTGTTGTTCAAAATAGTACTAGAAGTTCTAGCCTCGGTAGTCAGACAACAAAATAAATGAAAAACATTCAAGTCAGCAAAGAAGAAGTCAAACTCTCTCTTTGCAGATGACATTATACTTTAAGTGGAAAACCTAAAAGACTCTACCCCCCAATTGCTAGAACTCATACAGGAATTCAGCAACATGGCAGGATATAAAATCAATGCATAGAAATCCACTGTGTTTCTATATATTAACAATGGGACTGAAGAAATAGAAATTAATCAATCCCATTTACAATTGCACTAAAAACCATAGGATACCTAGGAATAAACCTAACTAAAGAGCTAAAAGATTTATACTTAAAACTGCAGAACACTTATGAAAGAAATTGAGGAAGGCACAAAGAAATGGAAAAACATTTCATCCTCATGGATTGAGAAATAAATATTGTTAAAATATCCATGCTACAGGACATTCTACACATTCAGTGTAATCCCTATCAAAATACCATGGACATTTTTCACAGAGCTGAGATAAATAATCCTAAAATTAGTATGGAATAAGTAAAGACCCCAAATGCCCAAAGGGACACTGAAAAAGAAAACCGAAGCTGATGGCATCATAATGCCCAATATCAAGCTATATGCAAAGCCTGTAATAATCAAGATAGTGTGGTACTGGCACAAAAAGAGAAACAGAGATGAAGGAACA
The DNA here is from genome assembly GCF_964662115.1 of Mustela nivalis. NCBI lineage: Eukaryota > Metazoa > Chordata > Mammalia > Carnivora > Mustelidae > Mustela > Mustela nivalis. The sequence goes on from NC_139027.1 coordinate 96,834,163, forward strand.
GACTAGAGAGTCCAGAAATAGACCCTCAACTCTATGGTCAACTAATCTTCAACAAAGTAGGAAAAAATAACTAAATGAAAGAAAGTCTCTTCAATAATGGTTCTGGGAAAATTAGCTCACCACATGCAGAAAAATGAAAGTGGACCTTACACCACACACAAAGACAAACTCAAAATGGATGAATGTGAGATAGTAACCCATTAAAGTCCTAGAGGAGAACACAGACAGCAAACTCTTTGGCGTTGGCTACAACTTCTTGCTAGACACATCTCCAAAAGCAAGGGAAACAAAAGCAAAAATGAACACTGGGACTTCATAAAATAAAAAGCTTTTGCACAACAAAGGAAACAGTCAACAAAACTAAAAGGCAACCTACAGAATGGGAAGCAATATTTGCAAATGACATATCAGATAAAGGGTTAGGAACCAAGATCTACAAGGAACTAAAAAACTCAACACTCAAAACAAAAATAATCCAGTCAAGAAATGGGCAGAAGACATGAACATACATTTGTTGAAAAAAGACATACAAGTGGCCAACAAACACATGAAAAAATGCTCAACGTCACCTGGCATTAGGGAAATACAAATCAAAAGCACAATAAGATACCACCTCACACCAGTCAGAGTGGCTAAAATTAACAAGCTAGGAAACAACAAACGTTGGCAAGGATGTGCAGAAGGGGGAACCCTCTTATACTGTTGGTGGGAATGAAAGCTGGCACAGCCATTGTAGAAAACACTATGGAGGTTCCTCAAGAAGCTAAAAATAGAGCTACCTTATGACCCAGCAATTGCACTACTAGGTATTTACCCTAAAGATACAAATGCAGTGATCTGAAGGGGCATATCAGCCTCAATGTTTATAACAACAGTGTCCCAATGTCCACAATAGCCAAATTATGGAAAGAGCTCAGATGTCCATCAACAGATGAATGGGTAAAGACGATGTGATATAGGGCACCTGGGTGGCTCAGTGGGTTAAGCCTCTGCCTTCATCTCAGGTCATGATCTCAGGGTCCTGGGATGAGCCCTGCATTGGGCCTTCTGCTCGGCAAGCAGCCTGCTTCCCCCTGCTACCCCGCCTGCTTAACTAATCTTTGGCAAGAGAGGACAGTCTTTTCAAAAAATTGTTCTTGAAAATTTGGATATTTATATGAAAAAACATATTACAATGTATACAATTATATATATATAATAGTATGTATACAATTACACACACACACACAATGGAACCGTACTCTGTTATCAGAAAAGATGAAATCTTAACATTTACATCAACGTGGATAGAACTGGAGGGTATTGTGCTGAGTGAATTAAGACAATCAGAGAAAATAGTTATATTGTTTCACTCATATGAGGAAGGTAAGAAACAATGTACAGGATCATAGGGGAAGGGAGGGAAAAAGAAAGGACAAGAAGGGAGAGGGAGGGATCTAAAGCATTTCTGAACTATGAGAAAGAAAGTGAGGGTTGCTGAAGGGGAGGTGGGTGGGGGGGATGGGGTAACTGGGTGATAGGCATTAAGGAGGCCACATGATGTGTTGATCCCTGGGTGTTATATTCACATGATGAATTACTGAACTCTATATCTGCAACTAATAAGGTTATACATGTTGACTAATTAAATTGAAAAAAACTTATTAAATAATCCTCTTTCATTTGTCTTCCCTATTCTTCCCAGAATTTATGACTCCAAAAAGCCCAACTCCCCCACCTGTTGCTTAATTATTTCTCTCAATTTATCACCCTTCACCTGTTGTTAAGTTAGTATATAAGCCCCAAATTCTAAATAGTATATTTCTTTGTCCGTTCCTGTGCATATGCCCATAATTAATTCTGTTCTTTTTTCCTCTTGCTAATCTGTCTTTTCCCATTTAATTCATGGACCTCAAGTAATGAATATGAGAGTAGAGGAATTTTTTTTTCTCCCTCCCCAACAGGAGAGTCAAAAGTGGCTCATCTGCAGAGTCTATATGTGAAATAATATGAAATACTGATGACAGAATGAAATAATCAAGTATACGGAGAGATATTCAGTATTACTGTCTTAGAAGATACTAAATTGTCAAGATGTCAATTCTTCCCAACTTGATCTATAGATTCAATGTAACCTTATTCTATAGATTCAATGTAACCTGATTCAATGTAATCGTAAATATAATCCCAGCAAGCTATTGTGTAGATATTGACAAACTGATTTTTAATTTAAGTGGACCCATGTGGAAAGGTCAAAGACTAGGAATAGTCCTACTGAGAGAGAATAAGAAAATCTGAGGAACTGTACTACTCAATTCCAATACTTACTATAAAGCTTTAATAACCTAGACATCATGCTATTGATGAAAAAATAGATTAATAGAACAGGTTAGAGAGTCTCAATATAGACCCACACAAATATGCTTAACTAATCTTTGGCAATTTTTCAAAAAATTGTTCTTGAAAATTTGGATATTTATATGAAAAAAATGAACCTAGACACAGACCTTACACCTTTAATAAATAGTAACTCATAATTGATCATAACCTTACATGTAAAATGCAAAGATAAAAATTTATAGTAGAAAACATTGGAAAATCTATATGACAAGGACATGGGAAGAAAACTTAAATGACAATAGATATAAGACAAAATCTGTACAGTAAAACATGATCTGTGGAAAATAGAGTCAATAAATTACACTTCTTTAAAATTAGAAACCTTTTCCCTATGAAAGACACTGTTGAGAGAATGAAAGGCCAAGCCAGAAACTGGGAGAATATATTTCTTAGACATGTATCCAATAAAGAATTTTTATCCAAATGTAAAAAAAAAAAAACTCTTATAAGTCATCAATAAGATAACAAACATCTTAATTAAAATTTTTGAAATGATATGAAGAGAAATATCGTGGAGCATGATATACAGATGCCAAATAAGCACATGAAAAAATATCCAATGTTTTTGTCACTAGGGAACTCCAGTTCAAAACTATAGTGAGATACTACTACACACCTATCAGAATGGCTACAATTAAACACACACACACAAAACAAAACAAACAAACCTGACAATACCAACTTGTAACAATCCTGCAGAGCAATGGGAACTGTCATTCCTTGTTAATGGGAATGCACAATGTTTGGCAGTTTCTTACAAGTTAGACATAGTCTTGCTTTATGAATGAACTCCTGGGTATTTATCCAAATTGCTTGACTACTGTGTCCATGCAAAAATCTGCACACAAGTGTTTTTAGCAGTTTCATTCCTAATCACCAAACACTATTAAATAACTAAAGTGCCCTTCAAAAGTTGAATGGATAAACAGTGGCACATCCATACACTGGAAGGCTATTCAATAAGAAGAAGAAATCAGAAAGATGTCAGAGAAGTAGGGAACACTATTTCAGCTGGTCCTCTGAACTGAGATGGATATCTACCATACCCCTCTAAACTGCCATAAAATCAGTCTGAGATGTAAGAAGAAATATGCAAATCTCTACAAACTGAATATATCTGGTGGTTGGTTTCAAGGTAAGAAGTGGGGAGCTCTGATTCTGCTGGCAGATATCAGAAAATAAATGGAAGGGTGAGGGAACTTCTGAAATCCTGCACCACCAGAGTGCTGGGGACCAGGCACAGATTTGCAGACTGGTATCAGACAGGACTTTATGGTAACCCACAAGACTGAATCCCGGACCTGTAGGGGCATGCTTGTGAACTGGATGCATCTGGTGGTTTTAGAAAACAAAGGCCAGAGATGTGCCTGGGGCTGGAAGAGAGAACTAGGAGTGCTGCTGTGGGGCACACAACCCAGGACTCTGCGGTTTTTAGCAGCACAGACCTAAGTGGAGGGTGTGGCCTGAGAGCTCACTGGAGAATAGATTGCAATCCCTCTGTTCTGAGAAGTTTGGTTATGGTCACCTCTGCTCTAACTCTTGGAAAAGACATGGAAAGCCACCAGAGAACAAAGCCCCCAAAAGTGGTTTTCACTGAGCCCATTCCCCTCACATATGGGGCAGGGCAACTCTGCCCAAAGAGGGTTGCCTGTTTGGAAACCTCAGGAAAAACTCAGAAACTGTGACTTCTGCCGCAGGACTAATGGATATGGATATAAGCAAGATGTTAGAAGTAGACTTCAGGGTAACATTTATGTAGACAATAGATAAGATGGAGAAAACCACTAATTGCAACATAGATTCTCTAAAGGCAGAAATGAGAGCTAATCTGCCAGAAGTTAAAAATGCTATGAATGAGATCCAATCTAATCTAGATACAAGTGAGGCAGAAGAAAGTGATCTAGAAGATGAACTGATAAGAAAGAAGGAACAGAAGGAGGCCTGGAACAAACAGCCTAAAATCCATGAAAGCCATTAGAGAAATAAATGATGCCATGAAATATTCCAATGCCAGAATTACTAGGAGCCCTGAGGGGGTTGAGAGAGAGAGAGGACTAGAATATATATTTCAGCAAATCATAGATAGGGAATGAAATAAGCATTTGTGTCCTAGAGGCAGAGGGGACACTTCCCAAGATCAAGGAGAACAGATAAAGGCCCCAACATGTAATAGCAAAACTCAAATCTTGGAACCAATGAAACCATCTTAAGGGCAGTTATGGGGAAGGGATTTCTTATGTACAAAGGGGGGAAGATCAACATAATGTCAGATCCGTCCACAGACATCTGGCAAGCCAGAAAGGGCTGGCAAGGCATATTAAGGGTACTAAATGAGAAGAACATGTACCCAAGAATACTTTATGTGGAAGGCTGTCATTTAGAATGGATGGAGAGATAAAGAGCTTCTAAGACTGGCAAAAACTAAAAGAACAAGTGACCACTAAGCTGGCCCTGCAAGAAATATTGAGGGGGGTGGGTCTATAAAAGAAGAAAGACCCAAAGCGTGATATAGAACAGAAATTTACAGAGACAATCTATACAAACAAGGACTTCACAGGCAACATGACAATAAGATCATATCTTTCCATAATCACTCAATGTTAATGGCCTAAATACTCCCATAAAATGGCACAGGGATGCAGACTGGATGAAAATACATGACCCATCCATATGCTGTCTATAAGAGACTCATTTTGAACATAAAGATACATCCAGACAAAGTGAAGGGATGGAGAACCATCATTCATATCAATGAACCACAAAAGAAAGCTGGGGTGGCAATTTTCATGTCAGACAAATTAGATTTTAAGCTAAAGACTGTAGTTAGAGGTACAGAAGGACACTATAGCATTCTTAAATGTTCTATCTACCAATTGTAAATATCTATGCTCCCAATATGGGAGCAACTGACTACATAAACAAACTATTAACCAAAATAAAGAGACATGTTGATAATAATATGTTAATTGCAGGAGACCTTACCATTCCACTCTCAGCAATAGAGAGATCAATTAAGCAGAAAATCAACAAAGAAACAAGAGCTTTGAATGACACACTGGACCAGATGGAGTTCATAGATATAAACAGAACATTCACCCTAAAACAACAGAATATTCACTCTTTTCAAGTGCACATGGAACTTTCTCCAGAATAGACCACTTACTGAGTCACAAATCAGGTCTCAACTGATACCAATAGATACCAAAAGTTTGAGATTATTCCCTGTATATTTTCAGACCACAATGCTTTGAAACTGTATATCAATCACAAGAAAAATTTGGAAGAAATTCAAACACCTGGAAGCTAAACACCATCCTACTCAAGAATGTTTGGGTCAACCAGGAAATCAAAGAAGAACTTAAACAATTCATAGAAAACAATGAAAATGAAAACATGTCCAAAACCTATGGGATACAGTAAAGGTGGCCATAAGGGGGAAAGACATAGCCATGCAAGCCTCACACAAAAAAATAAAAAAATATTGAATGCACAAACTATCTCTACACCTTATAGTACTGAACATTCAACAATAAGTTAACCCTAAGCTATGCACAAGAAGGGAAATAATTATAACTAGAGCAGCAATCAATGAATTAGAAACTAGAAATACAGTAGAAGACATCAATAAACTTAGAAATGTATTCTTTGAAAGAATTAATAAGATCAATAAACCACTGGCCATATATATCCAAAAGAAAAGAGAAAATACCCAAATTAATAAAAATTTTACTGAAAGGGAGAGATCATGACAAACATCAAATAAATAGAAAAAAATATTAGAAATTATTATCAACAGCTATATGCCAACAAATTAAGCAATCTGGAAGAAATGGATGCATTTCTGGAAACCTATAAACTACCAAGACTGAAACAGGAATTGACAACCTGAATAGACCAATAAACAGTAAGGAGATTGAAGCAGTAATCAAAAACCTCGAAAATCAATCAATCAATCAATCAATCAATCCAGGACCTGATGAATTCCCTGAGGACTTCTACCAAACATTCAAAGAAGAAATAACACCAATTTCAAAAATAGAAATAGAAGGAAAACTTCCAGACTCTTTCTAAGAGGCCAGCATTACCTTGATCCCCAAAGCAGGAAAAGACCCCATCATAAAGGAGAATTTCAGACCAATATCCCTGATGAATAAGGATGACAACATTCTCAACAGGTTCTTAGCTAATAGAATACAACAGTATATTAAAAGAATTATCTACCATGACCAGGAGGGATTTATCTCTGGGATGCAAGGGTGGTTCAACATTTGCAAGTCAGTCAATGTGATAGAACACATTAATAAGAGGAGAGAGAAGAGCCACATGGTGCTTTCAATTGATGCAGAAAAGGCATTTCACAAAATACAACACCCTTTCATTATTAAAACACTTTAGAGTATAAGGATAGAGGAAACATTGCTCAATTTCATAAAATCCATCTATGAAAAACCCTCAGTGAATATCATTCTCAATGGGGAAATGGTGAGAGCCTTTTCCTTAGATCAGGAACATGACAAGATGCTCACTCTAACCACTATTGTTCAACATAGTACTACTATGAAAGCAACAATCAGACAACAAAAAGAAATAAAAGGTACTCAGATTGGCAAAGAAGTCAAACTCTCTCTCTTTGCACAAGACCTGTTACTTTATGAGGAAACCCAAAAGACTCTACCCCCAAATTACTAGAACTCATTCAGCAATTCAATAATGTGGTAGGATGCACAATCAATGCACAGAAATCAGTTGCTTTCTTAGATCCTCACAATGTAATTGTAGAAAAGGAAATTAGAGAATCTATTCCATTTACAATAACAACAAAAACAATAAGATGCCTTGGAATAAACTTAACCAAAGAGGTATGTGATCTATACTCAAGAAACTACAAAATACTCAAGAAAGAAATCAAAGAAGACACAAAAATATGGGAAAATAATCCATGCTCATTGTTAAAAGGTCTATGCTGGCAATGGCCACAGTTGCCAAACTGGAAAGAATTAAGATGCCCTTTAATGGATGAATGAATAAGGATAATGTGGTCCATATATCCTATGGAGTATTATGCCTCTGTCAGAAAGGATGAATACCCAACTTTTGTATCAGCGTGGACAAGACTGGAAGAGATTATGCTGAGTGAAATAAGTCAAGCAAAGAGAGTCAATTATCACATGGCTTTGCTTATTTGTGGAGCATAGGAAATAACACAGTACATGGGGAGATAGTGAGAAGGGAGTTGGGGGAAATTTGAGGGGAAGATGAACCATGAGAGACTGGACTATGAAAAACAATCTGAAGGTTTGGGAGGGGTGGAGGGTGGGAAGTTGGGTAAGCCTGGTGGTGGGTATTATGGAGGGCACATATTGCATGGTCACTGGGTGTGGTGCATAAACAATCAATTCTGGAACACTGAAAAGAAATTATAAATAAATATACAAACAAACAAATAAATAAATAAATTTTTAAAAATTTCTATGCTGCCCAGAGCAATCTATACTTTCGATGCCATCCCAATCAAAATACCAGTGGCATTTTTGAAAGTACTAGAATAAACCATTCTAAAAATTTGTATTGGAGCTAAAAACAACGTGAATTGACAAAGAAATGTTGAAAAAGAATAACAAAGCTAGCGGCATCACGTTTCCTGATTTCAAGACATATTACAAAGCTGGATCATCAAGACAGCATGGTATTGGCACAAAACAGAAACAGATCAATGAAACAGAATAGGAAAACCGAGATGTGGACCTTCAACTCTATAGTCAAATAATTTGTGACAAAGCAGGAAGAAAATATCCAGTGGAAAAAATATAGTCTCTTCAATAAATGGTGCTGGGAAAATGGGACAGCTATATACAAAAGCTATATACAACAACAAAAGCTATATAAAACAGCTATATACAAAAGAAAGAAACTTTACCATTCTCTTCCACCATACACCAAGATTAACTCAGAATGGATGAAAGACCTCGAAGTGAGACAGGATTCCATCAAAATCCTAGCGAGAACATAGTAACCTCTTCAACATTGGCCACAGCAACTTCTTTCATGACAGGTCTCCAAAGGGAAGGGAAACAAAATGTAAAATGAACTTTTGGGACTTCATCAAGACAAAAAGCTTCTGCACAGCAAAGGAAACAGTCAACAAAACAAAGAGACAACACACAGAATGGGAAAAGATATCTGACACTACAGATAAAAGGTTGATATCCAAGATCTATAAAGTCCTTCTCATACTCAACACCCAAGAAACAAATGATAAAGTAAAAAATTGGGCAGAAGATATGAACAGACACTTCTCAAAAGAAGAACAAATTCAGTTAACAGACAAATGAAAAAATGTTCATCATCATTATCCATCAGGGAAATTAAAATCAAAACCACATTGAGACATCACCTTATACCAGTTAGAATGGCAAAGATTAGCAAGGTAAGAAACAACAAATGTTGAAGCAGATGTGGATATAGGGAAACATTTTACACTGTTGGTGGGACTCTAAGTTTGTGTGGCCACTTTGGAAAACAGTGTGGAGATTCCTCAAAAAATTAAAAATAGAGCTACCCTATGACCCAGAAATTTCACTACTGTGTATTTACATCAAAGATATAGATGTAGTGAAAAGAAGGGCCATATATACCCCAAGTTCATAACAGCAATGACCTTAATCATCAAACTGTGGAAAGAGCTGAGATGCCCTTGAACAGACAAATCAATAAAGATGGGGTCCATATATACAATGGAATATTATTCACCTATTAGAAAGGCTGAATACCCAATGTTTGCATCAACATGGATGGGACTGGAGTGGATTATGCTGAATGACATAAGTCAAGCAGAGGAAGTTCATTATCATATGGTTTCACCTACCTGTGGAACAAGTAAGGAAAGGAAAAGTGAATTGGGGGAAATCCGAGGAGGAGATGAACCATGAGACACTATGGACTCTGAGCAACAAACTAAGGGTTTTAGAGGGAAGGGGTGGAGGAAAGGGTTACCCCAGTGACGGGTATTAAGGAGGGAATGTATTGCATTGGGTGTTATATGCAAACAATGAATCATTAAACACTATATCAAAAACTAAGGGTGTACTGTATTGTGACTAAAAAAACACAATTTAAAAAAAAAGGAAAAGAAAAGAAAAGAGCTTTCAAGCCTTGAAAAGGCATGGATGAATTGTAACAGCATATTGCTAACAGAGAAGTCAGTCTGAGAAGGCTACTTAGTATTGTATAATTTCAATTATTTATTTTTCTGGCAAAGGAAAAACTATATTTGCCTTATAACTATAAAGGAAAAACTATAAAAAACTAGTATGAACAAAAAGATGAATGGTTGCCAGGGGTCCACGGGAAGAGAGGAATAGTTAAATGGGAGAAATACTGTTTTTTGGTTTTGTTTTGTTTTGTTTTTAGAGTGGTAAAAAGCTGTTCTCTATGATATCTTGATGGTGGGTGGATACATGGTATATGTATTTATTCAAAACCATTCATCTTTAGAATTCAAAAAATGAAACCTAATATATGCAAGTTAAGAAATATATTTAAGAGGTTAGAGGAATCTCAGTATAGGATTCAGAATCTGACAAAATAATCTAAGAGGGAGAACGAGAGAGAGAGAGAAAAGAAAAGAAAAATGTAAGGGAAGGAGAAAAAGAAAAGGAAAAGAAAGGAAAGGGGGTTATATGGAGGAGGCAGGGCTAATATGATCAGAAATCTGGTCAGAGATCTCTGGAGTGAGGATCTTTGTGGTACGGACTACATTCTCCACTAGTCATGGATCTGGCCATCCTGTACCTGCTAAGTAAGTGTCCTTCTTCTCCCTCTTTTAACCCCAAGGGCCATGAATATCTACTAGCAATTGAGGGGTTAACGTGTGGATGGGAAATATCAGAGAGACCAGTAATGCCAACTTCTCAACTCCAGGATTCACACTTGCATTTAGACAAAGCTCAGAATGGGAGGAAGCTTAGCACTCAGGGCCTCGATGACATCAGATGTCCATGGTGATGCCAAGTGTTTGATTCATGCACCATTTTGGGTCTAGCTCATGCAATACAAAGGACAGACAAGGGCAATACTGACATAATACTGACATAGAGCAGTGGGGTAGAACTGAGGTGGCACAGCTTTCATGGAGAGCTCAAGGGGGCCTGCCTAGGAGGATATCTATGTAAACTCTTGAGTAAAATAGGGAACAAGGGAGAGAGTACACTGCTGCAATCCCCTGGGGTGAGCTGGAAGAACTGTGTTTGAGGAATAGCTAGAAGGCTGAGTTCCCAGATCTCTCCCCAGCACCAGAGCAGAGGAAAGGAAGAGGAGTAAGAAGTAGGGCTGGTCAAGTAGCCAGAGTCCTACTCATAAAACACGTTGTAGACAAGGTGTGTGTGGGACTTAATTTCAGCAGTGATGGGAAGCCATTGGCGTAGGGGTTAAAGAATTCAGTTTCCTAAACCAAAATTAAATCTCAAGCTTTTGTTTTCTTCAAATAAAGTTCAAGTTCATCAGCACTTTACAATGCTTACTGGAAGTCTAGGATGAAATAATTTTTTAAAACATTAATTAAATCTGATTTTAAATTTGTGTCTCTAACCTAGAATCAGCCAGATCTTGGGTAGATGTGAATGAGATGTTCATACTGGAACTAGTAGATGGCAGCCACCAGGATCAGCAGTCCCATTCAAGGACAGGCAGGCTTAGGGTGATTCATGAGATTCTTGACCTGGTGTGCCTCTGCCTGCCCTACGTTGTGCTTGAGTCTCAGGGGCAGATCTCACACTGGCATCACATCTGACAGCATGCTTATCCTATCTGCACTGGCCCCAGAAATTGCCAGACATTGCCTCCAGCTGGCTCCGATGTTCACTTTCATAGAGACAACCATTGATGAGTAAGCCACATGGTGCATTCAGGGTCAGTTGCTTTTTTTTTTCCCCCCTGCCCTTGTCTCTTTCTCCACCCCCATCACAGTCTCCAAATTTGTGAACCTCCCCTGACATATAAATGTGATTATTTGTGAAACCAAACTCATTCATTATAAAATCATAGTGAATTCCAGCATTGAATATAAAAGACAACTCCAAGGATTCTGCCTAAGTAGCCAGTAGACTGTGTTTTTCCCAACCCTACTCAGAATTTCTTTTTCCCTCTCCTTTTTCTTCTGTTCCCCAGAGTCAGTGTTCCCTGTTTATCTATTCCTGGGCAGAATTCAGTTCTTATCATAATGGGTTAAGTAGCTGAACACAGGAGAAAAGAAGGACAAGGTAGCCTTGACCTTTAATAATCTTTGTGACAGACTATCTGGAATTTAGATGTAATGGAGCTCCCTGGAATATGTCACCCCCTTACACCTTCTAGAAGTAGGCTGAATCCACAGCTTCCTCTATGGGGACAGATCAGCCCTCCATAACACTCTACATTTGCCGAAGACCAAAAGAAGTTGCCTTGGCTCCCCAGGGAAAGGAAATCTCATTCTCTATGAAAGCAGCCTCATGCCTGCAGGCAGCAGTAAAGCATATTTAATGCAGCAAGTCTATTGATCCCAGGACACAGACACAAACTCAATTCTTGCCTCATCCCAGGCTTGGCCAAAAGAATACTTTGCAAATGAAACAATGATGGCAATGTCAATACTAGAGTTAATAATAACACTGGCATTTATAGAGCTTTTAGTTTGTGCAGATATGACCCTATATGGCTTGTATAATTATCTCTGTGAGTCCTCAGAGTGATGCATAGGGCTGGATGTCTTAGTGTCACAGTTTTTTTTTTTTTTTTAAAGATTTTATTTATTTATTTGTAAGAGAGAGAGAGTGAGAGCGAGCACAGGCAGGCAGAGTGGAAGGCAGAGTCAGAGGGAGAAGGAGCCTGATGTGGGACTCGATCCCAGGACGCTGGGATCATGACCTGAGCTGAAGGCAGCTGCTTAACCAACTGAGCCACCCAGGCGTCCCTAGTGTCACGGTTATTGGACAAAAGAAACGTGATGCTCCTGGATGGTGGGTACCTTCTTCAGTCTTCATTTAACAAGGGGAAACTGAGCCAGGTGCTAAGTCATGTGTTCTTGGTCTGAGGCTTCTAATCATCATGCCACACAGAGAACCAGTGCAAGCACACATTTGTTTACAGCTAGCAGGTAGCCATCATTGCAGTGACCAGGAGAAGGTAGAAAGACTCAGGGATCACAGCATAAACTCCAATAAGAAAGACCCAAGTTCAGATTCTACTCCTATTCAGCACTGAAGTCTTAGGCAATTTACATACCTTTCTGGACCTCAGTGTTTTCAACTACAAACTGTGGACAATAATGCTATCTTCCTTAGCTCTCAAGAGGATTAAAAGACATGCTTCATATTAAGTGCTTAGCACGGCACTTGGAGCATAGTAAGATGTAAACTATAAAAACAAGTTAGCTATCTTTATTAAAGCAGATCCAATGAGTAATTTTATCCTGTCGGGGGCAAAGGTTTCACCACCTACCACCACCACCACCACCACCACCACCACCACCACCACACACACACACACACACACACACACAGCCCTGCTGGGCAGGAACAGGATTGTGCAGTGGATATGCAGATGATTTTTAGTGTTGTCAGGGATTATTCCTAGAAGGTGGAGCTCTGCCAAGTCATGCAAAGGCACTCCCTGTTCTCTCTGTCATCCTACTTAACACCACAGCCCTGGTATCCTAGCCCTGCTGAAACAGATTGACTTCTCCTATGCTTTAGTCTGGACTTATCAATCCCTTCTCTCTTGCCCAAAGACTACAATCTCACCACGAAATGTTATCAATTTCCTGTTAGTAGTCTCTCTTATTCAGTTCAATTTGTTTCCCTCCCAAAAGGAGGAATGACAGGAAATACCACTTCCAGAGGCTGGGGTGGATGTTATATTCACTGTATGAGGGATTATATTGCATCTCTGCATGTAGGAAAATGTGACTCTTATTATGAAGGACATGGGTTCACTTATTCAAAAATATTCTATTTTTGGTATCTGTAGTTATCTGGAAATTGAGACTCTTGTGTCACAGAACTTCTGAATGAAATGGTCATTGGTGTTCCCTGCATGGAAAGGCATGTGGCTATGGCCTCTATGCTCTATGGCTCTTGATGAAAGGTGTGGGGTCCCATTCCATTATCTGAGTCATGTGGGGTTTCTGGATGGAGGTGGGGAGCAGGCACAGCTACTATTTCTATTTCAAGATTCCTGTTCTCAACATGCTCTACTGTTCCCCACCATCCACCCAAGCCTGATGCCTTTCAGATTTTACAGAAAAAATAAGCAGAACAGAACAGAACCAAACTGAAACAGAATGCAAGCACACATAAACATACACACAAACAATGTCCCTTTGAGAACAGAAGAGATCGAACACTTTAGATTTAAAAAAGTAACCAACTTCAAGCTGGAAACCAGGCATTCCCACAGTATCAAGTTCCTCAACTACTTTACCATGAGGAACCCTTGGGAGTTAACAAAAAAGTAAGTGGATGGCAACACATACAACCATATGTAAATACAAATATTTGTGATATTTTATGTTTGTATATGCAAATATGTGATTTTTATTGTTAAGAAGCCAAAGCCCAGAACTAATAAACAATGTATAGAAAATCATGAAGTAACATGGCAGAATGAGTAGCCTCCTCTTCTTAGTTCAGTGCTTTCTCTGCTGGGCAGTGGGAGCCTGGTGCTCTTGAGTACCAGTGAATTAAATTAGATTGTCTGTGGTAACACTTTTGGGCATGGTGATGTGCAGTTATGCTAATAATAGACACTTATATCAAATGGTGCATCATTTGGAAAGGGTCAGACTGAGTTGGGTATGCAACAGATCTATCAACTGCTGATCAAGGCTTTGTGCAGTGAACAAAAAATTAGGCAGCTGAGTGTTAAACAAGGCATGTGATATCCCATTATAGAATAAGCCTGAAACCTCAGATAATAAGTAGACAAAAATCAGACAATAAGTAGCTTCAGGCCACAGAACATTGGTATGTATCACAAAAGGATGAAAAAAAATGGGGGATGTTTTTTAAATCACAAAAACACTGCATTATAATGGAGCAGCTTTTCATAGATTCTTAGAGATCTTAGGAATATCTCAGTTTAATATGTTAATTGGTTAATAAAAAGACAAACAAATTGTGGAAGTTTACATAGCTAGTTAGAAGGAGACCCAGAATTTGAACCCAAGAGGATGGATTCTCACTGTATTGCCTGAGGTTACTTGTGTTGGAGAAAAACTCACTGAGACCTTATTTGTGAAGTAGTTCTGAATCAATTCAGTAGAGATATTCAATTGCCTAAAACTATCATTACCTTTTTATAAAAAGAAATTGAAGATAAGATGTCCAGAATGGTGCTATGAGGAGCTTCATTCTTTCTAGTGCAGCAACCATAACTGGTGAAAAATAGATTTTAAAAACTCCACAGACAAAAAAAACAAACCAAACCAAACCAAAACAAACCAAACAAACAAACAAACAAAAAAAAAACAAAGAAAAAACTCCACAGACATTTTAAATCTCTGGAAATTGTTCTAAGGACACACATCTAATGAATAAATAAATTTTCTTCTTTTATCATAATTTTTTTAATTTTATTTTTTTCTGTGTTCCAAGATTCAATGTTTATGCACCACACCCACTGCTCCACACAATATATGCCCTCTTTAATACCTACCATTAGGCTCTCCCAAACCCCCACCCCTCTCCCCACCAAAACCCTCAATTTGTTTCTTACAGTCCAGAGTATCTCGTGGTCCAGGTCCCCCTCCGATTTCCCCCAACTCACTTTTCCTCTCCTTCTCCCAATATTCTCCATGTTATTCCTTATGCTCCACAAATAAGCAAAACCATATGATAATTGACTCTCTTTAAGAGCTTAACTTATTTCACTCAGCATAATCTCCTCCACTCCTGTCCATGTTGATTCAAAAGCTGGGTATTCATCCTTCCTGATGGAGGCATAATACTCAATAGCATATATGGACCATATCTTCTTTATCCATTCATATATTGAAGGGCATCTTGACTCTTTCTACCGATTGATGACTGTGGTCATTGCTGCTATGAACATTGGGGTACAGATGGCCCTTCTTTTTGCTACATCTGTATCTTTGGGGTAAATGCCCAATAGTGTAATTGCAAGGTCATAGGAAAGCTCTGTTTTTCATTTCATTTTTGTGTGTGTGTGTGTCTCCAAAGAGCATTTATTTTATTTTATTTTATTTTTTATAAACATATAATATATTTTTATCCCCAGGGGTACAGGTCTGTGAATCGCCCAGTTTACATACTTCACAGCACTCACCAAAGCACATACCTTCCCCAATGTCCATAATCCCACCCCCCTTCTCCCAACCCCCCTCCCCCCAGCAGCCCTCAGTTTGTTTTGTGAGATTAAGAGTTACTTATGGTTTGTCTCCCTCCCAATCCCATCTTGTTTCATTTCTTCTTCTCCTACCCCCTTAAGCCCCCATGTTGCATCACTACTTCCTCATATCAGGGAGATCATATGATAGTTGTCTTTCTCCACTTGACTTATTTCACTAAGCATGATATGCTCTAGTTCCATCCATGTTGTTGCAAACGGCAAGATTTCGTTTCTTTTGATGGCTGCATAGTATTCCAGATGGCCAACAGACACATGAAAAAGTGTTCCATATCACTCGGCATCAGGGAAATACAAATCAAAACCACAATGAGATATCAGCTCACACCAGTCAGAATGGCTAAAATTAACAAGTCAGGAAATGATAGATGCTGGCGAGGATGCAGAGAAAGGGGGAATGCACTGTTGGTGGGAATGCAAGGTGGTGCAACCTCTCTGGAAAACAACATGGAGGTTCCTCAAAATGTTGAAAATAGAACTACCCTATGACCCAGCAATAGCACTACTGGGTATTTACCCTAAAGATACAAACGTAGTGATCTGTTTTTCATTTCTTAAGGAATCTCCACACTGTTTTCCAAAGTGACTGCACCAACTTGCATGTTCATCAACAGTGTAAGAGGGTTCCCTTTTCTCCACATCCTCTTCCACACTTATTGTTTACTGTCTTGTTAATTTTGGCCATTCTAACTGGTATAAGGTAGTATCTCAATGTGGCTTTGGATTTGAATCTCCCTGATGGCTAATGATGATGAACAGCAAAGGAAATGGTCAACAAAATGAAGAGGCAACCCATGGAATGGGAGAATATATTCACAAATGATACTACAGACAGAGGGCTGATATCCAAGATCTATAAAGAACACCTCAAAATCAACACTAAAAAAACAGATAATCACGTCAAAAAATGGGCAGAAGGGGCACCTGGGTGGCTCAGTGGGTTAAAGCCTCTGCCTTCGGCTCAGGTCATCGTCCCGGGGTCCTGGGATCGATCGAGCCCTGCATTGGGCTCTCTGCTCAGCGGGGAGCCTGTTTCCCTTCCTCTCTCTCTGCCTCCCTGCCTACTTGTGATCTCTGTCTGTCAAATAAATAAATAAAATCTTTTAAAAAATGGGCAGAAGACATGAATAGACATCTCTACAAAAAAGACATAAAAATGGCTAAAAGACACATGAATAAATACATTTTCAAGAAAATTTATTAAACCACAGTAAGAATAATGGGCATCTGTGGCATTAGCTAAGTATTTTCCTCCAGCCCAGTGTAGAGAAAAGTTCAGGTAGGTGCAGCCAATAACAGAGGACACCCTTTCACTAGTTTCTAGTCTAGGGCTATGGAATCTTTTTGGAAGGGCCAGGCCACTAGCATTTCTCATTACTAAGCTCTATGTCACAGAATCTATTATAGGCAAAAAATGACTGAGAGTTTGTGGGGTGACTATTTTCTTCCTTCCAGCACTCACCCATAGATGGAAGCTCTACACTGTGTGAGGCAGGACAAGAACATTGGAGCTCCAATTAATTTTTCCCAGGTACTCTTGTGGGATAGAAATTCCACACCATAAGAAAGCTAAGAAAACAAATAGCTACTGACCCTGCTCATAGAGCAAGGGTGTTACTCTAAGAGAAGGAGAACACTTTTTTGCCTTCCACTCTGGAGCAGTGACTTAAAGCTTGTTCCTAGGAGGAGAAGATAAGCCATAAGAATACTTCAAAGGGAGTTTATCTTATTTGGAAGCGGCTGTGGGAAAGCTCAATCCTAAGGACACCCTAGAATAAGTGGAGATTTTCATGACAAGTATTAAGATACCCTCATAGCCCCATGAAAGAAATAAGCTAAAGCATAGATAATCTAGAAGTTTCACAGACAGAATTTGGAGACATCTAATAAGAGCTCTCTGAGGCTGGAAACAAAAACTCTCAAGTAGCTCTCAAGACTACTCCAGGAAAGGAGTGCAAATTTGAATACAGTGATCTGTAGAGCAGTTGATGTGCCAAGTCATTGTTGAAAATAATAGAGGGATCACCAGAAATTTGTGTGGTACCAATAGAATCAGTCAGTTTGGCAGAGAGATAAAGAGAAGACACAAAAAAGACCCTGTAAAAACCACCATCATCCCAGGGCTGCACATACCAGGGTTGTGCCCTCTTAGGAGTGACATCAGAGGCTGCAGATTATGGGAGAAATAGACTTCTCTAAAGTAGTCTAACCATGTTATCAAACAGATAAGTAAGCAAACAGCAACAAGAAGCACTGGGAGTAAGGGAATAATCAGTATTTAGGGTTGTTATAATATGTTGTTTTAAATGTGTAGTTTTTAACACCACCAAAAAAAAAGCAAGACACAAAAGAAGAGTAGAAAATGGCTCATTTAAAGAACAAAATACAACAAGGGGGCGCCTGGGTGGCTCAGTGGTTTGGGCTGCTGCCTTCGGCTCAGGTCATGATCTCAGGGTCCTGGGATCGAGCCCCACATCGGGCTCCCTGCTCCGCAGGAAGCCTGCTTCCCTCTCTCTCTCTCTCTCTGCCTGCCTCTCTGCCTACTTGTGATCTCTGTCTGTCAAATAAATAAATAAAATCTTAAAAAAAAAAAAAAAAAGAAAGAGTCTTTTCGGGCGCCTGGGTGGCTCAGTGGGTTGAGCTGCTGCCTTCGGCTCAGGTCATGATCTCAGGGTCCTGGGATCGAGTCCCGCATCGGGCTCTCTGCTCAGCAGGGAGCCTGCTTCCTCCCCTCTCTCTCTGCCTGCCTCTCTGCCTACTTGTGATCTCTCTCTGTCAAATAAATAAATAAGATCTTAAAAAATTAAAAAAAAAAAAAAGAACAAAATACAACAAAACAGATAAAAGAAACTTCTTGTGAAAGGGTATAGATATCATACTTAGGAAATAGAGATTTCAAAATAGTCTTTATAAATATTTTCAAAGTACTAAAAAAATGTTTACAGAGGTAAAGTAAGTTGTGATCATATATGTCTCATATGCCAAGACAATTCAGTGAGGGAAGAATCATCTTTGCAACAAACAGAGCTGAAACAACTAGATATCCACAACCTAAACAAAACGAAATTGAAGAACTAAATGTAAGAGCTAAAGTTATAACACTGTTAGAAGAAAATATGGCCAATAAGGTCAAGGGAAGATGCTCATCAATATCCATCAGGGCAATAAAAGTTGAAACCACAATGAAATTCTAGTTCATATCTATCACAGTGGCTAAAGCAAAACCTAGAAATAATAGCAACTATTGGTGAGAATCTGAATACATTGGAACATTCAAACACTGCTAGTGGAAATGTAAAATGGTGCAGCTGCTTTGAGATACAGTCTGCCCACTTTTCAAAATGTTAAACATAGAGTTTCCAAATGACCCATCAACTCCACCTTTGGTTATACACTGAAGAAAAATGGAAAACATAATATCCACACAAAATCTATACACAAATGTTGATAGCAGCATCATTCATAATCAAAACATGAAAAATTTTCAAATATCCATTTAACTGATGAGTAAGAAATTGAAATGTGGTATATCCATAGAATGTTATTTACTATTATATAATTGAATGATATTCAACAGTAAAAGGAGTACCAATACATACTGTAACATGAACAAACTTTGAAAACATTATGCTAAATGAAAAATCCAGCCATAAGAGGCAATAAATTGAATAGTTACATATATTTAAAATGTGAAGAATAAACTACTCTACAGAAATAGAAAAAAAAATTAAACAAAGTTGCCTAGAGCTTGGGGGACTTGAGGATACTTGGAAATGACTACTAGTGGATATGGGGTTTCTTTTTTTGGGTGATGAAAGTATTCAAAACTTGATTCTGGTAATGGCTTTACAACTCTGTGAATATAATTTAAAAAAATTGACGGGTATGCATTAAATGGGTGAATTACATAGGATCAAATGGTTTTTCAAAAAAACCTGTTACAAATACAGATAATAATAACAAAAGGAATAAGTTTAAAATCTCAGATCCAAATACATCCAATTTTTTTTAAGAGACCCCAAATGTAATTGCACAACTTTTCATGACAGTGGGATATACTGGTCATTGTCATTTACAAGATACAGAAGTGTCATTGAGTAGGCTTCTGTGCTGTGCTGGGCCATTTGCTCCCATTTCCCAGTAAATGCATCTAAATTTGAAAGAAAAAAAATATGTGATCATGTCCATTTGTTAGGATAATTTATCTAGTCAGGTCTTGGTATTTGTAGTCAGCTTGCTGGAGTTTAGCAATTAATTATTGCTTGATTGTATCATGCATTGTCATTTATTCCCCCAAATGGGACTGATAAATGAATGTTGCAAGATGGTAGCAGCATTTGTCAGATTAGTAAATTCAACTGGACTCCCCAGGCATCCTTTTCTTCCATCCAGCATCAGCTCTGGTGAGATTAGCACAACCACACAACACAATCTGAACCAACCTGCTTGGAAAGAATGTCCAATGGAAGAAAGAGAGTCTCTTCACCAAATGGTGTTGGAAAAATTAGACAGTCACATGCAGAAAAATGAAACTGGACCATTCCCTTATGCCACAAACAAAAATAGACTCAAAATGGATGAAAGACCTCAATATGAGACAGGAATGCATCAAAATTCTTGAGGAGAACCCAGGCAGCAACCTCTTTGATCTCAGCCACAGCAACTTCTTCCTAGAAACATTGCAAAATTCAAGGATAGCAAGGTCAAAAATGAACTATTGGGACTTCATCAAGATCAGAGCTTTTGCACAGCAAGGGAAACAGTCCACAAAACCAAAAGACAACTGATGGAATGGGAGAAGATATTTGCAAATAACATATCAGATAAAGGGCTAGTATCCAAAATCTAAAAAGAGCTTATCCAACTCATCTCCCAAAGAACAAGCAATCATAAAATGGGCAGAAGACATGTACAGACATTTCTGCAAAGAAGACATCCAAAAGGCTAACAAACACAAGAAAAAGTGCTCAAGATGACCTGGTATCAGGGAAATACGCATCAGAACCACAGTGAGACACCACCTCACACCAGTCAGAATGGTTAAAATTAACAAGTCAGGAAATGACAGGTGTTGGAAAGATGTGGAGGAAGGGGAACCGTCTTACACTCTTGGAAATGCAAGCTGGTACAGCCACTGTGGAAAACAGTATGGAGGTTCCTCAAAAAGTTGAAAATAGAGCTACCTTACAACCCAGCAATTGCACTACTGGGTATTTACCCTAAAGATACCCTGAAGATAGTGATCCTCAGGGGCATATGAACCCCAATGTTTATATCAGCAATGTCCACAATAGCCATAATTACAAAATTATGGAAAGACTATGGAAAGAGCCTAGATGTCCATCAATAGATGGATAAAGAAGATATGAGATAAAGAAGATATATATATATATATATATATATATATATATATATATCCATCAAAAACACTAAAATCTTGCCATTTGCAAGGATGTACATGGAACTAGAAGCTATTATGTTAAGTAAAATAAATTAGTCAGTGAAAGACAATTATCATATGATCTCACTTATATGAGGAATTTGAGAAACAAGACAGGATCATACAGGAAAGGAGGGAAAAATAAAACAAGATGAAACCAGAGAGGGAGATAAACCATAAGAGACTCTTAATCTCTGGAAGCAAAGTGAGGACTGCTGGAAGGGAGGGAGGTGGGAGGGATTGGGAGGCTGGGTGATGGACATCAGGGAGTTTATGTGCTCTGGTGAGTGCTCTGAATTATGTAAGACTGATGAATCACAGAACTGTGCCCCTGAAACAAAGAATACATTATATGTTAATTTAAAAAAAAGCTAAAAAAATAAAATGAACCAACCTGCTCAATTACAAGTCTTTGTGTGGGGGCCAAATTGGAATTGGGTGGGTGGAAATGGCCTTGGCATTCATTTAGTACAAACTTCTCATCATGTAGAGACAGAAATAAAACTAGTAGACATGAGAAGTCTTCATAACTAATGCTATAAAGATGGCCAATAGCAGAATTTGCACCATTACATCCATCTTGGTCCTCAGTGCCCATTCTAAGCCTCATGATTCTGTTGCAGTCTTGGGTGAGTGTGGGCCACAGAAAGTTTCTGATCTGGATCCTTTAGGGCTGACCCTGGGCCTCTGGGGTCCTGGCATAACCTACGGGTGCTAGGATCTAAGTAAAATACTCTACTCCAGAAAGGTGTCCTCTGAGCCCACACTAGAAATATAATATTGACATGGTTTCTACACCTAAACTCATTTCAGATCCTTCAGGAAAAAAAGTAAATTGTTTTAAAAATACTTCATTTTGTATTTTTATTCATTCATTCATTTATTCAAGTTTTTTCATTATGTTCAGTTAGCCAACATATAGTACATCATAAGTTTTTGTTGTAGTGTTCCATGATTCATTAGTTGCATATAACATCGAGTACTCAAATACTGTAAAACATTATGGTTAAAAACAAACAAAACAAAACAAACAAACAAAAAACAATGTTCATAGCAGCAATGTCCACAATAACCAAACTGTGGAAGGAACAGATATGTCCTTCAACATATGAATGAATAAAGAAGTTGTGCTTATACACAATGGGATATTAGCCATCAGAAAGGATTAATACCCACCATTTGCATTGACATGGATGGAACTGGAGGGGATACGTGAAATAAATCAAACAGAGAACGACCATTGTTGTAAGGTTTCACTCATATGTGGAACATAATCAATAACATGGAGAACCACAGAGGAATGGAGGGAAAACTGAATGAGAAGAAATCAGAGAGGGAGACAAATCATGAAAGGCTCTGGATTCTGGGAAACAACCTGAGGGTTACAAAAGGGAGGAGTTGGGGGGATGGGGTAACCAGGTGATGGGTATTAAGGAGGACAGGTATTGGGATGAGCACTGAGAGTTATAAGCAATTAATGAACCACTGAACACTACAACAAAAACTTATGATGTACTATATGCTTGCTAACAGAACATAATAAAAAAGTATGGTTATCAGCATTTCTATGTATACAAAATCATTGTTTTACTAAATATATATAAGGATATTTCCAAAGCCACAAGATTTCCCCACACTTCTTATAGACTAACTTCTGTAGGGTAAAGCAGAGTAACTTTCCTTTGGGATACAAAGTGTACACAGGTTTTTCCCTGACCCTCAACATCAGCTTCATTCTTTGGTAGGATGCACTTTTAGTTTGGGTTAGAAGTAATAGTAGATTAGCTGAATTTCCACCTTACTGAAATGCTGTCCTTGACTGCAATATTCCCCCTGAGCCTACAAATCTGCCATAGAAGCCAAGGTCTTAATATGCTTCCAATGGATTTTGTTCAGGGTTATTTTCCATAAGGTGAAAGGGTCTGTAGGCACTAGGTAAGTCCATCTAAAAGCAGAGGTTTAGTTACTTATGCTTGTGCTACATCAGCACAGAGACTCTTAGGTTAATTGCCCAAACCCATTTATTTAGCTGCAGGATGTATGTCAGCCACTGCTGCAGAAAGCCAAGAGAAATGACCGAGAGTAATTCCATTTTGTAAGGAGCTCCAATGAGTCTTGTTCAAGGCAAGTGTCATCCATGTTTCCATGGCAACAAATATCTGTTTTAGGAAAGGAGCAAAGAGCCCGAACAATTCTGTTATGGACTGACTCTTCTAGAAGCACTTGGTAATAGGAGTCAGAGTGGAAAGGATTTTAAACAGTATTTATGTGATCAAATAAACCTACTTTCCACTTAAAGTAAAGGCACCTTGTGGCTGGGAGAGCAGTTTGAGCCCAGCTGACTTTTGGTGCTATAACTGCATTGTCTACGTGATAGAAGTTACAGAAGCATCTCTTGCTTGTCTCAGGCAAACATCTGAGAGTAAGGAGATTTCTACTCCATTGAAACATACAGAAAAGACTCTCTGACCTTTCACACCAGTCCAATGGATGCCCAAAGGGCAGAATGGAGGCAGCATAGAGAGCCAACAAGTGTGTACTCCACATTGTCCAGGATGGGCTTTCAAGCCCAGGCATGGAGGAAGATGTTGGGTCATCTCTGGTGACATGGTGACAACTTCCTCTCTGCCTGGCTTGCTCTTCTCCATGAGATCCCACAACATATTTAGCACCATGTGCAAAGTGATGTTCAGATGTTGGCCCCAGGGTAGTAACGAGCTGAGAAAGATGGCATAATCTAGTTGTAAGAGCAAGAATGTTTTATTTAACTAATTGCAATCATGGGGGAATTCTAAGTCTTTGTAATTGAAACAATCACAATTATTTTTGTGAAATGACAGTTTGTCATGATCAACAGTGGTGTTTTAGTTACAGAATAGGCCATTTGATGACCATGGTAATATGATGGTTTTAGAGTGTTGCACTGTGTCAGCCTTACACATAAGGACACAGCCTTATGCCCAAGGATGTCTCACAAATAATAAACATTAAGACCTACCTTCATACCACATGTTCCAGGGAATTCTTCAGCAAAACCATCTGCAGGAATTGATCAAGGGGAGGAGCCCATTGGCAGGATAACAAAACACTAATTGGATCTAGAGCCACCACTTAATATAGAACTGTCAGCTTGCTACCTGAAAGGATTGGATGCATGTGTTCCTCTCACTGTGCTGCATTTTCTTGGTAGCATTGTTGCTGGCACCCAGATGGGATTGACTAAGGATGTAAGAATTCCATGTAGCCAGTGACACAAGAAGGAATGGGATTGAATGCTTTCATGCCATAGTTTCACATAACCCTTCTATTCCCAGCAACCTGGCACAATGCTCAGGATGAACAACATTGTGCTGGAGAAGCAAAATGAACCTTTTGACCTGGACAGATGGATTTAGACTTCTATGGCACAAGGAGACAATTTGCCATTTCAGGAAAGTCCCCCTATGGAGATTGTTGACAAATATGCAATCATGAGAGTCTTTGACTGTTAACCTATTTTTGATCACTAATCTTTTTAAAAGCACTACAGAATGCTACACTCCCTACATTTGCAAAATGTAGACTGGGAAATGCTTAGGTAAGTTTTGCAGGATGACATGGAATGGGTTCATATCTAGGTCTTGAAACTGATGTTTATGGGTTTGCTTTCTGCGTAGTTAGACATGAAAAATGATGGGATGTGCTGCTTTTGGCCTTAAAAACATGTTTCATGGTTGGTGGTAAAGTGGGTCATAGCATATACCTGCAAGTAGACAAACCTACACTTACCAAGACCAGGGAAGGGGCTTGTCAGGTATTTAACTCTGTCACTGCACCTGGAAGCACTAATATTTCAGTTTGGTGGGTAGAATCAGGACTCTTTCTTACAGACTCTGAGATTTTTTTTTAAGATATTTTTTAATTTATTTCTTTGACAGAGACAGAGATCACAAGTAGGCAGACAGGCAGGCGTGGGGAGGGGGGGCGAAGTAGGCTCCCTGCTGAGCAGAGAGCCCAATGCGGGGTTCAATTCCAGGACTCTGAGACCATGACCTGAGCCGAAGGCAGAGGCTTAACCCACTGAGCCATCCAGGTGCCCCAATTCTGAGATTTTTAAAAGAATCAATAAAAAGAATTTAAAATAAGACCAAGAAAGTGCATATTACCATTTTCTACCCATTGTTCAGGTTGCCTGACTTTTTCCTAAAGTCAATTTAGATTTTTGTTAATTTTCTGTGATAAAGATTGCTTATGATTGGTGAAATGAGTCATAGTTTATAAGAGTGTAGGAGATTCAATAAAAGGCAATTTTAAAATGACAATATGGGGCAGTTGAAGTCCAGCCTCATAAAGACCTTGGAAAGGTGCCTGTCTACTAAAGGTGTCACCATGATAGTTATTAAAATTATCAAATTTCTTTTTCTTTTTTTTAATAGTTTGCATCCCTAACCATAGAGGTTGCTCTGAAAAGAAGTTAGACAAATGGATGTGAATGATCTATTTGGGTAACAAAAAATTGCAAACAGTCTCACAGACCTTGGTGATGTGACAAGAGTGGTTACAAGAGATGGTAAGGAGCAAATCAAGTAGAAGTTGGATCAGTAGGCTTGATTGAGTCTGCTAGAGAGAATCAGTACATCAAATGCATTGAGGAATGAAATCTTTTTGCTGTGATGACACCGGCTGGTTGTCTCAGATCTCTCTGATTGGTCTCAGCCCTCTCCTGAAGCTCAGTGCCTAGAGTTGGTATAGCAAAGTTACTATGGATACTTGGTGCTTGGGGCTCATTGTGGCCTCACGGACTCCAAATCCTCTTTAAAGAGACCATCAAATTCAGACAAAGATATGATCTGTCTATTCAAATGTGATATCCAGTCACTTTCTCAGTTAAATGAGCCCTTCCTATATTTGTATGCATGATGTATATTTGCTTATTTGATAAAGGCTTGCACCCACATACACAGAACAACCATGGGGAAGCCAAAATAGTCCAATTAAATTATGATTATCTGTAGTTACCAATGGGGACTGGGAAAGCAAAGACAAGTGAATTCTACAAAGAGTCTGCATTTCAGCTGATGTGGGGTAAGCATCTGCTTTTTCAGGCCCATTTGCCTGAGCTCCTAGCAAGAAGTTGATGGTTTTGAGTTTACATGTCTTTCACTTGTGTTATATACCTTTGGGTGAAGATGAAGATGTGCCAAAGACCAGAAACAAGAAGAGGCAGTAGGGTGGAAAGCAGAAAGAATATATGCTTCCTGTAACTCCCCACCCCTGTTTATAATAGCATCTCCTCTGCATATGTGTGACATTCATCCAGAAATTGGCATAAATGGATATATGTCATGCATATATCTGTGAATATGGATATAAGTATGGCTTGGAATAGACGATGATATTAATCCTTGACTACTTAGTTTGGTTTGCATATATGTTTGCATGATCTGGAAGAAAATTAACAATCATTTTTAAGAAAAGCAGTCATAGGGGCGCCTGGGTGGCTCAGTGGGTTAAAGCCTCTGCCTTTGGCTCAGGTCATGATCTCAGAGTCCTGGGATCGAGCCCCCCATCAGGCTCTCTGCTCAGCAGGGAACCTGCTTCCCTTCCTCTCTCTCTCTTTCTGCCTCTCTGCCTTCTTGTGATCTCTGTCTGTCAAATAAATAAATAAAATCTTTAAAACAAAAAAGAAAGAAAAGAAAAGCAGTCATAGGTCATGATTTTCAAGATTCACAGTGAAACTTCATGACTCAAGCGACATCTCAGAAAGAATTCTGTTTTACACATAAGACTCAGATTTAATACTTATATTGGCTTTCACATGCTTATACTAGAAATCTACTATTGCTATTCCAGTGTTTACAATCTTTAAAAGATATTAAATTTTTCAGTGATTTCATCCCAAAGGATGAAATATGAATATATATATATATTCATGAATAAAAAGCTCAGTGTTTCAGTCCAAATGCCATGCCTAAGAATAATCACAGCTTTTTTATTTATTATTATTTTTTAGAGCATGACCCTTACTAAGCAACATGATATAGTATGACAAACCCTTAAAAACCCAAATCTAATCTTGGATATTGTCACTTAATTTTCACAGATGAAGAAAAATATGTTTTGTGTGGGCAAGTTCCTGCTTGTTTAGTAAGGGCTAGGTTCAAGATTCAGAGTCTTCCTGCTTTCAATTTTTTTGTTATGTCTCGTTATGACCTTTATCTCATCCAGTTGCCTGTGTTATGTTTTCTTTATCAAATTATAAGATCTTCATGGTAAGGTGATCCTGATTCATATTCTTTAATCCATACAACACACGGTACCTGGATTGATCTTGTGCCTTGTTGCATGACTGAATGGGTAGATGAATGGATGGGTGGATAGATGGATGGATGGGTAAATGTGTGGATGGATGGTGAACCAATTCTGATCTATGTCAATAGATAACTCAACATATGGGGTCTCAATATTTTGGAGTCATTCAATATCTATTATGGCAACACTGAAATCTCTTGGGAATCTTGTGGATTGGGCTTAAGAGAGGGAGGTAATGACCAGATTTCTGGAAATTTTTCCCTACCCAGTATTTGTTCTTAAAGGTAAGTGCTGCTTGCACTGTAGTTATTACATAAAATATATTCAAATTTAAGAGGCAACAAATTGCCAAAATAAAAGTGATAATTGACTCTTTGTATGCTATGTATATTGGATTATCCCTATGAGGTGAATTTTAAAAGTACACACTGCAAGAGATATGAAGGCTATTCAAAAAACAAACAAAAAAATGTTTTTGGGGGAAGAAGGAATAAATACTTTGAAAATAGAGCAAAACGTGATGAACTACTACTAGACAAGACTTCAGTTACTCTCATTGCCAAGGAAAGGATTCAATTCCAATTCAAACTGGTATTAATTCTCTCTAATTCTATGTAACAGTCACAACAGGGCAATGACCTCGCAGCTTCACATTATGTAGCAATGTTCAGTATATTTTTGCTTCGTTAGTGGCCTTTGTAAGCACAAAAAGTCTCTAGTTAATCAACTATGCAAGGTTAAACATATGCATATTTCATTGAGTTTTTTCCCCTCACAGAGGATTTGACAAGAAACAAAACAAAATGCACAGATCATTCAAATGTGGAGAGGGTCCTCATAATAACATGAGAAGACATTAAACTTGAGTGACTTCTAAAGCTAATGTGCAAGCCAATGCTTCTCAATGTGTGGCCCCCAGACCAGCATCATCGACATCACCTGGGAGCCCATTAGAAATCAAAATGCTCAGGCTCCACAGCAGATCTGCTGAATCAGAAATATGTGCCAGCATGTCCTTCAGGAGATATTCTCTTAAGTTTAGAACCATTGCTCTGAACCAACCGAAGACAGACTATGTAAGGCATTGGTGTTAGCTGAATATGGTCACTTCCAAGGATCCACAACAAAATCAATTCATTCTCTTCTTTTTTGATA
This sequence comes from Mustela nivalis, assembly GCF_964662115.1. Taxonomy (NCBI): domain Eukaryota; kingdom Metazoa; phylum Chordata; class Mammalia; order Carnivora; family Mustelidae; genus Mustela; species Mustela nivalis. The sequence goes on from NC_139027.1 coordinate 96,862,826, forward strand.
GAAATGAAATAAATGAGAGAATAGGAGAAATCACTGCAGAAATGGATTGGCTAGTAGGACTACCTTGTTAGAGGCAGGTGGGAGTCTCATGAGTGTCCCACAGATTGTTGACCTAAGCATTCAACAAAACTTTTTTTGGGGGGCACCTGGGTGGCTCAGTGGGTTAAGCCTCTGCCTTCAGCTCGGGTCATGGTCTCAGGGTCCTGGGATCGAGCCCCACATCGGGCTCTTTGCTTAGCAGGGAGCCTGCTTCCCTTCCTCTCTCTCTCTGCCTGCCTCTCTGCCTACTTGTGATCTCTGTCGAATAAATAAATAAAATCTTAAAAAAACAACAACAACTTTTTTTTCAGAGGTGGGGAGAAGAGGAAGATGGAAAGAGAGAATCTTAAGGAGGCTCAATCTCACAGCCCTGAGACCACAACCTAGGCTGAAATCAAGAGTTGGGTGCTTAACTAGCTGAGCCACCCAGGTGCCCCATGCATTCAACAAATCTTAATTAAACTCCTACTAAGTGTCAGAACTGTCCGAGATGCTGGGATACAATGATAAACGATATGGCTTAATGAGGTGGTTTCTACCTTCAAAGCTCTTATAGTCTAGTAAACAAAATAAACATTAAGCGTGTAATGACTCTAAAATATGAAAACTGTTATGTAAGGTATGTTACAAGGAGAACTAGTCTTCTGTTGAAGGTGGTGACTTCCCTGCTCTAGCCCCAAAAGAGAGATGTTGATTCAAAGAGAGATGTTGATCCAAAGAAAGTACAGAAGGTAAGGGAATTGGTTCAGGTAAAAGAACACATGGAGAGATCCTGAGTCCAATAGAAGCTTAGGGAGTGTGGGGAATGGAAAAACATTAAATGGGACCAAAGAGTGGCTTAACAAAAGAGACTTGGTGAGGGATGCAAGTCCACAAAGAGAAAGTCTCTGTGAACCATTAAGTATTTGCCCTTCCTTGGAATGGCATTGGACAAGTTCTACCTGGATATAGAAAGGGAAATAAAGTGAGTAGATTTTGTTTTGGGAAAGCAGATCTAATGAAAGATGGAGAATGGAATCAGAAAGAGTGGAGAAACCAGTTGGGAGAATATTAGGATAATCCAGTTAAGAGAAGGTGGGGCCCAGAATAGTGTGCATTTTCATTACAAACAGCACATGAATCCCTTCATGATTGCTGCTTCACAAAAGCCACAATCTGCCAGATGTTTCACTGTTAATCATTGGCAAAATCTTATGGATGCTTCTCTTTTCTGTTGCTTGTACCTCTGATCAGGTAAGGGCAGTCTCTTGGCATGTTTATGGTATTGACCTGTGAACTTACATGAACACTTGGGGATATGAAATATGGCTGAAGCTGTAGTCATCATTCATCATTCAGTTTCATAAGTTGTGGGACTTGCCATTGTCCTTTTATGTTGTTTTTGTTCTGGGTACCATTTGACCAGTACAAGTACTGGTCAAGTACACATCTCAGGGAAACCAAAAACCATTAACTTTCCACATAAGCTGTCTCTGCATCTTCTAGAATTAGCTGCTCCCAGAGTGACTACTGAAAGACACTCATATGGTAAATTTGGCTATCTCCAGCTATAATGAAGAAAGCTTGGGTACTAATATTCTAAGCAGAGTAAACCCTGGTTGGCTTGCTTTCACCTTTTATTGATTTATTTTTTTCAAGATGAGAGAAAAATTACAGCAGTTTCCTTAAATATCCTTCTAAAAGATAATATTTAAGATTACTTTTTTTAAAAAATCAAATTCAATCAACCAAGAAATAGTACGTTAGCTTTTGATATAATGTTCAGTGATTCATTAGTTGAATATAACAGCCAGTGCTCATCATATCACATGCCCTCTTTAATTTCCATCACCAGTTACCCCATCCCCCATGCACCTCACCTCCTTTTTCACAACCCTCAGCTTGTCTCCTGGAGTCAGGAGTCTCATGATTTGTCTCCCTCAAGTCCCCCTCCACTTCCCCTATTGCCTTCTGTGCTATTCCTTAGCACATTTGAGTGAAACTATGATAATTGTGTTTCTCTGATAACTTTCACAAATGCATAATATCTTTGGGCTTTGACCAATTAATGCAAATTTCATCTTTACTGAAGAACATTTAAAGAAGCAAATAAAACCCAGGGTACAAAAGAGATCACCTGATATTATCATTGGAAGCAATACAGGTGAGGGAATTTTCTTGCTGTAAAGGTTACCTAATCCTTCCTTCCTTCTACTCCTCTCCAACCAGAGAACAGTGATGAAACAAATCCATACAATCATTTTTAGATGAAAATCCTCAGCTGAGGGGTGAGCACTAAAGTCAAATTCCTCTAAGTAGAAATTACAGTGAAATCTGCAACAAGGATGCTGACAAATCTTAATGAATGTATTGGGAAAACATGGCCATGCCTTAGTCTTTTTTTTTTTTTTTAAACCCACTTTAGGGGGCACCTGGGTGGCTCAGTGGGTTAAAGCCTCTCCCTTTGGCTCAGGTCATGATCTCAGGGTCCTGGGATCGAGCCCCGCATTGGGCTCTTTGCTCAGCAGGGAGCCTGCTCCCCCCTCTCTCCCTCTGTCTGCCTCTCTGCCTACCTGTGAACTCTGTCTGTCAAATAAATAAATAAATAAAATAAAAAATAAATAAAACCCACTTTAGGTACTCCATGTTTTCAACAATTTTCAACTTCTATATTAATTTTCAGACTTGGAAAGTAAGATAAGAGGTTTATCCCATCATTTATTCATTCAACAATTACTAGCTTAGCATTTACCATGTTGGTACCTGTCCCTGGGGCTAGGATTACAATAGTAACAACCCTCCTGTTCCTGTTTTCTAGGTACTTAGAAGCCTATGCAGTCTTTCTCAGAAGAATTTTTTGGATATGTAAAATAAAATATATGTGTAAAAGATAAATGAGTTACAACAGTAGATATTAAACTGTTTTAAAATTTGCAGATGTAATTTAAAATAACATTAAATAACAGTTGTGATGAAATATAAAAAAATGATTTTTAAAAAAAATTATTTTTTCAGTGTTCCAAGATTCATTGTTTATGCACCACACCCAATGCTCCATGCAATACGTGCCCTCCTTAATACCCACCACCAGCCTCACCCAACTGCCCATGCTTCTCCCCTCCAAAACCCTCAGGTTTTTTCTTAGAGACTGGGAGACTTAGAGACTTAGAACCCTGAGAGACAGCGGACTCTGAGAATATACTGATTTTTTATCAGTGACAAAGACACAGATACTGCTAATATTTCAGGATTTTGTTTTTCTTTTGGGGCAAAATTTATAAGTAGAAGGAAATTTTAATTATCAGATGCAAGTGAAAATAAGGTTATATATCTTCATATGCAAGTTTATGGAATCTTTGAATTCAATACATGGGGAATGAATGGAGGGAGGAGTCTGTGAATCCGGGTGGGAGCCGACAGCTCCTTTCACTGAACCAGTGGTGGGAGAGGAAAGAACATCAAAGGCCTCTGAAAGTGAAGCTTACCAAAGTGTTTCTTTGGGCTCCACCCTGGAGCCTCTGTCTGACTCACAAATGGTTAATTAACCAGCTCTCACCAAACAGATATCTACAGCTACCATCTTGGAGAGGAATCCTAAGTGAAGGATGTGGAGCAATGGGAAAATGTAAATAATGCAAAGTCCTCATCTTCCACATCATGCTGAGCATTATTGCAGAGCTTCCATGGTTTATCCATTGGATTATCCATCCAATGGTTTCTCACCAGGTAAAATTAGAAGTCAGGCATTGAAGGGGAAAATTCCTCAACCCAGGACATGGATTTCCTATTGAAAAGCTCCTCTCTCCATCTGTATGGTGTTTGATCTCAGACACCTAAATTTATTTCTCACAGTTAGGAACACTAAGTAACCCAAATTTTGCTGCCATCATTTTAGAGGAGAAAAAAATAGAATCCTTAATTACTTCAGGAAATGAAGGCCACCTCTTAGAGTTATTGTTAGGAAGTTGTATAACATTGAGCTACATAAAGAAACTAAGACAAGAAGTTGAGACTGTTACTGGAATGATTTAAAGACATTTCAACATTATTCTAAAGTTCTTATTCCTCTGCAGAGATAAATCAAATGAATATAGTAGAGCTTGTGCTTCTCCACACATACCTGCTAACCCTGCATTTCTCCTCATATCTTTTAATGGGGGTCTCTTTTCCTCTCAACAGGTAAAAAACCAGGGAGTCATCATTGATTCTTTTTAAAATTTATACCCCGCATTCAATCAATCAGCAAATGAATTTGCTCTATTTTCAAAACATATCCAGAATCTAACCATTTCTTCACCCTTTGCTATTGCTCCCTCAAACTGCCATCTCAATAACATTCCATCCCACCTACAACCATACCTCTCCTGCTCTCATCTTTATCTTCTTACTTCCCACCCCAAAGGGAGAGTCCTGCCTTTTTGGCTTTCCCTGTCACCTAAGTTCTGGAAAACCATCCTGTCTCATCCATATCTGTCCCAGCAACTTCCTTCCTCTCTTCTGGATGCCAAGTGACCCTGTGTCTCAGCTGCAATGGCTCCCCACCCCTACAGACTTTGCACCCATCCACTGCAGGGACTTCCACCACACTTCCAAAAGCCCATACAGCCTGACAAATAAGTCATGATAGCATCTCCCTCTGATCAGTTTCCATCTCTGTATTCATGCCTAACAGTGACCTCTTCAGGCAAGATGCTGGTGTGGACCCTCCAACCTCTGACTCTCCACTCAGATACCTCTCCCTTCCTTGATGTGACTGTTCTATTTTCCCGTTCCAACCCTACAAGTTGGAAATATCCTAGCAGAAAGAAAATAAATTGTGAGGAAGAGATATGTAAGCAGCTAGTGATTCTGTGAACCAAAGATTTTGTGTCTGTAGCCCTCATGTCCTGTCTCCTGTATCTTTAATCATTTCTTCTCTACTAGTGTTTTCTCATCAATTGAAAAACTTACCAAAGCCTCTCATATTAAAAACAAACAAACAAACAAACAAACTCAAAACACAAACCTTTAATTCTACTATACATAAAGCCATCACTTTATTTCTTGCTTTGTTCTAACCTGCTTCTGCATGTACCTGGTCATTTCTTTATATGACTAGTATCTTTGTTTTTTGATGTGTCAGACAATTAGGTTCCTTCTCATGGACCCCTTTATTTTTCAACACAGGAAAATCCAGTTTCCACAGTCCATTTCAGTGAGACATTTTTCCCAAATGAGTTTACTAAACCCACGAAGTACTTCCTGCTCCTGGTTATAATAGGCTTTCTGATGTGTTGGGTCTCTCAAATATCTCTTTGTCCTCTTCAGCTCTAATATTTCACTCCTGTATGGTCATTTCTTACTTCAGTTTGTTTATAGCATTCCAGGTGATCCTAGCATACAGACAAGTTTGAGACTCAGGGCTCAAAATTGGTACTAGCAAAAGTTTAACATGTATACAAGTTGCCTGGAGATTCTTCATTTCTTTACAAGCTACAAGGTTATGGAATGTTGCTGTTCCTGGGATCATAGTTAGACTAGAAAATTTCAATTCTGGGTAATTACTTGACACATTGAATTTGAGAATCACAGCCTTACCTAGTTACTGAGAAAGTAGTAGGTTGTCACATCCTTTAAAGAAGCCTTCTTTAATAACTTGGGTGAATTAAATGTCCTAACTCTGTGTCTATGGCAATGTAGGCTTACTTTTATCTCAGTGCATGTATGTTGCATTGCTCTCATCTCTTTACAGTAACTATTATTTTCATTAGAGTGGATGATCATCAAAAGCTGCAATGTGATTGGAACTCAGTAATGGTAAAAAGGAAAGTCATTTCCCTATTACTAAGCACACCCATGCTTTCTCAGGCACTGGGTAGAACTGAGATCAAGTGAATAGGATTTAAGTCTCTTCCTGTTTTCTCCCATTGAATTCCAGTCAGAACACTATACTATTAGATAGTTCTCCACACTTTTCTAGGCATTGCCACATGGGCTTGACACAGTGAAGAGCAACACTCTCATGTTGATCTTTTCCAACATCACTCTATTCCATCCAAGGATTCAGTGCCTTTTTTTTTTTTTTTCTCTTAGTCTTTGAAGTCACACTGCTTATGCTGCCCTTTGTTGAAATGCCACTGGTGAAATTCAGCTTCATCACTCTCTATCTGCAGAAATTCTCTTCATGGGGTTCAGAGGCAATAAGACCATCATTTTTTAAGTGTTTTCATTTTAATTCCAGTTAGTTAACATAGAGTGTTATATTAGTTTCAGGTGTAAGATATAGTGATTTAACATTTTTAACCACCACTTTTATTGTCCAGATTGTAATACTTCTCCATGTGAAATAAATACTGAGATACTAATAAATATATGCTGTGAGGACAAACAGTTCTGGACATGCCAAGATGCCTGGTCACTCTGGTCCATGATAACTCTGGGCTCACCAGAGAAGTATACGCCATGACACACACTGCTTTTTCAATCTCCTCTTCTTGAGCTTACCTGGGTGTCTGGTATTGGTTACTAGATGCCTTCCTTTCTTGCAAAATGACATAGTTCAGCAATTACAACATGTTATCAACCTTAATAGTGTTAGACCCCAATCTTTCTCTGTCAATATTAAGAGGAATTAAACTCACTTACTAAAAGGCTTTGAATTTAAGCAGATGTGGTCAAATTCCAGTGACAAATCAGCCAAAACCATGAGAATTCTATATTCATAAAATGTAATAATATTTCCTACTTCATAGAGCTTTTTCAAGTATTAAGTAAAATAACAATTATTTAATAATATTTGGTATGTAGTAAAGGCTCAAAAATAATAGTTATAGGGATAATTCTGGTTTCATCTCCAACATATAAAAGGCTTGAAGTCGCTGCTTTCCTCATTACAACAACAAAAAGGAGCTGATGAAACTGAAAAGTCAGTGAATTTTCTTGGACCATCAGATAATCAAAGTTGCAAGGTAAACCATCACCCTGAAATCTGGGAAGAAGGACAGATCCAGAGAGAAAAACCTGAGATCTACTTTCCAGGAAACAAAGCTTCCAGAGACATAAACTGGACTCTTATGTAAAAAGGTACACAAAATGTGGGAACAGATGGGTAATATAAGCAGAAAGAGAAAAACTCTAAGAAAGGATCAAAAGGAAGTGCTAGAAATAAAAATCACTGTACCATGAACAATACCTTTGACAGGCTTACTGGTAGAGTTGAGATAGTTAAAGGAAAGAATGTTTGAGCTTACCCATCCAACCCACACCACCTCTAAAACCCTCAGTTTGGGTGAGGCTGGTGGTGGGTATTAAGGAGGGCATGTACTGCATGGAACACTGGGTGTTGTACATAAACAATAAATCTTGGAACACTGCATAAAAAACCCAATGATGTATTTTATGGTGACTAACATAACACAACTTAAAAAAAGAATGTGCGAGCTTAAAGATAGGTCAGCTGAGATACCACCTTACACTAGTTAGAGTGGCAAAAATTTACAAGGCAGGAAGCAACAAGTGTTGGAGAGGATGTGGAGAAAGGGGAACCCTCTTACACTGTTAGTGAGAATGATAGTGGGTGCAACCACATTGGAAAATAGTGTGGATATTCCTCAAAAATTTAAAATAGAGCTACTCTCAGACCCAGAAATTGCACTACTGGGTATTACCCAATAGTACAGATATAGTGAAAAGAAGGGCCATATGTACCCCAATGTTCATAGCAGCAATGTCCACAATTGCCAAACTGTGGAAACAGCCAAGATGCCCTTCAACAGAGGAATGGATAAAAAAGATATGGTCCATATATACAATGGAATATTATGCAGCCATCAGAAAGAATGAATACCCAACTTTTGCATCAACATGAATGGAACTGGAGCAGATTATGCTGAGTGAAATAAGTCAAGAAGAAAAAGTCAATTATCATATGGTTTCACTTACTTGTGGAACACAAGGAATAACAAGGAGGACATTAGGAGAAGGAAAGGAAAAGTGAATTGGGGGAAATTGGAAGGGGAAATAAACCATGAGAGACTGTGAACTCTGAGAAACAAACTGAGGGTTTTAGAGGGGAGGGGGGTGAGGGATGGGTAAGCCTGGTGGTGGGTATTAAGGAGGGCATGTACTGTTGGAATACCAGAAAGAGGACAAAGAGAGAAGAGAGGAGAACAAATATTTGAAGTAATACCACCAAGTGCTTTTAGAAATTAATGACAGAAACCAAAACACAGATCCAAGAAGCTCAAGACAAAATAAGCAGAATAAACAACTATCTCTTTATGTCTTATCTATCATCTATCTATCTAACTTCTATATCTATCATCTATCTATCATCTATCTATCATCTATCTATCATCTATCTATCATCTATTTATTTATCATCTATCTGAACATGCTTAGGCATGTCATATTCGAACCACAGAAAAAGGGAAAAAAAGTCTTAAAGAAGCTGGGATGAGGGAGAATACTTTATTGTTTTTTTTTTTTTTTAAGATTTTATTTATTTATTTGACAGAGATCACAAGTAGGCAGAGAGGGAGGCAGAGAGAGAGGACGAAGCAGGCTCCCCGCCGAGCAGAGAGCACGATGCGGGGCTCGATCCCAGAACCCTGAGATCATGACCTGAGCTGAAGGTAGAGGCTTAACCCACTGAGCCACCCAGGCGCCCCAAGAATACTTTATTGTTATAGCCACTCTTCAGAAGCAGAATGGACGCCCACCCTAAATTTGCTTTGGAAAATGAGACTTTCTGATGAGAAAAGTAGGCTTCCCAAACAAGTCCAAAAATGTCTTGAGAAAACAGTGAAAAGAGCCTGGTTTAAGGTTTTCATGGTGGCTGGGAGATAGGAGTGGAGTGAGAGCTCCTGCATGCAGGCAGAAGTTTGTGTACTTTGAACCTCCAAACTGGTGCCAAGGAAGAGAGCACACAGATTTTCTCACCAGCTTCCCCAGACTTAGAGAAAGATTAGGAAGAAGGAGGGATAAGACTTAAAGCTGTCATCATTCAAACATTAAAAGACATGAGGTCAGACTCCTTAATACATTTATCTAGACAGGATAAGAATTACAGTGGTCTTCTCATCGTAAACCAAGAAAGCAAGGATTGTGAGATGAAATACTTATAGTGTTGAAAGAAAGAAAACCTGTTAATGTAGAATTCTTCCTCTAGGAAAAATTTTCTTCAAAAGTGAAGGGAAAAAAAAGAAAAAAAATTCTTCATATAAAAACTGAGGCAATTGATCACAGGCAGACCACTCTGCAAAAACTTTAGAAGGATTTCCTCAGGTAGAAGGGAATGGTGTAAGTTGGAAATGTAGATTGATATTTTAAAGAGAAGAGCACTGAAAAAGGAATAAATAAAGGTAAAACAAAGACTTTGACTTACTTTATTTTTGATTTATCTAAAACATAACTGTTTAGAGTAGTAACAATAGCAATGTGTCATCTGATAATAGCATATGGGTAAGTGTAATGAATGAAAGTGATGTGAGAGGCACAGAAGGGAGGAATTGTGTTATAAATCTGGCATAAAGTATTTATGTTGCACATGAAGTGGTATACTGTTATTTGAAGCTACACTTAGATTAGACATGAATATTATAAGACCTTCTGTTGTCATCTCTAGTATGTGAAGACTTGTAAATTGTCACTTCCATACATACAAATTAAAAAAAAAAAACTGGAAAATGAAAATCAAAGATTTTTCCAAGACCAATCAAAAATGTAAAATTACAGAGCAAACTGCCACCCTCAAAACTGGAGAAGCAGGCAAATATAGACAAACACAATCAATATCCATTATTGATAGATCAAGCAAACAGAAAATCAGTGAGGATGTTGATTACTTGAAAAACACTGTCAATCTGACCTGATATTTAAGGATCCCTTCATCCAACAATAGCAAAATACACGTTCTTCTTGAGCTGATATGGAACATACAACAAAATAAAAGTCATATTCTAGGACACAAAACACACCTTAACAGATTTAAAAGAATAAAGGTCATATATGGGGCGCCTGGGTGGCTCAGTGGGTTAAGCCGCTGCCTTCGGCTCAGGTCATGATCTCAGAGTCCTGGGATCGAGTCCCGCATCGGGCTCTCTGCTCAGCAGAGAGCCTGCTTCCCTCTCTCTCTCTCTGCCTGCCTCTCCATCTACTTGTGATTTCTCTCTGTCAAATAAACAAATAAAATCTTTAAAAAAAAAAAAAAGAATAAAGGTCATATGAAATATGTTCATGAAACACTCTGAAATCAAACTAAAAATCAGTAATAGAAATATAACTGGAAAAAAACCCCACAAAATATTTAGATATTTAACAACACACTTCTAAATAACACATAGTTCAAATGAGTCTCAAGAAAAAATAATTTGAACTAAGTGAAGATAAAAATAGATTATAAATATAAAACATGTTAATGTTTTATAACATTTGAAACAATATTTTATAACATTAAAACATAAATATAAAGCATATAAATATAAAACATAAAAATAAAGCACTATATTATTGGGTGGCAGTGAATGCAGTGCTTAGAGGAAAATTTATAGCATTAAATGCATATATAGAAAAAAAATACATGCCTTATAGTCCATAATCCAAACTGCCACAATAGGAATCTAGAGAAAAGAAAACAATTTAAGCCTAAAGTAAACAAAAATGTATATGTAATTTTTTAAATGGATAGAAATCAATTATTTAAAAACAAGAAATCAATAAAATAAAACTGAAAGCTGACTCTTTGAAAAGCGCAGTAAAATTGATAAACATGTAACCAGACTAAAGAGAAGATACAAATCAATAAATCAGAAATTAAAGTCATTCATCACTACTGATCTCATGGACATTAAAAGGATAATAAATCACACTATTAACTTTATTTCTACCATATGATAACATAGATTAAAAAGTTCAATTCCCTGAAACACACAAATAACTAAAAGTCTTTCAAGGAAAAATAGATAATATGAATAATCTTGTATCTATTAAATAAATTGAATCAATCATTAATAACTCTATAATAAAAGTAATAATGAGGTGAATACTAGTAAACAAATAAGGACAAAATGATGCAAATCCTTTGCAAACTCTCTCAGAAAATGAAACAAGTGGGAACACATTCTAACTCATACTATACAGTCGTCATTAACCTAATGCCAATACTATATGAAGATAATACAAGAAAAGAAACCTGTAGACTAGTACTTCTCAAGAATATAGAGGTAAAATTACTTAACAAAATATTAGCAATCAAATATTTAAAAGTGTAAAAAATGACCATGACTAAAGATCATGACTTTAGGGAAACCATGACTAAAGGGAAACTTTAGGAACTTTAGGGAAACCATAACTAAAGGGAAATTTGCAAGAAAGCAAGGTTGATTTAACATTTTAAAAATTAATCCATTTAATGTATCAAATCAATAGCTAAAGAAGAAAAAGCATGTAATAATATCAATAGATACAGAAAAAGCATTTGGCAAAATTTAACACTATTCATAATCAAAAATCTCTGCCAACTAGGAATAGAGGTGAACTTCTTTATTTTTTTAAATATGTTAAAAATATAAAATGTGTTTAAAATATGTTACCCTATGACTAACATCATATTTAATTGCACAAAATAGGATAATTTTTCCTATGATTGGGAACAATCATACTTTTCACTACTTTCACTTCATATAATATTGGAAGTCTTATCTAAGGCAGGAAGACCCAAAAAGAAGAAAAATGTGGATAGATTGGGAAGGAAGAGACTGTTCACAGATGATGTGATCATATGTGTAGAAAATTCCAAAGAACTGACTAAAGAAAATGCTTTTGGAGATAATAATTGACAATAACAAGGTCACAGGTTACAAGACTAATTGCAAAAACTAATCACTTACTTACATACCAGCAATGAGCAAGTGGAATTTTAAACAAACAAACAAACAAAAATACAATGCCATTTTTAATAGCTCACACACAACAAAGAAATAGGTACAACTCTAGCAAAATATGTACAGGGTCTATATGTAGAAAAATTTAAATCTGATGAAGGAATCAAAGACCTAAATAAATAGAGGGATGTTCAGGGCCCAGGGACTGGAAAACTAAATATTGTTAAGATATCAATTCCACTCAGGGCGTCTGGGTGGCACAGATGGTTAAGTGTCTTCCTTCAGCTCAGGTCATGATTGGAGGGTCCTGGGATTGAGCCCCACGTCCGGGTCCTTGCTCAAAGCAGCACCTGTAGCTATCCCTGCTTATGCTCTCTCTCTCACTATCTCTGTATATATGTGTCAAATAAATAAATAAAATCTTTTCTTTTGCTCTTTGAAAAAAAGGTATTGATTCTTTTCAATCTGATTTATAGATTTAAATACCAATAAAAATTCTGACAAGCTATTTTGTGTTTTGTAGATACCAACAAGTTCATTCTAAAGTTCATATAGGAAGACAAAAGTCCTAGACTAGTCAATGCAATATTGCAGAGCAAAGTTGGAGGACTCAACACTACCTAACTCTGAGACTTGCTATAAAGCTACTGTATTTAAGAGAGCATAGTATTGGCAAAAGAACAGACTTACAGATCAATGGAACAGAATAGAAAGCTCTAAAATAAAGTTACACAAATATAGACATTGATCTTTGACAAAGGCATAAAGATGGCTTAGTAAACAAAGAACATCTTTGTTAGCCATCAGGAAGATTCAAATCAAAACCACATTGTGATACCACCTTACACCAGTTAGAACAGCCAAAATTAACAAGACAGTAAACAGCAAGTGTTGGAGAGGATGTGGAGAAAGGGGAACCCTCTTACACTGTTGGTGGGAATGCAAGTTGGAGCAGCCACTTTGCAAAACAGTGTGGAGATTCCTTACGAAATGAAAAATAGAGCTACACTATGACCCAGAAATTGCACTACTGTGAAAAGAAGGGCCATATGTATCCCAATGTTCATAGGAGCAATGGCCACAATTGCCAAACTGTCAGAAGAGCAAAAATGTCCTTCAACAGATGAATGGATAAAGAAGATATGGTCCATGTATGCTATGGAATATTTTGCCTCCATTAGAAAGGATGAATACCCAACTTTTGAATCAACATGGACGGACAGAACTGGAGGAGATTATGCTGAGTGAAATAAGTCAAGCAGAGAAAGTCAATTATCATATGGTTTCACTTACTTGTGGAGCATAGGGAATAACATGGAGGACATTAGGAGAAGGAAAGGAAAGGTGAACTAGGGGAAATTGGAGGGGGAGATGAAGCATGAAAGACTGTGGACTCTGAGAAAAAAACTGAGGGTTTTGGTGGGGAGGGGGTTGGAGGGTTAGGTGAGCCTGGTGGTGGGTATTATGGAGGGCATGTGTTTCATGGAGCACTGGATGTGGTGCATAAACAATGAATCTTGGAACACTGAAAAAATAAAATTAAATTTAAAAAAAAAAGAACAAGGCTTCTTTTTCAACAAATAGTGCTGAGAAAATTAGTTTTCCATATGTTAAGAAAAATGGATGTAGATGCAGGCATTATACCTTGCACAAGAATTAGTTCAAAGGAGATTATAGACCTCAATGTAAAAATGAAAAACTACAAAACTTCTAGGATAAAACATGGGAGAAAATCTAGGTGACCTTGGGTTTGACAATGATTTTTTAAATAGCAAATAAAAGTATAATAAATAAAATAAAAACTAATAAATTAGAATTTATTAAATTAAGTATGTCTTCCCTGTGAGAGACACTGTTACAAGAATGAAAAGGCAAGCCACAGACTGAGAGGAAATATCTGCATCGCACATATTTGATAAAGGATTTGTATCAATATATTCAAGGAACTCTTAAAATTCAATGATAAGAAGAAAAAAAAATAAAAACGGCAAATAAAAGACAAATAAAAAAGGGCAAAAGAACTGGACACCTCACTGAAGAAAATAAACAAATGGCCAATAATTATGTGAGAAGATTATATTTGTTATGAGTGAATTGAAAACTAAAATAATAGTGAGATATCATTACATAGCTGTTGGAATGGCTAAAATTAAAAAAAAAAAATCATAATGGCTTCTTGCTGGTGAGGTTGCAGAATGATGGGGCCTTTCATTTATTTCTGTCTCCCACTGAGACTCTGCCATTCTGCATTCCTAACAGCAGTAAATGGAAGTTCCTGGCACTCCACATCCTTGTAATTTGCACTCCATTTCCTTGTTACTTGTACTACAACTGGTATTTTTTTTTTTTTTAATTTTAGGCATTTTAATACGTGTGTAGTGAAACCACTTTGTTGCTTTAATTTGCAGTTCTCTAAAAAGTACAGTATGGGAAAAAGGGGAAAAGAGTAACTTTAGAAGGAAGAAACCTGGCAAACATTACACCAGCCAGTTGTCACATCAAATATCAATAGGGACGACATAATAAAATGGTGCATCATAATAAAAATGGTCATATTCCCCCAAACCCATAACCACTAATTAAAGGAAAAATACCAAATTCCAACTGAAGGGCATCCTACAAAATACTTGACCAATGCTCCTAAAACTGTCTAAGTCATCCAAAACAAGGTATGTCTGGGAAAGTGTCACAGCCAAGAGAAGTCTGTGGGGACCTGGCAAATAAATATCTTGGGTGAGATCCTAGAACAGAAAAAGATAGTAGGTAAAAATTAAGGGAGTTTGAGTAAGTCATAAACTTTAGTTAATTAATTAATTGTAACTATATTTATCTATTATTGAAACTATTTTTCATAACACTGGAGGAAACAGTGTGAGGGGAATTCTATACTACTGTCTCAATTTTTCTGAAAGCCTAGAAATTTGATAAGTGTTAGTTTCATGAAAAAGTGATAATATGAGTGGTGCATTGTCCCCTGACAATGATCTACTCTGCCTCACAATGGGCTGAAAACAACTGGAGATGGCTGGGCCAATACCACACGAACCCCCTGCTATGTTGGATTCTCCTTCCCAGGAAGACCAGGGGAGGAGGAGCTCGTGCAATCCATTTTTCTAATATAAGCATTGTCATTCTTCAATAAAATAGATTCAAGCTGAAGTTTTAATAATTACTCCATAATCACATGGATCACCTTGGGAAATGTGTAGCTACTCCCCTGTCAGAAAACTCCTGGACTGGCAGTGTGTGTGTTCGTGTGTGTGTGTGTGTGTGTGTGTGTGTGTGTGTGTGTGTACTGGGGGAGGGGAACTGAGGTTGGGTTTCTCTGGGGAGGTATCTTAGTGAAGTCATCTTCTTCAGCTGCATCTGCTCCCTAGTTTTCGAAAGTAAGCTTATCTGAATTAAACCCAAGCATTTTCCATTGTTTTATGTAGATGCACAAACTCACATGCATACAACAGAATGCCAATTTGGTGATTCCAAACAGAGCTTATTCTTTTCTAGGGCTCATGATGATTGAGATGAGTCTCAAATACTCTCTTTGTCAAAGACCTTGCTCTGTGGTGAGCAAAACAAAGGAACTGGCTTGTGTTCCAGGAAAACCCCATTGCATATCTTACCATAAAAGAACACATCTGCAGGGACCAGCTCTGTCCTCTTACAGACAGGACTGCAAGGACTCTGACAGCTTGATTTTGTTGTTGTTCCCTCAGTTATTTTATTTTTGTCTAGCTAGTTCAGTCAAATCTTTCTCTAACTTATATATTGCATTTTCAGTGGTGCACCATGTACCAGACACTGCTTCAAGAATTTTGTATGTATTTACTCACTTAACCATGACTACACTGCACAATAGATAATAATATTCTCCATTTTACAGACAAAAAAACTAAATAAGTACCAGTTTGAAAAAATTATTGGGCTGAGAAAGGACTCCAGGCTACCTGGTTCATTGTGTTTCTTTCTGACTCTGAATCCTAACCCACTTCTCATGTGGCATTTCATCATTTCATCATGAGTTGATGCAGCATGGAAAACAGCCCACTCTTATGTCAGGCTGTTGGCTGTATTTTTAAAAATTATCAGATTTATGTGACAGCTGAATGTTTTTATTTAGCACTATTTGCTATCCCTAGGACTTTAGCTCTAATCCAGGACTTTTTCCTTTTTCATGACTTTTTCTGAGATTTCCATAATTTCCTAGATCCTGAATGTTTTGCAGACCTCAGAACTTCAACCGCATCATCCATTAACAGTGATTTCTCTGTGACCTCATATGATTGCATATGACTTTTCTGACCTGGACTTAAGTATTTGACAGCCTTCATATTTCTTTATCTCCTGCATTGCCAAGCGCTGTGTAGAACAGGCAGGTAGCATGTCATATATGCATATCCATTTCTACCAGTTTTTGAAAACAGTCAGCCATGGAACTAATACCTGTACAAAGTCTGGGGAACAGCTGACTTTATTTGTTGGCATCTTCCCAGAATAGCACTTTTGGGAGTCACTGGAGTTTATTTGATCTATTTGTTTTACTTTCTAACTACCCCACATCCTGCAGGAAACTACTCCCCCCCCTCGCCACACACACACACACACACACACACACTGAAAACTGTTTGCTTGCAGTTATGCTTACCTAAATAGGTTGACCCCATCCAGTAACCAACAGCACCTTCATTACACCAATACTCAGGTGCATGAAAGAGCTCTGTCTTCATGCTTTGTTATTCAAATTAGAGAAAGTTAATTTGTGCCAAATGTCTTTTCATAACCTATAAAGCCTGCAGAGCTGCGGGAGGCAGATAAGTCTTTCTTCTGTGCACTGCAGCCCGCTAATTAGGATCACAGAATCACATTCTGGTTATTTTCATCCAAGAGCCTGCCTTACCTCTTAATATCTCCCTTTTGCATGTATATAAATACTGCAGGGATGGATTGTCCCACCTGAGACAAAGGCTGGAGCCAAGTATTTGCCAAAATTAGGCTCTTATTGATGCTTCATTATGATTATCTTTGGCTTCTGTATGTGCATTCCTCCCCCTGGACAAAACATTTAGAAGATTAATTGGATGTCAGACATAGCAGAGAGATAGGAGAGGAGATGGTGTGCATCTCACTGCAGTACCTTTGCTCTCCAAGTTCCTGCCCAGCAGCTGTGGGTGACAGAAAGGACACAGAACACAGAGCCAGTGACATCTGCTTAAGGCTGGCACTCACCCACTTACAGCTGGTTGACCCTGAGCCTTATAAGGCTGTATTTTCCAACCATGTGGTTATTATGAGGATTAAACAAAATGATATTTGAGAATTGTGTTGTGATTTTCAAAATCAGGTGTTGTCATTTATTATTTTTGAGATGAAAGTTCTTCATGAGCCAGGAATGTTTCTGTGTTATAGCTGGCAGTGTCACTGAAACAGTTCATGTTCTTTATCTTGGGGAGAGATGGTATGTCCCCAGAAAAAGGATTGGCCTCTGGGGACCTACCTAAGAACTATTGTTTTCTCTGGCCTGCTGAGTTGTAGGGACCTCGGGCAAAACTCTCAGCTTTCAAAGTTCAGATTTTCATTTACAACACCATGTCCCTGATTTGAAGACTTATATGGTCATTGTCTGAATCAGGATATTTTCATAGTGAAAAAGATGCCATTACTAACAAGACTGGGGCAACAGATAAAATCTGGAGCACCTGTCACTCTGTAAAGACTTAACTTACCTACTGCCAGCATCAGTAGAGAGGAAGGAAGAAGTTTGTAGTTTGTTGTCTCTGGCTCAAAAATCATTGAGTAGGCCTGGAGCAAGTGCTCTATATATCACCATCTTGGCCATTTCCTTTTGCTCTGGATAGTATTCACTTCTAATAAGAGCATCTTGTGGAAACCCTATGGGACTGACTCAGTGACAATAAACTTCAGAAGAGAGGTTCTGCAGCAGGATGGAAAATAATTCAGGACCTTGACATCACATCATAGAGAGCATTGTTCGCTTCCCATCCTCTATCTCCTCATACTTACATCCTATCACATACCCAAAGGCACACGTACCCAAGGGCACACAAAGTGTTTTGGTGGTGGTGGTGGGGTGATAGTAATAGTTTTTGCTTGTTTGTTTAGTGTACAGAAGATTTTTAGTCCCAACCTTGGCTTCTGGAGCTGTGTGAATTATTGGAAATGATCAGACTCTTGTGCCCCTACCCAACCAGCACATGTCAGTTATTTCTCAAAAAATCCAACCCATTGAAGTATCTTTCTGCACTCACAGTGGGTCTGCTCTCTTGTCTTGTCTAATCAGACTCTTCTACTTTTTCCTATTTTCTTAAATAATACCGCTGAGAAGCAGGGATAAGCCAAAGACCTGAGATTTACCAAAGTTATTCACATTCACTTGTTCACTCTGCCAATAGAGCAATCTGCAGAAGATATATGTCTGCAAGTTTCATTTCTGCCTTTTTGGAATGAAGACTCAACTAACTGCAATTTCCTCCTTTCTCTTTTTCATGTGAAAAGTGTTTATTTAGTGTGTGTCAGACCATATTTAAAGTATACTTCATGGGAATCTCATTTGACTTGTCATGCATTATGTTCTATTCCTTTCATATTTCCAATACCATGCACAAAATCATGTATGTTTAGACTCCTATTCTCTATACAGAGAACAAAGGTCACATCCTGCCTTTCAAGCCCCATATTCCCTACAGGGCCACAAGGAGAGGTGCTGATACTGCCCAGAATGTTTGTGTCCACCAGAGCCATGAAGTGAGCAGCTATGAAGGTGCCTCTGAGGAGACCATGAGCAACTAGAAGGGACTCTCAAAGGAGAGGTGTGAAGTTACCAACTATGGTGACTCAGACAAATTTTGACATATGATAGAGGTCACATGTGCACACATACATACATGGTCCTACATATGCACATGACCAAAAACTGTGAGAAAGGACTTCTAGAAAAATCATAGTGTGACTTCTCATGTAGAGTGTCCTTAAACTACTAAAACCATCTACAACCGACAACTTTAAACAATGTTAAAAATCGATAACTTTAAGCCAAGGAAAAGTAGATAAAGAAGGGGAAGTTATCAGTGACGAGGGAAGAATTTTTCTGTATAAAAGAAAGACAAACAAAAGACAACTGGAAGAAACTGGCTTTAAAAATATGTAGAGATGAAAATACCCTTAAAACATCATCATATTCATTTCACGGCATGGATGGAGGTTTATTCAGAAATAAATTAAAGAAGAAAAAAGTGGAGATGAAAAGAAATTAGGTGCAATTCTAAGAACCACAGAATTTTTAAGAGCAAGATAATGTGAAAAGAATCTTAAAAATGCAAGGATTAAGTAACCTAGGAAAAAGAGCTGTGATGTAAAACTATGAAAGAAAGTATAATTTCCAAACTAACAAAGAATTAAAATCATGGGCCCAGGAATAGAAGCTGCAACTATATTAATTACCACATGCATTAACACTTCTTTCAAAACTTATTAATTAAATTAATGAAAAACAAGAAATACTGAGCCACCATTTTAAAGAAAGTTAAAGATAAAAATTTTTATCACAAAGTTCCTTAAAATGAGACAAGTGATTCTTCATATATGTAGATAGATGAAAGTTGTTAAGATGGTCAGTGAATCTAAGGATATGTGTCAGGAGGAAGCCTCCACAGCTCAGGGCATTTAACATACCCGCTGCTCAACACCTAGGACAGCTCCCACACAGGTAGATACAACCCTGTATCTGTTTAATGAGTACATGTAAACAGTGATGGAGGAAGAGGTTGTAAAGCCAATAACAAAAGACCTTTTGTATTTTACAAAGGGGATACAGAGGACTTATTTTATTTGGTTTAAACAGCAGGCTTAGGAAATAGGGCTATGTTCATCTTGAGTATCTATTTACAAATAGTCCAATCAGTGTGGGTAAACAAGAAATGGTACTGAACTCATCTTGCCAAAAAGGATAATAAATCTCGAGTGGATTAAAACATTATATTTTAAAACTAAAAAGACAACAGTCATTTTAGAAAGTCAGAATAGTATCTTATACCAACTGTGGAAGAATAGTAATGGCTCTATTATTATAGTGGTAGACTAAATTACAAAATAAAAAAGAAAGAAAAAAGGCAGTAATGACTCTATAGAAGTTTTAAACTTTCACACAGTGAAAATCAACAATGCAATGATGAAAAATAAATAACAAAACAGATAAAGTATGTAATAGCTTAAAATCTGATACATACCACATAGAAACCTTTTATTACCCACACTTGCTCTCCCTCTGAAATGTACTTTGGCCAAACAGAACCTTGAATTTTCCTGCCTTCTTGTCCCATCGTTCCAGCTTCTCTTTTTTGGACATCATCTAGACCATCAGCTTCTGGGTCTCTACTCCAGGTGCTCACAGTATAAACAGGTCTCCAACAGCTCCTGGCCCTGGTGTTTAGAGTGGGGACTTCAAATCAATTCCTAGTGCCTCAAGGTTCTCTAACTCCTTCCCCAAGCCAACTACCTTCCTCGAATTCATCCAAACACTTGATTTCTCCATATGTGTCCTGAATGAAGACTATTGGTGTGAGAATGGGAAACCACATTATGTTACATAATATCGACAACCCAAGTATTACGGTATGTCTTCTCATTCTTCAGCCTTTGGTGGCACTTGACAATCCTTTTCAACTCCAGTTGGGGCAAAAAGGAGCTGCTTTCACCCACTACTCAGTGTGTGAGATGTAGAATGACCACATAACAGCATCTTCTAGCTTCTTAGAAATGCAGGCTCTCAGGCCCCAATCAGATTTACGAAAAATAATTCTGCATTTTAATCAGATCCCATATAACATATTAAATTTTGAAAAGTGCTGGTTTAGACCTCATTTTCCTCTTTTCTCAAAGCAGGTAATCTTGACCTAATTTTATAGAGAATTTGTGGGTCAAGAACAGTGGTCCTCCATAGCTTTCCTCAGTGGCAAACCTATTAATTCAACAGCCTTCTCTTTAGTCTCGAGCTGAGGCCCAACACCCTGCTTTTCAGAGCCTAATTCCTCTTCCTGCCCTTCTGATTCTCCTTCTTTGAATATCTATAGGAAGATGATATTGTCACTCATTCTCTCACTCTTTCATTGTGTCATAACTAATAGTTAATTTGCTAACCTCATCATAAAAGGTAGTTTTACCAGCAACTATTTGACCTTAAGATACCGTTTGTTTTTCTTTCCATTCTAATGGTTGGTACTGAAAGGAATGATTTATGCTTATTGTTACTAAATTCCTCATTTCTCATTTATCCTGAATTTGGATCTGAAGCCTGGGCTGAGGTCTTCTTTTGACGATCTATAGTGGTTTGCTAACTGTTTGCTGTAATGGCCTACTTACAAATATCTTTCTTACATCCTCTTTTTGTACTTGAGTTTCTATGAAGCTCCACTTCCTGGTGAGTTCCTTACTCCTCTGATGTTTCTGACCACTCAGATATTTTTTTCTACCCCACAACTACATGAGTATCTGGATACCTTCTTTTGGATACAGTTAAGTCCTGGAATGAATAAAAAATTAGTGAGCAGGAATGTTAGGACTGGGTGGAGTGGGGAGAGAGAATTTGGGTGAGTACATGGGGAAGAGAACTGGCAATGGGGAAATGATATAAGTTCTTTTTTTTTTTTTTAAGGTTTTATTTGTTTACTTATTTGACAGAGAGAGAGAGAGAGCAAGAGAGGGAACAGAAGCAGGGGAAGTGAAAGAGAGAGAAGCAGGTTTCCTACTGAGCAGCGAGCTGATCAGGGGCTTGATCCCAAGACCCTGAGATCATAACTTGACCTGAAGGCAGATGCTTAATTACGGAGCCACCCAGGCGCCCAGGAAATTATATAAATTCTAAGGTATAATTCTGTAAGATAAAGATGCCAACCCAGAGGAAGGAGATAAGGAAATATAGGAACTGTTTCCACAAGGACCTTTGTGAAACACACAATGTGAGTAAGAAAGAGGCCCCTTGGGGCACCTGGGTGGTTCAGTAGGTTAAGCCTCTGCCTTCGGTTCAGGTCATGGTCTCAGGGTCCTGGGATTGAGCCCTGCATCTGGCTCTCTACTCAGCAGGGAGCCTGTTTCCCCACGCCCCCCACCCCTGCTTGTGATCTCTGTCAAATAAATAAATAAAATATTTTCAAAAGAAAGAAAGAAAGGAAAAAAGGAAGGAAGGAAGGAAGGAAGGAAGGAAGGAAGGAAGGAAGGAAGGAAGGAAGGAAGGGGCCCTTCACTACTTTTGTGGAACTGGCTGAAGTATGAGGTGCAGGAGATTATGACTCTTAGCAGCAGAGAAAATGCAAGCTTCTTGAAGAGTGAACATCAACTAGAGGAAAATGGAAGGCTTAAGTGGTGACACATGAAACACCTTGCTGTTGGCAGCAAACCTCAGTATTCTGCTAGGGACCTGAGCCACCAAAGTTGAGTTATTACTGTTACTTCAGGTCCCTTCTGTGCTCGTAGATAGGGAAGCCTGGGAAACCAAGATGCTACCAACACCCCGTCAATGACATGATGGCTGTGCAAAATAGTGAACATATCCAGCAGTGCTTCACTCTGAGCTCTAACTCTATACTCACTGACAGGTAATAATGATGATAATGATGGGGAGATGTCCCAACCTATATGATATTGCTGTGTTTGCCCCCTTCTTTGTTGCCAGTCTGTCATGGGGCTGAAAGGGGTGTGGGGAAGTGATCTCCGTGTCACTACCAGTTTCTTTTTTTACTCTGACACTCACATCAGTTGGGTCAGAAAGTTCTTCCTCCCCAGTCTAAATGTTTATTATTTTCCTCATATCTCCTTTGATCTGTATTCCTATTTTTAATGGTGTCATTTAGAGGTTAGTTTATTTTTAGTCACATTTCCTTAATGTGTCTTTTTTTAAAGGCTTTTTTATGGTCTTTAAAAAATGTAGCTATTTTTAATGGAAAAGAATACATGCAAAGGGGAAACAGAAAAAGCATACAAAGAAAATGCAGTGAAAGTTAAATCTGACCCTTTCTCTGCAAATCCAATGTCTCCTCCATAGGCAACCACCATTAACCCTTGACAGTGATCCTGTCCGGGGAATACCTCCAGCAGGTACGCAGGCACACGCACAGGTGTAGGTCCTCATTGTATGCCATTCCTTACTAATCCCTGGAAATGGTTCTGTATCAGCACAGAGAATTCTGCTTCTCTCTTTGCCATGACTGCCCTTGCATTCCAGTGTTTGGACACCTCAAGAGTCATTTTCCCTGATCTTCCCTGTGCTTCCAATGTACTGTGATCAGCAATAGTATATTGTAACATGGTATATGTGTTGCACAAAAAAATAAATGTGGTTATATCATTTTCCAAAATCTCGTTATAGTTCCACTAACAATGTATGGGAATCCCTTACAATGCCAGGCATAGGTGTTAATAGTCATTTGAATGAATGTGGCAAGTAATTTGTTTTTAGTGTCAACAGATCTTCTTTTCTCTGATAATCAGTAAATTTGAGCATATTTACATTTATTTTTTGCCATTTGAATTTGAATTATCTATTTTCATTATTTCCCATTTTTCTTGTGCTTTCTTTCTCTTACCCATTTGAAAACTCTCATTTTATATGATGGATGTTAGCCCTATTTCTCACATCTGTGGTTTGTCGACTGATTTTTTTTAATGGCTTCTACACTTTTTAAAATTTTGTATAATATATATTACTATTATTTCTTTTATATCCTCTGTGTCCAATGTGGTTAAGATGGCCTCTGTCAAACATAGAATATGCATCTATTCACTGAGATTTTCTCACAAGATTTTAAATATCTCATTGTTTACATTCAGCCCTTTCAACAGACTAGATTTTATTTTGTGTAAGATGTTAACAGATGTTCAATTCAGTTTTCTTTCGGAAGAATATCTGTTGTGCCAGTGCTGTTTATTAGTAATTTAACGTTTCCCCGCTGAGTTGCATTTTGTTACATATTAAATTCTCATATACTGAGAATGATGTCTGGATTCCTTAAGGGGTTCCATTGATCCAAAAGTGACAAGCTAATTGATTGTAACAACTCCGTAGTAGTATCTAATAATTGGCAAACCATAACCAATCTTGTTGATATTTTTTTTAAAAATATACTGTTCTTTACTATTCTTACACATTCATTGTCACATATAAATTTTGCAGTCACTTTATCCAATTTGAATAAAATACCTCATTGGGATATGAATTAGAATGAAATTACACATTATTTTAGAAAGCATGTAATATTAAATCTCATTTAATGCCTCTGTATTAGCTTTGTTCTTATTTCAAGTCCTATCATAAGATCATAAGAGCTGGATATGGATTCTACAGCTTACATCTGTTGTATAGGTTCTTGTTCTTTTTACTAAACATATATTTATATATTTGTCTCTATTATAGTTAAAATAATTTTCTTATTTTATTTCTAAATAAATATTGATTTATTTTTGATATTGATAGAGACATTGACATTGACATTGATAGAGAAAAACTATAGATTTTTCTTTCTTTCTTTCTTTTTTTTTTTTTACTGTGGCCACTTTATTAACTATAGATTTTTCTATTTTCTTTTCTTTTTATTTTCCATATTGATGTATTTATTTATTTATTTATTATGTTATGTTAAGTACATCACTGGTTTTTGATGTCATGTTCCATGGTTCTGATTCATCGTTCACGTGTAACACCCAGTGAGCCTCACAATGAGCTGAAGTTATAAGAATGGGTTACAGAGATGAGAGCACAGGAGGGAAACAAAGCCACTTATTTTTCCAGATCTGTCTATACCACTGCCTAACTCTGTTCACCCACAATAAAACACTTCACTTTTTGCTTTAAAATAAAAAGAAGTGACCTTAAAAGGTGGGGATTACAGTAGCTTCTTTCCAAAGTGACCTTATCTGAAATAATCTTGTGATCTTAGTTCTTCAAAGTTAGACAAACTAGCTGGGCTGGAACGGACTTCTGCTTCCAGAATCCTGGAATCCTGCTTCACTGGAGCTCCTCTGAATCCCAGGGTCCAGGAAGGAAGGAAATCCCTTCATCCTGGGAAGTCACCAGCAGAGGTTTCTCAAGTTCCCACCAATGTAATCTTCCTGCCACTATTGCTGGGTTTAGGAGCCCAAATTTAGTAGTTCCCATTTGCCCAGGATTTTCCCATTTTTAAGGCCTGCAAGTCCCCAAGACCCAAACTAGCTGGGATGTTTGGCCACCCACTTGATTATGAGATCAAATCTTTTACACTTTTGAGAAACAACTTGCCCCAGGCTGCCATGGTATACAATAGGGTTTTCTTTGTTGTTGTTTGTTTTGGTTTGGTTTTGGTTTTGGTTTGCAACATCATACTTCCCTCTAATTTTCAGCTCTGCTCATAGGGATGACTGGTAATTCTGCCCATTCTTAACTTACTCCCCACATCTGGTGGATTGCTGCACCACACTTGGTTTAACCTCTCTTGGCAACCCTACACTACAAAATCCATCTTTTCTTCCTGTGTGGCACAAATCCCTATTAATCCTTCTGTCTCCCTCCAAGTAACAGCATGCAATTGACATCTTGCTTGAGTGGGCTAAAATTCTACCTGGTTAGGAGGAAATAATTGTGTCTATATCATGGCCTCAGATCTCTCCCAGATGGCCAACTTATTCTGTGAAGGGTCACAGAGTATATACATCAGGCATGCAGGCGACATGGTCTGTTCACAGAGTCCTTGCTTTTATCACTGGTGTTTCATAAGCTGAAGAATGAGAGACACCCAAGGATGAGATCAGGCATTTGTGGCACATATCAGTCAGAAAATGATTGCTCTTTGTAGGGACTTCAAACCTCTCTCATGACTTTCAATTTAGTTTACTCCGATCATGCATCTCTAGTACATGGCCAGGAATCAGTGACATGTTAGATAGCTGAATGAGGTTAATTTGGATCTAACTTAGGAGGAAAGACCTATAGTTGTGGGCACTCTGTGAAAGCTCAGGATTAGGGTGGTATGCACCTGACTTCACTCCAGAATGACTTTTCACCACAGAAAGTTTAGCCTCCATGATTTCATTTGAATCACTACATTTTAATAAGAGTACATATTTGGAATAATCCAAGGTTAACTTTTCAAACAAAGTATTCTGATGACATAAAATCAAAAGAATTCATATCTGGGCTCAGATATGGACCCTCAACTCTATGGTCAAATAATCTTCGACAAAACAGGAAAAAATATACAGTGGAAATAAAACAGTCTATTCAATAAATGGTGCTGGGAAAACTGGACAGCTATATGTAGAAGAATGAAACTCGACCATTTTCTTACACGGTACACAAAGATAAACTCAAAATGGATAAAAGATCTCAACGTGAGACAGGAATCCATCAGAATCCTAGAGGAGAACATAGGAAGTAATCTCTTTGATATCAGCCACAGCAACTTCTTTCAAGATATGTCTCCAAAGGCAAAGGAGACAAAAGCAAAGATGAACTTTCGGGACTTCATCGAGATCAAAATCTTCTGCACAGCAAAGGAAATAGTCAACAAAACAAAGAGGCAATCCACGGAATGGGAAAAGATATTTGCAAATGACAGTACAGACAAAAGGTTGATATCCAGTATCTATAATGAACTCCTTAAACTCAACACACACAAAACAGGTAATCATATCAAAAAATGGGCAGAAGATATGAACAGACACTTCTCCAATGAAAACATACAAATGGCTCTCAGACACATGAAAAAAATGTTCATCATCACTAGCCATCAGGGAGATTCAAATTAAAAGCACATTGAGATATCACCTTACACCAGTTAGAATGGCCAAAATTAACAGACAGGAAACAACATGTGTTGGAGGGGATGTGGAAAAAGGGGAACCTCTTACACTGTTGGTGGGAATGCAAGTTGGTGCAGCCTCTTTGGAGAACAGTGTGGAGATTCCTCAAGAAATTAAAAATAGAACTTCCCTATGACCCTGCCATTGCACTACTGGGTATTTACCCCAAAGATACAGATGGAGTGAAAAGAAGGGCCATCTGTACCCCAATGTTTATAGCAGCAATGGCCATGGTCGCCAAACTGTGGAAGGAACCAAGATGCCCTTCAACAGACGAATGGATAAGGAAGATGTGTTCCATATACACTATGGAGTATTATGCCTCTATCAGAAAGGATGAATACCCAATTTTTGTAGCAACATGGACAGGACTGGAAAAGATTATGATGAGTGAAATAAGTCAAGCAGAGAGAGTCAATTATCATATGGTTTCACTTATTTGTGGAGCATAACAAATAGCATGGAGGTCATGGGGAGATGGAGAGGAGAAGGGAGTTGAGGGAAATTGGAAGGGGAGGTGAACCATGAGAGACTATGGACTCTGAAAAACAATCTGAGGGGTTTGAAGTGGCAGGGTGTGGGAAGTTGGGGGAACCAGGTGGTGGGTATTAGAGAGGGCATGGATTGCATGGAAAACTGGGTGTGGTGCAAAAACAATGAATACTGTTATGCTGAGAATAAATAAATAAATAAAATAAATTTAAAAAAATAAAAAATAAATTAAAAAAATCAAAAGAATTCAGAAACAGAGCATCTCCAGTGTGATCTGCTGGACATTCATGGTCCCCAGCTGCAAGAGAGATGGGTTCTGGGAAGAAATCCTTGAAGGAAACTCTGCATTTGTATTCAACAAATTAGCACGTCAGTCTGTAGTGTTAAATGGCTTAATTTTCCCAGAGGGCCAGATGTGCTTCCTGACATCTTTGAAGCTTATGAAATTATTCTAATTTAAAAACTTTTGTCTGTGTGTAAGGATGAAATAGCAGCTACTGCAATAAAGGTTTAAAGACCCATCCTTTGTTCGGGCAGGCTCTGCTGCCCACCCCCCCCCCCCCCCCCCCCCGCCCAATGCACGTCACCTGCAGGCACTGTGATCCTCAGCCCCCAGGACAGCTCTGCTCAAGCAGGAAACACCATAGCAGCCTCTAATTGCCTCTGTGATCAGGGCCCTAATCCTTGATTCTACTGATATAGAGTAAAGCTAAAAACTGCAGAGGCCAAGGGTCACACACAGGGCATGGCACAAGGACATTTGCTGTCTCCCTCCACCCCTGTGCATTCATACAGTGTAAGCCACAACACCTACTGTGGCAGGTGTCTCCTTTTGGCCACTGAGTAGTAACCAGAACTGGTGGGCATGCCATGCCTCCTGTAGGTCTGTGAACTTGGTATTTTGTGGGTGTCATGGCCTGCAGTACTCTGTTTGGCCCTGTACTACCAATTGGGACTCCAATGATTGGGTATTGCTCTCCTAAGCCACCAGGAGCTTTGTCCTGGAGTGGCCCAAGTTGACACTTCTGATGTTGATTCACATTCTTGTGGGCCACCATGCTCCCATGGTGGTAGACAATTTCTTGGGTCCAGATATCTTCCTCCTCATGCTCTTGCTGCCAGTCTCTTGGTTTTTCCCCTCCCTCCCACCCCTGGATCCTTTGTTTGAAACCACAGTACCTGTTCAGTATAGGAAACTTGGCTGTCAATCCACAGAGAGTGCAAAGTGATAGACACATTCTCCAACCCTTTTTCATCCATCCCTGGGATGAACACGTCTGTAAGAAATTCTGGAAGCTAAGACCCTGGGCCTGCTCAGGGTCAGCAATTGACCACCCTTTGTTGGCTTTTCTTCCTGGGTTATACTCTCCAGCCTCCTCATTGCTGCTTCTAGGGAGCTCCTCCCCTAATCCCTGCTCCCAATTCATGCACACCCCAGGCTCTGCTTTAGGGGTCAGGAGAAAACTGAGTCACTGGGCCACTAGAGGTCTTCCAGGGGTCCTTCTGACTCAGAATCAGTCAGTGAATCCAGTTTGTTCTGGTGGCAAAGCTATAGGAGATGTCTTAGCTGTTGCTGGAGTTACGTGCCCACCCAGGAAAGATCCAGTCAATGAGGAAAGCAAGCTGAGAAGTGATGCAGTGGGATGTAGGAGCCAGAAGTGGAAGGTCAGGGGCCCTGTAATATCTAGGTCCATGGTTCTGCCACCTGAGACCAGGCATTCTGCTTCCTTCCTGTGGGTTGATTAAAAAGTTAATAAATCCCTGCTCTTAAAGATTCTTTTTTTTTTTTAAAGATTTTATTTATTTACTTGACAGAGAGAGATCACAAGTAGATGGAGAGGCAGGCAAAGAGAGAGAGAGAGGGAAGCAGGCTCCCTGCTGAGCAGAGAGCCCGATGTGGAACTTGATCCCAGGACCCTGAGATCATGACCTGAGCCGAAGGCAGCAGCTTAACCCACTGAGCCACCCATGCGCCCCAATAAATCCCTGCTCTTGCCTTGGCTAGTTCACAGGCACACAACAGTGAGGAAAGCCATAATTCCAGCAATCGTGTCCTATAAGCACTGCCCTCAGCTCACCAATCCTCAGCTCCACTGCTTGAGCTGGGCTGCTCTGCCCACAGCACCAACAGCCCTCAGCAATGACTAGAGTGGCCCCTCAGAGGACTCCACCTCCCAAGCCCCTTTCTGCCAGTTTCATTGTCTTCTCCTTGTCTTTATAGATCTGTCCCTGAGACTCCTGAATAACCACAGTGACTAGCAGAGACTGAAAGAAATCCATCTTTCAGTAAGCCAAGCTGCATGTACAACAGCAATGAATATTCTTGTCTTTGGATTCATATAGACTTGAGTCTTGTCTCCTCCCATTTTTCATGCTCCTCCTCTGTGTTCTTTATCAAGTACATTTTATGAAGATTGTTCGGAACCTGTAGTTCTCTCTGTGGAGCTCAGGGAGACCTGGTTTCATCACTGAGTCCCCTCTGTCACTTTACATTGGTCAGAACCACTTCAACCTGTCCTTGTTCTCTCCCTCTTCTGTCCTCATGTCATCCTCATTTTCTTTTTTTTTTTTTTAATTTTTTTAAAGATTTTATTTATTTATTTGACAGAGAGAGATCACAAGTAGGCAGAGAGGCAGGCAGAGAGAGAGGAGGAAGCAGGCTCCCTGCTGAGCAGAGAGCCCAATGCAGAGCTCTATCCCAGGACCCTGGGATCATGACCTGAGCTGAAGGCAGAGGCTTTAATCCACTGAGCCACACAGGCACCCCCATGTCATCCTCATTTTCTTAATCAGTTGAGTAAAATCTAAGTCTGAACCTCATCCTTTCTTATTTTTTTTTTTTTTAAGATTTTATTTGTTTGACAGAGCAAGAGAGGGAACACAAGCAGGGGGAGTGGGAGAGGGAGAAGCAGGCTTTCCACTGAGCAGGGAGCCCGATGCAGGGCTCAAACCAGGAACCCTGAGACCATGACCTGAGCCTAAGGCAGATGCCCAATGACTGAGCCACCCAGCCGCCCCTCAATTCCATTCTTTTATAAATAACCATCTACTCTGCCATATCAATTGCACTAAAAAACTGAAGCATAAAGTCAGCGATCATTACTGTAAGGAGGGACCCTCAAGATCATAAATTTTGAGGTGCCTGGGTGGCTCAGTGGGTTAAAGCCTCTGCCTTCAGCTCAGGTCATGAGCTCAGGGTCTTCAGATAGAGCCCCACATTGGGCTCTCTGCTCCGTGGGGAGCCTACCCTCCCAACCGCCTGGCTCTCTGCCTACTTATGAGCTCTGTCTGTCAAATAAATGGATCTTTTTTTTTTATTTTAAAGATTTTATTTATTTATTTGACAGAGAGAAATCACAAGTAGACGGAGAGGCAGGCAGAGAGAGAGAGAAGCAGGCTCCCTGCTGAGCAGAGAGCCTGATGCGGGACTTGATTCCAGGACCCTGAGATCATGACCTGAGCTGAAGGCAGCAGCTTAACCCACTGAACCACCCAGGCGCCCAAATAAATGGATCTTAAAAGAGAGAGAGAGTGAGCTGATTAAAGTCAATGTGCTTTAAAAAAATCATAAATTCCAACTTTTTAATTTTTTTTTTTAATACATTGGAACAAGACTCAGAGAGGTGAAATGCTACTGAAGAACACTGACACAATTGGTGGTCACTGGGTGACCACATAGCAGATGTGATTTCTGCAGGACATAGGCTCACAGTCATCTTTAAGACTTGAACATTCTTCTTTGTGGTGGTGATTTTGTCATCACGACTGTAAGGAAAAGTGCCATAAACTATAAACTACAGGGGGTCATTATCATAACATTTCTGAAGACTTCTCCCTGAGCTGTCCTCTCTGCTCTGACAGGAGATGTGGTTCAGAGTAGGGCGATGCTCCCATTCCACTGAAGATGCTGGTCAATGAGGGAAGGGCCAAATGTATTTGAAACTGGGTCAGAAATAACACATTTAGAAAAAGATGTTGGGGCACCTGGGTGGCTCAGTGGGTTAAGCATCTGCCTTCGGCTCAGGTCATGATCCCAGGGTCCTGGGATCGAGCCCCGCATAGGGCTCTCTGCTCAGCGGGGAGAGTGCTTCCTCCTCTCTCTCTGCCTGCCTCTCTGCCTGCTTGTGGTCTCTGTCTGTCAAATAAAAAAAAAAAAAGAAAAGAAAAAGATGTTTTCAGAGCACCTGGATGTCTTTAGTGTCTGCCTTCTGCTCAGGTTATGATCCCAGGATCCTGAGTCTGTGCTCTACAATGGGTTCCCTGCTCAGGAGGGAGTTTGCTTCTCCCTCTCCCTCTGCCCCTCCTCCACACTCATGCTCTTTTTCTCTCTTTCTTTCTCAAATGAATAAATAAATAAATCTTTAAAAAAGGGGGGGAAAAGATGTGTGGTTTTTTCCCATTTGTGTGATGCTTTTGAGTGAAACTTTTTTTTTTGGTGTGGAAATGATACTATTTATTTAAATTCTTTTTGCATTCCTCTTTTCCTTCTTACATGAACATACACCCGTGTCTCGTCTTGTTTAATGGCTGTGACCACATCGTTTTGGGTGAAGAAAACTTGAAGACAATGGGTGGTTTTATAGTTACGTGACTTCTTCAGGGATAATAACCAGTTCCATGAAAATGTGCTAAATTAATTCTCTTAGATAATTTTCAGGGCATATTTCCCCATGAGCTGGCTAATTATTTTGAGGACAGAAGTAGTATGTAGGCCATTGCCAGAATGTTTTCATAAAAATGAGCCAATTCTCTCAGTCAAATAAGCTCCCACTGGGCCAGATATGCAGTTGTGGTTCATGCAGATGCCAGAGGAACCCTTGCTGGCACACACTTCTCAGTATTCATCCACAGGGCCATCCACACTGCCCAGATCTATTACAACTCCCCAACTTGATGTGCCCTATGAGCAACATTGTGGTAAGGGTTGCCAATACTCTACCACACAGCTTAGATCCCCCCCGCCAGGTGATCATCTGCAGACTGTTCCCTTCAGGCTGAGGACCTCCTGCATCTTTCTACCTGGAAATGTTCCCAGAGCTCAGGAAAAGATATAATCCACACTCATGGTCAGGTGGTATTCTGTGAGCCAGTGCCCTGGAAGCAGCCTTAGCAGGGATCAACAGAAGGTAGCAGATTAATACTCCAGCTTCCTCAGTCCTCAGGATGGCAGCTGAGAGGTGTGTTCAACACAGCTGTTTGGGAGGTCTGTGGTAAGCTGAGCCCTAGTGACCACAGGGATAAGTCATTCATGAATGTACTCTGCACTAACCACCTTCCCTTCTCAGGCTCTCCCTTTACTCTTCTAACTATGGAGCTTCCTCCCAAATAAACTACTCACACCCAACATTTTGTCTAAAGGTGTGCTTTTGGGGGAACCCAATTAACATCAATGTAAGAGAAATTTGCTTCTTAAAATATTCAGCTTAAGGTTCACAGGTGGAATGACCTGGTTTTCTCTCTGATTCTCAGAGCCAATATTTTGTCAGAAACAGCTAGAATTTTTATGCAGTCTAGATTCTCTAAAGTTTGAGCACATACCTGGAGACTGTGTGAAAACATATACTCTGCTTCTACAGGGGATTAATATTCTGCACTTCTAACTAGCCCCTGGGTGATACCAACGTTTCCATCCCACAGACCACACTATAAACCCCAGAAAATGAGAGGACCCTGAAGCTTAAGCTTTTATTCAGATTAACATGTGACTTCTTTGAAATTGAGAGAGTGCTTTAACCTTGCATCTGGTCCCAAGTGTCAACATAAAAAGATACTTTGTATAATACACTGGCATAAATCTGGGGTTTTGTTATTCAAAGAAGAAACACAGGGGTGTCTGGGTGGTTCAGACGGTTAAACGTGTGCCTTCAGCTCAAGTCATGATCTCAGGGTCCTGGGATGGAGCCCCGTGGCTCTCTGCTCTGCAGGAGTCTGCTTCTCTCTCTTTCCTTCTGCCCACCACCCCAAACTCTTGCTCTTTCTTATAAATAAATAAGTAAACAAACAAACAAATAAACAAACCTTTAATAAAAACAAAGAAGAAACACAAGCAAGCTTCCATATGCAATGGAGAGTTTACATGGATTCAGCAGAATCTTTAAAAATCTGGAAACTTCTCTGATGCTTGAAATCTTGTTTTCTCTCTCTCTTCTTTTGATAACTTTCTCATGACTGACAAAGTAAATGAATGTGGTAAACAGACACTATCCATTCCAAAGTATCCCTCATGGCCCATCATTGGTCCACAAACCGCCTCTAGTTAAAATAACTTTGAGCAGTGTCATTAGTTGTAGTCACATTAGTGCCTTTAATCTAGAATAGATCTTTTCTTCTTTCCTTTCCTTTCCTTTCCTTTCCTTTCCTTTCCTTTCCTTTCCTTTCCTTTCCTTTCCTTTCCTTTTTTTTTTTTTCTTTCTCTTCTCTTCTCTTCTTTTCTTGTTTTCATGATGCAGGCAGACTTTTTGAATAGATAGAGCTGGTTGATAGACGATCTTACATCAAGTTTCCCTGATTATATCCTTGTGGTGTCACTTAATTTGTTCCTTTGTTCCCTATATTTCCTGTACACTGGAACTTGGTCTAAAGATTTGCTTAGATTCAGTCTGAATGTTTTTGACAAGAATACGTCATGGGTGACACTATTTTATTTTGCATTCCATCATTGCTCACATGATGTTTTATTAGTAGGTGTGCAAGATCTTTTTGTTAATTTAGACTTTCCCTTGAAATTGACAAGTAATCTGAGGGGTTTCCCAATGACCCATAATTTAATAGTATTACTTAGTGGCCATTGGTTATCCTTGCCTGAATCAATTATATCATTCAGGGTTGCAGAAAGGCAATTTTTTAATTCTGTCTTTTAGTTGATGTTTTCCTGGAAAGAAAAATTTGCCCTTGTCAACTAGGAATGGCTGAATTATTTCTAAGCAGGCAGAATAAATGCTTAATTCCTTCTTTTTATCATCAGCTTTTTTCTTTTACTTGAATAGGAACTTTATTTAAAAAATCAAAATTGCCAATGAAGATATAAAAAGAGGTTTGCCTTTATCAATTTTTATTATTTTAAAGATGTTATTTATGAGTGAGAAAGGCAAGCATATGAGTGGGAGGAGGTGCTGGAGGAGAGGGAGAATACACCCCACAGGGCAAGAAGCCCATAGCAGGGAGCCCATAGAAGGACTTGATCCTAAGGATCCTGGGATCATGGCCTGAGCCATGGCAGACGCTTAACCAACTGAGCCACCCAGGTGTCCCTATCATTAGATTTTAGAATAAAGAATTGGTCAGTCCCCTCCAATGAAGACAAAGGAATAGCTTTACCTCTTCTCCATCTCTCTTCCTCCATCTCTTGTTACCTCTCCCTGTCTCTCCCTCCCTTCCTCTTCCCTCTCTCTTCCTCACTTCCTTTTTCCCTCTGTACTTTCCTTCTCCTATCAAAAAGGGCACATACATTTTTATCCAATGTTTGAAATCAATTACAATAATTGTCCCTAATTTTTAAATTCTCCCAAATATGCCTGCTAGAGACCTCTTTGGACTGGTGCCTATGCCTTTTGTCATGGCCCATTTGTCTTTTGATCCTCCTCTGGCACTCTAATGTATGAAGACATCCCAGGTTCCTTTTGCATCTTCTCCTCCTCAGATTTGGAATCAGCCATATCAATGTGGTCCTGAGAAATTATGATCTGGGCATTGAGGTGATTACTGCCAAGGTGATTACATTGCTTTTAGGTTTTTTAAAATTTTTCAATTAAAATTTTGTATTATAAGGCTTTTCTGAACATTTATAGTTGTTTCCCCTCTACCTAAGAGGATGGTTAATAACATTAGTCCATTTGTTTATTTATTTTCCATATTATATATATCTATATGTATATATATAATAGTTTTAACATTTCTATAACATCTTTGCTACAAATGAAAAACAGTGAGTGAAGAGAACTTTTTTTTTTGCAGTTCTTGTCATTCAACTGTATTCTCCAAAAAAACAGAGTTAGTGTTCAAAGTCACTTAACAAAATCACTTTTTATGTGTTGATGTTTTCAATTTGATGTACACGTAGGCTTATTTCTTTTCAATTTTAGCATTTTCCATTTATTCTTTTTTACTATAAATTTGCTTTTTGCCTGTGTAAGATATTAATGTGGTTCAAATATAAACATATATATGTACTCAGGGATTCCAACCCCAGCCTTCATCCTTCTGCTTTTTTGCCTTTAGGGGATTATTTTATTTAAAAAAATCGATAAATATCTATTAAACATGAATAAATATTTGGTTTATCTCTCCAGTGTTTTCTTTTTCTGAAACAGAACAAAACAAAGTCATTCATACATATATGTTAACCTATTTACTAGTGTTTTCCTTTCTATTTTATACAAAATATGGCATGCTATTTACACTGCCTCATACCTGGTTTTCTATCATCCTTCCTCCTTCTTTCTTTCCCTTCTTTTATCTCTCCTTCTATCTCATTGATATTATCCATTTCTTTTATGGAAGTTTGTCTCCTTTCCTCCCTCCATCCCTCCCTCTCTCCCTTCCTTTTTTCACTTTATAATAAAGTGGAGATTACTCTTTATTTTACATGCTATGTATGGAAGCTGCCTACCATCACTTTTTTTTTTAACAACTTTAAGGTGATCCATTACGTGGCTACACTATAATTTATTCAGGCAATCCTCTGTGGATGGTCCTTTGGATTGTTTTCTATCTTTCGATGTAGTAGATAATGCCCCAATGAACAAACATAAACATATATTATTTCCTATTTGTGGAGGTGTACCTTTGGAGTAGAATTGTTGAAATGGGGTTGTAAAGCCAAAAGTAATTCAGAAGTAGTTTTATTAGATATTGTCAAGTTCTTCTCCATAGAAGTTGTGTATTTTGCCTTTTCTCCACAAGTCACTGCAAGATTTGTTGTAAATTTTCTTGTAGTGTGATGAGTGAGAATTGGTATTCAATGTTGTTAAGCTCTATTTGTGAACACCATGTTTAGAATATTTACATCCATACCCATAAATGATATTCACTTGTATTTTCCTGTTGTGTACAAAATTATATTAGCTTCATTAAAAAAAAAAAAAGAATTTGGAATTTTCTATTCTTTGTCTATGTTCCAAAATAATTCAAATAGAATAGCATTATATTGTCTTTGAACTTTTAGTAGATTCCTTATTAAGGAGGTTAGATGTGTACAGGTTCACTGATGTTCTCCATTTCTTTTATGGAAGTTGGTCTCTTTAGGTTTCATGTAGCTCCTATAATCAGTTTGGCAAATAATATTTTCTTCCTAGGAAATAATGTATTTCATCTAGACTTTCAGATTTTATTACATAGACTTGTGTGAAATAGTCTCATTTTATTTATTTTCTTTTCTTTTAACAGTTATTTACCTATTATTATTTCTTATTTTGTATATTTGTGTTTTCCTTCAAGTTAGGTAGTGGACTCTCTATTTTGTTAACTTTTTTTCATGCAGACAGCTTTTTAATTCACACATTACTTTTATTATTTTTCTGTTTTCTAAATCAGTAAATTCTGCTTTAATATCTTCACTGAGAAATCTGTTTTATCCAATATTAATATTTTGCTTTCCTTTGATTACTGTTTTCATGATGCGTCATTTTCCAACCTATTACTTTCAATTTGCATATAAATGTACATAACTACATGTATATAACATATATATATATACATATATATATAATTCATATATATACACACATATGTATAAGATCCCTTCATCAAGTTGAAGATGTTTCCTTATTCTTAATAGTTTATGACCATTTTTATCATGTGGATGTTGAATTTTGTCAAATGTTTTTTCTGCGTTGACTGATGTGATTATGTGAGATTTCTTCTTTAGTCTATTGATACAGTGAATTGCACTGATTCTTTTGAATATTTAATCACATTATGTCCCTGGGACATGACTCACTTGTCCATAGTGTTTAATTATTTTTTATATATTTTCTGTCATTTTGTTAAATATTTTTATATTTATTTTCATGAGAGGTATTAGCCTTTAGTTTTCTGTTTTTCCCCCTGTCTCTGTTTGGTTCTGGTATTAGGATACCTGTAGCTTCATCAAATGCATTAAGAAATGTTTCCTATTTCCTTAAAAGTTATAGGGGTATGCAAGATTTCTAGTGAATATTGGGTTGGTTGTGGCAGTTTTTATTTTTTGTGGAACTGGTTCATTTATTTAGTAATGTGTTAAACTTATGAGTCTGGTATTGTTCTTAGTATTCTCTTATTATCCTTTTGATATCTGCAAACTGTGTAGTTATATCCTTCATGTCATTTCTGATATTGGTGATTTGAGTCTTGTCTCTTTTTTGTCAGTATTGTTAGAAGTTTGTCAATTTTATTGATCTTTTCATACAGTAAGGTTTTTGTTCCATTGAACTTTTCTATTGCTTTTCTATTTCATTGATTTGTGTTCTTATCTTTATTCTTTCTATTTTCCTAGTTGCTTTGTCTGCTTTGCTTTGCTTTTGTGCATGTATGTATTCCTGAGATGAGTACTTAGATTGATTTGGGAATGTTTCTCTTTTCTAACATTTATATTTCATGCTAGAAATTTCCCTCAGAACCATAGCTATATCTCATAAATTTTGATAAGCTGTACTTTCATTTCCATTTCATTCTGTGTATTTTTTATTTCTCTTTACACTTCCTCTTTCATGCATGGATTGCATTGCTAAGAAAAGTGTTGCCTAGTTTCTAAATGTTTGCAGATTTCCCTGTCATTTTTCTGTTATTGACTTCTTGTTTAGTTCCCTTGTAGTGGGAGAACACACTAATTATGTGATTTCAATTCTTTTTAATTTGTTAATGTTTGTTTTATGGCTCAAGATTAAGATCAATCTTGATATATGTTCGGTGAGCCCTTAAAAATCACATATATTATGCTGTTGCCATGTATGGTATTCT
This sequence comes from Mustela nivalis, assembly GCF_964662115.1. NCBI lineage: Eukaryota > Metazoa > Chordata > Mammalia > Carnivora > Mustelidae > Mustela > Mustela nivalis. Next base: position 96,900,970 of record NC_139027.1, read on the forward strand.
ATAAATGTCAATTTGAACATGTTGAAATGCTGATTGATGGTGGTGTTGAGTTGTTTTATACTCTTGTTGACTTCTCTTGTAGTTGTTCTATTGAGTATTGAGACAGAGGTTTTGGAGTCTCCAACGGTGTTTGCGGATGTTTCTGTTTCTCTTTTCACTTTTATCAGTTGTTGCTTCACATAAATTTTGACTTTGTTGTTTGGTGCATACACATTTAGGATTGCTATATCTTCTTGGTAAATTGATTATTTTATTATTACACCATGTCCCTCTAGGCCTCTGGGGATTTGCTTTGCTTTGATGTCTACTTTATCTGATACTAATATATATTGCTGCTTCTGCAAAAGCTTTGATTCCTTTGATTACTATTTACATGTTAAATTATTTTCTGTTCTTTTACTTTCAAATTTTTGTATATAAATACATTCATACACAAAACCTATTGCTTTCAATTAATATATATACTGTATATATACACATACACAATATATATATGAATATATATATATATATATACATACATAAAACACTTGCATACTGTACAGTACTTGGGTAACTTTTTTATTGTTTAATCCACTCTACCACTCTCAACCTTTTAATTGGTATATTTAGATAATTTACATCTAGCATAATAATTGGCATGCAGAGCTTAAGTTTAACATTTCACATTTGTTTTTCACTTTAATTTTTTGTTTCTGCTTTTTATTCATGATTTCTGTTATTTGAATTCTTTTAGAGTACCATTGTTATTTATTTGGAGTACTATTCAGGGTAGTTCTCTGCATAGCTATTTTAAGTGGTTGTAGTAGGCATAATGTTATGTATATTTTTTATCACACTCTACTGTTATTATCATTTTTACCTGTTTCAGTAAAAAGAATCCTTCTTTACATCACTTCACCTTCCTTAATTTAAGTAGAATCGTTTACAATATTTATATATATTTAGAATCATATTAGATAGTGCTATAATTTTAATTTTAGCTATCATACATAATTTAGAAAACATGAATAGGAAAGATTATTGTATCTACCCATATTTTTGTTTATCATGTTCTTTCTTATTTCTTGATATTCCAAGATTCCTTATTCTAGTATTATCTTTTTTAAAGAACTCTGTTAGACAATCATTTGGGGTAGATCTAATGTCGACAAGTCCTCTTAGTTTCCCTTCATTTAAGAATGTCTTTAGTGAACATCACCAAAGGCAAGGGAAGCAAGGGCAAAAATGAACTATTGGGATTTCATCAAGATCAAAAGCTTTTGCACAGCAAAGGAAACAGTTAACAAAATCAAAAGACAACTGACAGAATGGGAGAAGATATTTGCAAACGACATATCAGATAAAGGACTAGTGTCCAAAATCTATAAAGAACGTAGCAAACTCAACACCCAAAGAACAAATAATCCAATCAAGAAATGGGCAGAGCACATGAACAGACATTTCTGCAAAGAAGACATCCAGATGGCCAACAGACAAATGAAAAAGTGCTCCATATCACTTGGCATCAGGGAAATACAAATCAAAACCACAATGAGATATCACCTCACACCAGTCAGAATGGCTAAAATCAACAAGTCAGGAAATGACAGATGCTGGCGAGGATGCGGAGAAAAGGGAACCCTCTTACACTGTTGGTGGGAATGCAAGCTGGTGCAACCACTCTGGAAAACAGCATGGAGGTTCCTCAAAATGTTGAAAATAGAACTGCCCTATGACCCAACAATTGCACTACTGGGTATTTACTCTAAAGATACAAACGTAGTGATCCAAAGGGGCACGTGCACCCGAATGTTTATAGCAGCAATGTCCACAATAGCCAAACTATGGAAAGAACCAAGATGTCCATCAACAGATGAATGGATAAAGAAGATGTGGTATATATACACAATGGAATACTATGCAGCCATCAAAAGAAATGAAATCTTGCCATTTGCGACAACATGGATGGAACTAGAGCGTAACATGCTTAGCGAAATAAGTCAAGCTGAGAAAGATAACTATCATATGATCTCCCTGATATGAGGAAGTGGTGATGCAACATGGGGGCTTAAGTGGGTAGGAGAAGGATCAATGAAACAAGATGGGATTGGGAGAGAGACAAGCCATAAGTGACTCTTAATCTCACAAAACAAACTGAGGGTTGCTGGGGGAGGGTTGGGAGAAGGGGGGTGGGATTATGGACATTGGGGAGGGTATGTGCTTTGGTGAGTGCTGTGAAGTGTGTAAACCTGGTGATTCACAGACCTGTACCCCTGGGGATAAAAATACATATACATATATATATATATATATATATATATATATATATATATATATATAAAAGAATGTCTTTAATTCCCCTCTATCCCTGGAGGATATTTTTTCAGATATCAGATATCGGACTGACCATTCTTTCCTTTTAGCACTTGAGAAATGTGTCCCACTTCCTTCTGGTCTTTATTGCTTTTGCTGAGGAATCCACTGTTATTAGAATTGTTTTTCCTTATTGGTATTATGTCATTTTTCTCTCACTACTTTCAAGATTTTTCCTTTGCCTTTTCATAAGTTTGACTGTTAAGTATCTTCATGTGGGTTTGGACAAGAGTTGGGCTTCTTGTTTGAACTTCATTCAGCTTCTTGAATCTGTAGACTTAAGTCTCTTACCAAATATGGCATGTTTTTAGCCATTACATCTTCTATTGGCTTCTTAGAGCTTCCCTCTCTATCCTATCTCTTTCCAGGACTGATAACTTGGATATTGGATGTTTCATTTTAGCCATGTGTCGAGGCTCTGTTTATTTTGTGTTTTTAGCCTATTTTCTCTCTGCTTAGATTAGGTAACTTCGGTTATTCTATTTTCCAGATCACTGATTCGTTTCCTCCAGTTTTCTTTCTCCTTCTGCTGTTATCATCCATCAAATATTTCTTTTTTATTTCTGTTATTGTATTGTCAATTCCAGAATTTCCATTGTTTCCTTTTTATACCTTCTAATTCCTTCCAGAGACTTTGCTGAAATTGTCTAATTTTTCTTTTTTTCCATTTTCTTCTAGATACTCATAGTTGCTTGTTGAAGCACTTTTACTGTGACTACTTAAAAAATCTTGGTCAGATCATTTTAACTGTTCTGTCATCTGTGTTGACTTCTATCAATTGCCACTTTGCATTCAGAATCTTTTTGGTTCTTTCTATGATAAGCAAATTTTGACAGAAACCTGGACCTTGTGGCTATTATAGTTTAAGACTTAGGATCTTATCTCAACTTTCTTTCTTAGCTGTTTTCTTCTGACATCATTTTTGCATGGGAGAGGAAGGCACTGCCCCATTGGTGCCAGGTCAGAGTATACATCCAGGTTCTCCTTGCACTCTTTTGACCCCTGTGGGGTGGGGTAATCCCCATCATTATTGCAGGACCAGGGCAGCAGTTCCAACTCCTGACTCCAAAGCTCCATTCACCCCTCCCAAGTGGAAGGGGTTGGAATGTTCTTTATTGCTCCCACCACTGAAGTTGTGGGAGGGATGTTAGCCTCATTACTACCGCACAGTGGTGAAACACTTAATTCCCTACTAGCCCTCCTTGGACAACACTCCAGCAGGTAGAAGATGTGTTTGTTACAGCCTGGTGATGGCGAATGTCTAGGCTCTCTACGTGGCCTTGGCTAGCATGGTTGGAGGTGGGGCCACACTGTTTCCTGTAGTTTGACTGGAGAAGAGAGGTTATTGTCTGATGTTGTTCTGTCTTGTTAGTCTGTCCTTTTTCTAGTCCTTTGGCTAGAGAAATCATGCTTTTGTCGGAACTTATCTTATTTTTACCTGCTGGTGTTTCTGAGTTGCCACCTTTTACAGCTCCAAATCTGGGACATATATGGTGAATAGGAAACCAAAGGAACTAATATCTATACCTTCTCTGAGTCCTGATGTCCTTAGCCAGTCTTCCTTCTTTTTAAACTTTTAGAGTCTTATGTTTGTTTTATATGTAATTTTTAGGGTTTTTACTTATACTTAGTGGGAAGATTAAAGACAATTATGTTCAGTCCATGTTCCTGGAAGCAGAACAATTTTGACTATTACTAAGAAGGAGGGAAATCACCATTCTCAGTAACCACATTACCCTTGTTCACTACTTTCCATGTTCACAGGAGATGTAAATGTCCTGACACTGTGGCCATAATCTATCCAGAAACTTATGAAGCTTTTCATACCTGCCTCAGAGTTTTGCTTCTGTGAATTGCCCTATTTCGCCCTTAGGAACCATCAGGCACAACATTCTCCTCAAACAAGAGGAAGTCTTGGCAGCTTTTCCATGCTTTTGGCCAGGTTAAAGAAATACGTATGTACTATTCTTTTTTTTTTTTTTTAAGATTTTATTTATTTATTTATTTGACAGAGAGAAATCACAAGTAGATGGAGAGGCAGGCAGAGAGAGAGAGAAGGAAGCAGGCTCCCTGCCGAGCAGAGAGCCCGATGCGGGACTCGATCCCAGGACCCTGAGATCATGACCTGAGCCGAAGGCAGCGGCTTAACCCACTGAGCCACCCAGGCGCCCATGTACTATTCTTGATTCATAGTTTTCTCTTGTTTTTCTTTGGAGGGGGTAGGGATGGAGAGGGAGAGAAATAAAGAACTAGACTTAGGATGAGAGGCCATAAAGATAGGATGAGAAAAGAATATAATACTCATCATAAACTTTTTGTACTTCACATTCTTGGGATTAGCCCCTGATGACAAAGTTAGATTGTTCTCAGTAATTAGTGAATGACTGCCATTACACAGCCCTTTAATCTGCCATCCCACATCTCTATGTGGCCATCAAGAAAAGCAAACAAGAGCAGCTTTTTTTTTTTTCTTAAATACCAGCTGAATGTCTTTCCCATATTCCCAGAGGACACAAATAACTGTCGTTAATACATTAGGATCAATAGTTGGTGATTTGAAGCTCTCAGAGCTGGAACAATGATGCACAGGGAGACAGGAAATATGCAGAGAACCTGGGCTTTACTGTAAAAAGCATGCACTTTATCATTTCTTAACTGTGCCTTGAGTAGGGGATGTGGCATTGGCAAGTCTTAGTTTGTCACCAATAAAATGGTTTGGTAGTACTACCTCATGAGGTTGACAAGCAGATCTATGCACAGATATGAAGTCCTGGAGAAGTAGTAGATCTTATGGAGGAACAGGACTTAAAGAACAGGAGTGCTTCACTCTTAGGAAGAATATGTTCAGGTTTTTGAGCCCAGACTCAGTTCTCCCATTCCTTTTACAGTGTCTCCGTTTTGACTTACTTCTGAATACCTAGTCCTGGCCCTGAGACTTGCTTTGTCTCCTAGGCACATCATTTGATTCTACATGTCTTTTACTGCCCAATCATTCCTCTAGATTTTCTTGCATTGTATCCCCCATTGAGCCTATTGTGATCTGAGTCCTAGTCCCAGGATATTCTGGCTGAGAAGATCTTTCATCCTGGGCTGGCCAATGGAAACCTGTTGGCTTTCTTAACACCAACCATCTTTACAACAACTTTCTCCCTGCTCATGAAACTACCTGGTTCAGACCTGCTCCTTACCTTCAAACCACATTATCAGACACAGGGGTTTTGTCAGCACCTATAAACAAAGGAGGAGATCAAACTGTTATCTTTACAGTTAATTCATATCAAGGCATTCATTGTCCTAACACAGAGGAATGTGAACGTGATATTTGTGAACGTGATATTTTGACCTCAACCAAGAACTTTTCAATATTTGTAAAATTTTAATCTTTCATTGCCAAATACACTGAAATTGTTGTGCTGAATCTACCATAGCCATACTTCCCCACACTGATGCATCATGAATCACATAAAGAATTGCCTCCATGGCCCATGGTGTGGGTAAAGCAATACCATGAGTTAAGAACTGAAATGGAAATCTTGGGATTACCCATGAAGGTATGCTGGAGGAAGCCTATTTATAAAATCTTGTGTATCCATGCTGAATTTTCATTTCTAGTGGTTCACCTGTCCAAGCCTGACCTGTTTTGTGCCATTTCCCCTGAGATCCATTTATATGTCACCACTTCTACCATTCTTTGACTATTTCTGAAGACTACCCTGCACCACTGATTTAGCATTCTCAGTAGTTTCAAAACCTTCATATATGCTGCCTTTGTCCCTCTAAGAAACATGGATATCTCACCACCAAGTACCACACACCCCACCCTTTACAGTGTGAACACCCAAGGCAGAGAAGAGGAGAAAGGAAGGGCATAGTTCCAGGATGGGTGTGTCAGCTTGATACCACAGAGGACATCTCAAATGTAAGCTACATTTCAGAGTTATCTCCACCCCAATGCAAGGTGCTAGGTTTTCCCATTCCCATCCTTGGCAGTCATTGTTCAGGCCAACCAAGGTTGGTGGAATGCAAGTTCCCAAGCATATCCAGTGTCTGCAGACTCTGAAGGCTTTCCATAGCAACTGTAGTTATCTGGTGGTCAGTGTACGGGGAGGGGAGTCGGGAGAAGAGTGGGAGCATGCACACACATCCTCCTCTGAGAGTAAGGAAGTTCTATTTACCCTGCAAGATTGGCATTTTGCATGTTGTACGCCAATCTTCCTATAAGCCCAAGTGTCCTATGTTTCCTCTGGGCTCCCTCCTTTTGGAGCTTTTTACACTTCAGGGCTACTGTCCTTCACCAGTAAGTTAAGGCTCATCCCAGCTTCTGGGTCCACACTGGTCCTAAAGTACACCAAGAAAGATATATCCAAACTTTTAACATCAAGAAACCTTGCTCTTGATTTTGCCTTTGTTCTGATTTCTATACCCAGCCCTGGAAAAATGGACTTTTGTCCAGCTGCATCTTGACCGTGTCCCTCTCAGCTTGGTCTCCACATCCAGCTATCAGATTTCCACCAAGTACATGACTTCCCTTCTAATTCTTGTTGTTTTGTCTCCAAAACCCAACAGGAACTAGATTCTTGCACTCAGACAGGAGCCAAACATGTTCTCCCCTATTCTCTGCTTCAGCCCCAAGGGCCTGTCCACTCTGGTCCCTGGAATCCCTGCACTCATCCATACCACTTTGTTGGAGCCTGGTCTGAAAGAGTGAAGAAACATGTGGAACATGACACCCATTTTATGCTACCTACTAACAGGAAAAGTGATTTTTTTTTTTAATTTTTAAAATTTTCTTTTTTATCTTACAGTTGTGTGTAAATTGTATTATTGTTTTAGGGAATGCAATCTTAGTTTCTCAGTTGGACAGAACAAGGAGATGCTCAGTTCATAATGGACAATCTTCAGGGAAGAACTGTTTAAAAAAATGGCTTTGAGCTGAGAGTAGTTTAGAAGTCTGCTCTGCTTACTTAGGTTGTCCTGCCTGTATTTCCTTGTGCTGGTTAACACTTATGCATGGTTAAGTGTTTATAGGTGAGTGGAGAACATAAAGGTAGAAAGCAGACAGGAGAGAGTTCTGATTTGACAGATTCTTTAGCTCTAGAGTGATATCTGAGACAAGGAAGGGCACTGGTCAGCCAGAATTTGTTGTCCTCTTGCCTGGAGAAAAGGAAGGCAGATAAAACTGGGGCATGAACCTGCTGGGTGATATTCTCTAACCCTATTCTCCTCTGAATCCCAGTGGGAACAAAAGTGCTTTCCATTTACCCTGTGACCCAAGGGCAGTCAGGCAGGAAAGGTGGGGGAGGTTGTTTTGTGTGTCCTATAAAAGGTCCTGTTCCCAAAGTTATAAACAACAACAACAAGAAAAAAGGAAAAAAAAAAAAAACAGACAAACAAACAAAAACCAACCTTGGAAACTCACGTGAGTTTAACGGCTTGGAATACATTGTAGAAAATGAAATGTGGAGGTATTGGCAGCACGATTCACAGAAAAAGATTCAAAGCTCTGAACAGCAATTGGTGGTGGTTTTTATTAAAAAGTTTATCTGAACTGCACAGTCTTGGAGGGACAGTTTCCATTGGACTGTCCTCATATCACACACCAGCCCTAACTTCAGGGTCTCCAGGACCATCATTACTTTATACAGCTGTTTCCAAATTTGAGGATCCCTGAAGACTCCTGCAGATTTGATAATTCCCTAGAATGACTCACAGAATTCAGGGAAGCATGACACCTACATTACAGTTTTATTTTAGTATAAAGATACAAATTAGAAATAGCTAACATCACAGACATGGAGAGCGAAATTGAGAAACCTCGAAACACAAAGCTTCTGCCATCCTCAGGCACTCATCACCCTCTCAGCATCAATGTGTTGGAGTACACACTCTTTGTGTACTGATTTTAACCTAAACTTTGGCATCCAGGCTTTTTATTGAGGTTTTAGTATGTATGTATGATTGGTCTAATCATTGGCCACACAATTGAACTCAATTTCCTGGCGTTCAGACTAAAACCACCTGACTCAAAATCCCAACCCTCTAATTACATGATTGGTTTTTCTGGCTTGGTCAGCTCCCTCCTGAGTCATTTAATTAGCATAAATTATCAGGTATTATGCTCGGAGCCCACCATGAATAACAAAGACTCCTATTGCCCAGGAAAATCCAAAGATTTAGAGGTTACTTCCCAATAGTAGGGGCAAAGATCAGACCCCTCTTTTGGTAAGATTAATTCTTCATTCAGTCATAGGTAGAAAGGCTTGTGAAGATCCTCAACTCCAACCACCTTTGTTTTGCAGTTGAATCATGTGGGAAATGTAGGTGTTGATGCCACTCTCCTTTTGTAATGTGAAGGTATTCTGTTGGCCAAAAACACAGTGGCTCAGAAAAACTCAAGATAAAGTGAGTAAACTAGGCTTTGGTCATCTGCATTTGAATGTGTACCCTAAGCAAGATTATTCCCTAAGTATTTTAATTAAAACACTTGCATTTTCTTTGGAGAAGTGTCTGCTCATGTCTTCTGGCCATTTTTTGACTTTTTTTTTTTTTTTTTTTTTTTGTCTTGAGTTTGAGAAGTTCTTTATAGATCTTGGCTATCAGCCCTTTGTCTATAGTGACTTTTACAAACAACCCCTCCCATTCTGTGGTTTGCCTCTTTGTTTTGTTGACTGTGACCTTTGCTGTGCAGAAGCTTTTTATCTTGATGAAGTACCAAAAGTTCATTTTTCCTTTTGTTTCCCTTGCCTTTGGAGATATGTCTTAAAAGAAGTTGCTGTGGCTGATGTCGAAGAGGTTATTGCCTCTAGGACTTAGATGGATTCCTGTCTCACATTGAAGTCTTTCATTCATTTTGAGTTTATATTTGTGTATGGTGTAAGTGAATAGTTGAGCTTCATTCTTCTGTATATAGCTGTCTAATTTTCCCAGCTCCATTTATTGAAGAGACTGTCTTTTTTCCATTGGATATATTTTTCTGCTTTGTCAAAGATTAGTTGAACATAGAGTTGAAGGTCCATGTCTGGGATCTCTATTGTGTTCCATCAATCTCTGTGTCTGTTTTTATGCTGATACCATGTTGTATTGGTGATTACAGTTTTGTAATTTAACTTGAAATCAGGTAATATGACATAAGAATGGCTAATAGACACATGAAAAAAAGGTTCATCATCATTAGCCATCAGGGAAATTCAAATCAAAACCACATTGAGATACCACCTTATACCACTTAGAATGACAAAAATTGATAAGGAAAGAAACAACAAATGTTGGAGAGGCTGTGGAGAAATGGGAACCCTCTTACACTGTTGGTAGAAATGCAGGTTGGTGCAGCCACTTTGGAAAACAGTGTGGAGGTTCCTCAAAAAGTTAAAAATTCCTGTGACCCAGGATTTGCACTACTGGGTATTTACTCCAAAGATACAGATGTAGTGAAAAGAAGGGGCACATTCACTCAGTGTTCATAGCACAAATGTCCACAATAGCCAAACTATGGAAAGAGCCAAGATGCCCTTCAACAGATGAATGGATAAAGAAGATATGGTGCATATATCCAATGGAAAGTTACTCAGCCCTTGGAAAGGATGAATACTCAACTTTTGCATCAACCTGGATGGAACTGGAGGAGATTATGCTAAATTAAATTAATTAAGCAGAGAAAGTCAATTATCGTATGGTTTCACTTATTTGTGGAACATAAGGAATAACATGAAGGACATTAGGAGAAAGAAAAGAAAAATCAAGGGGCGGGGGAATCCGAGGTGGAGATGAACCATGAGAGACTATGGACTCAGTGAAACAAACTGAGGGTTTTAGAGGGAAGGGTGTGGGGGAAGGGTTAGCCTCATGATGAGTATTAAGGAGGGCATGTATTGCATGGAGTACTGGCTATTATACACAAACAATGAATCATGGAACACTACATCAAAAACTAATGATGTACTGTATGGTGATTAAAATAACACAATAAAAATACATACATACATACATACATACATATATACATAATAAAATATATACATACATACATATATATACATATATACATATATACCACTGCATTTTCTTAGAGATCTAGCTTTAATTTACAACACATTTACTTTCAGTACATCTTTAATAATAGTGATGTCCAGTTATACATTCCCTGGATATTTCCAAGGTATTTTCCCATTTTTTAAAAGATTTTCTATATTCAGTTCTATATTCATGAGACAAAGAGATACAGAGAAAGAGAGAGTAAGCAGAGTAGGGGGAGAGGCAAAGGGAGAGGGAAAAAGCAGACTCCCCACTGAGTAGGAAGCTCCAATGCAGGGCTCAGTCCCAAGACCTGGAGATCATGACCTGAACTAAAGGCAGTCACTGAAACATCTGAGTCACCCAGGCCCTTCCCATTGTTTAATTGTATTTCATAACCCCTGTAAACAAAGAAAAGCAGAAGCTGTGACTGAAGTTTGGGAAAATCTACAGACCATTGAATGTGGTCTGACAAAATGTGTTCATATTCACATGAGAGTTGGAACTGGCTCTAGCAGACTTCCTGGGGATGGACTGGGGAAGCTAACTGGCTGATACTGGAGAACTTTTCTTTTTGGAGAAGCATTAAATTATACTGAGCTATGTAAAAATTCTTTAAAAGTCAGTATCAAGGGGCGCCTGGGTGGCTCAGTGGGTTAAAGCCTCTGCCTTAAGCTCAGGTCATGATCTCAGGGTCCTGGGATCGAGCCCCGCATTGGGCTCTCTGCTCAGCAGGAAGCCTGCTTCCCCCTCTCTCTGCCTGTCTTCTGCCTACTTCTGCCTACTTGTCTCTATCAAATAAATAAAAAAATCTTAAAAAAAATAAAATAAAAGTTTTATCAAATTGTAACATTTTTTGGATTATTTCCTTCATGATTCTCTGTTCATCAGATGATTCAAGTATTTTGTCTCATCAGTGATGGTCATTAGGCAAATAATTTCAGATGGCAAGGAGGTATATTTTGAGAAGAAATAGATGATTGTGAAAGATAGTTTGCTGGAGAGAGAAAGAGAGATGGATAGAGATTTAAGCTGATTCTCAAAAGGTATAAACTTTTGAAAAACTTGTTTTTTTACCTCTACCCAGGCCAAAACTGAATTAAAGGGGACTATGGTTCTATGACTTAAGGGTTTTATAAATAAGAAATGTATGATATCCAAGAGTATTTTTAAAGATTTATTTATTTATTTATGTTTTGAGAGAGAGAGAGTATGGGGAGGCGTAGATGGAGAGAGAGAAGCAGACTCCTTACTGATCTCAGACCTGGTTGCAGGGCTAGATCCTAGGACCTTGAAATCATGACCTGAGCCAAAGTCAGACACTTAACTGACAGAGCCACCCATGTGCTCCTAGGAGTATTCTTGTTCACATATATACAAGTCTGGAAAAGTACAGTTAATTTATTGCAGTCATCCTTAAAGATGCCTTAGAAATTCAACTTTTAATTATTTTTTTTTTGTTTGTGTGTTTTTGCCAAGGAACATCTAGATGTAAGTGAAGAAAGATCAGCATGTTAGTCATAGTTGTAAGGAATAGAATCTGTGGTATCACACATGCAACAGAAATAAAAGAGAAGACATAAATTTTTAGGTGTTTTGGACCTTCCCCCATAACTTGACAGCTTTCCTAATAGGCAGTGATTCTAGCTTGCAGGGTCAATTTCCCCTTTCTTTGCATAATCTGAATGAGGGGCAAAGAGAAGGTAAAACAAAACTAACAGAAAGTCTATGATGGTTACGTGATGGAGAAATGGGTGAGAGCAAAGGCTTGAGCCCTGTGGCAGGCTAGGTATAAAAAGTGTTTAAAGGAATAGGTCTGAGACAATGGGCAGGGGGACTTTTCAGAGAGTGACAGAGATTGAGATAGGGATGTTATTTGGAGGACCTCTGTGTTCCACACATTAAGAATGTTCTTCTCCACTTTGATTATTTTGTGAATTTGAATAAATGATTGAGTTGTAAACTGTGTTTTCTTGTGTTATTGCCGTTTCTGTGGACAGACTCCTGGAGACATGACTGCTGAGACTCAAGGTCTATCAGGGTTACAGAAGGAGCAGGCCAGGGTCCTGAGTACTGAGGCCTCTTTCTGTGGCCACATCTCTTGTGATATGAGTTACTTTTGCATACATGTGAATCTACCCACATTGGGTTTATTTCAGGTTAATCCAGAATAAACCCAGGGAACTATGAGGCTCGACATTCTCCTCCCACCTTAGAGAAGATTGTTTTCTTAGGAACACCTAGAATGCTTGGAGCATCTGTGTACACTCTTCTCCTTAGCTTCCTTTCTCTTTGAGGTCATGTTTCCTTGATATCAGAAAAATAGCTGAGGGATCAAATTTGGCTTTTGGCTTGGAGGAATAAACCCAGGAGGGCATTATTGGAAAAGAAAAGTCCTAAGATCTTACATAGAATAATCCAGGACTTGAAGTCTGGGTGGTATAGCTTGTGCCCAGGTCCTTGATTCCTGAGCAGAAACAGTGCCCTCATGAGGGCTCACAGACTGAATGGGGGAGTCAGGGCTCTTGTAGTGAGAACCCTCTTAATATATCTTAGGCCACCAATCTGGGAGTCAACAACCTAGAGAGCCCATGTTGACTGTAGTGAAGCACTTTCTGAATATCAAAGTGGGAAAATGTGTCTCTATGGCAGGCTGAGCAAGGGTCTGAATCTTCCTACTAGAATATCTTCATGGACACTCATCTGAGGAGGGGCACGGTCCTTCTTGTCTGGAGTCAGTAAAATAAGACATGCTCTTGAGATTCCTTTTGGCCTCAGGATTCTATGATCTACCCCCTTTACCTTTCTACTCCTAGGACCTCATCCTTCTTAGAAAACCATGACCGTAGGCTATTAAATGTGATACAGAAAGGTCTTCCTTTTAAAATATAATTTTCCCAGTCCTACTTTGGATTAAGTTGAGGGATTCTGGCCTTTATACAGTCACTATCAATTCACATGCCTCCATTTTAATAATTGCTTCTACTCTAATTTTCTATAAACTTGACACTCTAAACACAATTAGAAGTTTTCTTCATAGTAAATCTAATGCAGAATCATATTGAAAGAAGACCCGCACATTAGATTCTTTTCCAGCAGAGTTGGAATAATTGAAAGGCAATACGTGAGTAGAGTTTAATGTTGGGCAAAATTCTCAGAAGCTGTGGTTTTAGAACATAGGAGCTTCTCTGAGGCACTATTTGACAGAGTCAATAGTCTTCACTTTCGCAGAGCATTCTCTGAGCAAATAAAATCTTCAGGGCAATTGGTGTGCATGGTATATCTGAAAAGATGTGTCAATTTCTTAAGTAGTGTTTGTTCTGAGGAATTCAAGATTGCAAAGGGAAAAGCTTCAGATCTACCAGATGGGTGCAGGGTATTCAGGCATTGGATGCAGCAAGCAGCTTCATACATTGGATGAAGACAGAACTGAAAAAAGGAAACCTTGCCTTTAGTTGTGTTTAGGGTTTATTTAGATAGTACTTACTAAAATTAATTACTTATAAAAATTAAAATACTAAATTAAAGTACTTCTAGAAAATATAACAGGTAATGTTTCCCTGAAATAAGCTAGTATGATAATCGTTGACTAACCTCATGTGTATTCTTTGATTGTGGTGTGTCTGTTGCTCTTTAAAAGAACAAGCAATAAACCAATAGATTCTAGTTGCCCAAATTAAAGTTGAATTCCTAAAGATCAAAGTGGGCTTCTTATTACTTAAGAAATCAGTACTTATTACTTAAGAAATAAGCTGTGTGAATGATTGGGCAGATAACTCAAAATATTATCCTAACCTAACATAGCTGTTTAGTAAATATATTTTGTGACATGACAACAGACTTTAATTTGCAGTTTCTACTACATTTTACCAGAAGCCTTAAATATAAGAAGATAAAGAAATCCAGGATATTTTTAAAACATATAGCCCATATGAATTAAAGCTGCATTCTAAGTTTCTGGGGACCCTCGGTCATAGAGGTGTGCCTTTGTATGGACCATACTCTTAATGTAGAAAGGATAAAAGAATTCTAAAGATGGCGTGAAAAATACTTCCTGTAGGAAGAAATGCACAGTAAAATGTTCTAAGGATGCAGAAAGATCAGTTCTGGAGTCCTGGTAAGGAGAAGAACGTGGCCCAGAAAAGAGAGACCCGGGAAAGGGATTATATTTTTGAGGCGTCTGTTTAGTTCAAAGGACTCCCCTCTCTGAATGGAGACTCCTCCTTGGAAGATGCCAGTAAAAGAGCATCCTGGTCCAAAGCAGCTTAATAACAAAATGGTGTGGAAAAGGAATATTTTGGGAATGTATATATGTATGGGGAAAATAAAACTGAAGGTTGATCAAGGAAAATGTTCAGAGGGAAAAACAAGAAGAATATAGTGGGGAAAGCCTGGATTTCGGATCCAGGCTCCATGTGGCTTTGAGAGAAGATGAGAAAGATCACTGGTTGGTGACTGTAGGCAAGACTTACCTCCCCAATCTCGGGTTCCCTGTCTGAAAAATATATAAACATTTACTTTTGTGTAAAAGGAAAAAGTACCCATATATTTGTATGAGATTATTTCTCAAAAGATAAGCAAGCAAAGTAAAATGAAATAGAACAAAAAACAAACCTCTAAGAATTACTGCCTCTGGGAAGGAAACTGGACACCACATCCCTATGGTGGAGACTATTTGGGTTTTGACTGGAAGGAACAAACCCATGAGGACCCTATTGGAATACACTGAATATTCAATTGCACTGGACATACACTGACTTAATTTGATATTTGAAAAAAGTCTTGCATGCATATATTTTTTCAAGGGTTTGGAGATACCACACATATATTTTTAAATTAAAATAAAACTTTTTTTTTTTTTTTTTTAAAGAGCACATGCTAACTATATACAAGATCACAACCTCGTGTTTAAAGCATTTTACTTCACATGGAAACAGAGTCTAAATTTTGAATTTTGGGCGAGGAGATCATGACTAATTCCATTAATAAGGAGAAGACCAGTGTGGCCCTCAGGTCACATAGGCCCTTGGCTTGGATTGTTAGTTACTTACATAGCACAGGATTGCTTCTTGGCTCACACCCCATCTGTGTGCTCTGGTGGCAGGGAGTTTCAGAGAGAAAAGCTGGAGAGTCAGGTGGGAAGGGTGGAGAGTTATATGTATTCATGGGGGTGTGTGGGCTACACGCATGGAGGCAGATGTGCCCTACTGGGCTTTGAGACCTGAGCTAAGAAGCCAGAAAGTATCAGAACTCTGCACAGAAAAATACTGCTCACCTTTAACAGAAAAACAAACAAACAAACAAACAAACAAACAAAAAACATGCTTTAAGACAAAATCCCAGGCAAGATAGAGTAGAAAGATAGGTGGCTATCTTCGGAGAAAAATAATAAATATAAAAATAAAAATAATAAATATAAAAAATAAAAAATAAAAAAAAATAAGAAAACCATTGGCTTGAAGTCTGGTCTTCACAGTCCTTCGGATTACCTCAGACACAGTTTTCCCTGCTCTCTGGGAGGGTACCTTCCCACCATGGCCAGCTTGGGTGCTGTTCTGACCCCAGAGAGCTTTGACTGAATTTTGATTGCTGCTAAGGAGAGCGCCCTTACAGTATGCTGAGAGATTAAGAGCAATTAGCGCTCACAAACTCCTTGTAATTCCAAAAGCTGACGAGATAGGCATTTAAATTGCTCTATAGTTATCTCATAGAATTAAAAATTACAGACTTAAAGTGCACATGATTACCCAACTGTGTAGGAGAGAACTGCTGTGATCAGAGAGGCCACACTGCTAACAATAATACAAAAATCAGCATAATATGACTGGCTTCTTCTGAAGTGATCATTATAATTAACAACAGTATTTTATCACTAGTTCCCTCAAATTCATAAATATTTCAGGATTAACTCTGCTAATTGGGATAAAAAATTCTTCATGGAATCATAACACACCATAAAGCAGTATTTTATGTACTGATTTCAGTGTCAGAAATAGGAACAGGCTAGGAAGTGGCTGGGGTGGATTCCTGGCACCGGTGACATTAACAACCACGCATGACTTCTTGTGCGTTATTTTATGTGTGGTTTTAGCCCTGCTCTGTGGGTTTTATGAGCCAGCAATAGAAGAACCACAAAAGAAAGTGAACTTGTTATGTATAGCCCTGGGTGATTTTCACTCTATGCCGTCCTGCACCTTGATTTCATGAAGGAACCCACTATAGGGAATGGACTCATTTGTCTTCCATGCATCAAGGTTGCTACTGTTCATGTATCTTCGTTGGCAAAATTGAAATGATATTCACTCAGACTGAGAAAGGATGCCTGGCAGCTTAATGCACACAGTCCCACAAGCAGTTCAGAAAACTCATGATCTGTACTGTGGACTTACTTTTGGTCTCAGTGGATGGAGGTTTTTCTGGGTTCAACACTGTAGGACCAGGATGGACGTGTATCTTCTGACTGCTGTATTATTAATATAATTTATATGTTTAATTGCTTTGCTCAATTTATCACTTCAGTGAGCATTTGTTAAAATCTGTTGGTGGTAGTATGTTTGTGAATATCTTCTAATGACTGTAGCTACCACAGTTTCAGTGGTGCCCAGTTGATAATGGACTTCTGTCATTCCCTGGCATGTCGGCAGGTTCCTCACTTGCTCAAAGAATAATATGAGACCATGGCATTTCAAAAATCTCATCTGGTATATTTTTTCCCACATTATTTTAAACTTTTCTTCCTTATTAACGTATGTTTGATATTTATATTTACTTATCTGAATAACTTTGGACTTCATACTTTGAAATATGATATGCATACAGAAAACCTCACCAAATTTCCATGTGCAGTTTAAGGGTTCGTTGAAAAGTTACTATCTGTTTAACTAGTGTCAGGTCAGTTAAGTGGAATGTGGCGCAGCTGATGCATTCCACCCAATAACACTTTCCGAACATAAAAGTTAAACATAAAGTATAAAGTCAGCATGTCTGTCATTTTCTTCACATGTATGGAAAACTGACCAATATAGTTTTGTTTTTCCTGTTTTGAAACTTTTGAATGAAAGTATACGGTAGAGATTATTGTTTTATTTTACTTATGCAATATAATGTTTGTGATTTTAATTGTGCTTTGGCACCAATACCAAGTTCATCATTTTCATTTTATATAGTATTTCTTAGAATCAATCTTTTGGATAAAATAGACTTATACATTAAAAAAAAAAAAAAAGAAGGTACAATACATTTCTTGTTTGAATACAGCTGATTTTCTGACCACATCTCATGGTCTGAGAGTCCATAAAACAGAAACATATACTGGTAAAAAGCCAAAATTGATTCACTTGCAACGTGATTCCTTATAAAATAAAACTGCTTATTGATAAGCAGATGGATGACAAAAATGGCCCTCTCGTTATGGTTATTTCCTTCTAAGACTTTTAAGTTATACTTAGTAAACATCCCTAGTGTGCTTCTTCTCAAAGCTGGAGCAACAATTTGAAGAAAATTAGTTGATTAGTCTATTCAGGCACACGATGGTGTGTTTTCAGTTCTTTCTATGGGCCTGTGCACAGAGACAGTGGCAGCTCCTCCATGCTGCGGAGCGGGCCCGTTGAATGTGAGGTTCTGGCTAAGGTGGAAGCTTAGCAAGAAAGACCAGCCTGACAGACACTCCCCAAGCAAGTTTTTCTACCAAATAATTGAAGCTCTGGCTTGGGAGTCAGATTCCTATTTCTTTGCCTTCCTTAAACATGTACAGGTTGTTTAATGCCCAAAGTGCGTACTTGCCACAGTCCCAAACGTCTCCCCATTCACACACGCCTCTCAGAAAGTTCCTGGGGACTTGGTGACAGGAGTCAGGCCTGAGGGGTGTACACAAAAGGGCTGGTGATGGGCTAGCCCAGCATGGGCGCCCAGAACATTTCTCCCCCGCCTTTCATTCTGGGGCCTGCCTACTGTCTTCAGGGCTCCAAGGGTACAAGACCATGGAAAAGGAAACTCATCTGACAAGAAAGTACATGAAACAACTGGCCTGGCCTTTCTAACCCAGGAGATTTAGTTCTGTGGTTCCACATCTCATTAGACAATAAATGCCCTTTTGAAAAAAGTTCCCACTGTGCCCAGATTATCATACCATCCAGCCGTTGAGGGCAATAGTATTGGTGTAGATGGGCTGAAGAAGCATGCCAGATCTGCAACCCATCTTTTATCAGCCTCAGAGGCTATTATCAAATATGTCTTGTTAGACAAGCTCACCCCTCTCTCTGTGTCTCTGTGGGCAGGATGCTGGCAAGCACTAGGTCTCATCATAAATGTGGATACCTTAATGAAAATGGAATGTGGGTCTGTTTTTCTGATCAGCAGAGTTTTCATTCACATGTGCAGCTTCCTAAACTGCTCCTTCATGTTGTTTAGAAAAGGCAAAAACCCAGAAGAAAAAGAGGACAGTGTAGATAACTTCTGGCTTCAGAACAGCAATATCCTGAGTGCTGGACTCTTTAGGATTATGACAGGATGCCCATGACTGACTGCTGAGTCTGGATGGTTTCAGCAGGAAACTGGCATCCCAGTTAGGGATCACTTGGGCTCAAAGGACTTCATCCTAATCTATTTTAGAGAATATGGAGGGTGAACAGGGACAGGGAGGGGAGACTTCAGGCACCAACACTGCAGGGTAACTCCTCATCACATGGGTTGGGGGCATGAGACAGAAACCTTCTTTTGTGTTAGGAAACTTTAGTTAGCAGGAAATGCTGCTAATATTTCAGGAGAAGCAAGGTAGGTTCCAGAAACTAAATATTCACTCTGGAATTAGGAGCAGAGAGGGATCCTGAGATGTACAAAGAGTTGTTGAGTGGGCCTGGAAACCACTTCCCTCTTCCTTACTTCCCTGTGTGTGTCTTGAAGCTGTAAACCCAGAACTGGATGTCTTGGAGAACTGCAAAGATATCTTCTCTCTGTACGTTCCCTCTCCTGATCTATAGAGAGGGAGTCTTGGGGTCAGTGTAGGACTGCTTCTGTCTGTTTGGCTCTGTGAGGTCTTGCTACCAGCTCCCTGGGGGGAGGGGAGGGAAATAATATCCCTTCTCCCAGCTCCTGGCAACCACCAAAGACAGACTGTTGTTATGAGTTTGACTGTTCCAGGTATTTCAAGTGTTATCTCAAATAAGTGTTTCAGGTATCTCATATAAGTTGTTATCACAATAACTTTTTGTGACTGATTATTTTACTTAACATAATATCTTTAAGGTTTATCTATATTATAGCACATGTCAGAATTTCTTTCCTTGTAAAGCTGAATAATATTCCATTATGTGTATGATCATATTTGGTTTATCCATTCTTCTATCAGTGGACATTTGGGTTGTTTCTACCTTCCAGCTATTGTGAAAAATTCTACTATAAACATGTTTGAGTACTTGCTTTCAGTTTTATTGTGTGTATATACCCAGAAGTGGAGTTGTTGGATGTTGTTGGAATTCAATGTTTATTTTATTTAAAAAAATTTTTTTTGGAAACTGCCATGCTGTTTTCCACACCAGATGCACCGTTTTACATTTCTGCCAGCAGTGCCCCAGGGGTTGAATTTCTCCACATTCGGATGCCAATAGTTGTAGTTTTCTGTTTCTTGTTTTGTTTTGCTTTTATAATAGCAACCTCATGGGTATGAAATGATATCTTGTATCATATTGTGGGTTTGATGTGAATTTGCCTATCATTAAAGATCTTGACCACCTTGTCATGTGCTTTTTCACTATTTGCATAATTTCTTTGCAGAAAAGTCTTTTTCAAATCCTCTGTTTTAAAGCCATGTTTGCTTTTGGTTGTTGAGATGTAGGAGTTCTTTATTCAGGATATTGATCCTTTAACAGATAATGATTTGCAAATATTTTCTCCCATTTGGTGTGCTCCATTTTCACTGTGTTAATAATAACTCCTGGATGAACATTTGTTGTCATGCCCCAGAAATGAGAGGGCCCCTTGTGAGGGATGGGTGCCAAAGAGAGATGTTCTTTTGTTTTGTTTTGATTTTTTCTCCTCTTCCTGGTGGGCAGTTCTGGGACTCATTCATGGGCTTTCTAGGTCATGGTGAGATGGCACCCAGTTGTCTATATGGTTGCCCACATAAAGTAGTGGACTTCCTTCCTTCCTGTCTGTTATTCATTGTCCTGCAGCTCTGCTCTCTGAGGTCAGATTCCCAAATAGACTATCACAGTGCAGGCTTTGTCTCAGGAGATCCCCAATGAAGAGAACAACTGCTCCTTTTTTTTCCCCCTCCTCCCTTCTCATCACAGACATACACCTACCTGTGCTCATGCACACACACACACACACACACCCCTGTACTTGTGTACACAAGCCTGTGCTTACACACACAGACACCTGTGCCCAGAAACATATACCTGTGTTTACACAGATCCAACTATGTTCACACCCACACACAATACCTGTGCTCACACACACATGCACCTATGTTCACATGCACACACACACACCTTACTCACACACATGCACCTGTGCTTACACATACACAAATACACACACACCGCTATGCTCCCACATGCATTTACAACTCCCCACTCCTGCCACATTAACTAATACAGTGAGTTTGACTCATTTCCAAACCCAGCTCAAGTTGGTCTTCAAATCTGATGTTCATACTTTAACCCCTTCCGTCATTCTTCCTCATGATTTTTTCTTGTGTGGGGAAGGGATTTAAGGTCTAACACCATTTGTATGCTTTTGTTATATGCCAGATATTGCTATAAGTATTTCCACAAGGGTTTTATTCACTTATTTTTCACTGTAACCCATGGTAAAATATTCCTAGTCACATTACATTACGGGTAAGTGGAGTTTAGAGAAGTGATATCTCTGGGTGAAGATTGCTCCTGTCTCTAGCCTTCAATTTCAGAGAAGGTCTGCGGGAGGAAAGTTTCTTATTCTATAAGAGGCCTGGTTTAGAGCTGGAGTTCAGGTCAGACCCTAGAATGGTTGCATGGAAGGAATTGCCAAGAAACAGGAAATCTGATTTCACTGAGACACCATGTAATTTCCCTCAATTGCAACAGGAATTGTCTGGGAAATCTGGCTCGCTGTGGTCACCTTGTGCTGTCCACAGAAATAGAAGCAGAGAAGAACTTCATGTTATTCAGAAGAATAGTGAAAATGAGTCACATACACCGGACTACTGTTTGTGGTAAGAGTGGAAATACCATAACAGAGAGCATTCATGGACTAGTAACTTTGCAGGGGAATTCTTTTCTTTATTTCCTGGAGGGGGATGGGCTCAAATTTGGCATTTCACATTAACAACAGCTGTTACGACACTGAGGCACAGAATCAGAAACCCATCAAGGAAGGAACCCAGATCTTAAGGACGACTTGGCATAAAAACCTAGTTAGCCATTCAGGCTAATTCAAATACCAGATAACCTTGTTGCCACAGTGGTGTAACAAACCACACTGGAACTCAGGGACTTAAAACAGGAGTGCTGTGGCCTGTCAGGGCTGGTCTCACAGAGCCATTAGGTAAACTGGGCTACAGTAGCCAGTCAGAGTTGGTCAAACCAGGCCATTGGATGATTTGGGCTGAGTCCCTCCATTGTGCAGGATCTCAGCTGGGACATTTCAGCTGGCAGGCCCACTTTATGTCTTCTCTTTCAGCAGCCCAGTCCTGGCTTCTTATGCAATGACACAGCATGGCTTTTGTTACATTCTATTAGCCAAAGAGAATCATGGGAAAGCTAAGGCTGGAGGGGTAGGAATGAGATGGACTGCAGAGGGTACAGATTCAGAGAGGAGCAGAGAACTGCAGCTATGTTATTATCAACTGCCAGGGAATTTATCAAAAGGATTTATAGGGAATTAGAGGAAATTCCAGTGGGTCTTATAGGAATTGAAAACATATCCTCCTTCTCACCTTTTCTGCCATTCCTGAGGTACCATGTGGTCTCAATTTCTGTGTGCTCTTGATGTCTCCTCTGTTGAAGCCAACATTTCTCCCCCCCTTATGGAGGTAGACATTGATAGGTGCTTATCTATTCCCAGTTTACCCCTCATTAGCTCTAAGTAGACCTAGCCTTGGTGAATCTGACTGCCCCAGTCCTACTTCACTTGGTATATATAATATCTCCTATGTGAAAAATATATATAAAGTATATACGTACATATATTTAATATGGTAAATTGGCTGACAGGATTGTGGAGGCTGAGCAGACCCATGATTTGGACAATCAATAGAACCTGTGGTATAAGTTCCAGTTTGAGTCTGAAGGCCTGAGAACATGGGAAGAAAATGTATAAATTCTAGTCCAAGGGCAGGAGATGAATGTCCCAGCTCAGTGCTTAGGTGGAGGGAGAGTGAGCTGTCTCTTACTCTGTCTTTTCATTCTAACCGATGGGATAAGGCCCACCTACCTTGCAGAGAGCCATCTACTTTACTCAGGCTACTATTTCAAAGACGAATTTCACCCCAAAACATTCTGGCAGACACACCCAGAAATAATGGTTAACCAAATATCTGAGAATTCTGTGGCAGAGAGAGCAGCCAATCTGATAACTAAAAGTAACAATTACTCCAGGTGTTTTACACAAAATAAAATAATATTTCATAAACGCACCAGTTCTGCAGGGGCTGAGTATGTATGGAAATCTGTAGGATGAATGAATGGTCAGGGAACCATATCAGAGACTTAGATGCAAACCTGCATGTGTCTATTTTGGCCAAGGGTTATAACCACTGTCGTGCAACTGGAAGCAATATCAGGTCATTCCTGTACCTTTGATAGTTTCCCAAACTGTGAACTGTCACAAAAATATTACCTTGAGAACTGTAACCCTGGGGCTAATAATACATTATATATTAATAAAAAAAATAATACTTTTAAAAAATCACCTTGGAGTTCCAGTTTTGAAGTTTCAGTTCCCAGAGGAATTAAAATCGTCCACTTTTAAGTTTTAGATTTCCTGGTGGTAAATATGGATTTTGTTGTTGTTGTTGTTGTAGTATCAGCATCTGTCAGCACCCACAAAGTCAGGTCAGCCTCATGGTGAGGAGGTTGGGTGAGATGCTACTGGAATGGTTCCCCATTGAGAGAAAATGTCGTAATTAACACTCTAAAGTGAAGAAAGAAAATCACTGTGTTCTGTCTTGGCCATCGTGTGCTGTTTTTTAATCAAACATCGCTCTCTCCTCACCCTGTCCTCTGCTTGGCTTTCTCACTCAGACTTCTAGAAGACTGCCTCTGATTTATTGCTCAATAGAAATATGCTCTCCAGTCATTTAAATGCAAAGTCATGGTCAAGATGGCATCCTCTTGCCTTGGACTGCAGCAGCAGAACCTCGCCCAGATCTGGGCTGGGCTCCTGAGGACTTAGAACAATTTCACTGACACTTGAAGGCTAATATGTTCTGACTTAACTAAACCCTCGAGCTCTCAGCTGTCAACAGGCTTTCACAGTCCTATAAAATCCAGTCTTTGCTGATCTAATGAGATTTATTTTCATTAGAACCAGAGCCTAGCAGAAAGTTCTAGGCTCCTTCAGACTGTGAGTCCACACAGATAATACAAAGAGATAGCAAGGCACTAAGGGCTTCTCTGCCAGCCATGTCCAGAGAACAAGTGTCTGTCTAGGTGGTGAGGTCTGGCAAGGTGGCAGGCTCCAAGTCCCCGCAACAGAGAGAGCAGGAATCTCGATAGGATTATTTAGCAGGGCATAGGGACTCCCTGATACCGTAAGTATCTAGGCTCTTTCCACAGCTGCATCACTACAGCTCAGACACTAACCAAACTTCCTGGGCTATCCTAAGAGAAGAGTAGGAATCAAAGGTTCCTTGAAATCCATTTCAGCTATGCATCAGAATGCTTTTTTGGCTTCAGAGGTGGTTGTTGATGTTATACCAGTGGGTCTGCAGTTCCCCATCATTGTCTTGTGGCTTTAAATTCTAGACACATCAAAGGAAAAGGAGGACCATCTTGTATTTAAATAATTTGAGATTCAGAAGAGACTTGTCTTCCCTCTGTCCTAACGTCTAAAATCAGCAAGTGAGCAGTCTTTGCTTAGTCCCCTAGTAAAGCCATAGATTTTAAAATTAAAATTAGTCACATTATGCAGAGCCAAAAAAAATGCACTAGGAACAAATATTGATTTTCCTCATCTTATTTAGCGCTGCATATTTGCAGAGTGTTTTACAGCCCACCATTAACCAATAGCTGGGGCCTCAGTGTGAGAAGAGCAGCAATGAGCCCCATTAGTCAGAGAAAATACAGAGAGAGCCTGCATATCAACTACCCACTCCTGCAGGACTGTCATTTCCCATCTGCCTGAGGAGCTTGTTAACACACCCTCCCTGAGGGCTGGTCTCTGCTGTCAAGGTCCCTGTTTGTAAAGAAGAGCTGCTACAGAATGGGGGCTTCTTAGCAACTCATCTTCAGTGAGAAGGACCTCTCTAGTAAGGACTATAATGGAGCTTACATTAATTACAAAAAGTGCTCATTGATCAGGTCTGCTCATATTTTAGGGGTGCCCTTACTATCCCATCTTATTCACAAGCTATATCCCAGCATATATATTCACAGGACTCCCAGCAATTTCCAAGCTATGTATTCTGCAGGATGCATAGGAGCATGTTACCCAGGGGACCTCATCAGATTTGATCTGGACTCACTCTAGAATTCCTGCTAGCAGGGCATATCTTTAGGAGAGGAGGCAGCGGGACTTAGGGGATTCCAGGCTTTAGGGGAAATACAATGTCCTTATGTCACAGAACATGCATAAAGCTGAGGAAGAGTCTGACAATAGCACCTCATTGCTCTAGGGGTATGTTATGTTTATCAAAGGTCAACATGGTGCTACTGCACACAGGGAGGTCACAGATTTAATTCTCACCTTCTATTATAGCAACCTCTTCATTCCAGTGGACAGAAATAACTGTCAAAAGAGCACAGCAAAAGTTCAAGGAAAGAAGCACAGGCAATGCAGGGGTACATCAAAGAGCCCATGTCACCCTTGTTCTCATCTGGCTGGTCAAAACAATAGGAGATTACACAGCACAGTTCCATGAGGTAGACCAGCACCAGGACCTGCTGAGGAGCCAAGAAATTCATTCCTGTGGGATGCTGGGCACTGTGGGGGCTAAAGCAGCTGAGTGCCAGGAGTGGTCCAGGATGAGGGACAAGGAGGAAAATGGTCACTGGGTTTGGGGGCTCTTTGTAATGTGACTCTACTATAGATAGGAGAGTGTGATAGGCAACAGGCACTAAAGAAGTGAGCAGTGCTCTGAGTCAGGTCACTATGTCAGGACCCCTGGATGATAGTGGTCAGTCCCGAACACAGCAGCCATGGTGACTCAGGGTGAGGAACTGGAAAGAGCAGATTCATATATCCCAGGAGGTGGCATCCTAGACTTTAAAGAGCTGTCTCTCTTCTTACTAAAGGTAATTTTCAGAAACTGAATGATCTTCTTGAGCAATTGCATAAGCTGGTAAATTTCTCTTAATATTTTCATTAAAAACAAGGGCAAGCAAACCCTTGGGAAGGGGAATGTGACTTGCCTGCAGAATGTCTTGGGGCTCCATGTTATCACTCTTATGCTTCCATGGGCTATTTTGTCACAGAGGATGAGAAACTGAGGACAAAATGTTCCTTTCCAGATGTCCTGGTGGTCTAATGTGTAGTCTTGCACCATTGGTTTGAGTCAAGATTTTAAAGTTTTCACTGCAGTGGATTTTATGTCTCTCAAGTTAATGTTATGTCACCCCTGGGGGTCTCCCTATAGTGGCTCTTCATTTAACCTGCCCTGATTGAGGCTTGATGTGGACGCATCTAAGTTCTACCAGGCCATTCCTTCCACTCTTACCACTCAAGTATACATCTTACTGTTCCTATGGTATTTATCTGACCCTTGAACAATGAAGGATGCTGTACACTGCCTTTTGTTGCCAGCTGTTGGTCTTGCCTCTCAGCTGGGGCCTCCCAATGCTCTGATACCTTTAGCTGGTACAGAGAGCCACAGAGAGGGCGCTGTGTCTTAAGAATGATATGAGAGTAAGAAGCTAAACTGGGTTGGCATTAACTGAAGTCTGTTGATGGTACTTACCGGATTTTCAGAACGGATTGACAGTCTCATTGTCTATTAAAATTAGTAGTCATTTTCGAATGGATAAGGAAGATGTGGTCCATATACACTATGGAGTATTATGCCTCCATCAGAAAGGATGAATACCCAACTTTTGTAGCAACATGGACAGGACTGGAGGGTATTACGCTGAGTGAAATAAGTCAAGCAGAGAGAGTCAATTCTCATATGGTTTCACTTATTTGTGGAGCATAACAAATAGCGTGGAGGACAAGGGGAGATGGAGAGGAGAAGGGAGTTGGGGTAAATTGGAAGGGGAGGTGAATCATGAGAGACTATGGACTCTGAAAAACAATCTGAGGGGTTTGAAGTGGTGGGGGGGGGTGGGAGGTTGGGGTACCAGGTGGTGAGTATTATGGAGGGCACGGATTGCATGGAGCACTGGGTGTGGTGAAAAAATAATGAATACTGTTTTTCTGAAAATAAATAAATTGAAAAAATTAAAAAAAAATTAGTAGTCATTTTAACCAAGAGAGTGTTTGCATTTTAATTGCCTTCACAAACCGCTGGAACAAAGTAAATCTCCATTAAAGCTTTTGGTCCTCAGGAAATGTATGCTCATTTTGGCTCAGAGCCTGTGTTGAGAATGTAGGTGGTGTGTGACTTCTACCAGTCATAGCTGCACAGGAATTATTTCAGAACACACATCCTTCCCAGGCAGGGCAGTGCTAGGGCTGTGCTAGGCAGACTGGGAGCCTGTTAGGAGTACCCTCACATTAGCAATATCCTTCTGCATCCAGGGAGCAGAGTCTCTAGCTTTCCTGTTCTTGGCCAGGACTTCTTTGACATGGGAACAGAAGGATGTACAGGGCTGAGTCAGGTGTGTGCTCAAGGTGGAAAGAGACAAAGAACAGTAGGTCTGTTGGTGCCATGCCCCAGCCTTCATGCTGGACCAGCAGAAGCATTTCTTTCTGAGACTCAACAGGTTCAAGAAAAAGTCAAACTGTGTATTTAGCTAAACTGTTCCTCTGTATAAACCCACTGTTATTTGAAAACTTCTGTGAAGATATTACTAGGACAAAATATGATGAAATGCTCCAGAGTTCAGGATCCAGCACTCCTCCCTCCACACCCCCTGTACCATGTTCCTCCTTTAGTGAACTTTGGTCTCAGGACTGGAAACCTGATGGTGTCCATTAGCAGAGTTTCTGCTCCCAATCCGACTTCATTGGAAGCAAAATGCTGAAAACATGTTGTCCAGTTCCTACAGTAAGGGTCTCAAATCACTTCCGAGAAGGTATGCTGGCCCTTGCAGTGTCTTACTTCTAAAGTCCATAGTTTTGTGTGAAATTTCATGATTACTGATGAGTAAAATAGAATATCCTACTCACTTCCTTTTGAGTTACTTGCCACATGGGAAGAAAGTGAAGCCAGAATAAAGCTTATTTATTATTTATTATTAATAATAAATAGTATTGAATAAATAACATTTATTATTCTATTTTACTTAGGAGAAGAAAAAGATCCACTAGACCTTATAGCAACAAAGTCTCTTGATGGACAGGTTGAACAAGCTTTCTGGCTTTCCCCATGAGATTTCTTAATTTGTTTCTGAGTGTACAGAATCCTTAGAAATCCATTACCTGTAGTTTTACTGAATCTGCAGAAATCAACTGCCAACTCACATAATGACATTTTCTGGGTGCTTGGGTAACTAGGTTCCCTGAAATAGGTAGAATCACAGGTTCTCTCTGAGCCAGTTTCTACTTTAAGTAAATCCCACAGCAGGGAGTTTTGCAATGTTTATAAATTAAGGCAGCCATGTTCTGCAGGTCATCAGAGTAGTGGCTCACCATGCTCTAAGGGGTGCTGTGTTTTCAAATGTGTTCTGAGGTATTCCTTAAAAAACAAGTAATTTTATCCCATGGGTATATGAAGGTTCATGGAGATGATACAGAACATCATTTTTTTGTTTGTTTGTTTTGTTTTGTTTTTTCTCTACAGAAAGTCTACTAGCGTCTCCAAGGATAGCAATATCTGCAGGAGCAGAATCCAAGGTGGGTGGGCCTGGCCCATGGCACTCAGGGCTTCTTGCCTAAATAGATCCTTGAAGAGAATGTTGAGAAGGGGGAAGGTTGTGGTCCAAATGCTGTAAATATCTCCTCTAACTATTCTCTCCTTGTCTAGGAGTCCACAGGGCATCCTTTTGTCTACTGCTCTGGGAGAAGGGGTGGGCTAGGAAAGGGATACCATGGTCCCCAACTTTGTGAAAGGATGGGAATATTCTACTCACATCCTTTCCTTTTCTATAACTCCAGGAAACAAATATAAATTCCACCTCAGCTTCTATCTGCTATAAGCTCTCTGACCAAACTGACCATCAACAATGAAAAACAGCAGACCCCAAACAATTTTAAAGGATTTAAAAATTTTTTTTTTATTTTTTTAAAGATTTTTATTTATTTATTTGATAGAGATCACAAGTAGGCAGAGAGGCAGGCAGAGAGAGAGATGAAGGTAAGCAGGCTCCCTGCGGAGCAGAGAGCCGATGCAGGGCTCAATCCCAGCACCCTAGGATCATGACCTGAGCCAAAGGCAGAGGCTTTAACCCACTGAGCCACCCAGGTGGCCCCCCCCTTTTTTTTAAAGATTTTTAAAAAAGATTTTTATTTATTTATTTGATAGACGGAGATCACAAGTAGGCAGAGAGGCAGGCAGAAAGAGAGAGGAAGGTACAGACCCCAAACAATTTGACCAATAGCTCATAGACATCCCAATCTCTTGATATCATTCGATATCCAGAGGGATGATTGTCATTCACTGCACACACTAGGTAACTATGTAACTGATGGTTATATAAGTAAATACCTGTTCATAGTTCATGGGGAATGTGGAGAGGGTACGTTCTTTCCAAGATGCCAAAGATGGTATTTTGTGACCTGTTACAAGTAGAAACTCATCCTTCTTGTAGAGGGTCATGGCAGAGCTACTGATCACTCCCTCAATATCCATTCTACACTTCTGCCATGGTATTAAACTTGTAGCTAACACATGGCCACCTAGAATGAAGTCTACATTCTCTAGCCTCCCTTGTGGTTAGGAGTGGCCATGGTACATGAGAGCACAGACATGATATGGGAGCACCCAGAACCTTCCCCAAGCATAGTAGGTGTGCTCCTTTGTGTTCTTCTACTATGTTTCTTCCTCCACTCATCCTGCTACTTGGAGAATGAAAGAACTAACAAGGACCATGGGATTAAGGCCACACACAACAGAGAAACAGGATAGGAAAGCCATATCCTCTGTGAGCAGCTGGGTCTTGCCATACAAGTGGAATGAACTTAGGTCTAGTTTAAGCCTTTGATAAATTGGGGTTTCTATCCCTTGTAGCTGAACCCAATCCTAACTGATTCAGTCTACCTCCTATTTGGAGAAGTTGGGCTCCTTATCTTGTAGGAAGAAGTGGCTAAAATATCAGGCTCTGGAGTTAGGCTGGCTGTGTTAGACCTCAGGGTTGCAGCATGGCATGTGGAATGTGGCATGTAGCATGTTTGGGGAGGATTGACAGACATTGATGCAGAAGACCTTGTCTCAAAGCTAGTTCTTTCACTTCCCATCTCCCAGTCTCTTGGAGACTTGATTTTCTTATCTCTGAGAGAGAAGGATTTATCACAAAGTGTCCAGCACCCTGACTGTAACTTTTGGGAGCACTCAGTGGTTTGAGTTGTGTTGGAGAAATAGACTGAGTGTACCTTTAGCAGGTCCTTTGTCTGGCTCTTTGGGGTGGTCTCTCAGCTTCATACACTCTCCCCACACCTGTGATGGGCCCACTGGACATGCTTTCAAATGACAGGCAGACAGCCAATCTAAGAGCTTAGGGTTTATTTCTGACAGGGAGGTCCATCGCAGATTGCTGGGGCAGTACGCATGGAGAGAAGGGAAGTTGCATCATAGGAGTGACAATGTTTTCTCCCAGGTATTCTCCATCAGTGCTTATTCATAGTTCACCTGAGTGAGATGTCAGCTTTGCCTTATTTAAAGGATAATTAGCCTTCACTTTTCTGTTTTAGGTCTATACATGTGTCAAATTTTGTAGTTAAAACTCAGAAGGTTGGTTTTCAAATTAGTTATGTGTGGGGTTGACAAATTAGGGTGAGAACTGGATGAGTGGTCTCTTCTAAGAAGCTAATCTTAACAATTGTTGACAATAGGCGTGTCTGCATATACCTAATAGCTACAGCCCATCAGGAGACACACACCTGCCTCCTATTATTATACACTCATATAAGTTATTTCACTGTGGTTAACAGTACTGCTTGCAGTAACAGTAATGCATCAAGTCCCTGCTTTATCTTAAAGTAAAAACCTCTCCTGTTGCTTTAGTATTCCTCATAAGGAATCTGTTTTGTTGTTGATAGAGTCATCCTACTTGGCTCTCTGTGGATGATAGATCAGAATATACTGCCCCTGACCTCCGAGCAGGTAAGCTGATGCTTAATGTTGCTCATTATGAAATGTCAGGAGCAAAAGCCAGGCGACTTCAAAATGTAGAGAGATGGCTCGGGGAAAACTTGATGTCCCAGGGACCAGAAGCCTGACAGCCAATGCATCATTTTTCCTGGCTGAAATAAATTGATTCTGTCACCAGCAAACTAAATGTAATCAGGATCTTTACTGAAATCATAAATTGCATTTAAATTACAGTTAGCAGGGAACTGAGGCTAGAAACGAGTGCAGACAAGTTTGCAGAGATACATGAATGAATGGTTTCCCATTTTCTTAGAATCCTAAAATCTGTTATTATTATTATTATTTTGGGAATTATTCTGCTACACACATGCCTATCAAAAAAAAAAAAAGTGTGTCTCAGGGAAGAATGTCTCTTTGGTGATCATATTTACCTAAACTGGAGTGTATTACACAGTGCCCAAAAGCCAAGAAACATCAAGACTATTTTTTTTTTTTTTTGGTGAGGTATTATTTGTTGAGTGAAGAAAGTTTCAATAATGGTGAACATGAAGCCAACAAATGCCTGGTTGTGAGTTCTACATGCATTAATTTGCTCCTTCACGGGGAGAGGACACATTCTCACTCTGTCCATCTTTCCTAGAAAGTCCCCTTTTGAGTGGGGATAGGTGCCTTGCCGATTAGATATTTCAAAATATGCCAGCCCTCAGAAAGACATATCTCAAAAGCAGTTCTTTGCAAGGGGAGCCTCTCTTGATAATCTCAGGGAAGGAGAAGCTATGATTCATTGGAAAGTGATGTCTGTCATGAGTAGGATTTCTGGGGCATAAACCCTTAGAAGACCATGGATTAGAAATATGCTAGCTAGAAGACCAGGTGATGGATGTAGGGAGAGTGAACCTCCCAGTGTGGGCGGGTTGCTATGTGCCTATTCTGTGTCTATTTCTGACAGAGGGAAAAAAAAAAAAAAAAGGAAAGGAAAAAAAAAATCAAAATGGCCACTTTTTTTAGTCAGACAGATATCTTTCTTTTTTTTTTTCATTTTTCAGACAGACATCCTTTTTTAAATTATTTATTTATTTTAAATTTCTTTTCAGTGTTCCAGAATTCATTGTTTAGGCACCACACCCAGTGTTCCATGCAATATGTGCCCTCCATTATACCTACCACCAGGATCACCCAACCTCCAACCCCTCTCCCCTCCAAAACCCTCAGTTTCTCTGAGTCCACAGTCTCTCATGGTCGTCTCCCTCTCCAATTTCCCCCAACTCACATCTCCTCTCCATCTCCCCATGTCCTCTGTGTTATTCTTTATGCTCCACAAATAAGTGAAGCCATATGATAATTGACTCTCCCTGCTAGACAGACATCTTTTAAATGAAGTTTACTACATGAAAATATAAGCTATAAAGGAAACATAAATGAAGACAGGGCAAAAGAAATAATAAAGGTAAAAGCATATTGTAAAAAGACAATAAGAAATAAACCAGAAGATATGAGTTCCAAACCTTGGGGGAAAAGAAGGAACACAGAATAAAGAAGCAATGAAACAGATAAAGCAGCGGGTGAACCAGTCAAAGAAAAAAGAAGAATGATGCACAAATAAAAACTAAACTTAGAAATTCAAAGGTTGTATTCTTAAAGAACTGAAAAGCCTTCTTAAAAATATGCTTAACTTTAAATATGAAAGCCTCCCAAAAAAGCTGAGGAAGGAAAAATATCTGTATTAAATTACCAAAATTGATGCACAATTAAATGTAAATAATAAATATACAAGGAAGAAAAGAAAAAATGATTTGAAACAGCTTACAGTAAGAACAGAAATGTAAGAGTGGCAAGAGTTTGTGGTGTTTGGACCACACTATATTCCTTTCTGCATTATTCAGGCTTATCACGAAGAAGGTTAATTTGTAGAGAACATAAACAAAACCACAAGGCTTTTCCTTCCCTGCTCCAAGACTAGAGCTTCAGTATATTTCTTGGAGGGAGAGGAAACAGCACTTCTCACCACCATTACCTCATGCTGTGGAAAGTCTATTTCAGGGAGTCATGACCAAGGACTCTCTTGTATAGGCATTTCCATGGCAGACCAGAGTTTGTTTGTAGGGCACATGGGGCCATTGAGCTGAGAGTATCAGAATCTCATATCTCTGCCCAGTGCCTTGTTCACAAAGCATGAGTGTCCTCCCCAGCTCCAGAAGAGTGGAGCAAAGTTTTAGCTTCAGAGGAAAGACAGGTGATTAAAAATGGAGAGCTCCATATCCCTTACCAAACGGAATTCATTTCACTTAAAAGAGATCTTGAGGAAGTTCAAGCTTAAGAGTTGTCTTAAAAATAATGGAGGTTTTAGTGGTAAGCTATTAAGGAAAACTGGTGGTTGTATGTTAGTAAAAGCCAAGCCATAGCCTCGCTAGGAGCTTACCAGAGGGAAACACGAGAAAATACAGCTAAGAAGAGTCCTTTGGGTTCTGAACAAACCTTAAAGCCTGGCATCAAAGACTACTGAAAAGGACACAAATGTAATTGGATCAGAAGGAAGAACAATTAATGCCTCCAAGACATTTTAGAAAAGAATAGAGGGGTTCAACATTACTCAGCTTCAGGGAAATACAAATCAAAACCACAATGAGATACCACCTCACACTTGTCAAAATGACTAAAACAAACAACTCAGGAAACAACAGATTTTGGTGAGGATGCAGAGAAAGGGGAACCCTTCTACACTGTTAGTGGGAATTCAAACTAATGCAGTCACACAAGGAAACAGTATGGAGGTTCCTCAAAAATTTAAAAATAGAACTACTCTATAACCCAGAAATTACACTATTAAGTATTTATCCAAAGGATACAAACATAGTGATTTCAAGGGGGCACATGCACCCCAGTGTATATAGCAGCAATATTCTCTGGTGTAATAAATGCAATCTACACATTCAAAGCAACCCCTATCAAAATACTGTCAATATCTTTCACAGAGCTGGAATAAACAATCCTGAAATTTGTATGGAACCTGAAAAGATCCCAAATCACCAAAGGAATGTTGAAAAAGAAAACCAAAGCTGGAGCCATAACAATTCCGGACTTCAATCTCTATTACAAAGTTGTGATCACCAAGATGGTATGGTACTGGCACAAAAACAGACACATAAATCAATAGGTGAAAAATAATGAATACTGTTATGCTGAAAATAAAAAATAAATTAAAAAAAAAAATAGAGAACTCAGAAATGGACCCTCAATTTTATGTTCAACTAATCTTTGGACAAAGCAGGAAAGAATATCCAATGGAGAAAAAACAGTGTCTTCAGCAAATGGTGTGGAAAACTGAACAGCCACATGCAGAAGAAGGAAACTGGACCACTTTTTTACACCATATACAAAATTAAAATAGATGAAAGATCTAAATGTGAGACAGGAATCCATCAAAATACTAGAGGAGAACACAGACAGAAAATTCTTTGACCTTGGCTGCAGCAACTTCTTGCTAGACACATTTAGAGGGGGAAAAAAAGCAAAAATGAACTATTGGGACCTTATCAAAATAAAAAGCTTTGCACAGCAAAGGAAAAGAGTCAATAAAACTAAAAGCAACCTATGACACAGGAGATATTTGAAAATGTTTAATCAGATAAAGGACTTGTATCCAAAACCTATAAAGAACTTAACAAACTCTTTGTTGAGAGTTTCTTCCTCCTAGTCATTCTGTTGAGGGCTGGTTGAGCAATCTAAAATACCAACTATGAACCAAGCAAAATGCACCCTAGAAAAAATCTGAAGTGGTCGGAAGCTACCACAGATACAAAAACAAAGCCAAGATGATCCAAACCAATTTTAAAAAGGGGGAGGAGACTATAATCTCTCAGGGTGGACAAAGCAGGGTAATCTGCCTATTCCTGATTGACTTTCGGTCTTTGTGTTAGAAGACACTGTATCTCAAAATTGCAAAGAAATTGGCTTCTCAGGCTTCTTTGCCTGGGTGGAGTTTCCAAAACCCTTGTCGGGGTGGGATGAGCTTAATGTGAGTTGGTCATCTGTATAGCTTTTGTTCCCTGGTGGCTATCTGCACCTCTTTAAAGAAAGGGTCAGAGCAAATATGGCCACGCAGGAATCTCTGGCCCAGAGTCACAAGGTCACGGTCCCCTTTCTTCCAGGTCAAACCATCTCCCCTTCTGGTGTTCCAAATTCCAACTCATGCTCTTTGAGCCTGCAGCAAGTCTCCTGGGAGTCTTCTGGGGACCCGCAAGCACCTCTGAGCTTTGCGCCTTTGCAGTTGCAAGTGACCATGGGCTCATGGATGCATCCTCTTTTACCACTGCCAGGTCACAGCTGGTGCTGCCCCAGTGTCCTTTGGGTCCATACTGCCCTGAGAGCTCTTGCTCTGTCATGGGTGCAAGCCATTTCATGTCTTCCCTGGGATGTTAAACATCCCACAGCTTCTAGTCCTTTTCAGCGTCCTCAGGTGGAGAGCAGTCTGTCTCTCTCATGGTTTATGGTGACCAGAGCTGACAGTCTCTTCTGGGCTTACTGATATAACCAGTCTCCCTGTTCCACTGCTTGGGCACTTTATTGGCTCAAGCTCCCCTGTTCTTTCTGAGTCTCCTGGGATCCTAAAACTACAACAATCCCCCTATAATTCTGCCCTATTCATCCCCTGTGCCCTTTTGAGAAAGGGATGTCTCTCATGGGATCAGATTTCTAAGGGTCTGGATTTTCTTCCCCCACCATTTATCTTCTGATATTCCCTATAATGATTCAAGGCTCCCACCTCCTACCTTGCAAAAAGTAAAATTCTGCTTGTAGAGATCCAGATAAATTTTCTTACATCTCAGGTTGAATTCATGTATGTTCAGATTAGTTTGAAGAGACCAGATGAAAGAGGAAACCTACTCTGCTGTATCTTATCCCTCCCTCTGAATGTTGAAAAATTCTTAATGAAATTAACACACTGAATCTTGCAGCATATAAAAAAGGATTATACGCAATAACCAAGTGGTAATTGTTCCAGGAAGGCAAGGTTAGCTTAATGTCCAAAAATGTATGTTAATTTTTTTTAATTGTTCTGTATTTGTCAGCATTCTCCAGAAAAATAGAACTATGAAGATGAAAGAGATTTATACATATAGAAAGAGATTTATCAGAAGGAACTGGATTGCATGTTTATGGAGGCTGGTAAGTTTAAAATCTTCAGTGTGGCCCAGAAGGCTCCAGAACCAGGACAGCCAAAGACCCAGATGGATTCTGAAGACGTTCTGCTGAAGAATTACCTTTTGCTTGAGGTGGCTGGTCTTTCTGTCCTATTCAGGCCTTCAAATAATAAGAGGAGACCTACTCACATTACAAAGGGTATATAAAAATTCACTGACTTAAATATTAGTCTCATACAATAACACCCTCCATGCTGATACATAACCATTATAGATCCAAACTTAGTCAAATTAGCACCCATATGCATTTCCTTAAACCATACTTAATCTCCAATAAAAACAATCACAAGATCATACTTCCACATAACATGAT
Organism: Mustela nivalis; assembly: GCF_964662115.1. Lineage (NCBI taxonomy): Eukaryota > Metazoa > Chordata > Mammalia > Carnivora > Mustelidae > Mustela > Mustela nivalis. The sequence goes on from NC_139027.1 coordinate 96,937,394, forward strand.
ACATCTATCCTGCATACAACCTTTTCCCAGAAGAAAGTGCAATCCTTGGATGATATTTATTAATCTCCTTGATATCTTATAATAATAATTCTATGACATAAATGATACTTAAATACTATGATATAAAGTAAAAAAATGTTATATATTTAAGGGAATAAGAGAGGAAAGAACAAATTCTTAATTTGTATATGTGTATGGATGTACATGTACATATATAAATTAAGAATTTGTTCTTTCCTCTCTTATTATTATCATATTAACAACATAAGAAAAATCACTCATGATAATTATAGCTTTTATTCCTATAAATGGGTAGTGATCATAGATGGTATTTATAGCTATATTTTACCACAACCCATTTAATATTTCCTTTGCCTTTAATGAGAACCTCAGGCTGATTTTGATCCTTTACCGGGTGGAGTAACCCAAACATTCATTCCTGAAAAACAGTTTTAATCACAGGGCATGGTGATATTAGGAGACAGACTAAATGATCTCCTGTATTTCAAACATACCCATCCTTAATTCAATTATAAAATGGCAGCCTCATTTCTTCTTGGTAGTAAATACCAACCACTCCATCCAGATCAGTATCTCTTTTCTTTGTTATTTACTAGCTGGGTGGCAGTCTTAACTTCCAGTTCAATGAAATTGGTGTTTCTTCTAGTAAAGCATTCTTCCCTTCTGAACTAAGACCCCTAGACAACAGAGCATAAGATTCTAGAAATAGAAAGTGAATATTTTACTGATGAGTCTCTGAGGGTAATAGTAAGTGATGTCATGCTGATTTCTATCTTTTGATTCCTGGACCCATGGTTCCTGGCAATGGGAGAAACAGCACTGTATATTGGATGCTGATTCAGAGTATATCCAGCTTCCTGGAGAACTGTGCCCTAGCCCAGTATTGCCAACTGGCTGATAATATAAGTGAGTCTTGAAAGGCTATTCTATCATTCTACCAAGCTAGCAGCTTAGGAAATGTGGTAAAACCATGAATTTCACAGTCATGGTCTTCTTGACACATTTTGTGTTCCTTGATCAGATGCAATGCTGTGTGAAATACCTTGAAGGTGGATAAAACATTCTGTAAGTGCACAGATGGTAGTTTTGACAAAATCACTACATGCAGGGAAGGCAAATCCATATCCAGAGTAAGTGTCTATTCCAGTAAGAAAAACAAAACACTGTCCCTTCCATGATGGAAGCAGTCCAATGTAATCAACATGCCACCACGTACTTGGCTGATTACCCCAGAGATGGTGCTTTATTGGGGGTTCAGTATTTGTGTCTACTGCTGGCAGATTAGGTACTCAACCATAGCGTTAGCCAGGTCAGCCTCAGTAAGTAGAAATCCATGTTGTTGAAACCATGCATAACCTCTATCCTGTCACCTAGGTTATATAATAATGAACCCACTGGACAATGACAGGGGTGGCTGGGGAGAGAGACTGGTAGTATCCAAAGAGAAAGTCATCCTCTTCACTTGATTTTTAAAATCTTTTTCTGAGGTCATCTATGGTATGCATTCACGTGGGACACAGATATCTTCACAGTTTGTATCCATTTAGAGAGGTCTATCCACACACTTCTTGCCCAGATTTCCTTGTTACCAATTTTCCAATCATGTACCTTCCAAGTCCCTGCCATCTGTCAAACCACTGGCCACAGCCTGTGAATCATTTTATGATCACATGCCTGGTAATTTTTCCTTCAGAACAAAGTGAACAACCAGGTGTGCTGCCTGAAGTTCTGCTGACTTGAAGTATTTCCCTCCACTAACTGTCCTTCAGGGATATCCCATAAAGAAGCTGTAGTAATGCAGCTGTCCACATTGAGGGGGAGTCCATATATCATAAAGTCTGTATCTATAAAACAGGCCTGAGGTTTTATTCTCTATCAGCTGATCATAGGGAACATCCGAGGATCATGGACATTTGGGTCATTCTTCATGTAACTTACTTGCGCCTTCATGGCTTTCTTAGTCCCTATCATGTATATGCCATTTCTATTTGATGATGAAATGTTGCTGTGTACACCCAACTTTATGACTTGGTGAATCAAATTATACCCAGTTCATGAAGGACTGCTCAAGTTGCATGGTAACTTGGTGGCCTATGGCTAAGTATTTTGTCTCTGGTAAGACCTGATAGCAGCCTTGACCTGTTTCTAAAAAGGGGAGTAATCATTTGCAGAGAGTGGCAGGGCTTTGCTCCAGAATCCTAAGGACCTTCTCCATGAGTTACTCAGAGAGGGTTTTTCAAAGTCTCCAAATAGCATCCCTATCAGCTTATGATACTTCAAGCACCAGTGAATTTGTGGGGTCATATGACATAAGCAGAAGAGCAGCTTGCATGACAGCCTGGACCTTTTTTCAGAGCCTTCTATTGTTCTGCCCCCACCCCTAGAATGAATAGCTTTTTTCAAGCAGCTTTGTCCTATAAATGGGAAAAAGTAACATACTCAAATGAAGAATATATTGCCTCTGAAATCGAAAGTGACCCCCTAGGTATTGTACCTTCTTTTTGGTTGAAGAAGGGGCAGATGCCATAACTTATCCTTCACCTTAGAAAGGAGATCTCAACATGCCTCATATCTCTAGGCCCATAGAAATTTCACTGAGATACAAAACTACTAATTTTTGTCAGATTTATTTCCAACCTTATGACACTTAAATGTCTTACCAGAAGTCCAGAGTAGTTGTTACTTGCTCACTAGACCCAATCAACATAATGTTATCAGTAATATAGACTTCTAGCTCACGAGGTCCAATCAGCATAATGCCATCAGTGTAACAGCCCAGTGTGCTATTTTGTGGAAGGGAAAGGCAATCAAGATCTTGCAAACTAAATGATGGCAAAGGGTTGAAGAGTTGATATTCCCCCAAGGTAGGAGAGTGATGGTGTGTTGTTGGCCTTGCCAGCTGAAATCAAACTTGTTTCAGAGGTTGCTATTAACAAGGATGGAGAATAAAGTATGTTCCAGATGCATACCAGGTACAAGGGTATATGTTAATTCAGTCAAGCAATAAAATTACATCTTGATAGCAGCTGCCACTAGAGTCACCACCTGACTAAGCTTCAAATAATCCATTGTCATTCTTCAAAGTCCATCTCTCTTCTGCACATACAAAATAGACAAATCAAATGGGGATGTGATAGGAATTACCACTCCTCCATTACTCAAATACTTGATGGTGACATTAATCTCTGAAATCCCTCCAGGAATGTGGCACTGCTTGGGCTTTACTGTTTTCCTAAGTAGAGGCAGTTCTAATGATTTCCATTTGGTCTTTCCCACCATAATAATTTTTACTCCATAGACCAGGGTACAAATATGGATTCTGCCAGCTACTGAGCATACTTACTCCAATCATGCATTCCAGAACTGAAAAAAATAACCACAGGATAGACTCAGAGACCCACTGAGAATGTAATGACATATACCTGAATTAAGATTCCATTGATCATCTGGCTTTCATAAATTCCTACTGTGACATTTGGGATTTCCTGAAATTTATTGCAGTTCAAGTCAGTGCCCTATAGTCCCAGAATGGTCTTATTATTTCCTTTTCCTCAATTCAGTTATCCTGATAAAAGGACATAGTCTCTTTTGGGGGAGCTGGGAGAAATTTTAACAATATATATTTCTGAAAGTGTACCAAAGTCCTTCCTCAAGGGAACCTGGCCTCACCTTATTTCAAGAGCTCTGCATTTGTAAACTGGCTAAAATCAGGGAAATGATTGAGGGGTCATGTTATCTGTTTTTATGATTCAGGTTCATTATTTGTTTACATGATCTAAACCAGTTCTACATGCATAAATCAAGTAAGAATTTAAAGGTTTCCAACATATGTCACATCTAAGAACACATCATCTGCTAACCAAATCCATAGGTTTACTTGAGTTAGACTATTCTGTCTCTTTTTTTTTTTTTAAAGATTTTATTTATTTATTTTACAGAGAGAGATCACAAGCAGGCAGAGAGGCAGGCAGAGAGAGAGCAGGAAGCAGGCTCCCTGCTGAGCAGAGAGCCTGATGCGGGGCTCGATCCCAGGACCCTGAGATCATGACCTGAACCAAAGGCAGCAGCTTAACCCACTGAGCCACCCAGGCGCCCCCTGTCTCTGTTTTGACACTGCTGGCCATTATGGTAACCACATCTGCCTTGCTTTGGGCAAGTGTTCTGACAGTGAGCTTCTGCCACTCCACAACTCTGTTACTCTCATTTCATGTGTATTTTCCAATATAGTGGTCACAGCCCCCATCAACATCTATGGCCTAACAGTGAAGAGCAATCACAGAGCCCTTCTAGTATGCTAAGGCTCCCCACATGAATTTATTTTCCTGATCCTGGTGAAATGCGTCTTTTGTAGACTCTTCCAGTGTGTGTGAATAGATATTCAGTGACAATTTCAGTTTAAATTTTAATATCGCCAAGGCTTAAAATTCTCTCCTCTACTACTGTTTACTAACCAAGGCAGGTCTGGCATTTTACCTCACTCAGTATGGACCACATTTTGCTTCATGTTTCAGCCAGACAACCAAACGGTGACAGCTCTAACTCCTAAAGCTGCAATATTAAATGTAGAATCTTCATTTAGTGGATCCATATCCAATACCCCTGTCCCAGCTTTGTTTCTTCCACCATTATACACACATACACTCCCACACATATTCCATGGATTTCTGTCAGTGTAAGTTAGAAAATTCCAGCAGTTCTTTTAGAGTATAGTGCATTTCATGGATCACGGTTTGTACCTTATCTTTTGGGGGCTGCTGGAACTTGAGTCTAGTATAAGTCTAGAAGAAAAGAGTGCTGGTAGAGGTGGGTCCTGAAGAGAATCAGCATTGCTTTGCAAGGCAACTATCTCAGGGTTGGCCATTTCAGGGTTGTTTATCTCACATGGGGATGGGGAAGCTGCTTTTACTGGGGATGGAGAGTCTTCTTCTATTGGCAAATAAGATTCAACAGAATTTAGGGAATCAAGAGTCAGTTTAGTGTCCAGTTCTTGATTTTGGTTCAGGTCATGTTCTCAGAGTACTAAGATCAAGCCCCACACTGAGTTCCATGCTCAGGATGTAGTCCGCTCAAGATTTTCTCTCTCTCTCTCTCTCACCCTCTGCCCCTCTCCATGCTCACTCTCTCCCTCTCTAAAAATAAATAAATAAAATCTTCTTTGAAATAAAATATTTTTTTAATTTAGGGGGTCAGTGTCCCCAGCTTCATCTGGATCTCCCCACATAATCCTCATTCCAACTTTCAGGATCCTGTCCCTTCCCAATCAATGCTGTCACTTTAACAATAGACACTGTAAAGCTAGAAATTTAATATGTGTCATAAGTCAGTCACTGATGGGATAGATTTGGGGTTTTATTTTCAGCAATCTCAGCCCTTCAGCTATAGCAGATGTGTCACTTTAAAAAAAACATGTGTTTGAGCTTGAAATTTTAAAACCCTGAGCTCATCTTTTACTTTCACTTCGTCCAATGCCATTAGGAGCAACCAGCCAATGTCTCTATACTAGTTAGTTTGATAAAAATGTGCAAAAGTATTATATACACAGTTGTTCAGATCCTTGCTTGTTATTGGTGGTTGATTAGGAGTATCTAATGGTGATATTTTCCACACCTGTATTGCCAGATCACCCCATGTACTATCAGTAATCTCTTTACTACTGGAAATCAGGTCATTAGGGATACTGGACAACCTGTCAGCACTCTGAATGGGGGCTATTTGAAACATATAAAACAGGGGCACCTGGCTGGCTCAGGTGGTAGAACATGTGACTCTTGATCTCAAGGTCATGAGTTCAAGCCCCATGTTTGGTGTGAAGGCTATTTTCTTTTTTAAAGAAACAGATAAATTACCAAAAAGAAGCACAATATTTAAAAGCAATATCCTAAAAAGACACAAAGAGGATGTTTGTTTACAGTACAGAAGCTGAAACAAGATGGCAGAACACTGTCTTGTTTAGCCTCAGTTGGTAATGTGTGCCATCAGGTGATTCAAGTTTTTGCTTCTCTGTACATATCTATGGATAGTTAGGCATTTTGCGAATTGATTTTGGGGTTACAGATAATTTTATCAAGCAGTCAAATTTAAAAACACAAAATCCATGAATAATGAGGATTGACTGTATCAGGTATAGGTCTATTATCCATATTATATAAAGAAATCTTATAACTTAATAATTAAGAGGACATACAATGAGTTAAAGTGGGCAAAGGATCTACCAAGATGTTTCTCCCAAAATGATATACAAATAGCCAAGAAGCACATGAAATAATGTTTAATAACATTAGCCTTAAGGAAAATGCAAACCAAAGCCACATGCTATTCCTTTATACCCAGTGGAATGGCTTAAATTTAAAAAATGATGAATAAGGGGCGCCTGGGTGGCTCAGTGGATTAAGCCGCTGCCTTCGGCTCAGGTCATGATCTCAGGGTCCTGGGATCGGGTCCCGCATCGAGCTCTCTGCTTGGCGGGGAGCTTGCTTCCCTCTCTCTCTCTCTGGCTGCCTCTCTGTCTACTTGTGATTTCTCTCTGTCAAATAAATAAATCTTTAAAAAAAAATGATGAATAATAAGTGAAATTGACTTTCTCTGCTTGACTTATCTGTGGAGCATAACAAATAGCATGGAGGACAAGGGGAGTTAGAGAGGAGAAGGGAATTGAGGGAAACTGGAAGGAGAGGTGAACCATGAGAGACTATGAACTCTGAAAAACAAACTGAGGGGTTTTAAGGCAGTGGGTATTAGAGAGGGCACGGATTGCATGGAGCACTGGGTGTGGTGCAAAAACAGTGAATACTGTTATGATGAAAATAAATTTTTAAAAAAGTTAATTATGTCATAGCAAATAATATTTTGAAGTTTAGAATAAAGCTAGGTTTAATAAATTGATTTGTATTCTTATAAACTTTTATTATATAACTTAATCAGATGATAGAATTAGTCTTTATGTTGTGAATTTTTATTTTGTTTAACCTAAGGTGATAGGAAAAATTTTATGATGGGATTAATCTTGACATTGTAAATTTTTATCTCTATTTAACCAGAAGCAACAGACAAAATTTAAAATGTTGCCATGATATCTGCCAGTGAATGAGAGATTAGGGCAGATTTCTCATAATAGTAGAATTCCTTTATAGGATTTGAAAGTATAATTGAAACTTCCTACTGATTATAAAAGGCATGTAGGGTACAACTTTACTTGATATACACTAAACTAATTTATACATAGATCATTTTAGACTGGGGCAGTGGGAATACAAAAGAAAGCTCTTTTCTCTTTAGCGCTTCTGTTATCTACCTTGACAAATTTATTACATATGGAACGCTTTTGGTCCAAGGATATTTTAAATTATTTAAATTTTAAAACATTTTAAAGTATTTAAAATGTGAAAACACTTTATCAAATTTGTCCCAAGTAGCTCATAGTAATAATGTCTGTAGTTCAAAATCGGTCTTTAGTATTTAGAGATACTGTTTACTGTTTCAAGGATATATTAACTTATCTCAGCCTGTGAAGAGAAAAACTTTTTAGAATCTCAATTCTTAAGCTTCGTAGCGAATTCTGGACAATAGCTTAAACAATTTGAATTGAATTAGTTGTAAAATAAAGTTTTTATTTTGTCCAATGCATTATGGTAAGGAGATCAGGTTAAAACTAAATAATGTCAAATGTAAAATGAGAGCCTGCATTCCTTTCAATTGAAACCCAAAATGGCATTTCAGATATGTAATTAGTATTAAAATTATACTAATTTCTTATATGAGAAAACTTTTCTAACATCTAAATCTATGCATTATCCTTTAAAAATATGAAAGTTACTGGGGTGCCTAGGTGGCTCAGTGGGTTAAGCCTCTGTTTCAGCTCAGGTCACGATCTCAGTGTCCTGGGATCCAGCCCCACATCCAGCTCTCTGCTCAGCAGGAAGCCTGCTTCTTCCCCGCCCCTCCCCCATGCCTGCCTCTGTGCCTACTTGTGATCTCTGTTTGTCAAATAAATAAATAAAATCTTTAAAAAAAATGATGAATAATAATAACAAGTGTTGACTAGACTGAGAAGAATGTAGGAATTTTATTTACTTATTTTTCTTTGTTTTTAACTTTAATTCCAGTATAATTAACATACAGTCTTATATTAGTTTTTTTTTTCCCCTTTGCTCATTTGTTTTGTTTCTTAAATTCCACATATGAGTGAAATCATATGGTATTTGTCTTGCTTTGACTGGCTTATTTCCCTTAGCATTATACTTTCTAGTTCTATCCATGTTGTTGCAAATTGCAAGATTTCATATATTTATATATAAATACATTAGCCAAATATATATGTTTATATACTATATATATTTCTTATAGACATTACATATGTTTATGGCAAGATTTAATATATAAATATATATATGAATATATATATGAATACAATAGCCAAATATATATATGTATATATATATATGTATACACATATATATAGCTGAATTATAGAAGCTGCCCAAGTGTCCATTGGTAAATGAATGAAACAGAAAATTTGCCATGACATTCTTTTAAGTATGTGTTCCTTTGGAACATTAAAGCAGGCTTTTATTAACCTAGTTAAGGATATTGCAGGAAGACAACCATCCATGCATCCTTTTTACAGGATTACACACACACTCGGCAGCATGGTATGTGTGTAATTATTGGTATGTGTGTAAGCATGGTAATTATTTTTCTTTCTAGCCTTTCTAATATAATCACCAAGAAATATGCTAATACATGTAATTATTTATTATTTTTAACTTTACTATAAAGTAAGGGTCCCCTAAGAAGTGATGTTTCTCAGTTGTCTCCAGAATGAATGAGAAGACTGATAGTGTATAAGTTCAAAAGCCTAAAATCAAGGTAATTTCTGTTTGATTTCTGCAAGGGGACTTCCTCATTGCCCATGAGAATTGAAGCCTCAAGGCAGTTGCTAGTGCTGAGGCCATGCTGGGAGCAGACATCTCTCTCTGTATCCCTCAGTCTCCTGGTGGCATGGCAATGCTGAACTTCTGGGTTGGTCCTGCCCTGGTGGAGACTGCAGGAGATCTGGACATCTGTGCCTTGTTCTCTCTCCTTTTGAGAGGATAGTGTGCTTCCAATGCCTCTCTGAGCTATGTATTATTTACCTGCAAGCTAGAGATCTTGACTGTGGGCTCCCTCATTGGTTGAATAGGTAAAGCATAAGTGAGTGTTTAAGGCAGTGAAACACTTTGGTTTGAGTTAGTAATGGTGGATACATACCAATTATCAAAATCCACAGAACTTTATGATACATACACTGGAACTTAGTGAATGCAAATTAAAACAAATTATTTGGGAGTTTGTGAGAATCCTAAGATGAAATGCAGCTGTGACAAAAAAAAAAAAAAAAAGAATATAGGTATTACAAATGTATAAAACAACCTCACTGAAGGGTGTGGTAGTAAGAGGTGCTGAACTAAACAACTTTGGAAAAGAGTAGAATTTATAAGATAAAGATAAAGGAACTACAACATAAGCATTCTACTCTAGTTGATAAAATTGTTTTCCATGGGAGTACATGTTAACATTTTGCTGTGCATGTGTTCTGGGATTGAGAAATTAAGTGAAATGGTGGAAGCCAGTTTCTCATTGTTGGAATGGGAGATACAGATAAGCAAGGCAAGGAGACAAGAACGACCCATGCAATAATGGATTTCAGGTGAAAACATCAGTATGAACTCATACTTAGCTTCAAAGAGATATAGGTGGCTACATATAAAAAGATTATATATGTGTGTATATATGTGGGTTAATATACACACATATGTCCTTGTTCTGCTAGCTGAGAACAACAGCTGGCAAAAACCACACAGCAGCAATGAGCATACTTAAGACTCGTATCTTGGCTTCAAATACAGGCATACCTCATTTTACTGTGCTTTCTTTATTTTGCGTTGCAGATATGGAATTTTTATTCTTACAAATTGAAGTTTTATGGAGACCTTGCACCAACCAAGTTTATCAGCACCATTTTTCCAACATTTGTTCACTTGTGTGTCTGTCACATTTTAATAGTTCATATTGAAAGAATATTTCAAACTTCTTTATTATTATATCTGTTATGGTGACCTGTGTTCAGTGATCTTTGATGTAACTATTATAAGTTGGGGGGACACCAAAAACCGGGCACATATAAGATGGTAAATATAACTGATAAATGTTTTCTGTATTCTGAATGCCCCACTGACAAGTCAGTCATCCTGCATTCTCTCTCCCTTTCCTTGGACCTCCTTATTACCTGAGACATAACAATATTGAAATTATGTCATTTAGGAACCCTAAAGTGGCCTTTAACGGTTCAAGTAAAAGGATGAGTTGCATGCCACTCACTTTAAATCAAAAGCTAAAAATGATTAAATTTAGTAAAAAAGCATGTCAAAAACTATGATAGGCTGAAATCTAGGGAAAGGTTCTTGAAAGAATTTAAAAGTGCTACTCCAGTGAATACATGAATGACAAGAAAGTGAAACATGCTTATTGCAGGTACAGAGAAGGTTTCAGTGGTCTGGATACAAGATCAAACCAGCCACAATATTCCCTTGAGCCAAAGCCTGACCCAGAAAAAGGCCCTAACTTTCTTCAATTCTATGAAGGCTAAGAGAGGTGAGGAAACTGCAGAAGATAGGTTTGAAGCTATCAGTTTGGTTCATGAGATTTAAGGAAAGAAGCCAGCCCGTTACCAGTGTAAGGTGAGGCAGCAAGTACTGATGTAGAAGCTGTAGCAAGTTATCCAGATCTAGTGAAGGTAATTAACGCAGGTGGCTATACTGAACAATGATTTTCAATGTAGATTAAACACCCTTATATTTGAAGAAGATACCATAGTAATTTCATAGCTATAAAGGAGAAGTCAATGCCTTTCTTCTAAACTTTGAAGAAATGCTGATTCTTTTGATAAGGATTAATGCAGCTGGTAACTTTAAGTTGAAGCCAAGGCTCATTTACCATTCTGAAAATCCTAGAGCTCTTAAGAATTATGCTATGTCTACTCTATCTGTGCTCTCTAAATGGAAAAACAAGGACTTTCTCTTTAAAGCATGGTTTACTAAATGTTTTAAGTCCACTGTTCAGACTTATTGCTCCAAAATATATATATATGTACATACATATATATATATACACATATTCCATTTAGAAAGCAAATATATATATTTATATACTTTTTTCAAAACATTATATTAATATTAAATATTAAATAAAATATAAAGTATATATATATATATATATATATATATATATATATATATATATGAATATTCCTTTCAAAATATTACTTCTCAATGAGAATGCTCTGGTCACCCAAGAGCTCTGATGCAGATGTCCAAAGAGCTTAATGTGTTCATGCCTGTGAATAAGAAACTTAATGCTACCAATGGCTAAAGGAGTAATTTTAAAGTTCACTTATTATTTCAGAAATACATTTTGTGGGGCATCTGGGTGGCTCAGTGGGTTAAAGCCTCTGCTTTCGGCTCAGGTCATGATCCCAGGGTGCTGGGATCGAGACCCGCATTGGGCTCTCTGCTCAGCAGGGAGCCTGCTTTCCTTTCTCTCTCTCTGCCTGCCTCTCTGCCTACTTGTGATCTCTGTCAAATAAATAAAAAAAAAAAATTAAAAAAAAGAAATATATTTTGTGATTGTAGTTACTATAGGTAGTGATTCCTCTGATGGATCTGGACAAAGTGAATTGAAAACCTTCTGAAAATGATTTACCATTCTAGATGCCATTAAGAATATTCATGATTCATGGGAAGAGGTTAAAATATCAACATAAACATGAGTTTATAGAAAGTTGATTTCAACCCTCATGGATGACTTTGAGGTGTTCAGGATTTCATTGTGGGAAGTAACTACAGATATGATAGAAATAGCAAGAGAGTTAGAAGTGGAGCCTGAAGATGTGACTGAACTGCTGCAATCACATGATAAAACTTGAACAGATGAGGAGTGGCTGCTTATGGATGAGCAAAGAAGGTGGTTTCTCAAGATGGGATCTACTCCTGGTAACGATGCTGTGAAAATTGTTGAAATTACAACAAAGGATTAGAAATTACATTTGCTTACTTGATAAAGTAGTGTAAGATTTGAGAGCCTTGCCTCCAATTGCAAAAGAAGTTCTATTGTGGGTAAAAGGTTATCAAATAGCATTACAAGGGGGCACCTGGGTGGAGCAGTTGGTTAAGCATCCAGCTTTTGGTTTCAGCTCAGGTCATGAACTCAAGGTCATGAGATTGAGCCCTATGTCAGGCTTCACATTCAGCACAAAGTCTGCTTGATATTACCTATCTCTCTCTCTCTCCCACCCTGCTTATGCTTTCTCTCTATCTTTCTAAAATAAATACTTATAAATAAATAAAATCTTAAATAAAATAAAATCTTAAAAAAAAACAAGCACTACATGTTACACAGAAATTGTGAAAGGAAAAGCCAAACTTCAGTGTTGTCTTATTTTAAGAAATTGCCACAGACACCCCAAGCATCAATAACCACCACCCTGATCAGAAAGTAGTCATCAATACTGAGGCAAAACCCTCCATCAACAAAAAAGATTATGACTCACTGAAAGCTCAAATGATGGTTAGCATTTTTTTAACCTGTAAAGCATATCTATCTATCTATTTATTTATAAATATTTTATTTATTTCTTTGTTAGAGAAAGAGACAGTAAGAGAGGGAACACAAGCAGGGGTAGTGGGAGAGGGAAGCAGGCTTCCCACAGAGCAGGGAGCCCAATGTGGGGCTCAATCCCAGGACCCTAGGATCATGACCTGATTCAAAGGCAGATGTTTAACAGCTGAGTCACCCAGGCACCCCCCAATAAAGCATTTTGATATTAAAGTATGCACATTTCTTTAGCTATGATGTTATTGTACACTAAATAGACTGCAATATCATGTGAACATAACTTTTATACACACTGGAAAACCAAAATATTCACTGGACTTACTTTATTTTGATATTTATTTTATTTCAGTTGTCTGGAACTAAACCCACAATATCTTTGAGGTATGCCTGTACCCTTCATCAATAAAAGGAACCAGGCTTCCTTGGTAAAATAGCAAATTCTAAGACAGGGACAGGAAATGCATAAGATAAGAGTGCATCTCATAAGGCAGAAAGCTAATTACCTCCTGTAATGCAAGAGAGTAAGGAAATGGTAAAAACAAAATCAAACAAAACCACATTCATGGTAGTTTATTCAAAAAACACTGGAGCCAACTGCAAGAGGTCCTAGTGGCCATGGCCAGTGCAATTTGATAATGACATAAATAAAGCAGTCTGGGGTTATAACCCAGAATACAAAATAAATATTCATTAGTCTGTTCAGATTCCTAAATCCTTAATTTTAAGCTGTACATAATAACTTCCTTCCAAAGAGGACAGTAGACAAAAAAAAGAAAAGAATAACTCTTCAATGGAAGAACTTTATAAATGTAAATCCCAAGCAGATGAATGTCAAGAATAGTATTCATGTTGGCAACAAGCACTCTTGATAAGGTGTGATGAAATTGCCATTTTACCTCTGTAGTCTTCCTCATGGAAACCAAGAACCTTAACATAATTGTGAAAAGAAAACCAGATGAACCCCAACAGTTTCTTCTCCCTTCCTCTGTGTTCTTCTGCTCTATTCCTTATATTCCACATATGAGTGAAATGTATGATAATTGTCTTTCTCTGCTTGACTTATTTGACTTAACATAATCCCCTCTAGTTCCATCCATGTCAATGTAAATGGTAGTATTCATCCTTTCTGATGGCTGAGTAATATTTCATTGTGTATCTGAACTACATCTCCTTTATTCATTCATCGGTTGAAGGATGTCTCTGCTCCTTCCACAGTTTGGCTATTGTGGACATTGCTGCTATGAGCATTGAGATGCATGCACCCTTCTTTTCAGTATATCTGTATCTTTGGGATAAATACCTAGTAGTACAATTGCTGGGTCATAGGATAGCTCTATTTTTAACATCTTGAAGAACTTCCATACTGTTTTCCAGAGTGGCCGTATCAGCTTGCATTCCAATCAACAAGGTATTAGGGTTCCCCCTTCTCTAAATCCTTGCAACATTTGTTGGTTCCTGACTTGTTAATTTTTGCCATTCTGGCTGGTGTAAGGTGGTATCCCATTGTAATTTTGATTTGTATTTCCTTGATGGCTAGTGATGTTGAAAATATTTAAGTGTCTGTTAGTCATTTGTATGTCTTCTTTGGAGAAATGTCTGTTCATGTTTTCTGTCCATTTTTTTTAGTTGATTTTTGTTTTTTGAGTGTTGAGTTTGACAAATTCTTTATAGATCTTGGATATTGGTCCTCTGCAGTGTCATTTGCAAATATCTTCTCCCATTCCTTGGGTTGCCTCTTAGTTTAGTCAACTCTTTTCTTTGCTGTGCAGAAGTTTTTATCTTGATAAATCCCAAAAGTTTTTTTTGCTTTTGTTTCTCTTGTCTCCAGAGACATGTCTTAAAAGAAGTTGCTGTGGTCAGTGTCAAAGAGGTTATGGGTATTGAGAAGGGCACATGTTGTGATGACCACTAGTGTCATGCACAACTAATGAATCATTGAACATTGAATCAAAAGCTAATAATGTACTATATGTTGGCTAACTGAACATAATAATTATATATATAATTATATTATATATAATATAATATAATTTAATTATATATATATAATATAATATAATATAATTATATTTATATATATTCCCAAGAGATGGGAAGTCTACAAAATACCTAACCAGCACTCCTGGTCAGAAACAAGAACATGGGAAAAATGGAAAAGGTACTTCAGGCAAATACTAACCACATGAAAACTGGTGCCACTATCACAATATTAACAAAAGGGATTTTACTACAAAAGTTGTGGGGTAAATAGAACATTAAATAATAAAAGGTTTACACAATAAGAAATACACAGTAACTCAAAACATTTAGGCACTTATAAAAATAGTTTAAATATTTATATTTGTAGCATATTTGATAAGTTCTCAGGGTAAATAGACAAATCACTTATATAGTGGAGTTTTTTAAAAATTCAAACTGTATTTAGATGATAAAGAGATCCATATTAGTTTCAGGAATAGAGTTCAGTGGTTCATCACTTACATACAACACCCAGTGCTCATCATAACAAGTGCCTTCCTTAATGCCCATCACCCAACTAGCCCATTCCCTCCACCCCACTTCATCAACCTTCAGTTTATCTCCACAGTTAAAAGTCTCATAACTTCTTTCCTTTTCTCTCTCTTCCTGCCAAATGTTTACACATTTTGTTTCTTAAATTTATATAGTGAAATTTTCTTATTCATTTGCTAATATTATGAGGTCATCTAGGAAAAGAATTAGTCAGGATTTAGAAGAACACACAATGAACACTTTCTTATAAAGATTTTATTTATTTATTTGAGAGAGAGAGAGAGATCAGGAACAGGGGGTAGTGGCAGAGGGAGTGGTAGAAATAGGCTCCCCACTGAACAGCAAGCCCAATGTGGGGCTTCATCCCAGGACCCTGGAATCATGATCTGAACTGAAGGTGGACACTTAAGTGACTGAGGCATCCAGGTGCCCTACAATGAACACTCTTCATTTGATAAACACAGAGTATGTGCTTGTCTCAAGGACATATAGATTGTATTCTTTAGAAAAATAAGTATGGATTAGGACATAAAGTATGCTCAATAATTTTTAAAGAATTGGTATAATAAAGTTATTATCTCGGACCATAATGCAATTAACTTAGACATCAATTACTAAAATATAAATTAAATGTTATAATCTTAGCAATTAAACACCATACTTATAAATTACCCATGAGGAAAGGAAGAAATCAAAATGAAACCTTAAAATTAGTTACAATTATATATAAAAATATTACAATCCAAACCTTTAAAAAATAAGGAAGAAGCATAGCAACACATGCACCGGTGATTAGAAAGATAATTAAAAGTTAATACAAACACAGTTTACAATTCTGTCGATAAAACTTAGATCAAAGAGAAAAGAAATCTAAGGAAAAAATGAGCTTTCTAAAGAGATTCAAGAATTAATTTAAAAACCTGAAAAATCCTATAGCCATTAAGGCAATTTAATCTGTATTTCAGAATCTTCCCACAAGAGAAAACACCAGGCCATTTTACATAATAGTTAAATTAAACTTTGAAAGAACAGATTATTCTAAGATGATACAACTCTCCCAAAAGAGGGGGAAGAAAAAGTAGGAATCACTGTTCAACAATAGAAACTTTAATATTATAATCTAAAAAGGAAAGTATGAGAAAAAGAATTACCAGTTAAGCATAATCATGAATGTAGATGCAGAAATTCTAAACAACATATAAGATCACCAATAGAACAATTTATTAAAAAGTTAAAATATTGTTGTCAAATTGAAGCTTATTATAAAGATATAGGAAGTTGTTTAATATTATAAACAATTACAAATGGAATTCACCTGATTAATATATTAAAGAAGAAAATTCTAATAATCACCTCAATATACATCAAAAAATAATTTAATAAAATTAACATCTTTTCCTGATAAAAACTCTTAGCAGCTGAAGAATAGAAGGTAAATTTCTAAACTGGTAGGCCTCCAAAAACTATCAATTTCAGTGGAAAAACTTTAAGTGCATTCCCTCTAAAGTGAGGAGCATAATAAGGATCCCCACTTATGCCACCTTTATTTAACATAGTACTTGAGGTTTGCCCAGGCACAGTAATAATAGAAGTTATGTGTTTGAATGAGCAAAGAAAACTAAACACTGTGTAAAAAATGAAAGTAATGGAAAGCAATTTACAAGTTAGTTATCAAAATGCCTAAGAATGATGAATATGGAGCAAATTCATTGCATTTCTATAGACCAGAATTCAACAGTTAAAAATGGGGAAGGCTTGAACTACCAGCTACCAGAACTTATTACAAGATGATAGGAAAGAAGACAGCGTGGCACATGAGCATAGAGTTACCAAAGGAACAGAAAAGAAAACCTAGAAATCTATGCATGTGTTGAAATGTAATACATAGTAGAGATGTCAATGTCTATTAGTAAGGAAAGGATGGACTATCTTTAACAAACTGTAATACAAATATTACTCACACAGAAAGGGAAAATAAATTGTATTCCACCTCACATTATATGCACACACACACACACACACACGCATGCACACACAGATTAAAAAAAAAGATTAAAATGCTTAGGGTAAGTTTTGCACACATTTAGGAGAAACTCAAGACTATCTTTAAGATTTGGGTATAGAGAAGAATTTTTTTTTTAACTCATAAAATACTCATCATAAAAAAAAAAAAGATCAGTAAAGAAGTAGTCAAACTTTTACTCTTTGCAGATGATATGATATTTTATGTGGAAAACCCAAAAGACTCCACTCCAAAACTACTAGAACTCATACAGAAATTCAGTAAAGTGTTAGGATATAAAATCAATGCACAGAAATCAGTTGCATTTCTATACACCAACAGCAAGACAGAAGATAGGGAAATTAAGGAGTCAATCCTATTTACAATTGCACCCCAAACCATAAGATACATAGGAATAAGCCTAACCAAAGAGGCAAAGAATCTGTACTCAGAAAACTATAATGTGCTCATGAAAGAAGTTGAGGAAGACACAAAGAAATGGAAAAATGTTCCATGCTCATGGATTGGAAGAACAAATATTGTGAAAATGTCTATGCCACCTAGAGCAATCTGCACATTTAATGCAATCCCTATCAAAATAACATCAACTTTTTTTCAAAGAAATGGAACAAACAATCCTAAAATTTATATGGAACCAGAAAAGACCCCAGATAGCCACAGGAATGTCAAAAAAGAACACCACAGTTGGTGGTATCATAACTCCAGAATTCAAGCTCTATTACAAAGATATAATCATCAAGACAGTATGGTACTGGCACAAAAACAGACACATAGATCAATGAACAGAATAGAGAACCCAGAAATAGACCCTCAACTCTATGGTCAACTAATCTTCAACAAAGCAGGAAAGAATGTCCAACGGAAAAAAGACAGTCTCTTCAACAAATGGTGTTGTGAAAACTGGACAGCCACCTGCAGAAGAATGAAACTGGACCATTTTGCAGAGAACAGAGGTTAACAACCTCTTTGACCTCAGCTTCAGCAACTTCTTCCTAGAAACATCACCAAAAGCAGGGGAAGCAGGGGCAAAAATGAACTATTGGGACTTCATCAAGATCAAAAGCTTTTGCACAGCAAAGGAAACAGTTAACAAAACCAAAAGACAACTGACTGAATGGGAGAAGATATTTGCGAATGACATATCAGGTAAAGGGCTAATATCCAAGTCTATAAAGAACTTGTCAAACTCAACACCCAAAGAACAAATAATTCAATCAAGAAATGGGCAGAAGACATGAACTGAAATTCTGTAAAGAATTCATTCAAATGGCCAACAGACACATGAAAAAGTGCTCAACATCGCTTGGCATCAGGGAAATACAAATCAAAACCACAATGAGATGCCACCTCACACCAGTCAGAATGGCTAACATTAACAAGTCAGGAATGGACAGATGTTGGAGCAGATGTGGAGAAAGGGGAACCCTCTTATGCTGTTGGTGGTAACGCAAGCTGGTGCAGCCACTCTGGAAAAGAGCATGGAGGTTCCTCAAAATAGAGCTACCCTATGACCCAGCAATTGCATTACTGGGTATTTACTCTAAAGATAAAAATGTAGTGATCCAAAGGGGCATGTGCACCCAAATGTTTATAGCAGCAATGTCCACAATAGCCAAACTATGGAAAGAACCTAGATGCCCATCAACAGTTGAATAGATAAAAAAGATGTGGTTTAGATATACGATGGAATACTATGCAACCATCAAAAGAAATGAAATCTTTCAATTTGCAATGATGTGGTTGGAACTAGAGGGTATTATGCTGAGTGAAATAAGTCAATTAGAGAAAAACAATAATCATATGATCTCACTTATATGAGGAATTTGAAAGGCAGAGTGGGGGCTTTGGGGGTAAGGAAGGAAAAAAAAATGGGATCGGAAGAGAGACAAACCATAAGAGACTCTTAATGTCACAGAACAAACTGAGGGTTGCTGGGGGGAGGGGAGTGTGGATACAGTGGTTGGGTTATTGACATTGGAGAGGGTATGTGTTATGGTGAGTACTATGAAGTGTGTAAGCCTGACGATTCACAAACCTGTACCCATGGGGCAAATAATACATTATATGTTAATAGAACTAATTAATTAAAAAGATTGATAATTAAAGTAAATTATCAATGATAATTTATCTTCTATTCTATTCTGTTATCTATTTATTATTTTCATTCTATTTATCAAGAGACCCCATAAAGGAAGTAAAAATACAAACTACAATCCAGAAAATGGCATTTGAAACCTACAGTAAACAGAGAATATGCAGAAACCAGAAAGGATCTCCGGAAGGCAGTAAAAAAAAAAGAGCATAAACTCAAATTAAAAAAAAAAAGTACAAAACACACAGACTGGCCCTTCAGAAAGCGGACACAGAAATGGCCAAGCAAATAAAAAGATGTTTGAAGAAATTCCCCTGACTGCTGTTCTCAGTTGCTAGATGGGCATGGATCCTTTTAGAAGGTGGGCCCTAGGACTGCACTTAGCATTCTTACACAGTGCTGCTGGAGGCACAACCAGAGGGAACAGGAACTTTGCAAAACAATCGGCTGTTTTCTTATAAACGGAATATGTGTACACCCAGAAACTCAGCAAATCCATTGCAATTTATATTCTAGAGAAACTCTTTGAGTACATCAGGAAACAATACCACTCTGCTCATGTCAGCATTACTTATGGAGAACTATAAAAATGCTCTAAACAAGCAACTGAAAAATAAGAAAAGGTTGGTAATTCAATAAATGCAAATAAGCTTTCAACCTCATTGTAATCATTTCAGCAATGTTTCTTTCTCAAATATTCTTCTTTTATTAATTTATTTTTTGCTGGGAAGAGTATTTATTTATTTATTTTTATTACCTGTTCAGTTACCCAACATATAATACATCATTAGTTTTTGAAGTAGTGTGCAACGATTCATTAGTTACCCAGTGCTCATCACCACATGTGCCCTCTTTAATATCCATCGTCTTGTGATCCCAGCCGCCAACCCCCCTCCCTTCTGTAACCTTCAGTTTGTTTCAAGGAGTCTAGAGTCCGCCATGGTTGTCCCCCTTTCTGATTACTTCCCATACAGTCTTCCTTCCCTTCCCCTATGGTCTTCCATGCTATTCTCTAAATGAAACTATTCCTCTTTTTTTTAAAAAAATGTAAAACATTCATAAATTTCAAGCATAAATTCTGGAGCTTTGAAAAGGAAATTTCTGCCCCTTTCCTTAATCTTCAGAAGCCTCGTTTTACATGGGGCAAACACTAGGCTCTCTTGAAGAATTCTGGCAGAAATTTTTCCCATTGGGTGTAGGAAGTTGAAATTCTTCACCTTTATCTTCAAAACAACAATGCTATATGATCTTACTTCTTTTTTCTAGTCCCTTCATTTGAGTTTTCTTCATGTTCCCTAGAGATTTTGCACACTTATGAAAATAATGCTTCCTCAACTTATCCTCAAATGGCTGGTTGATAATTTTCAATTTTACACAAATGGGTCTGTCCATGGTAACCAAGTAGGCACTGTCTCAGGGATGAGCCTGAGAGAGTGGAATGGAGTGCCCCAATTGAAGGGTCCCCTGCTCTGGCCCAGGCTAATCCCAGCCCTGATGGTAAAAAGCAAAGCATGGGATCTCATGGTCTTTGCCAAAGACGAAGAAGAAAGCAGAGAAAAAAAGCCAAGGTAATTTACCCTCTCAGAAGTCAGGTAGGAATTACTATTATGAGGATTCTGTAAGACTATAAATTTTATAATTTTGTCACAATGGCTATCATTCGATCCTGGATGTCCTCCAATGGAATTCTGACAATGTCAAGCAGAACCCCACCTCCAGGAATTGTCTGATGCTATGGTATGAGTGCCTTTGCCTATCCTTGGCCAGGATAGTTTGCAATTCTGTAGAAATAGAAGTGGATTTGTGGAGGGCTGATTGTGTTGCAGGCATTTGGTGTCCACCATGATGCAAATGGTTCCTTTTTAAGGCAATCCAAATATTTTGTTTTTCCCTGGGAAGATAGAATTGATTTCTGGTCTTAAAAGGGATTTTCCAAACATTCTATTCCCCCCCCCAAAAATTACATTTTAGTGCCTGAATATTGCCTAACTGTGCATCTATTAGTGAATTCATCTGAGCACTTGACTGCCTATTATGTATCTGCTCTTGAGATACTCCTTTGGAGATATTTCCATATCTTACATCATTATTTAACAAATTAAATCATTAACACATTTGTATTAAAGTCACTATTTTACCTTTTTGAATATTATCCTTTAAAAGCTTCTACTCATTGTAAACTAAAGGAATCCAAACACCACGAACATTAAATTTTATCATGGGTGTTCACAAATGTTCCACTTGATTCCCTCAGAAAATTTTAGAAGGATTCATTATTATGCCCCATTTTGCAGATGTTAAAAATGAGGCTTAGATGTTTTTAGCTACAACACTTAGACTCAGGTTTCCTAAACAGGCTTGAAGTCCAGCTTCTAGAGGGCATGCCCCCAGACCAACAACAAATTCTCAGCCTCATCCCAGCCCTACTCAGTCAGAAACCAGAGGCTGGAGGGAAGACAGCAGTCTGTATTTCATTAAGACCTCCAGGTAATGCTGAGGCACACTCAAGTGGGCACCACTGTGCTAGAACTGCATAGGTGAAGCACCAGAGGAGCTTTAAAGAAATGCTGATGCCTGGGTCTGCTGCTAGGGCTTCTGATTTAATTGGTTTGGAGTATGTCCAGGCATCTGGACTTTTAGAAACTCCCTGGGAAATTCTAATATGTAGCCAGGGTTGCAAGCTTCTGCCTTTTTAGAGGGACAGCCCCAACCCATAAATGCCCATTACACTTTTCAAGTATTTTCAGCCTGTGCTGCTAACCAAAGTAGGCAGATTGTTGCTAGATGGGTATTTCATTAGATAGAATACTTCTAAAAGCATCTCATGAAGAGCTTGATTTCCCTCTGCACCAAATATTAGGATGCTGACTGTAAAATAATAGGGCCTACCCCTCTCACTGAAGAGAAGTAAATGTAATGTTCTTAGGGTTGAAGAAAAAATAAAAAGAATGTCATTTGGAATGGCCCCATATGGTTCAGTTACTTCTCAATATAGCACAAATTCATTTTAATTTAATGGATTTGTTACAAATTTCCTGAAAAGCTTTTTCAGAAGGAGGTTGTGAATTAGCAGCTCAGCATCCTACTGAGAAGTCATTATGTAGCAAGCTCCAAGCTGAGATAATCAAATAATAACTGACAATTTTTAACTTCCAAAGTAATATTCTTAAATATGGAATTGTGAAAGGAAACATTTGCCAACAGCATTACTGCAGTGGAGATGATGATTAGCTTTCGAGACAACAAACAAAGTGCCTCCTTCTTTGTGGCAATCTGCCCTTGCCTTTGAGATATTTGGGCAGTGGGCACTGATCCAAGTCATTTCTCCCTCTGTAGCTTCCTCTGCTGGGTCCAACAGGATGAGGCACAAATTCAGGGACACTGCAGAAATATTTTACTTACTCAATTGGTAATGAAAACTAGCAAAGAGCTAGTGCTAACTTGAATAATGTCAGAGTGTAAGAATGTCCCATGTTTGGGACATGAGATGTCTCAAGAAAATGTTATTTGAGGTAGAGTCAACACAGTAACTGGCTGAATCCCTTCATTCATCACAGTAGTTGTCTAACAAGGTTGTAAGCTAAAGGGTCTCTAAATAAGCCCAAGTAGGCAATCTTGAGATTTCCTTAGGACTCAACATTCTCAATACTTTCTGAGCAATGTTTTATGATTCATGGTTCAAAAATAGGTTTTTTTTTTTGTTTGTTTGTTTTTGTTTTTTCACATGAGGATCGATTTTTTGGGTACTTGACAGACTAACTTGGTATTAAGAAATTTTGTTCTGTGAAGAAAAATTCCTCTCACTATCAAAAAACATCTCACCCGTTACGGTTGCACCTCATAATAAGTTCTACTTTGTATAACTAATCATATTTTCATACCATCAGATATTAATACATCTGTGGAACTCACTAACCTATGTATATCTTTAATTCCTAGTAAGAATGTCAGTTCTCTGTAAACTGGACTGGGCAAAGACAATGTGCCTCACAGATGACTCTATCTTTCGGTCTTAGATATATGGTGGGCATGTCATGCACCTCGTAGTTCTGATGGGGCAGTCTGTATGAATACACTCACTCTATTCATACAACGCTTTAACCTCTGAGACAAGTTACCTTCAAAAGTTGGCTTTGCTACAAACTACCTATGTATGTGGGGAAAATTGTGGCTTGTGCTTGGCTTGTGCCTCAGTTTTTCTACCAATAAAATGTGGCTAAAAGTTGTACCAACCTCATAAATTTGTGTTGGAAAGATTAGGTTATTTAATTTGGGGAAAACACTTAAGAACAGAGCTGAGCACATGTTAAGAGTTAGCGGATAGTGGAAGCAGATTGGCCACTTTAACTTTATGGTAAGATTTGATTTGTGAGACCCTGAAAAGCATTTTGCCATTAAATATCACTTTTATCTGCTTGATTTGTTGTCTTAATTGAAAATCATGTCATCGTCTTCCTATTGAATAGCTAAATCCTTGTGCCCTCACCCTCCCCACATAAGGTTCAATATTTAAGCCTGTTGTCTGGGGTGGTCTTACCACTGAGAGCAACTGAAAAATCACAGGGTTTGAGTTCCCACCCTCCTGTGGGGAATATGGAAGCTCAGTTTAAATGGAGAAAGGAGGTAAATGTGAGAGAGGGAAATGAGCCTGGTGTCAACTGACAGGAAATTGGGGCATCATGGAGGAGCAGGTGCTTGGGGGGGGGTGATGTGCAGAAAAGGAATGTGCAATGCTAGCTTCTTATTAGGTTTCTCATGGACACAGTTTATTTGTTAGGACAGTTGAATGCACCAGCAAAATAATTAATTGAAGAGTAATTAAGTTAGGGTAAGAACACCAAATGTACCAAATGCAAGTTTAACAAATATAGTATATCAGAATCCCAACAGGGAACAGATGCGCCATCATTTCCATATTAGGATCATTTGAGGAGAGATCATTAAAGGAAATATTTACAAAATTGTAGGCAATTTGGCCACCATTAATTTGGCCACCAGGTTTGGAAAAGTTCTGGCTGTCTATGCTCACATAGACATTCTGAATGCCCTCTAGCTGAGATCAGTTAATTGAAGTCAGAGGGAGATCTGCAGACACTGTCACATGACAAGGACATTCTCATCTGCTTGTTTCCTCTACTGTTACATTTGGATAATTCTGAAAGGAAGTGCAGGGTGAAGTTTCTGATGACGAATCCTTGATACTGTCTTGATGTCTCAGTAAATTGCCTTTGGGGTTTATTTTTATCAAGGACCAATTGAGCCAATAATGCATGGATCCTTTCTTTCATTTCACTACCAGATTCAACTTATATTGAAGTACTTACTACATTTCTAGAACTGAGGAAGAAACAAAAGAAATGGAGCTTCTTTTCCATCTTCAAGAACTTAAAATCTTACTGAGGAGTTTTGACACAAAGGGAAGCTTTATAGTCTGATGGGAAGAGGGTTGACATAGGGGACAGACACCTGAGCATCCCAGTCAATGACACATTCCTGTTCTTGTTCTTTATCTTCTTAGAAATTTATTTTTACTTACCTGAATGAGGGCAGTGGCCAGGGGATGGAGGATAGGGACAGATAGGGAAATCTCAGTGGGCCTCTCAATAACTTTGAGAATAAGCACAGTCCCATAGTAGAGAACTACAAAGTCCAAGACTGATCAGACTTGGGGATACTTCCTGGATGAATGAACATCAGTACATTAATTTTGGGAAGAATCCTTTCCCAAATGTAAAATGAAGGAAACAACAGCTGCTCTTCAAGGTTGCCTTAAAGATTAGATGTAGCACAGGTTGCAGATTCCTTAAAGGCAGTAGCTATCTTTCCTTTCTCTTAGAGCCCTGTATCACACCATGGGGTGGATTCTCACATGGGCAGGAATGTAACAAATATTGCCTGGTTTTATTTAACTAGGTAAGTGTCTAGAACATAGTAGACAATTAAAAATAGTAGATTTATTGTTATTTAGCTCATTCCTAGCTCTGAAATTATGTGATTTGTTGATAAGATTTAAATGAAGATTACCAATAAAGGGGATAACTTCTTTATTTGCCAAAGTATTGTCAGTCATCTGTTCATCCAGAGATGAAACATTGTATCTTCACCAGAGTGAAGACCAAAGGAATTAGACAAGGAAGAGGAGAGGTAATGCAAGGTTTTAGGAGAGGCTTAGAAATGGGCCCTCTAGGACATGATCCTGATAAGTTTGGAGGAGTCCTACAATTCTAGACCCCTGAAGAGTTTTGTAAGTGGGATTCTTCCAACAGCCAATCCTGAGTCAAGGGTCTACCTGTCAGTTTTATTATGGGCATTTTCCTGGGAGAAATCGGCAATGTGATAAGGCAGGGTAGGGAAGGGATGCAATATCAAATGGAGACCCAGACTTAGACTGTTCCCATGGGAGCTCTGGATCTTGAATTATACCTCAGGTTAACCTGTCCCATCAGAAGCCAGAGGGTTGGGATTTTGAGCTTCTGCTTCAGTCAGCCCCAGCGATGGCGAGTGGTGAGGGCTGTAAGCTTCCAAACAATTCTACCAGCTTAAAGACAGTTCTCAGGAGTATGGCATATGATGAGCCATCAGCAACAAAGCACAAGGAAGTTGGAGCGTGGGTGTACAGAAACATTAAGGGATCCATAGTGACATTGGTGGAGCACCAAAAGTGTCTGATACTGAGGCAGCTGTAGAAGGTGGCTTCCTTAAATTAGAGCTCTAAAAGTCTGGATTCTGACACCAAGTCTCAGTTTCCAGTGGTCTGTCTGCGAAAAGGCATTATGCACTTGAAGTTGACCCATCTCCTCTTGATCCAATCCAGTCCCGTGCAGTTTTATAGTATGGGCATAAGGGTCCCTCTGAGTAGCTTCAAAGAGATGAGGTGGCTCTGGTAGCAAAAGCAATTTCTCCAGAGCCTAAGAGAAGAAAAGAAGATGCCTCCTCAGGGATAGATGCTGAAAAGATGGTAGTTTAATGTGTAGAAAGAGGGAATTGTTTCTGAAGAATACAGGAAGGCCACCACAAGGGGAATCAGCTACTGCCCCCCAGGGGTCTGTGTTTTCACAGAGAAAGTCTGTTTAGGGACCTTTTTCACCTTTTCTGAACCTCCAGGCGCAGTCAGAGTTAACTATGACATGGAAAAAGAACTTGCTGGGTGCTTCTATTGAGAGGAGACTGGGCATTACCAGACTTCTGCTGGCCAAGATTTGTGCAGGGCCCTTCACATACTTTATATCTTTCTAGGGCATTCTTGTGAGATAAGCAGCAACCTATCTCTGAGAGGAGAGAAAGCTGAGACTAAAAAAGCTCAGGTATAACTCCAGGGGGTGATTGGTGGGCACGATTCCAAGAGGAATCTATACTAATTCCAAACCCAGAAGCCTCTCACTTCAGCCAAAGAACACCTTTATATTCTAAATAGCTTACTATGGGCAAAGTTAATCCTTGAATTGACAGTTTAAATTAAAACAAAATAAACTTCAAATGTCAATTCACATTCGCATATTCAATTTTTAGGCGATTTCTGGTAGCAAAAGTAGAAAGACAATCCAAAGTGACAAGGGTAAATATTTTTGGTGAGGGGTGAATATGGAATGATTTGTATATTAAAGTGAGTGATCCCTACCCAGTGGTCAGAAAAAAATCAATTCTCTAGAGCAGATCATTTGCTTATATCCTATCAGAGCTGGTAACTGCATAAATAGTTATGTCACACTAAGTGATGAAAAGTAGAATCTAATGTGTGGCTTATCTGTAGCAAGAGGGACGGTGTTTAGGATGTGTCTTCTGTATATTAACATAATCTTGGGCTGTGCCTCACATTTTATCTTGGCCTTGTTTTCCCATATAATGGCCATTTGATTTTCAGCTTCAACCTTATCTTGAATAATTTTTTCTTTTAATTATAAACCATTAATATAAGTTAACCAGGACAGTATAACTATGTCAAGGGCAGTAAATGAGCCCTTTTTCCACCCCTTTGTCACTTAGGATATATATCCATTAGTACATTTAACATATTACAATACAATCCTCCTGTTATAGCCTATGCTTCCCACTGATTCATAAGCCCTTTAATAGCAGGAGCTAGATTTTATGTAAATCTTTTTTTTTAACCTTCCAGATACTTTATACCTTCTTTTTTTAACCTTCCAGATACTTTATACCTTCTTTTTTTAACCTTCTTTTTACAGATACTTTATACTTTAATAGCTCTTATTCAGTACACAAGTGGTCACTAGTGCTTGGCTCATGCCAGTTGATTAATCAGTCTACACCAGGCACTGATGACGGCTGCCATCTCATAACAAATTATCCCTATGACTGAAAACCTGCCATGAAATTTTTTCCTAGATAATAGAATAAATATGTATTTAATCAATTAAAAAAACACAGTAAATACCAGGGATATTATCTATTTATGTATAAGATGACATACATGGGGCCCCTGGGTGGCTCAGTGGTTAAAGCCTCTGCCTTCATCTTAGGTCGTGATCCCAGGGTCCTTGGATCGAGCCCTGCATCGGACTCTCTGCTCAGCAGGGAGCCTGCTTCTTCCTCTCTCTCTCTCTGCCTGCCCCTCTGCCTACTTGTGTTCTCTCTGTCAAATAAATAAATAAAATCTTTAAAAAAAAAAAAAGACGTTTATTCTTCTCCTACCCACTTAAGCCCCCATGTTGCATCACAAAAAAAAATAAAAAATTTATAAAAAAAATTAAAAAAAAAGACGACATATACATCCTTCTGTTCTTAAAAGGCAGTGGGGATATATATAAATTTACATAGAAATATAACAGAAAAAGTGTTGATTTTTGGTTATCACTAGGGTCAGGAATTAGAAATGAATCTCATTTTCATTCGACTATTCAATATCTAACATTTCTAACAATAAAAATGTCAGAGATACAATGAAATATATTTTTAAAAGGTAGTTAAAATAGAATGAAAAGATCCTTAAAAATAAGAAGGGAGAGGATAGATCTTGTTGTAAAGGCATATTTCCACTTGGAAAGATGTGTATGTCTATAGTGAACGTTGTTGCCTTGGCTGTCCAAGAGTAATTAAATATATTGTCCTTCCAAAGGTATATGTACTATATTAAGTTTTTACATTAGTCATTAAAGATTTATTTCAGGAGTCTCACTCCTGACAGAACAATCTTGCAAGTATTAGATTTTACTTTTTAGTTTAAATTATTCTCTCTACTTTCCCAATTTAAGTCACTCATTTGCAACAAAACAGTAAGTGAAATGTAACCATTTGAATGAATAAAGCATGAACTCCACATAATGCAGCCCTCATGCTGTGCATGTAATGAAATCTATTTCTCTTTGATGATCTCAATTAAAAGAAGTTAAGAATTGGGACTGTGACTTTAATTATTTCTTGATGTATTTGTGTTTTTTGCCAGGCAGAAAAAGTAAGCAAGAGCTTTTAGCAGGGTTTCCCAGGGTTGTCCTTGACATTAGGTACCTGGAATGAATGAGTAGGATTATATCAGGGAAGAGGACTAATCTTAGAAATGAAAGGGTAAAAGCACTTTTCTCTGATGGTTATCATTTTATAACAAAGCACAAAACATAGAGACCAAACAATAATCACTCACTCCCTTTTGGTCATAATCAGTGGGTCAGGAATTCTGGTTGGGCTCAATTTGGTGATTGTTTTGCTCCATATGATATTGATTAGGGTCACTTGATGGTGTTTAGTGGCAGCTGGTCTGGTCTAGAGGGTCAAGGTGGCTTTCACTTACTTAACCAGTACTTTATAAAGATGGCTGGGAGACTGGGCTCAGCTAATCCCTTCTTCATCCATGCCATTGCAAGATCTCTAGGAGTCTGACAGCAACACAAGCAAATGTTCAAGGAGGTAGGAAATGGAAGCTACCAGTGTCTTAAGGTCTCATGTAAGCATTATTTATGCCATTGTTTTTTCCTCAAACCATCCACAGAATATACTCAAGTTCGAAGAGAGTGGCATGGATTCCACCTCTTGATGAAGGGAACCAAGAAATATATGGTTCTCTGTAATCCAGCCTATTCTCCTATAGGGGTATTATTCCTAAGAATAGGATATCCCACTCTTATTGTCTCTAAACTGATGGATTAAAAACTCCTAGACCCTTCCAGAGGTCCAAGGTTAACCTTCGCCAAGGTGAGGTTACCCAAATTTCCATGAGACTAGATAATGGGACATATTAGAGCAAAAGTTTGATATTTGTTCCTGTTGTTCCCTTTAAAATTCTTAATTAAGGGCACCTGGGTGGCTCAGCCATTAGGTGTCTGCCTTTGGCTCAGGTCTTGATCCCAGGGTCCTGGGATTGAGCCCTGCACCAGGCTCGCTGCTCAGTGGGAAGCCTGTTTCTCCCTCTCCCACTCCCCCTGCTTGTATTTTCTCTATCTGTCTCTCTGTCAAATAAATAAATAAACTCTTTTTTATTTTATTTTATTTTTTTAAGGATTTATTTCTTTGACAGACAGAGATCACAAGTAGGCAAAGAGGCAGGGAGAGAAAGGAAGGGAAGCAGGCTCTCTGCTGAGCAGAGAGCCTGATGCAGGGCTCAATCCCAGGACCCTGGGATCATGGGCCGAAGGCAAAGGCTTTAACCCACTGAGCCACCTAGGTGCCCCAAATAAATAAAATCTTTAAAAAATGAAATAAATAAATAAATAAAATCCTTAATTACAGAAAGTGAGTCAGATATTTTATATCAAGATCTATGATAAAAATACATTCTCTGGATCTATGTTTAATTATAAGCAAAACTAAATGACTCTTAACTTGTTTGAAATAATCATATATTCTGGAGAAAATAGTGAAAGGTGGTGTTACATCAATATCTATACATGTTAGGTAGATATTGAAATTCTAGCAGAGACTGCCCCCCCCCCTTAATGTGCCAGGCATTGTTCTAGGTTCTGGAGATCTACTGTTGAAAAAGATTTTTTAAACCCCTGACTTCCTGGAGTTTACATTCTCATGAGAGAGAGACAGATGATACATAAACAAATACATAGACATGTTGTTTCAGGTGATGGAAAGACCAGTGAAGAAAAGTGACAAGTAATGAGCTACAGAATGATTGTGGAGGTAGGAATGGGGCATTTCTGTTTAGACAGTGAAGGGGCCCCTCCTAGCAAGTGACATTCAAACAAGTATGTGAACAAAGTGAGGAAGGTAACCATATGGCAACATCAGAAAAGGAAGAGTTCTTTGACTTGGAAAAAAACAGGAAACACAAACTTCCTGCGGCAGAAATCAGCTTTAACTTTTCGAGCAGCACAGAGTGGTTGAACCAAAGTCAGAAAATCGGGCAATTCTGTAATTAAATGTCACCCAAAACTCAGTG
Organism: Mustela nivalis; assembly: GCF_964662115.1. Lineage (NCBI taxonomy): Eukaryota > Metazoa > Chordata > Mammalia > Carnivora > Mustelidae > Mustela > Mustela nivalis. The sequence continues at coordinate 96,968,030 of NC_139027.1, forward strand.
GCTTAAATCAATAATAACCATTTATTGTCCCTCATGGATTCTGTTGGTCAAACATTCAGGAGTTGCTTGGCTGCATGGCTGTGACTCCCAGTCTCTTGTGAAGCCACAGTCAGGGGTCAGTCAGGGCTGCAGGCACCTGCTGGCTGACAGGCTGAAGGGTCCAGGAGGAAGTTCTCAGAACACTAATATAGCATCAGAACTGCTCTCTCCTGTTGGTCAAAGCCCAGATTCAAGGGATAAGAGGAAAGTCATGGTTGTGATAAACATGTAGCTTTGACTGCCTTCAGGAAATACAGTGCTCCAAGTGACTAGACAATTTAAGGTGTTTGGGGGCCATCATAAGAAGTTAGGATTTTAGTGCAAGTGCAATGAGAATCCTTGAAAGATTGGGAAGAGGCACAGTAGGGGCATTAGGCACAGGGGTGATGCAGCCCTTCCTGGTCCTGGGGTCCCCAGGGCCTGTTGATGGCTTCAGGGGGCCTCCCTGGTAACTCAGATTTACACTTTCGGAGGTTCACTTCAGATGCTATTTGCTAAACTGACTGTGGTATAAGAAGACAAGATGCTGGTGGTGTCCAGAAAATAAAAGATGATGAGTCAGTTAGGTTATGTGGATAAGGCAAAAAGTTTCAAATTTGGGAGATGTTTTGAAGTTTGAGACAATAAGATTTACTATTGGATTGGATGTGGGATTTGAAAGAGATATGTTAACAACAATTCCTAGCATTTGGGATATAGTAAATGGGTGGATAGTGCATCCTTTACTAAAATGGAAAAGCCCAGTCACGCAATTTATTTAGAGGTGCTTTGGGGATTCAAATTTCCAGGGCAGGCATGTCCAGTATGGTGTCTGTTGTTAGGATGAGGTCTAAAAGCCCTAGGAATGGACAATACAGTGGGAAGGTCTTTGGTGATCCTGACAAGACCTTAAAGACTTGTGATTGATAGGTTAAATAATAAACAAAGTAGAGGAAAGAAAATTAGGATACACAGTAAAACTAAAACTTGAGAAAACTATGGAGTTTTATTGAAGACCATAAATATTGAAGGAATGAAATGATACAACTAACATACCATGATCTGAGTCCAAGTGGCAAATCAATAATTTACTAAGTAGCGACTCATTCACCTTAACAGTCTATCTACAGTGTACACACCAGTGTCAGGACATTCTCATATTATTGATGAGGGTTCCAAAGAGGAGAGAGTTGCTACTATAGTCAGGAAAAATCAGAAGAAGAGCTAAAAATAATACTCTGCTTTCCCATCTCCCAATCTGAAATCCTAGCTCTGCATATATGCACAAACATGTGTACACAGATAATCATGTTTCCCCTGTTTTATACCCTGTAAAAAAGACTGAGTACAAGATTATTGGCAGAGAATCATGTCTAGGCCTTAGGAATTTGGGATTGTCTAGCACATTTATTTATCTCTCAGGTAAACTATGGAAAGGGCATATGGCCCTCACCAAAGGGTGCAGTACTCCTTGTTGACTCCAAGTGATCTTGGACAATGTGGAGGTGAAGGGTGTCAACTGCTGCACAATCAAAAATATGAGTATGACTCTTGACTACCTTAAACTTAACCAATAGCCTACAACTGCTACTGACCAGAGCCTTACCAATAACATAAATACTTGATTAATACATATTATATGTATTTTATACTGAATTCTTATGATAAAGTAAGCTAGAGAACAGAGAATGTTATTAAGAAAATCATAAGGATGAGAAAATATGTTTACAGTACTGTATATATGTTTATTGAATAAACTCCACACATATGTGTCCCTGGCCAGGGCAGGGACAGACAGAGTGAAGCCTGTCCCCAGGATAGTGATGTTCTGCAGCCTGGTGGCCTGAGCTCAGCACTGGTAGTCACAGGGTAGCCTGTGGACAGCAGTAACACCCTGAAGCTGCAGTGGAGCTGCCCCATAAGCCTGAAGCTGTACCATCACTGATGGGTTTAGGTTTTCTTTGCTGTTCTTTCTCTAGCTCTTAGGGTTAGGCTGTGTACTTGAAACCTTTCTTGTTTCATAAGAAAGGCTTGTATTGCTATATACTTTCCTCTAAGGACTACTTTTGCTGTGCCCCACAGGTTTTGAACAGTTGTGCTTTCATTTACATTTGTTTCCATAATTTTTAAAAGATTCTTCTTTAATTTCCTGGTTGATCCTTTCATTCTTTAGTAGGATGCTCTTTAGCTCCATGCATTTGAGTTCTTTCCAACTTTCCTCTTGCGATTGAGTTCTAGTTTCAGAGCATTGTGGTCTGAAAATATGCAGGGAATGATCCCAATCTTTTGATACAGTTGAGACCTGTGACCCAGGATGCAATCTATTCTGGAGAATGTTCCATGGTCCTAGAGAAGAATGTGTATTCTGTTGCTTTGGGATAGAATGTTCTGAATATATCTGTGATGTCCATCTGGGTCAGTGTGTCATTTGAGACATTTATTTCCTTGTTGATTTTTTTGCTTAGATGATCTGTCCATTTCAGTAAGGGGGGGTGTTAAAGTTCCCTACTATTATTGTATTATTGTCAATGTATTTCTTTGATTTTGTTATTAATTGGTTTTTATAATTGTCTGCTCCCATGTTGGGGGCATAGATATTTAAAATCGTTAGATCTTCTTGTTGGGAAAACCCTTTAGTATCATATAGTGTCCCTCCTCATCTCTTATTATAGTCTTTGGCTTAAAATCTAATTTATCTGATATAAGGATTTGCACCCCAGCTTTCTTTTGAGGTCCATTAGCATGGTAAATTGTTTTCTACCCCCCAATTTATTTTTTTTCTATCCCTCACTTTAAATCTGAAGGTGTCTTTGGGTCTAAAATGAGTTTCTTTTAGACAGCATATCAATAGGTCTTACTATTATTATTATTATTTTATCCATTCTGGTGTCCTGTTTCTTTTGATTGGGGCATTTAGCCCATTTACCTTCAGGGTAACTATCAAAACACAAGAATTTAGTGCCATTGTATTGCCTATAAGGTGATTGTTACTGCATATTGTCTCTGTTCCTTCCTGGTCTATGTTACTTTTAAGTTCTCGCTCAGCTTAGAGTACCCCTTTCAGTATTTCCTGTATGACTGGCTTGGTGTTTGCAAATTCATTTTTTTTTTCTTGCCCTGGAAGCTTTTTATCTCTCCTTCTACTTTAAATGACAGCCTAGCTGGATATAGTATTCTTGGCTGCAAATTTTTCTCATTTAATGCTCTGAATATATCATGCCATTCCTTTCTGGCCTGCCAGGTCTCTGTGTATAGGTCTTCTGACAATCCTATATTTCTACCATTGTAGGTTGCAAACCTCTTTTCCAGAGCTGCCTCAGGATTTTCTCTTTGTCTCTGAGACTTGTAGGATTTACTATTAGATGATGGGATGTCTACCTTTTTAATTCATTTTGAGGGGAGTTCTCTCTGCCTCCTGGATTCTGATGCCTGTTTCCCTCCCTAAATTAGGGAAGTTCTCTGCCAAAATTTGCTCCAATATACCTTTTGCACCTCTATCTCTTTCTCCTTCTTCTGGAATCCCAATTATTCTAATATTGTTTTGTCTTATGGTATCACTTATCTCTCAAATTCTCCACTCATGGTTCAGTAGTTTTTGTCTCTTTTCCTCAGCTTACTTTCCATCATTTGGTCTTCTATATCAATAATTCTTTCTTGTGCTTCATTTATCCTAGCAGTAAAACCCTCCATTTTTGATTCAACCTACTAATAACGTTTTTAAATTTCAATTTGGTTAGATTTTAGTTCTTTTATTTCTCCAGAAAGGGATTTTATTTCCCCACAAAGGGATTCTCTAGTATCTTTTATGCTTTTTTCAAGCCCAGCTAGCATATTTATAATCATCATTCTGAACTCTAGTTCTGACACCTTACTAATGTCCATATTGATTATGCCCCCAGCAGTTGGTAGTGCTTCTTGTTCTTTTTCCTTTCTTTCCTTTTTTTTTTTTTTTTTTTTTTTTTGTTTTAGGTGGATTTTTCCACCTTGTTGTTTTGTCCAGAGAAGAATAAATGATTGAGAGAACAAAATGCTAAAAGAGTAACAACGACCCCAGGAAAATATACGCTAACCAAATCAGAAGACACCCGAAACCAGGGGAAGAAGAAAGGGAAAAAAGTATATGATCAGTTTGGTATATAGAACAAAGCCACACACTAGATTTGGGGTATATTTTTGTCTGTTAGAGGAAACTGCCTTCCAAAATTTTTTTTATTAATTTTTTATTTTTTATAAACATATATTTTTATCCCCGGGGTACAGGTCTGTGAATCACCAGGTTTACACACTTCACAGCACTCACCAAAGCACATACCCTCCCCAATGTCCATAATCCCACACCCTTCTCCCAAACCCCCTTCCCCCAGCAACCCTCAGTTTGTTTTGTGAGATTAAGAGTCACTTATGGTTTGTCTCCCTCCCAATCCCATCTTGCTTCATTGATTCTTCTCCTACCCACTTAAGCCCCCATGTTGCATCCAGATGGCATTCCAAAATTTTAAGGAAAGAAAAACTTATACATAAAAATATAAGGGTAGGGGCACCTGGGTTGCTCAGTGGGTTAAGCCTCTGCCTTCAGCTTGGGTCATGATCTCAGGGTCCTGGAATCGATCCCTGCATCGGGCTCTCCACTCAGCAAGGAGCCTGCTTCCCCCTCTCTCTCTGCCTGCCTTTCTGCCTATTTGTGGTCTTTGTCTTTCAAGTAAATAAATAAAATCTTAAAACATATATATAAGGGTAAATATGTTGAAGGGATAGAATATAACTTTAAAAATGAAAATTAAAAAGATTTTTTTAAAATTTTATTTATTTATTTGACATACAGAGATCACAAGCAGGTAGAGAGAAGAAGAAGCAGGCCCCCTGCTGAGCAGAGAGCCTGATGTGGGGCTTGATCCCAGGACCCTGGGATCATGACCTGAGCCGAAGGCAGAGGCTTTAACACTGAAACATCCAGGTGCCCCAATTAAAAGCATTTTTAACAAGGAACTGATATGATATTGGTTGAAAAAGGAAAGAAGAAAATTTTTTTAAAAAAAGAAAGAAAATTTTAAAAATTAACTTTGAAAGACTAAAGAATCATAGGGAAAAAGTCATGAATTCTATGTGCTCTATTCTTCTAGTGCTAGAGATTTGCAGTGCTCATTGCTCGGTAAACTTGGTCTTGGCTAGATAATCTTGCTGATCATCTGGGGGAGGAGGCTCTTGCAGTGATTCTCAAATGTCTTTGCCCCAGCCAGAATTGTACCACCCTTGCCAGGGCCCAGGCTAAGTAATCTGTTCAGGTTTGCTCTCAGTAGCTTTTGTTCCCTGAAAGCTTTTTGTATAGCTTTGGAGAACAAGAGTGCAAATGGCAGTCTCCCAATTTTCAGCCCTGGAGGAGGGGAGAACTCAGAGTCCCCCTCCTCAGTGAGCTCTCAGAGAAAAGCACTCAATCATTCCTCTCTTCCTAGACTCTGACTGTGCTCTGTGTTCACCTGGCCTGTGACTGAGCTTTTCTATCTCAGGTACATGACCCTGTGTGAATTCTCCAAACCCAGCAGGTTCCTGCAGTATGCTTCTATGTCCCTCATTCTGGGGGAAGGAAAGGAGTCTTCCCAGATATGTCATTTATTGGGTCCCTGCTTGAAGAGTAGTAGCCTGACTGTGCCACAGATCATGGTTTATAGCATCCCTGAGCTGAGATCCCAGCCCTTGACTCTGATTTTGCAGCCCCGCTGCCTTCCCTACTCTGATACCTGGGAGCTCTGCCACATTCAGACACACCTGGTTTTTCCTATGACCTTGAGGGTCCTGAGACTACATTGTTCCAGTGAGGTTCCACCCCCCACTTCGCCACTGGAGATACATCCCTCAGTGGAACAGACTTCTAAAAGTTCTGATTTTGTGCTCTGCTGCTCTATCACTTGATGATAGCTGGCTGACAGAGGCCCCCTCCCCCTATTGCCTTGGATTCACTTCTCCACACATTCCACCTTTCCAGAATATGGTAGCTTTTCTGTTCATAGAATTGCTGTTATTCTTTCTTCAATCTCCTATTGAGTTTGTAGGTGTTCAGAATGGCTTGGTAACTATCTTGCTGAATTCCTAGGACCAGACAAAATTTAAGTCTACTACTCCTTCACCATCTTGCTCCTCCTCCAAGAGGCTGTTGTTCTGGTTGACCCAGAGTGGTCTGACCATCCCAGAGGTCACCATGATTCCCATTGGAGACTTAGAGGGGAGAGTCTCATGCAGACATGTATGCCCCGTGGACCCAAACAAATGGTACCTCTTTGCAGATCCAACTGCTTCATACTGGAAGCTTCTCTCCTGCTCCTGACTCCCTGTTGCAACCTTAGAGGTTCTGCATTTGTCAGATGCAACAGATGTGCTCTGGGTACCAGATTCCAGAGGCTCTTCTCACAGCCCCACACTATGCTGATTTTTAGCCACAGTCCTTAACAAAAAGATGTCAGCAGGAACGTCAGCATCTTGATCATTTGTCTTACTTCCTCTCGGTGTTAACTATAGGACAAATCTGAACTCATCCCTGTTCATCATGTCTGTCTCCAGGCTCCTCACCAGCACCATAAACTCTGTGCTTCTTCAAAGGCTGTGGCACCAATAAAAGTTTATCTATTGAACAAGAATTCAATTTCAGGGAAGACAAATTCTGCTTCTATTTACTTTAGAACAGCATTGACATTTTAGAAATAGATAGATTACTACTAAAATCAAACTTTTTGTTACTAATGAAATTGGATTTTCTTAAGGCTCCATAAAATGTTCAAGCAGTACAGCTGTGCAGTCACTCTGGCATCAAGCTTCCAAGGCAAGTGAATGATATTGTGGCTGTTGTGTGACAGAACTTCCTACCCTGCTCAGGTCATTAAGATTATCTGAAGACAAGTTTAAAGTTTCCCTTGGAAATGATGGCCATGAAATTCTCCTAAAAGTTCATATTTCCTCAAGTTCTTTCTATTTTTTTTTAAACTTCAGCATTCATGCACTAAAATGTACTTAAAAAAAGTGTCCCCTTAATATCCTTGCCGCATGGGTAGAACAACTGCATTCTAGTGCACATGCATGGCTTACCCAGCTCACATCTTCAGCTTGATCAGAATTTTCAGTTGCCATATCACTCATCTCAGTTGGCCATCAATTCCGTAATTAGGAAATTTCCAATTATTTTTAATAGATGCTACTTCAAGTCCTTTCAACTTCATTCATTCATTTGTTCATTCAACCAAGCTTCATCAGTGGTCACTGATGGCCTGGACTCCATGCTGGGTTTGGGGGACCTCAAAAGTGATTAGACACATAACAAAACATAGTACTGTCTTGATTCCTTGCCTACAAACTTGTGATATATAATATGATGCGATGAGCCATAACTGCAGAACAGCAGTTTTCATTAACTCATTTAGACAGTTAAGACTTACCTCAGACCTAATATTTGGTTGATATTCATGATGGCACTTAGCTACGATAACACATATCACAAAAGTTTTTATTGTTAACTGCATACACTAAAGCTTTGAGATTTTCACCTATTTATTATGCTATGTCATCAAGACTTCCTGTTCAAAACAAGTCTGTTTTAAGAGAAGTGGTCTTAAGGGGGAGCTTCTTAAATTCTGTGTTTAAGAGTACCCATCAACACAAAATCAGGTGCCTAGGCTTCTAGCAGCTTATGTCTTGTATAAGGACATCCTTACTAACATGGAGGCATTTCCTATTAGCACCACAGGAATAAAAGTTAAACCTTTATGCCTTTTATTTATTTTAATTTTGAAGGAGAAATTAAGCTAGAAAATTTTTTATGATTTTTTAAAATTTTTACATTTATCTTAGAGTCATATATTTGTTCATTTGAGCCATTATAATTGCTTTTGTTTTGTAGTTTTATCAGTATTATCCAAGAAGATGGAAAAATATATGTGATTCAACAGTATTTCAAACTATTTTATAGTATCATTAGAAGTTACATATTTTAGTCTAGGATTTTTTTTCTTTTTAAATTCAGGTACATTTTATGGAAGATAGATTGTAGATTAAAGATTTATTTATACTTATAGTCCTTCATATAGAAGAGTTTTCACAAAGAGTACATTTCTTTGGGCTCCAAAAGATCTATCTACCCCTGATCAGAGTAGTTTCCTAATTCAGCCAAGTGCCTCATTTCTCATACAGAGAACGTTGGAGGACTATGAGATCTCATATCTGTGCTGTTAGGAAACCCAACATTTTTTTTTTCTAAAGATAAATAATAAATCATTTTCCTAGCAGGTTTAAATTTTATGAAGGTTTCAAAATTCAAAAGCATTTATGGCTCCAAGTAACCTAGGAGACTCCTTAAAGAATTTATCTCCTGACCTTCTGAAAGCACAGTCCAATAACATAGACTTGTGTCAGGGGTTTCAAGTTCAACACACAGAAAGGACTATGGGATACTTAACCAAATAGTCAATACTGACAAAGGAAACTGAGTTTTGCAAATAGCAGAAGAGAGCCCTTTGAGTTACAGTTCATTTATTTTTTTTTAAGATTTATTTATTTATTTGAAAAAGAAAGCATGTGCAATTTGGGGGAAGGGCAGAGGGAGAAAGAATATCTAGGCAGACTCCCATTGAGTATGCAGGCCAATGTGGGGCTTGAACTCATAACCTATGAGATCAGCACCTGAGCACAAATGAAGAGTCAGGTGACTGAGCCAGCCAAGCACTTTTAAAGTTCCTTTAAAAATGAATTTCATGTTTTCAAATTAAGAACTGCAGAATTATTGAGAAAGAAATTCTCAAAAGTAAAACAATGAATTTACAATGAGAAAGGAAGAAAATATTACTTGATTTAGTAAAAAATCAGATTTTTAGAATATTTTTTGAACATCAGCTTTTTCAAAAACAGTAGTATACTCATTGTAAGTTAACATAAAAGTCAGTTGCAGACTTCTGCTTCCAGGAAGATGAAGTAGATATATTTGACCCTATGTTTCCCAGTAAGTACAACAAAAACCTGGATGTTATAAAAGACAAAATGTAAGAAAACTCATAGAGGTAGAGGGAAGACAGACTGACCAGAGACTTTGGGACACAAGAGATAATATAATACTGAGATTTCCTGATTTTCATTTTACTTCATATTCCAGATGTGGAGCTGAAGAAATGAGAAACCCAGAAATGCCAAGCAATGTGGACTAGGGGGAAACAAAAGCCTACTCTCTGCTCTGTGGATAAATGGATAAGGAAATGTGGTCTATACATATAATGGAATATCACTCATTCTTAAAAAAAAAAAGAAGGAGGAGGAGGAGGAGGAGAAGAAGAAGAAGAAGAAGAAGAAGAAGAAGAAGAAGAAGAAGAAGAAGAAGAAGAAGAAGGAGAAGAAGGAGAAAAAGAAAAAGAAGAAGGAGACGAAGAAACTTCTAACACATGCTACAACATGGATGAACCTTGAAGACATTCTACAAAGTCAGTAAAAGAAGTCAGCTGCAAAAAGATACATGTTGTATGATTCCACATATATGAGGTACCTAAAGTACTCAAATTCATAGACACAGAGAGTAGAATGATGCCAGGGACTGATGGTAGAGAGGAGACGAAGAATTGTATTTTAATGGGTATAAAGTTTTAGTTTTAGAAATATATTGCTCAATAATGTGAATATACAAATGTACTTAACATTGCTGAACTGTATACTTAAAAATGATTAAGATTATAAGTCACAATTAAAAAAAAAGAAAAAGTTTGCTCTCTAAACGGCCTGCACATCTCCCCTCCACCCTTACACACACACACACACACACACACACACAACTAGGATGCTGTTAAGAAAGTCTGAGTAGCAATCTGAGACTTTCATCCTTGCTAAACAGTGACCAAACCCACTCCCCTGAAGTGTCAGTGTGGATGATCCTGGGATTTTACCTTTACTTGATGGGAATGCAGAAGCACACAACTTTCCCTGCATAACTGGCATTGAGGAAGTCAACTAAACCAGAGGCATAAATAAGACCTGGGATCTTGAAACATAATAATAAAATTCCAGTCAAAAATTCAGTTAAAATCATTCCTCATAACTAGAAGTAGGAAGATCTTAAACTTGGTGAAAATACAACAAATGGATCTGAAATGAAGGTGACAGATCTATTAGAATTATCTGAAAAAGATTTTAAAGCAGCCATTGTAAAAATGCTTCAACTAGCAATTACAAACATGCTTGAAAACAACAGAAAAAAGTCTCAATAAAAAAAGAAATAAAAGCACAAAGAAGAACTGAATGAAACTTTTAGAACTGAAAAATTTATAATGAAATAAAAAGCTCTGTCAGTTGGCTCAACAGCATAATGGAGGGTGCAGAAAAGAGAATTAGTAAACTGAATGATAGAACAAAAGAGATTACCCTACCTAAACAAAGGAAAGGGGCGCCTGGGTAGCTCAATCAGTTACACCTGCTTGGGGCATAGGTCATGATCCAGGAGTACTGGGATTGAGCCCTGCATTGGGAAAACCCTCTTCAGCAAGGAGTCTCCTTCCTCTCCCTCCGCTCCTCTCCCAGCTCATTCTCTTTCTCCCTTGCTCGCTCGCTCTCAAATAAATAAATAAAATTTTTTTTAAATGAAGAAAAATAAAGAAAGGAGAAAAAATGGGGGAAAAATACATAACCTCAAAAACCTGTAGAAGTAAAGCAACAAAAGAACGAATTCTGATATCCTTTTTCTGAAGAAAAGGAGAAAAAGTACAGGGTTGAAAAGGTACTCAAGGAAATAATGGCCCAAATATTCCAATTTAGCAGAAGACATAAACTTACAAATTCAAAAAGTTAAGTAACTCTCAAACAAGAAAAAAATTAAATAAATCTATACCAAGGCATATCAGTGTCAAATTTCTCAAAACTAAAGACAAAAAGAAAATCCTTAAAGCAGCAAGAGAGGCACAATAGGAATGACAGTATATTTTCCATGAAAAATTGTATACACCAGAGATCAGAGCAAAGTAGCATGTGCCAAACAACAAAGCTTCCAGGTGAAGCAAAAAAAAAAAAAAAAAAAAAAAAGTAAATGAAAATATAAAGAGACAAACTCGTAATCGTGGGTGGAGATTTAAACCTTGAACTCTCTCTCAACAACTGATAGAACAACTACACAGAAAATAAACAAATATACAGAGAATTCAACATCATCAATCAATAGGACATAATCAAATTTGTAGAATACTTCAACCAACAGCAGCAGAATACAGTTTGTTTCCAAAAGCCTATGGAATACATACTGAGATAGACTATATCCTGCAATATAAAACAAACCTTAACAAATGTAAAAGAACTAAAATCTATTCAAAGTATGTTTTATAACCACAATGAAATCAAATCAGAAATTCATGACAGAAAGATGACAAGAAAATCTCTGAACACTTGAAAGTTAAATATTATACTTCTAATTAATGCACGGGTCAAAGATAAACTCTCAATTGAGAAAATAGATTAAACTGAATGAAAATAAAAATAAAACATATCAAAACCTGTGGAGCATAACTAAAGCAGTGATGAAAGGGAAATTTATAGCACTAAATCCATATATTAGAAAAGAGAAAAACTCTAAAATCTATAATCCAAGCTCCCAACTCAAACACCAAAAAAAAAAAAAAGCCAAAGAAAACCCAAAGCATAGTGAGAAGGACCAAATAGATTAATATGAAAACAAAAAACAATAAAGAGTAGAGAATCAATAAAACAAAAGGTGGTTCTTTGAAAACAGAGAGAATCAATAAAAAAAGAATCTTTGAAAACGTAGAGAATCAATAAAACAAAAGGTGGTCCTTCAACAAACATTAAACAAGAGTAAAAAAGAAAAAGATACAAATTATCAACATAAGGAATGAAACAGGGGTTATCACTACTACAAATACTGTACACATCACAAGGCTAATAGCAGAATCCAATTGTCAACTCCACTCATAATTTGGTAACTAGAAGAAATGAACTCATTCCTTGAAAAACAAAACTGCAACAACTCCTCATAGAAACTAGATAATTTGTAGAGCCTATAACTATTAGGGAAATTGAATTCATAATTTTAAAACTCTCTAAAAAGAAATTTCCAGGTTTATATGTTATCACTGAAGAATTCTACCCAAATATTTATTGAGGAATCAAAATCAATTCTACACTATCTCTTCAGAGAATAAAAGAGGGAATACTTCCCAATCCATTTTATAAAGTATTACTTGATATGAAAACCAGACAGATACTACAAAAAAAAAAAGGAAGAAATAAAACTACATATCAATATCCCTTATGAACATAAAAAAAGAAAAAAGTTATTTAAAAAATATTAGACATCACAAGGATAATAGTGGAACCCTATGATCCAGGCAGTTGAGGGGGGAAAATTATAGCACTGATTGTGTACATTAGAAAAGAGGAAAGTCTCAATAATCTACGCTCCCAACTCAAAAATGAAGAAAAATTAGTTCACAAAAAATCTTTAATAAAACATTAGCAAATAAAATAAGCAATATATAAAAAGAATTGCACACAACAGTGAATTGAGTTTATTCCATAGATGCAAAGTTGATTCAATATTCAAATTTCAATCTACCATATTAACAGTATAAAAAAGGACAATCACATGATTTATTAATTGAGGCAAGAAAAATAATTTGACACAATTTAACACTTATTCACGATAAAAGTTCATTGAAAATATAGGAATAGGTGAACTTGGGTGGCTCAGTCATTAAGCATCTGTCTTTGCCTCAGGTCATGATCCCATAGTCCTGGGATCAAGTCCCACATCAGGCTCCCTGCTAGGTGAGAAGACTGCTTCTACCTCTCCCACTCCCCTGCTTGTGTTCTTGCTCTTGCTATCTCCTTCTCTGTCAAAGAAGTAAATCTTAAAAAAAAAAGAAAATAAAGGAATATAGTAAATATTATACTAAATATAGTAAATATATATGTTATATATAATATATATAGTATATATATATTATATAGTAAATATTGATATATATTATATATAAATATAATATAGTCAATATAGTAAAGTAAATATAGTAAAAAAAAATTACTCAACTTAATAAAGAGCTCCTACAAAAACCTATAGCTCACATTATACTTATTGGTGGAAGACTGAATGTTTTTCCTTTTAGATTATTAATAAGTCAGGGACTTCTGTTCCCACTATTTTAGTTAAACATAGAACATTGGAAGTTCTATCATGTGCAATAAGATAAGCAAGGGAATAAAAGACATACAGACCAAAAAGAAAGACAATAAACTGTCACTATTTGTAGATGGCATGATTGTCTATGTGGACAATCCCCCCCCCAAATCTACAAAAATAAAACAAAACAACAACAACAACAAAAAATGAAAAACCAACCTCTTACAACCAGTGAATTCAGCATGATTCAACATAAATACACAAAAATCAATTTTATTTTTATGTACTAGCAATGAATACATGGACACCAAAATTAAAAATCAGTATCATTTACAACTACTCAAAAAGTTAAATACTTCAGAGTAAATTTAATGAAGCATGTATAGGAGTTATATGCTAAAAACTGTAAAACTCATAAAAAATCGAATAGAATTTAAATATAAGGATAGACATATGATGTTCATGATTTGGGAAAGTCAATATAATGATGACATCAATTCTGTTTAAACTGATAGACAAATTTAACAGAATTCCTATAAAAATCCCAGAAAGTTTCTTTTTTATAAATATTTTGTTTATTTATTTGAAAGAAAGAGAATGAGTTGGGGAGGAAGGGGCTGAGGGAAAAACAGACTCCCTGCTGATCATGGAGCCTAACATGAACAGAACTAGATTTCAGGACCCAGAGATCATGACTTGAGCTGAAGTCAGATGCTTAAGTGACTGCCACCCCAGAAGGTTTATTTTTCTTTAGGTATCAGCAAGATTATTCTAAAATGTATGTGGAATATGTGCTCTCCTTAATACCCACCACCAGGAGCACTGGGTGTTATATGTAAACAATGAATCTTGGAACACTACATCAGAAACTAATGATGTATTGTATGGTGACTAACATAACACAATAAAAATAATAAATAAATAAAATGTAGAAAATCAAAACAGCTAAAATACAGACAAGATTCTAAATTTATATAAAAAAGCAAAGCTGAAACAACTGTGGAAAAGAAGATAAAGTGAGGGAACTCTGCACATTTCAAGACATTCTATGACTGTAGTTATACAAACTGGATAGTATTGGTGAGAGGATAAAATTATAGATAAGAGAAAAGAATCTTGACCTAAGTTTCACATTTTATGCAAAAATTAACTCAAAATGGGTTATAGGCTTAAATGTAAAACATAAAACCATAAAGCTTTTGGGAAAAAAAAAACAGAAAGAAAATCTTCTGGATCTAGGGTTGAACAAAATGCTCTTATTTTTGATGTCAAAAGCATAATCCATTAAAGTAAAAATTGATATACTGGACTTTACAGCTTTGGAGTTTTCCATTCCAGTAACTACCTCGCTTGGGACTTCTGCTGACCTCACAGTTGTTCTTTGTTTGCTTATTTTAAACCCTTTAAAGTAATTTTTCTTTGAAGGAGACACTCTCATCCTTTCAAGGCTATGCATACTCAGTGTATTAACTTGTGTACCAAATATGACCCGGGCACCTGGATAATATATACCACATTCTGTACAAACCCAGATGCAGAAAATAGGAATAAGATCAAGTCCCTGTTTTGAGATTAATAGACTTAGTGAGAAACATACCACAGGCTCTATGTGTAGTGAAACAGAGGGGAAGGAGGTCCACATAGTATGGGAGCATGGAGGCTGGTGTGACCACCTGGAGAAGTCTGAGTGGGTTTTGAGGATGGATGGGCACTCAGGAAGGCACTCTGGGTGACCTGCTAGTATGAGTTTTGGAGGTACACAAGGACATAAGGCATACTTGTGGAATAGAATGAGGCAAAGAACAGAGCTGTGGCTGGAGGTGACGCTGGAGAGGGATGCTGTGGTAGGAAAGCGTGCCGGGCTTAGGAGACTGAGCCTTATGGGCACTGAAGACCCGTAAGGCCCTTTACGCAGGAGAGCTCAGGCTGTCATAACAAAATACCAGACACAGGGTGGCTGAACAACAGAAACTTATTTTTGGAGGCTACAAAGTAAAAGATCAAGGTCTGGTAGGGTTCAATTTCTTCTGAGAGTGTCCTTCTGGGTTGCAGATGTGTGCCTTCTCCCTGTGTTCCCAGATGGTGGAGAGAGGACCCTGCTGTCTCTTCTTTAAGATTCTGTTGGATCAGGACTCCACCCTATTACTCATTTAACCTTAAGTACTTACTTAAAAGCCCCATCTCCAAATATGACCATTCTGTATTTTATAATGTAATGATGATAAGGATTGATGTGGGAAACAAAGAAGAAGAAAAATTATTAAATTTCCTTACTACCTAGAGCCCACTGACAGTCCTTTAAACAGGCAAAGTGACATTCCTCTAGCAAGTCAACTGCCTTGATGTTGACACTTTGCTACAGGCAAAAAGCAATCCTAGCTTGACCCCCTATCCCTACCCCCTCCAGATCCTGTAAGCCTACTTTAACATATAAAATTCCTTTTGGAAAATTTATCTCTACCCTGCAAGATATGTCTTGACAATCATCCCCCAAGCATATGGCCCACTGATATACATCTGAAGGGTCTCTTGACTAAGGTTTTATTAGACGGTAATAAATGACCTTTTCCAAATAGCTAGCCCTATCAAGGTCCTGGAATTTTGCTTCTAAAATTCCTTAGACACTTACGCTATGCTTAACCCCCTCCCAACTTAGAAGTATATAATGGGCCACTTCTCATTACCCCAGTACAGCTCTTTCTGCCTGGGGTCCTGTCCCTGTGCTTGAATAAAATCACCTTTTTGCACCAAAGACATCTCAAGAATTCTTTCTTGACTGTTGGCTTTGAACCCTAATGTCTTTCTTACACCCAGGATGATGATGATGATCAGAGGTTAAGTCTTCAGCTTGTGAATTTGGGGGGACACAAACATTCATCCCACCATGGTCAGATTTTCCATTTAAGGATACTATCAAAGTGGTGACCCCAGAGCCATCACACTGACTGAGAAGGGGGGCTGGTAATAATCGGAGGTGGGGGGGGGACAGTGCTGAGTGAGAAGAGGGACTGGTGATAATCAGGATTTTTTTTTGTTGCTGTTTTAGTTTTTTTTTTTTTTAACATTTTATTTATTCATCAGAGAGAGAGAGGGAGAGCGAGCACAGGCAGACAGAGTGGCAGGCAGAGGCAGAGAGAGAAGCAGGCTCCCTGCCGAGCAAGGAGCCCGATGTGAGACTCGATCCTAGGACGCTAGGATCATGACCTGAGCCGAAGGCAGCTGCTCAACCAACTGAGCCACCCAGGCATCCCGATAATCAGGTTTTTATAGAGTGGGAACAGGGTTCAAAATTCTAGAGTCATGTGAGTTGAGAATTGTTGGGGTCAACTGGATTTAGGGACAGATGAAAGGGAAATGCCTAAGGTTACTTTGAGATCCCTGGATTGGTCTTGCTGGGAGTGACCCTACCACCTGAGACTGGAAGGAAGAAGCTTGCTGCCCATGATCTATGGGTGGATGTTGTTCTGTGATGCATGGTGTCATCCACAAACAGGGTTGGTATTTCAGGAGCAGTTGCGGTAGGTGTTGGCTCTGCCTGACATTTCCTGGCAGCTTGTGGGCATGCACACTGAGTGCCAGGCATGCAAGTTGTATTGATACACATACAAGGTGGACATGATCATTCCCATTTTACAGACCAGGAGACTGAGGCAGAGTTTAAGTTTCTAGGTTAAAGTAAAAAATGAGATCCACATGATGTTGGAGAAAGGACTGGAGACTGAAATCATAGTAGTAAATAAATAAATAAATAAAATGATAATCAATTTAAAAAATTTTTAAAAAGTTTAATAAAAAAGCAAAGAAAAAGCAAAGCAAAGCAGGAGAAGTCTTCATCAGGAAAGGTATCAAACCAGTGACAAACCAAACTACCAGGCAGTCAAACAAGGGAGGGCAGTTTGATTTGGAGAGAACAGCTGGAGATATTAGAAACCATTCATGGCAGTGGGTGAAGGGGTCCAAACTCAAAACTTTCTAAGCCCTGCTTTCTTCAAAAAAATCTCCTGCTTCTGCTATTATGCTCAGAGATGTGGCCCAGTGTATTTCCCTTTCAGTCTGAAATGTGAAGGGACTGCTATCCTGTGCTCCTTGATCGAAAAAAGTAGGAGTGTTTCAGGTGAAGACAATGAACCCACTGTATGACCCTCACCTCCAGCCTTAGAGCAAAGGTCAGAAGTAAGAGGCCCAGTTCAAGAAGCCCCAGGCAGAGAGACACCAGGGACTATGAGGAAGACAATGGCAGACCAGGGGCATGATGGAGTCAGTCATAGACAATGGGTGTGGAAGGGAATTGGGAAATTTCCAAAAACAGACCCATCTGACATTTCTGCTTAGTTCAATCCCGAAAGGCTTTCAGTATTTGCAGCCAAAAACTACAAGAGAGAGATTTTCTACTAAAGTAACACTGGTATTTTTGCATTTATTAAGATGTTGGTATGAAGGACTGGTGGTGGGGAATCATATTCATTCCATGAACATGTTAGTGAATATATTTTGGCACACCAGCCCTCTGCCAGGCTCTGTAATCTGAAGTGGTCAAAACAGGCAGGAAGACTCCTGCTCCTGGAAGGGCCATTCTAATCCCTTCAACCGCTAATGTTTGAGTTTCAGTGCAGGGCCTCAGGAGAGGCAGCTGCATACTATGCCAATTCCAAATAGCTCTGAGTTACTGAGGAAGCACCCGAGACCTCACATAGGTTTCTAGGTGAGCTTCCAAACCAAGGACCATGAATCAATTCGATCTGGTACCTCTACAGTGAAATACCCCAACATGTGGACACTAACTTCTTTATTGAAAATGACCACCAATTCCTGCACACAGTGTTTTATACTGGAATACCTTATAAAACATGCATTATAATAGAATATCTAAAAAGTTGAGATACAAATAAAAACAGACTTTCTATTTTTGGGGGGGGGGAGTACCACAATGGATCAACATGAGTACACTACCTTGAGACCCTATGATGTTCAGCCTCAATAGAGGAGAAAAGGGTTGCCAGAAACGGATCATGCTACAGATCTTATCTCTGGAGCCTGAACTTATTTCTTTTCTTCCTTTCTTTTTCTTTTTTTGTTCCTTTTCTTTGTTTTTCATTCTGGCAAGCTCTGAAATAAAATAATACCAGGCCAGGGAATATATCCTAAGGATACGTCAAGATGAAAAATGAGTCCCTCTCAAGCTTTTCTTTTCCAGAAAAATAAGTTCCTTATTCTGAAATTTCCCTGCTTCTTCCACCTCTGACTTCTCACCCCTACTCAGTGCCCGAGTCCAGTTTCTCATCCATGACACTTTCTGTAGGAGATTTATCAATTATCTATCTCCTAGGTTTGCTTTGGGCTTAGCCTGTGATTTAAGAAGTATGACAAGGTTTATAATTTGTGTGCCTTCCTTGCTCTCCTAAGAAAGTCACTTTGCACTCTGACTCCCACCCACCCTACTCCTCACACCTCTGATCCCAGCTGACAACAGATGAGGCAAGAAGGCCTAAAGATTAACACTTTATTTCCTGCTGCCATGACAGCTGCTAGACCCAAGTTACTCAACAAAGTCATGGAATTTCATCATGTGAAGCAAGATTTGTGCAAGAACTGCATCTCTCTGACTTTTCAAATAATAAATAGATCTTCTCACATTTATTTTCCTGAGATTCGAGAATGTTAAGTACCAGAAATCAAAACTTTCATATTAACTACAGGGTTTGCATTCTTCATTCTGATTGGAGAAGAATGGATTTGGAGTGCTCAAATCCAAACAAGAGAGTGCTTACTGGGCTTCTGGGCAGAGCCCTTCCAGGAGCACACAGCATGGAGCCATCCCTGAGAACTGCTTTGTGCAAAGTCATTCTAAGTACCAACAAGTATACATAGTCTGCATTAAAAACACCTTTGCTCTCTCTCTTTATTTTTCTTGTGCTTATTTGTTTAATACTGAAAAACACAAATTTTTTTTTAAAAAATCGTAATCCCAGCCCATTCTCTGCAGGAAGCACATTCAGAAGGCATAGTGCTTCTCTGGAGAGGATTCATTTTCCTTTTCCCACAGCCTCCAGCATTATGAAGAGAGAATTGACATCTTAACCTGTGATTCAAGGAGCAGCCCTACTGACATTTCCACAGCAGGGACACCAGGGCAGCAGACTGCCCTGTCCTCTATCCTCCCAAGGCCTGTCTGTGGCCCCATCAACCATAGGGGTTTAAGGGGGGATCTGCCAGCCCCTGTCCCCTGTGGTTTAGAGCCCACCTCCCTAAAGTGGGTGGATGTGAGGGAAGTGGCTTTCACCTTTCCCAGTCCAGGTTGTAGACTGCATTGCAGTCACACCTTTAAATACAGGTGGTGATGAAAATGCTGCTGACAGCTTTGCTGTCACATCCTCTGGTGCTACTATACTACCCATGTAAAGGCTGAAAGACCAACAGCTTTCAGGAGAGAAACCTCAGTGCATGAAAGATTCACTTGGCAATGCCTCTATACACACACACTGGGAAACATGCAGGAACACACAAAATCTTTCTATTAGAATTAGGCCTTTTCATACACTTATATAATCAGACATTTTAACATGCAACTTGCTACATGACCAACAATTAAACTGCTTTGTGACAAAACTGAAATAAAATTGGAGTAACTCCCAATGTTCATATTAAAGAGTAGAAACCTTTTCCACCCTACCACCCCCTTAATATTTAAAACTGATACAAGTGGAATGGTGTTACCCCTGCACCCCCACAACCACCACTCTGTCCCTTGGCCCTGTCCTGATAGCAGCTCCCTGGAGGAGGTCTGAAAACTACTGAACTGGACTGTTCCAAATGCTTCTCCACTGTCTTGGGGCCAAGAGATCCTTCTGGGGACAGTGCTGGCCCATATAAAGGCAGCAAAGCAGTGTTGACATCCATCCAACTTTCCCTGTAGACACCTGCTTCCCCCAAGCCACCTGCATACCATTTCCTGATGAGTGACCCCAACACTTCAGTGGTTTTTGCATGCTAGGCTTTATGCTGTCCATCCTGACACTTTTTCTTCTACCTGCTTCCATGCTCCTGGGCTTCAAGCAGCCTTAGTGTTCAGGGCTTCATCAAATCACTCTCCCTGGTTAATGGACCTGCTGACATCACTTCCCAATAATGCTGGCAAGTTTTCTACTGACATATATGATGGACTTCAATAAGGTAAACACGTTGGTTTTGGAGAACTCATGTGAAATAAAAATATTTTACTTAGGGTGAACTTAATAGGTTTAAATATTAATTTGTGTATTAACATGAAATATTGATGGGCATGCCTTCAAATATTAAAGCATACCATTCTGAGCAGAACACCACATTTTAGTTCTTTCTTTGAAACCATCATTCACCTTTCAAAACACGTCTCCTGCTCTTATCTCAGAGACACAGAGAGTATAACCAAATGCTCACAGGCTGTTTTTAGGGCATCAGTTTGTGCTCAACATGAAACACATGTTATGGAAATAGTCCTTGTCCTGAGACATAAAGCATATGGATCTACAGGGACTCCAACGGCTGGGTGAGTTTACACCAAGTCCTTTCCTTACTGAATACTATACCTCCCCCCAATTATTTTTTTTTTTTACAAATACAGCTTTATTTAGAGAGCTATGTCTTTTTTTTACATAGTCAGCCTCATGGTAGATGACAGATCACACACTTAATGTCAAGAAAGAAACTTGAGAGTGATAATCCAATAGCCTCACTCCGCAGATGTAGAAAATGGCCACCAGAGAAAGTGACGTGACTAAAGTGACTTATCTGGAGGAAGCAATACCACCTTGGCCAAAATAAAGGAGGACTATTTCTTTAGAGGGACCCCTGTTGTGGCTATGCCACCCCACAATTCATGAAGTCCATGTGCTCAAGGGAACTGCCCAAATCTTGGGCAATGATTTGCTGAGGGAAGACTTGAGAGACACCTACCCAGCTGTGAGAAAGAAGGCAAAGAAGAGGAAGAAGCTGGGCAAAGAAAGATGTGGTGTCGCCTGGACACCAGTTTCAGCCTCATCCTCTGGAGGCATCATAGACTTGGATACACCTTGAAGCAAAAGGGCTGGGCCCCTCTAATATCCCAAGAGGGATCTTAGAATGTATTTTGAAAGAGCATACCAGGCAAAATGACCACTGCAGAAATAACTGGGGTCTTCGCTAACACCTACACATTGTTTTCTTTTCCATACCCACTTCATATGCACAGGGAAGAATATAATCTGCTTTTCAAAGCACAACACTCTAATCGAAATGTGAGAACATCTGGTAGTAATTTCTGAAATTCATCAAATGCAAAATATCCATAGACAAGCCTGGGAAGAACAGTCTGAGAGACAGCTCCATGTAGCTAACAAGAAACTTGCCATTAATATAAAATAAAATACCCACCCAAATACTCTGTTTACTTTTATTTTATTTAAATT
Organism: Mustela nivalis; assembly: GCF_964662115.1. NCBI lineage: Eukaryota > Metazoa > Chordata > Mammalia > Carnivora > Mustelidae > Mustela > Mustela nivalis. The sequence continues at coordinate 96,989,612 of NC_139027.1, forward strand.
TATTTAGTGTCTGAAGTCCATTCTCTATTTGTGGACTTGACCTTGCTTTACCTTTGACTTCTCATTATAAACTGGAAGAACTGACGACCCATGAGAATTATGTTTTTTTCAGCATTAGCTGTGATCTAGAAGCTAACACTGGTAGGGTATGAAGCAAAGTGAGCATATGGATTCATTGATTGTTGAAGTCTCTGCTGGCTGGTAGACTGGCCTCCTCACCTTGCTCTTTGATATACAAACTCTTTTTATGATCTCCATGTTATACAGGTACTTCTAGGTTAAAAAGTTCCATAGAAACTTCAAAGATTTGAAAGCAATGTGAGATTGGCTCATCTCAGAGAAACTAGACTGGCAATGAGTTTCAGTAAGTGAGAGAATATGCCATCATGCTTGCTTTACCTGCAGCATTTTGGTGCCTGTGCCAGAATGGCTCCCATTCATCATTCCCTAAGCCCAAGAGGCTAGAAGAAATCCTTGCTCCAGCCGATGGGATCTACTTAGCAAGGTGCCAGTGCTCTGGGGTATTTTAAGACTGAACTCACTGAGAGAATTTGTCCACAGGGCAAGTTAGAAGAGACAGATCAGAGTTTTAGGAAAGACTGAGGAATCAGTAATGTGGGGTTGAGGTAGATGGTTGAAATCCAGGAAGAGATATACATGAGGACACCAAGGCAGATCATGGGCCAGAGCAGAAGGATTCCAGAAGAACCAGTGAAACAATGATGCTTGTTAAATAGATTGCATCAGTGGCCCTGATTCTTCATTTCTGTAATTATTTATGCTTTTTGCCTTGTGACATTTCCTATTAGAGAAGTATGTCTGTTCACGCTGTGACCTTCTTTAGCCAGTGTCATATGGGTAGAACTGCCTGTTCTATGGCCTTCCCTAAGAGGCCTTGCATATTTTTCATTACTTCATCCATCTGCCAATGAGAAGAACACACCTTGGCTATCCCGCTAGACCAAGGAGAATGAGAAATGTGTGAGGCACATTTCTCACACATACAGACTGCCACTGCAGTCTGGGGCAGAGTTTCCCAGCGTAGCCCAGCCTTGATCACCCAAACCCCATATGACCCACTGACAAATGAGCAATAATATCCATTCATTGTTTTAGGTTTCTGAGTTTTGGAGGTGTTTGTTACACAGCATAATTACGAAGATGGCTAACCAATATGGTTGCTTCAAAATAGAATGTTTTTCTTTTGCATGTGATTTTCGGGGGTCATTTGGAAGGAATGAGAAGGTTAATTATAGATATTTCTTATCAAATGCTATGCTAAAAGTTTCCTAAGTTTTCACTCAAGCCTTGCAGTAACCCTAAATGAACTCTGAGTTTCCTCCCTGGAGAGATTCTTACCTCATTAATTTTTTTCCTCAAAGTTTTTCTTCTTCCTCCTTTCCCTCCTTCCATCCTTCCTCCTCTCTCCTCCCCTTTCTTTTTCCTTGTTTTCTTTATTATTTCCCAGAACTCCATGCTAATGCTAATGTTCAATTCATTTAGAATCCTGAACATTTGTCCCTGAATACTGGAGTCATGATTAACCATCATAGTTTTGAATGGCTACTAGGAAATGGCCCATACTAAATTTTAATCTGTCTTAGATCCAGTTGCCTTAGGTAGATACCATTAGTTTTCATACTCTTAGCAACTAAAAGTCATTTGAAATCTTTCTTTGGGTACATTTGCCCTGATGATTCTCTTAGGAATCAGGATGCTTCCAAGTATCTTTCTACCAAGAGAAACAAAAGAATTCAAACTCAATAGAGTTAGAATCAGAAAAATTTAGAGCTGGTGGGAATATATAAGGATTAACCTTAAAAGAGGAATATGCATTTCACAGAGGTTGAGTGGCTCTCCTAAAGGCACACAGCATGCAAATGACAGACTCTAGTATAGACCCTGGCATTTTGACTTAAAATTTAGTGCTCTTTACTAAGGATGGAAAACCCAGGCCTACATGAGTTTATCACTAACCAATCATGACTCTCTTCTTTGCAAATTTTAAATTTTAAATTCTCAAAATTTGAAGAGAGAGTGGGTACCACTGAGGCAGGACTCCCTTTGGACAAAAAGTACCACTACATATCAGAAGGATGCATTTTCAGTGTTCTTTACACCCCTGGGCTGAGAGAGGTGCAGGATTCATTTAAGTAAGAACACACACACACACACACACACACACACACACACACACACACACAGATGAGGTATAAAGCCTTGAAGGAATGGAAGATTGTTAAAGATGTTGCAGAACTGTCATTTTTTGCCTATCTTGCCGTCTTTCCAATGCAGCCTTTAAAAATGTCTCAGGAGGCTATGAACGCCTATCGCTGGTATCTTAAAGAACTGCTTTGGACATGATGAGATTCCTCCTTCTCTTGTTGACATGTGGCACATTGAAAATCCTGTACCAACAACCACCTCAGACCTTCAGTTGACGGACAACATAGAACCAAGTCAGAATTGCTGCAAAGACCATGGCGAAAATCTTCTGACTCCTTGATACCCATCTGCATCATGGAAGCAGGTGATAGGAGTATTCAAAACCAGCCCAAGGAACTACCTTCTAAAATATGTCATTTTGTGATATTTGTCCCATTTTTTTTTCCTAGCTGAGCCCCCTCTGAACTGACTCCCCATGATAATCCACATTCCATTATAAAGACACCTTCTATCAGAGGAAAGGCAAAGAAACTTTCTGCAAGGGCACTTTAACCCACAATGGATGGGCATCTGGAAGGAGCATAATAATCTAGGATGGGCATTGATCAATCAATAAGATCATCCTTCAGGCCCCTTAAGATTATCACCACTAGAGTGACTCTGAACTCTCAGGGAGACTAAAGAATGACAGGCACAGTTAACAAGTAAACACTGAACACATCAACTACACTACATTCTACTATTCCAACTCCCAAGAAGACCAGGTCCTATGATGAAAAAGAATCCAGGGATCTCCAGGAAGGCATGGACAAGTAGCTCCAAAGAGGCAGGTTTGCAAAATCCAGTGAATACAGGTGATTTGCCAGTTGCACTGGGTTCCCGTCACAGCTGACTCCATTTCCACTTAAGCATCACCCTCTTTGCTGTGAAATGTGTAAACGTGGCGATTCACAGACCTGTACCCCTGGGGATAAAAATACATTATATGTTTATTAAAAAAATTTAAAAATTAATTAAAAAAAGCATCACCCTCTTTTCTGTATCTACAAATTCCCCATCTCAACTGGATATTCAACCCGAGAATCTAAACCTGTTTCAACCTCTCCCTGGAAACACACATGCATACAGAAAGACACACACAAATCTTCAATCACCAGCTATTGTCCTGGGTTCCTGCAGGGCTGTTTCTGGCAAGGATGGGACACAGAAAGTGTAGTTTGGGAAATCCAGTGCATGTGTTGTGGACTCTCTCTCATTTGACTTCACTGTGGCATCTGGCACCAGCAAGCCCTTCACAGAATGTGCTCATCCATGGGCTGTCACACTATTGTGCTTTGGTTGGGTTAAATTCTGTTTTGGTAAGTCCTCATCTCCTCATGGGCTCCTTATCCTCTGCTACTGCCTTAAATAGTGCGGGTCTTTAGGGATCCCTCTCTAGTCCTCTTTTCCTCCTCCATCTGCCATCTCAAAATTGCCCTTCAGATGGTGACCACTCCCAAAACTGTAGCCCTACCCAAGGCTCGGAGCCATCTCTCCAGTTTACTGATGTCCTAGAGCTTCTTTGGATACCACATGCCAAAGAGTAAAATTATCTTTACCCAACTCCTCAAAATCCTCGAAAGATATGATTTATTTTCTTTTTCCTCTAGATAGAACCATGAGGATCACAGTTTCCTTTTATTTATCCAGACACTGAATCAATCCCCAAGTCCTAGAGATTCTTCCTTATCAATTTCCCATGTGTACCTCCCTCCTTCTCTATTCTTACCGATATACCTTACTCGTGTGATTGTTGCTTTTCCACCTGCATCCCTACAATACCTATTCAGCTTGTATCAGTGACTCCAGATTGGCCCAGTTAATTTCCTACCTTGCCTCCAGCATGACCCATTCAAAGAGTAACTCAAACAGAGCTGTTCCCTGCTTTAAAGCCCCAGTGGAGTTCAATAAGTCTCAGGGCACAATGCATGCACATGGACAAAGCAACGTAGGCCCTGCCCAAGTTGTCCTACACTTGCCTCTCTGGTCTCATCCCTTACTATTCCCATGTGCCTCTGTGTCCCAGGTCTCACTTGACTACTTGAAATTATAGAATTGCTGAAGCAATTTCACACTTTATAAGCACCAGTTTCCTGCTTGGAACACATTTGGGCATCTGTCGCTCCTCCTCCTTTATTTCCCCTAGGTCAGTCCTTGATGTCTTTCAATTCAAGTGCTGCTTACTCAAGGAAATTTTCTTGGCTTCTGTTGGTGTGGTACAGTGTCTCAGAAAGCCCTGTATCAGCACACCTACTGTGAGATACTGCAGTCAACACGTGCTTGGGTATCACCCCTATTTACCTATGAGCTCTCAGGAAGTATATGTGGTGGGAAGATAACCATGTTTGAATCCCTAAAACCTGGGAATATATTATAGTGCAAACAAACCTTTCAGGTGCAGGTAAATTAGAAACGTTAAAACGGAGAAATTATGCTGGATGTACTGGGTGGACCCAATAGAATAACAAGGGTCCTTAAAAGTATAAAAGGAAGTCCGTGTTTCAGGAGGAGATGTGACTATGGGATAATCATCAGAGGGATATAATATTGCTGGCTTTGAAGTTGGAGTAAGGGTCCAGGCACCAAGACGTACAGGCAGTCACTAGGAAATGGAAAAGGCCAGAAAAGAGATTCTCCATTAGAGTCACCAAGAGAACACAGCCCTATTGGCACTTTGACTTTAGCTCATGAAACCCATGTCAGTGTTCTGACCTCCAGAAATAAAGGACAATGGATCCTTGGGATTTTAGACACCTACATTGGTGGCAGATATAGGAACAATAGGAAAATAACACAAGCCATGCCTCCCTTGCTTGTACATCCTAGCATGCAGCCCAGGGCATGATGAGTAAATTTTTAACATATTTGCAGGTTAGATGATTGGAGAATTACATGAATGAATAAATAAAAAGTGAAATAAAGTTACATAAACATGCAGGTTTCCAACTGGTATAGATAAAAACCATTCACTCCACCTAAACAGGTCACTATGTGCCGCATGATACTTGCAACAGCTCCACTGATCTACCTGTCATCTCTCAGCACCTTGAAGACCTCAACAAGTCCAGTAAGACTACCAACATGGAGGCTTTTTCTGCAGGCTTTGGGTAAAAAGACCTTGTCATTGCTTGCCCAAGTGAAGTCCGAACATGGTGTTTCCAGTCCTGGTTTCACATGAAACCATCACAAATTGATAGAACACATAATTCTCATTCTGGATGGTGGACAGATAGACAGATGATAGTGGGATACATACAGAGAGAGAGAGGATTTTCTTTCTTTATGCTTTGGAAAACTGGGGTTTATGAGTGCCATATGTGTTATCTCAGCCTATTAAAAAGGAGGAGGCCCCCAGGGTCTCCAATGAAGCATGCTGCAATGATGATCTCCCTGAGCATCCATCCCTCAGGGTTCCATGGCATAAAGCAATTCTACTGCTTTGCTTTCCCTGAAGATACATGCTGTTTAGAATGCCTGTATGAGAAAAATCTCAACTCCTTTTATTTTTTTTTTAAACCTGACCAAATGATCTTTACTTTTATGTTAGCATAATACAGAAAACCTGCAGGATGAAATGTTTGCATTCTCATCATTACTGCCCCACATGATGAATTTTGACTATGAAGCACTGGAGACACAGAGAGAGATTAAAGTGTGTGTTTTGTCTTTTGTCTTTTGCTTTTAGAGGCTTTGATATATTCTCAGAGGAATTTTGGCTATTATTTTTCCAATTTGGCCTTATCTTAGCTGTCCCATGAATGAGAAATAATCTCTCATGTCTGAAGAATAGAAATCTACTATTTGTTTTGAGTGAACTCCTGGCTGTACAGTGAGCACCCCTTCCCTAGGTGAAGGGAGCAGAGAAGAGCTACACTTCAGAATTTTTCATTTCTAAAGATCATTGCAACAATCAAGTTCTGAGCTGTTATTTCCAAAGTGTGGAGAGTAGTAACTGGTGGCCTATGGAGAAATAATGTGGGGTTTCAGGAGATGCAGCTCCCTGCTCAGGTCTAAGTTAATAGGCACTGTCGCTTAGCACCTACCATGGGCCCCAAGGTCAGCTGAGCATGCAAAGGTCCCAGAGAAAATATTGTGTTCCCTGCCCTCCAAAGCTCACTGTCTTGCAAGGAAAGTCATCAGGACCTGAGCCATGGGGACACCTCCCACCTAGTAATCTAAGCTTAGAGCCAATAATCTTAACCTAGGTATGTGACTACAGGAAAGCATAGGTACAAGCAAAAGAGAATACTGTGGTTCAGACCTGCACCTGATGATGTGGTAGATGGGCACAGGAGGGACCAAGGTGTTGCTGAGAAGCTGTTGGGAGGAATGAATACAGGGATCCTTCTACTGAGAGAGGCTTTCATTTCACTTAGAGAGCCCCACAAAGAATGACGCTGCAAGGGAAAGCCTATGTGGACTCAGGCTAGGGAGGAGAGGACGCAGACATGCAAGGAGGTGATATGCTTTGAGAAATTCCATTGTAGTGATTTGGGAAACTGTCTACAAGCAGCTGGAGAAGAAAGTCTATGAGAGGTAGATGAGGGCTATGGAGAACAGAGTAGAGTCCCACTGTGAAAGCAGCCACTTTGAGTTCTTGACGGCATGTCTGGAAGATTCTCCCATAGCTTGTGGGGTTAAAGAATTTTAAATAATGGTTATGCAGTATTCACTTTTTATTATTTTCCTGTTCTGCCTGTGGTCCAACTGAGCATCATTACCCTAAATATCTGCCACATATTTCTGCATTGTGTTGGTGTTGCTTTGAGAATAAAAGGAAGGGAGGGTCTGCAGAGAGGGGTAAGGTGGAGGAAGGATGGTGAGAATGAGATGCAAAATAACTGGTGGGCTTGGGGCTACCCAAGATGGGGAAGCAGGCCAGGCAAAGGAGACACAGGATCCTTCAAACACCTTCAAACACACTCCACAAAATGTGGGTGCGAAGATAAGCCCCTGCAGCTATTGGGTAAGGAACATCCTGCAAGAAATTCTTGAATCACATGTGTTCATAATGGGGGAAAAAAAAAAGAAAAGAAAGAAAGAAAACACCTAAATAGTATATGCCAACAAAGCTGAAGAGGTTTGGGGAAGGGTTTGTCTGGAGGGAAGAAAAGGTTTTCTTGGAGGGGATGGCTTTGAATGAGACCCCATGTGTCAATGGAGTGGGATGATGGTCACTTGGTCCACTGTTTTTTCATCTGTGAAATAGGCTCAATAAAGTCTGCCTACTTATTCTAGCTTTAATAAAGACCCAATTCATTAAAAGACATGAAATTATCTTGAAGATGATGTTGTTTATCAGGGAGACATTATTACATGTCAGTGCGACTCAGTCAGCCTATGAGGTTTTCTGGTTTCAGAGAATCCTAGGTAACAGTCATGGAATTATTATTATTTTTTTCTCTCCCTGGAGACTGTTATTTTAAATTATGTTTTTGTTTTACATTAGAAATAAGTTTGTGCTATCTTATCTGCTTCCTACAGGTTAGCCTCCTCTAAAGTAAGGCTGATATGGATGCATCAGTTTGTCCCAAACTCACCTGCCTTGGTCTGGACATCCCACATTAAGAACGTGAGGAATGGCAGCTTTTTGGAAGATGCTTCCAAGAAGCACATGTATTGGAGTGGGGAAGATGGCTGATAAAGGGTATGTGCTCACCCAGCTGGGTCATCACTGTGGGCAACTAGGCTCAAAGCCACGGGAACCCCAGGTGGTAGTGAGGAACATGTCTCCAAACTATCCCATGCTCTCCCCACTACCATTGTCTGAGAGTTGTTCCAGGCTTACTAATCCCACTGGAACTTCTGGGCTGTCCCAGACCCCACACAGATGGAGACCCAGCTGGAGAGCCACAGGTACTAGCTGTCTCAATGGTGAGTGTGAAAGTCTAGTAGACCCCTCCCCACCATAACAGGTAAGGCAGTTTGCAGTGAGATTGAAGGGAGGAAAGAAGGAGGGAGGGGCAAAGAGAGAGGAGGACAAAGAAAAATTGGAGGGAAGTATGTTCTCTGGGAACAGGATGCGGGTCTGCCATGGTGAGCCATAGCGCCCCACATGGGCTCATCAGGATTCTCAGGGCTGCCTGCCACTAAGTCCCCAGTGTAGCCACAGTCACAGATATAGTTCCCAGCCCCACTTCTCAGACTTGGGAAGAGTGCTGGTGAAAAGGGAACACCTATACCACTTCCAAAAAGCACTCTGGAACATCTCAAACAGTCAAGGTATTTAAAATGTATTTTCCTTTACCAGTTTTGACAGAGTGCATGAAAGTAAAAATAAAAAGAGAAGAAAAGAATGTGTGTGAGGGAATGCATGTGTGTATTCTTGGTCCCCAGAAAAGTCCTACACAGGGGAACTGGGACAGCCCTCCTCTCAGCCACATTTCAGCACAGTACACAAATAGGCCCCAAGCTACACTTTTCCCATCTACTGTGGAAAATGAGGAAGCTGCCCCAGGATCCTTGTCCCTCACCTAATGGCTTTATATATGACCTATGGTTATGAAACAATTAATAATACATAGTTACTATTTATGGAGCAGTGATATAGACCACAGTCTCCATTATACATCAAGCTTCTAGTGCATCCCAGAAGCCCGAAGGTGAGTTCAAGGACATCAAAGGGGTCAACTTGCCACGAGTCACAGAAGGGTTGCAGCCAAGGTCTGCCTGTTTTCTCTCCCCAAAGTGGTCCCTGAGACTGGCAGGAGTCCTAGATGCTGGGTGTCTCCCATACCCCCTTTAGGACATAAGGTGGGTGTTGACTGCTGAAGGCTTACAGCAGAAGCCTTCTTGGAGCTGCCTGCATGGCAGGGGCAGCTATGCTCCATCCAGGCCACAGCCCTCTCTGAAGGAATTCTGCCTCCTGGGCTTCCTTGAATGAAGCCATGGCCTCCATGGACTGCAGCTCTGAAGGTCCATCCTATGGGGTTTTCTGGTTTCAGAGAATCCTAGGTAACTGTCATGGCACTATTTTTTTTTTTTCCTTCCTGGAGACTGTTATTTTTAATAACAGTCCCAGCTCCCCAGTAGGACCACAGCTCTGTAGGTCACCATCTCTCTCAGCCTAGAGCCTCTTCCCTCAAAGGTACTCTCCCCAGGATAGTCCCTGAGAGCCCATTCTCCTGCACCTGCTGTGTCCCATCTGCCTGGATCCTCAGGTTCTCAGGGAAAACATTCTCAGGGAACCTGACCCCAACCTGCAGGAAGCAGAGTTCAGGCTCCTAGGAGCAGAGTAAGCTCACCATTGGACATGCTCTGCCCTTACCTCCATGGCTCCTTATGGCAGCTTAACAGGACACAACAAGATTGATAGGGAAAAAAGGGTGTCAGTGTGGACCCTCCTCTAAAGCAAAGATCTGACAGGCTCAGCTGCTCCCAAATCCACAGGTCAGATCAACCAAAGCTTTCAGGCCCAATTCAGGCCTTCTTCTTTAATCAGGACTGAGAACTACTGTTATGGGATGAGAGCCAGGCTGAAACTACTCAGGTGTATGAGCTCAGAAAAGGTTCTTAGATACTCCTGCACTCACTCAGTTGCCCTGCCTATGAAACTGGCTCATGCTAGTGCCAATGATGTCAAACATGTGTTCAAATGCATGAGGACAAATGAGTTGAGATGTTAAAACCCTGTTTATGCAAGTTAGTAATGTTGTCTTTTAATCTGGATTTTCTATTGCTAATCTTTGCAATTCCTGCTAGAGTGTGCTTTTATTCTGATTTATCATCTTGGGCCAGGTGGAAAGCCTGGGGCAATTTTAGGATTTCAATTTCACCTTTCTCTATCACATGGCTCTTACTCCTTAGGACAGGGGATTGATGCTGGTTTCTGCCAGCCACCATCCCAACTCTTCATTCAGGGACTAGGGACAACAGCTCTCAGACTCAAGTGAAATGAGCTAGAGCTTGGTGTCCAACTCCACCTGGGCTCCATGAGTCTTGCCTTCAACCAGGGGAATAATGAGTTTGTTAGCTCACTCCTGCCTCTGTGAGCACTCACTGCTGGTCCTTATAGGCCAGAGCCTCTGGTGGTTTGTCTGGCATATGCTTGACCACCACTTCCTTGTCTCTAGCTCCACTTCATCCACAGTCTTACCTGCTGGTCCCATGGCATCTCTCCATGTTGACATCAGCCTCTGAGGACCACCACCACCACCAGAAGTATCGGTGCCTGCTTTGGGGCTCCCCATTGCTGTGACAAAGGGAGTGTCCTCTGGGTGCCTCGGAGCTGTCCCATCCCTCCCTCATTGCTGTGCCAGGGCAGATCCAGCATCTCTACTTCACATCGGTGGGCATCCTAGTGTGATTCAGGGAGCTGTCCTGGGTCAGATTCAAGGAGCTCAAAGGCCCTCCTCATAGGCCAGAACCCCAGGTCCATACATCCTCCTACCCCAGCATAAAGCAAGGAGAGGCTGTTCTCTTCTGACAGGGCAGCAAGGATTCAGGGAATCTGTAGGTCAGGATTTGTAGGCTTATTTACACAAAAGTTCTCATCCCAGGATTCAAGTTCTGTCTTTTCCTGGAAAGACCTAAACTTTTAAACATAGGAGAAATCTTTTGGTATCTTGCCTGCAACTGCAAGAGACGAGGTCTCAGGCCTTCACACATGGCTGGAGTTGACAGTTGGGACATATGAGCTTATCTTCCCCAAGGTTTGCACACAGTTTCAAAAACCCAACTGCACAAATGTTACCATTAGCATTATTCCCAAACTGCTTATCTGCTCCAACCAATATACCCACTGCTTACCTTCGATCTGTACCACAGGTCAAACAACCACAGGTGAGGGCCTTGCTGACTGATGCCATCTGTGCCAAAGTTATCACAGCTTGTAACTATGAACTATGCTATTGACACCTGGGTGGCAACATAGCCTCAGACATTAACCCTGATACTGTTCTCTAGGTCCACTACTGGTACTAACTGCCTTTGCTTGTGCTCCCCAGGAAGAAGTATCTGAGACAGAGTCTTATCTGTGAAGAGGTTATTGGTAGAGACAGTCTTTGAATGCAGGATTTTGGGGCAGGAGTACTGGGCATAGAAAGGAAACAACCAGAACAACAACATCAGGATACAGTATGCAGTGGTAAGTTACTGCCGGGCAACTCTGCTCAGTCTCTTCATCAGGACTGTGCTTCCAAGAGAAGAAAGGATGAGTGTTTTCCCATCATTTTTGCTCCCATCCATTGAGGGTTACTTCATGATGCATTAACTCCTCTATGGTAGGTTGTAGTTTCCAAAAGTAACCATAGCAAATGTCTGGGTCCACTTGCTCTTCCAGACCTTTGCCATTCCCCACAAGGAGGTGATGTCCTTGTCCTTTCCCTGCATAATGTGGTGGATATGGCACTGTATGACTTCTGAGGTTAGCTCATAAAGAGTGATACAGCTTCTTCCTGGCTTACTTGTAGGGGCTCTCTCTCTCTTTCTGTACCCCTTGGGACCCAACCATCATGCTTGTGGAAACCCAAGCATGAGGAGACCATGTGCAGGTATTCTAGAAGACATCCCCAGCTGAGGTCCCAGCCAACATCCAACACCAATTACCAGACACACACGTGAGGTCCCCTAGCCTCGTACCATTCTAACTAAGGCAAGGGGAGCAGAAATGGCTCCACTGAGCCCTGCTAAGTGGCAGGTTCTTGAGCAAAAGAAATGTGGTTATGTTAATTTACTGTGTTTTAGGGTAATTGCTATGCAGCCATCCTAAGTGGAACACTCCTCAGCACTTTCTGTGGTGAGGGACAAGTGGCTGTCATCCACAGCTACATGGGAGGACCCCAGGGAAGGATGGCAAGGCATGCTGCCAGCCTGAGCCTGCACCTTCCCCAAGTCAGTTGGAGGCTTTGGGGAACTGGTAACTAGTTGGAGTAAGAAGTAATGCTGAAAATATTTGAAGAAGACTATCGAAGGCAACAAAATCACCCAAACCAGAAGTTATCCTGTCTGTAAGTAGTGGTGTATCCTCTAGAGTAGACTGAATGCAACTTTAGGACTAGGACAGGTAGTCTCAGTTGACATTAACCCTAGATCAGCTACAACTTTGGAAAAATGGTTCTCTCCTAGGATTTCTTCAGTTCATCACTGACAAATAAAAGTGGGGTAAGATTTAATTTTCAATAGGCTTCACTAGATAGACAAGAGATGATAGATAGATGGATGGGTAGATTATAGATAGATAGATGATAGATAGATATAGATAGATAAACCTAGATATATCTAGATAGATATATCTAGATGATAACTAGATTTACTTCTGATTTTTGTTCTGAATTTGGTCTATATGTCAGCATGACAGGATTCTTTGGGGCTAATGGCTGAGTGCAAGAACTAAAGACTATTTAGATTCAGGTTTCGAGGAAAATTACTCCAGTCAACCAGGAATCCTGCTTGTATGTAGAATGAATTTACTCAGGGGAGAAACATCACACCCAGGAGTATAGGCTTGGTTTTGGAAGGCTGGATGGAGTTTGCAAGAGGTACATTAGTGTCTTCCATGGCTGGAGCAGGTTAACTTAGATTGTCCAATAATGGGCTATAGAAAACCTGAGCAAGTTCTCAATAAATATGAGACAATGGAGATAAAGAAAATCCAGCCAAGCAAGATGTAGTTAGTTTTCCTCGTGTGGCTGAACAATAGAACAAAGCCTACAGCAGCTAAACTCCCATGGAGACTCTGGGGCAAAATCAGGACAACCCTCAGCACAAGCTCGGAATTAGCTCCAGGCTTCAGGTCAACACAAAGGAGGGGCTAGGAGAGAGCCAGTACTGGCTACCCTACTGTGAGAGGTCTGAGCCAATATGTGTTACATTATATGTCTCTATTTTTCCTTTGTTCATCAAGAAGGGACCACATCAAATTCCATTCCTGGAGGGGAATAATTTTACTGAGAGTCATTGTCATCATCATCATTACTGTTGCTGTGCTTTCCACATTCGATTAACACTTGGAAAGGTAGTATTTTTCCAAAAAGATATCAGGCAACTTTTGAAGACAATATTTAGACGAGAACAAAAAATAAATCCTAAAAAACAAATAGGAATCCCATTCTTTGAGGAAAAGGCACCAAACGAATTTATCCTGAGTAACATAAACAGAAACACAGCATGTTCTTACCCAGGCTGGCTCTACTTCAGAAATTACAAACCCAATCTACAGACCTTTAAAGAATCATCTCTCCTTTTGGCTTTTTCTCCCCAACTTCTTATACATTGTCCTATGATCTCATTGTGGTCTCTGATCACCTAATGTCTTGGGATTCCCTTCCTACAAATGCCCCTGGACTTTCTCCTTACATAGACTATATCCCATTGTTGATCATTTAAATGGATAACTCAGAACTTTGGGGGGGGGTGGTATTATTTTCTTTTTGCTCCAAGAAAATTACTATCTTGACTCAGAACCACTAATTTTGGAGAAAATCCTATAACAATGTAGATTAGAAGCATGAAATAACACCCAAATTTAGTGAGGCCCCTAAAACTCTATGTCCATTCCTATGTCTTTCCTTATTGGATCCCTATTTTGTTTCTAAGTAGTCATGTTTTGCCCCTAGCCCCCTACTCAACCAAGCTCAATCCATTCCCAGCATTCAACCCTGACTGTAAATTCATTACAGATTTGAAGCATCCAGGTTTTAACTCTGTCAATTTTCAAACCTACTTAAAATCCTTAAAACTTAAACACCTACTTAAAATCTACTTAAAATCTTATCTATACCCCAAACATCCTGATCTCCTTTATTCTGGTTTTAAAGGAAGAGAGATTTTCTCCCACTCTAAATTTTGACCAATACCCCCACCATTGTAATTGGTGTCCCAGCCCACCATTACCTTGTACTGACACATCAAAAGTCAAAAGCTGGCCGAACAGCCCGGTCAGGCAGCCCCTGCACAGGCAGTAGGCCTTGGGCAGGTACTTCGGGTACCTGGCAGGGTCGTAGGAAATTCTGCGGGGAAGAGAGCACAGCTTTAGTTCACACATTGTGGCAAGAGGAACACACTGTGTGCTGAGAGAGGGCAGCCAACAGGACTTCCACTTCTGGGATCAGAAGGTGTTGAGACGAAGATGGCGGAGAAGTAGCAGGCTGAGACTACTTCAGCTAGCAGGCAATCAGCTAGATAGCTTATCTAAAGATTGCAAACACCTACAAATCCAATGGCAGATCGAAGAGAAGAAGAACAGCAATTCTACAAACAGATAATCAACCACTTTTTGAAAGGTAGGACTGGCCAGGAAGTGAATCCAAGGCAACAGGAAGATAGACCCTGGGGGGGAGGGGCCAGCTCCGGGCAAGTGGCAGAGCAATGGAGCAAAAAATTGGGACTTTTAAAAGTCTGTTCCACTGAGGGACATTGCTCCAGAGGCAAAACCGGGGTGAAGCCCACGCGGGGTCAGCGTGGCCTCAGGTCCCGCAAGGTCACATAAGGATTGGAGGTGTCTAAGTGTTGCAGAGCTTACTGGTATTAGAACAGGGAAGCCAGCTACAGAGACAGAGCCAAGGAGTGAGCTCCCAGCTCAGGGTTACCTTGAACCAGTCGCAGGCTCGGTGAGCTCGGAGCGTGGCCGGAGGCCAGGGAGATGAGAGTAATTGGACGCTGTTCTCTGAGGGTGCACTGAGGAGTGGGACCCCGGGCTCTTGGGTCCTCGGGGCTGGAGACCCTGAGGCCGCCATTTTTATTCCCATCCTCTGGAAATCTTCAGAAAGCGCTCAGGGAACAAAAGCTCCTGAAAGCAAACCCCAGCGGCTTACTCAGCCCTGCCCCTGGTAAGGGCAGTGCAATTCCGCCTGGGGCAAAGACACTTGAGAATCACTACAACAGGCCCCTCCCCTAGAAGATCAACAAGAAATCCAGCCAGGACCAAGTTCACCTACCAAGGAGTGCAGTTTCAATACCAAGGAGAGCAGCGGAATTCCAGAGGAGGAGAAAGCAAAGCACAGAACTCGGCTTTCTCCCCGTGATCTTTAGTCTTGTAGTTAATTTAATTTTTTTTCTTTTTCAATTTTTTTTTCTCTTCTTCTGCTAAATTTTTTTTTTACTTTTACCCTTTTCTTTTTTAACGTTTTTTAACTAGTTTATCTAATATATATATTTTTCTTTTTTATACTTTTTCTTTACTCGTTTTCTTTTTTTTTTTAATTGCTTCTTTTCTTTCTTTTTTTTTTTCCTGAACCTCTTTTTAAACCCCTTCCCCCCCCCCCCCACGATTTGGGGTCTCTTCTGATTTGGTTAAAGGATATTTTCCTAGGGTTGTTTCCACCCTTTTGGCATTTTACTTTCTCCTTCATATACTCTTATCTGGACAAAATGATAAGACAGAAACATTCATCACACACACAAAAAAAAGAACAAGAGGCAGGGACCTAATCAATACAGACATTGGTAATATGTCAGACCTAGAGTTCAGAATGACGATTCTCAAAGTTCTAGCCGGGCTCGAAAAGGGCATGGAAGATATTAGAGAAACGGGCTCGGGAGATATAAAAGCCCTTTCTGGAGAAATAAAAGAACTAAAATCTAGCCAAGTTGAAATTAAAAAAGCTATTAATGAGGTGCAATCAAAACTGGAGGCTCTCACTGGTAGGATAAATGAGGAAGAAGAAAGAATTAACGATATAGAAGACCCAATGTCAGAGAATAAAGAAGCTGAGCAAAAGAGGGACAAACAGCTACTGGACCACGAGGGGAGAATTCAAGAGAAAAGTGACACCATAAGACAAAGCAACATTGGAATAGTTGGGATTACAGAAGAAGAAGAAAGAGAGAGGGGAGCAGAAGGTATACTGGAGAGAATTATTGGAGAGAATTTCCCCAATATGGCAAAGGGAACAAGTATCAAAATCCAGGAGGTGCAGAGAACACCCCTCAAAATCAATAAGAATAGGTCCACACTCCGTCACCTAATAGTAAAATTTACAAGTCTTAGTGACAAAGGGAAAATCCTGAAAGCAACCTGGGAAAAGAAGTCTGTAACATACAATGATAAAAATATTAGATTGGCAGCTGACTTATCCACAGAGACCTGGCAGGCCAGAAAGAGCTGGAATGTTATATTCAGAGCACTAAACGAGAAAAGCATGCAGCCAAGAATACTATATCCAGCTAGGCTATCATTGAAAATACAAGGAGAGATAAAAAGCTTCCAGGACAAACAAAAACTGAAAGAATTTGCAAACACCAAATCAGCTCTACAGGAAATAATGAAAGGGGTTTTCTAAGCAAAGAGAGAGCATAAAAGTAGTAGATCAGAAAGGAACAGGACAATATACAGTAACAGTCACCTTACAGGCAATACAATGGCACTAATTCATATCTCTCAATAGTTACCCTGAATATTAATGGGCTAAATGTCCCAATCAAAAGACACAGGGTATCAGAATGGATAAAAAAAACAAAACGCATCTATATGTTGCCTACAAGAAACTCATTTTAAACCCGAAGACACCTCCAGATTTAAAGTGAGGGGGTGGACTGAGGGTTGCTGGGGGGAGGGGGTTTGGGAGAAGAGGGTGGGATTATGGACATTGGGGAGGGTATGTGCTTTGGTGAGTGCTGTGAAGTGTGTAAACCTGGTGATTCACAGACCTGTACCCCTGGGGATAAAAATATATGTTTATAAAAAATAAAAATTATAAAGTGAGGGGGTGGAAAAGAATTTACCATGCTCATGGACATCAGAAGAAAGCAGGAGTGGCAATCCTTATATCAGATCAATTAGATTTTAAGCCAAAGACTATAATAAGAGATGAAGAAGGACACTATATCATATTCAAAGGATCTGTCCAACAAGAAGATCTAACAATTTTAAATATCTATGCCCCCAAAGTGGGAGCAGCCAACTATATAAACCAATTAATAACAAAATCTAAGAAACACATCAACAATAATACAATAATAGTAGGGGACTTTAACACCCCCATCACTGAAAAGGACAGATCATCTAAGCAAAAGATCAACAAGGTAATAAAGGCCTTAAATGACACACTGGACCAGATGGACATCACAGATATATTCAGAACATTTTATCCCAAAGCAAGAGAATACACATTCTTCTCTAGTGCACATGGAACATTCTCCAGAATAGATCACATCCTAGGTCTTAAATCAGGTCTCAGCCGGTATCAAAAGATTGGGATAATTCCCTGTATATTTTCAGACCCCAATGCTCTGAAGCTGGAACTCAATCACAAGAGGAAATTTGGAAAGAACCCAAATACATGGAGACTAAGCAGCATCTTTCTGAAGAATTAATGGGTCAACCGGGAAATTAAAGAAGAATTGAAAAAATTCATGGAAACAAATGATAATGAAAACATAACGGTTCAAAATCTGTGGGACACAGCAAAAACAGTCCTGAGAGGAAAATATATAGTGGTACAAGCCTTTCTCAAGAAACAAGAAAGGTCTCAGGTACACAACCTAACCCTACACCTAAAGGAGCTGGAGAAAGAACGAGAAAGAAACCCTAAGCCAAGCAGGAGAAGAGAAATCATAAAGATCAGAGCAGAAATCAATGAAATAGAAACCAAAAAAACAAGAGAACAAATCAACAAAATTAGGAGCTGGTTCTTTGAAAGAATTAATAAGATTGATAAACCCCTGGCCAGACTTATCAAAAAGAAAAGAGAAAGGACCCAAATAAATAAAATCATGAATGAAAGAGGAGAGATCACAACTAACACCAAAGAAATACAAACTATTATAAGAACATACTATGAGCAACTCTACGCCAACAAATTTGACAATCTGGAAGAAATGAATGCATTCCTAGAGACATATAAACTACCACAACTGAACCAGGAAGAAATAGAAAGCCTGAACAGACCCATAACCAGTAAGGAGATTGAAACAGTCATTAAAAATCTCCAAACAAACAAAAGCCCAGGGCCAGACGGCTTCCCGGGAGAATTCTTCCAAACATTTAAAGAAGAACTGATTCCTATTCTCCTGAAACTATTCAAAAAAATAGAAATGGAAAGGAAACTTCCAAACTCATTTTATGAGGCCAGCATCACCTTGATCCCAAAACCTGATAAGGATCCCATCAAAAAAGAGAACTACAGACCAATATCCTTGATGAACACAGATGCGAAAATTCTCACCAAAATACTAGCCAATAGGATTCAACAGTACATTAAAAGGATCATTCACCACGACCAAATGGGATTTATGCCAGGGCTGTAAGGTTGGTTCAACATCCACAAATCAATCAATGTGATACAATACATTAATAAAAGAAAGAACAAAAACCATTTGATACTCTCAATAGATGCTGAAAAAGCATTTGACAAAGTACAGCATCCCTTCCTGATCAAAACTCTTCAAAGTGTAGGGATAGAGGGCACATACCTCAATATCGTCAAAACCATCTATGAAAAACTCACCGCAAATATCATTCTCAATGGAGAAAAACTGAAAGCTTTTCTCCTAAGGTCAGAAACACAGCAGGGATGTCCATTATCACCACTGCTATTCAACATAGTACTAGAAGTCCTAGCCTCAGCAATTGACAACAAAAGGAAATTAAAGGCATCCAAATCGGCAAAGAAGAAGTCAAACTAACACTGTTTGCAGATGATATGATACTATATGTGGAAAACCCAAAAGACTCCACTCCAAAACTGCTAAAACTTGTACAGGAATTCAGTAAAGTGTCAGGATGTAAAATCAATGCACAGAAATCAGTTGCATTTCTCTACACCAACAAGACAAAAGAAAGAGAAATAAGGAGTCCATCCCATTTTCAATTGCACCCAAAAGCACAAGATACCTAGGAATAAACCTAGCCAAAGAGGCTAATAATCTATACACAGAAAACTATAAAGTACTCATGAAAGAAATTGAGGAAGACACAAAGAAATGGAAAAATGTTCTATGCTCCTGGATTGGAAGAATAAATATTGTGAAAATGTCTATGCTACCTAAAGCAATCTACACATTTAATGCAATTCCTATCAAAGTACCCTCCATCTTTTTCAAAGAAATAGAACAAATAATCCTAAAGTTTATATGGAACCAGAAAAGACCTTGAATAGCCAAAGGAATATTGAAAAAGAAATCCAAAGTTGGTGGCATCACAATTCTGGACTTCAAGCTCTATTACAAAGCCGTCATAATCAAGACAGCATGGTACTGGCAGAAAAACAGACATAGATCAATGGAGCAGAATAGAGAGCTCAGAAATAGACCCTCAACTCTATGGTCAACTAATCTTCGACAAAGCAGGAAAGAATGTCCAATGGAAAAAAGACAGCCTCTTCAATAAATGGTGTTGGGAAAATTGGACAGCCCCTTGCAGAAAAATGAAATTGGACCATTTCCTTACACCACACATGAAAATAGACTCAAAATGGATGAAGGACCTCAATGTGAGAATGGAATCCATCAAAATCCTTGAGGAGAACACAGGCAGCAATCTCTTCGAACTCAGCCACAGCAACATCTTCCTCGGAACATCGCCAAAGGCAAGGGAAGCAAGGGCAAAAATGAACTATTGGGATTTTATCAAGATAAAATGCTTTTGCACAGCAAAGGAAACAGTTAACAAAACAAAAAGACAACTGACAGAATGGGAGAAGATATTTGCAAACGACATATCAGATAAAGGGCTAGTGTCCAAAATCTATAAAGAACTTAGCAAACTTAACACCCAAAGAACAAATAATCCAATCAAGAAAGGGGCAGAGGACATGAACAGACATTTCTGCAAAGAAGACATCCAGATGGCCAACAGACACATGCAATAGTGCTCCATATCACTCGGCATCAGGGAAATACAAATCAAAACCACAATGAGATATCACCTCACACCAGTCAGAATGGCTAAAATTAACAAGTCAGGAAATGACAGATGTTGGCGAGGATGTGGAGAAAGGGGAACCCTCCTACACTGTTGGTGGGAATGCAAGCTGGTGCAACCATTCTGGAAAACAACATGGAGGTTCTTCGAAATGTTGAAAATAGAACTACCCTATGACCCAGCAATAGCACTACTGGGTATTTACCCTAAAGATACAAACATAGTGATCCAAAGGGGCACGTTCACCCGAATGTTTATAGCAGCAATGTCCACAATAGCCAAACTATGGAAAGAACCTAGATGTCCATCAACAGATGAATGGATAAAGAAGAAGTGGTATATATACACAATGGAATACTATGCAGCCATCAAAGGAAATGAAATCTTGCCATTTGCGATGACATGGATGGAATTAGAGGGTATCATGCTTAGCAAAATAAGTCAAGCGGAGAAAGACAACTGTCATATGATCTCCCTGATATGAGGAAGTGGAGATGCAACATGGGGGGTAAAGTGGGTAGGAGAAGAATAAATGAAACAAGATGGGATTGGGAGGGAGACAAACCATAAGTGACTCTTAATCTCACAAAACAAACTGAGGGTTGTTGCGGGGAGGGGTGGGGAGAAGAGGGGTGGGGCTATGGACATTGGGGAGGGTATGTGCTATGGTGAGTGCTGTGAAGTGTGTAAACCAGGCGACCTGTACCACAGACCTGTACCACTGGGGATAAAAAATATTTTTTTTATTAAAAACAATTAAAATTATTAAAAGAAAAGTCAAAAGCTGCCTAAAAGGCTTCAAATATTGGCTGATTGACTAGCCACCTGGCAAATGGGTTCTAGAAAATGCAAGGATCCAAGAAATAGCAGGACTTCAACTCCCAAGACTCCATGAACTTGGATCTAGCTCTGGAGGTCAGAGTTACAGTCAGCTACATCCTTGTGTGAAGCAGGAGTCAACAACCTTGTGTCAAACAAGGAGCTCACAACCAAATGTTCCCAACATGGAGAGACCATTTCTATCTATAACCTTCTATTCTCATCTTCTTGCCTCAGCTCCTATGGAAATGAGTTTAGTGTTAATCAATGTGATGGTATAACCATCCTCACCTGCTTTATCAGGTTGCTTTGTAGAATATTTAATCATTGCATGTCATATACCTGTTACTCAACGAAGAATAATACATCTTTATACACATCAACAGAGAAAGAGAAATAACCAAGAAAGGAAAGAACAATGAGTATCAATGACATCACTAGATAAATAATGCAGTGATATAAAAAAATATCTATCTATTTATTTATTTATTTATTAGATTTTACTTATTTGAGGCAGATAGTATGAACAGGGGGAAGAGGAAGAGGAAGACGGTGAAGTAGGTCCCTGCTAAGCAGGGAACCTGACGGGGGGCTTGACCCTGAGATCATGAGCTATGCCAAAGGAGATGTTTAACTGCTTAAGCCATGCAGACAACCCAAATTTTCTTTACTTTAAAAATAAATTTTGAAAGAATCTGAGGCCTGACTTGGATGCCTGGAGGACAAACTCATTCAAATAAAAATATTCTCAGAGACACTTTAAACATTTTTTTTAAAGATTTTATTATTTATTTATTTATTTGACAGACAGAGATCACAAGTAGGCAGAGAGGCAGGCAAAGAGTGAGGAGGATGCAGCCTCCCAGCTGAGCAGAGAGCCAGATGCCAGGCTTTATTCCAGGACCCTGAGATCACAATCTGAGCTGAAGGCAGAGGCTTTAACCCACTGAGCCACTCAGGCATCCCCCAAACATTTTTTTTCCCCAAGGGAGTTTTTTCGAAATCCAAATTTAAACCTTTACCACCACAAAGAAAAACTATTCTGAAAGCTGGACATGTGCCAGGAGGCTGAGCTATGAATAACAGAGACAAACTTACTTTGCAACTTTGCATTAGAAAAGGATGGCCCCAGAAGAACAGAAAATGTAGAGGGTGGATAGAGGGTTAGAAGGAAAAACAGCCTGAAAGGTATCTGAATAGAGCAGAGGGCTGGATAATTGAGCAAGACTTGGTAAAGAACGGGCTCTGTCAGATTAATTGGGGGAGGAAGGCAAGTGAATGTGGGCGTGACTCTAATAATAAGATAATGGAACCTTTCAGGTAGCATTGTCAAGATGCAAAATCCTGCTTTGGAGCTGCAAATGCATACTGAACAAAGAAGCTGGGCTGGGAACATATTTTTTTTTCCCCTCATAATCAATAAAATTAATAAATTGATATTTATATTGATGATGATTACACTGTCTCATGCTCCTAACTTCATTGTATTTTAAGACCACAACAAATAAAAATACAGATAGAGATGCATTGTGGTAAAAAGATGCCTAGCTAAGGAGTCAGGAAGCTTCATGCAACCTACCAGCTGAGAGGTGTGTGCAGGTTCCTCTTGAGTTCACTCAGCTGTGAAATGAGCAGTTGGAATTTAGGGAACTTGAGCAAAGGTGTATGTAGGTATTCATCTGGGTATTCCAAGAATGTCTTGAGATTGCAGATAATAGTGTATGTGTGTGCAGTTTTCAGGGGAGAGGATGAGTCTGTAGCTTTCATCAGACCCTCAAGGGACATGAGGTGCAAACACTATCAACCACCACTAAATTGGATCATATCTAAGGAACATTTTAGCTCACTGATACTAAAGGTAATGGAATGCATAGAAAAGGAAACTGAAATGTCCTTACATACATCAGAACCTATGAAAATTGGTTATTTGAAGGCAAACTGTCTATGGGATAAATTGTCATACACAATTTTAACATAACTAGATTATGTTCTTCATGGATGAATGCCTTAATTTTGATTCTCCAAAAGGACACACCAAGAGGTGCAAGTACAGGTGGTTTCCAGGGAGAGAATCCCACAGAATATAAGTGAGGAATGGAGACGTGAGAAGGGAAAGGGGTTGTTGATGAATCAGTAACTGCTATCAGCAAGTGGGACACAATTCCACCGGGGGGAGGGGTGCAGCTATAGACCATATGGAACATACCTTAGGATTGTCTCAATAAGGTGGGAATACAAACTCATGAAGATGGTATTAATGTATCCAAGGACTCCCATCCCACATCAACTGAGGTTGCCCCTTGCCATAAAATCCATCTGCTTTGCACATGGGCATAGGGACTCCATTGCAGGTAGAGGAAATTTCAAGTAGAGAAGTGGAGAAACACAAGCATTTAGGCAGGAGAAGTGAGCATAAATGGACAGACAACACAGCTTCCCTTGGCCTCTGTGCCTGAGAAGATACGAGGTGTGGAATGAACAAACTGGACCTGGCACACGAGTCCAATCAGATTCCTACTTGATGACTATCTTTGCAAGCCATGAGCCCATAAAGGCTGGGAACAATGCATGGGTAAGAGTGTGGGCCTATCCCTGAGGCAAGAAAAACAAAAGCAAAAATAACTATTGGGACCTCATCAAAATAAAAACCTTCTACACAGCAAAAGAAACAATCAACACATTTAAAGGTAAACTACAGAATGGGAGAAGATATTTGCAAATGACATAGCTGATAAAGGGTTAATATTCAAAATATATAAAGGACTTATACAACTCAACACCCAAAAACCAAATAATCCAATTAAAAAATGGACAGAAGACATGAACAAACATTTTTCCAAAGAAGACATAGAGATGGCCAATAAACACATGAAAAGATGCTCATTATCACTCATTATCAGGGAGATTCAAATCAAAACCACAATGAGGTATCACCTCACACCTCTCAGAATGGCTGAAATCAACAACACAAGAAATAACAAGTGTTGACAAGGATGGGGAGAAAAAAGAACACTTACATACTATTGGTGGGAATACAAACTCATGCGTTGAGTATGGCATTTCCTCAAAAAGTTAAAAATAGAGCTAGCCTATGACCCAGCAGTCATACCGAAAGATTACAAAAACACTAATTCAGAAGGATACATGCACTCTGATGTTTATAGTAGCATTATTTACATTATATAATGGAATATTATTCAGCCATTAAAAGGATGAAATCTTGGGGTGCCTGGGTGGCTCAGTGGGTTAAAGCCTCTGTCTTCGGCTCAGATCATGATCTCAGGGTCCTGGAATTAAGCCCCGCATTGAGCTCTCTGCTCAGCAGGAAGCCTGCTTCCTCCTTTCTCTCTGCCTGCCTCTCTGCCTACTTGTGATCTCTCTCTGTCAAATAAATAAATAAAATCTTAAAAAAAAATAAGAATGAAATCTTGCCATTTGCAATGACATGGAACTATGGAGCTAGAGCATATTATGCTAAGTGAAATAAGTCAGTCAGAAAAAGACAAATAGCATATGATTTCACTCATGTATGAAATTAAGAAACAAAAGAAACAAACAAAGGGGGAAAAATGAGAGTCAAATCAAGGAACGACTAAGCATAGAGAAGGAACTGTTGGTTACCAGAGGAGAGACAGGTGGGGGATGGAGAGACAGAGGAGAGACAGGTGGGGGATGGGGGAAATAGGTGATGGAGATCACCTATTGTGATGAGCACTGAGTAATGTATAGATTTTTGAATCGCTGCATTATACACCTGAAACTAATATCACACTGTATGTTAACTACCTGGAATTAAAATAAAAACTTAAAAAAAAATGTGTCAGCTCAGATACCTGCCTACAGTCACATCCTGGCTCTGCTGTGTAGCCTTGTGCAAGTTAGGTGACATCTCTGTGCCTCAGTTTCTTCATCTGTAATATGGGGATTTATTCATGCAATAGCTGTTCACTGAGTACACCCCATGTGCCATGCTGGGTTAGGCATTGGGGGGCTGTAACTGCCCAGGTAAAGCTTATGTCCTGGGGGTGGGGGCATTCTGGATAAATAAAAAATATGTGCACCAAAGTCCAGCAAGTCAGAGGGTAAATAGGACAGAGAATCTTGGGGAGGGGTTTAGTTTAAGGGTAGAAAGGAAGGTATTCTGATAAGATAAGGTAAGGTATTCTGATAAGAGGTATTCTGAGTAGAGACACAAGTAAATTGGGAAAGGTGTGCAGACTCTGGGAGAAGAATGTCCTTTTTTGAGGAAACATTGACTGAAATAACTCTTCATAGGAGACGTGAAGCCCAGATGGGTTAGCATCAGCACAGGAGGCTCAGAGGATGTGCCTGGCATATGGGAAGCAATCCTGCCTATTATTATTATTATTGTGGTTATTATTACTATTACTATCATTACATTATCATTAATTTTATTTTGAGTATCCTTTGATCTAAGTCTTGACTTGTGAAGTAACCACACTCTCTTTTGAAGGTCGTTCCTGGGAACAAAACAAGAGCTTCTCGTTCTAACAATCTAGGAGCAGTGGAATTGGAGGGACCTCAGAATATTGTGTAAAGGAAACTTTAGAATAAAGCAGGCATCTAAGAAGCCTCCCGGCTTCTTCCTAACACAGGGGATGAGCTGGCTGGAGGTTGTAACTGATTTGGGGAGAGGGGAAGGCAGCTGTCATAAAGCTGTGTTACTGTGATAAGCCCAGGCCATGTCCTTCTGTCCCGTGGGCATGTCCGTCTGTCCCATCCCTCCCCCCTTCCTCATACTGAGCCATGTAAGGGCTGGCCCTTGGCACCTCTGGAGTGTTCTCCCATGTTGTCCCACCTTTCTGAGAATATGCTCGTGGCCCTGTCCAGTAACATAGTCCAAAAGGTCAGCAACAATCCCATTGCCCTGCTGAGGAAGGGGCTAAGTGTCTTGGTCTTTTGGGGCTTCTATAACAGACTACCAGAGACGGGGTTGGGGGTGTGCTCATAAACAACAGAAACTTATTTCTCACAGTTGTGCAAGCTGGAAAGATCAAATTCAGTGTCTGGTGGTCCTGCTTCCTGGCTTGTGTTTCTACTGCCCTCACTGGTTGGAAAGGGTAAGGGAATTTTCTGGAGCCTCTCTTATAAGAGTGTAAATCCCATTCACAGGGGATTCACCCTCATGACCTAATCACCTCCCAAACATTCTGCTGATGGCACTAAGCAAATAAGATCTGGACTTAGAGGGCCCTGAAGCAAAGATGAATTAACAGATATTTCAAATAGGTGCTGTATATCTATATGCTGCCAGAATAACCCTGTTGGGAAAGGCTTGCTAATTGGCTTTCAGGAGAAGTGCTGGGGCCAGCAGATGTGTGCAGCTAGGAGAGAGAGGCCCCTTCTCCCTGGCAGAAGCCCCCAGCCAGCTGGTGTCTGTGGAGAACAGAACTAGAGGCTCCTAGGGGCAGAACAGGGGAGCAGGTCTCCCAAGCCAGAATGGCCTAATGTCTGTGTGCAGAGACCTTCTCTATGGCCTTCCGGAGCCCAGGATGCAGCCCCATTCTCATGGATTCACAGGTAAGGGTGGGAGAGATAGGGGAAGAGAAAGGAGGCAAGGAGAGCAGGGGCAGCCTTAACTGTGAGATCAGGTAACTCAGGCAAGGGGGCCGGGTCTTGTGGGGGTGCAGGTTACTGGCATCCCTGAAGGCATCCTGTCCTAAGACCCAGAAAAGAAACATGGGATGTTTGCTTGTTGCAAATGTCTCACTTCATTTTCTCAGGCAGGAATCATTATTAACCCCATTTTAAAGCTGAGAATGCTAAAGGAGAGAAAAACGAAGTAACTTGTTTGAGGTCCCAGAGCTGGCAGGTGTAGAGCCCATAATTGCCCCCAGGATCCTGAGGGACCCAGCCTCATTCAGTGCCCTCTGCTCCTCCTGACTGCTGGGGGCAGGGCAGTGTTTTTAAGGAGGGGTTTCTCCAATGTGTGCCTGTTGTTCTCAGTTGGATATGTAAAGTTTATTAATTTGTTAAAAACAACACAACAGGCCCCAAATGGAGTTCCTTATGCTAAGTCCCACATCACCAAAGTGAGACCTAATTTACTTACAGTTTAGGGTCTCTCAAAAATGGAATTTTAAATTAGTCCGTCAGGAATCACCTGGTCAGCACTAGCAAGGTAATCTGCCTGGCAGACCTCTGCCATCCGCTAGAGGAAAGTAGCATGGAGATAATCAACTCACTTTTTTTTTTTTTTTTTTTTTCCCCTTCAGTGTAACCTCCTGTTCTCATTCCCTTCTGCTTATAAAAACTTTTTATTTTTCACAACTCCTATGAGTTCCTTTCCATTGGCTGAATTGGATGTGGCCTGATTCATATATCATTCAATAAAGCCAATAAGATGTTTAAAATTACTCAGCTGAATTGTTTTATAATAAAATTGTTTTGAGACAGTCTTGTTGAACTTGGTCAATGTGGTAATGTTGGCTGTGAGTGGACAAAGATCTGTGTAGTGTTTATACCTCCCCATGTCACATGTGAGTGAGTGTATGCATAATGCTGGCCATATCTAATCATTTCTCCATCTCTTGTAGGTGACATTTATTGAATCTACCAATACCGGACACTGTTGTGAATCCCTGGTACATATTCTCCCATTCAATGTTTAGAACAATGTGGGTACAAATTTTATTTCCATCCTCAGATGAAAAAATGGGGTACAGAGAAGGTGCATGATCCTCTAAAGGTCACATGACCAGTAGGGGGATGGGACAGTGGCCCCAACCTATGGCATGGGTCCTGCATGGTGACCTGACCAGGGGCTTCATGATTATACTGTGCTGCTTCTGTGATCCAAGCTGTAAGTGTTTACCAATGTTTGTGTGAATGTTTACCTATGACCTTAAAAACAGAAGAGACAAAGAAATTGTGAAATTTAAAAAAAAACGAAACAAAACACAGGAGAAAGCGTCAAGATGTAGAAGAAACCCTATTCCCCCAAATATACACAAGGGATGACTAGACCAGCAAAAGGCAAATGTCATTCATGACTGATTTCTTTGAGGAATAAAGAGGAAGAAGTTTCTGCTTTAAGGACATTTTACAGTGAGTATTAGAACCTAAATGAGCAAAAAGAAAAAAGAGAGTGAACATGGAATTATTATTTGAACAAGGAAGGAAAATATATATAAATGAAGATAGGTTAGCTCTTGGTGGACACCTTCTTCCACAGTGTATGCAGGCATGGAGACCAGTCTTTGTCCTGTGCTCTCCTGCCCCAGGCAGCATGCCTGTTTGCCCTTGGAGAGCTCAGGCTCCAGCGTGGCAGGGAGAACTGACCCGAGCAGTGACAAGCCACCTCCTTCTCTAGGACAGGGGAGCTGTTTATGCTGAGCTGGGTTACCCATAGCTAGACCTCAACTAGAAGGATGGGGTAGAGCGAGGTGGTAGCTTCCCATCAAATGAGGAAGAGGCATTCTTTCCAGGCAGCCACACAGCCTGGGACTCTAGCAGAGCCACACACAAGGGAAAGGTGTGTCTTCCTTCCTGTGGGACTCACTATGTACCGAGGAGGACCACCAGGAGCAAGCAGGGCTCCACTGCCCCACCCCAGGGTTCTGGACCTATCAGACACGGCCCTGTGTCTCATGCACCAGCTCTCAGGTTTCCTTCTCTTAAAATGGAAACAACAAAATATGCACTGAAACTCCACTACAGGAGTACAAAGATGGGACATGGACAAACAGCCCAGGTCACACCCTCCACTTTGCTTTCCTGGGGATGCCATAACAAATGCCCAAAATGGGTAGTTTAAGGAAACAGAAATTTATTCTTTCACAGTTCTGGATGCTGGGCTTCCAAAGCCTCTACAGGTGGTTCTGCCTCATGTCTTGCAGTTTTCGGAAGCCCAGGCTTGCCTTGCCTGGTGGACTTAGCACTCCAGTCTCTGCTCTGCATTCCTCCCCTTCATGTCTAGGTCTCTGGGTCTCTCACCCTTTTCTTTCTTTTTTTTTTTTTTTCCAAAGATTTTATTTATTTATTTGACAGATAGAGATCACAAGTAGGCAGAGAGGCAGGCAGAGAGAGAGGAAGGGAAGCAGGCTCCCTGCTGAACAGAGAGCCCAATGCAGGGCTCTATCCCAGGACCCTGAGACCATAACCTGAGCAGAAGGCAGAGACTCAACCCAGGCACCACCCAGGCGTCCCTCTCTCACCCCTTTCTATAAGAACGTTAATCATATTGAATTAGAGTGCACCCTAATGACCTCACCTTAACTCAATTACATCTGCAAAGACCCATTCACAGATACTGGTTAGGACTTCAACAAATCTTTTGGGGAAACACAATTTAACCCATAACATCCTCTAGTGGGAGCTTTTCAAGGAACAGTGGAATTTACCCCTTTTGCAGCATCCCTGTGTGATTAAGAGACCTGTACCCCTGGGGATAAAAATATATTATATGTTTATTTAAAAAAATAAATAAATTTAATAAATTAAAAAAAAAAAAGATCCATGCACCATCATGGTAAATGGCTTATCAACACCTTCTCATTGGCTGCCTTTCCTCCTACTTCCCCCACCTCCCCTGCCATTATTCCCTTACCGCCCAAATAAACTACCTCCTCTTGAACCCAACCTAAGACACAAGCTGTAAGTTCATGGCTTTGGTGGTAGAGGAAGAGGGATGGGGCAGGATCAGCCCCGTTGAGGGTACTTCATCTTTAGATCAAGCACCAGGGAGCCTATGGCGCAAGGAGAGCACATGTGCTAGATGGAATAAGCATGACCCAGGCTGTGCCCAGGAGCTGGGGAAGGATCAGGGTCCTCTCTTCAGCAGCACCAGCATAGGCCCTGGTTCATCCAGCAAAACTGGTGGCCTCTGTGATCTGGCACTCAACTTAGACCCTACCCTACCCACCCCACATAGATATCCTCTTTAAATAGCTCAGGACCCCTTGGTAATCCCCTTGGTATGGACAATTAGACCCTGTATGAGAATCCCCCTGTGCAAGGGGGAGAATCCCTGTGTAAGAATCCCCCTATTTGGCTGCAGAGGGATGCCAAGTCCATTCTCCCCTTAGGAAGCATTCTGCCTAAGCCTCCTGTCCCATGGCATCTGACTCAGACCCAGAAGTGTGAACACACATTTTCTAGAGAGAGAAGCAAAAGCACTTCCAAGCAAAAGAACACCTAACAAGATGGCAGTGAGGTCCTATTGAGTGTCCAGAGAGCATGAATTCCAGAAGCAGTCCATTGCTGCTGGGGTGGCAATCCAACCTCCACAGTTAAAAGAACATGACTGTGCTTTAGGGCTCTAGCTTAAGAAAGGTGAAAGGTCAGCCTGGGTGGGCAGGATGATAGTGCAGTGGTGGGGCATGGAGGACAAGAGACGTATGTCCCTGATTATGAACACTAGGCAACAGCACACCACATCAACTAAAAATGAGGTGCTTTCTCTACCTCAGCAAGATCTTCTCTCAGCTCTGGGGTTTTGGCATGCACAGGAGGAATCTATACAGACCCTTAAACATGAGGCACATTCTTCTCTCCTCACCAGTATCAGAGCTTTTGAATGGATTTTGGAGTTTAATGAAATGTAATTTGGAAGAAGCTCCTACCAGTACAATGAAAAATGTCAGACTTGGTGGAGTGATGTCACCAAGATGGTGCAACACAGGTTGTTTCTGATTTTGCTCTCCCTCACAAGAACAACTAACAATAATTCAATAACAGACACCACTGAGACAATCCTAGAACACTAGGGTGAGCCCAAAGCACCCCCTTTACCACAGAGACCAAGACTGAAAGAGTAAGGGAAGTAGCCAACACTGACTACATTGCCCCTCCCCCAGGCCAGTGCAGCACCACGTGGAGAGGTCTCTCCTGAGCTTCTAGCCCCACCAGTGGGAAAAGAAAACCCAGGGGGGACAACCAGCCCCCAGCTTCGTGGGTCTCTTTGTGAGAGCCCCTACTCTGGTCTCACACCATGGGAATTGCAGGGGAATCTGACTGTGTTGGCTTCAAGGGGGGGAGGGGCTTGCACAACCAGCACATGGATCTTGGCAGATGGAGTTCATACCTGCAGTGTTCAGGTTGTAAATCCCACCAGTGGCTTTGCTCATCTTTGTAGAACCAAGTCAAGGGTGCATTCGTACCAGGGAACTCACTGGGGTACAGATATGCTTGATTCAGATTCCAAAACAACTAATTCTGCTGTCCTTAGAGCCTGTTTTTTCCCCACCCAGGCAATGAGCTGAGTCATAGTGCCAGCCACTGGGGAGAAGGGGACTGACAAGAGGACCTGGAAGCTATGTAGCCAGCCCAGCAACACTCAGCTGAGGGGCAGAAAGGGCAGGTGATTGTCCCCAGAGCAAAGCCAGTTCTGGGTGTGCTATGCCCAGACAAGAGGATTCATTCATAGCCAAAGCTGAGGAAAGCTCCTGGCCCCTCCCACCTGGAAAGAGAACAACTTCCTTTGGACAGAGAAATAGGAGGTCAGGACAGACATTAGGGACACTATGTCCCCTACCTATCTAGCAGCCAAAGGGGCTCAGAGGATCAAGACCTGGGCTCCACTGAGCCCTGCATTCACTGTCATATGTCTTAGGTAAGTCCCTCAAATTTTAAGTCTGTTTTCAATTCTGTAAACTTGAAATAGACCCTGCCAAAGGGATGTGAAAATCACACAAGACACAAAGGGGGAAGATGCAAAAGTAGGCCACTGTGATAATTACAATTTGACAGAGTAACTAGTATTTCCCCAGCACTTTACACTCTCCATGAATTTTTCACACCTTCCTTCCTTTGATCAGAGCAAAAGCAAAAATGACACACCCAGGTGCTCCCCCTGCCCTTGTAGCTCAGCTCATTCTTCTAATTAGTCAGTAATTGTTTGAGCCCATAGCTGGGGCTGTACTAACTCTGCTGCCACCTGCAGAACCAGACTCTGGTGGAGGCTTTCCAGAGGGCCTGGGAATGGGATCTAGGATGCACAGAGAGTATCCCAGGAAGAGTGAAATTGAACATAGATAGCCCTCTTTATTCATACACTATGGTCCAGCTCTGCATGGTCCGCTTGGGTAGTCACTACTCAGGTGAGATTATTTAAGTTTAATATGAATTAATTAAAATGAAATTAAATGGAAGTCAGTCTCTCTGTTCTCAGAGCCACATGTCAAGTGCTCTTTTTTTTTTTTTTTTAATTTATTTTTTATTTTCAGCATAACAGTATTCATTATTTTTCACCACACCCAGTGTTCCATGCAATTCGTGCCCTTTATAATACCCACCACCTAGTACCCCAACCTCCCACCCCCCACCCCTTCAAAACCCTCAGATTGTTTTTCAGAGTCCATAGTCTCTCATGGTTCACCTCCCCTTCCAATTTCCCCAGCAATCAGACAACAAAAGGAAATTAAAGGCATCCAAATCGGCAAAGAAGAAGTCAAATTATCACTCTTTGCAGATGATATGATACTATATGTGGAAAACCCAAAAGACTCCACTCCAAAACTGCTAGAACTTATACAGGAATTCAGTAAAGTGTCAGGATATAAAATCATTGTCAAGTGCTCTTGACACATGCGCTCATAACCACATGTGGCTGTTGGCTACCATATTGGACAGTGAAGATATAGAAATGATTGTCATGGTAGGAGATCAAGCCACAGTGGTCCTCACTGCACAATGATTACCATGTGTTTTTCTCAGCCTTGTTCTAGGGTTACATTGACAATGTCCACACCCAAGAGTATCTATTCTTTTATTATTATATGGGGAATAGAGGAAGACCACCCTGCAGGGCATAGGTCCTACACAGTGAGAAGCACTTTGGCAGAACCACCTGCAAATATCTCAGTATGCTCAGAGCCAGGTGGGATTGTCTCCTTTGACGGATTGCAAAAGTGATGCTTAGTGCATAACAGGAGACATGAACTTGGCTCTGAGTGCAGGTTCCGTCCCTACTCTGGGCCTTCTTGAACAAGGCTCTTGTCCCTGAATATTGCTTCTGTCCTCAATAATTATGCTTTGGCAGGAGGCTGTAGATTGACCCACTCCAGCTAGGAGAGCACACATTGCTTGTTGAGGAA
This sequence comes from Mustela nivalis, assembly GCF_964662115.1. Taxonomy (NCBI): domain Eukaryota; kingdom Metazoa; phylum Chordata; class Mammalia; order Carnivora; family Mustelidae; genus Mustela; species Mustela nivalis. Next base: position 97,022,492 of record NC_139027.1, read on the forward strand.
AGTGGCCATCCTGTGAGTCTTTCACAGAGCAGCCCCCTCATGACCAGGCACACAGTAAGAGATTATACTCGGTTTGTTTGCTTCCCTGATGGCTATTTAAATCTTGGTAAGAGACTTGACATTTCTGTAGTTCGATTTCCCCCAGTAGTACTGGGCATCAGTCTATTCAAGATTTCTGACAATAATATATCCAGAAAGTGTAAATGAGTTCTTTGAGGTTCTGAGCAAAGCTGTATTATAAAGATTACCCAAGTCACTACCAAAGTCATGATGTTCTGACTACCAAAGAGGTTAAATGAAACCCAAATCAAAGACATAAAGTACAAACAAAAACTCTTTCTTTTTTTCTCTTTTTTGAGTACTCTGTCTTCCTCCAAAGGTTTCAGTGTGCTTTGTAGCTCCAGTCCAGAGATTTAGCACCTAGGTGGAAACTGGCTCTATGCAATGATATGAAGAGAGGCCATGAGGTTCAGAGAACTTCTGAAGACTGTGAGGCATGATCCTGGAGTTGGAGCAGCTCATGTGGCCCTGAACACACTACTCTTTGAAACTGAGTTTCCTTACATGTAAAGTGAGACAGAGTACTGCACAGGATTTCAGTACAGAATAAAAGAGACGTATGTCCAGGCTTAACTCACAGAACCCCCTGAAGTGGAGCTGTGACCTCTTTACATTGAGAAGGGGAAACCTCAGAGTGAGTGGCCAGCCTCTGAGCTCACTCAGACCCACAGTACATCCGCAGCCCCTTCCCCAGCACTGCTGGTCCCAGCTCCAGTATGCCCATGGACTCATACCTGCAGCACCCCCAGATCATACCAGTTTTGGTCTAGAACCTGACACCAGCCAACCCGAAGTCCAGTGTTGTTTTATAGACTTGGCATCATGATGTGCTTGTGCCAGAACCCCCCATGGCCACCTTGCCCTCTCCAAGTCTCTGTTCCTGAATTAGCACTGACTTCTCATAGCAACCTTGGATGAGACCTAGACAGAAAGAGGGCCACTGACACCTCCGGGTGGACATCGGTCCTAAGTCAGATGGCACATAGGCCAAGTACCTATGCTGTGGGTTGAATTTCCTCCGCCTTTTTCTCCTGTCAGCTTCTTTCCTTCTGGTGGCCTGCTTTGGCTCTCCATACTGGGCAGAGCAGCCAGGTGTGCCATCATAGTGGGACCTGGGGGAAGAGTTCACCTACCTCAGATCTGGAAAAAAAGTTATAAATCAATAAAATAAACTGTTAAGTAAAAAGCATTCTATCCTCCTGCATTCAAAAATACACCTGCAAATATCCTACAGTTGTAACCTTAGGAGTTTCATGCTGGAATGTGGCATTGTTAAGGAAGCCATCCTGTTATCGCCAGTCTAGGAACACCTACTCCTCTTCCCACCCCAAATCCACTTCCACTGTGAGCTGCCCTGACCATAGGCAGGGGGACACTCTGGCCACATATCCAATTTTGTCTGTACTCCCATGTTAGGTCTCCAATTTAGGGGTGCACTGAGCAGCCCCAAGGAGGGCTGTTCTGGGGAAGGAAGGCTCTTGCCAGGCCATAAAGAGAGGTTCAGAGAGTTTGGGCAATCTCTTCAGGTCCCCAGACACTCCTCCAAAATCCTATTCCTAGATCTCATCTCTTACAACCCTTAGCTAGTTGTTATTAAGGTGCCCTGCCATGGATTTAAATTACATGCTTCCCCATTCTAAGCATCACCTAAGCTTCCTCCCATAGCAGCCAAGAGTTTGCCTCCTTCTCTTATGCACACCCATCCCTCACATGCATAATTTCAATCCATTCATGGTCCCCATACAGTTATATTATAAATTCATGTATGTAAGTATTCAGTGTTTACATCATTGTACTTACATAAAGATAGTTCATAGATGAGCACCAAATATGCAACATTATTTTGTTATTCTGGAGTATGTTTTTCAAAAATTTGTCTGCCATGAAGCTAACAATTAACTTGGCTTTTTATATGCCTAGGTTCCTATGAAATCATCACTAATTCATACCCTGACTCCACCCTTATTTTCCAAAATGGGACTCAGTAAATTGGACTATGGATGAACACTGACCTGTTTTCTCCTTTTTGTAAATAAAGTTGTACTGCAACACATCCACCCCCTGGATTTATGTTTTCCCCAGGTCTGTTTTCTCCCTATAATGGCTGAGTTGAACAGTTGCAACAGACTCTTGCAAAGTCCAGCACAAAATATTCACCATCTGGCCCTTTAAAAAAAAAAAAAAAAAGGTGCAAACATTTGGTCTAAATCACAGGGAAGTAAAAAGTGTTCCACCAATTCCATTTTCCTGACAACATCTCTCTGAGACCTCTCAGATCTATTTCTGTTGGGACTGATTGTTCTGATATGTTGGAGTAGAACTGTCATCCTGGAGTCACTTTGTCATCCTCAGATCCCCTTAAACTCTCTCTCAAGTTGTTTCCCCTTTTCTGGGTCTGCTGTCTTCTGGTTTCTTGGTTTAGTCCCTTGTTTTGGTGGAGCACATCCTCCAGCAGTTTTCTATGAAAGTGATTTTTTGAGACACACATGTTGTAAACTATCTACTATTGTGTTTATCAGGAATTTGGAGAAAAAAATGGTTAGAAATAATTTGGTTGAAAATAATTTTTCCCAGAATTTTCTACTGTTGGTGTTTTTACTGATACTTCTAAAACCACATTGATTTGGGCCCTTTGCAATGAGCTTTTGTTCTTCCTTTCTCTGTTGGGTATTAAGATTCTTCTCTCAGTTCTGACAAACTCCATATTTTCCCATCTCTTTTCCATGCCTTTGTCTTATGTCCTCTAACTCCCAGGTAATTTTTCACAGTTTTCTCTTCCAGATGGTCCATTAGGGTTTCCAGTTGTACCATCCTAATTTTACCTCCCATGGGTGCATTCATGTTATCTGCCCCTCTTTACTCCACAAAAGTTTGTTTGTTTATTTGTTTTTTTCCTACTACCTCTCCTGTTAGATCCATATTGAGCATTTCCTGTGTCTCATCTCGTATCCTCTCAGCCCACCTTTCCTCCAGACTTTGCTGCCTGGGTCAACTATGTAAAGGAGAGCCACTTCTCTTGAACCATTCATCTCTTGCTCCCTGTGCCAGGGCTCCTGTGCTATCACAGAATGTGTCCGCTGCAGAAACCACCTGGTGCTTACTCCTGCACTACTTGGAAGCACAAGAAAACAACACCCAAGGGGCAACCTGGACAATTTAGGGTATGGATCCTGTGGTAAATGCTCCCCACTCCCATCCTTTGTGCAGACAATTCTAAGGCACATTTGACACAATTTCCAAAGGAAGCTCAACAAGAGTGAGCTGAGTTGCCCACAGTGGTGATCTGTTCAAACCACGGGTTGAATGGTCTCTTTCTTTGTGTCTTTTTTCCTGTTTTCACCCCTGTTCTCTAGCATTACTTCCCCTGAATAAATTCTCCTCCAGTAAACTCTTACCTTAACATCTGTTTGGGTTCCTGTGAGGAACCCAAGCTAAGACAATGGTTGACCCATGATATCTGGTAATCTCAGGGTGTCCACACAATATTAAGAGGGTAGTATTAGGGACACCTGGGTGGCACATTGGTTGAGTGTCTGCCTTTGCCTAAGGTCATGATCTCAGGGTCTTCGGATCAAGTCCCACACAAGTCTCCTTGCTCAGCAGGCAGACCTCTTCTGTCTGCCACTCCCCCTACTTGTGGTTATGCTCTCTCTTTCTCTCTCTCTCTCTCTCTCTGAAAAATAAATAAAATCTTAAAAAAAGAGGGCAGTATTAAAAGGAAATAACCAGGAAGACAACAAATGGCAGAGACATTACTCAGCCCTAAAAAGAATGAGATCTTACCATTTGCAACAATATGGATGGGCCTAGTGAAATAAATCAGACAGAAAGACAAGTGGCTAAATTATTTCACTTACATGTGGAATCTAAAAAACAAAACAAATGAATAAACGATAAACAAAAAGCAGAAACAGATCCATAAATACAGAGAACAAACAGGTGATTGCCAGAGGGGAAGGAGGTAAAGGATGGGCAGAATAGGCTAAGAGGAGTGGGAGATCCAGGATTCCAGTTATGATTTGGATAACAGGGATAAAAGATGAAGCATGAGTAATATGGTCAATAAAATTGTAATAGCTTGGATATGGGGATAAAAGGTGCAGCATAAGGAATACAGTCAATAAACTATAATACCATTATACAGTGATGGAAGGCAGCTACACTTGTGGTGAATACAGCATAACATAGAGTTTTCCAATCATTATTTTGTACACCTGAAACTAAAATAATATTGTGTATTAATTGTATTAAAACAATGGCAAGGTCATAGAGTTAGCAGCTGTGTAATCAGGCCCTACCCACTGGCCTTTTTCAGGAAGATAAAGGAAAGCCCAAGTTCATTTCTCTACTGGTACAAAGCTATTGCCACCCAGGGAAATGTCTTCCTCAGTAGCCTGCATACAAAGAAAAAAAATCTGGGGGCACCTGGGTGGCTCAGTGGGTTAAAGCCTCTGCTTTCAGCTCAGGTCATGATCTCAGGGTCCTGGGATCGAGCCCCACATCTGGCTCTCTGCCTGTCAGGGAGCCTGCTTCCTCCTCTCTCTCTCTCTCTCTCTGCCTGCCTCTCTGCCTACTTGTGATCTCTGTCAAATAAATGGATAAAATCTTTAAAAAAAAATTCTGGAGCAATGGTGACACTAGATTTGAATGATTTTTAGTATTTACTTTGAGCCCCATTGAAATCTATGTGAACAGAAAGAGTCCAGAATTAAGTGGAAAATGATAAACCAGTTTCAAAGCTAAACTTTGTTAGTTCTTGAATGTTTTGAAAATGACACCTAGGTTCTGATACATTTGTAGACATGACAATCCATAATCTGAATTTAATAAAGAGAACAAAAATTCACAAATGACAAAGGAGAGTAAATCATACTATTTCTTTTATCATATTTATACTAACCCTAAACATACACTCAAGGGAAAAAGTCCCCCAAATGAAGCCAATATTTCAAATTGCAGCTTTAATATCGTCTTGCAAAGATACCTATCTACAGTTTAAGCTGTAGAAAAGGAACCTGTCCTGTGCCTCATTTATTAGTTTTGCTAATTTATCCTCCTGAAATGGTTAGTTAGATTGTGTTTGGATACAAGTGACAGAAAACCCGAGATAATACCCTAAATATAAAGTGGTTGTTTTGCTTCATGTGAGAAGTCAGAGGTAAGTGGTTCTTGCCAATGGCTTGGTGACTTAATAATGTCAAAATTGATGGCCTTTATAGTCTTTTGACTCTTCCTTCATGTTTGCAAAATGGCTGCTGCATCTCCAACCATCACAACTGTACTCAAGGTCAAAAGGGAGAGAGAGAGAGAGGAGAAAAAAGAATGTCAGTGTCAGACACATCTGTTTCTTGTTACTGAGAAAGCAAAAGGTTTCTGAGAAGTCCCACAGAAAGATTCTTTCAGGTTTCATTGGACGGAACTAGGTCATCTAATCTCCCCTCAGCTGCAAGGTAAGCCAGGAAAGCTAAAAACAGAATGATCAGTTGCCTGTGGCTACAACAATAAACCTCTAAAATTATGATCCTGATAGCAAAGAGGACAACAGATGGATGCAATGTTGACACTTTTGATCATGTTCCCTACAAGCAGAGTCTGAGATGGGGGTTCTTGCAAACTGATTTATTGAGGGAGGGCTCACAGGAGAAAACAATGAAGTGAGGGAATCAGAACGTGGCAGGCAACATGTGATTTCATCAGAAGTCTAGCACCTGCCTGATACTGAGGACTAAATTCTGTGACCTTTTGCATTTGAAGGAAGGCCTCTGGCCCCTCGCATGGAGTCTGGGTGTATCTCTGACAACTTTGACAAAAGGAAGTGGTAGGAGTGGCACTATGATTGTTTCTAGGCCAGGCCCTAAGGAACTGTTAGCTGCGACATCCTATCTCTTAGAGCCCTGACCTGTCAGATAAGAGGCCCAACCACCCTCCTGGAGACACCACACAGAGACCCTGAGATATCATGAAGAGGGACAAGGTCCCAGCCAGGCTCAGGTTTCTAACTGTCCCCACCAAGGCACCAGGCAAGTAAGTGAACCTGTTTGTGACCCTTGGGACCAATCCATCTGACAGCTAAAGACACTATAAGCCACAGACAACACTATGTGGAGCAGAAGAATTGCCCAGCTGAGCCTTTCCCAAATCCCTCACCCATGTACCATGATATATAATAAAATGTTGTTTTAAGTTGCTTAGTTTAGGGTGGCTATTAGTCCATACAGGAAACTGGGATCAGTGGGGGACTTGGGATGGTAAATGACATCTGAGATAGTCCCACCCAAGGCAGAAAACCAGGCCCTTATGTCCCAGGATTAGTTTTTACAATCAAGTAGGCTTTATTGCAGGGGTACAAGCTGAGGGAAGCTCCAGGAGAGGCATTTCCCACCACCTAAGGGAGGCTTTCCATTAACCAAAGGCAGTTTCCCAGGAAGGGTATGGCTTAGGGGCTTGACAATAAACCTCACTGCAGCTGGGAGTGGGTATACCAGCTGGATAACGGGGATCTGGGTGATGAGCATCAGTGACATTTCCACAAGGGACAACTAACAGTGCCAGCCAGATAAGGATGTGCATATATACATGTATGTGCACACATATACATCTACGTGCATGTAAACATGTGCATACATACACATCTATATACATGCATGCATGTTTATTTAGTTAAGCACGTAAGTCTATACTAACTTCAATAGAAATACTTATATTTTCTTTCAGTTCTGAGAATCAAAGAGTAAATGTTTAGTCTTCATTGACTTTGCCATTGGTTTGCTTTATATGTCACCCCTCTCTGTCTCTTTATCCTGTATCTCTGTCCCTCTCTTTTTCTCTTCTTCATTCTTATGATATCTTTCTCATTCATCCCTTTGATTTTTTCCAGCCAACTATGGTAGCTTGCTTGGCAAGGTGGTGTCAAGGTGGTGTTTCTCTGTGAGGAGCAAACTATAGTGGGCTGATTTTTTTTAATGCACCTGCTTGGTGAACACAGTGATGAACACCAACATATCAATCTCATTATAAAGGTTGGAGCCAAGGTATCTGAAGAAAGGTGATGTTCCAGAGACCTTAGCATGTTTCATGAATATATATTTATTTTTTTAAAGATTTTATTTATTTATTTGACAGGCAGATCACAAGTAGGCAGAGAGGCAAACAGAGAGAGAGGAAGGGAAGCAGGCTCCCTGCTGAGCAGAAAGCCCGCTATGGGGCTGAATCCCAGGACCCTGGGATCATGACCTGAGCTGAAGGCAGAGGCTTTAACCCACTGAGCCACCCAGGCACCCCCATAAATATATATTTAAAATATATATTCCCATGTGGGAAATTTCTAGGTGGACTACACATCTGATAATAAGATTACTTGAATGACTCTATCATTCATACACTCACATATTCATCCGGAGGTTATTATGGAAGTCTTACTTGCTACTATTGAGGGAGATCATTGAGATGACATGACCATTGGTTCACCTGTGAGCTGGACCTTGACAACTAAAGGTTCTTCACTGCCCATGTCCTTGGAATGTACATTTTTTTCCTCTCCCCTGCCCTAAGAGGATATCCCAAGGACACAGACTTGAGACAATATTGTAGCGTTGAGCCCATCTGAATGGTATATGCGACTGAACTCAGTTAAGGTCACTATATAAACTTGGGACTATGGCAGGAAGGTGCAGGATCTACTCGTCTTGCAGTAACCCAATGCAAGCCTCATACACAAGTTCCCTTGCTTAATAAAACTGCCACCTACCAATATGGAGTGTGCTGCTTCTTTCATTGGTTTCTTCCTGCCATCCATGGATGGAGGCCAATTTCATATTTCATCAGGGAAGATCCACAGGAGCTTGGAGACCAGCAGCTACAGAATACACACCTAGGGACACAGAATAATGTTTTTTTTTTAATATTTCTAATTCCTAATTTTTATTAACATATAATGTATTATTTGTTTCAGGGATACATGTCTATGTTTCAGCAGTCTTACAAAATTCACAGCACTCAGCATAGTACACACCCTCCCCAATGTTCATCACTCAGTCAATGATCCCTCCCACCACCACCCCAGCAATCTTCAGTTTGTTTCCTGAGATTGAGTCTCATGCTTTGTCTCCCTTTCTGGTTTCCTCTTGTTTCATTTTTCCCTTCTTTACCCTATGATCCTCTATCTACCCTCAATAGGGTAGGTTTATTTTCAACTTTTTGAGGAACCTTCATACTGTTTTCCAGAGTGGCTGTGCCAGCTTGCATTCCCAACAGTGTAGGAAGGTTCTCTTTTCTCCACATCCTCGCTAACCCCTGTCATTTCCTGACTGGTTAATTTTAGCCATTCTGACTAGAGTGTGAGTGTGCTTTTGATTTGTATTTCCCTAATACTGAGTGATACCGAGCATGGTATTTTTGAACATGATATTTTTCATGTGTCTGTTGGCCATTTGGATGTCTTCTTTGCAGAAATATCTGTTTATGTCTTCTGCCCATTTCTTGATTGGATTATTTGTTCTTTGGGTGTTGAGCTTGATAAGTTCTTTATAGATTTTGGATACTAGCCCTTTATCTGATATGTCATTTGCAAATATCTTCTCCTATTCTGTCAGTTGTCTTTTGGTTTTGTTGAGTGTTTTCCTTGCTGTGAAAAAGCTTTTTATCTTGATGAAGTTCCAATAGTTCATTTTTTTACTTGCTTCCCTTGACTTTGGTGATGTTTCCAGGAAGAAGTTGCTGTGACTGAGGTCGAAAAAGGGGTGCCTGTGTTCTCCTCAAGGATTTTGATGGATTCCTGTATCACATTGAGGTCTTTCATTCATTTTGAATCTATTTCCGTGTGTGGTAAAAGGAAATGAGCCAGTTTCATTCTTCTGTATGTGGCTGTCCAATTCTCCCAACACCATTTGTTGAAGAGACTATCTTTTTTCTTTTGGACATTATTTCCTGATTTGTTGAAGTTTATCTCCTGATTTGCAAAGTTGACCATAGAGTTGAGGGTCCATTTTTGGGCTCTCTATTCTGTTCCATTGATCTGTGTATCTGTTTTTGTGCCAGTACCATACTGTCTTAATGATTACATCTTTGTAATAAAGCTTGAAGTCTAGAATTGTGATGCCACAGCTTTGATTTTCTTTTTTGACAACTGTCTGGCTATTTGGGGTCTTTTCTGGCTCCATATAAATGATAGGATTATTTGCTCCATTGCTTTGAAAAAAAGTTGATGGTCTTTTGATAGGGATTGCATTAAATGTGTAGATTGCACTAGGTAACATAGACATTTTCACATTATTTGTTCTTCCAATCCATGAGCATGGAAATATTTCCATTTCTTTGTGTCTTCCTCAATTTCTTTCATGAGTACATTATAGTTTTCTGAGTACAGATTCTTTGCCTCTTTGGTTAGACTTATTCCTAGGGATCTTATCGTTTTGGGTGTGATTGTAAATGGGATGGGCTCCTTAATTTCTCTTTCTTCCATCTTGTTATTGGTGTATAAAAATGCAACTGATTTCTGTGCATTGATTATATATCCTGACACTTTAGTGAATACCTTTATGAGGTCTAGCCATTTTGGGGAGGAGTCTTTTGAGTTTCCACATAAAATATCATATCATCTGCAAAGAGAGAGAGTTTGATTTCTTTTTTACCAATTCAGGTGCCTTTTATTTCTTTTTGTTGTCTGATTGCTGAGGCTAGGACTTCTAGTACTATGTTGAGCAGCTATGGTGATAGTGGACGTCCCTGCTGTGTTCCTGACCTTAGGGGGAAAGCTTTCAGGTTTTCCCCATTGAGAATCATATCTGCTGTAGATTTTTCATATATGGCTTTTATGATATTGAGGTATGTACCTTCTATGCCTACACTGTGAAGAGTTTTGACCTAGAGAGGATGCTTTATTTTGTCAAATACTTTTTCAGCATCTATGGAGAGTATTAAATGCTTCTTGTTCTTTCTTTTATTAATGTATTATATCACCTTGATTGATTTGCAAATGTTGAACCAACCTTGTAGCCCAGGAATAAACCCACTTGGTCATGGTGAATAATCTTTTTAATGTACTGTTGGAACCTATTCACTAGTATTTGATGAGAATTTTTGCATCCATGTTCATCAGGGATATTGGTCTGTAATTCTCCTTTTGATAGGGTTTTTGTCTGGTTTGGGGATCAAGGTAATCCTGGCCTCATAAAATGAGACTGGAAGTTTTCCATCCATTTCTATTTTTTGGAACAGTTTCAGAAGAATAGGTATTAATTCTTCTTTAAATGTTTGGTAGAATTCCTGTGGGAAGCCATTTGGCCCAGGGCTCTTGTTTTTTTGGAGATTTTTGATGACTGCTTCAATCCCCTTACTAGTTATGGGTTTGTTCAGGTTTTATATTTCTTCCTGGTTTAGTTTTGTTAGTTTATATGTTGCTAGGAATGTATACATTTCTTCCAGACTATCTCATTTCCTGTCCTATAATTGCTCATAATATGTTCTTTTAATTGTTGTATTTATTTGGTGTTAGTTGTGATCTCTTCTTTATCATTCATGATTTTATTAATTTGCATCCTTGGTCTTTTTTTTTCCATAAATGTGAACAGGAGTCTATCAATTTTATTAATTCTTTAAAAGAGCCAGTTCCTAGTTTCATTGATCTGTTCTATTGTTCTTTTGGTTTCTATTTCCCCCAACTCCCTTCTCCTCTCCATCTCCTCATGTCCTCCTTGTTATTCCTCATGCTCCACAAATAAGTGAAACCGTATGTTAATTGACTCTGCTTGACTTACTTCCCTCAGCATAATCTCTTCCAGTCCTGTCCATGTTGATACAAAAGTTGGGTATTCATCCTTTCTGATGGAGGCATAATACTCCATAGTATATATGGACCGCATCTTCCCTATCCATTCATCTACTGAAGGGCATCTTGATTTTTTCCACAGTTTGGCTACTGTGGCCATTGCTGCTATGAACATTGGGGTACAGATGGCCCTTCTTTTCACTACATCTGTAACTTTGGAGTAAATACCCAGTAGTGCAATAGCAAGATAATAGGGAAGTTCTATTTTTAATTTCTTAAGGAATCTCCACACAGTTTTCCAAAGTGGCTGTACCAACTTGCATTTCCGCCATCAGTGTAAGATGGTTCCCCTTTCTCCACATCCTCTCCAATCATGTTGTTTACTGTCATGTTAGTTTTGGTGACTCTAAATGATGTAAGGTGGTATCTCAATGTGGTTTTGATTTGAATCTCCCTGATGGCTAATGATGATGAACATTTTTTCATATGTCTGTTAGCCATTTGTATGTCTTCTTTGGAGAAGTGCCTGTTATTGTCTTCTGCCCATTTTTTGACATGATTATCTCTTTTGTGTGTGGTGAGTTTGAGTAGTTCTTTATAGATCTTGGATATCAGCCACTTTGTCTGTACTGTCACTTGTGAGTATCTTCTCCCATTCCATGGGTTGCCTCTTTGTTTTGTTGACTGTTTCTTTTGCTGTGAAGAAACTTTTGATCTTGATGAAGTCCCAAAAGTTCATTTTTGCTTTTGTTTCCTTTGCTGTTGGAGACATGTCTGAAAAGAAGTTGCTGTGGCCAATGTCGAAGAGCTTGTTGCCTGTGTTCTCCTCTAAGATTGTGGTGGATTCCTGCCTCACATTGAGGTCTTTTATCCATTTTGAGTTTATCTTTGTGTTTGGTGTAAGAGAATGGTCGAGTTTCATTCTTCTACACATAGTTGTCCAATTTTCCCAGCACCATTTAATGAAGAGACTGTCTTTTTTCCACTGTATATTTTTTCCCTGCTTTAAGACTGGCAAGACATATTCAAGGCACTAAATGAAAATAACATGCAACCAAGAATACTATATCCAGCAAGGCTGACATTCAAAATGGATGGAGCGATAAAGAGCTTCCAAGACTGGCAAGGTTTAGAAGAGTATGTGACCACCAAGATGGTACTACAAGAAATATTAAGGGGGGGGCTCTATAAAAGAAGAAAGAACCCAAGAATGTCATAGAACATAAATTTACAGAGGCAATCTATAGAAGCAAGGGCTTCACAGGCAACACAATGTGAATAAAAATGTATTTCTCAAAAATCACCCTGAAAGCGAATGATCTAAACTCTCCCATAAAATGGCACAGGGTTGCAGATTGGATAAAACAACAGGACCCATCTATATGTTGTCTACAGGAGACCTATTTTGAACCTAAAGATACATCCAGACTAAAAGTGAAGGGATGGAGAAGCATCTTTTATGCCAGTGGGCCTCAAAAGAAAGCTGGGGTAGCAATTCTCTTATCAGATAAATTAGATTTTGAACTAAAGACTGTAGTCAGAGATAATGAAGGACACTACATCATTCTTAAAGGGCCTATCCATCAAGAATATCTAACAATTATAAATATTTATGCCCCAATACAGGGGCAGCCAACTACATAAGACAACTGTTAATCAAAATAAGGTCATATTGATATGAATACATTAATAGTAGAGAATCTTACCTGCCACTCTCAGTAATAGACAGATCATCCAAGCAGAAAATCAATAAAGAAACAAAAGCATTGAATGACAGATTGGACCAAATAGACCTCATAGATATATACAGAACATTCCACCCTAAAACAAGAGAATACTCATTCTTTTCAAGGGCACATGGAACTTTCTTCAGAGTAGACCACATACTGGGTCACAAATCAGGACTCAACCAATACCAAAATATTGAGATTATTACCTGCATATTCTCAGACCACAATGCTTTGAAACTGGAATTCAACCACAAGGAAAAGTTTGGAAAGAATTCAAACACCTGAAAGCTAAAGACCATCTTGCTTAAGAATGTTTGGATCAATCAGTAAATCAAAAAGAAGTTAAACAATTCATGGAAACCAATGAGAATGAAGACACTTCAGTCAAAAACCTATGGGATACAGCAAAGGCAGTCCTAGGGGGGAAATACATAGCCATTCAAGCCTCCCTCAAAAGAACTGAAAAATCCAGCACATACCAGCTCTCTTTACACATTAAAGAGCTGGAGAATCAACAACAAATTAAGCCAACCCCATGCACAAGAAGGGAAATAATCAAGATTAGAGCAGAGATCAATGAGATAGAAACTAGAGATACAGCAGAACACATCAACAAATCTAGAAGCTGGTTTTTTGAAAGAATCAATAAGATTGATAAACTAATGGACAAACTAAAAGAGAGAAAGGCCCGAATTAATACAATTATGAATGAAAAGGAAAAGATCACAACTAACACCAAGGGAATAGAAACAATCATCAGAAATTACTATCAACAGTTATATGCCAATAAAGTAAGCAACCTAGATGAAATGGATGCCTTCCTGAAAGCCTATAAACTTCCTAAACTGAATCAGGAAGAAATTGACAACCTGAATAGACCAGTATCTAGTAACGAGATTGAGGCAGTGATCAAAAACCTCCCAAAAAACAAGAGCCCAGGACCTGATGGATTCCCTGGGGAATTCTACCAAACTTTCAAAAAAGAAATAATACCTATTCTCCTGAAGCTGTTTCAAAAAATTTTTAAAAATTAACTTTGAAAGACTAAAGAATCATTGGAAAAAAGCCATGAATTCTATGTTCTGCATTCCCCTAGCACTGGTGTTTTGTAGTTCTCTTTGATCAGTAGACTTGGTCTTGACTGGATGTTCTTGCTGATATTCTGGGGGAGGGGCCTGTCACAGTGATTCTCAAATGTCTTTGCCCAAGGTGGAATTACACCACCCTTACCAAGGACCAGGTTAAATAATCTGCTCAGTTTGCTCTGTGTAGCTTTTGTTCCCTGAAAGATTTCTGTACAGCTTTGGAAGATGAGAATGAAAATAGTGGCCTCCCAATTTCCAGCCCCAGAGGAGCCAAGAGCTCAGGCCCCCCTCTTCATCAAGCCCTCAGGGAAAAGCACACAATCAAGCCTGTCTTCCTGGTCTCTGGCTGTGCTCCCTGCTCAGTCAGCCTGTGAATGAGGATTTCTATCTCTGGCATGTGGTACCATTTGTAGTCTCCAAACCCAGCCAATTCCTGCAATATGCCCCCACACCACACCTCCTGGTGGAGGACAGTGGGGATCTTCCTGGATCTGCAACTTGTGGAGTCCCTGCTTGAAGAGCAATGGCCTGATTGTGCATCAGATCACAGTTTAAGCTAACCCACACTGAGAGCCCACTTCTCAGCTCTGTCTCTGCAGCCAGGTTCCCCTCTCTGATACCTGAGAGCTCTGCTGCATTCAGGCACCCCCAGTATTTTAGTGATACCAAGAATCCTGAGACTGCACTGTCCCAGGATGTCTCTGCCCCACACTTAGCCTCTGGAGCTACATCTCTCAGTGGAACAGACTTCTAAAAGTTCCAATTTTGTGCTCTGTTGCTCTATTGTTTTCTGGGAGCTGGCCTCTACCCCCTCAGTCTCTCCTCCCATATATCACATCAGATTCACTTCTCCACACATCCTACCTTCCAAAAATTGGTTGCTTTTCTATCCCTAGAATTTCTGCTCTTCTCTTTGATCTCCTGTTGAGTTTGTAGGTGTTCAGAATGTTTTGGTAACTATCTAGCTGAATTTCTGGGACCAGACAAAATTTATGTCTCCTACTCCTCCACCATCTTCCCTGGGGCTCAGAATAATGTTTACACTTTGTACAAGCAGAGGACATTATGCAGAGGACACTATGTTGCAGTGCTAACACTGAGCAGTGGTTCTCAGTTAAAGAGATAGGTTCACAGGTGACTCCATTGTTTTCATGCCATGTAACCAATTCCTCTCTCCCTTGCAGAGTTTTCTGCAGATTTAAGACAGCATGACTGTGTTGTATAGTACAGTTTCTGGAATACCAGAGGAACTGAAATGATGTTCCTGTTCCCTCTTATTATTATTCTACATGATGCCAATTTATAAAAATATAGAAGACTGAAGACCTTACAAGAAATCCTGCTGCCAGTCTTATGGTTGGTGGTAAGTCACTTTTTAAATAAAATCTTTATAAAATAGAGAGATCAACTTTGCTTCTATATTTTATACAAGATGAAAGATATTGCATAAAAGGAAGACAAAGTGAAGAAGGTGGAAAATAGGGAACATCAGTAAACAGATCAAGAAAGTATAAGTTATTGTCAAGAAATGGCACAAGTGTATATACTCATTGTCTTGGACTATTTAAAAGTAAATTTTAAAGTATGGCCTGGGACAGCACTTTCCCTTATCTTTAAAATAGTGTTGGAGACACTGAGTTTAAATTAAAAACAATAAGAAATTTGCTTTTGAGAAGAGAAAAATGAGAAGAGCTCCAAAGTGAGGTGGTCAATTAAACCCTGGACCCTACTTGGCATAGCAGCACCTCTGCCCCTTGGATGGATCCCCAAGGTGGATGGAAATGGTCCCTGAAGGCATTCGGCAGCACCAAGGAGACAATTTGGGATTCTTCTCTCTGACATTCATTAAGACAAGCTCTGTTCCTCTTCATAGGCAGTTTTCTTCATAGAGCAAAGGTCAGAGGGTGAGGAACAACTCTGAAAATTGATGATTCCTCCTATTACACACACATCTCTCCTTACCTTATGGAGAAAGACCCAGGGTCCTGCAGGAGGTCCTTTGCTAATCACTGTGGTGGCACACAGTCTTGGTTAGCACTTTCTACCAATCAAACCAATTGAGAGCTGTGCACAGAACACACAAGCTTCAGTGTGAGACACAATTAGCCTGATACTTCAGGCTCCAGGGAAAAACCAAGCTTGGGGTTTGGGGTTTCTCTCCTTTCCTGACCTCTAATTTCTAATATTCTCCCCAGTTTTCATCATACAGCACTGATGACTCCTCAAAAATCATGAATTTATGGTAGCAGCCCTTTTACAGCCAACTTTATGTGAGCTTGGGGCTTAGTCCACACAAATATCCAAAACGTCATCATTTCAGAGAATAACAGAAATAAGACTGAACTGGCCCTCGGGGGGAAAAAATCATACCCTGTGGCCACCCTTTTCATTTCTAGCTATTTATCTCCCAAATCTCTCTCGAAGTCATTCAGACTTTGAAAACACCCTTGCACCTCAAGTTGTGTGTAAAGTTTCCTCCAAATGTTTAGCACCTGCCCAGATAAGCTCTAAACTTACCCACCATTACAATTTAGTCTTTGTATTCATTCATTTGGATGTGTAGGTTAACATGTCACTGTACTTTTTCTTCTATAAGTTAAATAGGCTTTTATAAACAAGGAATGGTTCTGTTTCTAACCCCAATGAACATCAGCATGTTGTCTCAGCAGAAGATAGATGCAAGTTCCCCTCTGTTCCTTGTTTTACCTCCAGTGCCCATTTATAAAATCTAATAAATTAATGGCAGTGGTAAGTCCTAGATTGCCTCTTTTTCGCTACACCCAGGCAATGGTGGATCTCACCATCCCTTCCCCATTTTTCAGAAATTAGAAAAACAATTGTAGCACCTCCTTCTACTGCCAGCAGAATAGCATTCTCAGATAACCCCCTTTGTCCACACTCCCGCAGTGACAGGAAGAAAAAGTGACATTCACTTTGTCAAACCACAGGGGGTACTCAAATCTTTGGCTGATGACTATATTACTACCTGTTACTTAAAAATAATATTGCTAATTTATTCAAAGTAATTAATCTCTTCTTGCATGATGAGTTATTCAATGTTACTTTGCTTTGGGCAAATCTAGAGAGAAGAAAAACTCAAACCATGGGGCTTAAATGGGGAGGGGATATCCAGATTCTAAAATCAGACCCAACTGCTTACTTGAGGGAGAAGAAAGAGATTTTCCTCTTTGAGCAAAGTGAATGAACAGCAATCTTCATTTAAGAAGCTGGTAGGAAGAAAATTGAGATTCCTTTCACCCTACTGAATACATTGTGTGTGCTCAATCTACCCCTTGCACTTCTATTCATGAGTGTGTCCCCTCCTCATTTCTCTCCAGCCCCTGAAATCTAGGGTTTACCATCTTTAACCTCCCCTTTTCTTCCTGTCCCCAAGAAACTGAGGCATTGGAAGAGAGAATTTCCCTTTATCAAGCACCTGTTGGGAGTGCCAGGTACAGAGCCAGCTCCTCACTCCTTACTTGTTGCTGGAGGTTTATTCATATCAGAAGAGAGAACCCTCAAATGCAATCGTAATTGAAGTAAAAATGTGTGTGACATAATATATTGAATAATGAAAGAAAAACTAATATAACTGGTTGATCCTGGTTTGTGTAAGACAAAAATTAGGTTTCTTTATAACCATGCTCTACTTCATAAGATAAACAAATAATGAATCAAGTATGTAGGGGATGTAGGAATTGAATTTTTCCAAAACATATTATGAATGCCCAGTATGAAGTCCTTTGCCTGGGTTGGACTCCCACAGTCCTATACTAAGGGGAGAAGGTTGTTGGATGTGGGACATAGTATTCCAGAGCTGCATTAATTTTCTAAGAGCTCTTTTAATCCTCTTATGGTCAAGATGCTCTCTTCTGAAGCTGTTGTGTTGTGGGATATCTCTCTCCTTCCCAGCCTGGGATCTTGATGCTGCCAGAGCCACCAGAGTGTTGCTCTTTGTCTAGCTCCCAATATTGTCCTCATCAACTCATCCAAATCCTGAAGCTTCTGCAAATCAGTGGTGTTCTTTTTTGCAGTTACTTTGCATTTTCTCTGACTTATCCAAGTTAACAACTATCAACAGAGGGATTGTGACATGAATATTAATGGATTAGTAGAGATGGATATGAGGGTTGAACAGAGAGAATGATGGAATGGAGACTCAACATTCTAGTGCCTGCCATCTTGTGGGGAATTATGTTCATGCCATGATGCTTCCCTGTGAAAGCACGTAACTATGTGGCATCAGAAAACATCACTCAGGTAATGAGGACCCTCTCAAAGTGTTGCTCAACCCTGAGAGTAGCACAGAAGATGCAATCACTCTTACTGTACAGAGATGTAGATTCAGAAATGAAAGGATTTGTAGAAGTTTGCTCTGCTCACCCATACTTCCTTGTCAGAAGTCACAATGAAACCCTCCACATCCCCACTGTAATATTCCACACCCTCCTTACCATGACTAGGCACCCAGCTTGAACACCCAGTCTCACACCCAACCTAGCTCACCTAGTGTCTTCATCCTTCAACATGTTCTGTCTCAGCAAATCCAAAGGACTCCCAAGGGAGCACCCACCTGTGTGTCCCAACTCCCCCAAACCACAAATGTTCCAGACAATAATAAACACTTTCCACCTAAAATGAGCACCTTATCCTTCTCTTCCCATTCTCCCTTAGCCAAATGGCACCAACACTCTCCCAGTGCCTGACCCAGAAGACTGGGGGTCTTCTTTCCTCCCTTGTCCCTGCAAACCCCCTGCCAAATCTTGTTTTCACTTTAAACTTGTTCAATCCACTCTTTCCCCTGTAACCCAGCATCAACTCTCATCTATACAATCTTGAACATCATAGATCATTTCTTGGCTTGTTGGAGGCTACGGCATGGTTGGAGTCGAGGACCAAACCAGGCCCTGACTTGTGTCTCCTTCAAAGTCCGGACACCTTGACAAGGTTGAGGAAAGTTGAGTGCACTGAGAAAGGGTCTGTGCTATGTGTCATGTGCTCCCCTACGTGACTTCCCACACACACTCCCTACAGTAGGAAACAATGTGGCCAGGGTCCTGAAATCTTAGTTAGTCCTTGTTGTTCTGTACCTACCATAACCCACTCCCTGGTTGATTGTCTTGCTAATGGCTTTAGCCAAAACTACCTGGCATCACGAGGTTTGCTTGTAGTAAATGTAAACTTGTGGTCATCTGACTATGTACTGATGCAATGCTCCTCCTATTCTGGCCTGCCTTATAAATGATTGTGAGATGTGGAATAAAATTGGCACTGTTGGACATCATCTTCATTGTCCCTCCTGTGCCCATCTCTTTGTCTCTTAATTTCTTTTCACCATCCTCTTAGCCCTCACGGTTTTCCTGGTGGATTTGTCGTGCTGGCCACGACAAGTGGCGCCCGAACAGGGACCGTGAGACGTTTCAAGGGAGCACGCGGGTACAAGTAAGTGTACGAATTTCGGTAAGAGAAGACGGAGTCGGCGGGCGACAGCAGGAGTAAAATAATATGGGACAGTCTCTTCCTGTGCAACAGGAGGATCTTTTTGTTATGGCATTGCAGGCCCTAAAGCAGAAGGGGTCTAAGTTCTCAGTAAATCAGTATTTGAACTAAGTTAAGTTTGTTGGATTAATTAGGATACACATGTTTTTTGAGTTAACAGTAGTAAATGTGAAACTTTAGAGTTTTTTACTTAAAGTCAAATAAGCTCATGTTAAAATCTGTTAAAATCTGTGTTAAAACCTGTTGGGTTAAAATCTGTTAGCAAAGAGATGACTAAACTGATGGTTAATTGTCTGTCTCAAAGTTTTAATGGGTAATTGTTAAAGTAGCTTTCAAAGTCTTTGCTAACCTGAAACTTTAATTCAAATGGGATAAAATGCTTGAGCAGTCGCCGGAACATCACTGCCGGCGTGACAAGAAGGAGCAGGGTTGAAGGATAGGAGGATGAAGAAAGGGAATGTGGGGAACAGGAGGGACACAGGCGAACGTGTCAAGCAAGTGCCAAAGTTTATTTTGCAGAGTTCTGATTTATACCACACAGTAAGGGAATCACCTCCTGTACATCTGGTGCTAGCTTCTAATTTGGCCTGAGAATAGCTGGCCATGCAGAGATATCAGACAGCCTTGACCTTCGTGGTTTGGGCACCTAGGCCATAACTCAATATTCACAAAACACAGGAGCCTTATTAGCTTAGTTTTGAGACAGCAGCTGCAATGGCAACAAGCCAAACCTCACAATGTTCTCAAAACAATCACCAGGGAGACACGGTGGCACTCTAGCTCACCACCTGTGAAGGCCCTCAGTGGAAGAGGTTCCCAAGAACTGTTGCTTGATTGGGTTAACCCCTTCTAGGCACGAGACCCCCAACACTGGAACTAGGTTTGTGCTTTTGAAATCTGTTGGTAAAGATCTTTTGTGCTTAACTGAATTCTGTTGTAACAGCCCCGGGGCCACTGTCTGAGCTAGACCCATTCATAAAGAATGGAAGGGGAGACTGATCACCTCCCATTAGCCAGGGATACCCAAAGGGGAGGGTGTCCATCCTGTTTGAATCTGAAGAGTGCCTGACTGTGTGAATGTGTCTGTATGGCTCCATCTCTTCAGCTACAGAGTCTGAGTGGGCTGCACCTGAGTCTTGTGGGGCATCATATGGCATAACGGTCATCTACTCCATGTAGTAGACTGGTCTGGGGTTTATAAGGACAGACCTTAGCTAAGACACTCCTAAGTTCCCGCGAGGGATGCAAGCAGGACAGCATCTAAAACATCCCCCTCCCTTTTGTCTGTGACATCATTTACGATGGGAGGGAAACCCAGAAAACTGTCTTAGGAAGAAAAAGGAAAGACACTGGTATAGAAAGGCTGTTGGAAATGAGAAAGCAACCCTGTATGTAGGAAAGTAGGAGATATGTAAGAAAGATTTAAGGAATGGGAAAATACATTTTCTTGAGGATAAGAGAAGGTAATCTTGTCCTAAATGAGATGGTTGTATGGAAAGAAATGGCTTGGGACAGAACCTGAATGCAAAGCAAGTTGTAGAAGGTTTGTGAAGGGAAATCTTTAGAAAAGGAATTTTAGCTATGGTCAAGACAGACTAAGATTGAAATAAATGGGCTTTACAGGTATATTGGTGTAAGACTGAAATTCTGTTTTAAAGGGCAAAGTTTTCTGAGATTAATTGATCTGCTGTTATGAAAATGTAAATGTTTTCTCTTTGCCTGCCCAGAGTTGTAAATGAGGTCTATTTGACTCAAGACTTTTCCTTGATAGGATAATCTTGTGTTGCATTTGGGTTACTGCGCTAAAGGAAAGTGAAATGGGAGATGTTTGGGACAAATACAGGTCTTTGATAAGTTAAAATCCTGGGAACTGAAATGGGTAAGAATTTCCAGAAGTAAAAGCTGCATTTGGAGTAAACCAGAATTAGTAATATGGGACTAGATGAACTGAAGGATTTGAAAGGAAGAATCTGAATTAGTGGGAATAGTGGAAATAGACGCTGAGGACTATGGGTCATGCTTGCAGGGGACGAGAGCTCTCTTACAGACTCTGCAGGAAAAGGGTATAAGGTGTCAGCAATGAAAGCACAGCTTGGTCAGAGCCATGCCACTTATTTAGGCTTTGATCTCCAAGAGGGAGTTTCTTGGGATGGTGGGCTACTGCAGGCTGTGGATACTGCCTTTGCAGAGATGGCGCAACCTCTCTACAAACTGGCCAGAAGAGGATATATTGGCATTTATAAATCTTCTCATTTGGGTCATGAATCTTTTCGAGCATTTTATGCCACTAAGTCTGTACAGAGAGCTGAATTAAAAGCAGTACATTTAGCCTTGGAAAAATTTCCTGAACCATGTAACTTATACAGTGATTGCCATTATGTAGTACATGCTATTCCGTTGTTACTAACTGCTTATATTCTTACTAATGATGACGCACTTTTTCATCTCTTTACGAGTATTCAATGTTTACTGCAAAAAAGAGCTAATCCTATTTATATCGCTCATATTCGAGCACATACTAACTTGCCTGGATCTTTAACTGAAGGCAGTGCTATTTGCAGATGCGTTAACTCACATACAATTGGTGTTAACCACTAAGTTTGGGCAAGCCGCTCAAAGTCATGCTCGTTTTCATCAAAATGCAGTGGCTTTACATAAACAATTTTGGATAACTAGAGAAGAAGCTCGACAAATAGTTAAGAGCAGCTCCACTTGCCCTATTCATCATCCCCAACCAACTTACGCTGTGAATCCTCGAGGCTTAATGCCTAATCATTTGTGGCAAATGGATGTAGCTATTTTTCCCTCTTTTGGAAGACTTAAGTATCTCCATGTTTCTATTGATACCTTTTCTGGATTTTTACATGCTACGGCACACTATGGGGAATGCTTTACTGATGTTCAAAATCATTTGCTTTCAGCATTTGCCACTTTGGGCACCCCAAAAGCAATAAAGATGGATAATGAGACTGCCTATACATCTCAAGCTTCTCAAACCTTTTGTGCCGTTTTAGACATAGCACACTCTACAGGCATCCCATATAATTCTTAGGGTCAAGCCATTGTTGAACGCGCAAATAGTACTCTTAAATCCTATCTTAAAAAATTAAAAGAGGGGGAGATACTACAGGGAAAAGTAAAATACTCTCCTCATATGCATTTAATTTTAACTCTATATATTAAAATTTTTTGTATGTAGATGATGACCGGTCGGACAGTGCCTGATCGATTCTGGCATCCTGATTTTTCTCCACTTCCATATGCCCAGTGGAAAGATCCCTTGACCGGAGTATGGAAGGGTCCTGACCCTGTCCTCCGAAGAGGAGGTTTTGTTTGTGTTTTTCCACAGGATGAGGACACCCTATGACGCTGGCTTCCAGAAAGGTGGTGCTGAATCCTTGGGTCTCCAACAGAGCTTGGCTCGCCTCACGTTAAAGGGCCAGAACAGACAAAGAAGACGTCTCTCCCCTTACAGCCAGAGGGATGCTTCATGCAGAACTCTGGAGCAACTCTGGTTGCTGCCCTGGGACCAATCAGAGTGCAAATAGCCAGGAGTGGTTGTACTGCCACAAAAGACTATAATCTGACTTTGTGGGCCTGTGTTCCTAGATCTTTTTTACTGTTAGTGGGCTCGGGATCAATAGTTCTCACCTCTTTCCAAGGGGGACATCTATTGTATAATATCCATTGTGACCATTGTGTGTTCTTTCGCAATCTGTACAAACTGCCACATCTGTGAATTCTCTAGCCCAAAATATCTCTCATGCTTTGGCTACTCAAGAACATAGAGACCAAAAATTTTAAGCTGGTTGGAAGGATTGGAAGAAGCAGTAGAATTTTGGGGGGGACAATTACCGGTGTTAAGAACTCAAATGTCTTTAATATGTCATGGAGGATTTCAACATATTTATGTCACTCCCTTGAAAGCCTTGAACTATTCTTGGGATGCTGTTAAACATCATTTGCAAGGAATATGGTTTCATAGTAATGTAAGTCTAGATCTCACAGAGTTGCAAAAGGAAATTGCTAATATAGGACATTCACAACTAGATGTACAAAATCCTGCTACTATAGTATCTCAGATTTTGGATGGATTACACAGGTTTAATCCTGGAAATACAATGAAATATTTCTTTCAGATTTTTATCATTATATTCACTATCTTGGCTATATTGATTATAGGATGGGGAGTTTCCTTGTTTCGTATAGGACAACAAGGACTGCATACTCAGGCACAAATTCATATGCTTGCTTTATTTAAAAAAGAAGGGGGAGATGTTGGAGGCTATGGCATGACTGGAGTCGAGGACCAAACCAGGCCCTGACTTGTGTCTCCTTCAAAGTCCGAACACCTTGACAAGGTTGAGGAAAGTTGAGTGCACTGAGAAAGGGTCTGTGCTATGTGTCATGTGCTCCCCTACGTGACTTCCCACACACACTCCCTACAGTAGGAAACAATGTGGCCAGGGTCCTGAAATCTTAGTTAGTCCTTGTTGTTCTGTACCTACCATAACCCACTCCCTGGTTGATTGTCTTGCTAATGGCTTTAGCCAAAACTACCTGGCATCACGAGGTTTGCTTGTAGTAAATGTAAACTTGTTATAGAAACTTGTGGTCATCTGACTATGTACTGATGCAATGCTCCTCCTATTCTGGCCTGCCTTATAAATGATTGTGAGATGTGGAATAAAATTGGCACTGTTGGACATCATCTTCATTGTCCCTCCTGTCCCCATCTCTTTGTCTCTTAATTTCTTTTCACCATCCTCTTAGCCCTCACAGTTTTCCTGGTCGATTCGTTGCGGTGGCCGCAACATTGGCTTGTCTTTAATCTTAAACATTCTCAAAACTGCAGCAAAAATGACCCACTAAGATACAAATCCACATGTTTTGATTTGTTAATGTTTATATTTTAATGAAAGTATAGTTAACACACAATGTTATATAGTTTCAGGCATACAACATAGTAATTCAACAATTCTACATGTTGTACAGTGTTCATCATGATGAGCGTAGTCTCTCTCTGTCACCATACAATGTTATTACAATTTTACTGATAGTACTTTCTATATCATACTTTTTATCCCTGTGACTTATGTATTTTATAATTGAAAGTTTGTACCTCTTAATCCCCTTCACATATTTCTCCTACCCCCCCATGCATTAGCCTTTCTTCTGGCAACACCAGTTTGTTCTTTATAAGTCTTTCCATTTTTTGTTTATTTCTTCTTAATATTATTAAAATATCCATATTAGCCACAGCAATCTGCAGATTCAATGCAATCCCTATCAAAATAGTATTTTTTTAACAAGAGTAGAACAAGTAATCTTAAAATCTGTATGAGTCACAAAAGACCCTGAATAGCCAAAGCAATCTTGAGAGAGAACAAAGCTGATGGTATCATGATCTCATATTTCAAACTATGCTACAAATCTATATTTATCAAAACAGAGTGGTACTGGCACAAAAATAGACTCATAGACCAATGGAGTAGAATAGAGAGCCCCAAAACATATCCACACTTATATGACCAATCACTTTTTTTTTTAAGATTTTACTTATTTACTTGAATGAGTGAGAGAGAGAGAGAGAGAGAACGAGAGGGAGGAGGGGCAGTGGGAGAGAGAAGCCCCCAGTAGGGGGCTGGGACACGATCCCAAGACCTAGAGATCATGACATGAGCCAAAGGCAGATCCTTAGCAGACCGAGCCACCCAGGCACCCCAACCAATCACTTTTGAACCATATAAACCCAATCTTGTACCATATAAAGCACACTCTTGTGAAGTATGCAAATCTTTCAATTCTTGCTGCAGCCCTTTCAAGATTTCTCTCCCACTGGCCCCATCACCTCACCCAGACCTGATCTCCTGAGATGGTCCCCTTCTGCCCAAGAGCCCCCAGGTGTCAGCACAGGCTGACTCTGCCCATGCCATCTGCGGTAGACCATCAGGGTCTACTGCACCTGGGGCCAGCATTGGGGTTATTACCTGCTGTAGCATAGAAAGACCTTGCACCTCCCAGTCAGAGGGTGCCAGGAGGAGCCTATGACCAGGGCAGGGCTAGTGTTGTATGACCTGAAAGGGGTCAATAAAGCAGGATCTGAACTGGATCCTGCCTGAAGATGAGATCACTCCATGATTGAGTCTCTAATGATCTTTGTCCAAGGGGTGGGAAGATGGAGCAGGACTTGAGCTAGAATAGGTAGAGCAGCAGCAGTCACTCCTCTGGAAGGGGGAGGCATGTGTGGTCCCACCTGTGCTTTGTGCAGCATTCCTATTTTTGTCTACTCTCAGACACAATGGTGGGGGCCTTGGTTTTTCTTGCTCCCCCATGGCTGCTGAATGGCCTATCCTGATGTTGGTTTCTATGAAACAGTTTAGCACCAGGCCAGCTGTTATCTGATAGCTTTCCAGAGCCACTTTCTTTTTCTCAACTCCTTGATTTTCACCTTCTTCGTTGCTTTTGGCACTTTGAAATTTTCCTTATTTCTGAACAAGCTTGATTTTGCATGAAGAGGATGTTTCTTAGATTGTGTTCAACATTCTTGGGTGTATTATAGTTCAAGAGGGTCTCAGGTTATCTAGCCTATGTTTGAGAATGGAAGTCTGCCTTCTCCTTACATGGTGGAGCTCAGAGCTACAGCTTCACTGGGGTAACTGGGAGTCATGTTCTGCACACCTGAGAGCTAGCGTTTCCCCTGAGAACTCACATGCATGCCATTTCTCTCTTTTCCCACATTTTCAACATCGCTACCACTGCTAATCTAGATCAGAGAAGCTATTGGTATATTATTTTCTATTACAATGGTTGTTTTTTGTTTTGTTTTTAATATCTTGGTTTCAATAGTTAAGTTAGAAATTTGCATAAATTTACTGTGGTGTATTGCAGGTTATAAATGGCCCCACTTCATTCCATTTTTATTTACATGTTGATTTCCAATGTATGTACTTATCTTCTTAATGAACAATAAAATAAAAAAGTGTAAGTTATTGTCAAGAATAATAAAATACACTAATAAATACCATTGGGAAGCAATGGCATATTTAAGAGAATATATAATCAACTACTGAGTGAAGAGGATTTGTCATGAAAAAAATACTCCTGTTTTAGAGAATCACAAAATCAGAATTTAAAAGAAATTAAGAAGAAGCTGCAGAGAAAGGGGCTGAAGTGAATTAAAGATAAATCAAAGAATGCTCATTGCACGTGTTTATTTTCTTACAAATAAGGTAGCTGGGAGAAACAGATGAGGCTAAAGCAGGCAGAGAAACTGAAGAGTGGGTGTCAAGGAAAAAAAGGTTTCTATAATTTGCCCCCAAAAACTTCCCATTTAAAAGGAACACATTTTCTCCAGGCTTTTTCTTTTGGACATCTAGGGACATAAATGATAAAGGCCTTATTTTAAATGTTTTTCTAAGTCATAAAACAATCACCTGTCCCGGGAGCCTGGGACGTGGGGTAGATCTGTAGCCATGAGGGGCCTGCCAATGTTTTTGGATGGCACAGGATGCAGGGGAAGTGTCAGCACCAGGGAACTGCATATTTAATGAAATGTTTCCAGAGATAATGACTCAGCTTTCAAGTCTTTAGGCCATTGGTGACGTTAATCACTGTAATTTCAGCCCAAACTGTAAAGCACTGGGTCAGTGATGGAAAAAAACCATTTTGAAATAGAAAAAGCACCTTCAGAGCAGGTTTAAGTCACCCTGGTTTAACCGCCTTACTGTGGAGTTGATTCTCTGGGGCATCTCAGCTCCTTCCCCTGGTGTCCCTGGCAGGGATGGGTCTTCTTTGTCACTGTGCTCCTTCCCTGAAATACATGTTGTCCCTTCAAGAGCAACCACCCCACCATTGGGCCTTCTTCTCCCTGAGTTCTGAGTTGTCTCACAGATAGGGGACAGTGCTTCTGATAACCATAGCAGGATCAGCCTTCTGAAAAGTTCCCTCTGAGGGCTCCAGTGAGTCAGACAACACAAAAAGGCTTTCCTCCTCCTCTCCTCCTTCCCTTACTTCATTCTAAACCATGTTCTGAGTAGTGGATGGTGGTACCCATGTAGGGTCACCAATATCATTTTCATGTTGGGGAGGGGAGCTCTTCCACCTTCTCTGGGGTTGGAGTCTGGCCAGTCCTAGAGAAAATGCTCCTACCCCACTGGCTCCTCCTCAGAGAGGATAGGGGGGGTAGCAGCAGTGGGACTAATCAGAAGAGAACTTTGCTTCTTCTCTTCTCCTCTGAGGGCCTGCCTGAAGCACCCCATCCTCTGTCTTCCTTTGTTCCTCTTTCAGTTTGCTGTTTGTATAAACTGCGTCCAGCTCCACAGGCAGAGGGCAAGAGGTCTTCCAGTTTCTCAGAGCTCCTTGTCAAAGCCATATTTCTTCAAGCTGCCCTTGCATGAGGGGCCATGGTATACTCGTTAGGTATTAACAAGATGGAACGTTAATTCCTTAATCAGTTCTCATCTTCATGAATTAGCTCCCTCAGCGTGAAACTCAAGGGGCAGTCAGAGGCAGACCATCAAACCTCACTTTAGAGGTTTAGCTTTAATAAGACTCATATTGAGGGGCGCCTGGGTGGTTCAGTGGGTTAAAGCCTCTGCCTTCGGCTCAGGTCATGATCCCAGGGTCCTGGATCAAGCCCTGCATTGGGCTTTCTGCTCAGCAGGGAGCCTGCTTCCTCCTCTCTCTCTGCCTGCTTCTCTGCCTACTTGTGATCTCTGTCAAATAAATAAATAAAATCTTTAAAAAAAAAATAAGACTCAAATTGAGCCCATGTAGGCACCTGACATTTGTGTTCTCATCTATTACTCATAATACCAAGCAGGCGATTATCACCTTCATTATTACCCATTTCACAGATGAAGACACTGAAGGCACTGTGGCTTGGTGACTCTACTACAGTTACATGGCTGACACGTGGCAGATCTATTATGCCAACACCTCTGAGGGCTGCAGCATGCCACCAGCCTGTCCCCTTCTCTGTCCTCCTTTCCCCTTGGACACTGGCCAATGTGAGATCCAGCTAGGCTGCCACTCCCTTGTTCTGTCCAATGGCATGGCACTCAGCTGTGCCTAAACCTCCTGGAGACCAGGTGCCTTGTTTTAGAAAGAAATCTGTCTTCATTTATGATTTGACATCTGTCAACACTTGGGTCAAGCTGGGGCAAGGCCATGCCTGGAAATGTTGTTACTTGTCCCTTCCTGGGGTGAGTGGCCAGGAGCACATGGACACTTGGATTCTGGCCTCTCCTTTACAGCGTGAGGTCAGCCCAGACCTGGAGCTAGGTTCACTATCCTGCTGACTTCCCATGAAACTGCAGTAGCATCTGTTCCTCTTTCCATTCCATTACCTTTGTCACTTACAAAACTCCATGTCTAAAGAAACAGATAAAAACAAACAGAAAAGAAACTAAATCTCCCCATGGTGCTTACTACTTACAGACCTGCCATTATCAGTAACAACACGGACCACTCATACAGCTGTGTGCAGGATACAATTCTGGAGTTAATCCTCAGAACAGCCCTGCTGGGTGGGTGCTACCATCACAACCACGTTGCATATGAGGAAACAGGCACAGAGAAGCTCTGTAACTTGCCCCTGCTCACACACAAGAGGCTGCAGCATCAGAACTGGAAAACAGGCTGCCTGACTGCAGAGCTACACTCCCAGTCTGGACACATCCCATCATGCCACTGGCTAACTTGAGGGCCAATCACACCCTGGCCCCTGACCACCTTTCCTGCCTCCAAGCTGCCGCTGCCACTTTGGACAGCCTCTGCGTTAACACACCGAACTCCTTCATTTCCCAGAACAAAGTGATAACTTTAGCAACTTCCTCATTTTACACAAGATGCTTCCTTCAACTACAGTAATGTTCTCCCTTTTGGGGCTAGACAAGCTCTGGTTCCCTCTTCAACCCGGTGACTCAGCTCTGCCTTCACCTCCTCAGGAAGTTACCTTCAATCATGTCATAATCCTAAGCCTTGCTCCTCTTTGGCCAGAATCAGGATTTCTCAAACAGTGATGTGCACCTGAATCACCCAGGGAGTTTGTTAAATGCAGGATCTCAGGGCCTGACTTCTGCCTTGAAACAAGGATAAAAACAAGTTAAAAACTTGATCTGTTTTTAACAAGATCCCAGATGAGTCCAGTGTGGCTGCTCCAGGATCACATTTTGAGTACCTGTGGTGGTCATTCTGCCGCCACTCCCTCTGTCTCAGGGCTTAGCCCTACACGTGATCCCTAGAGGGCCCCCGGGGGCAGGCAGCAAGCCCATGGGAATGTCCATTCCTCAGTCACCTACCTCACAGTGGAGGAGTAAAATATGCACTTTGATTTCTTTCAGTTAATTCTAAAAGGCATCTCAACACCAAAAGTTAAACAGCATCTAGATGAAATATAAATCAGTACAGGAGTATAAGGAACTTGCTCTTAAGTTCATCTTTTTTCATGAGTACCATAAATACCAGAAGAGACAAGAGCCTGTTAAACATAGTAAATTAAGAGTGGAAGCTAAGGAAATGAACAGGAGACTTTAAGATAAGGAAAGCCAAAACTCGACACATCTGCCCATAATCATCTTAGCCAGAAGCCCAGGAAAAAAAGACCCTCTGGTTTATAATTTCCCCTATTTGTTTAACTTAAAGACCTGTGTGCAGCCACAAAATGTATTATGTGTTGAGCATCCAGAACTGATAAAAAGAACAAACATGAATCGTTACCACTCAAGCTTAAGAACCAATTTTAGCCAAACTTGCTTTCCCATCAGAAAAATGAGCTGACTGGTTTTCCGTTGAGGTTCCCCAGAGAATTCATCAGGAAGAGGAACAGGGTAGAAGTTTGCATCCCCTGTGGAGGGAGAAAGCAGGAAACACAGCTGTGTTTTATCACAGCTACTGGAAACACTCATACACTGGAAACTTTATCAGGCCCCACAGTTGCACATTCACAGGCCCAGGGTTGAGGTATCCTAGAGGCAATGTCCTGTGAAGTCCAGGGGTGAAGGTCTTAGAAGAACAGAAGGAGCTCAGGTGTCAGAAAGAACTCCCCTGATGGTGTTAGTTGGCCAGTCTGCTTTGGAAACTTTGTTAAAATATAGACTTCTGTTCACAGAAATACTTTTATTATTTTACGTAGGGGTGAGTTTTCCATTCCGGGGGTACTGAGTTTTTGCATCTGAGGGAGTAAACATCATAGATCATGCTATAATTCGCAGAGGTTTACTTTCACAGAAGCAAGGTTGCTAGAAATAGGAAGGATCCCCAAATCACATATTTTTTTCTTCAAATGAGAAAACAAACCTGAGAAAGATGAAGTAGAATCCCCAAGGTCACCTTACCACAAAAGGGCAAAATCAAAGGATGGACTTACATTTCTGAACTAATCCTTGTTCTCATCTTGTCAAGAGAAACTGAAGACAGAGTTAGTTCTAAGGGAAATAAGGAAGAATTGGAGATTCAAAGAAATTGTGAGTCACCTCTTTGCCTGCTGGCAAAAATCAGGCAGTGCCCCCCAGCACCCTGTCCTCTCCCTCCCTCAAAATCACAGAATCCTGCACTTGGCAGCTTCCTAATTGTATTTCTATTATTTTATAGACAAGAACATCCCGAAGGCCAGAGGGGAGCCCTGGGCCCTGTAACTAGGCAAAGGCCGACCTCAGACTTAAAAACCAACACTGGTCCCCACATACTCAGTGTCCTTACATTATAAGAAGTGATAAAGTGGGGAGAGTTTCCACACTAGCCTCCCTTCCATTTCCTGAGCTGCCGCTCCTCCTCACAGTGGCCTGCAGCACAGCACCAGTCCATCCCTGGTCATCCTAACTAGGTCCTAATAACTGTGGACCCTGACAGGGGAAGCTGTTCATTGGG
The DNA here is from genome assembly GCF_964662115.1 of Mustela nivalis. Classification (NCBI taxonomy): domain Eukaryota; kingdom Metazoa; phylum Chordata; class Mammalia; order Carnivora; family Mustelidae; genus Mustela; species Mustela nivalis. The sequence continues at coordinate 97,053,502 of NC_139027.1, forward strand.
TGTCACTAATGCCAACCTACAGCACCTGCCACTAAGCGGAAAAACCATATTTGGAAAATGAAGCCTAGTCTGCCTGGCTGAATGCAGAAGACATATTATTAGATAAAATGTATTTAATTCAGTTTCAACCTTGTATCAGAATGATACTTTGCTTTGTGAGGCAGAAAATAAACTGAAGTCAAGGCATGGCCACAAAAGCCCAGAGAGGTGTGTATGCATGTGGGAGGTTTACTGGTGGGGGCAGGGCTCAGGAGGGGTGAGGAGGGGATTATGGTGTGGTGCCTGGGGTGAGTGTGGATTATGGGTGAATCTGTACAGCCATTGGTTAATTCAGAAGATCTTACCAGTATTTCAGATTGTAGAATATCCATTCTTAAAGGACAGTTTGGGCTTTTGTATATTTGTTGTTGTTGTTTTTGTTACTTTATTTAACAAATAAGTCACTAGAGACTCAGAGAAATAAAACAACTTGAAGGAAAACAGTTCGGTGGCTATGGCAGAGCTGGGACTAGAACAAATTGATTTCCAGATCTCTAAGAAAATGAATCTGGCACCAGATGCCTGAGACCCTCCTGGCTGAAACCCTCTGTGCCCGTGGCACCTTGGACCTGCAGGAGTCTTATCTGCCCTGTGGCCACTGACTGAGGCTGGGAGGCTCTGCCAGCACTCAGGCATCTATGTACTTGGGTCCCGATCTACTGTTCTGCCTCTTAGCAGGGGAAGTGTGGACACTCTCTGCCTGTCTGATCCCATGGGAGTGGTTCTAGGAGTCAGGAGCTAACCATCCTGTTCTGGCCCATCCCCACCTCCTGGTCCTCACTCCTTCATGTTGTTAGATGTGTGTGACACTGTCAGTCTTGAATCTGCTTAATTCACTCTGTGGGTGTGCCTGCTCTGGTCTCATTTTCCAGTCTGTTCTTCTTCACCCACGTTTAAATTAGGCTGACCTGAGATGCCTTGCCTGAGCCTGTCTGGCCAATTTGCTAGTGATTACTTCTGCTACCTAATGCACTGACCACAAGGATGTGAAACCTGTCTGTTTGATTAGGAAATGAGAGACAGCCACAGACCCAAACCTTTGGAAAGTGGCTGCAGGCACGCACAGAACATCTACATGAAGGTGACTCCAAGGGCCCAGAAAAAGGGCAATTAACTACGTGGGCACAAGGAGGTGCAGGAAATAAATGCTGCCTATGCACTAAGAGCACAAGGAAAGGAGAACAGTGACTCCCTGCAGAGAGTGTGCAGACACACTGCTTTATTCTCAGGTTATGACCATCAAGGACACCCTCTCAGGCTCAGTCTCCCCAGTGGGCCCCCCACTCACCAAAGGCTGAACTCCTGGTGACAGAGCCGATGCATGTCTCCACCCATTAATCCAGTGCCTTCTCTGTAGGGACAAGGAGACCTTGAAGGCACATCCTAAGGGACGTGCTCTGTATCATGGCAAGACCTTCACATGTTCATCACCTCTCTGAGCCTCAGTTTCCCATCTATCCCATCTATCAGCTGGCTGGCTGCTCATTCTCATTGCCATATTTGGAAAGTTAGACCCAGAGGTTTAACTCCCTGGCAGGCATCAGGGTGAGCATCACCTGATGGCCAAGAAAGCCCTATGGGGAGGGAGGAATGAAGGGGAAGAGGAAGGGTCAAATAGGGTCTGCATTAATTCAGACCACGATCCCCTAGCTTTTCCCTGGAAAAGGGACAAAGACCACCACTGGTTTTACACCAAGACCTGAGAGCTCTCATTTTACCCTCACAGCACTCCTTCAGGAATTGGGGCCATTGCCATTTTGTGAATGAGGTATCTGAAGCAGGGGAGTTTAGTCCTATATTCAGGATGACCAGTCGAGGGGCAAACTTGGGGCCACTTGTCCCCATGGTGGGTTGCCTTAGCAGGACAGAACAAGGAGCCCTTTGTCCCCGAGTTCTGAAAGAATCTTCTGGATATGGCTGAGCATAACACAGTGGAGGCCAACCTCCTCCTCCACTGCCCCAAGGGGAACACCTACCACGGAGAGAGAACACTGCTCTAAGGGATCGGAAGGACATTTGTGGGTAACTGCCACATGTGTCCCTTGCAAAAGGTGAGTGTGTGACCGGAGACATGGATAGAGATGAGGGTCCCTGACATCTTGGGGTAGCCAGTTAGGCTCTGTGGGTGAGGAGCAGGGAAGTAGGTGGTCCACATCTGTGGACAGCTTGAGCCAGCTCCTGTGGTTCTCTTACCCTCCCAAACGCCTGTTAAAATCAGCTTGTCAGGCCCCATGAAAACCCCTGGTGAGGCTTTGGTTGGGATTGTATTATATCAAAAAATCTATTTGATACACTAGAGACATTCGATAGCTCTAGAATATAAAGAATTTTTTACCATAATCAATGTCTCTTCACTTTACATTAAGACTTTTATAATCATTTTTGACAAAGAATCATGTGTTTTTCATGTTAAAGTCTTACATTTAAAAACTCTATTTCTTTTTTTTTAATTTTTTTATTTTTTATAAACATATATTTTTATCCCCAGGGGTACAGGTCTGTGAATCACCAGGTTTACACACTTCACAGCACTCACCAAAGCACATACCCTCCCCAATGTCCATAACCCCAACCCCTTCTCCCAAACCCCCTCCCCCCAGCAACCCTCAGTTTGTTTTGTGAGATTAAGAGTCACTTATGGTTTGGCTCCCTCCCAATCCCATCTTGTTTCATTTATTTTTCTCCTACCCACTTAAGCCTCCATGTTGCATCACCACTTCCTCATATCAGGGAGATCATATGATAGTTGTCTTTCTCTGCTTGACTTATTTCGCTAAGCATGATATGCTCTAGTTCCATCCATGTTGTCGCAAATGGCAAGATTTCATTTCTTTTGATGGCTGCATAGTATTCCATTGTGTATATATACCACATCTTCTTGATCCATTCATCTGTTGATGGACATCTAGATTCTTTCCATAGTTTGGCTATTGTGGACATTGCTGCTATAAACATTCGGGTGCATGTGCCCCTTTGGATCACTACATTTGTATCTTTAGGGTAAATACCCAATAGTGCAATCGCTGGGTCATAGGGCAGTTCTATTTTCAACAAAATACTAGCCAATAGGATTCAACAGTACATTAAAAAGATTATTCACCACGACCAAGTGGGATTTATTCCAGGGCTGCAAGGTTGGTTCAACATCCGCAAATCAGTCAATGTGATACAACACATCAATAAAAGAAAGAACAAGAACGATATGATACTCTCAATAGATGCTGAAAAAGCATTTGACAAAGTACAGCATCCCTTCCTGATCAAAACTCTTCAAAGTGTAGGGATAGAGGGCACATACCTCAATATCATCAAAGCCATCTATGAAAAACCCACCGCAAATATCATTCTCAATGGAGAAAAACTGAAAGCTTTTCCGATAAGGTCAGGAACTCGGCAGGGATGTCCATTATCACCACTGCTATTCAACATAGTACTAGAGGTCCTAGCCTCAGCAATCAGACAACAAAAGGAAATTAAAGGCATCCAAATTGGCAAAGAAGAAGTCAAATTATCACTCTTCGCAGATGATATGATACTATATGTGGAAACCCATAAGACTCCACTCCAAAACTGCTAGAACTTATACAGGAATTCAGTAAAGTGTCAGGATATAAAATCAATGCACAGAAATCAGTTGCATTTCTCTACACCAACAGCAAGACAGAAGAAAGAGATATTAAGGAGTCAATCCCATTTACAATTGCATCCAAAACCGTAAGATACCTAGGAATAAACCTAACCAAAGAGACACAGAATCTATACTCAGAAAACTATAAAATACTCATGAAAGAAATTGAGGAAGACACAAAGAAATGGAAAAATGTTCCATGCTCCTGGATTGGAAGAATAAATATTGTGAAAATGTCTATGCTACCGAAAGCAATCTACACATTTAATGCAGTTCCTATCAAAGTACCATCCATCTTTTTCAAAGAAATGGAACAAATAATGCTAAAATTTATATGGAACCAGAAAAGACCTCGAATAGCCAAAGGGATATTGAAAAAGAAAGCCAACGTTGGTGGCATCACAATTCCGGACTTCAAGCTCTATTACAAAACTGTCATCATCAAGACAGCATGGTACTGGCACAAAAACAGACACATAGATCAATGGAACAGAATAAAAACTCTATTTCTAAAAAAAAAAAAAAAAAAAAAAAAACATTTCTAGGCCCCTTATATATGTGCCATTGTAAATGAAATATTTTCATTGCATTTAATTAATTACAGTTGAGTACATAATACTGTAGTTGAGTATAAAATACTTTAATAAATAGTTCTTGTATTAACCAATAATATTAGGTGCTGTTATATTATTTCTTATAATTTGCCAGTACCTTCTTTCATGAATGGGAAGTGCTGGTGGTGGGTATCCTTGTCTTGTTCTTATTTTTAAAGGAAATGCTTCTAACATTTCATTTAATCAGGATTTTTTCATACCTTTCTGGCAGATATCATTTATCAGAGTAAGAATGTTTTTATAGATTTCTAGTTGGCTAAGACTTTTTACCATAGATTTGTATCAAATTTCTCAAATGATTTTTCCGCTGTCATTGTGCTAACTGTATTGTCCTTTTCTTTTAATTATTAAAATAAAAATTAGATTAAATTAAATTACTAATTAATTAAATTAAATTATTCATTTTTCTAATGTTTAGTTAATATTACATTATGTAATAATTTCAACTTAGTCATGAGTATTACTTTTTGGTATAATTTAGGGTTTTGTTTAAATATTTTGCATCTGAGCTCCCTAGAATTTGGTCTGATTCTCCTTTCCTTTGTTTTTGCTTTGTTTTGTTTTACTTTATTTATTTGAGAGAGAGAGAGCAGAGGGAAGAGCAGAGAGAGAGGGACAAGTGGCCTCTGAACTGAGTGCAGAGCCTGATGCAGGGCTCATTCTCACAACCCTGAGATCATCAAAATCAAGAGTCAGAACCTAACCTACTGAGCCACCCAGGCACTCCTCCCTTTGTCTGGTTTTGGCATCAGAATTAGACCAGCTCAATGGGGGATCTCCTTCTCTGGAAAGGTTTGTGTAAAAAGGGATTGCTGTTCCTAGAAAATAATCTGAATGTCCAGAGTGTGGTGGTATTGTGGAATCTGTATACACCAATGGCCCAGGTTCAAATCCTCACACTCTCTTGTGTGGTCCTAGGCAAGCCACATAACCTCCCTTCTCCAATTTACTTGTGGATCAGAATAGCACAACACCTGCAAGGTTGAACCATTGTGACAAATGAATTAATATGTATAAGCCAATGAAAATAATGCAGACACATGGGAAATGTATATAAGGAAGAGCCACTGGGTCCTAAAGTGAATTACCGGCAAAACTAAGTAGGGAACTTCACTTGTGGGAAAACTTTTAAATACCTCAGTTCATGTAATGACAGAAGTAATAGAGTTAGTCCAGTGTTCTTTTTCTTCTCCATTCAACTTTTATTATTTGTACTTATCTAATATCAATTTTATCTTAATATTCCAACACATGTTCTCTTTTTTTTTTTTAAGATTTTATTTATTTATTTGACAGAGAGAGATCACAAGTAGGCAGAGAGGCAGGCAGAGAGAGAGAAAGGGAAGCAGGCTCCCTGCTGAGCAGAGAGCCCAATGCGAGGCTGGATCCCAGGACTCTGAGATCATTACCTGAGCCAAAGGCAGCAGCTTAACTTCCTGAGCCACCCAGGCACCCATGTTCTCTTTTATTAGAAGCTTTAATTATTTGCTACATCTGTAATTATATGTTACTTTGCATTATTAATGTTGTTTACGTCATTCCTGTTTTCCTCCAAAAGTTTTGTCTCAGGCTTTTCACCTTTCTTAGTTTTTTCAACAACAGATTTTGAGTAAGTAGATTTTCTCTGTTTTATTCCTTGCTATTCTTATCCTTATTACTTTTCTCCTGTGTTCCCTTTGGGCTTAATTTGTGGTTCCTTTTCTATCATCTTAAGTTCTACAGTTAGCTTTTAATTCTTTCTTTTTTCTTTCCTTCTTTCTTTTTTCTTTTTTTTTTTTTTTAAGATTTATTTGAGAGTGACAGAAAGAGAGTGGGGCGGGGAGGGGCAGAGGGAGAGAAAGAATCAATCTCAAACTGACTCCTGGCTCAGCACGGAGCCCATGGCGTGGCTCGATCCTATGACCCTGAGATCATGACTTGAGACAAAACCATGGGTCACATGCTTAACTGACTCAGCCACGCAGGTACCCCTTTAATTCTTCTTTCTAATACAGACATATAAAACATGCAATACTCATCACATTCTTCCTTAGCTATGTTCCCTTGGTCTTATAATCAGGGTTTAATTTATTTATTTGTCATAGAGTTGCAGCAGTTTTTGGAGTTTCCATTTTTACTTATTTGTGTCACTTACACATTTAGGAAAATGTATTAATTCCAGTAGTAGTGTAGGGCTGTTGGTCATGGCAGTGACCCAAGGTGATGAAAGACTCACTTCAAGGGTTCACCAGAAGCTAGGGCATTCATTCTGGTGGTTCTCCAGGAGAAGCCATCCTTATCTCCCAGATCAGAATGGTGGTTCCTGCCCCGTGACCAGGCAGGGTCGCCTTCATCACCACCCAGGTGCATTCCATTTGCTTCCTTCTCCACTTCCACTTCCTTTCTCATCTGTCCTGAATCACACTCCCTGAAAGCAGGGCTCTGGTTGGCTCCCTGTGTCACAATCCTTCACTGTGGTTGGACAGAGACTTTGTAACACACCCTCTCATTGGCTCAAGCCTTGCTTTGCTTGGACTAAACTAGGTTCTTATCTCACCTAATGTGCCTAGGATGTTAAGGATCTAAATTGCAAAGCATGAATCCCGTTCCCAATCCCTTCACCTATCACAGACTTCCAGGTGCCCTGGCCATGAGAGTTAGTCAATACTAAAGGCAGTTGGGCCAGTCAAGATCTCCTTGGAGGTCTTTCATCTTAGATAATGAATACCTCTAGGATGATTGAAAACAGCAAACCCCTCTCCTCAGCTCCCTGATTTATACCAGAAGAAACTAAAACATCAGACCGTGAGGCATTTGCAATGCCATATGGGAGACCTCATCCCTGCCTGCAGAGAGCCTTTCCTATAGGAAAAGGAATATATATATATATATATATATATATATATATATATATATATATATATATCTAATATTCAAATTGCAGGCATACCTAATTTTATTGTGCTTCGTAGATACTGTGTCTTGTTTGTTTTACAAATTGAAGATTTTTGGTCACTGTGCATCGAGAGACCCTATTAGTATTCTTTTTTCTTTTTTTTTTTTTTTTTTTTTTTTTTAATTTATTTTTTATTTTCAGCATAACAGTATTCATTATTTTTCACCACACCCAGTGCTCCATGCAATTCGTGCCCTTTATAATACCCACCACCTAGTACCCCAACCTCCCACCCCCCACCCCTTCAAAACCCTCAGATTGTTTTTCAGAGTCCATAGTCTCTCATGGTTCACCTCCCCTTCCAATTTCCCCCAACTCCCTTCTCCTCTCTAACTCCCCATGTCCTCCATGCTATTTGTTATGCTCCACAAATAAGTGAATCCATATGATAATTGACTCTCTCTACTTGACTTATTTCACTCAGCATAATAATCTCTTCCAGTCCCGTCCATGTTGCTACAAAAGTTGGGTATTGGTCCTTTTTTTTTTTTTTTTTTTTTTTTTTTATAAACATATATTTTTATCCCCAGGGGTACAGGTCTGTGAATCACCAGGTTTACACACTTCACAGCACTCACCAAAGCACATACCCTCCCCAATGTCCATAATCCCACCCCCTTCTCCCAAACGCCCTCCCCCCAGCAACCCTCAGTTTGTTTTGTGAGATTAAGAGTCACTTATGGTTTGTCTCCCTCCCAATCCCATCTTGTTTCATTTATTCTTCTCCTACCCACTTAAGCCTCCATGTTGCATCACCACCTCCTCATATCAGGGAGATCATATGATAGTTGTCTTTCTCTGCTTGACTTATTTCGCTAAGCATGATACGCTCTAGTTCCATCCATGTTGTCGCAAATGGCAAGATTTCATTTCTTTTGATGGCTGCATAGTATTCCATTGTGTATATATACCACATCTTCTTGATCCATTCATCTGTGGATGGACATCTAGGTTCTTTCCATAGTTTGGCTATTGTGGACATTGCTGCTATAAACATTCGGGTGCATGTGCCCCTTTGGATCACTACATTTGTATCTTTAGGGTAAATACCCAATAGTGCAATTGCTGGGTCATAGGGCAGTTCTATTTTCAACATTCTGAGGAACCTCCATGCTGTTTTCCAGAGTGGCTGCACCAGCTTGCATTCCCACCAACAGTGTAGGAGGGTTCCCCTTTCTCCACATCCTCGCCAGCATCTGTCATTTCCTGACTTGTTGATTTTAGCCATTCTGACTGGTGTGAGGTGATATCTCATTGTGGTTTTGATTTGTATTTCCCTGATGCCGAGTGATATGGAGCACTTTTTCATGTGTCTGTTGGCCATCTGGATGTCTTCTTTGCAGAAATGTCTGTTCATGTCCTCTGCCCATTTCTTGATTGGATTATTTGTTCTTTGGGTGTTGAGTTTGCTAAGTTCTTTATAGATTCTGGACACTAGTCCTTTATCTGATATGTCGTTTGCAAATATCTTCTCCCATTCTGTCAGTTGTCTTTTGATTTTGTTAACTGTTTCCTTTGCTGTGCTAAAGCTTTTGATCTTGATGAAATCCCAATAGTTCATTTTTTCCCTTGCTTCCCTTGCCTTTTGCGTTGTTCCTAGGAAGATGTTGCTGCGGCAGAGGTCGAAGAGGTTGCTGCCTGTGTTCTCCTCAAGGATTTTGATGGATTCCTTTCGCACATTGAGGTCCTTCATCCATTTTGAGTCTATTTTTGTGTGTGGTGTAAGGAAATGGTCCAATTTCATTTTTCTGCATGTGGCTGTCCAATTTTCCCAGCACCATTTATTGAAGAGGCTGTCTTTTTTCCATTGGACATTCTTTCCTGCTTTGTCGAAGATGAGTTGACCATAGATTTGAGGGTCTATTTCTGGGCTCTCTATTCTGTTCCATTGATCTATGTGTCTGTTTTTGTGCCAGTACCATGCTGTCTTGATGATGACAGCTTTGTAATAGAGCTTGAAGTCCGGAATTGTGATGCCACCAACGTTGGCTTTCTTTTTCAATATCCCTTTGGCTATTCGAGGTCTTTTCTGGTTCCATATAAATTTTAGCATTATTTGTTCCATTTCTTTGAAAAAGATGGATGGTATTTTGATAGGAATTGCATTAAATGTGTAGATTGCTTTAGGTAGCATAGACATTTTCACAATATTTATTCTTCCAATCCAGGAGCATGGAACATTTTTCCATTTCTTTGTGTCTTCCTCAATTTCTTTCATGAGTACTTTATAGTTTTCTGAGTATAGATTCTGTGTCTCTTTGGTTAGGTTTATTCCTAGGTATCTTATGGTTTTGGATGCAATTGTAAATGGGATTGACTCCTTAATATCTCTTTCTTCTGTCTTGCTGTTGGTGTAGAGAAATGCAACTGATTTCTGTGCATTGATTTTATATCCTGACACTTTACTGAATTCCTGTATAAGTTCTAGCAGTTTTGGAGTGGAGTCTTTTGGGTTTTCCACATATAGTATCATATCATCTGCGAAGAGTGATAATTTGACTTCTTCTTTGCCAATTTGGATGCCTTTAATTTCCTTTTGTTGTCTGATTGCTGAGGCTAGGACCTCTAGTACTATGTTGAATAGCAGTGGTGATAATGGACATCCCTGCCGTGTTCCTGACCTTAGTGGAAAAGCTTTCAGTTTTTCTCCATTGAGAATGATATTTGCGGTGGGTTTTTCATAGATGGCTTTGATGATATTGAGGTATGTGCCCTCTATCCCTACACTTTGAAGAGTTTTGATCAGGAAGGGATGCTGTACTTTGTCAAATGCTTTTTCAGCATCTATTGAGAGTATCATATGGTTCTTGTTCTTTCTTTTATTGATGTGTTGTATCACATTGACTGATTTGCGGATGTTGAACCAACCTTGCAGCCCTGGAATAAATCCCACTTGGTCGTGGTGAATAATCCTTTTAATGTACTGTTGAATCCTATTGGCTAGTATTTTGTTGAGTATTTTCGCATCTGTGTTCATCAAGGATATCGGTCTATAGCTCTCTTTTTTGGTGGGATCCTTGTCTGGTTTTGGGATCAAGGTGATGCTGGCCTCATAAAATGAGTTTGGAAGTTTTCCTTCCATTTCTATTTTTTGGAACAGTTTCAGGAGAATAGGAATTAGTTCTTCTTTAAATGTTTGGTAGAATTCCCCCGGGAAGCCATCTGGCCCTGGGCTTTTGTTTGTTTGGAGATTTTTAATGACTGTTTCAATCTCCTTACTGGTTATGGGTCTGTTCAGGCTTTCTATTTCTTCCTGGTTCAGTTGTGGTAGTTTATATGTTTCTAGGAATGCATCCATTTCTTCCAGATTGTCAAATTTATTGCCGTAGAGTTGCTCATAGTATGTTCTTATAATAGTTTGTATTTCTTTGGTGTTAGTTGTGATCTCTCCTCTTTCATTCATGATTTTATTTATTTGGGTCCTTTCTCTTTTCTTTTTGATAAGTCGGGCCAGGGGTTTATCAATTTTATTAATTCTTTCAAAGAACCAGCTCCTACTTTCGTTGATTTTTTCTATTGTTTTTTGGGTTTCTATTTCATTGATTTCTGCTCTGATCTTTATGATTTCTCTTCTCCTGCTGGGCTTAGGGTTTCTTTCTTGTTCTTTCTCCAGCTCCTTTAGGTGTAGGGTTAGGTTGTGTACCTGAGACCTTTCTTGTTTCTTGAGAAAGGCTTGTACCGCTATATATTTTCCTTTCAGGACTGCCTTTATTGTGTCCCACAGATTTTGAACTGTTGTATTTTCATTATCATTTGTTTCCATGATTTTTTTCAATTCTTCTTTAATTTCCCGGTTGACCCATTCATTCTTTAGAAGGATACTGTTTAGTCTCCATGTATTTGGGTTCTTTCCAAACTTCCTTTTGTGGTTGAGTTCTAGCTTTAGAGCATTGTGGTCTGAAAATATGCAGGGAATGATCCCAATCTTTTGATACCGGTTGAGTCCTGATTTAGGACCAAGGATGTGATCTATTCTGGAGAATGTTCCATGTGCATTAGAGAAGAATGTGTATTCTGTTGCTTTGGGATGAAATATTCTGAATATATCTGTGATGTCCATCTGGTCCAGTGTGTCGTTTAAGGCCTTTATTTCCTTGCTGATCTTTTGCTTGGATGACCTGTCCATTTCAGTGAGGGGAGTGTTAAAGTCCCCTACTATTATTGTATTGTTGTTGATGTGTTTCTTTGATTTTGTTATTAATTGGTTTATATAGTTGGCTGCTCCCACGTTGGGGGCATAGATATTTAAAATTGTTAAATCTTCTTATTGGACAGACCCTTTGAGTAAGATATAGTGTCCTTCCTCATCTCTTATTATAGTCTTTGGCTTAAAATCTAATTGATCTGATATAAGGATTGCCACTCCTGCTTTCTTCTGATGTCCATTAGCATGGTAAATTCTTTTCCACCCCCTCACTTTAAATCTGGAGGTGTCTTCGGGCTTAAAATGAGTTTCTTGGAGGCAACATATAGATGGGTTTTGTTTTTTTATCCATTCTGATACCCTGTGTCTTTTGACAGGGGCATTTAGCCCATTAACATTCAGGGTAACTATTGAGAGATATGAATTTAGTGCCATTGTATTGCCTGTAAGGTGACTGTTATTGTATATGGTCTCTGTTCCTTTCTGATCTACCACTTGTAGGCTCTCTCTTTGCTTAGAGGACCCCTTTCAATATTTCCTGTAGAGCTGGTTTGGTATTTGCAAATTCTTTCAGTTGTTGTTTGTCCTGGAAGCTTTTGATCTCTCCTTCTATTTTCAATGATAGCCTAGCTGGATATAGTATTCTGGGCTGCATGTTTTTCTCGTTTAGTGCTCTAAAAATATCATGCCAGCTCTTTCTGGCCTGCCAGGTCTCTGTGGATAAGTCAGCTGCCAATCTAATATTTTTACCATTGTATGTTACAGACTTCTTTTCCCGGGCTGCTTTCAGGATTTTCTCTTTGTCACTGAGACTTGTAAATTTTACTATTAGGTGACGGGGTGTGGGCCTATTCTTATTGATTTTGAGGGGCGTTCTCTGAACCTCCTGAATTTTGATGCTCGTTCCCTTTGCCATATTGGGGAAATTCTCCCCAATAATTCTCTCCACTATACCTTCTGCTCCCCTCTCTCTTTCTTCTTCTTCTGGAATCCCAATTATTCTAATGTTGTTTCGTCTTATGGTGTCACTTAATTCTCGAATTCTCCCCTCGTGGTCCAGTAGCTGTTTGTCCCTCTTTTGCTCAGCTTCTTTATTCTCTGTCATTTGGTCTTCTATATCACTAATTCTTTCTTCTGCCTCATTTATCCTAGCAGTGAGAGCCTCCATTTTTGTTTGCACCTCATTAATAGCTTTTTTGATTTCAACTTGGTTAGATTTTAGTTCTTTTATTTCTCCAGAAAGGGCTTTTATATCTCTCGAGAGGGTTTCTCTAATATCTTCCATGCCTTTTTCGAGCCCGGCTAGAACCTTGAGAATTGTCATTCTGAACTCTAGATCTGACATATTACCGATGTCTGTATTGATTAGGTCCCTAGCCTTTGGTACTGCCTCTTGTTCTTTTTTTTGCGTTGAATTTTTACGTCTTGTCATTTTGGCCAGATAAGAGTAAATGAAGGGGCAAGTAAAATACTAAAAGGGTGGCAACAACCCCAGGAAAATATGCTTTAACTAAATTAGAAGAGATCCAAAATCGTGAGTGGGGAGAAAGGGGATAAAAAGAGGTTCAAAAAGGAAGAAAGAAAAAAAAAGACAAGAAAAAAAAATTTTTTTAAAAAAAGAAAACACCTGAGAAAAATGTAAAAAAGAAAAAATATATATATTAGATAAACTAGTAAAAAATCGTTAAAAAAGAAAAAGGTAACAGTTAAAAAAAAAAATTTTACCCGAAGGCGAGAAGAAAAAGAAAAAAAGAAAAAAAAAAATGAAAAAGAAAAAATTAAATTAACTGCAAGACTAAAAAAAAATCACAGGAAAAAAGCCATGAGTTCCGTGCTTGGCTTTCTCCTCCTCTGGAATTCTGCTGCTCTCCTTGGTATTGAAACCGCACTCCTTGGTAGGTGAACTTGGTCTCGGCTGGATTTCTTGTTGATCTTCTGGGGGAGGGGCCTGTTGTAGTGATTCTCAAGTGTCTTTGCCCCAGGCGGAATTACACCGCCCTTACCCGGGGCCGGGGTGAGTAATCCGCTCGGGTTTGCTTTCAGGAGCTTTTGTTCCCTGAGCGCTTTCCGTAGAGTTCCGGAGGACGGGAACACAAATGGCGGCCTCCTGGTCTCCGGCCCGGAGGAGCCGAGAGCCCAGGGCCCCACTCCTCAGTGCGCCCTCAGAGAACAGCGCCCAGTTACTCCCGTCTGTCTGACCTCTGGCCGCGCTCCGAGCTCACCGAGCCTGCGACCGGTTCAAGGTAACACCGAGCTGTGAGCTTACTGTCGGCTCTGTCTCTGCAGCCGGCTTTCCCGTTCCAATACCCGCAAGCTCTGCGACACTCAGACACCCCCGATCCTTCTGTGACCCTGCGGGACCTGAGGCCACGCTGACCCCGCGTGGGCTTCACCCCGGTTTAGCCTCTGGACTGATGTTCCTCAGCGGAACAGACTTTTAAAAGTCCTGATTTTGTGCGCGGTTGCTCCGCCGCTTGCCGGGAGCCGGCCCCTCCCCCCGGGGTCTATCTTCCCGTCGCTTTGGATTCACTTCTCCGCCGGTCCTACCTTTCAGAAAGTGGTTGTTTTTCTGTTTCCAGAATTGCTGTTCTTCTTCTCTTCGGTCTGCCGATGGATTTTCAGGTGTTTGCAATCTTTAGATAAGCTATCTAGCTGATCTCCGGCTAGCTGAAGCAGTCTCAGCTTGCTACTTCTCCGCCATCTTGACTCCTCCCTCAGTATTCTTTTTTCTAATAGTATTTATTCACTTTTGTGTCCCTGTGTCACATTTTGGTAATTCTTGCAAATAGTTCAAAATTTATCATTATTATTTATTATGGTGATCTATGATCAGTGATTACAACTTGCTGAAAGCTTGAATAATGGTTAGCATTTTTTAGCAATGAAGTATTTTTTAATTAAGGTTTATATTTTTTTAGACATAATGCTATGTTTCACACTTAGTAACCTGTATAGTGTAAACAATTTTTATATGCACTGGAAAAGAAAAATTATTTGAGTTGTTTTATTATGATATCCATGTTATTGACGTGGTCTGGAACAGAACCTGGAATATCTCTGAGTTGTTGCTATACTATTCTCATGTTAGAGGAGAAAATCGCTGAGGTACTTGAAGTTTGTGAAATAAAAACCAGAGAGCATGACTCTGGGATGTCTTGTTCCTCTTCCAGCAACACCAAATTTTCAATGTGGGAAAAGAGAATGGGAGCACTGGGAACTTAGCAGTCCGTCTAAAAGACAATACAGATCCTCTCCCCGCCCCCCTCATCTCCCTTTGATACTGCCCTGAGAGATGGCCATAGGTCTGTGATGGATGTCAGCCTGCAGTCCCCACCTTCCAGTTGGCAGGGGTTTCTTTCCTGTTCTATTGATTGGTGCTTTCACAAGTGATACTGCTGGGGCAGCTCAATTTTTGCACCTGAAAATTGACATCCCAGTACCACTTGCCATCAGAATCAAAAGGAAAAAAGGACACCATCTGCTCTGAAAAATTCCCCACTGTGATATCGGCCTGACCTTTTTATCTTGAACTGTGGACCATCTTGCAAAAAACATGTTAGAGAGAGAGACTAAATCTTTATTCCAGAGATTTGGGTTTCCCTGCTGCGTTCATTTTAGGATGGGTCAACCTTAGACAAGATTTAATAAGATGTTATTTCTGGTCTGAAATGACATCATCATAGGAGGCACCTCTGGCCTCTGGTTGTTGTGAAGAATATAAAATTTCTCTGAGAGGTCATTTTTCTTCTAGGAGGGACCTATATTTTGCAGTGTTATTTCATCATGGCCCAAAGAATGTCTCTTTTAGCTTCAAAAAGTTTCCTTCCTACACTTCATTAGAAGATATGTGAAGAGGAGATAGTTTCAATTCATGTGTTTCACTGATAGATTTACAAAGTATCTTATAACCACCTACTGAATATTTTCTAAAGCAATTGCTTGTTATGTAGTCAGAGAGGCAAATACCACATTCTAATTAAAGTTGTGTTTTGTTTTTTCCTGCCGTTTGGCTATACTTGTCAACACAGAATGACTGTATCTGTGGTTAAGCTTTAAAGGGCAGAGTACAAGTGACATCCTTTCTGTCAACTTTAAGAAAAACCACTCCTGTCTTTGGGTTGAAAAAAAGAAAAAAAAAATGCTAGTGGAATTGCTTTGTCAGAAACAGAATCTTCTGGGGACTGAACAGAAATGAATTTGGCAATAATCAATATTTGAAATCAGAAGGAGACAGGTTAGATTTAATCTCTGGGGAATTGTTTGATCATTGCTGGCATCTAACCGAGAAAACCTAATCCCATTAGCAAAATGATTTCTGCCCTGAGAGGAACAGAAAGCAGAGATGTCATGCACGCAGAAGGAACGTCACCGTCTAATTAAGCCAAAGTGGAGCCAGAAAGCTGTGAACAGCACTCCTTGCTCTCACTAATTGATCGGAGCATAGCAGTGCAAGAATACAGGACTCATGTCTTAATCTTTGTATTGACTGAATATTATAATCAACAAATACATTTTAGGAACCCTCTAAAAAATAAACTATTTAGAGGCAAAAGCTGTAATGCATGAAATGCATCTATTTTTAGGGAAGTATTTGATAGCTTTTAACAAATATATAAACTATGTAATCTTCCTTCTCATCAAGGTTTCTGACATTCCTATCACTCCCCAAATCCCATGTGCTCCTCTGTGATCAATATCTCCTCAAGCCCAGACCCAGGCAACTGCTGACCTGTTCACTGTCACAGCAGATTTGCCTCTCCTAGATTCCACCCAAACAGAATCATACAATATGTATACTTCCGTATACCATCCATGTTGCTGCATGTATCAACAGAGATTCATTTTTATTTACAAGTGGATAGTTTTTCTCCAGTTTTTGGCTATAATGAATGGTGTTGCACTGAACCCCAGTGTACAACTTTCTGATGGGCATATTCTTTCATACTCTTATAGTAAGTGTATGCTTAACTTTATAAGAATCTAACAAACTCCTTTCCAAAGGGTCTGACCCCCGTTCTTCAAAATCCTGGCCAATATTTTGTATTGTCAGTCTTTTACAAAAAAAATTAGCCATCCTTATGTGCATTAGTTGGTATCTCATTGTGGTTGTAAATTGTGTTTCCCAATAAATAATAAACAATTTTTATGTGTATATGGATCATCCAGATATGTTTTGTTGGTTTAAGTTTAAATCAGAGTTTTAACAGGTAGAACATTACTGAAACTCAAAGAATTAAGATTCTGTTATTAAATGAATCAAATAAACCAGTGATATCTTTATGTATATTTTAGTCATTTAAAGTATTATATAAAGTATATTTTTAGTATCTTATAGGTATTATTATACACTGTATAGCTTAAACCCTGACTATAACTGATGCCTCTGCATCCACCCTGCTCATTGGCTAATTCTCAAAATGAAGTGTCAAAATCACCAAATGGTATCAGCTCATGACCACAACAGGGATTTCATTGTATTATGCTGTGTCATGGTTGGCAGATGTGAGCCATGCTACGGCAATTATTAATCAGCTTGGGACTATAGCAAAACAACTTGAAATTTTAAAATTTTAAACAAGTGGTGCAATCTGATAAGCTTCCACTATAAGTCATTCAGGAAAATGGCCATCCGTATATAGATTGCATAAGCAGACCTCCCAGTAACACAAGTTCCACTCTGCAAAAATAGTCATAACATCCTCACAGTTGTTTTCAGTATCTCTCACCATGGGTCAGTTTCATAGCTCTCAAAGTGGGTAGCTTGATTAATGTTGGTAAAGCTGCTCTTTTTTTCTTTTTACCATGCATACTTTTTTGCCTCACCACAACTGTAACTGCTGTGAGAAGAGTCTGTGTGGGTCAGGAGCCCAGAACTTGTGCATGGAACTCTGCTTCATCCTTTAGGCAGCCCTCCCCTTGAGAATGTATGGTTGCTCAACCAAAGAACGCTTCATCTCCCTAATCTGGAAGCAGCAGCAAGAAGGTCCCTTCACCCTCCAATGCTTTCAACCTCCCTGTTAGCCCCAGTGGCTCCCACAAGGGCTGTCTGCAAGAGGATCCTTGGACCAGTGCATTCATCTGGAAGACAATCTCAGATGTGAGATTGCTGCTGCTCACTTATCATACAGTTTGTTATACCCATTATATATATATATATATATATATATATATATATATATATACACACATACACACACACACACACACATATATATATATATATGTGTGTGTGTGTGTGTGTGTGTATGTATTAGCCTGTTCATCAACAAGATTACCAGTGCTGACATAATGGCCTCGGGACAAGTTTGGGGTTTGCTGGGACTTTAAGTTGTCCTGGGATTCCCAGGATTAACTTGCTGCCTATTTGTTGGTATAAAAACCCAACTCTCCATGGCCAAGTTTATATGTTTACCAGGTACGTGATCTGAAGGCACTACCTCAATATACCACCATGAAAAAAAAAGAGCCAGTCTTGGAATCCCATAGTCTTTCTATGAGATATCATACACTTTCCCTCTTCGATCCTAGTCCAGCCAGAGAGAAGCAGTAGTTATCACCTGCCACCTGTTCTATCATGACATTATCTTTCTCTCAAAGGAAGCCATCCTAACTGCACATATAAGCAATACAAACATGTTACCCTTAGGAGTAATTCATCAAACCTGGTGCTTTGGAACTATGAATCCCTGGTTTCCTGGTACTTCTAAAACCCAGAATTATTTTTTAATGTCTTACATAATAAGACATTTGTTATCCACTTATCATTCTGCTCTTATAGTCTGAATGAGCTCATTAAGAGAAGCCAGAGCACACAAGTGATTACCATAACAGACACAAACATTGGTCTGGATTCCTCCCTCTGTGGGCTCTGTTCATGGATTCATAGGAAAACACTCCCTTTCACAGAAACTATGGGGTCTTGTCCTTGTTTCTTCTCTCCACTCCAGGGTAGTATCACAGCTTTACTCTGCCTTGGACTTACTGATGACAGCAATACATCTCCCCATCTCTTCTCCCTTCTGTCAGCCCTTCCCCCATCACTTCAGGAAGACACATGCTTCAAAAGCAGGCCTGGAGTCAAATCAAGTGTCCTCTCGCAGGCACCTGTGGTATACGACCTTGCTCATGCCCCAGGACTGTCCGAGCTGCCAGAGCAGAGGAAAGGTTCTTCCTCTTTATCTGTCACTGTCTTTCAGCCCTACCACCATTGCAGCTGTGGATGTTTTGAATCTCTCTGATTTGTCTCAGGCGCAAGCTGGTGCCATTCTAGATCAAGTGATTTGCACTGATTTACTCTGTGCTGTGGCAGGTTATCCAATTCAAGCCCCCATAAATCTCACCTCCCTTGACAGTTGAGTGTTGGCTCCTGTCAAGAGCCTTTCCCTCCGACTCTAAACTTGGGCACCACTGTTTCTTGCTCTAACTGATGGTGGTGGGGCAGGCAATGCTGTGCGTGCTCTAGAACCTCAACATGGTCACAGCTCCCACCTTCTCCCTCCTGCAATCCTGGGCTTACCATGTTGTAGAGATGCCTGAGCCAGCTTCTTGGAAGACAGGAGACCACTGGGAAAACATCAAGGTGCCCAAGCCAACAGGTCACACCATCTGCCCTCAGGCCCACTGAAGCAATCAGCAACATTAGTGAGCCCTTGGGACAAACAGAGGAACTCCCCAGTGGCCAGCCCTCAGATTGTAAGAAGTAAATAATTGAGTTATGGACACTAAATATTGAGGGGTTATTGATATAAAGTTTTCAGAACGTCTTGCTCTCTTTCATCACTCTGGACTTCTGGTCCACATAGAAAAGATGAAAGCTGGAACTCAAGTCCCAGGCTTTTCAAGTAATTGCCACCTGGGCATTGGGGGTGTTTCATGTCCATCAGTCACTGAAAAAGAAACTCTGGTTCAACCTGCACTACCACCTTGTCTCTGACATAATAAAAAAAATTCCATAGAGATCTTGATGTTGTGCCCAAATTCCAAGACCCCCCCCAAAGATGACCACCAGAGTCCAGAGTCAAAGCCAAACAGCAAGGGTCATTTATTACGAGTTCGAACCCGGACCTCTGCGCACTCGTTGCCGGTGACGCTAAGAGGTCCTGAGCTCGGGATCACAACATCTTTTATACACTATTTTTGGGGAGGCAGGGACTTAGCATACATCATAGTATCTTGTAGCAAATCGCCACATACCGCGGGAAAATCAAAAAGCAACTCTATAGTATGACTGGTGCGCTACAGACCAGGAAAAAGCTGGGAACAGATTATTGGTTAGGTCAAAGGGCTGTCATTTTTCAAACTGCTTGGTTGTCACCGCTAGGGTATGTGTCACCTCAGGATTGGCCAGGGTCTCCCTGTCAAGCTGCGGGGTGCCAGATGGTTATTATCTCTTGTACCCAGAGCTGGGTGGGGGGTCCGGGAGCAGTCATTTTGTCATGTCCAATTCTGGGTGGGGGTTTCTCTGGTGCCAGATGGCTGTTATCTCTCGGCCCAGAGCCGGGTGGGGGTCCAGGAGTGGCCACTCTGCCAGGTTCAATTCTGGGTGGGGGTTGTGTGGTTACAGAGTGCCTATAGAAAGTTTGCTGGTATTTTTCCATCTCCTCATGGGTTAGCAAGCAAAGGTACAGAAGCAGAAATAGTGGTAATGGTTATAATTTAGGCAACTCATTGGAATATTTGATGGAAAGCAGAGGAGGAATTCAGCTCTTTTTTTCTCTATTATCCTTAATTGGGAAAATGCATCTCAAAATTTCTATGTACAGAGACACCTTAACATAGAAACATCAGTCTATCTCCATTCTAACCCATTCCTTTTCCTACAATGTACTCTGGTTTTTATTCTGCTTTAAATTTTCCAAAGAAAGTCCTAACGGACAAAAAACAAAAACAAAAATGAAAACAAAACAAAACAACAACCGCCACCACAACAAAAACTCTTTCTGGATCCAACACTGACTTTTCAGTACTGAGATAATAGAGAAATTACTTTTAGAGAAGGCATTTTTTCACTCTTTTTAACAGATACATTTTCAATACACTTATATTCTGAGTAGAGTGGTAGATTCTGTAGAAACAGTTCTGGATAAGATCTGCTCCCTGTCCTCAAGAATCTGCCAGTCTACTGGGGAAAAAGATTATTAAAACACATCATACTACTGTTATGAGAGGGGTGTTTGTGTGATAAAAGGTACAATGGAAATGCACAGGAAAGGCAAAAGTATAGCCTTCAGGAATTCATGAAAAAATTCACTCATTCAGTCCTAAAAGCATATTTTGGGATAAAGTCATATCATGTGAAAAGATTATCATAAGAAATGCATAGTGGGGGGAAGGAAAAGAGAGTTGGAGACAGAGTTTTAGACTTCATTTCATAACCCAAGTGTTCACAGGGCAAGTAGGTAAGGGGAAGGTCATGGGGTTGGACAAACATCAGATAAAAACACATCTTTTTTTGTTCTGATAACAAGTGGAAAACACTTTCTGAAAACAGTCAAACATTTTCTGAAAGAGTAACCTGCCAAGTGACCCTATCCCATATGCATATTAGAATGCTCATTTTTTTTTTGTTTTACGATTACTTTTAATACTATTACTTTTTATTACTTTCATTATGTTGTGGTTAGTCACCATACAGTATGCCATTAGTTTTGATGTAGTGTCCCAAGAAAAGAATGAGGCTCATTTTGAATGCAGTGTGCTGCCATTGGAAGAGATGGGCTAGTGAAGACACTTGCTGAAATTCAGGAGAACTGACAAAGTTCTGGTTGTAGGGATAGACAAATGCAGTGATCTGAAGGGGCACATGCACCTGAATGTTTATAGCAGCAATGTCCACAATAGCCAAACGATGGAAAGAACCTAGATGTCCATCAACAGATGAATGGGTGAAGATGTGGTATATATATATATATATATATATATATATATATATATAACTATTATGCAACCATCAAAAAATGAAATCTTGCCATTTGCAACAATGTGGATGGAACTAGAGGGTATTATGCTGAGCAAAATAAGTCAATCAGAGAAAGACAATTATCATATCATCTCATCTCTCTGATATGAGGAATTTGAGAGGCAGGGTGGGGGTTGTGGAAGGTAGGGAAGGAATAAATGAAACAAGATGGGATCAGGAGGGAGGCAAACCATAAGAGACTCTTAAAGTCACACACAAAAAACTGAGGGTTGCTGGGAAGTGGAAGGTTAGGAGGGATAGGGTTGCTGGGTGATGGATACTGGGGAGGGTATGGGCTATGGTGAGTGCTGTGAAATGTGTCAGACTGATAATTCACAGACCTGTGCCCCTGGGGCAAATAATACATTATATGTTAATAAAAAGTTTTAAAAAGGAGGGGTCAGATTTGAGCGGTGTTCTGGAGCCAAACAGCTCAGGACTTGGTGACTGGTGGGAGGAGTCAAGTAACTCACCTATGGTGTCCAGTAAATACACTCTCAGTCTGGGATATCTACCCAGACAGAGACCAAGGACAGCCCAACACCAGCCACGTGTTCACCTGTGGCAGTAACATCATTGGCTTTGCCTTCCTTTTTTGGTGTCCACATTTTCATTTTTCTGTCCGTGCAGGCCCCTCATCACAGAAGGAGGCAACATACCCAGGCAGACCCTACTAACACAGGCGGAAAGGCACTCCAAGCTGGTGGTGGTTTCAGAGTCACAGATGGCTTTCCCATTTTTGTTAATTCTGACACTTTTCCCAGTACAGGAGTTGTCACAACATGAACTGGATATAATGAGATTCATGAATTAGATAATAAGATTTGCTAAGGCTTGACTGGGATTGGCTCTAACTTGATTAGGATCTGAAACTAGAAGCTGAATGAGTGGGAGAAAAGGAGCTTCCTGTTCTTTTGTTCACCCCTGAGATTTCATTGTTATTCTTTGTCTTTAACAGGGTGGCTTGCTTCACATTTTGCAGGCGCCAGGATGACAGAGGTTCTGGATAGCTGCGGAGCATATGGGTTTAAAGACAAAGGAGGAAGCCTTTAGATTTGTTTGTTCATTTGTTTGTCTCAGCTATAGATAAACCAGTTTCCAAATTTTAACTTGCAATAACAAAACACACTCATAAGTCTAAAACACCTTGTTATTGAAATTCCTGCATCTTTGTATCTTTGTTACATTAGGGAATTTAAGTCTCTAGACCTCTTTTCCCTCTGAAAAAATTTCTGTGTGCATGTGATCTTTGGTTAATAGAAGGATGCTTACTAATGAAATACAATGCAATGCATTTTTCAAGACCTCAACATGGTCTCTGGGGAGATGGTTACAAGAGACTGGACCAAGAGAGCTTCTTCTGTTCCAAATCTCCCTATTTAAACTTTGTTTGTTTTAAATCTTTCTTTGCTCCCTAAAAACCAGGCCAATACCTACTATTCTGTTAGACCCAAGAAGAATTTAAATTTATGGGTCTTAGTTCCTCCCCCTTTACCCAGCCTCTACCAAATCAGATGTGGTGTAGAATTAAGTCACATTGCTGGACCCAGACTAAAGTGTCAGGGGACCCCCAACCTCAAGTCTCCTTTAAAACTGACCCACTTCAGAAAAGGACATGCAGAGAATGAGTCCTGATTATCCTTGGAGTTTCCACTACCCAATGTGGCCAGAGCTCTGTTGGGTCCCCGGATCCGAGAGTGCAGGAGGAACAATAGAAATGACCTGCGGCTCTGGAGGCTCCCGGAGTGCAGGAAGAGCAATGGAAATGACCGCTGCTCTCGCCTGTCTTCCAGCCTACCCTCCTCCTTAACCCTTGACTCTCCCACCAAAAGGGTGTACGCCCAGGTCACATCTCCATAGGTAACACGATACCTATGCAGGAGACAGATAAAAGACCCCCCCCAACTCCCTCCCAGCGGGACTTCCCCCACTCTGCTTTCCAGAGTCCTGGAACCTCGTAGGAGGGTGCCCACCTCCTCCCAGAGCAACTTTCTTGGCTCCCCTTCTCCTGAACCCTGAAACTTCGCCAGAGAGTGCCTTAATAAACCTTGCCTTGCACCCACTTCGCCTGGTGTCGTGTTTATCTCACTTATAAAACCTTACAAACTCTAAAAGGCTGATCTTGCCTAGATGTACCCTATTTGGTACTGACCAACTTCTCCTACTGACTTTTTGGGCCTTGTCATCCTCTTAAATGACCAAACCCTTGCAGTGAAATCAAGTCTATGTTGATTGGGCTTTGACGTCAGGCCTCCTCCTTACACAGAACAGTTTCTATCGCTGCAGCATGTGCACTGCACACCTGAGAACTCCATAATGGTGCTCCCACGGTTGTGCAGCATGCAATAAGGACCACCATTTATTGAGGCCCTGCTACATTTGTCAGTTCATTTCCTGAATCAGATTCTGACCATTCTATACACACACACACACACACACACAGTTTCAGAGAATGAGTCTCTCCTCCCTTTCTGACACTTGAGTATTTGACTCTGATCTGGTTTCTTGCTTCGGTACTCTGATCCATGCAGCATCTGGAAATCAAGACCATTCTATTTCCTTAGTCACTGTGCCAGAGCACCCAGCTGCATATATCAACTCACCTTCAAAAGCTAGGACAGGTCCCTCAAGCCTTGCACACATGTGATGTCCAGCTCTGAAACCCACAGACTACTCATTTATTCAACAATTGCCACAGAACACCTCCCGCATGCTAGTTGCTAGTTTCCTATCTGCAAACCAGTGTTGGGCATTAATGTCACTTATATAATTCATCTGATTGATTGCTTCCATGTTTTATGACCTTTCAAAGTTTGAACTCATATAGTTTATCAACTACACAGAATTTTGCTTACAAAATTAGTTTCTTAATTTTGCTAAATTAACAAATCTATGACTTAAAATGTCAGTGTAGCATACAATGGAAAACAGCTCCACAATAAAAAAGGAATGAATACTTGATATTTGCAACAGTTTGGGTGAACATTAAGGAAATTATGTGGAGTGAAAAAAGCTGATATCAAAAGAATACATTTATGTAACATTCATGAAATAATATAATTATAGAGTTGGAGAAAGGTTTGGTGGTTACCAAGTCTAGGACAGTGAAGGGAGGGGTGGGTAGGTATGACTATAAAGAGCTAGCAAGAGGGAGCCTGTGGTAATAGTAGACTTGAGTGTCTTGATTGTGGTGGTGTTTACACAGGTGATAAACTTGCAAAGAGCTACACATCTACATACATACACTCACATAAATTCATATAAACTGTTGATATCTGAATATGTTCTATAGATGATGCTCATGTCAGTTTCCTGGAAGTACCTCTGTGTACCTCTAATTCCTCATAAGGATGATAATGATGACACCAGCATCATGGAATTTTCTGAGGGATTAAATGATATGTTGGATATGAGGTAGTAAGCACTATACATGGCACATTATATTCATAGTAGATCTATTGATATTTCTGCCCATCTGTCTGTCCATTCATCCATCTATCTCTGTGATGGGGGTGGGGAGGTGGTGATTACCAAAATCACAAGATAAGCTGAAATGTAGAGCAAGAAATTCAGAATAACACTGATATGCTTACAATATACAGTTTCATTTTTCCTTCCTCTTTCTACCATAAAATTGTTGCTTTCTCAGAATTCCCCAGATCTTACATTTACCTTCTGTACCACAGTGTATAGTACACACTTAGAAATAAATACAAAACCATTAGTCATATTCTGCAGAACTTCTGACTCATCAACCCTGGTATTTGTTTTCATTTATGCTCAACATCCTCCAGCTGTTGATCAAAATATCCAAACTTTCATGTGAATCTGCATTTGAGTCCCTTAGGAAGGACCTAGGATGACCCCGAAAAGTGTGATTATTATCAAGTAAGATACTGCCACAAAACTAATCAGAGAAGATATTGGTAATGTTCACCTTAAAGTCCATTGTTCTCGATTGTCTTCATTTCATAGAAGGAAAACCCAAGAGTCTGTCAAAATTAGGGGTTGGGGAGAAGTGAGTCGGAGTCAAGAATCAGAATGTGCTAGCCAGACCATTGGTAATAATGGAAAGTCCACTTCAGCAGTGGAGATAAATTAGGAACAGGATGGGCCTATGTGGGAAGAGAAAATAAAGAGTCACTTGTGAAGAAGAGCAAGTTCTTTTTGTTGGCTTTTAATGGCTCAGGTATGAACTGGTGGCTCCCACCTTGATCTAATCCTGTTATGTGGATACCATGCCACCTGCCCCTCCTTTCTTTAGGCTCTGCATCCACCCCAAACCATCTCTATTTCGCAAATCTCTTAGCTCTTTTATTCATCATATCTGTGAAATATTCTCAGAAATATTTCTTTTTTTCTCAGAAATGGTTCTATATTTTGTTTAATAATCTTAATTTGATTGAGCTTTTACTAAAGCCTCACGATGTGCCAGGTACATATCTCAGCAGTTCACACGCATAAGCTCATCAGATGCTTATGGTAGAGATATGCTCACTGTATGGATGGGCAGCCAAGGCACAAGGGATTTGAGTAATTTGCCCCCATTTCACCCAGATAGCCAACCCATGCATTCTTAGATCTCTTCTGCAAATCCATTTTTCCACCTCTCTGCCTAGTGTAAATTTAGGCCCTATCTTTCCTTACATAAATTGTTGTAAAATTCTCCCCATTTCCCTCACTATCTCTACTACACAAGTTGGTTTTCTCCCCAAACTGTTGACTTTCAACATTTTAGGACATCATTTTTCCTAGCTGCATTATTCTTAGATCTTAAGTTCCTATAGTCACACAACCATTCTCAGAGAGCTTTAATTCATATGGCTGTTGATTTAACTGTTCCCATTTCATGGGTGGCTTGGTCATCAGTATCAGTAATGGTCTCTGCAATAATGGATAGCTTCTCATTTTAGGATAAAGCCCTCTTATATTATCATAAACAACAAATCAGTCACCACTCTTTCTCATCTGTATTATAAGTCGTCTTTATTTGCTCCAGGGACTCAGCCTCCACTCTAGCCACCATTAATTATTCATCTTTCCCTTTGTATCCATGCACTTCTAGGGGCCCAGCTTGGACAAATGGATGGATGGATGAACAGATGGAAGAGTAAATGAATGGACAGATGGTGGATGGATGATTGAGTAAACAAGTGAGGAATGAATGAATGGGAAAGGTTGGACTGGAAGATTTAAAGGTAAAAATAACAACTGTTTGGAAATTGGGAGGATAAGGACTTGGTTGAGATGTGAAATTAATAGTTATTAAGCATTGACTCTATCCCAATCATTCTATGTAGTCTATGTCTATGTCTCTGTAGTCTTAACTGAATTCTCATGAAATGCTTTATCTCAATTTATACAATTATCTCATTGTATATCTCATTGTATAAATGAGGAAATGAAATTCCAGAATATAGTAGCTTTTTCAAGTATATGTAATGCCAGAATTGGAATTCAAACCCAAGTGAGATATGTCAGAAATTTATGCTCCTTCAACTGCACTACTTGGAATGATTTCACTTGGGAGCATACTGACTGGCAGATGCTTCAGCACCTTTTGATGATACCTAGTAAAAAGGCACATATTAAAATTTAGTGCCCAGGAGAAAAGGTCCCTGGAGATAATGATTTGGGATTCATGGTATGTAGGTAATGGCTGTTACAACAGACACATATAAAGCACATACTATATGTCAGACATTCATCTAAGCCCTGAATGAGATGGAAAAACTGATAGGAACACCAGCACAAAGACAAAGAATAAAGAGAAGAGAAGTAGGAACACAGGTCTCGAAGACATGGCCTGGCAGGTGCCTGAGACATATTCCTGTCAGGTGGGTGGAAATAGAAACAGTGTTCCAGGTGGGAAGGGGAACCCAGTGTGTTTTGAGGGAAAGAGGGACTTGTGGTCCTGTGATGTAAAGAGAAAAAATGAGAAATGAGTGTCTCACCAGATGAAAGTTGCGGCTCCTGTTAAGGAATTTGACACTTAGAACAATGGAGAGTCCTAGAGGGCTTCACCCAGATGCATGTAGTGATTAGCTCTGCACTTTCCAAGTGAATTCTGGGAAGAAGTGGGCTGCAGGGAGCAGTTGGGAGTCACCCCAGGTATCCAGGGCAGAGTGACCTCTAGGACCAGAGGCTTGCAGCCTGCCCAAGGTGCCGCATAGCTCTGCATGCTTGCTGTTTCCTTTTTACTCAGGATGGTGGGCTTTGCATAGCAAGATCAGAATTATTTAGTCTCCTGTCAGAAAACTCTGTGGTTTTTTTTCTTTAACAGTCCCATCAGAGGATCACCCCTCAGGACACAAAATCAAACCCTTCCTCCACTGTAACATGTTCACCTACATGCACCCTGAGCTCCACAGCTATTGCTTACCGCCACCATGAGTGAGTGCCTCCAGTGGGTTGAAACTGAGAAAGGGAGCAGCTTTTGTGGCTGGTGTAGCCATCTGTCCCTCAATTAAGACACACTGGCTTCCTCAATCTGCTGCTCTCTCCACCCATTAATCTAAGAACTTCCAGTAAGTTTCCACCTCAGCCAGCTATAAGCAAGCCTCTCAACATCTTCATTAAAATCCTGGCAGAATCAGTTTTATTTTAATTAATTTGTGCTCCTCAGGTCTTTGGTGCCCTACATTCATTTTGAGAATCATCATTGTGAATGGCCAGATCTCTTTCAGGATGTTGGCATGTTTTAGCTACAAATTCTATCAATCATGACCCCACTTTTCACCAGGGGCCACATTTTTTTTTACCTGAACTGTGGATTCCTTTCAAATGATGCACATTTTAAAAACTGATTTAAGAAAACAGGGGATGGAAAGAAGAGGAGAGAGGCAAAGCTGAGAGAAAGCCAGGGGAAATGAGTGTTGGAAAGACAGTCTTCAAACTGACTTTGACAGCTGGGTTCTTATTGGAACTCCTAGGAAGGTTTTTGGGTCATTTGTCTCCTCAGCAGAAAACACAGAAGTTCACCTGATACACTCAGGCATTGCATTTTGATTAGTCGCCAGGTTTTCACATCCAAGCTTGATGCATGAAATTACAACGAAGCCACAAGCAAATTTATTATCAGTTATAAATTATGAAGAAAAATTTGAGCAGTCAGTAGTTGTCAAGGTCTAATCTTGAAGATACACATATTTTTAGTAGAATGAATGGGAAAGGGAGGGCATTTCAGTCCAAAATCATGAAGTTAATTCATCATGGAATTTATGGGCTAAAAGGAAACTTGATAATCATATTTCTATCCTGTTCTAGAATTTCCTTTAATATCTTTTTTTTAATATTTCATTTATTTATTTGAGAATGAGAGAACTAGAGAGAGAAAATAAGCACAAGTTGGGGGCAGAGGGAGAGCAAGAAGCAGGTTCCCTACTGATCAGGGAGCTTAACTTGAGGCTCAATCCCAGAACCCTGGGATCATGACCTGAGCTTAAGGCAGATGCTTAACTGACTAAGCCACCTAAGCATCCCAATTCCCTTTAATAGCTTCACCAAATAGTTAAATGATTGATACCCTCAGGGTGCAGTAGTTGTTAAACCAAAGGTTAAATAAGTGCCAGAAGAATGGTTAACAGAGGAAACAGAATCAAGACTGGTGTCTCTTTTGGGTTTCCTTCAGCCGCAAGGATGGAATAGTATCTATTAGAGAGAGAGGATGAATCCTTTCCTGCTGGAGGATCCATCTCACTGAATCTTTCAAGCCGGTGCTCCCTGTGCATCCTTTCAGGGAGAGCAATGGATGCTTCAGTAGTATCTGCCCTCAGTTACATATGTACCTCAAATGCTGGAATAGACCCAGGTCTGAGTTCTTCTTGGAAAAAAAGAAAAGTGTAGAGCATGGAAGCACAGATAAGTAAAGGAAATTTGGCAAAATGACTCAACCAAATTCAAATTGGGGCTTAGAATATCTAGAGAGGGGTGCCTGAGTGGCTCAGTCAGTTAAGCATTTGCTTTGGCTCAGGTCATGATCCCAGGGTCCTGGGATCAAGTCTCAGGTCAGGTTCCCTGTTCTGCAGGGAGCCTGCTTCTCCTTCCCCCCAACTTGTGCTCTCCAGCTCTCTCTCTCAAATAAATAAATACATCACAAGAAGAAAGATGTAGAGAAATAAATGAACTGCATAGTTTTTAAAGCATCTTGCAAAAATGACATTTCAATCAGGCTTTGTGTATGTGCCATCAATCAGTGATTTGAAGTCTATCTTTCTGGAAAGATGGGGCTTGCCTTGAGAATCAGGACCTGATTCATATGCTTTAGGAAACAGGAGACAAACTGAGAAAGTTGAAATTCACTCATGAGAGGGGATAGCCAGAGTAAAGGTTTTATGTAACCTCAATGAGGTGGAATGTCATTTAAAAAAAAAGAATATTTATTCAAAAAATTGTTCTTTGCCTTATCCAACTGCTGAAAAGAACCAATGATGACTCCATAAAGCATGAACGCAATTATTATTGCCTAGAACACTTTCAAGGTAGAAATTTATATGTGCAGAGAAACCTCAATAGTACTTCTATTACGAGTCTGATATTAAGAGATGGCACGTCCTGCTAGAATGAATTCATGGCTGAATATGCATGTCTCCAGGTATCTAACTAAATCAACTTGAATTTTGGGTATGGACCAACTACATTTTGGAGAATGATTCTGCTTCTTGTCTGGGATCACTGATCTTGATATTCTATGTCTTCTACTTAATGACAGTAAGACCATATTTCCAACATGCAACATAAATTGCCCAAAGATTGTTGCCAACAGTTGCCCAACAATCTTTGGGAAGGGCATCCAGATAATGTTCCAGATCTTTAAGATATATGTGATGAAAGAAAAGAAGGATCCTAGCCCCCATTTTATCTGTGTTAAGGTGTGACTGGACCCATTGGCTTGCTTTGTCACCATCATAGTACACTTTCAGTCTATCTTGAACTTTTGAGCTATGGAATTTGTGGAAGTATCAATAACTAGGGTCCTTTAATTGTTCTATTTAGCCTGGGCACAGAATCAAACAAAAAATAAGGGTCAATTAAAACCACACAAATTGCTTTCTTTAATTGTAACAGATTTTTCAGTAAAATGTTAGGTAATAGGACACCCACCAAATATGACAAGACTATGCTGAGTTTCATGCCTGGGATAGGCTGATTGTGCTGAACCAGACTAGGAGAACATTCAGTGACATGGATGTCACTTGAATATTGAAACTCCATTTTTGAAAATGGAATTCTCAGTAATTTCAGATTTTTGACACTCCCAATTAAGATAGGTGCTAAGATTATAATGATGGAGGTAGAAAAAACCCTATACTGTAAACAAATGTAATTTGAGATGATGCTACTGAGTGCTATTGAAAATATAAAGGTTATGATGTTGAAGCAGTACTTTCCTTATTTAGACTGAACCATTTAGCACAGGGAGTTTTATTGGAGGCCTGAGTAAAACAGAGACCAACTTATGTGATAACACCCACAAGAAAAGTATCTCAGACCCATGAGCCAAGATCCAAAAGCAGTAATGTACTCTGTGCATTAGAGAACAGAAAATGAATGTGGCTAAAACATAGTGGGCCCATGGAGAAGAGTAAAATGTAGTAATGGGAGGCAGCCAAAGCTGGGAACCTCAAAAACCAGAATGCGGGACTTGTCTTTCCTCTAAGCAGAGAGAGAGGACTTTGAGGGTTTCAAGTAAGGAAATAGTTCTTTCTTACATTTTCAAAAGAGGATTCTTACTGTTGAGTGAAGAATGATATGCTGGGCCAATGAGTATACTGCCTGGTTTGAGTTTTTTTTGTTTTTGTTTTTGTTTTCCTAATAATTACATAGGAGTTGGTCCCAGGTCCCAGAATTAGAGGTGCTTAGGGTTTTTGTAAAATTCAAAGCTGCTTTATTAAGATAAAGCTGCAACATAGACCAAAGGAACAGAGTAGAGAACCCAGATATGGTCCCTCAACTCTGTGGTCATATAATCTTTGACAAAGCAGGAAAAAATATCCAGTGGAAAAAATAATCTCTTCAATAAATGGTGCTGGGAAAATTGGACAGCTATGTATAGAAGAATGAAACTCGAGCATTCTCTTGCACCATACATAAAGATAAATTCAAAATGGATGAAAGACCTCAATGTGAGACACGAATCCATCAAAATCCTAGAGGAGAACATAAGCAGTAACCTTTTTGACATTGGCCACAGCAACGTCTTTCAAGACATGTCTCCAAAGGCAAAGGAAACAAAAGTGGAAATGAACTTTTGGGACTTCATCAAGATAAAAGCCTTCTGCATAGCAAAGGAAACAGTCAACAAAACAAAGAGGCAACCCACAGAATGGGAGAAGATATCCATAAATGACACTAAAGACAAAGGACTGATATCCAAGATCTATAAAGAACCCCTCAAACTCAACTCCCAAAAAGCAGATAAGTCAAAAAATGAGCAGAAGACATGAGAAGACATTTCTCCAAAGAAGACATACACATGAAGAAATGTTCATCAAATTAGCCATCAGGGAAATTCAAATCAAAATCATATTGAGATATCACCTTACACCAGTTAAAATGGCAAAGATTAACAATACAGGGAACAATAAATGTTGGAGAGGCTGTGGAGAAAGGGGAACCCTCTTACACTGTTGGTGGGAATTCAAGTTGGTGCAGCCACTTTGGAAAGCACTGTGGAGATTCCTCAAAAAATTAAAAATAGAGCTACCCTTTGCCCAGAAATTATACTACTGGGTATTTATGCCAAAGACACAGATGTAGTGAAAGTAAAGGAGGCCATATGTACCCCAATGTTCATAGAAGCAATGTCCGCAATAACCAAACTATGGAAGGAGAAAAAATGCCCTTTAACAGACAATGGATAAAGAAGATGTGGTCCATATATACAATGGAATATTACTTAGTCATCAGAAAGGATGAATACCCAATTTTTGCATCAACATGGATGGGACTGGAGGAGATTGTGCTGAGTGAAGTAAGTCAAGAAGAGAAAGCCAATTATCATACGGTTTCACTGATGTTTGGAACATAAGGAATAACATGGAGGACATTAGGAGAAGGAAAGGAGAAGTGAATTGGGTGGGGGAAATCAGAGGGGGGGATGAACCATGAGAGACTGTGGACTCTGAGAAACAAACTGAGGGTTTTAGAGGGGAGGGAGGTGAGGGAGGGTTGATCCTGGTTGTGGGTATTAAGGAGTACACATATTGCATGGAGCACTGGGTCTGGTATATAAACAATGAGTTTTGAAAAACTACATCAAAAACTAATGATGTTATTATATTGTGACTAACATAACACAATAAAAATAAAGTGCATTTGTTCTAGTCCTGGTAGATTGACCCACTTTAGTATTTTTCTAGACTGTTCATAAGAATCATCTGAGATGCTGGGGCACCTGGGTGGCTCAGTTGGTTAAGCCTCTGCCTTCAGATCAGGTCGTGATCGCAGGGTCCTGGGATGAAGCCCTGCATCAGGCTCTCTGCTCAGTGGGGATCCTGCTTCCCTTCCTCTCTCTCTGCCTGTTTTTCTGCCTAGTTGTGATTTCTGATAAATAAATAAATAAGATCTTAAAAACAACAACAAAAAAGAATCATCTGAAATGCTTATAAAAAGTCAGATTCCCAGGGTGCTTGGATGGCTCACTCAGTTCAGCAACTGCCTTCTGCTTTGGTCATGATCCTAGGATCCTGCGGAAAAGCCCTATGTCCAACTGAGCAAGGAGCCTGCTTCTTCCTCTCCTTCTGCTCCTCCCCCTGCTTATGTACTCCTCTCTCTCTCTCTCTCTCTCTCTCTATATATATATATATATATATATATATATATATATATATATATATATATTCACACATAAATCTTTTCTTTAAAAAGAAAAATTAGATTCCTGGTTTCACACAGAACAACAGAATCATAATCTCCAGAGATGAGACCTGGGAATCCATACATTTAGCAAACTTTCAAGGTTGTTTTAATTAGTAGGAAATATTGTTAAATATTATTTTATTCCAAACATAAATTTATCTGGTTTGCGTGGCCAAAAACAACTGTTTCATGTAATTTTCCAGAACAAAGTAATGAAAATACTTTTCAAAGACTTCTTTATTCTCATTTGTCCCTTCTCTTGACATCCTGAAAGACAGTGGGCTTAGGTTTCCTTGAAAACTTTGGGTAACAAACTAGATGAATTACAACTCTTGCTATTATCATCCTCTAACGGCCAGGTAAAGAATGAGAGAGGGAGATCCTCCTAAGTGAGGGAGGGCAGTCCTGCTTTATTCACCACAGGGACAGATTTGTTCTCTCAGGCAGCCCTCCATAACACTTCTCTCTGACGAGGAAGGCACCTTAAATCTAATAAAATATTGTTGAAATCCTTTTTCTGGTGGTGGTTTGGAGGAAAAAAACCTGAGGATCATTTTTCATTTGTTCATCATCATCACAATATTTTGGGCCTAAAATAGGAAGGGGAACCCAGCTAACCTTTTGGGAACAAAAACTCCCCTTCGAAGATTTGAGAAAAGTTTCCTTGAAGAGGCTGAATCTCCAAAGTCAGACAGGACATCTAGCCTCATCTAATCAAGGAAAGGATCAAAGGGATCATCACAAGTGTCCGTAAGTACCTGGTAGAAACTGCACCAGTGTGTAGAACTGTTTTCCTTATTATGTTGAGCCAAGGCTCATCCTTAAAGCATATGCCTTAAGCCTCGTGGATGTCCCCATAAAAACTCCTTTTCTGAACTCACTAAGAAATTTTATTCCCCATCTTCCAGTTCAGTACCTTAATTATCTCCTCTCTCTCTATGCAGTTTAGGAAGGCAGGCAGGTCACTGTCTCTCTTTCCTATTTGTATCTTACATCTATGTGAACTGGAGAGATTAAGTTAGGAAAATATTTTCCAATAGAGGAGGGTATGATTTTATAATATCCTAGAGCTAGAGGGAGCCACAGATACTTTCCAGCCAAACCTTCTGCTTTAACAAATAAGAAAACAGGCATTTGTCTATTGGGCCCAAGAACAAATCTTATCTGCATACAAGATGTCTTCGGGAAGAATACTATAAGGAAGAAAGATAGAGTACATGCCTAATTAAATAAGAGCAAAACAAAAGCTGCTAAGTTCTAATAATAGCAAGAAGTCATGGAGTGCTAACTCTGTCAGGTATTAATATGTAATTCTTCAAATAACTCTATGAAATAGGAAATGTTCACAAAGGTGGAAACCAAAGCATAGAGAGTTTGGAAACCTGCCCAAGATCACACCGCCAAGAACTGGCAAAGCTGAGATATGGACTAGGTATTCTGGCTGCTGAATGAACCCATGCTCTTATTATAAGCAGAAGGTTCTTAGCTGCATCTATAAACATGCAAAGTATAGTAGGATTGAAGACACAAGTGGAAGGGGAGAGGAGAGCACTAAACATAAAAGCTGACCCAGGCGTGTTTGCCTGTGTATTATTTATCCATGTCAGTCATTATGGATCTATTAAGTCAAGTTCAAATAGATGTGCTCATGGTTATTCTTTTATCTTTGCAACCCACATTAACAGATTGCCAAAGCTTTGATAAAACAGGCATGATCCTGGGGTACCTGGGTGGCTCAGTGGGTTAAGGCCTCTGCCTTCCGTTCAGGTTGTGATCCCGGGGTCCTGGGTTCAAGCCCCGTATCAGACTCTCTGCTGGGTGGGGAGCCTGCTTCTACCTCTTTCTCTGCCTGATTGTGATCTCTGTCTGTCAAATAAATAAATAAAATCTTAAAAAAACAAAAAACACAAACAGGCATGATCCTATTCAAGTGTGTCTTCCTCTTCATAGAGAGACACGTGCACATTATCACCTAAATCAAATGGTGACAACCGTGGCCAGTGCTGAAAGAAGAACAGGCAATGAGGTTTGGTAATGGGTGAAGCAGGCTTTGGAAAACCAGAAGGAGATATCCAGGCAGCAGGGAAGGCACAGGAAGCCCAGCCCAAGGCAGGGAGAGCAGTGGGTCCAAGAAAGCTCAGGTCAGAGGAGAAGGGGAGGGTGGGATTAGGGTCAAGATAGGATCTGTGCTTTGAAAGATCCTCCTGGGTGCAGGAAGCAGAATGGATGGTTTCTCAAAGGAGAGAGCAACAAAATGATTGCCCACGAGCTCCTGTGAATGTATATGTATTCTAGGAGTTTTTATCTTATCAGATCACTCCAAAGACATCTGTAGGTATCAGGAGCAGTAATCATGGACATAGGGAAAGGTCCTTTAGTGAGAGTTCTGGGCAATTTGAACTCCTAACTACCCAGTTCTTAGTAAAATTGTTTAGATTCTTTACATATATCAAGTTGTTCATTAGCCATTATGTCCTACAAATGAATAGAGTTGCCAAACACATGTATTTTGCATCTACTTCTTAGAATTTCAGTGTATGACCATGTACCTAATCATCACTAGAACAAAGAAAATTCCCCCAGGATGGCACAACTGTGTTTATCAATGGATTATATTTGTATATAACAATAATAAGAAGACAGTAACTCTTAGCTCATCCAATCACATAATGATTATGCTGACTGGTTGCTCTCAAAGAGTTTTTAGACCAAAAAAAAAAAAAAAAAAAAAAAAAAAAAAAGAAAGAAAAAAGAAAAAGCACAGCTGTGATTCTTTTTAATATTTCTTCTTTTTTTCCAGAAAATACACCATTCAACTACAATCCTCACCTTTGGACCCAAAAGATGATCATTTGTGTGGTGTGTTTGAGGTATGGCCAACAAGGCACCCTGGCCCATGTTCTCCCTGATGAAGCCAGGACTCATAATACTAATAGTTATTACATAATGTGGAATCACTCCTTGCTATCTTCTTCTTTTGAAAGTAAATCCTTGGCAGTGTGGTGTGATGTATTTATTGCACAACATTAATATAGAACATTCCCTATGACAAATGCCATACTAATCATTTTATAAATATTAAGTTATTTGATGCTTCTGATAGCCCTCTGAGATCCAGAGAAGTTAAATAACTCAATCACAGTCACACAGCTAGAGAGACTGGCTCCCGAGTCTGTACCCTTCACTACCACCAAGCTCTATGTCATCCATCCATACTTGGATAGTAATGGATGCACCAGTTGACTTTTCTATCCATCAGGTGACCACTGAGACAGGGACAATAAAAGAGAAAGAGGACCCAAATCTATGGCAAGGGAAAATGTGCCTCCCTTACCACTTTGCCATGAAGAGTTAATGAGGTGGCATATATGGATCACTGTTAAAGAAGGGGTCGGAAGCCAAACTTGACTTTACTTTTTTGCTGTGTAAACTGTGGGTGGCACATTCTTTTCTGCTAAGTCCCTTCTCCAATTCTAAACCTTTGAATCTAATGATTAACATAATCTTTGTTTCCCAAGAATTCTTCCCATTTATCTTTATTCTCTGCTTTGTGCTGTTCTATAAAAAAATGAAATGCAGGGACATTATAAGAATATTAATCTCTCTTTGATCATTCAGAAGACACTTCAGAGTTTCACAGTCCTCAGGGTTATCATTTAAACATCAATTACCCTTGCTTGGTTGCTAAGCAGAAGACTTCATTAATAGAAAGCTCTGTTTAATAGATGCCAAACAGCAGTGAGTTTTCTATAATTGGAAGGGCCACAGTTAGCAACTTTTGAAACTCTGAGCACCTCATGCAGATTAATCTGATCCGTCATGGTCAGGGAATAGGAAGGTCAAGTGTGAGTACCAGGTGGATGGGAAGGAAGGATAAAGTCATTGGTTTTATGATCATGTAAGACACTGCTGTCCCCTGAGGAAGCTCAGTTCATCTCGATGAGGATGTAAGACATATCTTGGGGACTCTCCCCAACCTCACCACTGTGTGTCAGAAACCATGGTCCAGAGGAACACACACAGCATTGTGTTGTCTTCCCTGGGGTAAACCCCATGATTTGGTGTGTGCAAGTATGTACAAATATGCACATTTGGTAGTTTTGAGGGAGGTGAATGAGGACTAAAAAGATGATAAGAAATGTTGTGAGTGTCTAACTTACAAATCAAGTATATCACTTAGCTAAGAAAAGGCTTTGCCATAATGGGCGCTTTGGGGCACACCACACAAGTATCAGGAACTCTTGAGCATTTCCACTGTAGTCACAACCAGAGGAAAGAACAACAATTGCTGAGGACTACCAGTGCATGGGTCTTAGCCAGAGCTCCAAGCACCATACAACCAGGACCCTAAAGCTAGTGCAGAAGAAGCTAGATGCAGAACACTCATATCATGGCCCCACAAGATGGGGCAGTGTAAAAAGCAGATAAGCAGCCCTACAACAGACACACATCAGGTAGGACTTACAGGAGACTTGATATTCCTGCCCTGCTTTGTAGGTATGCCTTAAATTACCAGGAGCTAGAATATTACTGGACCTTAAATCTCTGGGAAAAATGCAAAATATGTTCTGCAACCTCTTCTATCAAGGCAAGGAGGCATCAGGCAGGAGTCATTTCCCTCACTTGGAAAGAGATATTCATTTACCTGAAAGCCTGTCTGAAGGCTCCATTTTGGCAACCCATCACCTGTCTAACTATGACTTGAGGAGGCTGCATGAAGAACATTATTTGCCAAGAAGGTTCAGAGTGTTTTATCTTCTTCAAACCTGGAGAAAGGCCTTGATGATGTTCATTGTTTTTGTTTTATGTGACTTATTAATCAAGTCTTCCTCCCTGTTATGCAGGTAAAATGTTCTCCAGAGCAAGGAATCACAGTTAGAAGGCATCAATATTTCTTCAAACCCCTCTTCTTACAGTGGAGCTAAGTGACCAGTCCCTGCAGGTATAGCTGTGCACATCCATTACCTGTCCTTTCTATCAATCATAATGATGCATTGACTTCTCACATGTACCTGGACCTGCATGCAGCACTGGGGGTGGGGAGTTAACAAAGAAATAGATTCCTGCTTACCAAGCAGATGCTCTTCTAGGTGGACAGAATCTACTGTGTACAAAAACAGCTTCATGCTCCAAGGAGTAGAGGGTCCAGTAAGGGAGAAATAGATAAGAAAGCAAATCACAATGTAGGATCCTTCCAGCCAAGAGAGGGACTTAGAGAAACAGACACAACCCACATTCATGAAAAAAATCAAGAAGAATTAAAAACAAATAAATGCTGCTGCAGATGTTAAGTAGCATTTGGAGATGACAGAATTCAGTTTGGCTTTGGAAGTAGAGGGTTTCAATGCTGTGATGGACACCATTGACCTCACCAGATACCCATCAGTGAAAGCTGCTGGAGGTGCTGACCACAGATGCCCCTGAGTCAGCCCCTTCAGGGATGGCCTGGACAGTTCATAGCCCCTATCAATGACGGTGTTGATGCAGCAGTATGAGGGTATGGCCACTTAGGTAGCCCTTACTCAGCACAACTCTGAGGAATATTTCTGAATCTGGAGCTCCTTGTGAAGTCAGCCTACATACTTCACAGCTGCATTCCTCCCTATACATGCTCTCCATCTCTTATACCTTTCCTTAGAAGTCAGTCCTAAGGGTGTTCCTTAATGAGCAGTCTATGCAGTAAGCTCTACCTCAAACTCTGCTTACCAACAAACCCAATCTGCTGCAAAGACAGCCAAGGATGAAAGCCTTGGTCTGAGGGGGTGAGGAAGCATGGGGGGAGGGCGGGGCTTGATCTCCCAAGTCAAATCCATTCTTAGCACAACCTGAGTAGACTTCATGGTGCTGTGTGACCCATTAGGACCCACACATCTTTCTTTTCCTTCCAACATAACTGACTCATTGTTTGCTAAATACTATTCTGAGATTTATTTTTTCCTCCCAAGGGCAATCCTCCATAAGAAGCACAATTATTATATGTCATTTTTCTCGATTTGGGCCTTGTCTTATCCCCCTCCCCCAACCCAGGGTATTGTGGAAACTGGCTCAACTCCCCAAGGAAGCAGCCATCGCAGCCAAATTGGTTTTATCTAAAAATTTCATAAGGCATTATTTTTCTTAAGGTTCGGACCATTCATGAAAATATGCAGTTGTGGCTGCACTGGAGATGTCCTAGAAGTAAATTTCATTTGGTATGGTAACTCAAATGGTATCATCTCCACTGGAATCTGATTGGTCCACACAGTTTTGAGTCCCACTCCTACCTGTTGACTTCAAACTTTTCTTAGAATTTTAATAACCTGTTATTTGGTTGCTTGAGTCACATCTGCCATCAGTCTCAAAAGATTTCTGTAGACAAATGGAGGTTTTGTTTTGTTTTTTTTGTTTTGTTTTGTTTTGTTTTTTGCTGTTGCTGTTGTTATTGTTGTTTTTATACCACAAATTAAAATTGATCTTGATTAGAATTTTTATAATATTCTTTTAGATAAATTAGCACAGCCTTTGGTTTCCTGAACCCAGGACTAAAAATAGTTGTTAAAGACACCTATTTAGGGGTGCCTGGGTGGCTCAGTGGGTTAAAGCCTTGGCCTTCAGCTCAGGTCATGATCCCAGGGTCCTGGGATCTAGCCCCACATTGGGCTCTCTGCTTGGTGGGGAGCCTGCCTCCTCCTCTCTCTGTCTGCCTGCCTCTCTGCCTACTTGTGATCTCTTTCTCTCTCTCTGTCAAATAAATAAATAAAATCTTTTAAAACATTAAAAAAAAAATAAAGACCTCTATTTATCAGAAAATATGGTGCACCTGCTGGGTTGTATAGCTTGTCTCCTCTCTCTTCTCTGCAAGTGTCATCTCTCTGACAACACTTAGATCTGGCTCCTCAGGGCCCTCTTCTCAACCGGGTCCCAACCTTAGCCTGCCAACCTACCATTGGTCTACTGAACCCAGTTACCTCAAAGAATCCCATTAATGCACTATATAGATTGTCCCCTACTCTTAATAGCTAATCAAGTTCCTCTTTGTAATTTTCCACCTAGTGACCCTTCATTTCTGCTCATTGGCTATAAATTCCCAGCTACTGTTGCTGTATTTGGAATT
The DNA here is from genome assembly GCF_964662115.1 of Mustela nivalis. Lineage (NCBI taxonomy): Eukaryota > Metazoa > Chordata > Mammalia > Carnivora > Mustelidae > Mustela > Mustela nivalis. The sequence continues at coordinate 97,093,772 of NC_139027.1, forward strand.
GAGTTGAGTTCGATTTTTCTCCCCTACTGAAATAGTCTTAAATAAAGTCTCCCTAAAAATATATATATATATTTTAAAAGTTATTTTTAGCAAGCATCTAAGTGAATGATATATATTTTTTAACACTTCTTTTCTCAGGCCAATGGCTCTCAAGCTCTGGGAAATGCAAATCAGATATAAATATAGATATAGATATAGATGATATAGATATAGATATAGATGATATAGATATAGATTTAGATTTAGATATAGATAGTTTCTTTAAAGATATGCCGATTTGTAGGTACATTTTTACTTGCCTTTGTGGTAGTTCAGGGTGACCATGAAGATGTCTTCAGCAGTATCTTTTCCTCATCTGCGTGGCTCCATTGATATGTTTAAGGATTAGAGAAATGCAAAACCAAGCAAATGCAAAACTAATCTTCCAGGGAATTCTGGTGCACATCAAAGTTTCAGAAGCACTGAAAACAAGGTCAAGAGTTTGGGCCCTGACTCCATCTAGCAAATTTGAATTCTGACTTACCACTTGCTAATTATGATACCTCAGGCACTTTCCTAATATTTCTGTGGTTTAATTTCCTTACTTATATTATAAGGACATTAATAGCCTTTGTCTTTATATAATTAAACAGGTCAATCCATTTTGAGCATTTGTTATTGTGCTTGCCCCATAAAAGCTGCAATCAAAAGGTAGAAAGCTCAAATTGGAACCACACACACAAAGCAGGCTGAACCAAGTGGGAAAGTATCTTGTGAGGTTAACAGGGACAGAAAAAGAATAGTGAAATAAAATTCAACAAAAGCATCATGGAAAGTCCAGATGTCAAGAGGGGTAAGTCATAAGTCCAAAAAGGAGAAGAGGTAAGAAGCCCCTTCTCACTGCTCTGGAAGTGGACAAATCATTTCAGAGAGGAAAGAATTACTAACATTAGTTTCTCCTAACTTCTGGTCTAAGAGGTCACGATAAAGGGATAGTCATTGGAGACTTTATTGTGATAAATGCTAGTTCATTGGTACCTACTATGAGTTGAATATCATCAGAATATCATCTCTCTTGGGAAGACTGAACAGTGATAAAGGTACGCTCGATTTGGACCCTAAACTAGATCAATCATTTTATCAAAATTCAAGTGGTGTATCACACACACCACTAGAAAACCAGCAACTGCACTGTGCATGACTTTGCCTGGGGGGGTCAGTTTCTATGTCTAATTCTTTCTTTATTTTTTTTTTTCCTTAAGATTTTATTTATTTATTTGACAGAGAGAGACATAGTGAGAGAGGGAACACAAACAGTGGCAGTGGAAGAGGCAGAAGCAGGCTTCCTGCTGACCAGGGAGGGAGCTAGATGTGGGGTTTGATCCCAGGGCCCTGGGATCATGACCTGAGCCGAAAGTAGATGCTTAACAACTGAGCCACCCAGGCACCCCTGTATGTCTATTTCTAATAAACTGTAAAAACACAAGAGCTTCTTTTGTCTCAACTGTCAAGACCCCAGAGGAAGAAAAGATAAGAGCTTGATTTTAATTCAGGTTGCCAGTTGGTAGCTTTCGAAAACACTTCTGTACATATTTGGGTCTCCCAACATCCTTGTGAAGCATATAGACATAGATTTATTCCTATTTTGTTCATAGTCATTAGTATTACCTCAGCTGATAGATGAAGAACCAGCTCCAGAAAGGCTAGACAACATGCCCAAATTTAGAATATTGGAGAGATACTGAGGTCAGAGCCCAGACCATTTGACCACAGGCATTTTCTCTTTCTTGCATTCTACTTGTTCTGAAATTCCAGTAGGCCCAGCCTTGGAGCAGGGGACTGAGTTCAAGGTTCAAGTGGTAATGAACAAAAATAGTTTCAATTAGAAGCCAAATCTTCAGGTAGATTATTGCTTCTCCACGAACAGATGGGGCCAAGAAGTTCACTCTAGTAGGAAAGAGTAGAAACAGACTTAGAGGCAAATAGTAAAATAAAATGATAACAAGCCAAAGGGACAGGAATTAGAGGAATGCCATTTGTTCCTCTGAAATTGGAAAGAGACCAATGGCCATTTTATGACTGGTTACTGTAATGTGTGAATGTGAGGCTGACAATATAGAAATGCTTAAATCATTGCATTAGGGTCTTTCCTTTTCATCCTTAGTTAGATGGCCATATATTACAATGAGCCTAAGGGATGTATGCATTTGAAATATCTAAAGATCAGTCTGTCTGCCTCAGGGTGCCACCTAGGAAGCCTTCTCACAACTGTAATGGTTAGACCAGTCAAAACAATGGCCAGCTTGGGCCCAGAGCAGGAACTTTGGGCTTCATCAGTGCTATGAGTGCCACGGCTCATAGCATAAGTCCCAAGGAACAACTGAACTCTCTGCACATGTACCTAAGCCCCCTTTCCTGCACTGTGAATCCAGCAAGAGTTCATTTTTCACGTTTATTTTTTAAAAGCCTCATTTTTATTTAGGCTAAAACTTGAAAAAAAATCTCAGGAGAAGTACTGCTGGAAATCCTGCTACACATGAAGACAAGTGAGTGAGAAAAATATAGAAGTCAATGTCTTCTTACCAAAAGGTTGCTTGGGGAATTGGGAAAAAGGCCACATATTCATTTTCAATTTTTGCATAACAAGTCATCACACACTTAGAAGATTTAAAAAAAAAGAAAAGAAAAATAAAAGAAAAGCACACATTTATTATTTAAATTTCTGGTAGGTCTGGAGTTCAGGTACCGTTTAGATGGGTCTTCTTGCCACAATCATACAAGACTACAATCAGGGTGTTGGCCAGAGCTGCAATCTGATCTGACAGTCGACTGGGAAAAGTTCTGCTCTGAACTCACTCATGTTGTTAGTAGAGTTCAGTTTTTGGAGGCTATAGAACTAAGGGCTTCAGTTTCTTGCTGGATTTCAGCCAGAGGCTACCCTGCACTCAAAGAGACACCTGTAGTACCTTGGCCTCTCAACACAGGCAGCCACAACATGGGAGCTTACTTTATAAAAACCAGCAAGTGTTATATTCTGATGTGTGCAGTCATGTACATCCATTCAAGTTTGCCATATTCAACCAAATAGAAGCAAGTTGCAGTTTATACCCATGAAGGTGGATATTACACAAGGACAAAACTTTAGAAAATATGATCATAGTGAGAGGGTAGAGACTATTCTTTCTCTTCTCTGTCTTTTTAGGCTTGATTCCAATCCATATGGTGACCCACACATGCCACTGACTGTAATTTTCAGTATGCATTTCCACTACACTGTGACTGTAATTACACACCAGCCCATCAGCCTAAAAAGACATGTCTCCACTTTATACCTGAGTTCATTCTTCATGAGGTCTTCCTTGAATGTTAGGTGTGCCCTTGTCTGCCTTCCCATAGCACATTACAGATACATTAATTGAAACACAACTTTGTATCAATGTAGCTTAGTTCATATGCAGCCTGTGAGTTAAATTAGGATCTCATAGAAAGTAGGGATCATCTGTTGGGCATGATATTCTTAGCACCTGCCAGAGGATTGAGTCTAAAGTTAGTTTTCAACAGACATTTGTTTAATCAAAGAAGGATGAATATGTATAAATACCTCTACCACATTCAGAATCAAAAGGATTCAAAGACTGGAAGTGTGCCTGAGTGGCTCAGTTGGTTAAGAGTCCAACTCTTGATCTCAGCTCAGGAGTTGATCTCAGCTCAGGTCTTGACCTCAGAGTCATGAGTTCAAGTCCCATTTGGGCTCCATGCTGGGTATGGAGTCTACTAAAAAAAAAAAAAAAAGAAAAGAAAAAGAAAAAGAAAAAAGGCAGTGAGGATACACTTTAATTAAGATCATGTCTAAATAACAGGAAAAAGTATGCATTATTATTCAAGTGTTCTCTTTATCACCCACAAAAATAGTCTATTGAGGCTTTGCATCAATGTGACTTGAAAATGACACATTAGGGTGTGTGTTTTAGCTTTATTCTCTTAAAGACTCAGATCTTTTCTAAATACTTTTTTTTTTTTTTTTTTTTTGCATTTTTTTGTGTCCAACAAAAGAAATGAGGGAAACAGCTTCCTGGAATGGTCAGAGCCCATGGGGTACAGTAAAGTCTACTGTCCCACATGATATGGCCATGCTGGCCAATGGAGGAACAGATGGAGGAACAGAGCTATCTCCCTGTATTTACTCCCCATCTTATTTCCTTACTGAGAGGTCTTGACATAGTTTCTTTCCTATACAGAAGAGAATATGCTTGATGATCAATCAGAAAGTCAAAATAACTACATAAAATTAGATAAATTCTTAGAAAAACATTATTTAGAGGTCACATATCTTATTACCTCTTGATTGCTGTTGATAAAAGTTACTTATTGATTCCTGCTGATAAAAGTAAATGGGCATCCAGACTCTCACAACATCACCAGTCACTGAGACATTATAGAGCAAAATGGTCCCTGGATATGAAGGCTCTGCCGCCAGTGGAGTTCTGCGTGGTCCCAAGTCTCTTATGCCAACCACTGACTTGTTTCTATGTAATTATTTGCCTTGTCATGGTACGTTAGGTAAAAATACAATAGATATGCTTCAGTAGCTGGTTCATCTTGATCTTAGATCTCATTAACATTTTGAGTGCTCTTGATAAAGAGCCTGAGTGAACGGAAACAAACAAACAAACACACACAAAGAAACTTTACATAAAGACAGAGCATTACTGCCATAGTCAACTCTTCTCCTCTTAAGGACTCATTTGTGTCAAGAAATTAGAACAATTTATGACATTTGTTCCAACAGATATGTTTCACATGGCAGGCAGTTATCCTTAGAAGTCACTATGACCATACCTTAATGTTAAAAATATTTTTCTTTCCATCTTTTGGTCATCTATTTAGAACAATTTCATTGACTTTCACATTAAAATGATAGTAGCTAACCTGAAAATAATGAGGTTGTGGATATAATTTCTTGCTGCCTGTTTTAACCATCTGAATAGATTTTGACGTTACACCATTGTTCCTTGATTCCATTTTCATTTAAAGGAAGCCATTTGAAGGAAGTCCCTCTTCCCTACCTAAAACCCAGGAAACTTGAGACCACTGTTAGGTGTTTGTCATTTCAGAAGAAACACTCATGCTTTCAGAGAATGGATGAAGACCTCCTGAGAAACAAGTGAAAAAGTTAATAAAGTACTTCTTTCCATGGTAACAAGAAACATTAATTTGTACATTTCCATTTGTGATTTTTTTTTCTTGTTTACTATTGTGCATCAAATGGGCCACAAAAAAAAAAAAAAAAAAAAAAGGTGGGGAAGCAACACATTGTGTTTCTTTGAATCTCATTCTTCAGAAAAACTGCAATGGTACATCTTTGGATAAATGCAGGCATTTTTGAAAAATAAATTGCTCCAGAATGTATAAACTTTTATAAGAAATGAAAGTTAATTAGGAATCTGAAGAAGAATCTTCCAAGATGAAAAAATTATATAGCTATATTATCATTACTATTGTTATTCATCACATTTCTACAGAAATTCATTTTCTTTCTGGTTATTTCAAAGTAACAACTGATAAAATTCATAGTAACATTGAAAAAAGTACTCAGATAAAGAAACAAAACAACACAAAATACTTCATGGAGCCTGGCAGATAGTAGAGCATGTGACTCTTTATCTCATAGTCATGAGTTCAAGCCTCACGCTGGGCATAGAGCTTACATTTTTAAAAAGTTCTCAAAATAATGACTGATAAGCCTTTTCATTCTCTAGTCCCATCCTTAGAAAACAGACATTATATTAACTGTAAGAGGTTTTATATAGCCAATTTTAAAGATTTAAGGAACTAAAGGAAACCATATCTAAAGAACCAAAAAAAAAAAAAAAAAAAAGTCTGAGGGCTATAGCTCACTAAATAAAGAATAACAATAGAGATTAAAATTATTTTTAAAGAAATCAAATAGAAATTCTGGAGTTGAAAAGCATAAAAACTGGAATAAAAAATTTACTAGAGGCGTTCACAAGCAAATTTGAGATAAGAGATAAAAGAATCAGTACATTTGAAGTAACATAAATTGAGATTATACAGACTAAGAAATAGGCAGAAAAAATAATGAGGAAAAATAAACAGAGTCTCAGAGACCTATGGGGAACCACCCAGTATAGCAGCATATACATACTGAAAGTTCCTAAAGTAGAAGACAGAAAAAGGGTAAACAAGGCTATTGAAGTCTTTTTGAAAGATTATTGACTTTTATTTGATGTAATAATGATGAACAAATTACTGACTTTCATGAACAATGCATTCAAGTAGCTCAGTAAATTCTAAAGAAAACAAATTCAGAGATATATAATAAGGCACATCACAAATCATCCAAGGCCAAAGACACAGGATCTTGAAAGCAGAAAAAGAAAAATCATTCCTCATGTAAAGGGGGTCATCAGTAAGATTAACAGTTAGTTTTATATCAGAAACCATAGAGGCCAGAAGGAAGTGGGATGACATGCAGAAGATGCTCAAAGGAAAAGCAAAAAACAAAAAACTAAACTAAAAAACTATCAACCAATAATTCTTTATGTAAGAAAACTACATTAAAAAATGAGTGAGACATTAATATGTACTGAAATTTAAAGAAGAAGAAGGAGGAGGAGGAGGAGGAAGGAAGGAAGGAAGGAAGGAAGGAAGGAAGGAAGGAAGGAAGGAAGATCTGTCATGCATATATGTCTTATAAAAATATTAAAAAAGAATTTTTAGGTTGAAATTAAAAAACAACAACAACAACAATAGACAGTAACAAATCCACATGAAGAAATCTGGAATACTAGTAAAGATAACAACATAGCTATATATGCAATTTTGCTTAACATTTTTTCTCCCACTCTGATTAAAAAATAAAACTACATAAAATAATAATTATAAAATTGTATTGATGGCTTATAACCTACAAATTCAATTCCCAAACAGTAAAAAGAAAAAGCAGAGAAGAAAGAGAATATAGGAGCAAAGCTTTTTCATAATGTTGGAATTAAATTGGTACTAATACAAACTAGATGGGGGGCCTTGGTGGCTCAGTTGGTTAAGTCACTGCCTTTGGCTCAGGTCATGATCCTGGAGTCTCAGGATCAAGTCCTGCTTCAGGCTCCCAGCACTGCAAGAAGTCTGCTTCTCCCTCTGACCTTTTCCCTCACATGCTTTCTCTCACTCTTTCAAATAAATAAAAATAAAATCTTTTAAAAAATAAAAAGTAGATGGTCATAAAATTAAATAGTAATTTTAATCCTGAAAGAATCCATTAAAAAACTAACTCAAGTAGGGGAGGAGGAGCAAGATGGCAGAGGAGTAGAAGACTTAAATTTCATCCAGTTTTAGGAATTCAGCTAGATAGTTATAAAACCATTCTGAATACCTACAAACTCAAGAGGATATTGAAGAAAAGAAGAGCAGCAATTCTGTGAACAGAAAAAATGACCACTTTCTGGAAGTCAGGATGTTCAGAGAAGTGAATCTGAAGTGAAATTTGGGAAGACAGACCATGGGGGAAGGGAGCCTCTGTCAACCAGCTACCAACAAGTGATAGAGCAGCAGAGCACAAAATCAGAACTTTTAGAAGTATGGTCTGCTGAGGGATGTCACTTCAGTGGCCAAGTGGGGGGTGGAAACTTCACTGGGACAGTGTAGTATAAGGACTCTTAGGGTCACAGAAAGACTGGGATTGCCTGAGTGTGGCAGAGTTCCCAAGTACCAGAGATGGAAAGCAGTCTGCAAAGATGGAGCCAAGGAGTGATCTCTCAAATCCAGGTTGCCATAAACCATAATTCACAACACAGTTGGACCATTACTCCTCAAGCAGTGACTCAACAAGTGACAGATCCGAGGAGATTCCCCCGTTTTTTTTTTTTTTTAATTTTTAATTTTTTACAAACATATATTTTTATCCCCAGGGGTACAGGTCTGTGAATCACCAGGTTTACACACTTCACAGCACTCACTAAAGCACATACCCTCCCCAGTGTCCATAACCCCACCCGCTTCTCCTAACCCCCCTCCCCCCAGCAACTCTCAGTTTGTTTTGTGAGATTAAGAGTCAATTATGGTTTGTCTCCCTCCCAATCGCATCTTGTTTCATTTATTCTTCTCCTACCCACTTAAGCTCCCATGTTGCATCACCATTTCCTCATATCAGGGAGATGATATGATAGTTGACTTTCTCCACTTGACTTATTTCGCTAAGTATGATACACTCTAGTTCCATCCATGTTGTTGCAATTGGCAAGATTTCATTTCTTTTGATGGCTGCATAGTATTCCATTGTGTATATATACCACTTCTTCTTTATACATTCATCTGTTGATGGACATCTAGGTTCTTTCCATAGTTTGGCTATTGTGGACATTGCTGCTATAAACATTTGGGTCAATGTGCCCCTTCAGATCAATACGTTTGTATCTTTAGGGTAAATACGGAGTAGTGCAATTGCTGGGTCATAGGGCAGTTCTATTTTCAACATTTTGAGGAACCTCCATGCTGTTTTCCAAGTGGCTGCACCAGCTTGCATTCCCACCAACAGTGTAGGAGGGTTCCCCTTTCTCCGCATCCTCGCCAGCATCTGTCATTTCCTGACTTGTTGATTTAGGCCATTCTGACTGGTGTGAGGTGATATCTCATTGTGGTTTTGATTTGTATTTCCCTGAGGCCGAGTGATATGGAGCACTTTTTCAAGTGTCTGTTGGCCATCTGGATGTCTTCTTTGCAGAAATGTCTGTTCATGTCCTCTGCCCGTTTCTTGATTGAATTATTTGTTCTTTGGGTGTTGAGTTTGCTAAGTTCTTTATAGATTTTGGACACTAGCCCTTTATCTGATATGTCATTTGCAAATATCTTCTCCCATTCTGTCAGTTGTCTTTTGATTTTGTTAACTGTTTCCTTTGCTGTGCAAAAGCTTTTGATCTTGATGAAATCCCAATAGTTCATTTTTGCCCTTGCTTCCCTTGCCTTTGGCGATGTTCCGAGGAAGATGTTGCTGCGGCTGAGGTCAAAGAGGGTGCTGCCTGTGTTCTCCTCAAGGATTTTGATGGATTCCATTCTCACATTGAGATCCTTCATCCATTTTGAGTCTATTTTTGTGTGTGGTGTAAGGAAATGGTCCAATTTCATTTTTCTGCATGTGGCTGTCCAATTTTCCCAACACCATTTACTAAAGAGGCTGTCTTTTTTCCATTGGACATTCTTTCCTGCTTTGTCGAAGATGAGTTGACCATAGATTTGAGGGTCTATTTCTGGGCTCTCTATTCTGTTCCATTGATCTATGTGTCTGTTTTTGTGCCAGGACCATGCTGGTTTGATGATGACAGCTTTGTAATAGAGCTTGAAGTCCGGAATTGTGATGCCACCAACTTTGGCTTTCTTTTTCAATATCCCTTTGGCTATTCGAGGTCTTTTATAGTTCCATATAAATTTTAGAATTATTTGTTCCATTTCTATGAAAAAGATGGAGGGTACTTTGATAGGAATTGCATTAAATGTGTAGATTGCTTTAGGTAGCATAGACATTTTCACAATATTTATTCTTCCAATCCAGGAGCATGGAACATTTTTCCATTTCTTTGTGTCTTCCTCAATTTCTTTCATGAGTACTGTATAGTTTTCTGAGTATAGATTCTGTGCCTCTTTGGTTAGGTTTATTCCTAGATATCTTATGGTTCGGGGTGCAACTGTAAATGGGATGGACTCCTTAATTTCTCTTTCTTCTGTCTTGCTGTTGGTGTAGAGAAATGCAACTGATTTCTGTGCATTGATTTTATATCCTGACAGTTTACTGAATTCCTGTACAAGTTCTAGCAGTTTTGGAGTGGAGTCTTTTGGGTTTTCCACATATAGTATCATATCATCTGCGAAGAGTGATAATTTGACTTCTTCTTTGCCGATTTGGATGCCTTTAATTTCCTTTTGTTGTCTGATTGCTGAGGCTAGGACTTCTAGTACTAGGAGAATAGCAGTGGTGATAATGGACATCCCTGCCGTGTTCCTGACCTTAGCGAAAAAGGTTTCAGTTTTTCTCCATTGAGAATGATATTTGCGGTGGGTTTTTCATAGATGGCTTTGATGATATTGAGGTATGTGGCCTCTATCCCTACACTTTGAAGAGTTTTGATCAGGAAGGGATGCTATACTTTGTCAAATGCTTTTTCAGCATCTATTGAGAGTATCATATGTTTCTTGTTCTTTCTTTTATTCATGTGTTGTATCACATTGACTGATTCGCAGATGTTGAACCGACCTTGTAGCACTGGAATAAATCCCACTTGGTCGTGGTGAATAATCCTTTTAATGTACTGTTGGATCCTATTGGCTAGTATTTTGGTGTGAATTTTCGCATCTGTGTTCATCAAGGATATTGGTCTATAGCTCTCTTTTTTGATGGGATCCTTGTCTGGTTTTCTGACCAAGGTGATGCTGGCCTCATAAAATGAGTTTGGAAGTTTTCCTTCCATTTCTATTTTTTGGAACAGTTTCAGGAGAATAGGAATTAGTTCTTCTTTAAATGTTTGGTAGAATTCCCCTGGGAAGCCGTCTGGCCCTGGGCTTTTGTTTGTTTGGAGATTTTTAATGACTGTTTCAATCTCCTTACTGGTTATGGGTCTGTTTAGGCTTTCTATTTCTTCCTGGTTCAGTTGTGGTAGTTTATATGTTTCTAGGAATGCATCCATTTCTTCCAGATTGTCAAATTTGTTGGTGTAGGTTGCTCATAGTATGCTCTTATAATAGTTTGCATTTCTTTTTTGTTAGTTGTGATCTCTCCTCTTTCATTCCTGATTTTATTTATTTGGGTCCTTTCTCTTTTCTTTTTGATAAGTCTGCCAAGGGGGTTATCAATTTTATTAATTCTTTCAAAGAACGAGCTCCTAGTTTCATTGATTTGTTCTATTGTTTTTTTTTGGTTTCTATTTCATTGATTTCTGCTCTGATATTTACGATTTCTCTTCTCCTGCTGCACTTAGGTTTTCTTTCTTGTTCTTTCTCCAGCTCCTTTAGGTGTAGGGTTAGGTTGTGTACCTGAGACCTTTCTTGTTTCTTGAGAGAGGATTGAACCGCTATATTTTTTCTTCTCAGGACTGCCTTTGTTGTGTCCCACAGATTTTGAACCGTTGTATTTTCATTATCATTTGTTTCCATGATTTTTTTCAATTCTTCTTTAATTTCCCGGTTGACCCATTCATTCTTTAGAAGGATGCTGTTTACTCTCTATGTATTTGGGTTCTTTTCAAACTTCCTTTTGTGGTTGAGTTCTAGCTTTAGAGCATTGTGGTCTGAAAATATGCAGGGAATGATCCCAATCTTTTGAAACCTGTTGAGTCCTGATTTAGGATCGAGGATGTGATCTATTCTGGAGAATGTTCCATGTGCACTAGAGAAGAATTTGTATTCTGTTGCTTTGGGATGAAATGTTCTGAATATATCTGTGATGTCCATCTGCTCCAGTGTGTCGTTTAAGGCCTTTACTTCCTTGCTGATCTTTTGCTTGATGATCTGTCTATTTCAGTGAGGGGAGTGTTAAAGTCCCCTACTATTATTGTATTATTGTTGATGTGTTTCTTTGATTTTGTTATTAATTGGTTTATATAGTTGGCTGCTCCCTTGTTGGGGGCATAGATATTTAAAATGTTAAATCTTCTTGTTGGACAGACCCTTTGACTATGATATAGTGTCCTTCCTCATCTCTTATTATAGTCTTGGCTTAAAATCTAATTGATCTGATATAAGGATTGCCATTCCTGCTTTCTTCTGATGTCCATTAGCATGGTAAATTCTTTTCCACCCCCTCAGTTTAAATCTGGAGGTGTCTTCGGGCTTAAAATGAGTTTCTTGGAGGCAACATATAGATGGGTTTTGTTTTTTTATCCATTCTGATACGCTGTGTCTTTTGACAGGGGCATTTATCCCATTCACATTCAGGGTAACTATTGAGAGATATGAATTTAGGGCCATTGTATTGCCTGTAAGGTGACTGTTACTGTATATGGTCTCTGTTCCTTTCTGATCTACCACTTGTAGGCTCTCTCTTTGCTTTGAGGACCCCTTTCAATATTTCCTATAGAGCTGGTTTGGTGTTTGCAAATTCTTTCAGTTTTTGTTTGTCCTGGAAGCTTTTAATCTCTCCTTCTATTTTCAATGATAGCCTAGCTGGATATAGTATTCTTGGCTGTATGTTTTTCTCGTTTAGTGCTCTGAATATATCATGCCAGCTCTTTCTGGCCTGCCAGGTCTCTGTAGATAAGTCAGCTGCCAATCTAATATTTTTACCATTGTATGTTACAGACTTCTTTTCCGGGGCTGCTTTCAGGATTTTCTCTTTGTCACTGAGACTTGTAAGTTTTACTATTAGGTGACGGGGTGTGGGCCTATTCTTATTGATTTTGAGGGGCGTTCTCTGAACCTCCTGAATTTTGATACTCGTTTCCTTTGCCATATTGGGGAAATTCTCCCCAATACTTCTCTCCAGTATACCTTCTGCTCCCCTGTCTCTTTCTTCTCTTCTGGAATCCCAGTTATTCTAATGTTGTTTCATCTTATGGTGTCACTTATCTCTCGAATTCTCCCCTCGTGGTCCAGTAGCTGTTTGTCCCTCTTTTGCTCAGCTTCTTTATTCTCTGTCATTTGGTCTTCTATATCACTAATTCTTTCTTCTGCCTCATTCATCCTAGCAGTGAGAGCCTCCATTTTTGATTGCACCTTATTAATAGCTTTTTTGATTTCAACTTGGTTAGATTTTACTTCTTTTATTTCTCCAGAAAGGGCTTTTATATATCTCGAGAGGGTTTCTCTAATACCTTCCATGCCTTTTTCGAGCCCGGCTAGAACCTTGAGAATTGTCATTCTGAACTCTAGATCTGACATATTACCAATGTCCATATTGATTAGGTCCCTAGCCTTCGGTACTGCCTCTTGTTCTTTTTTTTTGTTTTGAATTTTCCGTCTTGTCATTTTGTCCAGATAAGAGTATATGAAGGAGCAAGTAAAATACTAAAGGGGTGGCAACAACCCCAGGAAAATATGCTTTAACCAAATTAGAAGAGATCCCAAATCGCGAGGGGTGGAGAAAGGGGATAAAAAGAGGTTCAAAAAGGAAGAAAGAAAAAAAAAAAGAAAAAATAAAAAAAGAAAAGAATTTAAAAAAAGAAAACAATTAAGAGAAATATAAAAAAGAAAAAATATATATATTGGATAAACTAGTTAAAATCGTTAAAAAAGGAAAAGGTAAAAGTTAAAAAAAAATTTACCAGAAGGCAAGAAAAAAAACAAAAAATGAAAAAGAAAAAAATTAAATTAACTACAAGACTAAAAAAAATCACAGGGAAAAAGCCATGAGTTGCATGCTTTGCTTTCTCCTCCTCTGGAATTCTGCTGCTCTCCTTGGTATTGAAACCGCACTCCTTGGTATGTGAACTTGGTCTCGGTTGGATTTCTTTTTTTTTTTTAAAGATTTTATTTATTTATTTGACAGAGAGAAATCACAAGTAGTTGGAGAGGCAGGCAGAGAGAGAGAGGGAAGCAGGCTCCCTGCTGAGCAGAGAGCCCGATGCGGGACTCGATCCCAGGTCCCTGAGATCATGACCTGAGCCAAAGGCAGCGGCTTAACCCACTGAGCCACCCAGGCGCCCCTCGGTTGGATTTCTTGTTGATCTTCTGGGGGAGGGGCCTGTTGTAGTGATTCTCAAGTGTCTTTGCCCCAGGCAGAATTGCACCCCCTTTACCAGGGGCCGGGGTGAGTAATCCGCTGGGGTTTGCTTTCAGGAGCTTTTGTTCCCTGAGCGCTTTCTGTAGAGTTCCGGAGGACGGGAATACAAATGGCGGCCTCCTGGTCTCTGGCCCAGAGGAGCCGAGAGCCCGGGGCTCCACTCCTCAGTGCGCCCTTAGAGAACAGCGCCCAGTTACTCCCGTCTGCCTGACCTCCAGCTGGGCTCCGAGCTCACCGAGCCTGCGGCAGGTTCAAGGTAACACCGAGCTGTGAGCTTACTGTTGGCTCTGTCTCTGTAGCCGGCTTTCCTGTTCCAATACCCGCAAGCTCTGTGACACTCAGACACCCCCGATCCTTCTTTGACCCTGTGGGACCTGAGGCCACGCTGACCCTGCATGGGCTTCTCCCTGGTTTAGCCTCTGGAGCGATGTCCCTCAGCGGAACAGACTTTTAAAAGTCCTGATTTTGTGCGCCGTTGCACGCCGCTTGCCGGGAGCCGGCCCCTCCCCCCGGGGTCTATCTTCCCGTCGCTTTGGATTCACTTCTCTGCCGGTCCTACCTTTCAGAAAGTGGTTGTTTTTCTGTTTCCAGAATTGCTGTTCTTCTCTTCGATCTGCCAATGGATTTTCAGGTGTTTGCAATCTTTAGATAAGCTATCTAGCTGATCTCCTGCTACCTGAAGTAGTCTCAGCCTGCTACTTCTCCGCCATCTTGACTCCTCCTCTCTCTTTTTAAAATTTTTTTAAATCAACATCTTATCTTCTTAATTCCTTTTTTGGAATCTTATCTTCTCAATTCTTTTTTTTTTAAGATTTTATTTATTTACTTGACACCCAGAGATCACAAGTAGACAGAGAGGCAGGCAGAGAGAAAGGAAGAAGCAGACTCCCCGCTGAGCAGAGAGCATGATGCAGGGCTTGATCCCAGAACCCTGGGATCATGACCTGAGCTTAAGGCAGAGGCTTTAACCCACTGAGCCACCCAGGTGCCCCTCTTCTCAATTATTTTTATGAAATCTTTTTAAGTATTCATCTTTACAAATCATATTCCTTTCCTTCATCATATTTACCCTTGCTTTTGTATATATATATTTAAGTTTTCCTTTCTTTAAAATTTTGGAAGGCAGTTTCTTCTAACAAAACAAAATACACCCAAAATCTACTGTGTAATTCTTGTCCATTCACCAGACTGAGCATATTTATTTATTTATTTCCTTCCTTTTCCCCATGGTTTCAGGTCTCTTCTAGTTTGTTAAGTGTATACATTTCTGGGGTCATTGTTACCTTTAAGCATTTTGTTCTTTCATTCATCTACTCTTCTCTGGACAAAATGACAAAATGGAAAAACTCACCTCAAATAAAATAACAAGAAGCAGTAGCAACTGCCAGAGACCTATTCAATACATACACTAGTAAGATGTCAGAAATTAGAGTTCAGAGTGATGATTACTAGCTGGGTTTGAAAAAAGCATAGAAGATATTAGAGAATCCCATTCTGGAGAAATAAAAGAACTAAAATCTAACCAAGTTGAAATAAAAAAGGATACTAATAAGGTGTAATCAAAAATGGAATCTCTAACTACTAGAATAATTGAGGCAGAAGAGAGAATTAGTGATATAGAAGACCAAATTATGGAGAATAAAGAAGCCAAAAAAAAAAAAAAAAAAAAAGAGAGAGAGAGAGAGATAAACAACTACTGGATCACTGGATCACAAGGGGAGAATTTGAGAGATAAGTGATACCATAAAATGAAGCAATATTAAAATAATTGGGATTCCAGAAGAAGAAGAAAGAGAGAGAAGGGCAGAAGGTATGTTGGAGCAAGTAGAGAACTTCCCTAGTTTGAGGAAGGCAATAATCATCAAAATTCAGAAGGCAGAGAACCCCCTCAAAATTGATAAAATAGGTCAATGCCTTGTCATCTAATAGTAAAACTTAAAGTCTCAGAGACAAAGAGGAAATCCTGAAAGAAGCTCAGGACAAGAGGTCTGTAACTTGTAAATAAAAAAGGTTTCTTGACACAAAGAAAAATGAAAACACAACATACCAGAACTTATGGGATATAGAAAAAAAAGCTCTAAGAGGAAAGTTCATAACAATAAACACTTACTCTAAGAAGCAAGAATAATCCCAAATAAACAACCTAACTCTATGCCTTAGGGAAGAACAAACTGAGCCTAAAGTTAATAGATAGATGGAAATCTTAGAGATTAGATCAGAAATAAATAAAATGAAGAAAAGATAAACAATTAAAAAAAAAAAGATTAACCAAACTAAGTGCTGGATCTTTGAAAGAAAAACAAAATTGGCAAACCCTTAGTTAGACTAGTCAAGGAAAATATAAAGAGGGCCCAAGTCAACACAATTGTAAATGAAAAAAGAGATATTACAACTCCTACCACAGAACTACAAAAACAAAACAAACAAACAAAAAAGCCAAAACAAAAATAAAATAATAAAATTAATAATAATATAGTAAGCCATGATGAGCACCCACAAACTGTATAATCTAGAAGAAATGAAAAATTCTTAGAAAAATACAACTTTTTAAGGTTTAACCAGAAGTAAGAAATCTGAATAAACCAATCACTATTGAGGTGGTGGAATCTGTAATAAAAAATCTCTCAATAAAAAAAAGTCCAGGACCAGATGACTTTACCAATGAACTTTACCAAATATTTAAGGAAGAATTAATACCAATCCTTCTCAAACTCTTCCAAAATAATTAAAAAGAAGGGAATATTATAAAACTTGTTTTAAGAGACCAGAATCATCTTAATACCAAAACCAGAAAAGGACACTCCTAGGGAAGAGAACTACAGGCCAATATCCCTGGTGCATATAAATGCAAAAATTCTCAATAAAACACTATAACCAAATCCTGCAGCACATTAAAAGTATCAGTCACTGTAACCAAGTGGGATTTATCCCTGGGCTGCAAGGATAATTCAACATCTGCAAATCAAGCAATGCAAAAAGTGACATTAGCAAAATTAAAAAAAATCATATCATCATATCAGTAGATGTAGAAAAAGAATCTAACAGGATTTAGCATCTAGTCATGATAGAAACTTAAAAAACTAGGCATAGAATGTACATATCCCAACATATTAAAGGCCATATATGACAAGCCCATAGCTACCACCATACTCAATGGTGGAATGTTGAAAACTTTTAAGATCAGGAACAAAATAAGGGAACCCACTCTTACCACTCCTACTCAATGTATTGCTGGAAGTCCTAGATAGAGCAATCAGGACAATTAAATAATTAATTAATTTATTTTTAAAAATAAAAAGTAAAAATAAATAAGGATCAGAATTGGGGAGGAAGAAGTTAAATCTCTATTGGCAGATTATATATCTTTATATAGAGAAAATCCCAGAGACTCCACCAAAAACTGTTGGATCTAATCAATGAATTTAGCAAAGTTGCAGGATACAAAATTAACATGCAAAAATCAGAAGCATTTCTATACATTAGCAATAAACTTTCTAAAAAAGAAATAAGGAAATAAATCTCACAATAGCATCAAAAACAATAAAATACTTATAGAAAAATGTAACTAGGGAGGTGAAAGATCTCTACCCTGAAAACTACAAGACATGGATGAAAGAAATTGAAAAAAGAAATAAATGGAAAGGCACCCTGTATTCATGAATTGGAAGAACTGATATTGTTAAAAGGTCAATTCTACAAATAGCCATCTCTAAATTCAGTGCAATCCCTCTTGAGATTCTAAATAATGGCAATTTTTACAGAAGTAGAGAAAAATTCCTAAAATTTATATAAGACCACAAAAGACCACAAACAACCAAGTAAACCTAAAAATAGAATAGAGCAGGAGGCTTTGTTCCTGATTTCAAGCTTTACTATAAATCTATAGTAATGAGATAAGTATGAAAATGGCAAAGAGCAGATAAATAGATGGATAAAACAGAATCAAGAGCCTAGAAATAAATACAAGCATATACAGTCAACTAATGCTTGAAGGAGAGTCAAGAATACTCCATGGAGAAAATATAGTCTCATTAATAAAGGGTGCAGGGATAATTGGATATTCACATGTAAAAGAAATCTGTATCTTATACCACTCACAAAGAGCAACTCAAAAGGGGTTGCTTAAGTATTGGGATGCCTGGGTGGCTCAGTCAGTAAAGCATCTGCCTTTGGCTCAGATCATGATTTCAGGGTCCTGGGATCCAGCCCCATGTTGGGCTCCTTGCTCAGCCAGGGAGTCAGTTGCTCTCTCTCCCTCTGCTTTTCTCCCTGCTTATTCTCTCTCTCTCTAATAAATAAATATTAAATAATAAATAAATACAATAAATAATAGATGAATAATAATTTTAAAAATAAATAAATAATAAATAACATAATTTTTTAAGAAGGCTTAATCCAATAAATATGTGGTAATTTATTACAGTAGCAATGGGAAACCAACACAAATATTGGCGGTAATTGGCAGAAGGTGTATGTGAACTGTGGATAAGATCATTGTGTATATATACATACACATCTATATATAATAGCTATTTAATAGATATGGCACATATATAGATATACAATAAACATATATTTACATCTTTATGAAATATAAATATATATCTACCTCTCATACATAAAATACATAAATGTGTATATCCATATTTATTGAGTGAATGATAAAGCAAATGGAGCAAAATATAAACAATTGGTGAATCTCGGCAAGGTACATAATAAAAGTTCCTTTTTTTTATTCTTGCCATTTTTCTGGAAGTTTTAATTATATCAAAATAATTACACAAAGACAAATATATCAGATAATCACAACACAGGTGATTTTAAGACCTTGGGAAACTAGAAAAATGGAATACAAGATCTATCAGTATCCTTGAAGGCCATTTTGAGCCCAATTTAAAGATCTCCAGGCCTTCTTGCTGAATCCAGAAGTGCAAAATACGAACTCACTGAAATACTAGTATTTGTCCATAGGGGTTTTTTTCCCCTTTTAAAAAAAAAAATGCATTTTTTCAGTGTCAAGATTCATTGTTTATGCACCACACCCAGGGCTCCATGCAATATGTGCCCACCTTAACACCCATCACCAGGCCCTCCCAACAACCCTCTCCCCTCCAAAACCCTCAGTTTGTTTCCCAGAGTCCACAGTGTCTCTGGTTGTTCTCCTTCTCCAGTTTCGCCCAACCCACTTCTCCTCTCCATCTCCCAATGTCCTCTGTGTTATTCCTTATGCTCCACAAGTAAGTGAGACCATATGATAATTGATTCTCTCTGCTTGACTTATTTCACTCAGCATAATCTCCTCCAGTCCTGTTCATGTCCATAGGTTTTAATTGGTCAGAAGGGAGGAGAGCGCCAATTTTACATTGGATGGTTTTGTGGATATTTTTCAGTATTTATCCCCAGAGTATTTCAAACTTCAATTCACACAAGTTAGCACCTTCTTCAAAAACTGCAGCCCAAGTGAACCTACCAAAGCCAGTTGTCAGAGGGAGGGTGGGGCTTACTTCAGTTGGGCAAAAGGTAGTGTGCTCCCTTTCTGGCCCCAGTGGTCACTCTGTTAGCTATGGAGGGCTTCCCTTAGCTAAGGTGATGGGTATCTGCTATGATACATGGACTTTGGAAACACTTATCATGATAAACCAGAGTGTGAAAGCTGGGGAAAGAGCCACCAGAGCTGCCATTAGTGTGGAGTACAGTGTGGTCTCTGATAGAAGGAGACGCAAGAGGGCCAGGGACAGAGTGGGGCATTTCGGGAACTTAAGACTGGCTACAAATCCTGCAAGGAGATTTGTGAGGTGACATCAGACAAGAGCAGGTATGTGAGGGCACCTGGGCAGGGAAGGTTCTCTACCCAATTCCTCAGCCCTAAGATAATTGCTTAGTTTTATTTATGACTTTTCTCCTCTTTTGAATCTTGAGCTTCTTGAAGAAAGCATCATAGTCCCATACTTTCTTTGTACAACTCATAGCACCTTACATGATATAAAATATATAAAGTATCAGCATAGCACCTTACATGATATAAAATATATAAAGTATCAGCAACTATTTGTCCATAAAATTATAAACCTGGCAGATCATGAAGTACAAAAGTATGCAGTTTCCTAAAATCCTTTATCAAGAAAAAAATAATCAATAATGCACAGTGGGAACTTAACATATCTTATTTAGTACTTAGAATAACAAGAAAAGACACTATGCCTTTAAGAACTTTGTCACAGATGTAACTTTGTTCCCAGTTATAATTTTTAGTTTTAACTTCAGAATTTATGGATTCCAATCAAGTTAGAGAAACACTATGTTAGTTTCCATACATAGTCTTTACTTTTTTTCCAATCTTAGCTTTTTATGTGTATAACATATTTCTTTCATATTCCTATAGCTTCCTTCGCTGATTACTGAGTAACATATTTCACAATTATGGACAATTATTCTAAATGGTTGGTACCCATAGCAAGGATAGAACAAAAGGGAAAGGAAATAGAAGCTTGTTGGAATGTTTTTTTCTTTTTCCTTTTTTTTTTTTTTGTTTTTTAAGGAGAAGTGTTGACATTGAGGAGGGTACGTGCTATGGTGAGTTCTATGAATTATGTAAGACTGATGATCCACAGACCTGTACCCCTGAAGCAAACAATGCATTATATGTTAATAAAAAATATTGAGAATTTTAAAAATTTTAAAAATGGAAGTGTTTTCTCTCAAGCTATAGGGTTTTTTGTTTTATGTTCTCAGACCATCTCCTTCTAGAGCCCTCAGAACATTAAAAAATCCTCAGCTCAAGACAAGAGGAAGCTAACATGCCAGTTTGTAAAGGAATTCCTTGGGTCCTGCTTTTTCAGATGTTCCTATATGATAAAGGCCCGATTCCTTCCTCCTCCCAGTGTGGATTCTGCTTCATCACAATGTCCTGATCATAAACACACTTTCCAGAGCCTGGCCTTTGATTGCTGTTATTGTTATTTACACCATTTCCCCTCTCATCTCAACCCATGTATATCTATGTGAAACTCAGATTTCATCCCCATTCCCTTCATATGACTACCCCATCTATGGCCAGGCATGGCTGGCCTTTCTCTGTTTGCCGCATAGAAATTTGTTTTTGGTTTTTTGTTTGCTTGTTTTTGTTTTGTTTTGTTTTGTTTTTTTGTTTGTTTTTTAAAGAATTTATTTATTGATTTGACACAGAGAGAGATCGCAAGTAGACAGAGAGACAGGCGGCGGGGCGGGGGGGGGGGGGGAAGCAGGCTCCCTGCTGAGCAGAGAGCCCGATGCGGGGTTTGATCCCAGGACCCTGGGACCATGACCTGAGCTGAAGGCAGAGGCTTAACCAACTGAGCCACCCAGGCACCCCAGAATAGAAGCTTTGTTGTACCAAACAACATCCCTTACATTATGCTCCACTTATCATGAACCTAGAACTTGTCCTTCATTTTATCTGATAGTCAGGTCTGTCTTTCCAGAGGCCATGACACTTCTGACACCCTGTTCCTGCATGTCAGATGAGCACAGAGATCACTGCTGTCTTGTGAAGGGCAGTGGGCCATCAAGGTGGGCTGTACTGAGCCCCATGTTTATGCATAGGAGCTGGGAACTTTCTCTTCCTTTATGCTCCATGAACCCCAACTGGGATGAGTCTACTGGCAAACCAAGTCTCAACTGTTGAGCCCACTTGGCAAAGGGCTCTTTACAAGGCCTTCTTTACAAGGTTAGTTACTGAGTTAAGAAAACTCTTGGGGCACCTGGGTGGCTCAGTGGGTTAAGCCTCTGCCTTCGGCTCAGATCATGGTCCCAGGGTCCTGGGATCGAGACCTTCATCGGGCCCTCTGCTCAGCAGGGAGCCTGCTTCCTCCTCTCTCTCTGCCTGCTTCTCTGTGATCTCCATCTGTCAAATAAATAAATAAAATCTTTAAAAAAAAAAAAAGAAAGGAAGAAAACTCTTAATATGGTCATCTGTAGTCAGAGGAAAATCAAACCTTGATCAGCATGCATACATGCCCTGTGAGCTCGCCATTAAAAGAGAGAATTTTCTTTTTCAACTTTTTAAGATATAAAATTAATTAATGTTTGTTATGGCAAATGAAACAAAGTCCATGTTGTATACAGAAAAAGAATTGTCTTCCCTCAGGTAGCCTATGCCCTGACAGCACAGTCCATTCCCAGTGTCCTCCTAAGTCAAGCACTCAAGTTTGCATACACATGGTTCAGGGACTGTCTGCCGATTTCTTTTTATTGTGGTAAAATATCCATAACATAAAATTTACCATTTAAATCATTTTTAAGTATACATTTCAGTAGAATTAAGGAAATTCATATAGTTGGGAAACCATTACCATACCTGCTCCAGAATTTTCATCTTCCCACACTGAAACTCTCTTTTGATTAAACAATAACCCCCTACTCTTTCTTACCATGATCCCTGAGAATCACCATTCTACTTTCTGTCCCTATGACTTTGACTTCTCTAGATCCTTTCTATAGGTGAAATCATACAGTAATTGCCCTTTAGCGAATGTCTGGTTTATATGCTATATACTATTTATAGCTTGTTTCAGATTCCTTTTTAATGCTGAAAAATAATATCCTATCTTATGTATACACCAAACTTTGTATGTCCATTTAGTCATCGATGGACATTTGGGTTGTTATCATCTTTTGGCTACTGTGAATTTTTTGGCTACTATGAACATGGGTGTGTGAATATCTATTCAAATCCCTGCTTTCACTTCTTTTGAGTGTATACCCAGAAATTGAATTGTTGGATCATGCAGTGATTCTATGGTTAATGTTTTGAGGAACCACCATCCTGTTCTCCATTGTAGCTGCCCCATTTTACATTCCCACCAGCAATGCATAAGGGTTCCACTTTCTCCACCTTCTTGTCAAGACATTATCTTCTGAATTTTTTTTTACTTTAATTGTGTTTATAATATTCATATCCCTAATGATTAACAATGTTGAATCATACTTAGTGATTATTGTTATATCTTTGGAAAAATCTCTATTCAAGTCTTTGGACAATTTTTCATTAGGTTGTTTGTTGTTTTTGTTGTTTTGGGGTTATAGGAATTATTTTTATAGTCTAGATATTAATTCCTTATTAGATATGTGATTTAAAAATATTGTCTCCCATTCTGTGGATTGCCTTCCTACTCTCTTGATCGTGTTTTTTGATGCATAAAAGTTTTTAATTTTGATGAAGTCTAATTTATCTGTATTTTCTTTTGTTGTCTGTGGTCCTAATGCATGTCCAAGAAATCCCTACCAGATCTAAGGTCATGAAGCTTTTCCCCTAAAATTTTTATAGTTTTGCCTCTTATATGTAGGTCTTTGAGTTAGTTTTTGTATATTGTATAATGCAAGGTCCTGATTTCATTATTTTTCCCTTGATATCTAATTTTTTCAGCACCATTTGTTGAAAAGACTGTCTATTCCCCCAATGAATCTTTTTTGTGTCCTGTTGAAAATTATTTGACCATTTATGTGAGGATTTATTTCTCTATTTTGTTCTCTTGGTTTGTGTGTCTGTCTTTACATCAGTCCACACTATTTTGATTATTGCAATTTTGCATTAAGTTTTGAAATCAGTAAGTGTGAGACTTCCAACTTTATCCTTTCCCAAGTTTGTTTTGGTTGCTTGGGATTTACCTTTGTTTTTAACCAAATAGATCATAGTTTCTCACGTAACTGCTCTGTCTTGCTTGACAGTGTGTCATGTACATTCCATTAGTGCATGGCTGTAGAGGTCGCTATTTCCACATACACATAATGTTACGGAAATGAGTCATGTCACACATACTAGGTTTTAAAACACAACATTCTGTGTTTGTTTGTTTGTTTCTTCTTAATATGTCTCTCCTCCTTTTCTCCTCTTATATGCATGACTTCCCAATCTCACATGGCTCTTGTAAATTTTCTCAGGATCATGTGATTATCACACACACACACAAAGTTACACAAAAAATGTGGCTCTGTGTTCCCACATAAATACCTGTCCATGCAGAAGGCCTTGGTCCTCAGTTGTCACCCCATACATGCTTCTTTGAATTTCATGCTCTTCTGTCAATAATACTTCATTGAGACGACTCTGTGTTGATACTGAAGCTGCTCTATGCTTTTTGTTCTATTTTAATAACTGTAATTTTGCAGTGTGATAAACCATTATTTATTCAATTATCCCCCCAACTTTGAAAATATTGCTGCATTTCAAAGATTTACCATTAAACACCAAGCCACAATAACAACATCCTTAAACATAAAATAGCTTCATCACCTGGTGTATCATTTCTATGATATGGATTCCCAGGAGTGCAATTTCTGGGCCATTGATTTTTTACAAGTTAAAAGGCAACCAAAAGTAATAATCAACTTCAGCTGATGTTTCTCTTCCCCCAATTCCACCCAGCAATAGATTTCATCATAAATTGAACAGCAAATAAATTAATAGAAATTTTGTTCTAAAGCCCTAGAAAAGTATTAAGAAGTCCCATGGAATTTTTTGCCAGCATGATTTTCCCTCACTAACAGACAGAGAAGAGACTTTAGTGCTTCTGTTAACTCATAAGACCCTGCAGAAGATACTGCATCTCTCTGTACTTTACCAGGACCAAAATGACAAAGTTTATAGACATATAATTTGGTTTTATTGTCCAGTGACATTCCTGGGGAAATTACTTATCCTGGTGCAGCAATGTTCCCAAACATAGGTTGATTTGGGAGCTTTAAAAATAACAGGAACTCCTAAATGTGATCCAATCAGAGGGAATGCTTTGGAAGCAGGAGGGACTGGACTGTGGACAAACGTCAGCTATACTATCGCTGACAAATATGTTCTTTCAGGTACAAGACCAATTATTTCATTCAGTGACTCATTCAATCAGTATAGTTAATCAACTCTCATGGGAAGGGGAGTATTTGGAGATTTGACAGCATAAAAAAGGAATGCTTAATCAAACACAGACCTCCCCAGTGATCTCAGGCAGCTCATTTTCCCACTGCCCCTCTCACCATACACAGACCCTGTCTCCTGAGGTAGTTACCCCTCTGCCACAAAGTCCCCAAAGAATCATCACAGTCTGACTCTCTCTAGCCTTCCTGTGAAAGAACATCAGGACCACACCTGGAATCACAGTCAGGTTTATTACCTGATGCAGCTCAGAAGACCATGAGGGCAGGAAGGACCTTGCACATTCTGGTAAGAGGGTGCTGGGAAGTTTGTGATGGGGTCAAAAATGGTGATCTGGAATGGAGCCATGAAACCAGAGTTTGTCTAGATTGGTTGCTGTCAGATAGTGTGGTAACTGTGTCTGGACCTTTGCAGGAAAACTTTTTCTTTATAACCTTGGGAGTTATGGAGACACCAACATTATTCACTGTACATCTACTGGGAAAGGTCCACAAGGATGGAGTTCATATTCAAATAGTTACCCAGAAAGCTTTCTTTGTGTATTCCCATCATGCTCAGAACAGCTGACTAAAACTTACTAAGTCCATGTTCTTCTTCTTTTATGGTGCAGTTTATTAAAAACAAAAAGATTAAGTTACAGAAAATGCCAGGCAGCAATATACTGCTGCTCCACAATTACTCCACATGTTAATCATCCTGGGAGAATAATTGCCAGGAACAATAAGTGATTATGGGCCAATTTTGACTTCCTCCCTGTCTATTATGGAAAAGGCACTAAGATGCCTTTGCAGATAAGGACTCAGTGGCTCCAGAATTCTTTCCAAGCTTATCAGATAAAAAAAAAATTATGATGCTCTCAAATAGATGGGTTTTATTTCTTACTGCATATGCATATATCTTAAATATATGATGTCCCTAGTAAGTGATGTGGTTGCATGTTTTCCTACTGTGGAAAAGAAACAAATAAGTATCCTTTCTTAAGTTCTTGAAAAAGGTTGGTCATGAAGAGCGATATTAATCAGTTATTCATTTTCCTATCTAATGTTGTCAGAGAAAAAGACCTCCAACCAATAGTACTAAAACTAAAATCAATGATTTGTCAGTATAACCCCCAAATTTACTTTATAATCAATAATAATACAAAAAGGCAATTCCTTTAGTTACTTCAGAATACATTATACAACTAACTCATCTCAGCATTTCACCCGAAACCCATATGGTTCAAAAGAAGACCTCTTGTAGTATTTTAAGAGAATGCTAATTTTTGTTCATCAATATAAGGGGCTGGAGCAGCTGATTTGCAGTATTTCTTAATCATAATTATTTCAGGAATGATCTATGCTTATAAATTAAATTCTCATTTGTTCATATGATAAACATGCCTGATAAAGAAAAAAAAAATATCTTCTGTGTCAAGGAGTTTGAATTTGCCCATGCAGAGATGAGAAAATTGTGAATCAGAAGAGTTTTACTCAGGCTCTTCATTTTCCACAAAAAGAGCACAGAACTAGTAGTGATATGTTTCATCTTGAAATTCACAGTGTTCTTCCTGCAGTCCAGATCCCTGCCTTCTGTCCCAGCAGGTGAAGAGATCAGGACCCCACAGATGCTATCTTGCACACAAGGGTGCTGATGAAATGAAGTGGAAGGGAATATCTAGAATATCCTTAGATCAACCTTACATTAATAGATTGTCCTGAGCACTTCATAAGCTTCAGGTGCCCACGTGGGTGAAAGCAGCTGGCCTCTGAGAAAGTGTTCAGATGCCTTGCAGCTCAGACATTGGCAGGAAGCTAATGGGAATGGCCAGCATGTGAGTGATGGTGGTTCTGCCCAGGACCTCCTTTCTCCACGGCTGTCACACCACCATTGGGATGAAATGTGGATGCTCCCTATGGCAGCACAGGCAGGGGAGAAACACTGTCCCACTGGATTCATGCTAAAGTTGCATAAGGGTGCAGAGCATAATGAACAACTCATTCTGAAGGTGAGAAAACTCTTTATATCTGTCAGCCCATGACAGTGGGGGCCCATTGTTCCTGTACAGAGTTATGCAGTCCATGACAGAGTGGGACTCTGCAGATTTCATAAGTCTCCAATTGTTTGCTCAGTTTCAAACCTCCAGAACCCTCATCCAAGGCTTACAAGTAGAGTATAGACTACAGACCACCTGAGCTCTGGGCTTTATTACCTAACATACAATCTTGTGGCATGCTGAGGAGAAGGAAGAAACCCAAAATGTGGTGAAGTTCTTTCTTTTCCACCTACAACAACTGTCATTTTAACACCTAATTGGTAGCTCCCCCATTCCAAGTGATTCATGCATAGTCACTGAATGAATCATGTCCCTACTCAGGGCATAATTCCCCAGAGAACCCTTCTTTCCTCTGTCTGTTAAAGAAAGGCAGGATCAGATGAGGAGTTTTGATCTAAAGACACATCACTGTCCATGGCTGAGGCTCTGGGGGCCCAGACCGAAGCAAGGAGCTCGTTGGCCGGAGTGGGGAGAACAGTGGCAGGAAGTAGCTCCCTCTCTTGTTAGCCCTTCCTTGTCCAGTCATGCTCTGAAGTGAACTGATCACTCTTGGCATTTGCTAGAACCAGAGTTTCTTTTCTTTTCTTTTTTTTTAAGATTTTATTTATTTATTTGACAGAGAGAGTGATTATAAGTAGGCCAAGAGACAGGCAGAGAGAGAAGGGAAACAGGCTCCCCACTGAGCAGAGAGCCCGATGTGGGGCTTGATCCCAGGACCCTGAGATCATGACCTGAGCTGAAGGCAGAGGATTAACCCACTGAGCCACCTAGGTGCCCCTAGAACCAGAGTTTCTAGAGCTTTTTTTTTTTTTTTTTTTTAATCAAAACCAACCCCTGAAAAGAGACTCAAAATAGAAAGGTGAAAGCACCACTGGGAAGACATTTGTTCAACTCCCATCACACATCCTATTGCCTTCAGTGCCACCTGGCCAGCGTCCCAGAATACCTCCTTCATCACTATGGCAACAGGTCCAAGGGTGTACAGGCCAGCTGATATCCTCCAGAAACCAGAATGAGTCACCTGCCTGCCCCTTTGCCTTCATCTTGTCCAGATGTGAAGATGTGAGGCATAGGGGAGCAGCAACCTCACCTGACACACTCACTGGGCATCACAAAAATGCACAGAGACCCTGCACATCAGGAGTTGTATCAATAACCAGCAACCTTCTATTTATTTCAGAATTTTAAATACATATTAAAGAAGGAAGAAACATCAAAGTTTTCCTAAAAGAGTAAGGTTGAGTTTGGAAAGCTTTGAAGAAACATGAATTTATAGAGTTAAACAGGCCTAAAATTTTATACCTACTCTTCTTGGAATTGACGGAACAAGGACATCCTCATGAAAGATGAGGTGGTGGTCCCATCCCTGAACTTTTTATGTTGTACCAAGCAGTTCTGTTTTATCACTAGATGTTGTCCGTGGTTGTAATTTTTCCCTTTGCCATTTTTAAAAAGCTGACTTTGTGGCTTCCTGTTTGAATATCAGCCTGATCAGATCTGTGTCATAACTTCTCTCTACTCAGGATTTACTAGAATGTGATTACAGTGTAATCAGTTCAAAGAATGGCATTCAACACATCAGTTACAAAATTATGCCAAAATGATGTACATAGATTTTTAGTATTTAACCAGTTAGGATTAACTGCCCTGGGTTTTACAAGGAGCACCAAAAGCACTTGCAGGGGAAACCCAAGAACTGTGTCAATGCTGTTGGCAAGATAGGCATAGGGACACAGGTCCTGGAAAATGGGAAGGAAGACATCCACAGTGGCTTCTGCTTATGTGGGAAATTGTCAAATTTGCCTTCCTTTACTAGAAACACACTATCATTTCTGTAATCTAATATTATGTGTTTCAAGAGAGACAATCTAAATGTGTAATGGTCCATGCAAAGGCAAAACCATGGAGTATGGGTGCTTATAAGTAGAATGAATGAACTCACAAATCCTGCCTCAGTCAACATAGACAGTGGTAAGGAGAGAAGGCAGAGACAGACAGACACTGAGGAGGAAAAGGGAAAAATTGAGGGAAAGGTTCCCTTCATTTTAAGAGCTTTAAGCACTGCCTGGACCTGAGTCCCCTTGACCACTCTAGTTTCTGTCAAATTAATTAAGAGGACCCCTCCACACCCCAGACCATTACTCTTCTCTGAATAGTGTCCCAGCCTCTTTTGTCAAAACTTTGAAGTTGATCCCTCAGGATGCCCACAGAGACATAGGAAAGCTGGAGTGATTTTATTCCTCATGTTATCAGCCCCAACACTATAGTGCAGTCCTGTCCCATCAGGAGCTGGTGTCATAGGCTGGACTCCCACAGGCAGGTGTAGTGATAGATGGGAGTGCAAACAGTGACTCCAGGAGGCACTGTTGGCAAGTCAGGTATGAGAATCCTTACTGAGTGAGGGATGACAATCCTTCTGGGGACTGCTGGGAGATAGTGCACACTCTACTTTATCCCAACTAAAGGTCAGGAGAAGTGGTGTCTCTATCCATTAAGCCCTGTCAGGCATTGGTTGAGGACTGCTCCCAGGTGTTCTGGCTCCTTCTCATCCTGGCCCATCCTTACAAGGGCAGGTAGAATGAACCTCCCCTCAGACAAACAGTGGAATGTGAAGGTAGTGGAAACCATCTGGTCTATGTGGATGGGAACAGCAAGTGATAAAAGCTGTGGATGGTTCACCAAGAAAGTCTGCAACAGGGAATAGCATCTGACTGATGCACACATATATATTTTCTCTAGTGCATAGAAACCTTTACCTAGTGCTTTAGAAATAAGCTGGACTCCACAGAACATCCATTAACCATGTCTTCAGACTCTATGAAACAGTGTTCTCTTGTTGGTTACATTGTTACCTGGTAGAGATCTATTATTCAGTAGGACTCCACCCACTACTAACCAAGCACAGAATAAAAGAATGAGAAGGAAAACACTCCCCAAATTTAAGCTCTCAGAGACATGGGGTTGAAGCAGCTCTGACTCAGGGATCTGTGTCTGTTTCTGATCAGCTGTGTGACTTTGGGCAAGTCAAAACCTTCACCTTCTTACCTAAAATCACATATCCATTATAGGGTTAGTTTGAAGATTATATAAATCCACACATGTGATCTTCTCAGCCCAGCACCTGTCATGGGTTCACTCTCATTAAATATGAGCCTCTTCACTCACAGAGGCATCTGTAAGAACAAAGAGGAAGAGATCAGATTGTATGAAGAAGCAACTGTCAACAAGTGAAATGTCTCTCCATCCCAAAGATAGGTCAGATATGCCCCCTGACAAATATTACCAGCAACTGCAATACCTGTGGCACTGACAAGAGCCGAGGGAAGCATTGAGGGATGCCTCATGGTCCAGGGTGGAGAGGGTAAGATTCAGGAAGGATTTACAGGAAGAATTTGTAAAAGGTGAGAGGGCTGAGGGTTGCTAGACAGGAGGGGAGGGGAGAGATGGAGTGGCTGGGTGATGGACATTGGGAAGGCTATATGCTATGGTGAGTGCTGTGAATTGTGTAAGACTGACGAATCACAGATGTGTATTTCCCTGAAACAAATAATACATTATATGTTAATTAAAAAAAAAAAAGGTGAGAGGGGCTTCTGTTGAGCTGTTGAGATCCTACAATGTGCCTTTGCTCAAAACTTCTCTCTCCTGAAAACCCTAGAGCACAAAGAGTGTCTGAATGTCTGAGTGTCTGAGTATGTGTATGTGTCTGTGTGTCTATTTGTCCATGACAGCATCCCTTAGTGGAACTCAAGGTGCACATGTGAACAATAGTGGGGAAAATAACTGATGTCATTAGTAAGTGATTGAATGTGAGAGGAGATCCCTTTTAAGGACAAGGGTCCACCAGTCTCTCACTTTCCAATCTTGGTGACTTCTCCATATGACAATGTGGATGTCAGAGGTTGGGATGAGGGAAGATGCAAGGTGACTGGAGAACCTACTATTAATTTGGATTTAAACATGAACAATTGAGTTATTCCAGAGGCTACCTAAGATTAGAAGACTAGAGGCATTAGTGACTATAAAACTAACACTCAAAATGAGTCCTGAATTCCCACATGACATCAGCAAGTCACATCTTAGCGGTTTTCAGAGTCATGTCTCCATAAAATGCACATCTGGCCTGTCCTACCTCTTGGAGTCAGAGGCATTGCTGTGAGGCATTGGGTCATTTTATTTCTCAACTGCTCAATGTTTACAGCACTTTAGAGAGAGAAGCTGCAGTGTGTAAATGCTTAAATTGCTTGGAAATCTGTCCCAAAATAAAATCTAAAATCCTCAGGCTAAGTTAGAAACAGAAGGAAAATAAAACACCAATTTCAATGGGAACCCAGAGTTTGAAAAAGTGATGTGAGCAATCCATTTAATTACATGTTTATTCATCTGTGGGGTGACGTGCAATCCACAGCCAGCCCTGGAATGAGCTAATGGACGTACATGATGCTCATCTGGCTCCTTGCTCCACTGCCTGTCCTGATAGTAAGTGAAGGCAAGGTAGGAACCAGAATTCAGGGTGCAGTATGAAATCATGGGAGAGAAGTTATCTTAGTAATTACTGCCCAAAAGAACAGTATGTGAAACACACAGGGCTTTGCCAGAGCTCACAACAGCACCAATTATGAGAGTTAGTGGCAACAGGGCCAGACTAGCAGCTGAGATCCAGATGGAACATGGGATAGTTCACAGGTTTCTTAGATATTCCTGAACTTCCAAGACAGTGTTTCTTAGATCATAATGTTCAAACAACATAGATCTGAATCACTGGGGTGTTGTCATGAAGAATAAATTGGGAAAAAGAGCAAAGTCTTGAATTTCTTGACATCCAATAAATATTCCACAAAACTTAGGATTGCAATTGGTGTATATTACAGAGTGGGTGCTATGAAGCCCCAATAGGAAATTGTTTTTACTTTTCTCTAATTTCTGCCTTCAAACATCCTTTGTCAAATTCCCTTTTTAATTCCTTGATTTAATTTTAAGATGCTTCAGTGGTTTTCCTCTTACTTCCAGTTACTACATCAGTCTTGTTTTTAGGTATAAAAAGCCAAATCAATGCCAACTCAAAAGTGCAATCTTTCATCCATCCAGAGCTTTCTGCTTTCCCCAGTTTGATGGCAGGCGGGGTACACAGTAGACTCTCTGATCCCATCCATCCCTATAGCACCTGAGGAAAAAGTTTACAATCTAGAAAATATCCAATGGGAGAGTGGAAGCCTACTCTTCTGACAAGCACCCTCTGCACTTCAGAACTGATTGCCAATGTTCTCAGCAGTGTGCATCCTCTGTCCACTTACCATGCTCAATCCATCTCCTTAAGGTCTATGCAGAGTTCTCACAAGCAGGGAGAAAGAACTCACCTTTCAAAAGAAACTTGCTATATGGAGAAATTGTCATTAAAATAAATATTTGAATACATTTTCATCATCACGTAATTATACTACTAAGAACAAGAGAAGTGTATCAACTCAATATTGTTCTCATCTGCACACTATTCAGCTTTTTAAAAATCTCCCAAATGAAAAGATTCTGTGGGTTATGAAATCATTCACTAGAGTCAACAAGGAAGATAAAAGTTTAAAGCAAAATAAACGTCTGTGTAATAGGTAGATGGGACTGAAAACTGATTACTAGGATTTAGAGTGAATAAACAGTTTTTTATATGCATAAGGTATTTTTGTCTGGTATGACAGCTTTTGAAACCAAATATCAAAATAAATCAATGTAAAACATGCTCTTGAACTGTTATTCTATAGAATGTCATATAATTTTTCAAAAAATTTGAAGCATATTTGATCTTATTTCTCTCACTAAAATATTATCTTCATTACTGAAATTGAATTTTTATAAATGCCCTTCTATCATATTCATCACTTACTCCCATATGTTTAAAGTGTAGATATGAGGGGCACCTGGGTGACTCAGTCAGTTAAATGTCTGCCTTCAGCTCAGGTCATGATCCCTGAGATCAAACCCCTCATCCATCCATCCATCTGGCTCTCTGCTCAGAGGAGTCTTCTTCTCCCTCTCCCTCTGCCTCTCCCCCTTGTCCATGCTCTCTATCCCTTTCTCTCTCAAACAAATAAATAAATCTTAAAAAATAAATAAAATGGAAATATCAGTAAAGTTGGACCTGTATACACATGTGCAAAACACACACATACACAGTCACATATTTTCATATCTTTCACTATTATTTGTAAGGTTACATGATCAGAAATCAAATTTCTCAAGTTGAAAATCAGAAGGGCATAATCTTGCATTCCCTTTGGATTTATCTTGACCCTGAAATGAGGATACCTGCAGCTCTCCACTACCTGCCATGTGGATCTGCCTTTGGGCCACGACCCCCAAACAGTCTCAGGCTACTGCAAAGCTGAAGTCTACACGACTCTACACCCTCTACCAGATACTTTGCCCAAGCTATTTTTGTCTCTATAGAAAAGAGACAGGATACTGTCTTAAGACTTATCTTTAGAGGTTCAATTTGGTTAAAATAAAGCAGAAAACACGACACCGTCTTTTGAGTAAAAATGTAGATTGGAGTCCTGCAGTTAATCGTCTGCTTCCCTCTTGTCTGAGGTCAGATTCCCCTGGAGCAGATACTATGGAGTGATTTATTAGTGTCTGAAGTGATGTGTTGGGAAGGAACCTTCTAAACACTAAGGAAGGAATGGGGAGGATGCAGGATGGAGAGGCAGGGCATGACACTAGTTGATGCTAGGCAGCATCTCAGGTCCACCTTGATCCTGCAGGGAGCTCTGAACATTAATCTCTAGAGTTTGCCTTTCCAGACAAGTCAGGCAGGGGCTATGGCCACCCCAGGGAATGCGAACTCAAAGTACTTCTGGCTCTGTGCTCAGAGGATGCTTTTGCTGGTGACAGCTCTGGAAGGAAGCTGCAGGTGCAGTGGTCAGATGCCAAGCCCAGCAAGGAGCACAAGAAGTAGTCAGAGGCATTCAGGACAGCTGGTGGGACAATATCATTTAACCACCTTGCTCAGCCTGAGAACTATCACCCTACTTCATCATGGCTACCACCAAACTGACATTGTGTGTGTTCAGAATAAGCTCACCTTCTCCAGGCCCAATCTGGGATCTCACTCCAGCCACACAGTCATATGGACCAAGATGGAGGCCTAGTGTCCTAAGCCTGGTTTTTATTTTATTAATAATAAAACTGAAGCAAGAAAAATCATATCCAGCATCATTAGGGAACTAAATGTTTTGGATGATATAAACTTAATTTTAATGACAAAATCATATTTAAGTAGTTGTATGAAAAGCTTTCTAAAATAGTTTCCTTATCTGCCTACTTAACTAAAGACTTCTGAGTATAATCAATGTTTTCCTAACAAAACAACATCCTAACTATGAGGATCAAGTACTATTCAGTAGTATCAACGCAGTGAGTGCTCAGTCTATTAAGAAAGGAGGCAATACTTGATGTTGCATTGAGAGGCTTTTTATTACTGGATATTTTAGTCCTTGAGGCAATGTCTAGCACTTTCTTTCATCTCCACACCTTGTACTCTGTCAAAGCATGCTGCTGATGGAGCCTCTTTTAGCAGCCAAGACATGCTGCTGATGGTGCTGATGGTGCCTTGTACTCTGTCAACGCATGCTGATGGTGCCTCTTTTAGCCTACACCTTGTATTCCTTAATTTTTATTTTTTATTTTATTTTTTAATTAACGTATTAACTTTTTCTTTTTTCAATGTTGCAGCTTGTATTCTAGGAAGTTTGATAAGTGGGCACCTTAAATCTGTCTTTGAACTGGAAGTTAACCTGACCTATGTTAGGACATGAGGAACACTTGCAGCCATAAGAGTCAAACTCAATACATGAGATTTAGGCACCTTTTTATCTTTACATGGACTCTTTCCATCCTTGTTCTGCCTGTTGCTTTAAATTTTAAGCCATGAGACTAAAGAGGACCTTTTCATACTGAGGGGTGCAGCTGAATCTATAATCTAGACCTTCCCCGAGACAGCTAGATCTCATCATTTTTCTATTCAGGACAAGTTGCAAAGAAAAGATAAGCATCTTTGTTGTAGTATGTGATGGATGCAAAAGAAATTAGAAGCCCCATCTGTCCAGAGTTCAATGTTAGAAATAGGAATCCTCTGTAGAATGTTAAAACTACAAATTACATCTATAATCATTTCTGGGGCTTCAGGTAACTTACTATATTTTCTGTGGCTTAGCTAAAATTTCACCAAAATAAAGAAATATCAAAATATAAGAAAGACCGCCTTTGCTGTATCCCATAGGTTTTGGACCGAAGTGTCTTCATTCTCATTGGTTTCCATGAATTGTTTCAGTTCTTCTTTGATCTCCTGGTTGATCCAAGCATTCTTAAGCAAGAATCTGCTACACTTGAGAAGTCAGCTCATGGGTTTGGTTCATGAATCCAACCTGTGTGAGAGAGAACATCTGTCCCTGCATTTAGCAAATATATATATATATATATATATATATATATACACATATATGCCTGGGAGCCCAGGATATATATATATATATATATATATATATATATATATATACACATATATATTGTGCACACAAACTTGTGCTTAGCACTGAGCTAACCCCTTACTTAGCAAGAGTTGGGATCCTGCAGAATGCATAACAAGGAGCACCGAGATGGACACTCATAGTACCCATCCAATAAACTATGGCTGGAGACAACATCACAAAATAAAGCCCCAGGCCTCTGGGTTCCTTGAAGATGGAACTCAACACAGAAGTCTGATCTTATTTTCTTCTAAAAAAGAGAAAGAAGCAAACTACAGCCACTTCTAGATTTACTACAAAATTTGTCCTCTAAGTGGCTTTCCTGACATTTTTGCATACATCTTTACTGTGTATATTTTTTTCCTGAGTTTACATTTATCCTATTAGGTGCCTCTCTCATACTGGCATTAAAATAACAGGCACAACACTTTTAAATCAATGGCACTTCCACTCATCACATCTATACATCCCTTTAGTATATGATATGATATGCTCATTTTACTATCCCAAAATGGAATCCATAGATAACATACCTGCTCATCTATATAATTTTTAAAAGTATGCCCTAATGACAATATAAAAGATAAATCATAATACATATTTTAAAACATAGGTGTTTGGACATAAGTAATCAGTTGCTTGCATCCAGATGCAAAATCACTGTGAACACAACAACAAAATGAGATCCATGCAGAATATTTATTTCCAAACCAAATATAAAGAGCTTTGTCACTGGTGCCATAATTTTCCAAGATGGTGACCAAATTCTGACAAAGTTTTAAAACACAGTGGCATCTTCCCTCAAGTTACTTGATTTTAGGGTTCCTGTTTCAGTGTGTGTTAAAACTGGGCAACAATAAACTTGTTTTGACATGTAAAATACCATGAGGTTTTAATGTACAGGTAATGAGGCTTTTCAGGATCATAGGTCTTGTCAAGCAGGATATTCAATTGTGGTATAAGCCCTCACTATGGAACATTTCAGCAGAGGTGGGCTCCCCAAACCTGTCCGTGGCCCACTGTGTCTCCAATCTCCCTGGACAGTAGACTATAGGTATATGAGCAACTTTGTCCACTGTGGGTGGAAGTGATCTGTGGAACTTCTCTACTGAAGCCAGTAACAGCAGGGGACTCCTCCTTTTCTCCCTCGCTGCCTCCCCCACTGAAAAACCCACAGTGACCTGGGAGCCCAGGATGAAGGATGGCCCCACACCTGCATGAGGCCCCTTGCACTTGCAAGAAATAAACATGCCTCTGTTAAGATCCTGAAAATTCAGCATTTTCTGTTGTGACACCTGGTGTTTATTATCCTGTCAAACACAGGACCTATCCTTTGCATTGCGAGGTATTTGTGTCATGACCTGCACCCACTAAACACCAGCAGGGCTCCAGAAGTCATTATGACAAGCAGAGACAGTCTCATGAATCCCCAGAGTGCTCTCAGAAGAACCGAAACTTTAGATCCATAGCAAACTAAAAACCTTTGTTAGTGATTCTTCTTCCACTTTATGCCTAGGAATAGATTCATGGCATTTGCTGAACTGCTTTCTAGTCCTAGTTAAAATTAAGGAAACAATCACCCACACCAATCAGGATTATAGTAACAAACACAGTGAGACAGAAGGCAAACAGCCTTCTGTTTCTGACCATCCATTCTTGTCTTGGACTCTTTTGTGTTCATCAGGACACTCTATGGGTTTTGCCTCCATATGTCAGACAGATTCACTGCATCTGTGATGTCCAGTAACTTGTGTGGAATGGCTTTGTCCAGGTTGAGAGTTTAAATGACAGAAGGCAAATGTGCTCGCTCAATGGGGTACTATGGGGGAAAAGGCCACAGTTAACCAAATTGTTTTCAGAGTCAATCTACCAAGGTGAGGCATAGGGCCCCACATTCCAGTGGCTCCCACTGGCCCAAGCACTCCCTGCCCCCCAAGTCATCAAGGTAAATGAAAGACCACATGCAGGGACTCACCTCACATTCATGGTGTTATCCATGGTGATACTTTGAATCCCTGTCACTCACTTAATGATGTTGACAGAGTCATGAATCTGTCTGTCTCTTCTCTTAATATGCACTCCCAAGCTGACATTGTGTGTGTCTCCATGATGCCCAAAGAACAGTCACTGGCATGGAGGACACCTGACCCTGTATTCTCCATCGATACCAAATTCAATCACAGCATATTGACTCTATTGATAGCAAAAAAATAAAACCAGCAGCTTGTGAAAGGAAGCCATAAATTGCTACTTACTCCAAAACCACACTCCAAAGACCATCTGCGGTGTTAGGTAAACTCTTTGAATCAACAAGGATTCAATAGAGGGGTCTCCTGGAAATCTTCAGTCTATAAGACTATTACCAAGCACTGCATTGGAAATTAGCAGAAAAAAAAAATGTGATCAGATTTTTTATTTTGTCTACATAAACTAGTTTGACCATTTTTAGTCATTTCGCATATGACTAAAAGCAAAAAAGCTAAGATATATTTCATAGTATAAATAAAATATATTTCATAGTATAAATTTCATAGTATAAAATTTAGTATATAATTCCTGGACATATAATAGAAAGCCACCTGGGGTTTGGTTTTTGCCATCAATATGGGAGCAGATTTCATGCAAACCTGTCTTCTCTCTATACCACATTTTGTAGGGTGTGAATGCCAGTTTTTAAAAGACACAGGTTTTATACTGTTTAATAACATATTTAAACACAAAGACAAGACACAAAAGAAATACCCCAGACAGCTAAGTGTACTCTTCCTTCATTCTGAGCATCTACTCTGCATCCAACATTTTCACTTTCTTGTGGATACAGAAGGGGGAGAAGACATATCCTGCCCTTGTGAAGCCAATATCATAGCAGGGGCCATTGACAATAAACAGGTCACTCAGTAAATCACACAGGCATTAGAAGGTGAGGTCTATGTGAGAACCCAGTGTGAGGAACACAAGAAGGAAAAGCAGGGATGTGAGTGAAAGGAAATCCACTGAGAAGCAAAGCCCTGTATCAGAGAGGACAGGAGCCAAAAAAACACTGGGGTGGGGGTCATTCTCCACAAGGCAAAGACCATGAGCAGGGGCAGTGTGGCTGGAGCAGAGAGGAAAGGGTTCAAAGGAATGTTGGAGAGTGACCTGGAGTGGGAATAAGTGGGAGAGATTTTAATTTTACCCTGAAATTAGGGTTTTGAACAGGAAAGTGAACTCATACAATTTATGTTTACAGTTTTACACACTATAATGGCTTAAAGAGGCAGAGAATGGAAAGAGAACAGCTAGGAGGCCCTTGTACTTGCTCCTAGAAAAGGATGCTGCTCCCTGCACCTGGGCAGGATTGATGGAGACACTGAGAAATAACTAGAGGCTGGATCTTTGTCTACATTTGCATATAGACTGACTGCAGGTATGGGAGAGGACAAATGTAGCTGATCACTCCAAGACTGGAGCTGCTGCAAGCATGGAAGTCATTCATGGAGGAGGAGGGAACGGTGGGCAGGATAGATGCAGGAAGGGTAGGGGACCAATCTGGAGTGCACACGGGACGTGCCTTGTGGCTGAATATACAAGATCAGCTTTCAGAAAAGAGGTCCTATCTGAGAAGTTATATTTGGGCAGAAGTAATAGATAGTTGACAGTTGCAGTAAAGAGCTGGAAGCAAGGACAATTCAGTGAGGATAGCACCATGAAGGGGCTCAAAACCAAATTCTTGGTACTACAATACAAAAAAGCTATGTTGTTAAGGAATCTGCAAAGCCACCTGAAAAAGCCAGCAGTGGGGTAAAAGAAAAACAAACAAGTGCAGCTCCCTGAGAGCAAGGGAGAGAACTGTTCCTGGGGAGGGATTGGTGGATGGAATCAATGGTGATAAAAATGTAAAAAGGATGCCTCATCCTCCCAGCTTAATGCACATCTACATGTGATCCCATGTGACACCCTGTGTCTTTGTAAACATATTTGTGAACCACAGAGCTGGTGAGCACATGTTGTTTACATATGTCACCCTAGCACTATGGGCATGTGGTTAGTTGGCTATAAAAGATAAATACCTGCTGAGATGTCAACAACCTAAAGGAACAATGTATATATGGAAAACATAATCTTGTTTACTCAGAGGGTAGACACTAATGAGAATGATTTTGACTTCAACCAGTAGAGGGCAGGTTTGTCGAGCATGCCAGACCCTCAGCAGAAAAACCCACCTTGCCTTAGGCCAAAATTAGCCTTGGGTTTACAGAAAGGAGGGAGTGGGGGTATGGGGTAGCCAAGTGATGGGTATTAAGGAGGGCACATGCTGTGATGAGCAGCGGGTGTTATAACGAGATAAATCATTGAACATTATATCAAAACCAATGATAATTGAACATAATAAAAATAGATACATACATACGTACGTACATACATGCATACATACATAAAATAAATAAGCCCTGGTCTGCCCACATCTTTCAACAGACCACAGGGCATGCTGACTGAGGGGACAGCTCAGCAGACAGCCAAAAGAGATCGCTGACATATCAGCAGGGGCTTGCCAGAACACTGGGGCCATTGGAGAGCCCGATCATAAGACAAACCTCAGCGGTGAGCCAGCTGGTCCTTTCTGCCTAGTTAATTCACATAATGGCTTTGCTGCTTGGTTAACCCTAATTGCTTAGTCTATTAATTGTTTAACTCCCTTGTTATGGAAATAAATGCATGTTTATTAATCAATAAGTGTTTTGTAGCTTTCTTAGGTTACTTTAC
Source organism: Mustela nivalis (assembly GCF_964662115.1). Taxonomy (NCBI): domain Eukaryota; kingdom Metazoa; phylum Chordata; class Mammalia; order Carnivora; family Mustelidae; genus Mustela; species Mustela nivalis. The sequence continues at coordinate 97,133,671 of NC_139027.1, forward strand.
CCATTGACATCCTCAATGAAGGAGACAGGAGCCTAGCACACACACAAGAGCCTGTCTGCAGAGAGTTGGAGAGGGGGTCATGAACTGAGGATGAAGGCAGTTAGCTGTATGGTGCAGATGCCAGTCTGTGGGGGCCTGTGGCTGGCAGAAAAGCTGGGTTAAGTGAGAAGATGTGGGTTAAGTCCCCCAATGAAATTATAAGAAAAGATATAATAAAGATAAAAGTAGAACTCAATGAACAGAAGCAAAGTTTAAATAGGATGGATCAACAAAGATAAAAGTTTGACTTATTAAAAAGCTAATAAAGTAGGCAAAATCTTTTTCTCCAAAACAGACTATAGAAACAGACCACACAGGGATCATTTTCCTGATGTTTTTCTCCTGAAGATTCCCATATCCTCCTTTTCTGCTTTGTGTCAGTGCTATTGCTCCCAGCCAAACATGCCAAAAATACCACCTCCTCTTGCTGGCTCATAGTCTCAGGTTTCCATAGACTTGGTCTGACACCATAGGAACAATTTCAGCACACTCTGTCCTGTTCAGTGAGTTGGATGATTGCACGATTGTCTTATTAGGAAAGTAAGTCTTTTGCTTTGGAACCCAAAGTGCCAAATGCCAGCCAGCACTCTTGGTCTCTCTATACCAACTAAAACAATGCAGCAGCACCTTCCATGGCTGCATTCAAAGGGTTGCTTTGACACAGTTGGGCCAAGCTGAGAGCCAAAACAGCAGAGACTGGGACTCTATGATGAGAAATTTGTGGTCCCAATCCCTGCCTAAATCAGAGCTCCCACCCCAATAGACTTGGCAGGTGGTGATCCAGCCTTGGAGACAGAGAGGCTAGCCCATCCTTTATTTAGAGTACCCTGCTTCTCTCAAAAAACCTTCCTGATTTAGCTGTAAAGAGCTTCTTGGAAAACCTTGGAATATCAGCTATAGATCTGGAATAATACAAAAGCAAATTAAATTCCACTTCCATATAATAATGATATGAAACTTGAAAGCAATTCTGATGCTCTCAAACCAGAGATGAATAACTTAAACATGCCAGGCTATGCAGTAGCGAGGTGGGTGGGGTATATGGTGAGGACTGCAGCCACCAGACAGCATGTGCCCATCCTGTGGGGTAGGTAGGCCATCATCAGTTCAACCCCACATGGTGGTCATAGGGCAAAATTATCCAACAATGCCAAATCTTTAGGTTTTTCTGAAAATAAATCAGGAATATAGACTTCTAGTGAAAATGAATTAGAGGGTTTTTAAAAATATTTTATTTATTTGAAAGAGAGATAGCATGCACAAATAGGGAGAGGAAGGGGGACAAGTCATGGAGCCTAACAGAGCTCTATCCCATGACTCTGAGATCATGACCTGAGCTGAAATCAAGAGTCAGATGCTGAATGGACTGAGCCACCTAGGAACCCCACACCTGAGTTGTTTTTTAATAGTAAAAGCCAACATTTTCATAATCAACACCAACTTTAACACTTCACTTTTCCAAGACATACTTACCCAACCCAGTTAGTATCCTTGATGTCACAAAAGTTTTAGACCTTCAGAACCAACACCCATAAAGAAAATTCTCCTCTTTAAAAGAATCTTACTTCTTTAAAGAATTCTTTAAAAGAATCATTTTCAGGAAATGGATTCAATCCAGGATATGGATTCATCACTTTAATCAGATTCTTTCAGTGTAATTACAGTTACCTTTTTTCCAAAACTGCAGATTTCTATTAATGCAATATTTGCTTGTCTTGGCTTGTATCATTTGGTTTTTTGTTTGGCCAAATCAACCTATCTTGTGTGTATACAATTTATTTTTTTGAATTTTGGTGGAGTATTTTAATCTGCAACTCAAAATAAATTGAATTAAGAGAGGAGGTGGGAATATGGGCTGCATTGAGCCTAAGTGATGGAATTTCTATGTATTATAAATGACAAAGTCTAGCGTGGGACTGGGGATTGAGTGGCTGAGGTGAGTAGAGGACAAGGCCACATTATAAGAGGCAGTCATGAACTTCCAAGGCATTGGAAAGAGCCTCCATGTAGATGTCCATGTGAGACGTGGACCATTGGGGAAGATGAAATCCAAGGAATGAAGGGAAACAGCCCTAGGGAGTCTATAACTTTGTAGTCTTTATAGTAAGGAGCAGAGGTCAAGGAGGAAGAAAGGCCACACCACACCTGATTCAGAGGATAACAGGGCTGTAGAAGAAATGCATTCACCTAGAGCATAATGCATGGGAGGCAGGTATCTTCTCTCAACTCCTAACACAGAGGTAAAGTCCTTGTCATGCCCAATGAATTCTCCTGGACCAGCTTATGGCTATTTCTCAGCCTTCACTCTTGCACCAAACTCACTGGAATTCCATCCACAGGCTTCCTCCCAGTTCCTGGAACAGGTCACCCTTCCTCTCACCATGAATGGACTGCTCCTCTGGGGAAATGTCTCCATACTGATTCCCATAGACACCCACCTTTCTCCTGCACTTTGTCAGATCTTGGCACACTTGTCTCTGGAAGTGGAAATCAACTGAGGGAATCTTGTTGGGTGAGAGTCTACACCTGCATTTTTTAAACTCTCTGGACTCATTTTCCTCACCTCCCAATAGGTGTGGAGTGTTAATCTCATGGCCTAAAGCATGGGGGTGAAAGAGAAGCCGTCTGTGAATGGGTCCACTTCAGTTCCTGGGCTTTGATAAATGATTGCCTAAGCCTAAATAATACATGAAAATGTCCACTTCAAAAGTGAAATTTAATACAAATAAAAAATGTTGGCTTGAAATAATCAGTGCCCCCATCAACCCACTGTCATTGCAAAGTGGGATCTTGGCTGAAAACATCAAGGGTGGTGAGAAATGAGGGATTCTCTTTCCCTTTCTCATTTTATTCCCATGTCCTGTGTCCCTGCTACCACAATTCTATTGAGGCAAGGTGTAGGAGGAGAAATATGGCCATGGGGATACCCAGATGTCAGCTGTGGGTTACTACTAATGAGGTACAGCCCTAGGTAATTCATAGAGTGTCACTCTGTCCAATCCAAGGAGTTTGCTGTAGATAAGCCTTTATCTCCATCTGACAACCTGGGGTTCTCAAAGGTTCTAAGATAAAAATCACTTCAGAGGGACTGTAGCTCCCTCTGGCAAAACCATTGAATCAGCTATAGAGGTTTCAGCCAAAAGGCTTGTCAGAGTCTACTGCAGTTTCTCTTGCATCCCACAAGCCTCTGTGGAAAGCAGGGTCTTCAATACCTGGGCTTGACCTGTAGACTAGGAGTGAAGGCCAGAACACCACCTGAATGCTGCCTGGGGACCCAGTAAACTTTGTGCTACAGTCCCACACCACCGGCAGGAGAATGTGAAACACCCAGTTATGTTGATTTGTCATCTAGCTGCACAATTTTGAGTCAAGGAGGATACAAGCAACTCTCAAGAGGACAAAATGCCTAAAATCACTTTTCTACTGAAATGAAGCACCTGATGACCAAAATTCAGAATTTTTACTGAATAGTCCCAAGTGGATATTTTCTATAAGAAGTTCAAAAAATGGAATTTCTGAAGTTCAAAATCTTAAATATCCAGAATTCAGCTAAAACCTTCAAATCCCACTGACATCTTACTTTTTTTTTACATTTCTTTTTTTAAATTTAATTTTGTTTTTTCAGTATTCCAAGATTCATTGTTTATGTACTACACCCAATGCTCCATGCAATAAATGCCCTCCTTAATATCCAACACCAGGCTCACCCATTCCCCCACCCCCCTCAAAACCCTCAGTTTGTTTCTCAGAGTCCACAGTCTCTCATGCTTCATTGCCCCCTCTGATTTCCCCTGATTCGCTTTCCTTTCCTTCTCCTAATGTCCTCCATGTTATTCCTAATGCTCTACAAATAAGTGAAACCTTGTGATAATTGACTTTCTTTGCTTGACTTATTTCACTCAGCATAATCTCCTCCCATCCCATCCATGTTGATACAAAAATTGGGCATTCATCCTTTCTGATGGCTGTGTAATATTCCATTGTATATATGGACCACATATTTTTTATCCATTCATCTGTTGAAGGACATCTTTGCTCTTTCTACAGTTTGGCAATTCTGAACATTGCTACTATGAACTTTGGAGCACATATGGCACTTCTTTTCACTACATCTGTATCTTTGGGTGATTACCCAGTAGTGTAATTGCAGGGTCATAGGGTACTCTACTTTTAATTTTTTGAAGAATCTCCACACTGTTTTCCAAAGTGGCTGCACCAACTTGCATTTCCACCAACAGTGTAAGAGGATTCCCCTTTCTCCACATTCTCTCCAACACTTTGTTGTTTCCTGTCCTGTTCATTTTGACAATTTTAACTGGTGTAAGGTGGTATCTCAATGTGGTTTTGATTTGAATTCCCTAATGGCTAATGATGATGAACATTGCTTCATGTGTCTGCTAGCCATTTGTATGTCTTCTTTTGAGAAGTGTCTGTTCATGTCTTCTGCCCATTTTCAGACTTGATTGTCTATTTTTTGGGTGTTGAGTTTTAAGAGTTCTTTTTAGATCTTGGATATCAATCCTTTCTCTGTAGTGTCATTTGCAAATATCTTCTCCCATTCCATGGATTTCCTCTTTGCTTTGTTGCCTCTTTCCTTTGCTGTGTGGAAGTTTTTTTATCTTGATGAAATCCCAAAAGTTCATTTTCACTTTTGTTTCCTTTGCCGTTGGAGACATGTCTTGAAAGAATTTGTTGCGGCTGATATCAAAGAGATTACTATCTTTTTGTTCTCCTCTAGGATTTTGATAGATTTCTGCTTCAGGAATCTGAGGATTCTCACTCACTCACTCACACATTCATTCTCATCTCTCAAGGATGCTTACTCTTGCCACTGTTGCTCAACATAGTAGTAGAAGTCCTAACAACAGCAATAAGACAACAAAAAGAAATAAAAGGTGTTTGAATTGGCAAAGAAGAAGTCAAACTCTCTCTCTTTGCAGATGACATGATGCTTTATATGGAAAACCCCAAAGACTCCACCCCCAAACTATTAGAACTCATACAGAAATTCAGTAATGTGGCAGGATACAAAGTCAATGTACAGAAATAAATTGCTTTCTTGTATACTAACAATGAAACTATAGGAAGGGAAATTGGAGAATAAATCCCATTAACTATAGCACCAAAAACCATAAGATACCTTGGATTAAACCTAACCAAAGAGGAAAATGATCTGTACTTGAGGAACTTCAGAACATTCATGAAAGAAATTGAAGACACAAATAGATGGAAAAGCATCCCATGCTCAGGGATCAGAGGAATAAACATTGTTTAAATTTCTATATTTCTGGGTGCCTGGGTGGCTCAGTGGGTTAAGCCACTGCCTTCAGCTCGGGTCATGATCTCAGGGTCCTGGGATCAAGTCCTGCGTCGGGCTCTCTGCTCAGCAGAGAGCCTGCTTCCCTCTCTCTCTCTCTCTGCCTGCCTGCCTCTCTGTCTACTTGTGATCTCTGTCTGTCAAATAAACAAATAAAATCTTTAAAAAATAAATAAAAAGAAATGTTTATATTGCCTAGAGCAATCTATAGTTTCAATGCCATCCTAATCAAAATTCTACCAGCTTTTTTCAAAGTGCTGAAACAAACAATCCTAAAATTTGTATGGAACCAGAAAAGACACTGAATCACTAAGGAAATGTTGAAAAAGAAAAACAAATCTGGGGGCATCACATTGTCTGATTTCAAGCTTTACTACAAAGCTGTGATCACCAAGACAGCATTGTACTGGCACACAAAAAACAGACATCTTTCTAATACCAAGTTTTATAGGACTGAATATTAGTTGGAAAGAAAGCATCTTATTGTTCTGAGTTATTTAGGGGTGCTTCAGATGTCTGAAGAGGTTATTAAGTTGGGCTTTGCTAGTTTAAATGGGGGAATTTTCTAAGTGTTTGAAATAAGAAACAAAAATTTCCCCCTATCCCACCACCAAGTACTGTCACCAATTACCTATCTTTTGCTCCCTTTTCCTTCTGGATGAAAGTATGATAATTCTGGGTAAAGGAAAAGTTGAAGTAAACACTAAAGTTCTTTTGTTGATAACCAATATAAGGCAACTACTTAGCCTGAGCAAATCTAGGAGCAAATAGAATTTGTGAGACGGTAACTGGGGTTCCTCAGGAGTTTATGGAAGGATTGACCATCTCTGAAGTGAGAAAGAAAGCAACCAGAGGATTCACCAGGAACCACAAACCTTCTCTGCAATGTTATCAGTTTATTTCAGGTCATACCACCTCCAGTGCCTGCATTCTTGGGTCTTCATATTATGATTTCTACTAAAAAACATTTGATAGGCTAAGCCTGGTTCCCCAACCAGCCTATAGGAGTCAGGCTGTGCCAGCAAGTTTACTGAGGTCCACCCCTGGGAATTACAGCAGGTCTTAGAAAGAGCCACAAAGAACAACCTGTCCACTGGTATTATTGTGCCCCAAATCCAGTTCCCATTATGTTGCTATGACTGGCAAAATGGAAAATCAAGATTGATATCCAAGTGACGGAAAACACAGTGTGTTGAGCCCAGTCTGCCACACTATTGCCACAATGGCTTTGTCCACAAGCCCACTGAACAAGAACAATGCTGGTGGGGAAAGTGACATGCAGGTATCCATGGAGACCAACTCCTGATCAAGTCAATAATGACCAATTGTGTCATAGACCAAAAATACCTCCCCTATGTCACCTTCAGTTCTCAGCTTAACTGAATCCTCAGCACCATGAACTATTATGTGGTAATATTCATTGTTTCCTGCCTGTACATCCTTAAAGGTTTCCTTGAATCTGTGATTTTCTTCTCTGCCTTTTCAGGATATTTCCTCAGAAATACCCACCACTTCTTCACTCAAAAAACCCATACCCAGAAGTTGGGTGAGTGATTATTTCTCCTGAGCATGCTGGCTTCTATCAGGGTTTATTCCCCAAACTCTATATATCATTTTGTCTGGGCAAAATAAGAAGACTTCACTGAGATGCATGTCAACTTCAACAACTTCAACAACTCTCCTTTTACATCTTGTTCAGATTCAAAATTCAGATTTCCCAAGAAAGAGAATCTGAGAGGCCCAGCTTGGATCAATTGGCTACTGCCTGAGAGGTGCCATGATACAGAACAGCCATGAGTGACACAATCAGGAGCCCTCTGCGAGCAGCGCTGAGAGAGACAAGGGCTGTTGTGAGCCAGGAAGTTTACTAGAAGTCTTCACAGAAGGCCAGAGCAAAAGCAAGTTCTTGGTTAGATTTCCTTCTTACAAGCAACCTGCTGCTCCAGCAAGGAACACCACCCTGCCTCCCTACTTTTAGGGAGCATGGAAAAGCATTCTATGTGTTGCTGTAGCCGACTGACTTTGGGGGAAGGGAAGGTGGAATTGAAGTGGGTGCAGAGAACTTTTGCCCATGTCAATGAAGACTATCTTTTTAAACACTTATTCTATTTTGGATAATGTTGTGATTTTATTCACTCTGCTTCACCATAAGGCAGCACTATGTTTCTTTTTTTTTTTTAAGTTATTATTATTGTTTTTTTATTGATTTATTTATTTTCAGAAAAACAGTATTCATTATTTTTTCACCACACCCAGTGCTCCATGCAATCTGTGCCCTCTATAATACCCACCACCTGGTACCCCAACCTCCCCCCCCCCCCGCCACTTCAAACCCCTCAGATTGTTTTTCAGAGTCCATAGTCTCTCATGATTCACCTCCCCTTCCAATTTAGCACTATGTTTCTTTTTTTTTTTTTTTTTTTTATTTGCATTTTATTTTATTTTATTTTTTTTTTAAATTTATTTTTTATTTTCAGCATAACAGTATTCATTATTTTTCACCACACCCAGTGCTCCATGCAATTCGTGCCCTTTATAATATAGCACTATGTTTCTTGATAAGAATGTCCTACAGATGTGGTCTGATGGGAGCCTCTGCAATTTGAGAAATATTTCCTTGTAAGCCAGTAGGCTAAAGGCAAAAGTTTATCTCATCAAGACTGTTTCCACTCCTGTTAAAAATGCCTCACTTATATTTGGAATTGGTCCTTCCAAGTCGCCTCTGACAGCATGGTTCAAGGAAAAACAATCAATCATAACACACTGACTCCTATTTCAACTATCAGTTCAAGGCTTAGGCAAGTGAACCATGCTGTGTCAGTCTGAATTCCTTCACAGAATATTTTAAATTGGAGCTTACTCTTCCTTTATGATAGCCACACTTGGATGATATAACCCCAGAGAGACCCTCAATTATATTTGTGTATTGTACAAGAAGTAAGTCTGAGAATGATAAAAAATTGCAGAGAAAACCAGAAATGAGAGACAGAGGGGACAGGTGACCTGACAGTGGTTACTTCCTGGATCCCAGCATACTTGAAGTCTCACTTTCTTTCCTTCCTGTAGTTTAGGAGCATAATCCAATGAGTTCCCATTTTTATCTTAAAGTAGTTTGGGTTTAGGTCCAGAAATTTTTTATATATTTTTTATTATGTTATGTTAGTCACTGTACAGTATATAATTAGTTTCTGATGTAGTGTTCCATGATTCATTATTTGTGTATAATACCCAGTGTTTCATACAATACATGCCCTCCTTAATACATCAACACGCTCACCCATCCTCTACCCCCGTCCCTTCTAAAACCCTCAGTTTGATTCCCAGAGTTCTTAGTTTTCCATGGTTAGTCTCCCCCTCTGATTTCCCATCCCATTCATTTTTCCCTTCTTTTTCCTAACATCCTCCATGCTATTCCTTATGTTCCACAAATAAGTGAAACCATATATAATTGACTTGCTCTGACTTACTTCGCTCAGCCTAATCTCCTCCAGTTCTACCCATGTTGGTGCAAATGGTGGGTGTTCATCTTTTCTGATGGCTAAATAATAATCCATTGTATATATGGACCACATATTCTTTATCCATCATCTATCTTGGCTTCTTCCACAGTTTGGCTATTGTGGACATTACTGCTATGAACATTGGGGTGCGTGTGGCCCTTCTTTCCAGTACATCTGTATGTTTGGGGAAATACCAAGTAGTGCAATTGCTGGATAAGGTAGCCCTATTTTTAACTTTTGGGGGAACTTCCAAACTGTTTTCCAAAGTGGTTATACCAACTTGCATTCCCACCAACAACATAAGAGGTCCCCCTTTCTCCACAATTCTCCAACATTTGTTGTTTCTTGCCTTGTCAATTTTTGCCATTCTGACTGGTATAAGGTGGTACCTCAATGTGGTATTGATTTGAATTTCCCTGATGGCTGATGATGTTGAAGATTTTTTTCATGTGTCTGCTAGCCATTTGTATGTCTTTTTTTGAGAAGTGTCTGTTCATGTTGTCTGCCCATTTTTTGGCTTGATTATATTTTTGGGGTGTTGAGTTTGAGAAGTTATTTATGGAACTTGGATGCCTTCCAGAATTTGCAACCAAAAAATTCTGACTTTTGCAGAAACAATCAGTTGTAGAATTAGAGAAATCCAAACAATAGATTCCAAAAGGGTGCAAGTAAGTCACAGAGGGACAGGAGAAGACTATGAGGAGTCACTGAAATCTCTCCTGCCCTACTGCAGTTGAGAAATGGCTGGTTACCTGAGATACAGATGCTGTTGGTATCTAGATCATAGTCCCTCAACATTCCCCATCCCAGTGCTGTCAACCCACAACAGTCACATGACTGTGACCTCACTGCAAGCAGATTGAAGAAGTGACATCAGTCATTTTCCACTTACATAAAGGGGGTCAGATTTTACTGCTGTAGGTAGAAGATTCTCTAAGTGTAAGAAGGTGGTTCAGGTGTCAGGCAGCCAAAAAGGATGACAAATTCCACTCTGAGCTCCCAACAGATAAAGTCTGCCCAGTTCTGCTCTCAGACATGACCTTAAGGTCATGAGTCAAGAGAAATGTTTCCAGAGAGAAGACCCAGGAACAGCTGTTTTACCTACCAGAAAGCCAGGAATCCAGGAACATATAAAACAAGTCTTACCAACCTCATTTTCTTTGACCAAAATTATACAATAAAAACACCTGAGATTAATATTTCTTCTCTAAAAAAGCAATTTCCACCATACTTAACAACTTTAGTTCTGAGAGCAAACTTAGATGCAGTTCATATTACTACCTCCAGTCATCCAAGCAAGGGTCTGAGGTGAACTCTAGAACTTGCTTCAGGTTAGTTATTGTGAACCAATAACTTCCCTCTTTTTGAGTAAACCATGTTTATCAGATTTCTGTCACTTGAAATCCAATTAATTGTTACTCTGAGACTAAATAAGTTTGCCCTGAACAAAGCTTCCTTGTAACTGCCAGCATCCTCATTAAACTGAGAAGGTGCATCAGTTAGCTTTTGCTACATAACAAACCTTCCCCCAATGTAGGGATTTAAAATAATAAGTATTTATTCTTGCTTAAATTTATGTGTCCCTGAATATCTCTGCTGAACTACCTAGGCCTGGCTGATCTTAGTTGGGTTTACTCATGCTTCTGTGATCTACTGACAGGTTGCCTGAAATTTGGCTGGTCTAGGAGGACCTCAGTCATCAGTCTGGTGGTTAGTTGACTATCAGTAGGGTGATGAGTATGACTGGGCCTCCTCCTCCAGCAGGCTCACCTGGGCTTGTTCACAGCATGGCTTGGTAGGTTCCTAAAAGAAGGTGTGGAAACATGCAAGGCCTCTGCAATCCAGGTATGTAACTGTAGCCTGTCCCTTTCATTGACTCCTGTTGTCCAAATATGGTCACAAGGCCAATCCAGTGTCAGAGATGGAGAACTAGACCATGTTTTTTGAGGAGAGGAGGTGTGTAGAATGCTGACTATTTTGCAACCTACCACAGCTGAAGACAGTCAAGTGTATGAAAAATTGCTATCTCCATAAGTGATGTGCTGCTGCCAGAGAACCGTCCAAACCTTGTCTCAGGAGGCCCTCTCAATTCCAATCCTTGCCCTTAAACCAGAAATCTTTGTGAGATTAATTTCCTTCATATGAAGTGTGATAAGGACTACTACATTTTATGTAAATTGCCAACAATGTTAACAACATGCAAAATCAACAAGGGAGAAAGGAACATAGGAAATAAATCAGACCAGCCCAAGCCACATTAATAAGATGAAAACAGAAGCAAATATTGAAAAGAACATACTCAAATTTTATGAAGTTTGAGGTATCAATTATAATCTTCCTATTGCCTAATAAAATCACTCAGGTATATGTATGAAAGAAGACATGATCTTGGCTAAAAGGAAATAGATTCTAGGGGATGGTTACATGAAGTCTGCATCTGGTGAGGAAAAATACAGAGGGTCCAGACCCAGTTGATGCTATGGAATTCTACTCTTTCCAGCTTTATACACAACTATTTGTAAGTCAATTTTCCCAAATTATATAACGCAGATGATTGTAGGGACAAAGCTAAATAAAGCATATCTGCCTCCAGAACTAAGCGGGACCCTTTTTTAAAATTTATTTATTTATTTATTTATTTATTTATTTGACAGAGATCACAAGTAGGCAGAGAGGCAGGCAGAGGGTGGGGGAGCAGGCTCCCCGCAGAGCAGAAAGCCCATTGTGGGACTCAATCCCAGGACCCTGAGATCATGATCTGAGCTGAAGGCAGTGGTTTAACCCACTGAGCCACCCAGTAGCCCTAAGCAGGACTTTTCTTAACCATGTGTTCATCTGGTCCACCTGTGAAGTATGTGGCTCTGCAGGATGTGGAAAGTATAACTTGGTCAAAAGCTAAATACAACCACAATTTCTCTGCACCCCAAAGTCTTTCAGATTCAGTCATGAGAAGAAGCACTGATGGAAGTCTGCATTTCTGACTTTCCTCTAAGTCAAGACATAGAAAAATAGTGATCATGTCAATTTCCAAATATAGCAAATTTCTCCCCCTGCCCTCCACCAAATTTATATTTCTACTGCTTTGTTTTATGGCATATATTAAAAGATTTTATGAGATTTGGCCCTATTAAACTGATATAAGAATGTAGTTTTTGTTGTTCTCTACACTATAGAGAGTCTTCTTTATAAGGACTCAAAGAAAAACTTCCTCTCTAAATTCAGTACCAGAAATAACTGGGCTTTCCCTAAGCAACTGTTTAGTTTATCTCTCATGGATATTGAAGTCCCTGAGCTGACAATATTCCTATCACTGCTTAATGAAAAGCTTATAATCAAACTTGTAATGAGGGAGGAGTTAAGATGGCAGAGGAGGAAAGGACCCCCATCCCAACTGGTCTTCTGAATATACCTAGATATCTATCAAATGATTTTGAACACCCATGAAATCAGCCTGAGATATAAGAATATATATCTGGATATCTACAAACATAAAAGTGACTTCTTTTTACAAGGTAGGACATGCAGAGTCATGAATCTGTGGGGAGGGAAGGTAAACAGAAGGGGGGAGGGAGATAAACAGAAGAGGGAGGGAGCTGCCATAAGCTGTCCCATTGAAAGTGCTATAACACCAGAGCGCAAAATCAGAATTCTTAGAAATATGCTCTAGTAAGAGTCACCAGGGGGATCTGGAAATGAAAGGCAGAATTCTAGGTTAGGAAATGTGGTCTCAGGTTAGGAGGGATCACAGAGCAAGAGAAAATTCCTGAAATGGTAGAGAGCCTGAGCATTGGAGCCAGGAAGCAGGTTATGGTCAGTGACCCCACAAAAGGACTCTCAGATTGGATCTCCATAAGTCTCAAGCCAGCCAGTTAATAACCACTCTTTACTTGAACAGTCTGAAAAAAAAAAAAAAAATCTGGAACCTGTGCCTGCAACCAGGCAAAAACTCATAGAGTGATAGTGGCCAGGAAAGGGTTTTAGGGTGGGACACAAGCCTGATTCCAGATCTTTGGATGTGCAGCCCAATGCTGCTTATGGTTTTAGGATCACATAGGGCAGAAACACTCCTGGGCCCCTGAGATTACCTCTGAGAGAGTTGCTGTGGGCATATTTCATGGGATGCAGATGTAGAAACTATTTGTCCTGAGGGTTTTTAAAGAGAGCAGACAGTGAATTTTCTGCTCTGGGTGAGAGGTTTGGCCTCAGCCATTTTTATTCTGATCCTCTGAAGAGGAAGGGAAAGCCACAGGGAACAAAAGACACAAAAATTCTCTTTCCACTTAGCACATCCCCCTGACAGGAGGAGCAGCAATTCCACACCAGAATGTTACCTGAGAAACAGTGTGGCAGGCTCCTCCCTGAGAAGACAGGTTGAAAGAACAAGTGGCTGACAATCCTATAGATCTTATAAGACTAAAATTCCAATGCCAGGGAAAATTGTATATTGAGTGCCCAGTGTGGCCTCAGGACTTCTTTATTTTTCAAATATAATTCTCCCTTTCTTTTTTTTTTTTTCTCCTTTCTCATGTTCCCCCCCACACACTGTTATATTTTTCCTTTCACCTCATTTCAACAAGATGTTTATTATTCAATTTATTTTTTATAGTCGCTTTTAACTTGTATTTATACATACCTTTTTTTATAGATATAAACTTTATTTTAGCCCATTTTTCATTCTATTCCATTTTACTTTTAAATACATAAAGATTTTATTTTCCTTATAATTGTAGGATGTGTCCTCTAACACACAGACCAAATACACCCAAGAAAAACTGAAACACCACATTTTGTTGACATTGAGAGATTTTAACCCTCTTCCTTAGCCTCTTTTGAAAAATTTTTATTTTTTAAAATTTTACTCTTGTGTTTCATTTTGTTTTTTCAGTGGTGGCCTCTGACCACAACAGATTTTGCTAGGGTGCATCTAGCTTGAGTCATGGTTAATATTTTGGACTCTTAAATTGCTCAGTCATCCCTCGACAGAATGACTACCAGGAGGAACTCTCAGCAAAGAAAATAACCTGAGAAAATGTCCTCTGCCACAGAACTAATGGATATGGATATAGCAAGATGTCAGAGAAAGAATTCATGATAGCAATCATGAAGTCAATAGCTAGGCTTGAAAAAAGCATTAGTGACAATATAGAATCTCTAAGGGCAGAAATGAGATCTAAACAGGCTGAACATAAAAATGCCATGAATGGGGGAAGACAAGATGGCAGAGAAGTAGGAGGAGGCACCATTTCAACCTGTCCCCTAAAGTGAGCTGATTACCTACCAAAGAACTCTGATCACTCATGAAATCAGCCTGAGATTAGAATTATACACTCTGGATCTCTACGGGGCAGAAGATGCCAGTGGGCAGGTAAATCACTCCCAGTGGGCAGATAAATCTGATTGGGAACATCGGACTGATATCCGAAGATAAACAAAAGGGGGAGGGAGCCACCAAAAGTGACCCATTGGAAAGTAATACCCCAATGCAAGAGTGCCCTGTGATTGGGGCTCAGCATTAACTTGGAGTCTGGATGAAAGCACTCAAAAATAACAAAGGATTGTAGGAGGAAATTGGGGGAGAAATTGGGGAAATCAGGTGGTTAGGGACAGGGTCTTAAGCCCTCCAACCCTGGACAGCCACCGCTGGTGCTGAGCCAGAGAAAGTGCAGCGAAGAAGCGAAGTCTTGGTCCCCTGAACCCACGGTGTGCCTGAGAGCTTCTAGGTGGCAGCACCTGTGAGGGTGAGGGAGCCTCGCCAGCTGGCAGAACCACAGCATTTTGCACTCTGCTCGCATGCACACGCATACACGCACATGCGTGGTACGCAACCAGAGTCTGAGTCGTGCCCTACACCCACCCCTGAGAGAGGTGCTTGCAGGCACCAGCCAGCCAGTGCTCTCTAGGACCTGGAGAGTTTGAGCCCTCCCAGCCCAGGCCAGCATGAAAATATCAGTGCAATATTGAAGGAGCAGGAGCTTTGCACCCCACCCCTTCACCCGCTCCCCTCCATATGTGTAGCATTCCTCAGGCACCCCTGACTGCCATATTGGATGATAATTACGTAAATAAACCTTCTTCTAGTAAACCCAGGTTGCTGGGCCATCCCTAGCAAAGGGGATTCTGGCTTTATTTCTCTCTGTTACTCCTAATAGATGTGGGGGCTTCTCCCTCACTCACTTCCCGTGTTAATGGCTATAACTGGAGCCAACTGGGGTTAGTCTAACTCGAGACAGAGACTATAAGGAATATTCCCAAGCAGCTGCCGAAACTCTCTTTGTTTCAGGGAAGTTTCCCTGTGTTCTCTAGCCTGACTTGGACTGCCTAACCCCTCCCCCATGGCTGATGGGAAAGCATGGTGTCTGCTCCTCTGTTGGGCCTTATGAGCTCTAAAACCGGGAATCTTTTCTCTGCCTCCTGGCGGCGCTTTGTTTCTTCTGTTTCACCCTTACGTGTTTCTGTACCAACATGTGTGCAGCCTGCATGACTGGCCTCTAGATCATGCACCACAGCTCCTTCTCTCTTCACTGTCAAGGAGCAAGAAGTGCACCCCCTGGACCTAACACCCCCCCACTCCAGATCTTCCCAACCATGTCTCAGGTAAACACTCAAAGTGGAGTGGGTCCAGGTGGAACGTAAATCAGTGTTGGAACTAAGTTAAGTTTGTTGGTTTAATTAAGATAAGACCTGTCTTTTAAGTTATCAGCAGTAAATGTGAAACTTCGAAGTTTACTGAAGGTCAAATAAGCTCATGTTATTTATTGAAATTTGTTAGCAAAGAAATAACTAAACTGATGGTTAATTGTCTGTCTCAAAGTTCTAATGGGTAATTGCTGAAGTAGCTTTCAAAGTCTTTGGTAATCCGAAAGTTTTAAAGTTTTGCTTGGATGACAAATGGAATTAAATTGTGGACATCTAGGTCTTAACCAAACAGGATAAAATGCTAAGTCATTAATTATTGGATGTAGGTTTGTGCTTTTGACTTCTTACTGCAAAGAAACTAAGAGTATTTAAATCTGTTGGTAAACTTGTTTGCCACTTAAGTGATTCATAAATTTGCCACCTGAAGAATTCTGTTGTGTAACAGTTCACAATTGGTTAATAATTAAAGTTGTTTCTAAGAATACAAAGTTCTGCTTAGTGTAACTAAGACTGATGGAAATAAGGGAAACTCTGTATGTACGAAAGTAGGAGATATGTAAGAAAGATTTAAGGAAAGGGAATACATTTTGTTGAAGGTAAGGGAAGGTAATTTTGTCCTAAATGAATGGGTTTTAAAGGTACATTAGTACAAAACTGAAATTCTCTGTTCAAAGGATAAAGTTTTCTTAGATTAATTGATCTCCTGTTACGAGAATGTAAGTGATTTTCTCTTTGCTTGCCCAGAAAAACCAGTTTCTATGTTTTGTTTTATCAGGTGTTTAACATCCCTAATTATATTTAGGCATGTGCTTCAAAACTTTCTAAGATTTTAGCAAATGTTGACAAGACTTAAATTGTAAATCTCTTTAACTCAGGCTTTTCCTTGGTATGTGAAGTTGCTCATGAAATACTACTGAACCAATGATAAACCTTGGATTACATTTGGGAAAATACTATAACTATTCTAGAGATTCTACGCACTTCCTAAAGTTTTAACGTTTTGAAAGATCATCGCTTGATACTGTAATTATGGAAATGTTATGTATCACAGAAATAACCTGATTTCCTTGCAGCTAAATTGTAAACTCCCATGTCTCTTTAGCTCTAACCATATACATTCTGAGTTTTTGTCATTTATAATTGTTTTAATTCTCTTGTAAAATGAGTTTTATCTTCAAGGAGATTCCTATAAAGGACTTTCAGGACAAATACAGATATTTGATATACTTGAAAATCCTAAAACTGAAATGGGTAAGAATTTCCAAAATGGACTAAAGCCACATTCACCAGAATTAGTAACATGGGACTAAGTGAACTAAAAGATTATAGTGTTGTGTCTCTTAATGTTTTGTCTTACTTTAAACATTGCTGGTTCTAATGTTTGCTCTTCCAGACTAGGGATACTTTTTCTTAAGTTATCTGTAACTTATAGAGATGTAAAAGTGCTCAAGACATTCAAATTTTCTATCTGAACTCTCTGAAACCAAAAGGTCTCAGTAAGTATTCATTCTTCCATGGCAATCAGTCATTTGCATAAGTTCAATAAGAATATGTTCTCCTTTAACAGGACACCATTGGAAACTGGTTATTTTACCAAGGCTTTGACTGGGATGTCATATTTGAAAAGACTCAGATATGAGCAGACAGTTTAAAGGAACCAAGGTTAACTTTATGAAACCTGGAGCCATAAAGCCCCTTGGGATTGTTGGCCTGATACCTTGCTTACAGAGTTCCCAGCAGCCTCACCAGGTGAGTAAAAAATGTCATTCCTTGGTAGGTGCGGAGACTCAGAAGAGCAACTCGCCCAAATCAACAGGTATTGCAGGCATGCCTGATGGCAAGTACAGGGCTTGGCTTCTGGCCCAGAGAGGCTACTAAAAGTTCAACCTAGAGATTCCTTATAAGAAGTTCCAGCAAAGCAGATTCTAAAAGATCTATATGATCACACTCAACTGTTCTTGCTGAGCTTATGTAAATAATGGGCCAAGTTTGTTAAAATTTGACTTGTTTCACAAGTGAATTAGTCCTGATTTGGCTATCTCTGTAAATGAGGGTTATTTTAGAGAAAAAAAATTGTTTTAGTAACACACCTTTATGGATGTTAAATTCTAAATTTGATTGTCTTTAAATGTTTACCTAAGCTAAACAATTTGAGGTAAACTTCAGAGAAGTTGTACAATAGCTTCTTTAGTCGATCTTACTGTTTTGTGGGGATATTCGCAGACCCCATGGCACATGATTAAACTGGAAAATGGGATTGATTCCCCTACAATTGTATAACTTAACTAACACCTTATGTGTGGCTGGGATAATGAAATTGCCTAAAAGCCAGCCTATCACACTCCATAGGATTAACTATGGACTTATGGAGATAATGGATGACCCCACTTTCTTTATGAGTGGATTGAATGATCCATGGGGGGCTCCCCTTATCTCTTGACAAGTTTTCTCACTTGCCAATGATCCTCTGTAATCAGGATATTGTTAAGGTTGGACCACTCAAAGGTCGTCTTATTGGTTTCATCCCTTAGTCATATTTATCCTAGAGGCCACCTCTGTGGAGGTGCAATTGCAAATAGATGCTTTAGCTAAGCATAGAACAGCCCTCATAAAAGGAGACTCAAAGCTCACTATGGAACAGTCCCTGACTGTAATGACTTCACATCGGGTCCAGATTTGTCTTAGAAGCCAAAGGCCACCAATGGATGAGGAGGCCAACTTATTAAATACTGGGCTACACTAACAGATATGCCAGAAATAATACTTAAAATTTGTCAAACTTTAAACCTAATTACCTGTATGCCTGAACCTGACCACTGTACTTCTTTCTCTATAGAGCAAAAATGTTCAGAGGTTATTGATCTTGCTTACTCTATTTGTCCAGATTTAAGATGCCCCTGTTAAAAATACGAATGACAGTTGGTTTTCTGATGACAATAGTTTTCATAGAAAAAAAATAAGAAAAGCTAGGTGTGCCAAAGTGCTCACTAGCACTTTGCAATTGCCAAAGCCTAAGAATAAACATTAACACTGACTCCAAATATGCTTTCCTGGTACTACATGCCCATGGAGCTATTTGGAAGGAAAGGGGATTGCTATCAAGCCATAACTCCGAATCAAATATGGGCCGAAGTTCCAAAACCCTCCTTATCGCTATACTAAGGATGATATATATCAAATCTGGGATACATATCTGTGGCTTACAGCCACGATTGGACAGCTCAGTCAGAAGGCAGTTTTATACTGGGAACAAAGAAATCATACGAGTGATACTTGGGCAAAGAACGCACGATATCTGGGATGGCTATCACTAGAAATGTGTTCCCAAGTAATAGTACTCCAGGCTACTGACTGGTTTGCTACTGAATGGGCAAGGCGACCTGGCATTAGATGGCCAGCTCCAAACAGAACCCACTGGATATGTGGAACCAACCTGTGGCCCTGGCTTCCTCCAGGGTGGATAGGTCGCTGTGCTTTAGGATTTGCCTGGATTCATGGGCGCATTACTAAAACCATTTCAACTCCAGCTAATCTTCCCAACTTGAAACAAAGGTGGACATAATCTGTTTTTAAATGGTATGATCACTTAGCATCCATTTTTGTTCCATCTGCTGGACTAGAGGATGTCACGTGGCATGTAGAAGCCCTTAATAAATATACTACAAAGGCACTCAATGATTCACTAAATAGCATCTCCCTGCTTAATACCGAAGTGTCACAGATATGCAAGGCAGTCCTACAAAATAGGATGGCCTTAGATGTCCTGACAGCAGCCCAGGGTGGCACATGTGCAATTATCAAGACAGAATGTTGTGTGTACATCCCAGACTATCACAAAAATATCACAGGACTAATAAAAGATATGAATGCCCAGATTAAGGCTCTACAAGGTTCTCTTTCTCTTTTAGTGATTGGTTAAGTTCCTGGCTTGGAGGAGGGCTATGGCCAAATCTCCTTTTTGGGCTTCTCATTCTTATCGCCTTATTAACCTTAATATGTTGCTTTGTTCCATATTTCTCTACTTGGTGCCGAGACTCCATTGCTACAATGACTACACCACGACAGACATCCTTGTCGCGTGCGAGGACACCTCTTCACTGTCAGCGCTGGATTCAGCTGCCTCCACCTTTCGTAACTCCCTTATACATTCCTACACTGATCAATATTGACCCCAGTAGGTAGGGACAGCTCTACACCCCTATTCAGTACGAAGAAGTTATAGAAGATGAGACCTTCCACCTTCAACCCCCTTAAAGATTTAAGGGTCAAAATTTTTCAGGGGGGAATGAAGGAGCAGGAGGCTGGCTGAGGACAAAGCAAAAGCTGGCGCCTTGCACCTCCCCCTTCACCCGCTCCCCTCCATATGTGTAGCATTCCTCAGGCACCCCTGACTGCCATAAAATGATAAATAGTTAAATTGCAGAAATCACAGTCCTGCAGGGTAGGAGTCTCCCTTGGTTTGCAAATGTCCTTGAGATTTACAACAAAGAAGTTACCTTACCTTTGATAGCAGGAATGTAACATTTCACCAGGAGACTCCCAATTGTCTTTATGTTAGTGCCTCATTAGAGGGAAAGTGGCCTTGGCTTGATAGTAACCAGGCCTTCAATATCCTGATAGTGCTTTTTTTTCCGCATGCGTGGGCTAACCGGCCAGTTCTGCTTCTGTAAGATTGCTTTGTCTGCTTTCTGCTTTCGCGCGCGTCCCCTGACCCAATCCACTGACGCCAAGTATGCCTATTCAAACTATCAATCAGCTCAGCCCCACCCGAAACTTGTTTGTATCTGTCTATAAAAATCCTGCACCGCTACTGGGTATTTACCCTAAAGATACAAACGTAGTGATCCAAAGGGGCACGTGCACCCGAATGCTTATAGCAGCAATGTCCACAATAGCCAAACTATGGAAAGAATCTAGATGTCCATCAACAGATGAATGGATCAAGAAGATGTGGTATATATACACAATGGAATACTATGCAGCCATCAAAAGAAATGAAATCTTGCCATTTGCGACAACATGGAACTAGAGTGTATCATGCTTAGCGAAATAAGTCAAGCAGAGAAAGACAACTATCATATGATCTCCCTGATATGAGGAAGTGGTGATGCAACATGGGGGCTTAAGTGGGTAGGAGAAGAATAAATGAAACAAGATGGGATTGGGAGGGAGACAAACCATAAGTGACTCTTAATCTCACAAAACAAACTGAGGGTTGCTGGGGGGAGGGGGTTGGGGAGAAGGGGATGGGATTATGGACATTGGGGAGGGTATGTGCTTTGGTGAGTGCTGTGAAGTGTGTAAACCTGGTGATTCACAGACCTGTGCCCCTGGGGATACAAATAAATGTTTATAAAAAATTAAAAATTAAAAAAAATATCCTGCACCGACCCAGCTCCGGACCTCTTGGCGTTATCGGCAATGAGCAGCGCAGAGGTCCAGGTTCGAACCTGCAATAAACGACCCTTGCTGCTTGGCTTTGACTCACATCTCTGGTGGTCTTTTAAGGTGGGGGTAATATTCAGTTGGCATTACAATATCTCTGCTTGGGACCTCTCTGGCTGTCTGGAGCTGCCCAGGTTTTGGGTATAAGTGAGAGTTCCTGTGACCCCAGAGACCTTGACTGGGAACGTGCTCTGCCAGCATCAGAGGGGGAATTTATGTGCTCTGGAACACCCAGAGGGAAAGAAACTGAGGCTTCTGAGAGGGAGGTCTGGATGCAGTTTGTTTTCCTCTAAACCTCCCAAAACCACCAAAAACCACCAAGGGGAGAGAAAACAAATGAACAAACAAAAAACTTCCAGAGAACAAAAGCCTGAAAACTCGCTTCCTCAGAGCCCAGCCCCTTGATGGGGGCAGGAGGAGTTAACTCTAGTAACACTGCCTGAAAATCCATGCAGCAGACCCCTCGCCCAGAATGCCAGCCAGCCCCCCACACACATACACACAAAAAGGCAAGAGGACAACCACCACTACTTCATAGATACAACTTTTATTTTTAATTCATTCCCACTATTCTGGTTCTTTTCATTATATATATATATAGATATATATCTATATATACACACACACACACACACACACACACACACACACACACGTGTGTGTATATATATATATAGATATATATATATATAAACTTTTTAACATATTTACCATCACAATGAGATGTTCAGTACATCAAATTCCATAATAACCTTTTAACCTGAAATTTTTGATACATATGCCTGTTTTTTCTTTTGCTTTTCTATATTTTAATTAATTAATTTATTTTTAATATTCACATAGAGATAAGCTTCAAGGTAATCCCCTTTCCCTAATCAATGCTATCCCTATAGATAAACCAGTTTTAATCCCCCTTTATCTCAGGAAGGTTGAGTCCTTTAATGAAGATATCAAGACACATCCAGAAAGAACCAAAATAACCTTCCTCACCCACAGTGAGAATTTATAACCAGTCTCCCATCTTTTTATTCTGTCAGTATTTCTGTGTATTTGTTTTTGTCCTGGTAGTATATAAATTTTATACTTGGGGTTCTTTTTGATGAGGTTCTTTTTATTTTTTTTTTTCCCTCTTGTCATCTACTCTTGTTGGTCTTCTTGTTTGTCTGTTTTTGTTTGTTCACTTCATAAATCTTACCTTAGGGCCCATTTGGGCTGGGCCTTCTCTTTTCTTTTATCTTTCTTTTTCTTTACTGTCTCTCTCTCTCTCTTTTTTTTTTTTTCTTTCTTCTTTCTTTTTGGTGGGGACCTTCAATTGCTCAGAAGCATTCCAGTGTGCACCTTGCCTGCACCACAGTTAAAACATTCAGCTACCTCTCACCAAAATGTTTAGGAGGAGGAATGCCCAACAGAGGAAAAATTCAAAGACTGGGCCCTCTCCATCAGGACTATTGGATATGTATATAGACAGTATGTTGAAAGGGAATTCAAACTAACAATTATCCAGGCAATAACTAAGTTGGAGAAAGCCTTTGCTGACAAAATGGAATTGATTAGGGAAGAAGTGAAAGCCACCAGGGATGATGTTAACAATGTCCTCAATGAATTCCATTCTAATTTAAATTCTCTAAAAGCTAGGATAACTGAGGCAGAAAATAAAATTAGTGATGTGGAGGATGAACAGATAGAAAAAAAAACGATCAGGAGGAAGCCTGGAAGAAACAGCTTAGAAGCCAAAAAACAGAATTAGGGAAATAAATGACACCATATAGTGTTCCAAGGTCAGAACAACTGGAATCCCTGGTGGAGAAAGAAAGAAGACTAGAAGATATAGTTGAAGAAATTCTCCATGAAAATTTTCCCAATCTCAAAAATGGAACCAGCTTTGTTTATTAGAAGCAGAAAGGTCGCCCTGCAAGATCATAGAATCTAGAAACACATCGACACACCTAATTATGAAAATGATGAACCATAATTTTAAACAGGAGCTCTTCAAAGAAGCTAGGACAAAGAAATTCCTTATGTACAGAGGAAAGCCCATCAGAATAACATCAGACCTGTGCAGAGAAATCTGGCAAGCCAGAAAGGGCTGGAAAGATGTATTCAGGACACTAAAAGAAAATGCAGCCAAGAATACTTT
This sequence comes from Mustela nivalis, assembly GCF_964662115.1. Lineage (NCBI taxonomy): Eukaryota > Metazoa > Chordata > Mammalia > Carnivora > Mustelidae > Mustela > Mustela nivalis. The sequence goes on from NC_139027.1 coordinate 97,156,745, forward strand.
ATCCAGCAAGACTGACATTCAAGATGGATGGAGAAATAAAGAGCTTCCAAGACCAGCAAGGTTTAAAAGAGTATGTGAACACCAAGCTGACACTGCAGGAAATAATTAAAGGGGGGGTTCTGTAAAAGAGGAAAAAATCTAAGAATATCATTGAACAGAAATATATGGAGACAATCTATAGAAACAAAGACTTCACGGGTAACACGATGTCAATGAAAACATATCTCTCAATAATCACTCTCAATGTGAATGGCCTAAATGTGCCCATAAAATGACACAAGGTTGCAGATTGGATAAAATGACAGGACCCATCCATATGTTGTCTACACGAGAGCCATTTTGAACCTAAGGATACATCCAGACTGAAAGTGAAAGGATGGAGAAGCATCTTCCATGCCAATGGGCTTCAGAAGAAGGCTGGGATTCTTACATCAGATAAATTAGACGTTAAACTAAAGACTGTAGTCAGAGATAAAGAAGGACACTACATCATTCTTAAAGGGTCTATCCACCAAGAATATCTAACAATTATAAATATTTATGCCCCCAATACAGGAGCAGCCAACTACATAAGACAACTGTTAATTAGGATAAAGAGTCATACTGATATGAATACATTAATAGTAGATGATCTTAACCTGCCACTCTCAGTAATAGACAGATCATCTAAGCAGAAAATCAATAAAGAAACAAGAGCATTGAATGGCACATTGGACCAGATAGACCTCATAGATATATACAGAACATTCCACCCTAAAAGAACAGAATAGTCATTCTTCTCGAGTGCACATGGAACCATCTCCAGAATAGACCACATACTGGGTCACAAATCTGGACTCAACCAATACCAAAAGACTGAGATTATTTCCTGCATATTCTCAGATCACAATGCTTTGAAACTGGAGCTCAACCACAAGAAAAAGTTTGGAAGGAATCAAACAGCTGGAAGCTAAAGAACACCTTGCTTAAGAATGCTTGGATCAACCAGGAAATCAAAGAAGAACTTAAACAATTCATGGAAACCAATGAGAATGAAGACACTTTGGTTCAAAACCTGTGGGATACAGCAAAGGCAGTCCTAAAGGGGAAATACAGTGTCATCCAAACCTTCCTCCAAAAAATTGAAAAATCCAGAATACATCAGCTGTCTTTACACCTTAAAAAACTGGAGAGGGGCGCCTGGGTGGCTCAGTGGGTTAAGCCGCTGCCTTCGGCTCGGGTCATGATCTCAGGGTCCTGGGATCCAGTCCCGCATCGGGCTCTCTGCTCAGCGGGGAGCCTGCTTCCTCCTCTCTCTCTCTCTGCCTGCCTCTCTGCCTACTTGTGATCTCTCTCTGTCAAATAAAAAAAAAAAAACTGGAGAATCAACAACAAATTAAGCCAACTCCACACATAAGTAGGGAAATAATCAAGATTAGAGCAGAGATCAATGAGATAGAACTACAGATACAGTAGAACACATCAATAAAATTAGAAGCTGGTTTCTTGAAAGAATCAATAAGATAAACCATTGGTGACACTAATCCAAAAGAAAAGAGAGAAGTTCTAAATTAATAAAATTATAAATGAAAAGGTAGAGATCACAGCTAACATCAAGGAAATAGAAACAATCATCAGAAATTATTATCAACAGCTATATGCCAATAAGTTAAGCAACCTAGATGAAATGGATGCATTTCTGGAAAACTATAAACTTCCAAAATTGAACCAGGAAGAAATGGACAACCTGAATAGACTGATATCGAGTAATGAGATTGAAGCAGTGATCAAAAACCTCCCAAAAAACAAGAGCCCAGGACCTGATGGATTCCCTGGGGAATTCTACCAAATATTCAAAGAAGAAATAACACCTATTCTCCTGAAGCTGCTTCAAAAAATTGAAGCAGAAGGCAAACTTCCCCAAACCAGGCAAAGACGCCACCAAAAAGGAGAATTTCAGACCAATATCCCTGATGAATATAGACGCTAAGATTCTCAACAAGATCTTAGCAAATAGGATACAACAGCACATTAAAAAGATTATCCACCATGACCAGGTTGGATTCATTCCTGAGTTTCAAGGATGGTTCAACATTCACAATTCAATCAATGTGACAGAACAAATCAATAAGAGAAAAGAACCACATGGTCCTCTCAACTGGTGCAGAAAAGCATTTGACAAATTCCAGCATCCATTCTTGAATAAAATGCTTCCAAGTATAGGGATATAGAGGGAACATTCCTCAACTTCATAAAATCTATCTATGAAAAACCCACAGCAAATATCATCCTCAATGGGAAAAAGCTCACAGCCTTCCTGATGATGACAAGGATGACCACTCTCACCACTCTTGTTCAACATAGTATTAAAAATCCTAGCAACTGCAATCAGACAACAAAGAGAAATAAAAGGTATTCAAAATTGGCAATGAAGAAGACACTCTCTCTCTTTGCAGATGACATGATACTTTATATGGAAAACCCCAAAGACTCCACATCAAATTACTAGAACTCATACAGCAATTCAGTAGTGTGGTAGGATACAAAGTCAATGTACAGAAATCAGGTGCTTTCTTATACACTAACAATGGAAATACAGAAAGGGAAATTAAAGAATTTATTCCATTTATTATAGCACCAAGAACCATAAGATACCTGGGAATAAACCCAGCCAAAGAGGTAAAGGATCTATACATGAGGAACCACAGAACACTCATGAAAGAAATCAAAGAAGACACAAAAAGATGGAAGAACATTCCATGCTCATGGATCAGAAGAATAAACATTGTTAAAATGTCTATACAACTAGAGCAATCTATACTTTCAATGCCATGATCGAAATTCCACCAGAATTTTTCAAAGAGCTGGAGCAAACAATCCTAAAATTTGTATGGAATCAGATAAGACCCCAAATTGCTAAGGGAACATTGAAAAAGGAAAACAAAACTGGGGGCATCACGTTGTCTGATTTCAAACTTTTCTACAAAGCTGTGATCACCAAGCCAGTATGATAATGGCGTAAAAACAGACACATAGACCAGTGGAACAGAGTAGAGAGCCCAGATATGGACCCTCAACTCTATGGGCAAATAATCTTTGACAAAGCAGGAAAAATATACAGTGGGAAAAATAATAGTCTCTTCAATAAATGGTGCTGGGGAAATTGGACAGCTATGTGTAGAAGAATGAAACTCAACCATTCTCTTACACCTTACACAAAGATAAATTTGAAATGGATAAAAGACCTCAACGTGAGACAGGAATCCATCAAAATCCTAGAGGAGAACATAGGCATAACCTCTTCGACATCAGCAACTTCTTTCAAAATATGTCTCCAAAGGCAAAGGAAACAAAAGTGAAAATGAATTTTGGGGACTTCATCAAAATCAAAAACTTCTGCGCAGCAAAGAAAACAGTCAAGAAAACAAAGGGGCAACCCACAGACTGGGAGAAATATTCAGAGAATACAGACAAAGGGCTGATATCCAGGATCTATAAAGAACTTCTCAAACTCAACACACAAAAAAACAGATAATCATGTCAAAAAATAGGCAGAAGACATGAACAGACACTTCTCCAATGAAGACATACAAATGGCTAACAGACACATGAAAAAATGTTCATCATTACTAGTCATCAGGGAAATTCAAATCAAAACCACACAGAGATATCACCTTACACCAGTTAGAATGGCCAAAATTAACAAGACAGTAAACAACGTGTGTTAGAGAGGATGTTGGAGAAAGGGGAACCCTGTTACACTGTTGGTGGGAATGCAAGTTGGTGCAGCCACTTTGGAGAACAGTGTGGAGATTCCTTAAGAAATTAAAAATAGAGCTTCCCTATGACCCTGTCATTGCACTACTGGGTGTTTACCCCAAAGATACAGTTGTATTGAAAAGAAGGGCCATTGGTACCCCAATGTTCATAGCAGCAATGGCCATGGTCGCCAAACTGTGGAAAGAACCAAGATGCCCTTCAGTGGACGAATGGATAAAGAAGATGTGGTCCATATACACTATGGAGTATTATGCCTCCATCAGAAAGGATGAATACCCAACTTTTGTAGCAACATGGATGGGACTGGAAGAGATTATGTTGAGTGAAATAAGTCAAGCAGAGAGAGTCAATTCTGATAAGGTTTTACTTATTTGTGGAGCATAAGAAATAACACAGAGGACATGGAGATGGAGAGGAGAAGGGAGCTGAGGGAACATGGAGGGGAAGATGAACCATGAAAGACTATGGACTCTGAAAAACAGTCTGAGTGTTTTGAAGGGGTGTTGGGTGGGAGGTTGGGTGAGCCTGGTGGTGGGCATTATGGAGGGCACGTATTGCATGGAGCACTGGGTGTGGTGCATAAACAATGAATTCTGGTACACTGAAAAAAAATTTAAAGAATTAGAAAGAAGAAAAAAGGAAAAAAAAATGCCATGAATAAGATGAAGTCTAAAATGGATGCTCTAACAGCCAGGGTAAATGTGGCAGAAAAAGAAATCAGTTATCTAGAAGGTAAGCTGATAGAAAGGAAGGAAGTGGAAGAAGATAAGGATAGGCAGCTAGTAGTTCATGAAGATAGACTTAAAGAGATCAATGATAGCATGAAATATTCCAGTGTCAGTATTACTGGAATCCCAAGGGGGCAGAGAGAGAGAGAGAGTGAGAGGACTACAAGGTATATTTGAGTAAATAATAGCTGTGAACTTCCCTAATCTGAGGAAGGAAACAAGCATTTGTGCCCAAGAGGCAGAGAGGACCCCTCCTAAGATCAATAAAAATAGATCAACATTCTAATGTATAATAGTGAAGCTTGAAAATCTTATAGCCAAGGAAGCTATCCTGAGAGAAGGTAAGGAGAAGAGATTTCTTATATATGGAGACAGGAGCATCAGAATAACATCAGATCTGTCCTAGAAACCTGGTAAGCCAGAAACAGCTGGCAAGACATATTCAGGGTACTAAATGAAAAGAACATTCAGCCAAGAATACTTTATCCAGCCAGACTATCATTCAGAGTTGATGGAGAGATAAAGAGCTTCAGGACAGGCAGAAACTGAAAGACCATGTAACTAAGCCAGCCTTGGAAGAAATATTAAGGTTGATTCTGTAAGCAAAGAGAAATTCAAAAGTCACATGGACCAGAAAGAAACAGAAAATCAACAGAAATAGGGACTTTAGAGGCAATACAATGCAACCAAATTCATATCTTTCAATAGTTACTCTGAATGTAAGTAGGCTGAATGTTCCTTTCATAAGGACATAATGTTTCAGATTAGGTAAAAAAGTAGGACCCATCCATATGCTGTCTATAAGAGACTCATTTTGAACTTAAAGACACCTCCAGATAGAAAGTGAGGGGATGGGGAACTCTTTATCATGCCATTAGATCTCAAAAGAAATCAGGGATAGCAATCCTGATACCATACAAATTAGATTGCAAACCAAAGACCATCATAAGAGATGTAGAGTGACATATATCATACTTAAATGGTCTATCCAACAAGAAGATCTAGCAATCACAAATATCTATACCTCCAACATGGGAACATCCAACATAAGCCAACTATTAACCAAAATAGAGAATCATATTGGTAATAATGCATTAATAGTAGCAGACCTCAACACTCCACTCTCAGCAATGAACAGATCATCAAAGCAGATCAACAAACACTCGAGAGGTAAATATATACAGAAAATTCCACCCTTAAAAAACAGAGTACTCATTCTTCTTGAATGCACATGGAATGTTCCCCCAGAATAGACCACATACTAGATAAACAAATCAGGTCTTAACTGATAGCAGAAGACTGAGGATATCCCCTGCATATTTTCAGACAACAATACTGAGAAACTGTAATTCAACCACAAAAAGAAATATGAAAGGAACTCGAACATTTGGGAGTTAAAGAGCATCCTATTAAAGAATGAGTCGGTCAACCAGTAAATTAATGATAAATATAAACAAATCACGGAAACTAATAAGAATGAAATCACATCAGTCCAAAATCTATGGAATACTGCAAAGATGGTCTTAAGAGGGAAATACATAGCCATTCAAGTCTCTCTCAAAAAATTAGAAAAATCCCAACTGCACAAGCTAACCGTACACCTAAAAGACCTAGAGAAAGTACAGCAAATAAGATCTAAACCAAGCATGAGAAGAGACATAATGGAGATTAGAGCAGAAATAAATGAAATAGAAACCAGAAAAACAGTAGAACAGATCAATAAAACTAGAAGCTTACTCATTGAAAGAATTAAAAAGATTGAAAAACTGTTGGACAGATTTTTCTAAAAGGAAAGAGCAAGGATCCAAATTAATAAAATAATGAATGAAAGGGGAGAGATTACAACTAACAGCAAGGAAATAGAAACAATTACTAGAAATTATTATTAGCAACTCTATGTCAATAAATTAAGCAATCTAGAAGAAATGGACACATTCCTGGAAACTTATAAACTACCAAGACTGAAACAGGAAGAAATAGACAATCTAAACAGACCAATAATCAGCAAGGAAACTGAAACAATAATCAAAAATCTCCCCCTAAAAAACAAGAATCCAGGGCCAGATGGCTTCCCAAGGAAATTCTACCAAACAGTTAAAGAAGAAATAAAACCTATTCTGAAACTGTTTCAAAAAATAGAAATGGAAGTAAAACTTCCTAACTCATTCTATGAGGCCAGCATTACCCTGATCCCAAAACCAGGGAAAGACCTCACCAAAAAGGATAATTTCCTGATGAACATGCATGCCAAAATATTCAACAAGATCCTAGCCCATAGGATCCAAATGTACATTAAAAGGATTATCCATCACTATCAGGTGGGATTTATTCTTGGAATGCAGGGTGGTCAAACATTCCCAAATCAATCAACGTGATACAGCAAAAAAGAGAAAAGACGAGAACCATATGATCCTTTCAATTGATGCAGAAAAAGTATTCAACAAAACACAGCATCCCTTCCTGATTAAAGTTCTTCAGATTATAGTGACAATATAAAATCATACTATAAAAGCCATCTATGAAAAGCCCACAGTAAATATAATTCTGAATGGGGAAAAACTGAGAGCTTTTTCCCTTAAGGTCAGAAATATGATAGTGATGCCCACTCTCAACACTATTGTCAACAAAGTATTAGAAGTCCTGGCCTCAGCAATCAGACAATAAAAAGAAATAAAAAGCATTCAAATTGGCAAAGAAGTCAAACTCTCTCTCTCCATACACATGATACGTTATATGGAAAACCCGAAAGACCACACTCCTAAGTTACTAGAGCTCATACAGTAATTCAGCATTGTGGCAGGTTACAAAATCAATGCACAGAAGTCAGTTGCTTTTCTAAATGCTAACAATGTAACAGAAGAAGAGAAATTAAGGAATTAATTCCATTTACCATAGCAGCAAAAACCGTAAGATACCTAAGAATAAACCTAACAGAAGAGGCAAATGATCTATACTCTAGAAACTACAGAACAGTTAAAAAAGAAATAAAGTAAGACACAAAGAGATGGAAAAACATCCTATGCTCATGAATTGGAAGAATAAACACTGTGACAATGGCTATGCTGCCCAGAGCAACCCACACCTTAAATGCAAAAAAACCCTGTCAAAATATCAATGGCATTATTTACAGAGCTGGACCAAGCAATCCTAAATTTTGTATGGAACCAGAAAAGTGCCTGAATTTCCAGGAGAATGCTGAAAAAGAAAACCAGAGCTGAGGGCATCACAACACCTGACTTTAATTTCTATTACAAAGTTGTGATCATCAAGACACCGTGGTATTAGCACATAGATTAATGGAACAGACTAGAAACCCAAGAAATGGACCCTCATCTCCATGGCCAACTAATCATTGACAAATCAGGAAAGAATGTCCAATGGAAAAAAGACAGTCTCTTCAAAAAATGGTACTGGGAAAACGGAACAGCCACATGCAGAGGAATAAAACTGGACCATTCTTTTGTACCATACACAAAGATAAATTCAAAATAGATGAAAGACCTCAATTTGAGACAGGAATCCATCAAAATCCTAGAGGAGAACAAGGGCAGTAACCTCTTTGACACTGGCCACAGCAATGTCTTTCAAGACACATCTCTAAAGGCAAAAACAAAACAAAAATGAACTTTTGGGACTTCATCAAGACAAAAAGCTTTAGCACAGCAAAGGAAGTAGTCAACAAAACTAAGAGGCAACCTAGAGAATGCTTGAAGATATTTGCAAATGACATTACAGATAAAGGGCTGGAATCCAAGATCTGTAAAGAACTTCTCAAACTCAACTCCCCCAAAACAAATAATCCAGTCAAGAAATGGACAAAAGGCATGAACAGATACTTCTCCAAAGAAGATATACAAATGGCTAACAGACACATGAAAAAATGTTCTACATAGGGATCCCTGGGTGGCTTTGTGGGTTAAAGTCTCTGCCTTCAGCTCATGTCATGATCTGAGGGTCCTGGGATTGAGCCCCACATCGGGCTCCCTGCTCGGCGGGGAACCTGCTTCCTTCTCTGTCTCTGCCTGCCTCTCTGCCTGCTTGTGATCTCTCTCTCTGTCAAATAAATAAATAAAATCTTAATATATATATATATATGGTTTAAAAAATATTCTACATCATTAGCTATTGGGGAAATTCAAATCAAAACCACACTGAGATACCACCTGACATTAATAAGAATGGCAAAAATTAACAAGGAAACAACAAATTTTAGTGAGGATGTGGAGAAGGGGAACCCTCTTAACACTACTGATGGGAATGCAAGCTGGTGTAGCCACTCTTGAAAATGGTATAGAGGTTCCTCAAGAAATAATACTTGGGGTGCCTGGGTGGCACCTTCCTTCAGCTCAGGTCATGGTCTCAGGGTCCTGAGATCGAGTCTCACATTGGGCTGTCTGCTCAGCAGGGAGCTTGCTTCACCCCTCTCTCTCTGCCTGCCTCTCTGCCTACGTGTGATCTCTATCCGTCAAATAAATAAATAAAATCTTTAAAAAAAATAGAGCTACTTTATGACCCAACAATTGCACTAGTAGGTATTTATCCCCAAAATACAGATGTAGTGAAAAGAAGGGCCACATGGTACTTCAATGTTCATAGCAGCAATGTCCACAATAGCCAAACTATGAAAAGAGCCAAGATGCCCTTTAACAGATGGATAAAAAATATATGGTTCATATATACAATGGAATATTACTCAGCCATCAGAAGGGAAGAATACCCAACTTTTTCAACAACACCGGTGGTACTGGTCGAGATTATGTTTAGTGAAATAAGTCAAGCAGAAAGAGACAATTACCAAATGGCTTCACTGATACGAGGAATTTGAGAAACAAGATAGAGGATCATTGGGGAAGGGAGGGATAAATGAAACAGCATGAAACCAGAGAGGGAGACAAACCATAAGAGACTCTCAATCTCAGGAAACAAATTTGGGATTGCTGGAGGGGACAGGGAGGGAGGGATGGGGTGGCTGGGTGATGGGCACTAGAGAGAGAATGTGCTATGATGAATGCTGTGAATTGTTTAAGACTGTAGAATCATAGACCTGTACCCCCGAAACAAATAATATATTATATGTTAATAAAAAAAGAAATAAATTTCTAGTATTATAAATAAATATATATGTAGTTTTATAAGGTTTTTTTTAAGCCTCCTTCAAATCATTGGAATAAAACTGAGCAGAAATAATATCTTAATGTGAAGATATATCCCTTCAGTTAAGAAATAAGCTACTATCCCATCCCATGGTTGAAATGCGCAGATCATAGAAGTACACTTTTGATATATGGATGCATTCATGTAACCCACACACCTATCATGATAGAGAATGTGTCCATACCTACAATGTTCCTTGGCATACAGATTGGCCTTGCGAGCAGGTATACCATTTACCAGCTAATAGTCTTTAGACACACAGCCCAACTGTCCTTGGCACAACTTCCTCCTGGGAAAAACAGGAAAATCATACTCCCAATGTGGATGGTATAAAGATCCAGGCCAATATGTAAAATATGCCTGGTATAATCTGAAGCACAATAGGTGGTCAATATTCGTTCAGTATAAGGTGCATCTGGAGCACCACATACACATTCAGAAACCAAATCTATACTATGCAAAATATCTCCACAGAAGTGATAAGATATAGCCAAGCCTTCAAATTAATTTAACAAATATTTTGGACTCATAGAAATATCTGGATTTTTACCTCTGAATAACTAGACAGTGGAGATTCTAATTATGAAGTCATCTTGTTACAGCAGTGTTCTAAATCCCATTTGATCCTAAGTATATCCAAATTCTCTTTAAAACAAAGTCCACCTACCAACCTAAATTTCATTTTCCATAAACAGTTTTCTCTAAAATGGTACAAATTGTGCCTTCTTGCTTATTTGCTGACTACAGAAACTCCATGTCATTTTGCCACATTTGACAAGACCGGTTGAGACATCACTTGAAGACTATACTGTATATCTCTGCAACTAAGTGCCCAGATTCACTTGTTTTATGTAAGTTAGAAAAACTCACCAGAAACATCTTGGAAGAATTGAAAGGACTCCAAGTGTGAAGTAGAAGTGGTCTTGGGAGCTGCCAAAATCCATGCCTACTAGCATAGTGACCCCTACTTCTTCTGCATGCAGAACTCATGCTGCCTGAAACTCAAACAGTACTTTTCTTTCCTGTCAAATTTGACTTTTTCTTAGGTAAAGGTGAAAAAAACCCCCACAAATGTACATAATAAATATAAAGTTTTAAAGGATCTTGCCTGATCCCAAATAACTCAGCAAAGTAGACTTTCTACAGTAAGGTTGAGCAGAATCTTACAAAGGCCCAAATCTAATTCCTGAAGAGTTAAGTTCTTTGGAGCCAGATGATGAAAATATAAATATTTCAAAAATCAATCCAGTCCCTTTCACCCTCAGTTCCTGCAGATGCAACATGGGCCCAAGGTTTGCAGGGCCCAGATATTCCTTTTCAAACATCTCCCTGGGAACCACCTGGTTGCCTCCTCAGAGACAGCTGTCCTAAAACTTAGCAGATAACAGAATCCTGCTCCCACCTGGGAAAGGGTTATCCCAGGTGTTAGGAGTATTTCCCTATACTAATGATAAATGTTAGCTCCATTTGGCAACCCCCCAACCTGTTTAGAGATCTGCTGGACAGGAGTGCCCCTGATAGCTTTCAAGGAGCCTCTATATCCTTAGCAGGGTAGAAATGGTGCCAGAGATGAAGGTGTCAGGCATAAGGGACTCTCTTTTAACAGAGAATATAAAAGGGGGATTTGCATTGTTAAGTCATTTGGGATCCTCAAAGTCTCATATGTGACCCAAAAGAAAAGACAAGAATACAGAAAAGTAGGTGGACTTCTACTCAATTTTATTCAATGTTCATAGAACTTTCCTCACACTGCTCAAAAAGTTGCAATCCTGATATAAGATCCAGAATTATTTCTAAGTAAAAACGTAGCTTGTTTGACTATTAGGATATTCTTCACTATGTGTGTGTGTGTCTCACATGCACAGTTTGGATAAATGGCTGTAGAAAAATCTTAATAAACCATAAAAATGGAAGGACACAGATCATATACTCTACTAGATTGCTGCTAGAGACTTCAATGATATTCACCCTGTGTTATTTCCTATGATAGTTGAAAGAGATTAGCACAAATTCAGTAGCTTAATTTAACAGAAATGTATTAATTTACAGTTCTGGAGGTCAGAGGTCTGGAAGGGGTTTCATAGGGCTGACATCAAGGCATCAACAGGGTTCTAGAAGGGAATCTATTCCTTGTCCTTTCAAGTTTCTAGATGTGCCTGCATTTCTTGACTAATGGTTTCATCACTCCAACCTCTGCCTCTGTTGTCACATCTGCTTCTCTGACTCTAAAACCCTTCCTCCATCCTATAAGAACCTCGTGATTACATTATGCCTACCTGTATAATCCAGGTTAATCTTACCATCTCAAGACCTTTAACTTAATCACACCCATAGATCTCTATCCCATGTCAGGTAATATGTTCCAAGCTTGAATGATTCAGACATGGATGTCTTTGGGGACATTTCTCTGCTTCCATACAACTCATCTGTAATTCTACCCTCCTTCCCTCTTGAAAGGCTGCTGTCAGGACAAAACCGTCGTTATTCCCCATGACATCCATTCCTCAGCCAATGGTGACTGCATCAGAGGTGGGAGTGTGTCTTCAACTCCGTCAGTGAAACATCCCTCTGAGGGTAGATATATATATGACAGAGATTCCACTGTGGAACTGAGCTGAGTACTCATGTGTACTCAGGCTACTGATCTGAGCTTTGGGTCATAGGAAAGCACCAGCATGGTGGAGAAAGCAGTGTACAGACAGAAGTAATGCAGATGCATAGATACAGGGAGGGTGTAGTCAAAGGGCAATCAGGTGGGAGTGATGAATGACTCTTTTTACCAACCCTGCCATCCTTCTCACTTGCTGTGTTCCTGGATGAGGCATCTGGTTTGATATAACTAATCTGCTTAATACTTAAATAGATTTCTGTTACACACCCCAAATGCTACACAACTATGATAACTTAAGCAGGAGAGTTTAAAAGATTAAACTACAGACCTTGTTTTATCTCCTGCTCCTGTATAGCATCTGCTTGTTTTTATATCCTCTGCAAAACAAGATGACTCAAGACCATCAATACACAGTGTGTGCCTGTAGAAGTAGATCTTCTACATCAATGGGGGGGAAATGGGAGGAAATAAAATTACACAAGAACTGAGATCATATACCCCACAGTGGGAACAGAAAATTGGGGCCTTTGACATGTTCAGAAGGAAGGGAGTTTCTTGTATTATGGCCTTTCAAGTTAGTCAAGCATGGGGAGCCTGGACTGGATACATAAAATAAAAATCTCATCAAGGCATAGTCAACAACTACACAAAATAATGCACCAAACATGACAGTTTGATAATAAGAAGAACCCTTGTGTTTGAATTGCATCAGGCTCCCCTCCTCCAGGGAAATTTAATGGAATTAAGTCTCCTCTGTTCCCACTTAGAAGTTCATACATAATCATAGCAGGTTATTACACAGACAGAAATACAAGACTGCAAAGACAGAGCCAATATGTAATGCAATTTATTTCTGCCAGTAACAAGTCGACCCTTTGGTAATGGAAGGAAGATATGATGGTGGAGGCTAACAGAAAGTAACATTTTCTCTCCAAAATGTTGCAGCAGATGCACCTTTCTTGTGTGGGCTACTTAGGAGCTAAAAGAATTGCTGCTATTTCAGTTCTCCATGTGGTGAACTCATCAGCCTCTACTGATATCAAGATGACTTAGCACTGCTTGGCCTCTGCCAAGTTGGCTTGTGCACATATATTTCTGGAAAATTATTAACTTTTTTATCAACCTAAGCAGGACCTTATTCTAAATTTTATTTTAATAATCACTGATGCAGTAGAAAATATCAGCCAAGACAACACATCAGTTCCTAAACCCAAAGAAAGGCAAAGCTTTTGAGTTTATTTAGTAAGTTCATGGTAATACATTAGGAAAGTTCTGTCTTGCAGTCAGAGTGGCCTGCTCCAATTCCTGGTCCTATCACTTTGTATGGGGGTGAGCGCTGATTGTTTGCTTAACACACCTACATCTTGGTTTCATAGAAAACCTCCGACATACTTGAGGGGGGTTTAGTGGAGATGTATTGAGGTAATGCATGCCTCACACCCAGCGGGACTTCAAACACAAGGCAAGTACCTGTCATGTAGTCGTCTTCCCACTTTTTCTTCCTATGCTTTGTTTTATGGAGCTGAACTGAGTTTAACTAACTCTATAAAACACTGTTATAAAGAGACTTCTAATTCCAGATGGCTTTCTAAACTCAAGTAACTACATCCCTTTGCTCAAAAAGACTCTAATAATTTAAAGACACCAAAAAGACAAATAAATAACCAATAGACCATGATGAGCAGGAAGACTCCATGCCATAAATATGTCAATTCCTCTCAAATGCAATTATAGTCAAAAACCTCAGCAGGCTATTTGTATGTATGCCAATTTTAGGTTTCTAAAACCTAACGGTTAGATAGAGCAGAATTGGTCAAGACATGACTGAAGAAGTAAAAGAAAATGGAAAGGGCTACCATACCAAATATTATTAAGCTACAGTAATGAAGGCCACTGAGTTATTCATGCAGGATTGGGAAACTGGCAGTAGAGGAGAAGGGAGCCCAGAAACACCCCACACAGAAAAGGGTACATTGTCAGTCCCTAGGGGAAGAAAGGACTGCTGAACAAGTAAAGACACATACTCATTGTTATCTATAAAACAAATTGAATTAACCCATCACCTTATACACAAAAATAATTTCAAGCTGGAAGGAGAAATTATGCTACGTTATCATAGGTTATTCTGTGATAAGTAACCCCAAAATTTCACTGACTTGACCTAACAACATTTATTTCTTGCTCACATCAGATTTTCTGTAGTTCTTAGAATTCTCCAGGGCCACCATTCTCCACACTGCAGCTAATCACTCCAGGGTGCTGTGATCTTGTGGCCACTCCACATCAATATGCACATCCCTAAGTGTAGCAGCAGTGGATACAAGTTTAGGAAATCCTGCACAGGCTCTTAAATGTTTCCACAAGAACTGACACATATCCCTTTTTGCTCATGTTTCTTTGGGCAGATAACTTATAGGACCCTGCCTGTCTGAAAATGGACTAATGCTACATACAACAAGAATAAGCCATGGGAACAAAACGTTATTAGAAGAAAAAAAAAAAAAGTCCCTGAAGAAGCATATATTCTTACAGCATTTTTATAAATTGCTAAAAACTTTATTAAAAATAAATTTAAATCTTATTAAAAATAAATGTTATTGAGACATATGTTTTTAAAGGTCAAACTTGTATATTTAAAAAGAGAATGAATAAAACGGAATTCAGAGTGATGGTCATGTTTCTGGACAGAACAGAATTGGTAAAGGGGAGATACATACGCTGATGGGAGTAGGTGGTTGTTTCCATTCTTGAAGCTTTGGCCCAGGATCACTGGGTATTGAAAGAAAATCAACATTTCCAAGGGAATTAACCATGGTTAATAAAAATAAGACATTTCATAGGAAATGAGATAATTCAGAAGAGAATATTTATTAAAAAAAAGATTTTATTTGATACACAGTGAAAGCAAGAGAGATCACAGAGGAAGAGGGAGAAGCAGACTCGCCACTAAGAGGAGAGCCTGATATTGGGCTCAATCCACGACCCCAGGATCATGACCTGAGCCAAAGGCAGTCGATTAACTGACTGAACCACCCCAGAAGAGAATATTTCTTAAAAAAACTAATGCATCTTCAGATGTTTTTGAGAGATACATATTTGAAGAAAAAAAATTTTCTTGTTCTTTGATCCTTTCCTGGAAGCCTGTCATGTCTTATAGATGGAGTTCCTTAAACATGACTTAAGAGATTTTGGATTTTTAAAAATATTATTTTCTGAATTATCTTATTTCCTATGGAATGAATTATTTTTGTTGACTTTGGTTGTTTCCCCTGGAATTGTTTACTTCTACTAATAGTAAAAATAGTTATTTGTGAAGTGAAAATAAAATCATTAATAAGGCTAAAAGATAATAACAAAAACAAAAACTTACCAGACTCTAAAACAAAAGTTAAGATGATGGAACATGTCAGAGAAATGGTTGCAAAACCCAGGGCAAAACGTTCAAAAACATCGCACAGTATAATACATATACAGAGAACAGAAATGTTATTAGGATTAAGATGGCTATTTGTTATACTTTTTCCAGAGTGCACATATTTCCTGATGTGTCGTGTATCGTTTCAAGCTGCAGATTCAGCTCTTTCTTCTAGCAAATTTGGTTTCGTTACATTTGGGAAAGAAATTTGTTTCCATTGCATTAGTTCTTCATCCTCACAAGTCCCAATGCATGCATGTGATCTCTTTCTCTGATGTCATGTAATGTCTAAAATGAATTCCTGTTTCTCTTTTAACACTTTGTGCAGTGATGGTGCTTAATTTATTTGAATCTCTGGACAATGATATGTTCAGACTCACCCTCTTTGGTTAACTTATCTTCTGGCATATGCTTTTTACTTCATTTTGATTTCATTTATTCTTACTAATATTTAAGCACAGATCATCACTGCTTATTTCTTATTGTTGAACCAGGACTGATGAAGCATGATGGACAGAGAGAAGGAAAGAAGCATGTTATGGGAACTCATTCTATTTGGTCTTCTCTGTTTGTTCATGTATCAAAAGACATTCATTCATATGCTTTTCTGTGATTAGCAATTTACCTAAAGAAGTTATTTTCTTTTCCCTAGAAGGTGCATTTCTCCTCAATTTTCTACTAGAAATATTGGTAAAGTACCAAACTCTCTGGGTTATAATCTGGTCCTTTCATATTATATCCCTCTTTCTCCTCAAACATTACCTTGGGCTAATAAGTAAGTCTTAATCAACAGCAGTGGAATGGATCCTACTCCACTCTTCCCTCTTTGCCGCTCTTTTGTGTAAATCTACATCTTCCAAAACTTATTCACTTGCCTTTTGAAAGACAACCCCCCCCAACTCCTAATGTCAGTGTAATTATACAACCTTGTGACATGTCTTAGGACACATACTTACACCTTTGGAGGATGTGGATCTTGCTTGAGATTCAAAGAAAAAAAAAAAAAAAGCACTTCAAAAACTCCAGGAAAAACATAAGCATACATGTAAACTTTCAAGAAAGATATGATGTAAATGTGAATTCACCTAAAATGTTGTCTAATGAGCATTGGAGGGAAGTAGCTTGTCTTTTACAATAGAAATATTCTGCTCTGCTTGCCTCAGGGTCATAATATTGGGCTTGGAAAAGGGATGCAACTCAACCATATGACTAGGCACTGGATAAATATTTACTGTAAGTTTTTTAAGGAAATGTGTTGGTTTTTAACTCTTAAAACAACCTACAAAGTACATAAAGCTTAATTTTGTACAGAATATAAAATAAATGTTACCAGGGATTGGAGAGTGTGTGTAGAAATGGAGATGACAAGAGATGGAAATCAGATTATAAAAATATGTAATTAATCATATCACTTATATTTTTACGTAACTAATACAAGTACTTTCTGAAATTTGGAAGAAGTCTGAAGAAGATAGGGAAGAGATTTAAGGGAACTAAATTTTAAAATTTCAAAACAGAATTACTCGATAATGTCTGAGAATTATTTTAATATAACTGAAATTACTGAATGGGCTATGACTATTTTGGTGGCAACAACCAAAACTCATAGAAGAAAGGGTTGAAAAACATGGTAGGGGAGGAATTTGTGGTGTGCAGGGGGCTATGTTTTTTATTATAAAATCATTTTTTTAAATTTTAATTTATTTTTTTTAAATTTCTTTCCATTGTTCCAGAATTCATTGTTTATGCACCACACCCAGTGCTCCATGCAATATGTGCCCTCCATAATACCCACCACCAGGCTCACCCAACCTCCTATACCCTACCCCTCCAAAACCCTCATATTATTTTTCAGAGTCCACAGTCTCTCATGGTTCATCTCCTCCTCCCATTTCCCCCAACTCCCTTCTCCTCTCCATCTCCCTGTGTCTTTATTTCTTATGCTCCACAAATAAGTGAAACCATATGAGAATTGACTCTCTCTGCTTAACTTATTTCACTCAACATAATCTCTTCCAGTCCCGTCCATGTTGCTACAAAAGTTGGGTATTCATCCTTTCTGATGGAGGCATAATACTCCATAGTGTATATGGACCACATCTTCCTTAACCATTCATCCACTGAAGGGCATCCTGGTTCTTTCCACAGTTTGGCGACCATGGCCATTGCTGCTATGAACATTGGGGTACCAATGGCCCTTCTTTTCAATACAACTGTACCTTTGGGGTAAACACCCAGCAGTGCAATGACAGAGTCATAGGGAATCTCCACACTGTTCTCCAAAGTGGCTGCACCAACTTGCATTCCCACCAACAGTGTAACAGGGTTCCCCTTTCTCCACATCCTCTCCAACACATGTTGTTTACTGTCTTGTTGGTTTTGGCCATCCTAACTGGTGTAAGGTGGTATCTCTGTGTGGTTTTGATTTCAATCTCTCTGATGGCTAGTGATGAACATTTTTTCATGTGTCTGTTAGCCATTTGTATGTCTTCATTGGAGAAGTGTCTGTTCATGTCTTCTGCCCATTTTTTGACATGATTATCTGTTTTTTGTGTGTTGAGTTTGAGAAGTTCTTTATAGATCCTGGATATCAACCCTTTGTCTATATTGTCCGAATACCTTCTCCCATTCCGTGGGTTGCTTCTTTGTTTTGTTGACTGTTTCCTTTGCTGTGCAGAAGTTTTTGATTTTGATGAAGTCCCCAAAATTCATTTTCACTTTTGTTTCCTTTGCCTTTGGAGACATATTTTGAAAGAAGTTGCTGTGGCCGATGTTGAAGAGGTTACTGCCTATGTTCTCGTCTAGGATTCTGATGGATTCCTGCCTCACTTTTAGGTCTTTTATCCATTTTGAGTTTATCTTTGTGTATGGTGTAAGAGAATGGTCGAGTTTCATTCTTCTATACATAGCTTTCCAATTTTCCCAGCACAATTTATTGAGGAGATTGTTTTTTTTCCACTGTATATTTTTTCCTGCTTTGTTGAAGATTATTTGACCATAGAGTCAAGGGTCCATATCTGGGCTCTCTACTCTGTTCCACTGGTCTGTGTGTCTGTTTCTGTGCCAGTACCCTGCTGTCTTGGTTATCACAGCTTTGTAGAAAAGCTTGAAATCAGACAACGTGATGCCCCCAGTTTTGTTTTTCTTTTGCAATATTTCCTTAGCAGTTTGGGGTCTTATCTGGTTCCATACAGATTTTAGGATTGTTTGCTCAGCTCTCTGAAAAATGTTGGTGAAATTTTCATTGGAATGGCATTTAAAGTATAGATTTCTATAGGCAGTATAAATATTTTAACAATGTTTATTTTTCCAATCCATGTCTGCTCTAATCTTGATTATTTCCCTTCTTGTGAGTGGAGTTGGCTTAATTTATTGTTGATACTCCAATTCTTTAAGGTGTAAAGACAGCTGGTGTATTTTGGATTTTTCAATTTTTTTGAGGGAGGCTTGGATGACTGTATTTCCCCTTTAGGATTGTCTTTGCTGTACCCCATAGGTTTTTGACTGAAGGGTCTTCTTTCTCATTGGTTTCTAATTGTTTAAGTTCTTTTTTGATTTCCTGGTTGATCCGAGCATTCTTAAGCAAGGTGGTCTTTAGCCTCCAGGTCTTTGAACTCCTTCTAAACCTTTCCTTGTGGTTGAGCTCCAGTTTCAAAGCATTGTGATCTGAGAATATGCAGGGAATAATCTCAGTCTTTTGGTATTATTTGAGCCCTGATTTGTGACCCAGTATGTGGTCTATTCTAGAGAATGTTCCATGTGTACTCAAGAAGAATGAATATTGTTGTTTTAGGGTGGAATGTTCTGTATATATCTTTGAGGTCCATCTGGTCCAATGTGTCATTCAATGCTCTTGTTTCTTTATTAGTTTTCTGCTTGGATGATCTGTTACTGATAGTGGTGTGTTAAGATCTCCTACTATTAATGTATTCATATGAGTATGACTATCTTGATTAACAGTTTTCTTATATAATTGGCTGCTCCCATATTGGGGGCTAAATATTTACAATTGTTAGATATTCTTGGTGGGTAGACCTTTAAGAATGATGTAATGTCCTTCTTTATCTCTGACTTCAGTCTTTAGTTTAAAATCTAATTTATCTGATATAGGAATTACTACCTCAGCCTTCTTTTGAGGCCCATTGTCATGAAAGATGCTTCTCCATCCCTTCACTTTCAGTCTGGATGTATCCTTAGGTTCAAAATGGGTCTCTTGTAGATGACATATGGATGGGTCCTATAATTTTATCCAATATGCAACCCTATGCCATTTTATGGACACATTCAGGCCATTCACATTGAGAGTGATTAATAGAAGATACGTTTTTATTGACATCATGTTACCTGTGAAGTCTCTGTTTCTAAAGATTGTCTCCATAAATTTCTGTTCAATGATACTCTTGGGTTTTTTCCTCTTCTATAGAACCCCCTTAATATTTCTTGTAGTGCCATCTTGGTGATCAAATACTCTTTAACCATGCTGGTCTTGGAAGCTCTTTATTTCTCCATCCATTTTGAATGTCAGTCTTACTGGATAAAGTATTCTTGGCTGCATGTTCTTTGCATTTAGTGCCCTGAATAGTGCCAGTCCTTTCTAGCTTGTCAGGTTTCTTTGGACAGGTCTAACGTTATTCTGATGGGCCTTCTTCTTTATGTAAAGAATCTCTTCCCCCAGCTGCTTTCAAGAGCTCCTGTCTAAAATTATGATTCATCATTTTCACAATCATGTGTCTCGAGGTCTTTCTAGATTCTATGATCTTAGTGGGAGACCTTTCTACCTCTAGGACACGAATGCTTGTTCCATTCACCAGATTGGGAAAATTTTCATGAAGTATTTCTTCAACTACCTCCTCTAGTCTTCTTTCTTTCTCCTCCCCCTCAGAGTTTCCAATAATTCTGACATTGGAACACTTCATGGTGTCACTTATTTCCCTAATTCTGTTTTCCAGGCTTCTAAGCTGTTTCTTCCAGGCTTCCTCCTGATCCTTTTTCTCAATCAGTTTGTCCTCTAGATCACAAATTCTATCTTCTGCCTCAGTTACCTTAGCTGTTAGAGAATTTATATTAGTTTGGAACTCATTGATAGCATTGTTAACATCTTCCCTGGTGGCTTTCACTTTTGCCCTAATCAATCCCTTTTTGTCATTAAAGCCTTTTCCCAACCTAGCCATCACCTGAGTAATTGTTCGCCTGAATTCCCTTTCCAACATGCTGTTTATGTCCATATCCAATATGTCTTATGGAGAGGGTTCAGTCTCCGAATTTTTCCTCTGTTGGGCATTCCTCCTCCTAGTCATTTTGGTGGGAGGTGGCTGAACGGATGTGTAGCTGAATGTATCAACCATGGTGTAGGCAAGTTGCACCCTGGAATGCTTCTGAGCAATCAGGAGCCCCCCCCCCCAAAAAAAAAGAAAGAAAAAAGAAAAAAAGAAAGAGAGACAGGGAAAAAAAAGAAAGAAAAGAGAAGACCCGACCCGAATGGGTCCCAATGGTAAGATTTATGAAGTATACAAAAAAAAAAAAAAGACAAACAAAAAGACCGACAAAATAAATGACAAGAAAAAAAAAAAACAGCCAAAATGAACCCCAATTAAAAGGTTTATATACTACTGATGAGGGAGCAGGTTGGCTGAGAACAAAGCAAAAGCTGGCACCTTGCACCCCCCTCTCCACCCATTCCCCTCGTAATATGTGTGACATTCCTCAGGCAGCCCTGACTGCCCTAAAATGAAAACAAATAGTTAACTTGCAGAGATCACAATCCTGCAAGACAGGAGTCTCCCTTGGTTTACCAATGTCCTAGAGATTTACAACAAAGAAGGTATCTTAACAATAGCACAATTTCCAGAGGCAAATAGCTCAGTTCCTCAAGCCCTAACAAAAGTTAAATTTCTTCTAAACCCAAATATCACTAACAAGGACACTTGATAGGAGAAATGTGAAACTTTATCTCTAGATCTCCAAGATAGTGTCAAGAATCTTTCCCAAGCATATGACCCACTGATATATATCTAAAGGGTCTCACAAGAAGATTTTTAATACTAGTAATAAATAATCTTTTCCCAATAATAGCTAGCCCCTCAAGGTCCTGGAGACCTTGCTTCCAAAATTCCTTTGAGACTAAGATCACCCACTTTGTTCTCACCTACCCAACTCCTGTGTATATAATCAGCCACTCCTCGGGATAATGGGGCAACAGCTCTTTCTGCCCACAGGTCCTGTCCCTGTGCTTTAATAAACCACCATTTTGCACCAAAGATGTCTCAAGAATTCTTTCTTGGTCATTGACCCTGGACCTCAGCCCACCAAACCTCACCTAGGTTCTAGAACTTCATCACTACCAGAACAAAAACAAATACACAGAAACACTGACAGAAGAAAAAGATGAGAGGATAGTGATAAATTCTCATTGTGGGTGAGGAGGGTTATTTTGATTCTTCCTGGGCTTATCTTGATATCTTTGTTAAAGGGCTCAACTTACCTGAGATAAAGGGGGATTAAAACTTATTTATATATAGGGGTAGTATTGACTGGGGAAAGAGGATTACCTTAAAGCTTATCTCTATAGAATATTAAAAAAATAAAAAACCAAAAGAAAAACACAGGCATATGTATCAAAAAAGTTCAAATTATTATGGAATTTGTACCGAACATCTTATTGTAATGGTAAATAGGTTAAAAAATATTTAAAAATTAAAAAGAATGAGAAAAGTGGGAATGAATTAAAAATGAAAGTTGTATCTATGAAGTAGTGGTGGATTTCCTTTTTTCTTTCTTTCTTTTTATTTATTTATTTATTTATTTATTTATTTATTTATTTTTGACTGACTTTCTGGAGTGGGGCCTGCCTCCTGGTTTTTCAGGCAGTCTTGCTAGATTTGAGTCTTCCTGCCCCCTCCTGAGGGAACTGGTTTTTCAGGCTTTTGTTCTCTGGAGGCTTTTGTTTGTTTGTTTGTTTGTTTTTTCTTTCCCTCCCCTTGGTGGTTCTTTGGAGGTTTAGAGGAAAGCAAACTGCACCAGCACCTCCATTTCAGAGAGAAGCCTCAGTCTGTTTCCTTCTGGGAGCTCCGTAGCACATAAATTCCCCCTCTCTTGCAGGCAGGGCAGACTGCAACTCAGACCCCAGTCACGCAGCAGGTGTGCAGTGCAAAAGGCTGTGGTTCTATATAGCGTTGGCTGGCATCCACACCAGACTCTCTCATGCACACCACCACCCAGATGCTCTCACGAGCACCAGTGGCTCAGAGACCAATACTTAACTTCTTTGTCACACTCTCTCTGGCTCAGCGCCAGCAGTGGCTGTCCTGGGTCCATGGGCTTAAGCCCCTGTCCCTCACCACCGAATTCCACCAATTTACCCTTAAGATCTGTTGGGTCCATGGTCAAAGGAGCAAGACTGATACAAAGCAAAGGTCAAGCAAAGCTTTATTTCACGCCAAGCATCAAGAATCAAACTGACCGGCCAGGGACATCTCTTGCAAAGAGGTGACCCCTCCCAGCCTCATGGATTAACTTTTATAGAATAAAGACCATGGGATTGAGCCTGGCCACACACAGGTGGCCAATAGAATTACAATTCACCTTATAGTAGTTATTTGAACAAGCTTATCACTCTGGTCAGAATTGGCGCCCAAAAGGTGGGGCCCACATTCTTGGGTGGTTAGGTAGGTGCTTTCCTGATTGGATGTCTCCACCTGGCTTGGCTCATCCTTGTATTCTGGGCTCTGTTACCTCTCCCTGACCTGATACGTCTTGGTATATGGGCTCTGTTATCAGGGGCTGGTCAGTCATATTTTTCTGGTTTCCCAGACTTGTTTCTAAGTAAGTTCCTCGGGGGGGGGGGGGGCGCAGGGTCAATCTACGTTTACTGCATAAACAACAAAATGGCTTGCTCTGGCTAAGCAGACCCTTCTAGATATTTTGCTCTTTTTGAGTGCTTTCAACCAGACTCTAAGTTAATGCTGGTCCCCAATCACAGGGCACTCTCATATTGGTGTATTACTTTTCAATGGGCCGCTTCTGGTGGCTCCCTCCCCCTTTTGTTTATCTTCTGATATCAGTCCCATGTCCCCACTCTGCTTTACTTGTCTGCTGGCATCTTCTGCGCCTGTAGAGAACCAGAAGTGTGTAATTCTAATCTCAGACTGATTTCATGGGTGATCAGAGT
The DNA here is from genome assembly GCF_964662115.1 of Mustela nivalis. Taxonomy (NCBI): domain Eukaryota; kingdom Metazoa; phylum Chordata; class Mammalia; order Carnivora; family Mustelidae; genus Mustela; species Mustela nivalis. The sequence goes on from NC_139027.1 coordinate 97,180,579, forward strand.
TCTTTGGTAGATAATCAGCTCACTTTAGGGGACTGGTTGAAACAGTGCCTCCCTTATTCCGTGCCATCTTTTCTCCACCCCCCACCTTATTTCTCATGTTTTTTTGTTCTTTACTATGTGTGTATTACTTTGACAAATATTAAAACATAATTTTTTTAATTACTACTTACATACAAAATAATTGTACATCTACTGTTTAAATTTCTCAACATTTGAGCTCACTGATTCCAAACACAATATCACCATGTTACTGTCTGGCACCATGTGGGTGCTTTCTGTGGCAATAACTCCAAGTTCTCTTTGCCTTGAATTGCTCTGCAGCTGAAAATAGGCCTGTTGACCTATCAGACCTAGAAGGAAGGTGACAACCACCACTTGTCTGAATTCCTGTCTGGAAAACTAATGGAAATGAGAACAACAGTCTTTACTCATACTACAGTTTCCCAAAATGATTAATGATGGGGAAAGTCCACTATACCTCTGCCCTTCTCAGAATTAAGACCTGTCTTCACTATTGGGTTAATAGCAAAATAACTTTGTTACATATTTTTGTTCAGGTCAGTGTCTCTGAAGCTGAACACTATTTTTAAGTATCTCACATGATCAAAAATGATAAATTACAGTGGCATTGCTGGTGTTATATTGAATATTTATCTCTGCTACAACTCACTCTAAGTCAGAGCAGTTTCCAAGTGGCTATTATGACAGTCAGAGCTCCTGTAAGCTAACTCACATGCAAAAACAGAACTTGCAACAGCCAATTATCTAAATAGATGAAAGGGGAGACAAAACACAGTTCACTGACTGGAATTCACTTAGGTAATTAAAGAAGTCTAATCTTCCAAATGGAGAAACAGTAAGAATCTAGATGTGTTTGAAAGCAGCTTTGTGTCTTCCAAATAAGTTGAGAGAAGTATATTCAAGCTAAAGAAGCCCAGACCAGGGTCAATAGTTAGCTGTTGTTGAATGCCTGAGGGCTGGTTTCAAAGCTAATGATTACACTCTCCTCTACACCCCAGAAGGCAGACTAGACCAAGTGGACACAAGCCTGGGGATCAATAAGAAGCTAACTTCTCTAATGGTTAGAGGTATTCCTCACAATTTTGAACTTCCAGAGAATTGGGGTGTCTTGGAAAGAGCAGGAATGCAACAAGCAGAGTCAGGGGAAAATGCCCTAGGACCCTGGACAGCTCCCTCTCACTGCTCTGGCCTTTTTCCCATCCCCTTTACTCTTCATTTATCATTTTTTTAAGATTTTTTATTTATTTATTTGACAGAGAGAAATCACAAGTAGTCGGAGAGGAAGGCAGAGAGAGAGAGAGGGAAGCAGGCTCCCTGCTGAGCAGAGAGCCCGATGCAGGACTCGATCCCAGGACCCTGAGATCATGACCTGAGCCGAAGGCAGCAGCCTAACCCACTGAGCCACCCAGGCGCCCCTCATTTATCATTTTTAAAAGAGATCCAGAAGCCATAGCATAATAAAAATAGTCTTATAGTTATTCCTGCCTGAGACAAGGAAAATTAGTATATTTCACTCCTGCTCCCCTGGCTAGTTCAGCATAAATATTTTCAGGACCCAGGTTTAGATTTTCTTTTTTCTTTCAATCTGAATGTGGACTAATCTTTTTAAACTTGGGTCCAATATTCAAGATTCAAACTTTGCATGTAGGACTAAGAATATCATATAAATTGATAAAAAGATTAAAATCCAGTAGATAAATAGGTGAAGAAAGTAAAGGGAACATTCATAAAAGACACTATTACTGGTAAATATATAGGGAAATTTAAACCTAATATGAATAATAACAGCAACAACAGGAAGGTAGGAAAAAAGAAATTAGAAATCTCATATATTGCTTGGAAGCTAACCAGCCACTAAGACCTGCCTAAGCTAGGGGAGGACCTCCCTGGGAATACCAGGTGTGGTGGAACCTTTAAGAACTATTTAGAATGTCTAAGCACAACTTTTATATTCCTGTTAGCTGCTCAGACTGACCCTTTGGTGTAGAGCTGCCTTTTACCAACTCTTCTCCACCCCATCTTAAACACACTAGACATGTAGAAACATAAAGTTACTTTATAGAATTAAGCTCAAAGTTCACTTTCTCTAACAAGACTTTACTGAGATTTTCATTGAATAAAATAAGAACCCAACTCTCAGCATACTTTTTTGTGTTTCCTAGGCCATGTGTCCCTCAAAGATAAGAACTATGGATTGTCTATTTTGGGATCTATGGATTCTTTGTTCGTTTCCAGGGTAGGTCACCACCAGGCACAATGATTTTATTTATTGAAAAATTATGGGAGAATTGTGCAGGTGGTTCTACAGAAGATACCACATGGGATATTAGGACTTCTTGGTGCTCATCAAATGGGCTAAAGCAGGGAGCAAAAAGCTGTATTTACACTATCATCTGTTCCAGGTTCTTGGCATAGACACCAGTTGCAAAGTTTTTGTCTAAGAAGTGGATCTCCTTCCCAAGTTTCACGACAAAACAAATAAAAAGGCCATATGGACTTGCTCTGGGTTTAATGTTTGTTTATTTTCATGCATGCAGACTCATGAGTGTGATGGATCCCTTACTCTCATTTGTTCATAATTTTTCATCAACTTCCTGCCACTTAACATAAAATAGTTGATTGACAGTCCATGGGAGAAGGGCATTTACATTTTAACCTACTCAGTAAAGCAGTACACTGTGTACCATGTGGGAGAATCTTACATATTTTATGCCTAGAGCTTCCAAAAGCATTTGTAGGCCAGAGAAGTAGTCGGCTCCTTAGGGTGGTGCTGGATAACCAATATTCTGATCCTGGGACATAACTCATCTGGGACCATCTTCCTGGTAGTTATTAAATTTATGGCTCTTAAGTATTGTTGCTTTTCCTACTAGAAAGTGGAGTCTGTTAGCCATCACCTTGAATTTGTAATGGGCAGACTACAATGGAAGGAGCATTGTTTGGCTTCTCAAAAAGAGGTGGAAGAAAGCCATGCAGTTTCCACCTGGTTCTCTTGGAATGTTCTTGTGGGACAAAAGCCAGATGCCCTATAAGTTCAGGTTCCCCAAATCCCCCGTGATGGAGAGGCCATGTGATACATCAGCTTTGTTTATGAACAGCCCTGGTTATTTAGCCCAGTTGAGCCCTCTGCGAATTGCAGGTCCAGCCAAGGCTGACTACAGCAGCATGAAAAACCCAACCAAGAATTGCTTATCCAAGCCTTTCCTGAATAGCTGACCCACAAAACTGAGCAAAATTAATGATTCTTTAAGCTGCTGAGTTTGGGGATAATTTATTATTATGAGTCAATTGTCAATAGATATCTCTTAACCCCAAAGAGAGTCACCTGGAAGTGTACTCTATTCATATTAGGGCAGGCTGCACTTTTCATTTCTCATATAGCCCTAACTTCCTCCAGTCCATGATGTGTCTCAAAGAGTTAATCTATATGAAAATACTTTGTACACCGAAACTGTAAACTTTGTCATAAGCATGCCAGAGAAAATGAAACACCATATAAAAACAAGTTGTCCTCATTATTATAATTGTTGAATTTTCCAAATAGCAAACTTGGAAAGACGCTTTTAATTCAATGCCCAATTTACAGTAAATCTAATGGAGAGAGATGAGAACTATACCTGTCATTGGTAGCAGGTCAGAACCCAAGCTGTCTTCTTCCTTCTCTTCTTCCACCCCATGCCCCTGTGTTTCTTAGTCATCCTCACTGTTTCTTCTTGAACTCTTCTGCCTCTTCCTCAGAATGCCAATCTCCACACTCCATTTCCTCTGATTCCTTTGCTTCCCCAGAGTACTGAAGAAGTGAGCTGGCTTCCTTTGCTGGTGGAACTGGCCTGTGCTGAATCAAATGAACAAAGAGGACCAGGAGGACCCAGGTCTCACCTGGTAATATCATGAAAAAATTCTCCTGAGGAAGCTTCTACTGGGATCATTATCTAAGTGATTAGGGGTTTCCACTCAATTTTCAGGCTCACTATTTGCTACGTGTGCCTCAAAGCATCAGACATCAGAGGAACTAATTAGTACTTAATTGCCAGCAATGAAATCTAAAGAAGTAGAAAGAAAGACAATCCCCTCATTATTTCAATTTTCCCTGCATTGTCCCCAATTACACAATAAGTCACTTTGTTTTCTAGCTGTTACCATGACACCCACGTTGGCCATGGAGTCACTTAATTCCAAACTACCTTTAAAACCAGGTTCTCTGAGGAACAGATATGTGCTCTATGCTGATGCAATTAAAGAAGCTAATTTCAATTTTGAAGCACACAAGATGTATGCAAGTTAATAGCTTTGCAGTGTTTGGCCTCTAAAGAGAATGGGAAGCCTGTTGTTCAACTTTAATAACCTGTGGGACAAATCTGAGCATTTATACAAATTGGAAACCTCACTTGTAACTGATTTTTTTCATACAATTGTTTCCTGATAGGTAAATATTTGGATGCTTTTTGTTGTTGTTGTTGTTCTGCATCTGGCTGTCATTTATTTAGAGTGTCAAAAAGGGAAAATGCAGTGGAAAAGGCACCTCATGGGAAAGCCTTGCAAGATGGATACTGTTCATGGAGCTTTGTAGCAATGACAACCTGGCCCCCATGCCATTCTCAATGCCTTGTTGCTTTACTTCCCTGTTCAGAGGTCATTTTATGCAGGTGATAGACATTAGCATTCCTCCATAGAATGCTAATTTAGGGTCCTGAAGTCTGCTAGTGGCTTTCCTCCCCTTGAAAGCCTCCTACAAACCCTTTGTGAGTGTATGGTGCATCAATAAGAGGATGTGGGAGCCACAGGGAGCACGAGGCATGGGTGTGCATGGCCTGCAACGCTCATGCCCCTGACGGATGCCCAGGAGTGCCACATTTCCTGTAAGAATGGCATTGCATCTAAGAAGACAACTGCAGTGATGGTCCTGTGACTGTTAGAAAGCCAACTACTCTGTCTCCTTTAACCATTTGACAAGCATACAGGCCAGGAGACTCTCCACAGTCTCACTTTGAATAAAAACTGGAACTCATGGAAGCAGTAAACACTGTTGTAAAAGAATCTACACTCCTGGATGCAAATCTCAGATCATCTCTGACCAGATGCATGACTTTGAGCAAGATGCTTAATATCTGTAAGTCTTAGTTCCTCTTCCATGTAATGGGCATTTAATGGTGTCTGCCTTTTAGAAACATGAAATTAGCTTAGTGGGTACATAGAAAATACCAAAAAAATCCTAGATTAAAAATAAAGTTTATTTTAGGGACACCTGGATGGCTCATTAAGTTAAGCATCTGTTTTTGGCTCAGGTTATGGTCTCAGATCAAGTCCCACACTGGGCTCTTTACTCAGCAAGGAATCTGCTTCTCCCTCTGCCTGCTGCTCCCCTGGCTTGTGCTCGTTCTTGCTCTCTCTCTCTCTCTCTGACAAATAAATGAATAAAATCTTTTAAAAAATAAATTTTGTTTTAGGCTTTTTCCCCAGACCTTGAGAAAAGGATCCTAAAGCAAAAAGTTGGTTTGAGTGGTAGCTGAAAGGAGCATGGGGGGAAGTAGTGTGAAGCATTGAGCTGTCCCCTGGAACCCTTTCAAGAAAGAACTTACCCCTCTTTAGTAAGGAGGACAGATGCACCCCGAAGCCACCAGCTGCAGCCACCTCTCAGGATCTTCCTCTGCTTGGGAGCTTCAGCACATGTTTCCCAGGCAGCCCCTGCAGCCAATGACTGCACATAGAAGGCTTCCGGGGCACCTCACCCTCAACCAACATGGAACTCCTCCAGGAGAAATCTCACAGGTTGACAGACACTTCCTCAGACTACACCACAGCCAAGGCTCTCCCTGCCTGATCCTGATGCCCCTTTCCTTTTACTGGTGTCATATCTACAAGATAAAGTCCTTCTCCTGCTCCCATATGCCTCTTCCCCTCTGTTTCCTTGTACAGGCATTACCTCCAAGAAACTGCTTGTACTCAAGTCAACATCTGCTTCCTGAGAACCCAAATGACACATGCAAACATGATATAGATAGAAAAGGGAGCCAGTTAGTGAGCAGGTCAATGCAATGGGCAACTCATGTGTAACTGGGGACCTCTGGGAATTGATGTGGTATTTGTCCCAGATTTGCCTAAAAGGATAAGAAAAAGGAAATTTTATTTTCCATCCCTGCCCCCAACTGCCTTGGCTAAAGGCTGCTCCTGAGACACTGAGGGCTGGTATTCCTGACTACCCCATGCAAGCTTGGAGAGCAAACTCCCAAAGGGAAGTGCAGGTGTATAGAGAAGAACTCTAGGGGTGGGTATGAGAGCAGTGAATGCCAGGAGTACAAACAGGAATTTGAAAACATCTGCTAGAAAAATAAAATTAAATTAAAAAATAATTCATTGGCTACTCCCTTTCCACTCAGTGTCAAAGTGGGAGAAGAACAGGAAGGGGATATGTGATAAGAACTGAAGGATGGCCCAGTGTTACCACATCAGTCCCCAGGAGCTGCCTCTAACCCTGTGCCCACCTGTCTTCTGGTCCTCCAACATGAACCTCACCGCTGCCACGACACTACTAATACACTGAGCACTTTCTCCTGTGTACTTACACCTTCAATTTATAAAGAATATCACAGAAGGGCTCCATGTTGCCCAGTCCCTTCACTGAAGACCTCTTCAATCTCCCATTTTGGGAAGAGTGGACTTAATAGAAGGAGTTGTGATAGACACAGTATTTGTAACTTAACCAAGGAAGAAACAGAATAAACTGGCAGTGTTTAGTGGAAAACTCTGAAGCACTGCAGGCCCAAACCAAGGATGAATGGAACAATGGGCAAGAACTTTCTTCCTGGTGGCCGCTCTGTTTCTTTGTCAAGGGATGGGCAGATGGTTGGCAAGACTGTTCACTGCTACAGAGAAAGCCTCAGAGAAGTAAAAAGTAAGCACAGATACCACACAACAAAGGTGCTGATGTTTATAGTCTCAAATATATAACCCACTAAAAGGAATAATGTGAAGGGGACTTGGAAATGTTTAGATTGGCTCTGCCACCTTGGCCCTATCCCAACTAACTGTAACCATTGAAGACCAGGACCAAGTCCTCATTCACCAAGTGTCCATATAAGAGGGGAGAATATTACAAATTCCCTTCTCACTCATCCCTGGAAGGAGGCTGCTCCCCCTCTTCCATCAGCCAAGTACTTGGAAACCATTGTCTTTGATCAGGTACTTGGTCTCTGATAGCATTCTAAATGATTTTTGGCTCTGGGAGAACTTGTCCTGGGAATGGACCTCATCTCAGAAATCAGCCCACCAAGGACCCTAACCCATATGCCTGGCTACTCCCCATCTTATTTCTCCTGGCTGGGTCTATGGAATCTCCCCCTGTGCTTACCTGGAACACCTTTATATTGGTTTTTGTTTTCCTCGGTTATCTCTAAACATCCTTGTTTCTGTTGTGTCAGAGGAATGTTTTCAGATGCAGCATGTCTTAATTATTTTTTGGATAAGGTTGAGATCTAAATACCTCAAAGGGAAAAAAATCTAAATATGCCTAATTTGGACTCCTCTTAAAGCAGATCCCAACCAAAGGACTAGGGTGCAAGTGCTTAGTAGGAAGGTGTCCCCAGAAAGCACAGGAAGGAAATTAAAATACAATATCCAAAATGTGTTATTTTCATACAATGGAATACTATTCATCCTTAAAGGACAGAAATTCTGATACATTCTACAAGGATGAAAACTGAGGACATTATGTTGAGTGAAGTAGGCCAGCCACAAAAAGACAGGGACTATCTTTTTGTTATCAGGGACTGGCAGAGGAAAGAAATAAGAAGTTACATTATTTCCTGGATGCAGTTACATTATTTCCTGGATACAGAAGATTAAAAAATATACTGAGATAGATGGTGGTGAATTGCACTTTAATGTGAATGTACTTAATGCCACTGAACTGTACACTAAAAAGTGACTAGGATGATAAATTTTATAGTATGTGTACTTTACCACAATATAAAAAATCAGCAGGAGATCTACTGTTAAATAAAAGCAAGTGATGGTGGTGAACTAAGACCAGTCCTAAAGTAAAGGGAAAGGACTAAGCAGAGAGCTGTACTTCATCCATGTAATAAAAAGCATCAAAATAAAATAGAAGACTTGAGAACGAGAAGTTTTCTTGTGCTACCTCATCATAATTAGGTCATTTTTGCTGCCATACTTGGGAAGGGAGTCGGTTTGATTCTAGTGGTTATGATAATTTTGTAAAATAAATCAGACGCCTGATTCAGCAAGCTTTGCAGCCATTTGCACGAGATTAGAATATAAATGAAACCGATTTTTCTCCCAAGATCATCTGGGTTAAAAAGCAATAACCCATAAGAAATAGATGAACCATCTCACGAAATGACATTCTGAGATCTCATACTCTAAAGTTATTAGCAAGGCAACAGATCTGCATTTTAACATCATTGTATTACTCAGTGACTATGCCATGAGCATGGCAAATGGAAATGGTTGGTGGTGCCTCCAAGGGAGAAACAACAAAGTGCTAGCCATAAGGTAGGAGGATTTTGGAGTGTTACAGAAAACACCTATGGGGCTTTATTTTATTTTATTTTATTTTTTCAGTGCTCCAAGATTCACTGTTTATGCATCACACCAGTGCTCCATGCAATATGTGCCCTCCTTAACACCTACCATCAGGCTCACCCATTCCCCCACCCTCCTTCCCTATGAAACCCTCCGTTCGTTTCTCAGAGTCCACAGTTTCTAATGGTTCATCTCCCTAGTTTTTAATAAACATGGAGTTCTTGAGGTCTTGCCTGTCTCACCAACAAGCATCCCCATATATTTAGAGGAATCTCCAAATGCAAAACATATAAAGCACAAGAAGTTTCCTTAGCTTTGGTTTGCACATGATCCTGGTAGTTTACAATCTGTTGGGAGCACAGAACAATCACAGATGGTATTTCCTTCTAAGCCAACATCACAAGACTTCCAGGAAGGTCAGAGAGAAAGCATACATGATCAAACCCCAGAAGGCCTGGTCTTCTATTCCTCCAGTGAGGAGGGACTAAATTGCTTGCCTAATATATTCAGAGGAATGAGCAGTGATTTTAATAAGGTTCTTTTTAAGGAATTTTTATTTGATGGGACTGAAAGAGGATGGTAAATGAAGGTGAGATTTATTATTGGATACATTTTTGGAATCTCTGTGTATATATAGGTATTATGAAGATAAGACTATAGGAAATTTTAGCTGGAAGGAACACAGATTATTTACTTCAGACTGCTCACAATCTGAAAATGAATTAAACCCCCAAACTACTCCTAATCAAAGGAGTAATTCATAACATCCTTCCACAATTTCACAAAGAAATAATACTCATAGCTCAGAACAGTCCTTTAACACTATAGTGAAAAGGTTGTAGGAGGATCCCTGAAAATCTCACCTCCAGTACCCACAGCCCAACTGCGACATTCACTAACAGGTTTTTAGGACCTAGGCCTGAGATGGGTTTGGGCAACAAACTAGTTTATCCATCTCCTGGTGAGTCCTCTGTAAAAAGGTCACAGTGCTAAGATAAAAGCATTGGGATGCACATTGTATTTGGGGTTGAAGTAAGGAAAAGAGACCAAAATTAACATGGAAAAGTGGGCACGTGATTAAAAACAAAAAAAAAAAAAAAAGAAAGAAAATCAATAGAAATTAATATCCTATTCTTTAACCACATGATTCATGTGAACTTGACATGTTCAGTGTAGTTCTTGAAGTGCCAGAAGGACAGCAGAGTAGGCATTAGGCAGATGAGAACTAGGTATGCTAGAGGAGGTGACGCTTTCTGATGCAGACCACATGAGGGAGGTGGAGGAGCCTATCCAGCCTTTCTAGGGAGGGTCGAAGGACAAGCCCTGGACCGGGAACACTTGGGTCAGAGCTGGAGAGGGAAAAGGTAGCAGAGGTATGGAGCTCTAGTCTAGGTCTCAAGTCTAGCAAGAAGAGGGCAGGAAAGCTCCTGCACCACTGGGCCCTTGCAGCTAGGGAGCTTCCTTTCACAGTACCATAGGAGGAGGCTGGGACAGGGAACCTGAAAATAATGGTGAGGATGTGTGCTTAGTAAAGGATGCTTTTGTCACAATGCCAGAAGATAAAGTCAAGAATAAAGCAGGCATGGACTGGTTTCCAAAATCCTGATATACTAGTGGTCAAATGTATGTGAAGTAAAATGTGAATAGGAACAAAGTAAATATAAAAGCAGGAAGAGGGTACAGTGTTTACATAGCAAGTAATAAATGTTGTGATTTCTTTATTTTTGAGAGGTATTCCAAAAAAGGTTTGGACAAAATCTGAATGACAGAGTGGTGAGTGGTTAATAAGAGGAAAGAGAAATGCTCTAAATAATTTAGGCTGAGGTCAGAGTGTATTTCTAGGGTCTTCCCTACTCCAACCATAGGGCCACCAACAACTCAGTCAGCAGATTTCCTAAGTCCTTACTAAGGAGGTTTCATAAAACCAAAGCTCTACCCCAAACCTCTTGGAGTCATCAGAAATTAAAGCTAAAAGTGTCTCCCCACCCTTATGAAAATCAGGATAAAGTTGACTATAAAGACCACCACAACCACTTCCCCTCTTCCTATGCAGAATCATCTCAAATTAACTTCTCTGTCACTTCAGGGGTGAGAAGACTTCCATCAAAACCCCCCTGCAGTGGCTGGCCAACCAAAATCATCACAGTAGCCACAGGAAAGGAGAATGTCCAGCCCTGTCTGATTCCATATCAGCACTGGCCCTGAGACCACATGCATAAGATTTGGAAGGCCAAAGAAAAGAAGCAGTCTTAACACTCAGAAGGCCAGTGCAGATCCCAGGCCCAGATGCAGACTGCTAACATTGCCACCTATGTACTGGGGCAGCTGCAGCCCACCCCACCTTCCAACTCCACTGGATGTATTGCTTCAGTTTCTCTGAATCTGAGTCAGATACATGTGCAGCTCTATGGATGAGAGCACAAACTTCTTCAAATTGCTCCTATTGTCCATACTGGAAGTAGTGAGACAGACATGGGTTCCAGTTTCTCTTTGTTCTTTCCAACTTCACATCTAGTTCTTTGGCCTCACTCTTAGCTTCCCATTACCAGATACAATAGAATGGCCTTCCACAGATGTCCCCCAGCTCCCACAACCACATGAGGTATGAACCCTACAGTGGCCCCTGGTCCATGTTATTCACAGTGTTCAGCTTCTTTGGTTCTCTGCTCAAAATTTATGCCATAGGTTGTGATGATTGTGACATACTAGGGTCTTCAACCCCACAGATGTCAGCTCTGGGTTTTTTTTCCCTTAATAGTTATTAGATGGAGTTCAATAAAAGGAGAATTCTGATTATCTGAATTATTCACATTCATCTTTTTGTAGCCAATGTTGCTGGGCCTCTGATAGGGTGTTACACCTCTCTACTATACTGTGTCTGTAGATTATGCCCACTGAAGAGACCAGCAACCCTGAAGACGAAGAACCACATCAAAGTGCTGGACACATGGCACAGATATCTCAGCCCCACCTCAACAGCAAGCTTCCAGTTCACCTGCTGACCCTGAGGCCCAACTCTGAAATATACTCCATCCAAAAGCCCCACCAATGGTCACATGAGGCTAAAGTCTGAGGTCTTCCCTCTTACTCCTGGGTGTCAGTGGTGGCCCCAGTGGTCTGAGAAGGCCCAGATCCAAGAGCACAGGGGTTCTCCATGAATGACTTCTGAGTGTTCCCCTGATATGCTATTGTATCAGCTTATGAACACAGCCAGAAATCATGAGATTTGTTTCTACTTGTAAGGACCTATTTAGAAACTGTCCCTGCTCCCCTTCCCCCAGGGGATTTATAGGTAACAAAGGCCAGGTGGAGACATCTGATGGGGGGGGGGGATGCATACTGTCTCCCTGGTTACCAAGGAGTATGGGCCCCGCCCTTTTGGCGCCAATCCCAATCAAGGTGTAATAGGCTGGTTCAAATGTCTACTAGGGTATATTGTAACTCAATTGGTCACCTAGCCTCACTGGAGTTTCCTGTGTGTGTTACAATCTCATTGGCCACCTGTGCATGGCCAGACCTGACTGCATGGCGTTTGCCCTTAAAAACTAGTCTGTGAAGCGGAGAGGGGTCGCCCTCTCTTGTAAGAGGTGCGGTCCCGAACGTTGGGTTAGGTTCTTGATGCTTGGTGCAAAATAAAGCTTTGCTTGACCTTCGCTTTGTATCAATCTCTCTCCTTTAATCATGGACCCATTATTAGGGCATAACATATGGGGTCCGGGATTAAACGACGAGAACTGAGCCAGCATCAGAATTTCTGGCTAAAGCCTTGAGGTAAGATCTCACAGATTTTACTCTGTGGGATCTGCCGATTTCCAGGTGTTCTGTGAGATAGGTTGGTCTGTCTGGGTGGAGCTCCAAGTGGAGCCCACCATGGTGAAGCCAGACGCGGCCATGCTCCCCAGGGCTAGAGAGGATGCAGGGACACCCCTTCCCTCCACTGGTAGATCGCCAGGGCGTTCGAGTCCCCCTAGACAGTCAGGGGGTTCAAGTTCTCCTAGGCAGTCAAGGGGGTTTGAGTCCCCCAGGCGGTCACCTAGGCTGTCAGGGGGTTCGAGTCCCCCAGGTGGTCACCAGGGGTTCGAGTCCCCCTAGGTGGCCAGGGGGTTCGAGTCCCCCTGGATGGCCAGAAGATCAAAAAGTCCCCACCGGTGGCAGGTTCTGGGTAAGACCTGCTGGGCCTGCGGTTGTCTTTGTCTTGTCTCTTTGTTGTCTGCTGTGCTGTTTGTTGTGTTTGAAGGAATGGGGCAAACAGAGTAAGGGAACTCTTTGACTTTCAAATGGCTATAACTGGAGCCAACTGGGGTTAGTCTAACTTGAGACAGAGACTTTAAGGAATATTCCCAAGCAGCTGCTGAAACAACTTTGTTTGGGGGATATTCCTTGCCCTCTCTGGCCTGATGGAGACTGTCTAGCCCCTCTCCCTTGCTGGCAGGAAAGCATAGTGTGTGCTCCTCTCTTGGAGCTGATGAGCCCTGAAAGACCCCTCCCCTGGAAGATAGATAGGATAACTAACCGCTTGTTTGCTTTTCTGTGAACCGCTGGCTTTTAGGCGTAGATTAGGTTATTAATTGCGTGACTAATTGCTCTTTTGCCCTTCTGTAACTGTTTCGCTTATAGAATTAATAGAAGACGCCATGATGGCATTCCTACCTTCCCCCTTCTTGTTCCCCCTCCCTGCCTCTCTCCTCCCGCGCACGGGCCCTCAGAACCAATCAGCTTGTTCCCCCTTCCCGCCTCTCTCTTCCACGCGAGCGGGTCCCCAAAGCTAATCAGCAAACTCCACGAATGCCTTTTTCAAAAGTTCAAACTGTCCACCAACCAGTTGCACCCCACCCAAAACTTGTTTGTACCTGTCTATAAAAACCCGGCACCACCCCAGCCCGGTGTGCTCAGCTAGCAGGAGCTGCTGACCACCCGCAGGCGCGCGCTGACCACCCGCAGGCGCCTGCGTAACAATAAAGAACCTCTTGCTGATTGCATCCAGTGGCAGTGTTGGATTCTTGGGTAAGGGGATCCGCGGGTCTTTCATTTGGAGGTCCCACCGAGATCATCGGACTCCTGCCCACGGATCCAACTGACTCCCACCGGGAGGTAAGCTGGCCAGCATTTAACTTTTAATAACTGTGTCTTTGTCTCCTTTCTCACGTCCTTGTTTGTCTCTCGTCTTGTGAGGCCTCTGTTCTGCCTGTTCTGCAGGTAGCAGAATAGGACTGTACAACAGCGTGCGTTGTTGCTCTGTATTCTGTAGGCAGCTTGAGAAGGAGTTGACGAACTCGGACTTCTCCCCTGCCACCCTGGGGGACGCCCCAGGGATCTGTCCGCCACAGAGGAGCCTTTTGGTTCCCCTGGGCTGGTTCTGTCCGCCGCAGAGGAGCCTCATGGTTCCCCTGGGCTGGTTCTGTCCGCCGCAGAGGAGCCTCATGGTTCCCCTGGGCTGGTTCTGTCCGCCGCAGAGGAGCCTTGTGGTTCCCCTGGGCTGGTTCTGTCCACCACAGAGGAGCCTCTTGGTTCCCCTGGGCTGGTTCTGTCCGCCAAAGGGAGACCTCGTGGTTCCCCTGGGCCGGTTGAATTTGTATTTTCGGTTTTGTACCGAAATCGCGCAGCGTCCTTCTTGTTAATTGTTTTGTGTGTCTTGCTTATTGTCCTTGGTGTTTTCTTTGACTCCGAATGGAGGCCAACAATGTATGTCTTCATGCATGTCTCCATGTTATGTCTTTAAATGTGGATATATGTTCCTTGTACTGGTCATGAAGGTTACATTCTGTTTAAGGGGACTCTGGCTTTATTTCTCTCTGTTTCTCCTAATAGATGTGGGGGGCTTCTCCCTCACTCACTTCCCATGTAAATGGCTATTACTGGAGCCAACTGGGGTTGGTCTAACTCGAGACAGAGACTATAAGGAATATTCCCAAGCAGCTGCCGAAACTCTCTTTGTTTCGGGGAAGTTTCCTTGTGTTCTCTGGCCTGACTTGGACTGCCTAACCCCTCCCCCCTTGCTGGTGGGAAAGCATGGCGTCTGCTCCTCTGTTGGGGCTTATGAGCTCTGAAACCGGGAATCTTTTCTCTGCCTCCTGGCAGCACTTTGTTTCTTCTGTTTCCCCCTTACGTGTTTCTGTACCAACGTGTGTGCAGCCTGCATGACTGGCCTCTAGATCATGCACCACGGCTCCTTCTCTCTCCACTGTAAAGGAGCAAGAAGAGCACCCCTGGACCTAACACTCCCCACTCCAGATCTTCCCACGCATGTCTCAGGTAAACATTCAAAGTGGAGTGGGCCCAGGTGGAACATAAATCACTATTGGAACTAAGTTAAGTTTGTTGGTTTAATTAAGACCTGTCTTTTAAGTTATCAGCAGTAAATGTGAAACTTCAAAATTTACTGAAGGTCAAATAAGCTTGTGTTACTTGTTAAAATTTGTTAGCAAAGAAATGACGAAACTGATGGTTAATTGTCTATCTCAAAGTTCTAATGGGTAATTGCTGAAGTAGCTTTCAAAGTCTTTGGTAACCTGAAAGTTTTAAAGTTTTGCTTGGATGACAAATGGAATTGAATTGTGGACATCTAGGTCTTAACCAAACAGGATAAAATGCTAAGTCGTTAAGTACTGAATGTAGGTTTGTGCTTTTGACTTCTTACTGCAAAGAAACTAAGAGTATTTAAATCTGCTGGTAAACTTTTTTTCCACTTAACTGATTCATAAATTTGCCACCTGAAGAATTCTGTTGTAACAGTTCACAATTGGTTAATAACTAAAGGTGTTTCTAAGAATACAAAGTTCTGCTTAGTGTAGCTAAGACTGATGGAAATAAAAGGAAACTCTGTATGTAGGAAAATAGGAGATATGTAGGAAAGATTTAAGGAATGGGAATACATTTTGTTGAAGGTAAAGAAAGATAATTTTGTCCTAAATGAGATGGTTGTTTAGAAGGAAGTGGCTTGGGACAAAACCTGAATGCAAAGGAAAGTTGTAGAAGGTTTATGAAGGGAAATCTTCAGAAAAGGAATTTTATCTATGGTCAAGAAAGGATTAAGATTGAAATGAATGGATTTTAAAGGTACATTGGTACAAGACTGAAATTCTCTGTTTAAAAGGACAATGTTTTCTTAGATCAATTGATCTGCTGTTAAGAAAATGTAAATGGTTTTTTCTTTGCCTGCCCAGAAAAACGAGTTTCTATGTTCAGTTTTATCAGGTGTTTAACATCCCTAATTATATTTAGGCATGTGCTTTAAAACTTTCTAAGATTTTAGCAAATGTTGACAAGATTTAAATTGTAAATCTATTTAACTCAGGCTTTTCCTTGGTATGTGAAGTTGCTCATGAAGTACTACTGAACCAATGATAAACCTTGGGTTACATTTGGGAAAATGCTATAACTATTCTAGAGATTCTACGCACTTCCTAAAGTTTTAACGTTTTGAGAGATCATCGCTTGATACTGTAATTATGGAAAAGTTATGTATCACAGAAATAACCTGATTTCCTTGCAGCTAAATTGTAAACTCCCGTGTCTCTTTAGCTCTAACCATATCCATTCTGAGTTTTTGTCATTTATAATTGTTTTAATTCTCTTGTAAAATGAGTTTTATCTTCAAGGAGATTCCTATAAAGGACTTTTACAGATATTTGATATGCTTGAAAATCCTAAAACTGAAATGGGTAAGAATTTCCAAAACGGACTAAAGCCGCATTCACCAGAATTAGTAACATGGGACTAAATGAACTAAAAGATGATAATGTTATGTCTCTTAATGTTTTATCTTACTTTGAACATTGCTGGTTCTCTCTAATGTTTGCTCTTACAGACTAGGGATACTCCCTCCTAGTTATCTGTAACTTATAGAGATGTAAAAGTGCTCATTTGTAAAAGTGCTCAAGGCATTCACCTTCTCTCTCTATCTGAACCCTCTGAAACCAAAAGGTCTTAGTAAGTATTCTTTCTTCATGACAATCAGTCATTTGCATAAGTTCAATAAGAATCTGTTCTCCTTGTAACAGGACACCATTGGAAACTGGTTATTTTACCAAGGCTTTGACTGGGATGTCATATTTGAAAAGACTCAGATATGACCAGACAGCTTTAAGGAACTAAGGTTGACTTTATGAAACCTGGAGCCATAAAGCCCCTTGGGACTGTTGGCCTGATACCTTGCTTACAGAGTTCCCAGCAGCCCCACCAGGTGAGTAAAGAATGTCACTCCTTGGTAGGTGCAGTCTCGGGAAGAGGAATTCGCCCAAAGGCATTGCAGGCATGCCTCATGGCAAGTACAGGGCTTGGCTTCTGGCCTGGAGAGGCTACTAAAAGTTCAACCTAGAGATTCCTTATACAAAGTTCCAGCAAAGCAGATTCTAAAAGATCTATTGATCACACTCACTGTTCTTGCTGAGCTTATGTAAATAATTAGGCCAAGTTTGTTAAAACTGGACTTGTTTCACAAGTGAATTAGTCCTGATTTGGCTATCTCTGGAAATGAGGGTTATTTTAGAGAGAAAAATTGTTTTAGTAACACACCTTTATGAATGTTAAATTCTAGATTTGATTGTCTTTAAATGTTTACCTAAGCTAAACAATTTGAGATAAACTTCAGAGAAGTTGTACAATCGCTTCTTTAGTCAATCTTACTGTTTTGTGGGGATATTAGCAGACCCCACGGCACATGATGAAATAACTGGAATAATGAAATTGTCTAAAAGCCAGCATACCGCACTCCATAGGATTAGCTATGGACTTGTGGAAATAATGGATGACCCCACTTTCTTTATGAATGGATTGAATGATCCATGAGGGACTACCCTTATCTTTTGACAAGTTTTCTCCCACTTGACAATGATCCTCTGTAATCAGGATATTGTTAAGGCTGGACCACTCAAAGTTTGTCTTATTGGTTTCATCCCTTTTTCATATTTATCCTAGAGGCCACCTCTGTTGAGGTGCAATTGCAAACAGATGCTTTAGCTAAGCATGGAACAGCCCTCCTATAAAGGAGCCTCAAAGCTCACTATGGAACAGTCCCTGACTGTAATGACTTCACATCAGGTCCAGATTTGTCTTAGAAGCCAAAGGCCACCAATGGATGATGGAGGCCAACTTATTAAATACTGGGCTACATTAACAGATATGCCAGAAATAAAACTTGTCAAACTTTAAACCTAGTTACCTGTATGCCTGAACCTGACCACTGTACTTCTTTCTCTATAGAGCAAAAATGTTCAAAAGTTATTGATATTGCTTACTCTATTTGTCCAGATTTAAGATGCCCCTGTTAAAAATATGAATGACAGTTGGTTTTCTGATGACAGTAGTTTTCATAGAAAAAAATAAGAAAAGCTAGGTGTGCCATAGTGCTCACTAGCACTTTGCAATTGCCAAAGCCTAAGAATTAACATTTATACTGACTCCAAATATGCTTTCCTGGTACTACATGCCCATGGAGCTATTTGGAAGGAAAGGGGATTGCTATCAAGCCATAACTCCCCAATCCAATATGGGCCTAAGTTCCCAAACCCTCCTCATCGCTATACTAAGGATGGCATATATCAAATCTGGGATACACATCTGTGTCTTACATGATTGGACAGCTCAGTCAGAAGGCAGTTTTATGCTGGGAACAAGAATCATACGAGTGGTACTTGGGCAAATAACACATGATGTCTAGGATGGCTCACTAGAAATGTGTTCCCAAGTAATAGTACTCCAGGCTACTGACCGGTTTGCTACTGATTGGGCAAGGTGACCTGGCATCAGATGGCCAGCTCCAAACGGAACCCACTGGATATGTGGAACCAACCTGCGGCCCTGGCTTCCTCCCGGGTGGATAGGTCGCTGTACTTTAGGATTTGCCTGGATTCATGGGCGCATTACTAAAACCATCACAACTCCAGCTAATCTCCCCAACTTGAAACAAAGATGGACACGATTTGTTTTTAAATGGTGTGATCACTTAGCATCCATCTTTGTTGCATCTGCGGGACTAGAGGATGTCATGTGGCATGTAGAAGCCCTTAATAAATATACTACAAAGGCACTCAATGATTCACTAAATGGCATCTCCCTACTTAATACCGAAGTGTCACAGACACGCAGGGAAGTCCTACAAAATAGGATGGCTTTAGATGTCCTTACAGCAGCCCAGGGTGGCACATGTGCAATCATCAAAACAGAATGTTGCGTATACATCCCAGAGTATCACAAAAATGTCACAGGAATAATAAAGGATATGAACACCCAGATTAAGGCCCTACAAGATCCTTCTCTCTCAGTAAATGGTTAAGTTCCTAATTTGAAGGAGGACTATGGCCGAATCTCTTTTTCGGGCTTCTTATTCTTATCGCCTTATTAATCTTAATATGTTGCTTTGTTCAATGTTTCTCTACTTGGTGCCGAGACTCCATTGCTACAATGACTTCGCCACGACAGACGATCCTTGTCGCGCGCAAGGACGCCTCTTCACTGTCAGCACTGGATTCAGCTGCCTCCACCTTTGTAACTCCCTTATACGTTCCTTCCCTGATCAATATTGACCCGAGCAGGTAGGGACAGCTCTATGCCCCTATTCAGCACGAAGAAGTTACAGAAGATGAGACCTTCCACCTTCAACCCCCTTAAAGATTTCAGGGTCAAGATTGTTCAGGGGGAAATGAAGGAGCAGGAGGCTGGCTGAGGAGAAAGCAAAAGCTGGCGCCTTGCACCCCACTTAGAGCAGGAACAAGACGAATGGATATAAGATTCTATCCATGATAAAGAAAAAAAGGGGAATGAAAGACCCCTCCCCTGGAAGATAGATAGGATAACTAACCGCTTGTTTGCTTTTCTGTGAACCGCTGGCTTTTAGGCGTAGACTAGGTTATTAATTGCGTGACTAATTGCTCTTTTGCCCTTCTGTAACTGTTTCGCTTATAGAATTAATAGAAGACGCCATGATGGCATTCCTACCTTCCCCCTTCTTGTTCCCCCTCCCTGCCTCTCTCCTCCCGCGCACGGGCCCTCAGAACCAATCAGCTTGTTCCCCCTTCCCGCCTCTCTCTTCCACGCGAGCGGGTCCCCAAAGCTAATCAGCAAACTCCACGAATGCCTTTTTCAAAAGTTCAAACTGTCCACCAACCAGTTGCACCCCACCCAAAACTTGTTTGTACCTGTCTATAAAAACCCGGCACCACCCCAGTCCGGTGTGCTCAGCTAGCAGGAGCTGCTGACCACCCGCAGGCGCGCGCTGACCACCCGCAGGCGCCTGCGTAACAATAAAGAACCTCTTGCTAATTGCATCCAGTGGCAGTGTTGGATTCTTGGGTAAGGGGATCCGCGGGTCTTTCAGCCCTAGAACTGGGAACCCTTTCGCTGCCTTCTGGTGGCACTTTGTTCTGTTCTTCACTATCGGGAAACAAGAAGAGCTCCCCTGGACCTAACACCCTCACTCCAGATCTTCCCACCCGGGTCTCAGGTAAACATTCGAAGTAGAGTGGGCCCAGGTGGAACGTAAATCAGTATTGGAACTAAATTAAGCTTGTTGGGTTAATTAGGATAAACATGTCTTTTGAGTTAACAATAGTAAATGTGAAACTTCAGAGTTTTTACTTAAGGTAAAAAAAAAAAAAACCGGGTTAAAATCTGTGTTGAAATCTGTTAGCAAAGAAATGACTAAACTGATGGTGGTCTGTCTCAGAGTTTCAATGGTTAATTGTTCAAGTAGCTTTCAAAGTCTTTGCTAACCTGAAACTTCAACCAAATGGGATAAAATGCTAGAGCGCTAGTTGTTGGAACTAGATTTGTGCTTTTGAAATCTGTTGGTATACATGTTTTGTTCTTAACTAATTGATAAATTTGCCATCTAAAGAATTCTGTTGTAACAGTTCACAATTGGTTTATACTTAGTCTTCAGTGGAGGGTAAGGTATTTCTAAAAGTACAAAATTCTGCTAATTGTAATTAAGACTGATGGAAATAAGGAAAACAACTCTGTAGAAAAGTAGGAAATAGGTAAAAAGGAGAGAAAATTACCAGATGCCTGATCCTGTTTGAATAAGAAAGAAAAACAGGCCTGGGGCCACTGTTTGAGCTAGATCCATTCCTACAGAATGGAAGGGGAGACCTGGTGGGGGGAGGTGTCCAACCTGTCTGAATCTGAAGAGTGCCTGACTGTGTGAATGTGTCTGTATGGCTCCACCGCTTCGGCTACAGAGTCTGAGTGGGCTGCACCCTGAGTCTTGCGGGGCGTCATATGGCATAAGGGTCATCTACTCCATGGAGTAGCCTGGTCTGGGGTTTATACAGACAGACCTTAGCTAAGATGTTCCTAAGTTCCCGTGAGGCATGCAAGCAGGACAGCATCTGAAAGATCCCCCTCCCTTTGTCTGCAACATCATTGATGTTGGGAGGGATGATTGATGATGGGAGGGAAACCCAGAAAACTCACACTTAAAAGTAAAGGATGCACACTTAAAAATAAAAAAAGGGAAAGACACTGGTATAGAAAAGCTGGGTGTCTCTGTTTAAAAGGCCAAAGTTTTCTTTGGTTAATTAAAATGTAAATGGTTTTCTCTTTCTCTCTTCTCTTTTCTCTGCCTAGAGTTGTAAATGAGATCTCTTTGGCTCATAAGGCTTCCTTGATATGCTAAGTTACTGATAAACCTTGGGTTGCATTTGGGTAAATGCCATCATTATTCTAGAGGTTCTATACATTTCCTAAAATTTTAATGTCTTGATAAGGGTCATCACTTGATATTTAACTATATCTGTTCTGAGTTTTTTCATTTGTAATTGTTTTAGTTCTCTTGTAAGATGAGTTCCGCCTTAAAGAAAATTCATACGGGAAGACTTTCAGGACAAATACAGGTCTTTGATATGTTAAAATCCTGGGAACTGAAATGGGTAAAGATTTACAGAAGTAAGGGCTACATTCAGACTAAACCAGAATTAGTAACATGGGACTCGATAAACTGAAAGGTTGTATTGTTGTGTCTCTTCATGTTTTAGGAACATTACTAGTTCTGTAATGTTTGCTCCTTTAGATTAGGGAAACTTTTTCTTAAGTTACCTGTAACTTATAGAGATGTAAAGGTGTTTATTTGTAAACGAATCAAGGCATTCAACTTTTCTCTCTATCTGAACCCTCTGAAACCAAAAGGGCTCAATAAGTTCTTCCTTGACAATCTGTCATTTGCATAAGTTCAATAAGAATCTGTTATCCTGGGCGCCTGGGTGGCTCAGTAGTTAAGCCGCTGCCTTCGGCTCAGGTCATGATCTCAGGGTCCTGGGATCGAGGCCCGCATCGGGCTCTCTGCTCAGCAGGGAGCCTGCTTCCTCCTCTCTCTCTCTCTGCCTGCCTCTCTGCCTACTTGTGATTTCTCTCTGTTAAATAAATAAATCTTTAAAAAAAAAAAAAGAATCTGTTATCCTTGTAACAGCACTGCATTAGACACTAGTTATTTTATCAAGGCTTTGACTGGAACGTCATATTTGAAAAGGCTCAGATATGACCAGCTTGAAGGAACTAAGGTTGACTTTGTAAAACCTGGAGCTGTAAAGCCCTTTGGAACTGTTGGCCTGATACCCTGCTTACAGTTCCCAGCAGCCTCACCAGGTGAGTAAAGAATGTCACTCCCTGGTAGGAGCAGGAGCCACAAAATACTTTGGGTACCTCAGGGAGAGAAATTTGCCCAAATCAACAGGTATTGCAGGCATGTCTGATGGCAAGTACATGGCTTGGCTTCTGGCCCAGAGAGGCTACTAAAAATTCAACCTAGAGATTCCTTATAAAAAGTTCCAGCAAATCAGATTCTAAAAGATCTATGTGATCACACTCACTGTTCTTGCTGAACTTATGTAAATAATTAGGCCAAGTTTGTTAAAACTGGACTTGTTTTTCAAACAAGTTTGTCCTGATTTGGCTATCTCTGGAAGTGGTTATTTTAGAGAAAAAAATTATGTTTTAATAACATGGCTTTATGGGTGTTAAATGTTTGTTTACCTAAGCTAGACAACTTAAAGTAAATTTCAGAAAAGTTGGACGATAACTCGTGTAGGCAATCTTGCCTTTGCCAGTCAGTCAGCCCCAGATATAAGGAAGAAACTTCAGAAAATTGAGGAATTTGAAAGGAAGAATCTGACTGAGTTAGTGGGAATAGTAGAAATAGCCGCTGAGGACTATGGGTCTTGCTTGCAGGGGATGAGAACTCTCTTACAGACTTTGCAGGAAAAAGGTATTGGATGTCAGCAATGAAAACACAGCTTTGTAAGAGCCCTACCACTTACTTAGGCTTTGGTCTCCATGAGGGAGCTTCTTGGGACGTTGGGATACTGCAGGCTGTGGATTCCCTGGTTGGTGGATATGGCATGACCTCTACAAACTGACTAAGGGAGGACTCACTATGGTAGAGTGGACTAAATTAGACTATAAAGGAGATTGGACTAAGACTAGAAGAAAATTAGTAAGCCAAATACATCAGGGCACTCATTTGGGGACACACAAGTTTAAAGAGCTTATGGGCAAGCAGTTCTAGGTTTCTAAATTAGGGCATATGGCTCAAGATATGGTTGATAGATGTGTTCAATGTCAGGCGGTAAATGCGGAAAGAACTAGAATGGGAAGAAGAAAAAGAGAAAGAGGTTGCTATAGCAGAAATGACTGCTCAGTCCGTACTCCAGTCTCTGTAGGCATTACAGTCTGTCTTAAAAGAGCCCATACAGGGATCCGGGCTGCCCACGCTGGGACAGAATTGGAGGTGGAGCCACATCCTTGCAAACCCAGGGACTTAGTTTGGATGCGCTGCTGTCAAGTGGGAGGCTTGGAGTCTCCCTGGAAGGGACCATTTACTATCATTCTGACCACCCCCATGGCAATAAAAGTAGACAGCGTCAGGACCTGGATTCATGTGGGTCAAATGAGCCGAGGACGAGAACGCCCCCCAGAGGAGGATGCCACTGCCAATGGACCCTACCAATCTTGGACTAAAACTAAGGCTCGAAAAACAATTGAGTTCATTAAATTCATTGTTGGCCCTGTTGTTAAGATGTAGGTGGGAGGTATAAGCAATTATGAATTAAAAAGGTGGGGCTTAACCTACTGTTTCTGATAAAAGGAGAAGGGGGCTCTGTATAACCTTAGTAGAGAAATACTGTTTCTGGGTAAATCACACTGGATTAATTAAAACAGTCTAGCAGCCGTTAAAAGGAGCGTATAGAACTGGCTAAAAAGTCAAAGATTTGACTTGTCTCCAAAGAAAAGGGGGGAATGTAAGGACCTATTTAGAAACTGTCCCTGCTCCCCTTCCCCCAGGGGATTTACAGGTAATAAAGCCCAGATACAAAGGTGGGTCAGGCCAGGTGGAGACATCCGACCAGTGGGGGGATGCATACTGTCTCCCTGGTTACCAAGGAGTATGGGCCCCGCCCTTTGGGAGCCCTTTTGGCACCAATCCCAATCAAGGTATAATAGGCTGGTTCAAATGTCTACTAGGGTATATTGTAACTCAATTGGTCACCTAGCCTCACTGGAGTTTCCTGTGTGTGTTACAATCTCATTGGCCACCTGTGCGTGGCCAGACCTGTCCGTATGGCCTTAGCCCTTAAAAGCTAGTCTGTGAAGCGGAGAGGGGTCAACCTCTCTTGTAAGAGATGCGGCCCCAAACGTTCAGTTAGGTTCTTGATGCTTGGTGCAAAATAAAGCTTTGCTTGACCTTCGCTTTGTATCAGTCTCACTCCTTTAATCATGGACCCATTATTAGGGCATAACACTACTGTTTCCTGTTCATTGGGTTATCAGCTAGCTTTAGCTGAACCCCAAGCTGCCCCTGAATTTAGTGGTTTAAAGATTATATATTTATTCATTTATTTGAGAAAGAGAGCAAAAGCACAAACAACTGGGAGGAGCAGAGAGAGGGACAAGCAGACTCCATGCTGAGCATGGAGCCAAACATGGGGCTCAATCTCAAGACCCTGAGCTGAAATCAAGAGTTGGATGCTTAACTGACTGAGCCATCCAGGCACCCCAAATTTAGTGACCTAAAAAAATAACCGTTTTCTCTTTTGGCTCAACTTTCTATGAGCTGGCAATTTGGGCTAGGCTCAGCTGAGTAGTTCTTCCTTCAGTTTTTTTTTTTTTTTTTTTTTTTTATGTTCAATTAGCCAACATATAGTATATCATTAGTTTTTGTTTCATTAGTTGCATATAACACCCAGTGCTCATAACAACATGTGCCTCCTTAATACCCATCACTCATACCCATCACTCACTTACCCCATTCCCCATCCCCTCCCCTCTGTAACCCCCAACTCGTTTCCCAGAATCCAGAGTCTCTCATGGTTGTCTCCCTCTCTGATTTCTTCCCATTCAGTTTTTCCTTCCTTCCCCTACGGTTCTCTATGCTGTACCTTATATTCCACATTTGAGTGAAACCGTATGATAATTGTCTTTCTCTGCTTGACTTATTTCACTCAGCATAATCCTCTCTAGTTCCATCCATATCAATGCAAATAGAGGTATTCATTCTTTCTGATGGCTGAGTCGTATTCCATTGTATATATGAATCACATCTTCTTTATCCATTCATCTGTCGAAGGACATCTCAGCTCCTGGTACTTCATCAAGATAAAAAGCTTCTTCAGGAAGCTTTCTGCAAGAAAATAGTCAATAAAATTAAAAGGCAACCCATGGAATGGGAAAAGACATTTGCAAATGACATTACAGATAAAAGGCTGTTATCCAATATTTATAAAGAGCTATCAAACCCAACATTCAAAAATAATAATAATAATCCAGTCAAGAAATGGACAGAAGATATGAACAGACATTTCTCCAAAGAAGATATACAAATGTCTAACAGATATATGGAAAAATGTTCAACATCATTAGCCATAAGGTAAATTCAAATCAAAACCACACTGATTTATCACCTTACACCAATTAGAAAGGTAAAAATTAACAATACAGTAAATAACAAATGTTGGCAAGGATGCCAAGGAGAGCCCTTGATAAAAGAAAGGGGAAACACTTTTACACTCTTGGTGAGAATGCAAGCTGGTACAGCCATTCTGGAAAACAGTATGGAGGTTTCTCAAGACATTAAAAATAGAGCTACCTTATAACCCAGCAATTTCACCACTATTTTCCCCAAAGATACAGTTGTACTAAAAAGACCCAGCAATTGCACTACTAGATATATACCCCAATGATACAGATGTAGTGAAAAGAAGGGGCACATGCTCCCCAGTGTTCTTCTATCAGCTTTGACTAGCATCATTTATGTATCTGAAGTCTGCTGCCAGTCACCTTGGGTGTCCTGCCTCTGGAAGCAGGGTGGCTCTTTTGGCTATTGGGAGTGACAGAGCCACACTGTGTCTCTTTGTTCAACAGGCTGGGCTAGCATCCTCACATGGTGGAAACGATAGGGGTCCAAAGAACAGCAAAAGAAAGCAAGTCCCAATATACATCACTCTTTAAATCATATTATATTTGGTGTTATCCCAATGGCCCAAACAACTGACATGATCAAACCAGGGAAACTGGAGTACTGGACCACCCTGGGTTGAGGATATAAAGGACCATGAAAAATCAAAGCCATTTCTTCACCAACCCATAGTAGGTTATCATTCCTCCCACTACATCAAAACCCCTACAGTCACTCTTTAGTCTACATCACCCATGGCTAACCAGCCTCCCAATATTCATTATCCTCTTCCACTCTTCTCCCCACAATTATGCTACAATGTCAGAAAATGTCAATCTGATCCAATTTTTGCACTTTTCTAGATAAAACCCAAATAATTTAGCAAAACATACTGAATTTTACATCATGCCCTGATCAAACTTTTAAGTATAAACCATAGCCTCCTCTCCTATTGCCCCCAACACAGACACGTGCTCATTCACACACACACACACACACCCCACAGATCACACATGCACAAGTCACACATCATGCACACACACATGCAAATGCTCACACACTCATGCACATGACACTAGGTATCCCATCACACTGAGCTGTTTCCTGTGACCCACTCTGCCCCTCAGCATGGCTTGAGTCCAGGTCATCTGACAGGTGACCTCCCAACAACCAACCAACATGTAAACCAAATGAGACAGCCTGAGTCAGTCCATAGTTAAAGTTGTACTAGAGTTTAGTTCCTTTGTTATGTTTAGATTTTTAAAAATACAAATGAAGTTATGTGTTCTTCTATATCCTTCTATATTCCTCTACACCTTACTAACCTATAGGACCACTAATCTGTACAAAATGCCAATGAACTGAGCAGAAATTAAAATTCCTACTTTTGAAAGAAAAAAAGCACATGGTTGAATAAGAACTCTTTCCAAAATGTGTACTTTCTGATGCAGACATGTTGGACAAAATATGCAAGTTCCATTTCACCCAACCAACATATGTGGTCCACCACAGGGTGGCAATAGTGCCCTGACAGAGTGATCAACATAGAAGATCAGAGGAATACTGAAAACACACCTTGCTGTCTTCCTGGTTTGGCCTAGGACTTACCTGAAAGGATTAGAGATTTGATAGGATCAAATCTTCATTTACAAAAATGAAACTATTAGTTCTAGAGTAAATAAATTTCACATATATCATTGAGGGAGATTAAGGATTCAATTTACTGATACATCAAGACTTGACACCAAGGAAATTGATGCTATGCTAGAAAGTTACCCAGTAGTAGCTCTGATATATTTCAGAAAAGGATGCAGGAACTCTATGATTTACAGCAAGAAATGAAAGGTTTGGGTTGAAAGTCCATTAGGATATAGTCGACACAGCTGGGCAAATCCTCAATTCCAATTTCCATGTAATTTTATTATTAAGATTTAAAAACATGCAGCAAACTGAATGATATAATTTTAGCTTAGAAAACATAATATCCTGGAGCAGCTGCAGTCCATTAAGCATCTGACAATTGATTTCTACTCAGGTCCTATTCTCAGGGTTGTGGAACTGAGCTGCAGCATCAGGCTCTTTACTCAGCAAAGAGTCTGCTTGAGATTCACTCTCCCTCACCCTCTACCCTTCCACCTGGCTTGCTCTCTCTCTTTCTCTCTCTCAAGTAAATAAATTAATGTTTAAAAAAAAAGAAAAAATATTTTTCTAAGAAGTATGAGGAAAAAGAATAAATACATTAACAATAATAAATAGCCATAAACAGAACAAGGGATCACTTTTCCTGAGCTGAAAGTGTATGCCTCCCTTCCTGGATGGCACCAGCTAGAACTAAGTGACATTGTCAGTGGCCCCTTCATGAGGTCCACTCTAAAGGCTTCAGTATCCCTTGGACATCTTGCAAAATATAGAAGGCAGTGTAGTTAAGCGCAGACTTGTTCAGAGGATAGTTGATGTCTCATGGTATCTTTTAGAAAGAAGGAGGAGTCCATTCAGAGAGGATCATAAAGAAGAAGGAGGGTCAAATTTGAGTGGAAATGCAGGACTGAGTACACCACAGTGATAGTATGTCATGGTGGACAGGAGGGACAATTGATGTGCTAGTGTCTAAAGGGAAAGAACACTGCTGAGTAAGAAAGGCAGGCAAGCAGGAGGCAAGGGATGAGCGACATGTAGAATGGTTGCCCTGGAAGGGAAAGTTCACAAAGACCAGAGCCAAGTTCACCAGGGATAAGTCATGGACAGGATCTGAGGTCTGACAGGTTTTGCTGTGTCAACCCTGGAGAACTAGTTACTGGATCATAGAATGTGAAGCAAATGTGGCCATCATCCCCCAAACCTTTGACCTAGCAGAACCTAAATTCTTTGTCACTTGGACCTGCCTCCATTCCCTTTCCCAGAAACCCCTCTGGCAGTGGCCCTCCATTTCTACTCCTGGCATTAGAAGTGAGCCCCATCCTTCTGGGTGGTATTGGGAAGGTTGACTCTGGTCTTCTCCAATCCTTCTCCCCACTTCACCAACAAAGTGAATCTTCTTAAATTTCTACCTCAGTGAGGTATCTTTCTTTCCCCAAATCTTCAATTGTTTCTAATGCCTTCTCAATTTGGCCCAAACCCTCATGACTATCATTGAAAGGCTGCATGACTTTGTGACAGTCAATACGCTGCCTTGTTCTCACTTCTACTCATACTCCAAAAATTCCAATCTACATGTCCTCCTCCCCATCCTTGTCTCTGCAGCTTTTCCCTGCCATCTTAGTCCCCATACCAAGGCCTTCCTCACTACACGAGCCAAAACAATCCCTCACTTTTTAATACCCAAAGCACTGTTTGGATCACGATCACGAGTTTTCTACCCTGTTTTTTTTCAATACACAGATAGTATGTGCATACCATTTTTCCAGACTATAAAACTCGGGATAGCAAAGGCAGATGCATATAAATCAGTCTCCTAAAGTCAAGTAAACATTTCCCTCCAGAAAGACTTCCAGCATTCTCATATCTCTGTGCCTATTGGGGTACCGTGATCTGCTTACATATTTTCTCTAGAAGTCGAGTCTTCTATTCAGTTTGTATGACTCTTTCTTGCAATGATGCATCATAAGGCTGACCAGCAGTGTGATCTGAGTCTACAGAAAAGCAGCTGTTCCAGTAGAAGGAGGAAGTTCTGGATAGATGTGGGATGTGGTTTGTTTGGTGTATCTGTTCTGGAATGGATACAGAGGCACTTTTCTCACGGGGTACCCCTCTTTCCCCAGGGTCACTTTGTGGGTGGGATTTCAGGATGACACAGAAGCACAAGCAAGCATGTCTGCATCAAGGGAGGTGGGCTTATTTGGGCTGATTGGAATGAAGATATTCCCAAGTCCCTTGGAGCTTGACCAATGGCTATGTTCAATTTGCTATAAAAGTTCACCTCACTCTACCAATGAAATAGTACAGGAGTTAGTAGAGCTCAGATTATAGTAAAAAGAGAGTCAGTGAGGAGTGAGAGAAAGTTTTCCATTATCTCATTTGTCCTGTGCACTCAACATACACTTTTCTAATCATTCTACTCACATAACATATGCATAAATCATACTCATCACCAGCTTTGTCTTAGGCAGCATTGTGTCCTCAATGGCAAATCATGCCAATGGTATAGGGTCTTGCATATAGAAAGTAGTCAGCAGGTAAGCGTTGAGTGATAATCCATGATTCACCTAAAGCATGTTCTGAATGATTAGGAAAATAGCAACACTTCATAAACTTCAAAGGCCACAACTGACTCAGTCCTTGTCCACAATAGTTAGGCCATGTGGGGACATGTGAGAGAAGAAAGATCATTAAGTCTGAAATTGGTTTTATATTTCTCTTGCTTACCCCTTAAAACATTAGAGTGCAAACCAAAACAAATGATGATAATCAGGGACAAATCAGCAGCTTTAGTGGACTCTGGATAGCTGCTAATACTACAAGAGCTCCCACAAAATTGTAAAACTTCCATTCATGGGCTAGCGGGTTTCACAGAAATATATGGGTGTATCCACCTATTTCACTGTGAACCTAAACAGTGGTAGACCCTAAGACCCCAGACCCTGGCAAAGCTGTTGAAAATTTGCGATGCAGCACCATGGTTGTGCAATGATTTTGTTCCCTGTTGACTCACTTCCAAGCAAGTATGACAAAAAAAGTTAGCCCTCCAAGACGCATCACAACTAATACCTCAGAATTCAAATCAGGAGGATGCCCTTTGGTCAATCCAGAATCATCTCACTTGCCTATCTGTGAGAGGAGAAGATGAAGGTGTTTGAATGAGAGTTCTCAGGTCTTTAGAGCAAGGAACTCACTGGTTCCTGATGGACACCATCTGCAAGTTCTCAGTGCAAGTTCCCTGCACTGAGAATTAGTGATGTCTCAGGCACCCACCATGCATGGCTGTTTGTGTCTATTTATGACATTTCCCCCACTGCTATGAAACATTCACCATTACACAGAATCTGAGAAGGAATCAAAGACAAAGGATGATCATAATTCTACTTAGATTGTTATTGTTTGAAAGCAAATGAGACCTTGGACAAAATGACAGGGGGGAAAAGTGTGGAAGAAATGGAATGAGCATATATCCTTCAATGATGTTGTCACAGTGTATGATCCACTTCCCTTTTTTGAGACAAGAGCCCACTTTACCTGATAGTAAGGACATCTCTTTTTAAAGAAATCTTGTCACAAAATAATAGGAAATAAAGGGCTTTGTTGATAAGTAGTAATGCTGACCTGCACTATTTGATGTGACACCAAGAGCCACATGTGGCTATTTAAATTTAAGTCAATTAAAATTGAAACAAATTAAAAATCGATCCCCAGCTGCACTAGCATCATTTCAAGTCCTCTGGTGTTGTTCATTGTATAAAGGTCAGCCATGTCTACTCATCAAGAAGCAGATGTATATTACAAGCAGGTCATGCAGCTACTGATGGAGAGTCAGAAATTTAGGCTTTTGAATGTGAGTGATGCCTGCATGCTGTAAGCACCCAATAAACTGCTGTTTTTTAAATTTCATTTAATCATGTATTTATTATTAAGTATCTATTGTGTGCAAAACAGTGTTCTGGGTGCCAAAGTATAGCAGGGAATAAAGAACAAACCCCTGCCTTCATGAAGTTCACATTCTACCAGGGAAAGGCTGCCAATAAACAGCATCAGTAAGAATATTCAGTATGTTGCTAGAAAGTGATAACTAATGTGGGAAAAGGAAAGCAGGAGGGAGGGTGGGTATCCTGGGAGTGCGGATGCCATATAGAGGTAAAGAAGCAAAACTAGAGAACCAGCTGATACAATAGGGAAGCAAAGGATAGGGAGCAAACTAGAAGGCAGTAACTAATCTCCCCCTAGAAGGGGAGATTAGAGGAAGCTAAAAAAGGGACTATGTGTATCTGAGGCAATAGAATTCCTTGCAGAGGGAACAGCAAGTGCAAGGCCCTGGGCTACATCCTGGCCTGATTCAGGGACAGCAAGAAGGAGGTAGTATGGCTGAGGGGGAGGGGGTAAAGAGGAGGTTGGAGACAAGTAAGGGAGGGAGAAGAAAAAGGCAAATAGAAGCCCTGAAGGCTACTATAAGAGGTTTTTTTGTTTGTTTGTTTAATGTTTGGGTTGTACAAGATGATGACTTGATATACATATAAACAGTGAGTTATTAGAAAGTCAAGCTCATTATTATACCCACCACCTCACATAGTTACCATTTGTGTGTGTGATGAGATCTACTTTCTTACTGAATTTCCATCATACGATGCAGTATTAATAGCTATAGTCATTGTGTTGTAAATTAGATCTATAGTATTCACATACCTGGAGTTTTGTATCCTTTGACCCAAGCCCTAGTAACCACCATTCTATTCTTTGTTTCTATGAATTTTATGAATGTTTTTAGATTCCATGCATAACTGAGATCATGCATTTTTTTTAAATGTTAGTCACCATACAGTACATCATTCTTGTTGTATCTGGCTTATTTCACTTAACATAATGTCCTCCAGATTTATTCATGTTGTCACAAATTGCAGGACCTCCTTTATTAAAGTTGAATCATATTTCTGTGTGTGTGTGTGTGTGTGTGTGTGTGTGTCACATTTTCTTTATCTGTTTACCCCTCAGTGAACACTTAGGTTGTTTCCATATCTTGGCCAATGTGCACAATGCTGTAGTGAACATATAGTGGGAGAGAGGTGACTCCAAATGCCTTAGCCAGAACAACCAGAAGGACAGAGTTGTGTTTAACAGAGATGAAGAAGGCCAGAGAAAGAATAGGTTGTGGGAGGGGGCAGGGGAAGTAGGGCTCTGTTTTGGATGTGTCACACTGGAAATATTCCACTACACACACAAATGGAAATGTTGAATAAGCAGTTTGATGTCTACAGTTAAGGAGTTAAAACTCAAGAAATTGGGATCATCATCATCACTGCATAGATTTCTTGAAAGCATGAGACTAAGTGAGGCCACCATGAGAGTGGAAGAAGGAAAAGAGGTCCAGGCAGTGAGTCCCTGCAAGCCAAGGTCAGAAACTGAGAATTGAAAAGAAATAAAAGAAACAAATGAAGAGAGATCAAAGAGATAGAAGAAACTCCAGCAGAATGTGGTGTGTTTGGAGCCAAGTGAGGGTGATAGTTCAATAGTCAACTGTATCTGATGCTTCTGGTGAGTCAGGATTAAAACGGAGAACAGACTCTTGGGTTTAGCAGCACAAATGTCACATTGACCTTGACAGTAACAGTCTCTGTTGGAAGGTGGACTGAAACCTGAATGGAAGAAATTCAAGAGAAAATGGATAAAGAGATGAACTTAAGTTGTCCTATCATTAGCTAAACCCCAGAATCAGGATGCATAGCACAATCCTGACTCTATGGCTTACTAACTTGTAACTCTGGCAAAGAGCTTCTGTCTCTGAATTTATTCATCTGTGAAGTGGAGATAATAATAAAAACTAAAGTTGTGAGGATTAAATAAGCTGACAAATGCCAAGTGCTTAGAAAAATGTTTGACTCACAGGAGTTGCTCAACAATGTCATTAACAATTTATTTTTGTGACATTATTAGTATTCATGGCACAGATCACCGTATGTGATATGTGCTCCTGATTGCTTAATGCCTGATGAGGACAGAAATCAGGTCCATTTGGGACATAATTTCAATCAAATTTATCCAAACGAGGCAGATAAATAGCTATTTTTTTAGAACCTCATCTCTATATTATTCACACTATGCAAGGTCATAAGGATATTTCAAAGTCTGGGCCTCAGACATTGTCACTGAAGGTGTGAAGCTGAATGCAGAGCCATTCTCAGCTATACATATTCTCAGTATGAGCCATGGGCTGTGTCAGGACAACATGAGCCCTATGCATATCTGTGGAGACATTACCTGTGCACCCACAACACTTACTCTCAGTTTAACCTAAAAAAAAAAAAAAAAAAAAAAAAGTTTGTCACTGTTCTTCAGGAGAAATGGAAGCTTCTTTCCAAGTAACTTCAACCTGATTCTTTTGTAGCAAATCTCCTCTGGTTCATCAACAATTGGAAACATAGCCTGTGCTTCATGCTTGTTTTCTCTGTTAGTCCTGCAAGCCCAAGGTTGGGGGAGGCACCAAGAAATCAACATTAAGAGGGATCTATCAGAGGAAATACCAGGGCAGGGGTCAGACACATTTTCCAGGTTGGAGATGGCACCATCAGCTTTTTTGCTGAACATCCTTGCCTCTCCCCATCAGAAATATGAGAAGCATGGGGAATAAAAAAATTTATCCCCAAGGACAATGCACAGTAGACTGAATGGTGAAGCTGCTAATGGCTTAACACAAATTAAATGACACCAGAGAAGAGAAAAAAAAGTTACATGAGCATTTGAAATATTGCCTTAAGCTGCCAGATGGCCAAGAAATCCAGATAATAAGCACTGGAATGTTGACTATTTAGTAGCTGGGCTAAGCTAGCTCTGCCAAATCAAAAAGCCCATGTTGCTTATGGAAAAGAAGCCGGGAAAACCCAGGCTGCCTGCAAATGTGGACCCCTAGTACCTATGTACTAGTTTCCTCTCCAGAAATTAAACTAACTTACCAATGATCACATTATGATACAAAATGCTGAGCCACATGTCAATCTATGAGCAGATGCTGGCCCTGAAACACAGGTTCAGACCATAGATGAACGAGGAAAACAGCCCCACCCCCAACCTTCCCATCTCTTATCACAAGAAATTAAGTTATAGATGCTTCCTGATTGGGGTGAAGAGAACATGAATGCTGTAGTTTAATGTTTGACTGAAGAACCAGAAGCATGGGCCACATCTCTTACTCTTGCCAGAAGAACCCAACTCCAATTGCCATGTTGCTGATGCTACCCTGTGTGAGGTATTCCAAACACAATCCCCTGGCTCCAACTAAGAACACAAGAGGATAATTCTACCTCCTGGATGATAGTTTTAAGGAAGGTTTCTGGAAACTCTTTAAGGTAAATAAACTTAAATCTTGTTAGCCTGTTAGACTATCTGTCGTCTGGCCTTTCTGAACCCTGTCATCACTTCCAGAGTAGAGCATTTAGAAGTTTGGATTTTCTTTTTTTCTTTTTCTTTTTTCTTTCTTTTTCTTTTTTTCCTGGTGATAGTCCTTTCAGTATCTCCCATTCTCCATGCTTTCCTTGTTACGACTTATCTGGAGAGATGTATATATCACCCCATGCATGTTTCAGCATAGCTATTGAGGATAGATGTCTACCAAGGTGACAACTACATTGTATACTTGATATCCCTGTATCAGTGACCCATTGTTGCATTAAAAAAACCAAAAAACTTAGTCACTTGGAATAAGTATTTATTTAGAACACAACTCTATAGATTTGCAATTTCAGCAAATTTAGTTGAGTGGTTCTTTAACTTATCTTGACCAGGTTCATTCATGCATCTGTGGCCAACTAGAATATTGAGATCTAGCATGATCTCACAGTGATCTAGAATGGCATGATCATATTATTGCCATTTGCATGACTAAGGGCCAGAGGACTGGACCATATGTCTGTTATTGTTCAAGAGGCTAGCCTGGGCTTACTCACATGTCTGTCTCAGAGTTCCAGAAGGAGCAAAGGAATAAGTTCCAAAGCACATGCCCTTTTCAAGCTTTAGTACATATCATATTTACTAAAATCTCACTGTCCAAGGCAAGTCATAGCAAGTCCAGATTTAATGGTTAAAAACAGACTTCATCTCTTGATAGGAGACTGTTTAAGATCATGTTTTAATGATGTAGATGCATATTCATAGTTATTTGTTCAATGTACTATAATGACCAAATTAAGATTCTGGATTATTTCTAGTTCAGCTAAAAATATTTTTGGTGTTAAAACAAACAAACAAACAAACAAACCCTCAACACTTTTAAAGTAAGAATTTGGGGGTGGAGTTAAGATAGAAGAGTAGTAGGGGGACCCTGAGCTTGCCTTGTTTCTCAAACATGACTAGATCAACATCCAACTATTTTGAACAACTAGGAATACTATCTGAGGATTAAGAAAACAAACTGCACAGTCTGGAGCCATGAATTGGGGGAGAATAAAGCCATGGGATAATAAAGGGGAGGGAACCATTTTCCCAGAGTAAAGTCAGGGAGTGGAAGAGAGCAGGAGAGTATAGTGAGTAGAGGTCACTATAAGCCTTGGTAAGGAGATCCCCTGGGTTCCTCTTGGGGAGATAACTCCCCTTCCTGGAGTATATTTGGAAGAGCATATTTTGCTTCTCCAAAGACAAAAGGCCAGCTGGGAGCCATTGAGCAGAGCTCAGAAGCAGAGTCAGAAGTGGGCACAGAGGGCAGAAAACCTCTTAATAGCTTTTCACTTGTGAACTACAATAGACAAACCTCTGTGTTCAAACCATGCAGTGCTTTTCTGTGATAGAACTGAGCAGAGAACAGAGACAAAGGCACACTACAGATAATGTGGCCATTTTTTCTCACTGTCTGCCACAATAGAGCCTCTGTACAAATACTTTTCTGAGACAGAAAAAACTAGGGGACTGAGTTGCACACAGTTGGCCAATAATCCGGTTCCAGCTTTTTGCTGAGCATTACAATAAACTCTAGACTCTGTGTGCAAACTGTGACTGCTTTTTAGGGATAGGACAGTGCTGGGCACACTGTGAATCTCACCTCCAAGGGAGTGAAGTAGGTCTTCACCTTGCCAGATCCTTTAGAACTTGGGGTTTTGAATCCCAGTCAGCAGCCAGAGATAAATTTTAGGAAATCCGTGGTGCCAGGCATGACAATAGCCAGTAATAGACAGGTTAAGGGTAGGGAACTGAGAAAGCCTGGGACATAGGGGATTGTTCACAATCCTGAGAGGACCTCCTGAACAGCAGTGGCCAAGAGTTCCACTCCCCAGGGACAAGAGGGAAGGGTAATACCATATTTTTCTCCTCCCTTCTCCCCTCTCCCACCCACCCATCTGACTTCAGAGAAACACAGTGCCTCTAGTAGAGGCTGGAGTCTCCTACACTAATCCCTGCCCCCTACACAAGTCAGTTTGTGAGACTAACCAGCAGGCATCTCCCTCAGAAGACCAATAGAGCACCCACAGACACACTGCGTGTACCAGGTCTACTAACTAAAGAATGCTCCAAAATGTCAGCTTCTGATAGAAGTAGTTCCAAGCTTGTTGTTTTTTTTTCTTTCGTTCCTTACATTTTCAGATTTTCAAATGTTTAATTTTTCTACTTATTTTTTTAATCTTTTATATATTTTTCTCTTTATCTTTTTTTGTATCGAGCTTATAATTTTTTCTTCATTTGTTTGTTTCTTGGTTTGTTTCCTTCTCTTATTTTTTAGATCAGGCTTCTTTTGTTCTATCCCCCCCCCCCTTTTATTTCCTTTCCTTATTCTTTTTTTCCCTTTCTTTCTTATTCTTTGGAATCAAGCTTATACTTTTTTGTTTCTTTGTATTTTTGTTCTTTTTTCCTTTGTCTTGAATCAGACTTTTTCCTTTTTTCTTTTCCAGGCTTATCATAACAAACAAATCAAAGTGCACCTAGTTAAAGATCCAGACACACTACTACAAGCAAGGACAGACCAGTGGGTAAGAGCAGCCAAAATGCAAGGGCGGGGTGTACAGAGCAACACCAGAAACTCTTTCCTGAAGTAGTTGTTGTTATTGTTTTTGTTGTTGTTTTACTTTTTCTTTCTTCCTTTCCTTTCTGAACAAAATGGTGAGATGGAGTAATTCACTCCAAAAGGAAAGACTAGATGGTAGTACTCACTGTCAGGGACTTAATCAATACAGATATAAGTAAGATGTCTAACTTTCATTTAAAACAATGATTTGGGGGCATCTGGGTTAAGCCTCTGCCTTCAGCTCAGATCATGATCTGAGCATCGGTCCTGGGATCAAGCCCCGTGTCACGCTCTCTTCTCAGCAGGGAGTCTGCTTCCCCCTCTCTCTCTGCCTGCCTCTCTGCCTACTTGTGATCTCTCTCTCTTTGTGTCAAATAAATAAATAATTTTTAAAAATAAATAAATAAAACAATGATTTTAAATATACTAGCTGGGCTTGAAAAAACATAGAAGGCACTAAAGCAGACTGTACAGATAAAACAAAGTATGTAAAACATACTGTACAGATAAAAAGAACTAAAATCTAGTCCAGCCAAAATTAAAAATGTTATTACAGAGTTTCAGTCCAAGTTGAGTCCATAAAAATGAAGATAAAGAAAGCAGAAGAGTCAGAGATATAGAAGAAAAAGTGATGAGAAATAAAGAAGAGAGAAAGAAATCTATTAGATCATGAAGGTAGACTGAAGGAATTCAATGATTCCATAAAGCAAAATATCTTTTTTTATAAGAGTCCCAGAAGATGAGGAGATGAATAAAAGGGGCAGAGGTTTTATTTGAACAAATTATAGATGAGAAATTTCCTAATTTGGAAAGAGCAGGAATTCAAGTCCAGGAGGCATGGAGAACTCCCTTCAAAATCAATAAAAATAAATCAACACCTTGACATGTTATAGTAAAGCTTGTAAACTACAAAGATAAAGAGAAAATCCTGAAAGCAGCTCAGGACAAAAAGTCCTTATCCTACAGGGGTGGACAGATATGTCTGGCAGCACACCTGTCCACAGAGATCTGGAAGTCCAGAAAGGATTAGTATGACATATTCAACATACTAAATGGAAAAATATACAGCCAAGAATGCTTTATCCAGCAAGACTGTTATTCAGAATAGAAGGAGAGATCAGGAGTTTCTAGGACAAACAAAAAGTTAAGGAATTCATGAACAATAAACCAGCCCTGTAAGAAATATTAAAAGAATCATTTGAGCAGAGAGAGATCCCAAAAGTAACAAAGACCAGAAAGTAACAGACAAAATCTATAGGAACAGAAACTTTACAGGTAATGCAATGGCACTAACTTAATATTTTCATTGATTACTCTGCAAATGGATTAAATACTCTAACCAAAAGACACAGGGTGTCAGGATTGATTTAAAAAAAAAAAAGAAGAAGAAGAACAAGCCCCACTGATATGCTACTTACAAGAGATTTATTTCAAACCCAAAGATAAATGGACAATAACTTATCATGTTAATGGACATCAAAAGAAAGCTGGAGTAGACATCCAGTTTTAGTTTAAAACTAGATTTTAAACTAAAGATTTAATAAAATATGAAGGACATTATATCATAATAAAGGGATCTATCCAATAAGAACATCTAACAATTATAAATATTTATGCCCCAACATGGGAGCAGCCAAATATATAACCAAATTAATAATAAAATTAAAGAAATATATAATAATAATAATAAATATATGAATAATAATACAATAATAGTAGGGGACTTTAACACCCCACTTACATCAATGAAAAGATCATCTAAACAGGAGATCAGCAAGGAAACAAGGGCTTTGAGTGACACACTGGACGAGATGGACTTTGTAGATATATTCAGAGCATTCCATACTTAAACAATAGAATACACATTCTTTTCAAGTGCACATGGGGAATTTTCCAGAATATATCACATACTGGGTCACAAATAAGGTCTCAACAGATACCAAAAGACTAAGATCATACCATGAATATTTTCATACCACAATGCTATGAAAATTGAAGTCAACAATAAGAAGAAATTTGAAGGACCACAAATACAAGGAGGTTAAAGAACATCTTACTAAGGAATGAATGGGACATCCAGGAAGTTAAATAATTTAAAAAAGGGGGGGGGGATAAATGAAAATGAAAATACAATAGTTCAAAATCTTTGGGATGCAGCAAAGGCAGCCCTAAGAGGGAAGCATATAGCAATATAGGTCTGCCTCAAGAAACAAGCAAAGTCTCAAATACTAATCTTACAACTAAATGACCTGGAAAAAGAAAAGCAAATAAAGCCTAAATCCAGCAGGAAAGAAAAAATAATAAAGAATAAGAGAAATTAATGATACAGAAATTTAAAAAAAAAACACCAGAACAGATCAATAAAACTGAGAGGTGATTCTTTGAAAGAATTAATAAGATTGATAAACCTCTAGCCAGACTTCTCAGAAAAGAGAGCCCAAATTAATAAAATCATGAATGAAAAAGAAAAAAATCACAACCAACACCATATATATATACATTTGTAAATATATATTTCTATATATACACATATAGATATATATATATCTGTATATATCTATATACATGTATAGATATATATAGATTTATATATTTGTAAATATATATTTTTGTGTGCGCACACACACACACACACACACATACACACAGAATGAGCAAATTATATGCCAACAACTTAGGAATCTGAAAAAAAAAAAAAATAAATGCATTCCTGGTAATGTATAAACCACCAAAACTGAAAAAGGAAGAAATATAAAACCTAAACAGACCCAAAACCAGCAAATAAATTGAAGCAGTAATCAAACATCCCCCAACAAACAAGAGTCCAGAGCTAAATTCCTTCCCAGGGGAATTCCACCAAACAGTTAAAGAAGAATTAATACCTATTCTTTTGAAACTATTACCAAAAAAACAAAAAAACAAAACAAAACAAAACAAAAAAAAAAAAAGAAGGAAAACTTTCAAAGTTCTTCAATAAGGCCAAGATAACCTGATCCCCAAAACCAGACAAAGACCTCACTAAAAGAATTACAGACCAATATCTCTGATGAATATGAATGCAAAAATTCTTACCAAGATAGTACCTAATAGGATTCAACAGTACATGAAAAGAACTACTCACTCAACTAAGTGGGATTTATTCCTTGACTGCAAGGTGTTTCAACATCAACAAATCAATGTGATATACCTCGTTAATAAAAGAAAGGACAAGAACAAATGATCCTCTCAGTAGATGCAGAAAAGGTTTTTGAAAAATACAGCATTCTTTCTCAATAAAAACCCTCCACCATGTAGGAATAGAGGAAACATACCTCAATATCATAAAAGCCATATATGAAAGATGCACAACACATATCATCCCTAAAAGGGAAAAACTGAGAGCTTTCCCCCTAAGGTCAGGAACATGACAAGGAAGTCAACTCTCACCCCTATTGTTTAACATAGAGCTGGATGTCCTAACCTCAGTAATCAGACAACAAAAAGAAATAAAAGACATCCAAACTGGCAAAGAAGAAGTCAAATTTTCATTCTTCACAGATGATATGATACTCTATGTAGAAAACCCAAAGGACTCTGTCAAAAAAAAAAAAAATGCTGGAGCTGATACAGGATTCAGAAAATTTGCAGGCTATAAAATCAATGCACAGAAGTCAGTTGCATTTCTATGTACTAACAATGAGGCACAAGATAAAGAAATCAAGGTATCAATTCCATTTACAATTGCACACAAGACCCCAAGACAGCTAGGAATAAACCTAATCAAAGAGATAAAGGATTTCTGAAAACTATATTTATAAAAGAAATTGAGGAAGACACAAAGAAATAGAAAAACATTCCATGCTCTTGGATTGGAAGAATGAATATTGTTAAAAATGTATATGCTATTGAAGAGACTGTCTTTTTTCCACTGTATATTTTTTCCCATTTTGTCGAAGATTAATTGACCATAGAATTGAGGGTCCATATCTGGGCTCTCTACTCTGTTCCACTGGTCTATGTGTCTGTTTTTATGCCAGTACCATGCTGTCTTGGTGATCACACCTTTGTAATAAAGCTTGAAATCAGGTAACGCGATGACCCCAGCTTTATTTTTGTTTTTCAACATTTCCTTAGCGATTTGGGGTCTCTTCTGATTCCATACAAATTTTTGGATTATTTGCTCCAGCTCTTTGAAGAATACCGGTAGAATTTTGATCAGAATGACATTAAAAGTATATATTGCTCTAGACAGTATAGACATTTTAACAATGTTTATTCTTTTAAATAAATGGGGCTGGGAAAACTGGACAACTATAAGTAGAAGAATGAAACTCGACCATTCTCTTACACCGTGCACAAAGATAAACTCAAAATGGATAAAAGACCTCAATGTGAGACAGGAATCCATCAGAATCCTAGAGGAAAACATAGGCAGTAATCTCTTCAATATCAGCCACAGCAACTTCTTTCAAGATATGTCTCCAAAGGCAAAGGAAACAAAAGCGAAAATACACTTTGGGGACTTCATCAAAATCAAAAGCTTCTGCACAGCAAAGGAAACAGTCAAAAAAACAAAGAGGCAACCCACAGAATGGGAGAAGATATTTGCAAATGACAGTACAGACAAAAGGTTGATATCCAGGATCTATAATGAACTCCTCAAACTCAACACACACGAAACAGACAATCATATCAAAAAATGGGCAGAAGATATGAACAAACACTTCTCCAATCAAGACATACAAATGGTTATCAGACACATGAAAAAATGTTCATCATCACTAGCCCTCAGGGAGATTCAAATTAAAACCACATTGAGATATCACCTTACACCAGTTAGAATGGCAAAAATTAACAAAACAGGAAACAACATGTGTTGGAGAGGATGTGGAGAAAGGGGAACTCTCTTCCACTCTTGGTGGAAATGCAAGTTGGTGCAGCCTCTTTGGAGAACAGTGTGGAGATTCCTCAAGAAATTAAAAATAGAACTTCCCTATGACCCGGCCATTGCACTCCTGGGTGTTTACCCCAAAGATACAGATGTGGTGAAAAGAAGGGCCATCTGTACCCCAATGTTTATAGCAGCAATGGCCATGGTCGCCAAACTGTGGAAAGAACCAAGATGCCCTTCAACGGATGAATGGTTAAGGAAGATGTGGTCCATATACACTATGGAGTATTATGCCTCCATCAGAAAGGATGAATACCCAACTTTTGTAGCAACATGGATGGGACTGGAGGGTATTATGCTGAGTGAAATAAGTCAAGCAGAGAGAGTCAATTATCATATGGTTTCA
Organism: Mustela nivalis; assembly: GCF_964662115.1. Lineage (NCBI taxonomy): Eukaryota > Metazoa > Chordata > Mammalia > Carnivora > Mustelidae > Mustela > Mustela nivalis. The sequence goes on from NC_139027.1 coordinate 97,222,925, forward strand.
CTTATTTGTGGAGCACAACAAATATCATGGAAGACAAGGGGTGTTAGAGAGGAGAAGGGAGTTGGGGTAAATTGGAAGGGAGGTGAATCATGAGAGTCTATGGACTCTGAAAAACAATCTGAGGGGTTTGAAGTGGCGGGGGGGTGGGAGGTTGGGGTACCAGGTGGTGGGTATTATAGAGGGCACAGATTGCATGGAGCACTGGGTGTGGTGAAAAAATAATGAATACTGTTTTTTTTCTGAAAATAAATAAATAAATTAAAAAAATTTTTAAAAATGTATATGCTACACAGAGAAATATACACATTCAATGCAATCCCTATCAAAATACTATTGACATTTTCAGAGCTGGAACAAATAATCCTAAAATTTCTATGGAACCACCAAGACCCCAAATAGCCAAAGGAATCTTGAAAAAGAAAACCAAAGCTAGAGGCATCACAATTCCAGACTTCAAACTGTATTACAAAGCAGTATTCATACTGCCAGTATGGTACAGGTACCAAAAAAAAAAAAAAAAAAAAAAAAAAACAGAAACATAGATCAGTGGAACACAACAGAGAACTCAGAAATGGACCCTTAACTCTGTGGTCCACTAATCTTTGACAAAGTACAAAAGAATATCAAATGGAAAAAAGACAGTCTCTTCAACAATTGGTGTTTGGAAAATTGGACAGCCACATGCAGAAGAATAAAACTGCAACATTTTTTTCAACCATACACAAAAAATAGATTCAAAATGCATGAAAGTCCTAAGTGTAAAACAGGACTCCATCAAAATCCTAGAGTGGGAAAAAGGCAGCAACAACTGTGACCTCGACCACACAAAATTCTTGCTATAGACACATCTCCAAAGGCAAGCTAAAATAAACTGCTGTGAGTTCATCAAGATATACAGTTTTTGCACAGCAAAGAAAACATCCTTCAACAAAAGTAAAGGCAACCCAAGGAATGGAGAGGATATTTGCAAATGTATCAGATAAAGGGCTTGTATCCAATATCTATAAAGTATTCCTTGAACTAACACCTACAAAACAAATAATCCAGTCACGAAGTGGGCAGAAAACATTAACAGACATTTCTCCAAAAAAGACTAAACAAATGGCTAGCAGACACATAAAACAGTGCTCAACATCACTCTGTATCAAGGAAATAAAAATCAAAACATGCAATGATATACCACCTCCCACCTGTCAGAATGGATGAAATGAACAACCCAGGACACAAGAGATGTTGGTGAGAGTGCAGATAAAAGGGAACCCTCTTATAATGTTGATGGGAATGCAAATTGGAGCAGCCACTCTGGAAGACAGTAAAGAGGTTCCTAAAAAGTTAAAAATAGAACTACCTTATGGCCCAGCAGTTGCCCTACAAAGTGATTTGAAGGGGCACATGCACCCCAATGTTTATAGCAGCAATGTTCACAATAGTCAAAATATGGAAAATATCCAGATGTCTGTGAACAGATGAATGGATAAAGAAGATATGTAACATATATAAAATGGAATACTACTTAGCCATCAAAAAGAATGAAATCTTGCCATTTGCAATGATATGGATGGAATTAAAGGGTATTACGCTAAGAAAATAAGTCAGTAAGAGAAAGACAAATACCATATAATTTCACTCACATATGGAATTTAAGGAACAAAACAGATGAACATAGGAGAAAGGAATGAAATATAAAGTAAGATTAAAACAGAGAAGGAGCAAAGCATAATAGACTCTTACCTATAGAAAATTAACTTAGGGTTGCTGGAAGGGAGATGAGTGGGGTGGTAGGATAATTGGGTGAAAGGCTTTATGAAGGGCACTTGATGTAATGAGCACTGGTGTTATAGGCAACTGATGAATCATCAAATTCTGCCCCTGAAACTAATAATACACTCTATATTAACTAAACTGAATGTAAATAAAATACTTAAAAAAGAGTATACCAAGATGAATGTATATCTTCCTTTTAACATGCTAGTTAATTACATTAATAGATTTTCAATATTGACTAATAACAGTGTAAAAAATTGACTTATCAAGAAACAGGGTTTAGGGGATTAGGGAAGATGGCAGAGGAGTAAGTAACCAGTCCCCCGAATTTAGCTGGATATCTACCAAACCATTCTAAACACCCACAAAATCAATCTGGGATGCAAGAATATATATCTGGATCTCTACACATGGAAAACTCCGCCAGTCACGAGGTAGGAAAGGCAGAGTCATGAATCTGCAGGCATATATCAGAAGATAAACAGAAGGGGGAGGGAGCCCCCATAAGCTGGCACCTAGGAAGTTGTATAACACCAGAGTGCACACAGAGTGATGGTGGCAGAGAAGGGCTTTAGAGCAGTGCCCAGATAGGATCCATGAGCTGAAGGTATCCATGCAAAAACCCAGGGCAGCTCAGGGTTTTAGAAGCACAAAGGTCAGAGACGTGACATGAGGTTGAACTCTGGGAGAGTTGATGTGGGCATGCACCACTACAGGAGGCTGCAGTTTTTAGCATCAATATATAGAAATGGAGACTGTGTGTCCTTGAGGGCTAAGTGAAGAGTAGAATGCAGTTTTGTTGCTCTGGGAAAGAGGTTTATGTGGGGCCATTTTTACTCTGAATCTCCAAAGAGATGCAGAGAGCCACCAATGAACAAAAGCTAAAAAACATTTTCCACTGAGCCCAGTCCCCCACATGGGGCAGGGCAAGTCTGCCCAACCAGGATTGCCTGAGAAACAACAGGCAGTTCCATCCCCCAGAAGATAAGCTAGAAGAACAAGAGGGCTACAACATTAGGGTTCCCATAAAACAGGTACATTTTGCTTGAGTCATATTTAATACTTTGGACTCTGCATATTCCCTCAACCACCCCTCAACAGAATGATTAAGCAGAGGAACTTCCAACAAAGAAAAGACCAGACAATGGTCTCTGCCAGAGACCTAATGGATATGGATATAAGCATGATGTCAGACATAGACTACAGAGAAGCAATTATGAAGTCAATATCTAGGCTTGAGAAAAATATTAGTAGTAACAATATAGGGATATGTAAGGGCAGAAATGAGATCTAATCAGGCTGAATTTAAAAATGCTATGAATGAGATGAAGTCTAAACTGGATACCTTAACAGGAAGGGTAAATGAGGCAGAAGAATGAATTAGTGAGCTAGAAGATAAGATGATTTAAAAAAAGGAAGCTGAGTAGGATTGGGAAAAACAGCTAGAAGCTCATAAGAACAGACTTGGAGAGATCAATGACATTATGAAACATTCCAATGTCAGAATTACTGGGATCCCTGAGGGGTGGAGAGAAAGAGAAGACCATAAGGTATATTTGAGCAAATCATAGCTGAGAATTTCCCTAATCTGGGGAAGGAAACAAGCATTCTTGTCCAAGAGGTAGAGAGGACCCCTCCCAAGATCAAACAGAACAGACCAATGGATGGCATATAATAGTAAAACTTGCAAATCTTATAGCCAAGGAAACTATCCTAAAAACAGATAGGGGGAATTTCTTACTTACAGGGAGGAATATCAGAATAACATCAGACCTATGCACAGAGACCAGGCAAGCCAGAAAGGGCTGGAAAAACAATTCAGGGTACTAAATGAGAAGAACATGCAGCCAAAAATACTTTATCTGGCAAGGCTGTTATCCAGAATGGAGGGAAAGATAAAGAGCTTCCAGGACCAGCAGAAACTGAAAGAATATATGACCACCAAGCCAGCACTGGAAGAAATATTAAGGGCAATTTTATAAAAGAAGAAAGTCCCCAAGAATAATATATACCAAAAATTTACAGAGACAATCTATAGAAACAGGAACATCACAGGCAATAAGATTGCACTAAAATCATATCTTTCAATAGTCACTCTCAATGTGAATGGCCTATTGCTCCCATGAAATGGCACAGGGTTTCAGATTGGATAAAAAGACATGACCTGTCTACATGTAGTTTACAAGAGACACATTTTGAACCTAAAAACACCTCCAGATGGAAAGTGAGGAGATGAGGAACGATTTATTATGCCAGCAGACTTCAAAAGAAAGCTGGACTAGCAATTCTCTTATAAGACAAATAAGATTTTAAGCTAAAGACCATAGTAAGAGATGAGAAAGGACAATATATCATACTTAAAAGGTCTATTCAAAAATTAGATCTGATGATTGTAAATATCTATGCCCCATGCATGGGAGCAGCCAACTACATAATCAAAATACAGAAAAATATTGATAATTATGTGTTAATAGTGGCAGAACTCAACACTCTATTCTTGGCAAAGGACAGATCATCAAAGCAGAAGATCAAAAAAGAAAAAAGAGGTCTGAAGGACACATTGGGCCAGATTGACTTTGTAAATATAAAAAGAACATTCCACCTTTAAAAAACAGAATACTCATTCTTTTTTAATGTACATGGACTGTTCCCCCAGAATAGACCACATACTGGGTATCAAATCAGGTCTCAACTGATAACAAAAGATTGAGATTATTCCCTGCATAGTTTCAGGCACAATGCTTTGAAACTTGAACTCAATCACAAGAAGAGATTTGTAAGGAATCCAAACTCCTGGAAGCTAAAGACCTTCCTGCTCAAGAATGTTTGGGTTAACCAGATAATTCAAGAAGAATTTAAACAAATCATGGAAACTAATGAGAATGAAAACACATGGGTCCAAAACTTATGAGATACTGCAAAGGCAGTTGTAGGGGGAAATACATAGCCATCCAAGCCTCTCTCAAAAAATTAAAAAAAAAAAAAATACACAAGCTAACCATACATCTGAAAGACCTGGAGAAAGAACAGCAAATTAGGCCTAAACCAAGCAGAAGGAGAGAAATAAATATTTGAGCAGGGATCAATGAAATAGAATCAAGAAAAACAGTAAAACAGATCAACAAAGTAGAAGCTTGTTCTTTGAAAGAATTAATAAGATTGTTAAACCACTGCCCAAACTTTCAATAAAATCATGAATGAAAGCAGATTATGACTAACACCAAGAAAATCGAAATTATTATTAGAAATCATTATCAGCACTTTATATGGAAAACCCAAAAGACTTCACCCCCAAACTACTAGAACTCACACAGCAATTCAATAATATGAAAGGATACAAAATCAATGTACACAAATCAATTGCTTTCTTATAGACTAACAATGAAAATATAGGAAGTAAAATTGGAGAATCAATTCCATTTACTATAGAACCCTAAGATACCTGGGAATAAACCTAACCAAAGTAGTAAAGGATCTGTACTCAAGGAACTACAGAACACTCATGAAAGAAATTAAAGAGGACACAAAAGAATGGAAAAGCATTCCAGGCGCATGGATGGGAAGAATAAACATTGTTAAAATGTCTATACTACCTAGGGAAATTAATAGTTTCAATGCATCCCAATCAAAGTTCCAGCATTTTTAAGTGCTGGAACGAACAATCCTAAAATTTTCATGGAACCAGAAGAGAACCTGAATGGCTAAGGAAATGTTGAAAAAGAAAAACAAAACTGGGCGCATCATGCTGTCTGATTTCAACCTTCACTACAAATCTGTGATCACCAAGACAGGATGGTACTGGCACAAAAACAGACACATAGACCAGTGGAACAAAGTAGACAGCCCAGATATGGACCTGCAACTTTATGGTTAAATAATCTTTGACAAGGCAGGAAAAAATATACAGTGGAAAAAAGACAGTCTCTTCAATAAATGGTGCTGGGAAAATTGGACAGCTATGTATAGAAGAATAAAACTTGACCATTCTCTTACACCATACACAAAGATAAACTCAAAATGGATAAAAGACAATATGAGGAAGAAATCTATCAAGATCCTAGAGTAAAACATAAGCAGTAACCTCTTTGACATTGGCCACAGCAACTTCTTTCAAAATATGTCTCCAAAGGCAAAGGAAACAAAAGTGAAAACAAACTTTTGGGACTTCCATCAAGATCAAAAGCTTCTGCAAGGAAAGGAAACTTTCAACAAAACAAAGAGGCAACCCAAAGAATAGAAGATATTTGCAAATGGCACTACAGATAAAGGGCTGATTTTCCAAGACCTATAAATAACTCCTCAAATTCAACGCTCAAAAAAAAAAAAAAATGGGCAGAAGACATGAACAGACACTTCTCCAAAGAACACATACAAATGGCTAGCAAACCCATGAAAAAATATTCATCATCATTAGCCATCAGGAAAATTCAAATCAAAACCACATTGAGATACCACATTATACCAGTTAGAATAGCCAAAATTAACAAGAGTTAGAATAGCCAAAATTAACAAGACAAGAAACAACAAGCAATGGAGAGGATGTAGAGAAAGGGGAACCCTCTTACACTGTTGGTGGGAATGCAGGTTAGTGCAGCCACGTTGGAATACAGTGTGGAGATTCCTTAAGAAATTAAAAATAGAGCTACCCCATTACCCTGCAATTGCATGACTGGGTATTTACCCCAAAGATACAGATGTAGTGAAATGAAGAGCCATCTGTACCCCAATGTTTATAGCAGCAATGTCCACAATCACCAAACTGTGGAATGAGCCAAGATGCTCTCCAACAGAGAAATAGACAAAGAAGACATGGTCCATATATACAATGGAATATTATGCCTCCATCAGAATAGAGGAATACCCAACTTTTGTATCAACATAAATGGGACTGGAGATTATGCTGAGTAAAATAAATCAAGGACAGGAAGTCAATTATATGGTTTTTTATCATATGGCTTCACTTACTTGTAAAGCATAGAGAATAACACAGAGGACATTGGGGGAAGGAGAAGAGAAGTGAGTTGGGGGAAATCAGAGGAGGAGATGAATCATGAGAGTCTGGACTCTGAGAAACAAACTGAGGGTTTGGGGAGGGGGAGGGGGAGACTGGTGGTAGGTATTAAAGAGGGCATATATTGCCCTCTTATGTAATTGGAACACTGAAAAAAATAAATTAAATTTAAAAAATTATCACCAGCAACTATTTGCTAACAAATTAAGCAACCTGGAAGAAATGGATGCCTTCCTGGAAACCTACAGACTACCAAGACTGAAACAGAAAGAAATAGACAAACTGAATGGACCAATAACCGGTAATGAAATTGAAGCAATAATCAAAAACCTCCCCAAACACAAGAGTCCAGGGCTGGATGGTTTCCCAGGGGGAGTTCCACCAATCATTTAAAGAAGAAATAATACCTATTCTTTGGAAGCTGTTTCAAAAAACAGAAACAGGGGGTGCCTGGGTGGCTCAGAGTGTTAAAGCCTCTGCCTTCAGCTCCGGTTGTGATCCCCAGGTCCTGGGATTGAGCCCCACATCAGGCTCTCTGCTCGGCGGGGAGCCTGCTTCCCCCTCTTTCTGTCTCTCTACCTGCTTGTGATCTCCCTCTCTCTGTGTCAAATAAATAAATTAAAATATTAAAAAAAAAAAAGAAGAAGAAGAAAAACTTCGACTCATTCTTTGATGCCAGCATTACTGTGATACCAAACCAGGCAAAGACCCCATCCAAAAGAAGAATTACAGACCAATTTCCTGGATGAACATGAATGCCAAAATACTCAACAAGATCCTAGCTAATCGGATCCAACACTACATTAAAAGGATTATCCATGACAACCAGGTAGGATTTATTCCTGGGACACAAGTGTGGTTCAACATTCACAAATCAATCAACATGATAGAGCACAATAATAAAAGAAAAGATAATGACTATATAATCCTCTCAATTAATGCAGAAAAAGCATTTGACAAAATACAGCATTCTTTCCTGAATAGAACTCAAGAGTGGACCAATAGAGGGAACATACCTCAATATCATAAAAACCATCTATGAAAAGCATACAGTGAACATCATTAAAAATCTGAGAACATTTTCCTTAAGATCAGTATCACGACAAGAATGCCCATTCTTGCCACTATTGTTCAACATAGTACTAGAAGTTCTAGCATCAGCAATCAGACAACAAAAAGAAATAAAAGTATTCAAATTGGCAAAGAAGAATTAAAACTCTTTCTCTTTGCAGATGACATGATACTTTATGTGGAAAACCCAAAGATTCCACCCCTAAATTATACAACTCATACAGAAATTCAGTAATGTTGCAGGATACAAAAATCAATGCACAGAAATCAGTTTCATTTCTATACACTAACAATGTAACATAGCACTACATACACTAGCATAACCATACTATTAAATCTTTACTTCAACTAAGTAATCTTTAATCTCATTGCAGTGCCTTTACATCTTACTCTATTGTCTTTTTCTACCACCTGCTATCATTTCATCTCAAGTTTTCTTCTCCTTGTCATTTTCTGCTCTGAGCTTAGAGAGTCATATCCATTTATAGGCAATTAAGGACGTTAGTTTTCTAAACAAGGAAACAACCTTCAATGTATGCTCTTAATGTGCATATCTATGACATCTCATTTCCCTACATTTGAAATGTGTTTTCTTGGGCGAAGGATGGTGTAGTCAATATCAGATTTTCCCTATTTACTCATCTTCTAAGGGATGTTGAGTTAACCTTGTATTTCTCCAAATGGTAGGACCTGCATGTCTTCTTTTCAGTTCTTCCCAGCAGATAAGATGGAGAACAAGTTGATAGGCAATTCATCCATGACCTGGAATCATTTAGACACAAGAGCTTCATCCATGCCCACCTCATGTTTTAACACTTTCAGTTCGAAGGAATGAAAGATAATCTTGAATTACCAGACACCCTACCTCATGAGCATATCCTTTTAGTTCCCTGACCCGGGGTGATTTGCTTATAGACCCAACACTTTCAACATTTCATGTGCCACCACAAGGTAATAATTTGCCCATTCCACCACATTTTGTTTCTGTGTGGCTATAATTTCTAAGTGGACATATTGGGAGAAGTGCTTATACAAGGAATATATCCTGTGCTGCTTTTTGCTGGCTAGCTCTGCAGCCTGAGCTCAGAGCAGGCTGTGGAACACACACAATGCAACTACATGCCTCATTCAGAGTGCACAAGAGTATGTCCATTGAAGCAAAAGACAAGGGGAGTTGGAGAGGAGAAGGAAGTTGAGAGAAATTGAAAGCGGAGGTGAACCATGAGAGACTATGGACTTGGAAAAACAATCTGAGGGTTTTGAAGGAGGGGTGTTGAAGGTTGGGGGAACCAGGTGGTAGGTATTGGAGAGGGCATGGATTGCATGGAGAGCTGGGTGTGGTGCAAAAACAACGAATACTGTTATGCTGAAAATAAATTTTAAAAAGTAAAAAAAAAAAAAAAAAAAAAAAAAGCACAAACATTTAACCAAAGCTGCAGTTAATCCAATTCAATCTTACTTTATATTGGTGGAAATTCTTCCCAAATTTTGGAAATGAGTTCTTCATCAGCCTTTTATCTTTTTTTCTGTTTTTATTGGTTTCCTATCAGGAATATGATGGAAAATGCCTTTAAGGACCACGTCCTGGGAAATATATAACAATGAAAACTCTTCTTACTCTGCTAGAACCTGAAGGAACTCCCAAGCACTGAAGCAAAATATCATAAGAACCCTGAGTCTGTTGTTTTCCTTCCTTGTCTACTCCATCCCAAACCATTATCCAGAAGTCCAAATTTGGTGCTTCTCTCAGAAATTTACTTTTGTCTCTTGGATGCCAAGTAAAAAGTTTTCTCTTTGGTTCTTGCACAGAAAATGCATAGATATGATCAACCACTCTTATGGGATGACAGCAATATTCCTAGTCTTTCTAGACCAGGGAGGTCAGCCACTTTGCCTCTTCTATCTCATCTCTCCAAAGGGGCTCTTTTTTCAGCTCTATCAACCACAGATGGGCTCCAGGATTCGATAGTATGAACTCAAGTCATAAAATAGAATTTTCCAACTTAGCATTATATTATTTGTTACTGGAGAACAAAGATAATAATCCAGATCCCTTGCTTGAAATTGCTTAATATTTAGAAAGGAAGGTTCAAATTGTTACGACCTAAATAAAACAAGATGTGTGTTATAAATTACAAGCCACATACTCTGGAATTTCCAAAGAGGACTTCACTGAACATCTTTGCTTAATGTATAACTCTGCTGTGCTGCTTAATATCTTTTTGATGATTCTCACACAGCTAGTTCTGATAAATTTTTATGTGTGCCCAAGTGATATCATCTTTTCATATAAAATTCCAATTGGAACTTGGGAGGAAAAAAATTGAAACACCTTAATTACAGAGATTGATTTTTTTTTTTTAACCTGAGAAAGATTAACTTTTTCTATCATTTACAATTTAACTACCCTAGCAACCTCATTTACAAGCCAGATCCATGTACCTTTATGAAGCCTGCTCAGTTTTATAGCATTAAAAATCATCTGGACAGAGAGTATTAGCTTAGATAGAAATTTGTCTTCTATGCTGGAGTACAAACTGAATTCTATGATGAAACACATTACCTTCACTCTTTAATTTTTAAAAGTGGAAAGGAGAGGACTCTGTTGGGGAGGGGATGTCATTTAATCCCAGGGTTGGCAGCAACAATAAAATTAATTCCCAACAGTACCTATTATAGATAAGCAAAGTCAATCAAGGTAAATATTTTAAAGAAAAGTGGCTGCAAAAGAGTGGCAAAAAATGAAAATACCTATAACATAGTACCATTGCCATAATGTGGCCACTGAGGGGCAGCATTGCCCACGTGAATAATTCAGAGGGGAAATTTCAGACCAATGTAGAGTGGTTATTATTAAATTACATTAATTTTCCCTTTAATATTACAAACAGGAAATGAAGTTCATTTTTCAGTGTTCTTGCCAGCTGAAAGATCCAATTAAAATTAAAAGGGGAAATTGATTTTTCTTTGGGTGCAATTAAATCTTTCATTTGTTTAGTCAGAGCTGAGGGCAGAAAAGTGGGCTAGCCTAGAATTTTATTGTCTAGGGGAGTTATTGTAGTGTGCTTCTAGTTGCTCCTGGTTTCTCAGGCACCATCATGATTTGATCTCTGGCTATACTATGATTGTAGAAATGTTTGTGATGTCTGGTAGAGTCCAGCCACAATCTGACCCCTACTAACAGACACTCTATCTCAAACAACAAAACAGACTAAGGCCTTTGTTATTTCATCTGGCTTGTAAAATTATAAAGAAAGAAAGAAAGAAAGAAAGAAAGAAAGAAAGAAAGAAAGAAAGAAAGAAAGAAAGAAAGAAAGAAAGAAAGAAGAAAGAAAGAAAAAAAGAAAGAAAGAAAGAAAATGAAGGAAGGAAGGAATGAAGGAAGGAAACCTTGGGATAAAGAATTACTAAAATACCTCAAAAGAAAAATGTGCCAAATATTCAAAAATGAGATGAAATGTGTACAAGGTTCATGGCCCATGAGGATCACACTTATCACAATGCAGAAGAAATCATCTGTGCCCCCTGTCCCTTCATGACTCCAGCAGTGGCCCCTCTACCTTTTGCTTCAAACCACCCCCTCACATCATTGCCAGAGCAGTTCATATTTGCAAATGAATCTGATCACACTCCTGTCTACTTAAAATAATTCACATGTCTCAATTGCCTTTAAGACGATTAAGAATCTTGACACACAGGAAGCCTCATCTCTTCACTCTCGGTGACTCCTGCCATGTAGGACACAGTGTTCTGCACACACTGCACATTTCACAGAGCTCACATCCACTCTACCCTTTCTCCCCCTGACTAACCACTCATCCATCACTCCAGATCAGGGTTTTCCACCTCAGAGTTATAGACATGTTGGACCAGATAATTTTTTGACATAGAGCTGTCATGTGCATTGTAGTATATGGCCTCAATCTACTAGCTACCAGTTGCACTGCTTTAGTCACAATAAAATGTCTCCAAATATTTCCAAATGTCCCCTAGGAGGCAAATCACCAGTAGTTAGAACTGAGCTAGGCTTAAGTGATACTTCCCTTGAAAAGCTTTCTCCTATCCCTCTACCTGTGTGTCTTCTACTTACATTTCTATATTATAATTGTGTCTCTACTCACCTACCTCCCCATAGGAGCACACCAAGCCCCCAGCAGAGCTCATTACACTCAACAGATGCACAGCTAATGGTGATGGATGGATGAATGGTTGGATGGATGGATGGATACATGGATGGATGGATGGATGGATGGCTAAATGGATACATGAAATATCAGAATTTTGAAATTAAAGAACTTCCCATTTTTGTGTGAAAGTCCCAGGCTTCTGCTCCAAAATGTTTCTCTTCAACACAAAGTAGAAGTCATTGGTCACTCAGAAAGAGAGCATGAAATGGAAACAAATGGAATTAAATGGAAACAAATCCAGGCAATAGTCTCCCTGAAGTATAGAATCTAGACTATTTTATCTTTTAAGTTAGGGAGTCATAGGACTCAGGACTGTGATCTTCCTTGAACTGGGGGGGGGGGGGGGGACAAAGAACTGCTGCAATGGCTACTGTAGTTGAGAAGATTCATGTTTTAAAATATAATCTGTAATTTAAGTTATATTCTACTTTAGCTAAAATACTATTTGTACTTGAAATATTTTTTTGGTTGTCCCAATATAGAAAATAATTTTAAATAAAATGGAAGAAAGTTTGAATTCTTCACAAAATGTGCAGTATTCAATTCTGACCCAGATCAATCCTACCTATGTTGTCCTTCTCCACACCTGTAGCAAAAATCGTCACCAGCAGCGAACCCAGATGTTGACTAGCACGTGGATCCCCAGAGCCATTGTGAGAGAACCTGAACTGGGAGGGCAGCATCTCTTAGCAACCATGGACAGTGACCTCAGAATGGAAGTTTTGTAGAACTTTCAAGCTTCTGGACACTAAAGGAACACCATTTTCTCATACCAGTCAGTAGAGTACTTCTAGGATTCCTTGCCCTAGCTCATTGCATTGCCGAGTACCTTTTATGTTCCTGGAAGCCTAGGCTTTAAGACTAACTTCAACTCCCTTTCAATTCACTTTCATCCTCACAGTTGACATTTTCCCTTCACAATCCATAATTTAGCTTAGACATCTACAATTTTAAGATTCCAGGGGCTCAGCTTTTGGTCTTGTCTTCTACCTCCACTCATTGACCATGGGGAAATGTTCCAGACTCTTGGTTTTCAGTACTATTTACTCACTGATGACTTTAAACTTGTAACTCTCCTCCTCACCTCAGCCCTAAATTCCAGGTTCATAGTCCCCAAGTACATACTCATTTTCACATTGATATCTAACAGACATTTCAAATTTAACAAATCTAAAACCCAGATGTCCCCCAGAAATATGCTTCATCCACAGTCTTCCCCACCTCAGCAAATGGCACTTTGTTTAAAATCCTGCTGTTCATGCACAGATAAATTAAAGAGAACTTGCATTCAAAAAGAAGAAGAGAATTGGCATCAACTATGACTGAATTATCCCAAGGGCTCACAATTTCCACTTAGAGAAGTAATAAAAACTTAAATAAATAAAAACTCCCCCCTTGCTATAAAGAATGTCTACAGTTTAAGTCCAGCCATAGCCAATGAGAGAATCTGAATTCTTAGAAAAACAGTGAACCCTTCAGAGCACCCCTTGTGTTCCAGGCCTTGTTCTAAATACTTTACATGCATTAAATCATTTAACCCACACAGACACATGTATTATTACTACACCCCTTTACAGAAGAAGAAACTGAGGCACAGAGAAGGTATATAACTTTCCCATTAGCAGTACATGGCAGAAGGGCAATCTGGCTTGAGTCCATGCCCTTGCTCACTCTCCTTTGCCCTCTGAATGTCAGTGCATCTCTGCAGACATGCCAACCCTTGTATGTATTGGAAAGACTTCTGAGGAGGAGTTTGGTCCAGACTGCACACAGCCTTCACCAGAGTTCAATGCAATTGGCAGCCCATTAGGGCCATAACTTTCTGATATCCACTAACTGATATAGAGTATTTAGTCCAAGTAAGTTTAGAAGACACAGTGTTAAGCAAAGGGAGCCAGGGTTCTTGATGCAAAATTCTCAGGACCTTGAAAATGCTAACATGCACACTGTGGACATGGGAAGGAGATAGAGTTGATAAGTCTTCCATGAATAAACTATGCAATATCTTTCATGAAAAGGACCTGCCCTCTGGCCCAAGCCAATCTCTTAAGAGACAGAGTGCTGTGCCTTTTCATTCTTCTTCATCCCAGGACACCAAAAATTCAAAACATGTTTCTGAGGCAAAGCCAAGGACTTCCAGACCTATTAGTTCAAATTGTTTTAATGTCCCTCTTTCTCCTTCCCTGAAATTGAAGTGTTTTTTCACCTTGTCAGGGGCCATTTTCACCCAAGCTTGAGTATAGTCTCCAGAATAGACCAGAAAGATTATCACCACTTCAGTCAAGGATTGAAGGAGGTGGGTGGTCTTTGTGATGATAGCAACAGTTGTGTATGTGTGTGTGTGTGTTTTTTTAATTTTTTTAAAATTATGTTATTTTAGTCACCACACAGTACATGGGTTATTCTCACGTTCCATTTTTCCTGATTTATTTTAACTTGAGTCATTCATTTCATGCATATTTTTAATCATCAAAAAATGGAGCATATGTAAGCACCTACAAATAAGAGAATATAAGCACCATTTATGAAGACCTTAAAACAAATCTTTTCATCCATCTCTAATGTACTAAACAGCAAATTCAAGGTGAGATGGCTTCTATTCCATTTTCTTATTCTACTTCATAAGTAAATTCAATCTCAGAGACAATTTTACACATATTCTATAGGATTATTCCATGGCTGTTGGGAATCAACATATGACCCTCTTTTTCCTGTAGAAAATATCTTCCTTTATCAAACACAATTGTTTGAAATTTCTTTTTTTTTTTAAAGATTTATTTATTTATTTATTTGACAGAGAGAGGGATCACAAATAGGCAGAGAGGCAGGCAGAGAGAGAGAGAGGAGGAAGCAGGCTCCCTGCCGAGCAGAGAGCCTGATGCGGGACTCGATCCCAGGACCCCGAGATCATGACCTGAGCCACCCAGGCACCCCTGAAATTTCTGTAACAACAAAAAATTATAACATAATTATCCATAAATTTAAAATTCGTGTCCTTCCAACCAAGCCTTTGCCACTTAAAAGGACCTTTGATCACTGTAACCTCATATCCACAGAAGAGAGGAACAGATGTTGTACCAGAAAGTCCCATGGCACTCCCTTTGTACCAGGTGGGATGAGATGTCATGAGGTTAATTTTATGTGTCACCTTGACTGGGACACAGGATACCCAGACATTTGGTCAAATATTATTCTGAGTATGTTCTGTGAGGGCATTTCTGAATGAAATTAATATTTGAATTGTTAGACTGAGCAACCGTTTTGGTCCTCCCCAGGTAAGTAAGCCTCACCCAGCTAGTTGAAGGCCTGACTAAAATAAAAAGGCTTACTCTCATGAGTAAGGAGAAATGCTTTCTCCTCTTTCCTGACTTATTTACAGCTAGCATATAGGTCTTTTCCTGTTTTCAAACTCAAACTTTAAAATCAGTTCTTCTTGGGTTTTGAGTCTGTCAGCTTTCAGACCGGAACTTACACCATCAGCTCTCCTGGATTCTAGCTTGCCATCTATAGACCTAGACATTTGTTAGTCTCCATAACCATGTGAGCCAATTCCATGAGAGAGGCAGGCAGAGGGAGAGGAGGAAAGAGGGGCAGTTTAGATAAGATATACATAAATTAATGTATCTATATCTAGATCCTGTTTGTTCCATTTTTCCAGAAAACCTTGGCTAATATAGAACCTTTTTTTTTAAGATTTTATTTGTTTATTTGACAGACAGAGATCACAAGTAGGCAGAGAGTTAGGCAGAGAGAGAAGGGGAAGCAGGCTCCCTGCTGAGCAGAGAGCCCGATGCGGGGCTCCATCCCAGGACACTGAGATCATGACCTGAGCCGAAGGCAGCAGCTTAATCCATTGAGCCACCCAGGTGCCCCTATAGAACCTTTTTTTAATTTAATTTCTTTTCAATGTTCCAAGATTCATTGTTTATGCACCACACCCAGTGCTCCATAAAAAACATAACCTCCTTAATACCAACCACCAGGCTCACCCAAACCCCCACCCTCCTCCCCTCCAAAACCCTCAGCTTTTTTCTCAGAGTCCACAGTCTCTCAAGGTTCCGTTTTTGTTAAGGTACTGTCATAACTCACCAGACATCAGAAAACATGACTCACAGGAATAATCTGAAGAGCATTTAAGGAAAGTCTTTGGGGTATTAAAGGGCAAAGCTCATTCAACTATTTATAGACAACTGGAAACAACATAAATGTGTTTATGATTCAAGCAGTGTCTCTCCAATGCTGTCTCTTAACAAGCTGATCATTTGAGGTAAAGATTTTCATACCTCAAAGCTATTTCTCACAAAGGCAGGGAATTCTCAGGACAGGGAATTTATGTCTTATTGTTTTAAGTATATCAAGAATCCAAGCACCTGAGGATATAATTCAAAGTGTCTATACAGTTCATTGTAGACTACCAATTCCACTAGGAGTCAGGTAAGAAATTAATATTTTTCTCTCAAGCAGTAATGAGTTGGAACCAGAAAATCTGGTGCCATAAAATAATTAAGTTCTCAAAAAATCATGAGGGCAAAGGATACAGGAGGCAGTGTGAAGGGGTTCCCAGTGAGCAAATCTGGGACAATTTGAACATGAAAATGAATTTTTATAGTCAGAAATTATAACACATTGAATAAAATAACCATCAATAGATTTGTGTCATTAAAAATAGATAAACAAATGAAAGAAAGACTGTTGTCTAATAAGAATATGAACAAAAACAGATGAATAGGTAAAGATATGGTCCAGATTTATAATCACATAATACTCAGCCATCAAAAAGGATGATTACCCAGCTTTTGCATCAACATAGATGGGACTGGAGGAGACAATGTTGAGTGAAATAAGTCAAGCAGAAAAAGTCAATTATCATATTGTTTCACTTACATGTGGAACATAAGGAATAGCATGGAGAACATTAGGAGAAGGAAGGAGAAAATGAAGGGGAGTAATTAAAGGGAGAGATGAACCATGGAGACTATGGACTCTGAGAAACAAACTGAGGGTTTTAGAGGGGAGGGGATTGAGGGATGGGTTAGCCTGGTGATGGATATTAAAGAGGGCACATACTGCATGGAGCACTGGCTGTTATATGCAAACAATGAATCTTGGAACACTACATCAAAAATTAATGACATAAACCAAAGGACAACCAACAGAATGGGAGAAGATATTTGCAAATGACCTATCAGATAAAGGGCTAGTATCCAAAATCTATAAAGAACTTATCAAACTCAATACCCAAAGAACAAATAATCCAATCAAGAAATGGGCAGAAGACATGAACAGACATTTCTGCGAAGGAGACATCCAGATGGCCAACAAACACATGAAAAAGTGCTCAACATCATTTGACATCAGGGAAAGACAAATCAAAACCACAGTGAGATACCACCTCACACAAGTCAGAATAGCTAAAATTAACAAGTCAGGAAATGGCAGGTGTTGGCGGGGATGTGGAGAAAGGGGAGCCCTCCTACACTGTTGGTGGGAATGCAAACTGGAGCAGCCACTCTTGAAAACAGTATGAAGGTTCCTCAAAAAGTTGAAAATAGAGCTACCCTATGACCCAGCAATTGCACTACTGGGTATTTACCCTAAAGATACAAATGTAGTGATCCAAAGGGGCATGTGCACCTGAATGTTTATAGCAGCAAGGTCCACAGTAGCCAAACTATGGAAAGAGCCTAGATGACCATCAACAGATGAATGGATAAATAATATGTGGTTCATATATACAGTGGAATATTATTCAGCCATTAAAAATGAAATCTTGTCATTTGTAGTGACATGGATGGAACTAGAGGGTATTATGTAAGCAAAATAAGTCAATCAGAGAAAGACAATTATATTATGATCTCACTCATGCAGAATCTGGGAAACAAGACAGAGTCGCAGAGGGGAAGAGAGGGCAAAATGAAACAAGATGAAACCAGAGAGGGAGACAAACCACAAGAGACTCTTAATCTCAGGAAACAAACTGAGGGTTGCTGGGGAGGAGGGGGTTGGGAGGGATGGGGTGACTGGATAGACACTGGAGGGGGTATGTTCTGTGGTGAGTGTTGGAATTGTATAAGACTGATGATTCAAAGACTGTACCCCTGAAACAAATAATATATTATATGTTAATATAAAGGCCGGCAGGGACCCTAAATAAATAAATAAATAAATAAATAAATAAAAATGATATAAAAAATAAATAATGACATACTATATGATGACTAACATAACATAATTTAAAATTTAAAAAGCAGAAAAAATATGAAAAAAATAAATGTAGATATAATAAGGTTACATCATCAAAGGACACTAAAATTTTCTGGGTTAAAGCTTGGTGATGGGCTATTTACATAGTCTAAAGTTATCTCCCTGCTGTTTATATACTAATTACAAAGATGACAGTGGCAATGTTTCATTGGAGAAATATGGCAATCGCCATCAAAACCAAGTAACAGGTTAACATTGTCAAGGTGGAAACAGACCATCATCCCACATCTCCTGATGGATTGCAATGACTGTACATCACCTCTGGCATTTTTGCTAAAAAATGCACAATTTGTTTCTAATTGTGAGACAAACAAACAAAAAACATGTTGAGGACATTCTACAAAAAAATCCATTTTTATTTTAGCAAATATTGAGGCAAGAAGTCTAAAGAAAGTCTGTGAACCTATTGACATTGAGAGGGAATAATAAGATACATCAACTAAATGGGATATGTAGCAAAAAGAATAGTTACACAGAAAATTTAGGGAACAACTGATAAAATTTGAATATGAACTGGGAATTAGATAATGGTATTATATCAATATTAAATTATATGCTTTTATAATTGTACTATGGTTATGTAATAGATTATTTCTCTTCTTTAATAATGACAAAGGGACACAATGTCTCAAATTTCCTCTCAAATAGATAGAAAGATTACAAAAGCAACAAATTGAAATATTAGGTGAATCTAAATAAAAATATAATGAAGAGGGGCGCCTGGATGGCTCAGTGGGTTAAAGCCTCTGCCTTCAGCTCAGGTCATGATCTCAGGGTCCTGGGATTGAGCCCCGCATCAGGCTCTCTGCTCAGCAGGGAGCCCGTTTCCTCCTATCTCTCTGCCTGCCTTTCTGCTTACTTGTGATCTCTGTCTGTCAAATAAATAAATAAAATCTTTAAAAAAAAAAAAAAAAATATATATATATATATATATATATATATATATATATATATATATATAAGGAGATCCTTGTACTACTCTTGGGGCAAAACCCCTACAAGTTTAAATTTATAACCAAACAAACAAACCACTAAAAATGTAAGATACATGCCTACATCCCAGAGATATCAGGAGTAAATTCTACAAGACGACAAATCTGAAAACTATCTATTTACTTGCTACCCATTAAGAATATGGTGGTAACTCACTAAAATTCCTGCCTTGTGGAAAACAGAAATGTAACCCAGCAGACAGACACTCTCCAAGCTCCAAGGGCACTCTTGTCAGCAGGTGCTACCAGGGCATCTCCTTCTATGCAGGAACTCTCAGCAAGTGCAACATCCATCAGCTTGGTTCAGTACTGGGGTCTCAATCTTTATTCTCCAGAAAGGGCTCTCTAGTGGTCATTCCCTGGTGGTAGTATAGATACAGTGACCACATTGTGGACTCCTACTTTTATAGGTAGTGTTGAGGGAATCACTACCTTCTGAGGTGGTGTTCAGTCTTTTCCACAGATGAACTTCCTCAGCACCATAGAATATAGATCAAGGCCCTTACTACAACTTCTAGAGTCTGTCTCATGGCTATACAAGGTGACCCTGTGTACTAGTTATGCACTAGTGGGTAACAAATTACCCTAAAACATGGAGACTTAAACATTCCTGGTCTCTCAGAGCTATGGGTCAGGAATCCAAGAGTACCTTAGCTGGTGGATTTTAGCTTAGGATCTCTCACAAGTCTGTAATCACATGTCACTCAGGGCTGCAGTCCTCTGAGGCTGGACTGGGCCAAGAGGATCTTCTTCTAAGTGCTTTTAGGTGACTACGGGCAGAAGGTCTCTATCCCTCACCATGTGGTCTCTCCATGGCACAGCTCCCAGTTGAACAGCTAGCTTTCCCAAGAAAGAGTGATCTGGAAGAGAGAGAGCTATCAACATCAGGGGAGCCTCAGTGTCCCTCACTACCTAATATCAGAAGTATACACCATCATTTCTGCCCTCTCAACTCTAGGACTATGTGGGAGGAAACTGTTCATGAATATAAACATTAAGAAGCAAACACCATGGGGGAAAATCATCTATATGACAGCTTCACCTCTGTGATGTCTCAGTATTTCACATTGCTCAGGCATACAAAGTAACTCATCCCCTTCCAAGACCTTCATAAGAATGACCCCATCCAAACCATCATTTTATTCTTTAAACTGTGCCAAGTTGGAGACAGCCCACATGTCTATGCTCAGGTGCTGATGAGACTCATCTAGTGTAGCTTCTCTCAACCTGTGAACTGAAGAGGTGAGTTATCTGCCCTCACACACCTATAACATACCATGGACAAGCATAGGATAGTCACCATCAGCACTTCTATTCGGAAGGAAGGAAGGAAGGAAGGAAGGAAGGAAGGAAGGAAGGGAGGAAGGAAGGAAGGAAGGAAGAAAAGAAGTGGAAGGTAGGAAGGAAAAAAGGAAGGAAATGGGAGGAACAGACAAACCATTGGGCATACGAGCTCTAACTTCCTGCTGGGATAATACTGAAAGCTCATTGCTTTGTGCTCATTCTTACTCTTTCCAGGTGTTACTGTCCATGTCTACAGGCTCTGCCTTGTGGGTCCTGGGTCCAAACTCTAAGACCTCCTTCTTTTTCCATGAAAATTAACATGCATTTGAAACTGAGTGGTTTTCTTTGCTGACTTCCTGCTGGTAGAATTTGTGAGGAGAAACAGACTACTCTTTGGTACCATCTCCATCCTCTTCAGTCCATGCAGACAGTGTTTCACCTAATAGAGTTCTTTTAAATTTTACAAATCCTGTTTGCATCCATCTTGTTAGACAAAATTCACACCTAAAATCTATTTGAAATAAACCTTTCTCTACCTTGGGCTTCTGCTGAGAGATAATATCTTATACTTCTTAGAAATGCTCTTGGTTGATTAAGAGGGACTGTAAGAGACACACACCACTAACTACCAATAGGAACTGAATGAGTAGCACCCTGAGGAACCAATTTTAGTCTTCCCTAACATTTTATTTTTAAGAATTTATTTATTTATTTGACAGGGAGAAAGAGAGAGAGAGAGAGAGCACACAAGCTGTGGGGGTAGAGGGCAGAGAGAGAAGCAGACTCTTGACTGAGCACAGATCCTGATACAGGGCTCCATCCTAGGACACTGAGATTATGATCCAAACTGAAGGTAGACACTTAACTGATTGAACCACTGGCACCCTCTCCTGATGTTTTAATAAGAAATTTTTTGGTTACCTCCTTGGCCTCATCTCACATTATGCTTTTCTGATACTGTCCTGAGCCTGACCTTTGCTTGGAAGACAGGTCTTAATTTTAGCATCATTTTGCATTTGATAGACTGCAAATCTTCACAACCAGTGATGCCATGACTTTTTTTGTTCCTTCCCATAGTTTCTGTATTATTACAAGCAGAAAGAAAACAGATTTTACTTTCAACATTCTGGCTGGAAGTCTCTTCAGCAAAATCATCAGTTTGCTAGAAATATCTTCAACATTCACATCAATTCAGGTTTCGTGTTTCTCAACTTTCTGCCCTTGCAGGACAAGGATTTCCCTCCCTCTAGTTTCCAATAAGGTTTTCCTCTTTTTGTTTTTGGTTCTCACTGACAGTTGCTTCAAAATCTAAAACCCTAGTGCCAGTAAATATCATCCTTCCACTGATGATCTCTGCAAATTCTGAGAATGTTCACTTATTTCACAGTTCCAGAGCCAAACCCACATTTTATGTTGTCTTTTATGGTGAGTTCCCATTACCGATTAGCAAAATCTGTGTTAGTTATGTATTGCTGTATAAAAAATTAGCCCAATGCATATTACCTTAAGACAACAAGTTGTTCTAGAGTGTCAGGAATACAGAAATGGCTTAGGTGGTGATCCTAACAAAGGCTTTCTCATGAGGCTTCAATCAAGGATCCAAGTAGCACAGAAATGACATTTCACAATTGCATATGGTTTAGTCAGCATTACATAACACAGATTTGGAATATTCTCATGTTTTCAATTAAAAGAGTCTACTGAATAAATCAAGGCAGAAATACTTTTGTATATTTAAATAAAGGTGTTTTTGGAGTGAGAAGCAAGGGATGTTTCTCAGAACAGACTGGATAAATGCCTCCTTTCTTCCAAATGGAAAACAGCTTAAGTTGCATAAGGAAAAATGTAACAATAAATTAAGTAAATATATTTCCTTTTATCAAGCCCATGTTGAATAACTGACTTCAAGTTTCCTTAATAAAATTTCTGGGCATTTGAAAATAGAATGGTGTCTTCTTACTAAGGATTAATATTTCCACTTACTTCATCAATTTCATTAATCATTCCACTTGTTCCTTAACACCCCACTGTGAACTGAAGTCTATGTGATGAGGCAACATATGAAGTAAAGTAACTTCTGTAAACAAGATGAACATTGAAGGAAAATACGCATCAGAAAAAGGAAATTTAAACTTGATTGTCAAAAATGCCACCATTTGGTCTCCTACAAACTGGATTTTGCAGACAGTGATGGAATTAAGCTTTCATGGGCTTAGAGGATTTATCTTGACCTTTAATAGAGCTGGGAAGATCTTATCCACCTTTTAAGATGTGACTAAGAATTTTCAACAGTTTTTTTTCTGACTCAGTCTTTCCTCTTAATGATACTTATGTCTGCTTTCATTGTTAGTTAGTTAATCTAAAAGTAACTATTACTTTTTTTTCAATTTATTTATTTTCAGATGAGATTGGGTGCATTCAGGGTGGTATGGCCGTAGACAATTTATTTATTTTCAGAAAAACAGTATTCATTATTTTTTCACCACACCCAGTGCTCCATGCAATCCGTGCCCTCTATAACCTCCCCCCCCGCCCCCGCCACTTCAAATCCCTCAGATTGTTTTTCAGAGTCCATAGTCTCTCATGATAACTATTACTTTCTTCACCCTAAGAGCACAGGAAAGGTGAAAGAAAAGAAATGGGGCTCACACCTGTGATGAGAAACACTACCATATCTCTGCAGGCAAGTCACACAGGATATTACAGTAAGTGGAGAATTATGGCCATGTTATTCCACATATCAGTAAGGATAATTATCATGGCTCTTTCTCTTCAAGGAGGTGACTGAACAGTTTGGTGGTGGTGACCTTGTGGATTCACACCAGACGCAGAGATGCAGATCTTCGTGAAAACCCTGATGGGCAGGACCATCACCCTCGAGTTTGACCCCAGCGACACCACTGAGAATGTCAAAGCCAAAAATCCAAGACAAGGAAGGGATCCCTCTGACAGCAGCATCTGATTTTAGCAGGCAAACAGCGAGAAGATGGCCGCACTCTGTCAGATTACAATATCCGGAAAGAGTCCAGCCTGCACTTGGTGCTTCGCCTCTGGGGTGGCATCATTGAGCCTTCCCTCCGCCAGCTGACCCAGAAATACAACTACGACAAGATGATCTGCTGCAAGCGTTATGCTCGCTTGCATGCCCGTGCGGTCATCTGCCACAAGAAGTGCGGCCACACCAACAACCTGTGCCCCAAAAGATTAAATAAGGCCCCTCCACCAGCTCTTCCTTTGTCCGCAGGGGAGCCTCTTGTCCGAGCCCCAAGGGCCTCAATAAAATTTCCCTTTCATTGGGGATGAGAGGGTAATTATCATGATATTATGCAAGCACTGAAGAGCAGCATGACTATGATTCCCATTTGTTAGATGAATAAACTAAGGTTGAACAAGATAAACAATTTTGGCTGATATCATTGGCTATTCTCCCTGTCAGAGTCCCACTCTTTCTGCTATGTCATGGCAGCCTAACTAGGAAAGAAAATAGAATAATTGGTGCCATCTAAACACGAAAAATATGGATCCAAGGATCTCAATAAAAGAACTGGTAGAACATGTGAAGCAGAAGATTTCAAGCTTGTCTTGAAGGACATGACTAGGGCATTCCTCCAGGTAGTGTGGCTATCATGGTGAGGAACTGATCATTCTGGCATCACCATAAACATCCTCTGCAGTCTTGAGGTTTAGCTCTGCCTACCAAACTTGATGTTCCAGGTAGCAGGCTGATACCCACAGCCCCACCCTCAGCAAGCTCTTGCATCCCTGGTCTGAACTACAAACAAGATATAAAGATTTTAAAAGCTCTTCTCTACTTGTTCCATTTTCCTCTTCCATTTTCAGCTTCTAGATGGCAGTATCATGTCTGTTATAGCTAGTAGCTTCTGAATGAATGTACCTAAAACAAGTCTTAGTTAGCACATAGCAGGCACTTACCTTGATAAAGACCCCACTGTCATTGGGTGACTGCATGTACCATGGACACAACACTGCTCCCAAAGTGAAATTTCCAGGACATGTCAGGACATCTATGGACATCAGGACATCTATGGACAGAGCACCTTGGACTTCAGATTTGATAGCTTGCTTTGAGAATTTGTCCTGAACATCACTGATTGGACAAGGACATGACCATGGCCCAGCTGCAGGTTTAACACATTATTCAATGAGCTGTTTTCTGAAGAACACAAAGGACTATTGTCTGGAAATCTGCTTATATAAGTGAGCCAATTAATGAGGGTTGAGATTTCAATAGGACCTCTGTCATAGTCTCCTAGGAGACATCTTCTGAAGCCATGGGACCTTGTGTAAAAACACACCAGCTCTTTTGAAAGCTCTTTGAATGCAGCCTCAAGCTTAAAGTACTAACCTCTGGAAGGAGCAATATGCTTTCTGATTAACACAGGAGTTTTCCAATAAATTTTACCCAAAAGGAAGTGAAGGACAATGTTACATAGTTAACTTTTAAGTACTTTTTATGTGCAACATCATGCAATGGACAGAATGTTAAAGTGTAATGAAACACAAGTAGGAGATACTAATTACATTTTAGGGCCTAGGATCTTTCTCTCTCTTTTTTTTTTCATGATCTTGATCAAAATAGACATGGAATGTGTACATACAGACATAACACTGACTATTTTCTAACATGTAAATCTAGGTCCAACTGTTTTAGTCTACCCCTTGTTCTCTATTTACTTCTGAGAGCATAAACAATTTAAATAACGTATACATATCTAAATTTTCTTCATAAAATGAATAGTTAATCAAGATCATCTTTTACATTCAATATATGTATTAATCTATTTAATAAATAGCAGCTCCTCTTCAGTGCAAGCCTTCCTCTAGGTACTAAGAGTAAAACAATAAACAAAATAGACATAATTTTATGGAAATCTAGTGATATAAATACCAAAATATAATCAATCCAAAACCAGTAAGACACAATAATACTAAATATAGATGCACCAAAAACAGAGCCTCAAAATACATTAAATAAAACAAAATCTGGTACAGCTGAAAGGGGGAAAACACAAACCTAGAATTATATATATCTTAACTACTGATAGAGGTATTAAACAGAAAATCCACAAAGATTCAGAAGATATAAACAAGACAGACAACCAGCAGGATGTAACAGACATATATACAACACTGTGTGCAACAGCTCTAGAATCTACAGCTTTTCAAGCACCTGTGGAACAGTCACCAGAATAGGGCATTTACTAAGCCCAAAACCAAGCTCAACAAATTGGAGATAATCTCATATATTTTCAGGTCATAATAAAAATGAGACCAGAAATTAATAACAGAAAGAAAATTAAAAAATTTCTAAATACTTGAACATTAAATGGCACACTTTGCAAAAGTCAAAAAAAGCCAAAGAAGCAATGTTAAAGGAAATTTTTAAATATATAACTAAATAAAATAAAAATACAATGTATCAAAATATATGTCTAAGAAAAAATGCTGAGAAGAAATTTTTATTAAATTACAAAAGAATAAAATTTTAGATCAATAAGTTCTTATGTAATAACCTAGAAAAATTAGGGAACCCTGCCTGGCTCAATTGGTAGAGCATGTGACTCTTGATCTCAGGGTCATGAATTCAAGCCCCATGTTGGGCATAGAGCCTACTTAATAAATAAATAAAATTATTTAAAACAAACAAACAAACAAACAAATACTGAGAGCTACCAGTCTGGTTTAAGGCTAAAATTCCAATCTTTGGGTGCCTGGGTGGCTCAGTGGGTTAAGCCTCTGCCTTCAGCTCAGGTCATGATCTCAGGGTCCTGGGATCAAGTCTAGCATCAGGCTCTCTGCTCAGCAGGGAACCTGCTTACCCCTCCCCCTCTGCCTGCCTCTATCACTACTTGTGATCTCTATCTCTGTCAAATAAATAAATAAAATCTTTTTAAAAATAAAAAAATAAATAAACTAGAAAAATAAGAGCAAAATGAACCCAAAGAAAGGAAGTATTAAAGACAAAAATTGAAATTAGTGGAATTGAAAATAAGAAAAGAATAGAGAAAAGCAATGAAAAATCAAGAATATTGGTAAATTTCTAACAAAACAAAGAGAAAAAAAAAAAACACAGAAGAGACACAAATCACAAATACCAGGAATCAAGTAGTAGATATCCCTACAGACCTAATCCATTAACAGAATTCTAACGGGGGCTCCTGGTACCTCAGTTGATTAAAACAGGTTCCTTTGGCTTAGGTCATGATCTCAGGGTCCCCTGAACTTGAGTTCCATATCTGGCTTCCTGCCCAGCAGGGAGTCTGCTTCCTTCTTTCTTTCCTTTTTTTTTTTTTTTTTTTAAGAAATTGTAAATATTTTTTTCATGTCTGTTACTATTTTCATATCTTCTTTGGAGAAGTGTCTGTTCATGTCTTCTGTCCATTTTTTGACTTGATTATCTGTTTTTGGGTGTTAAGTTTGAGAAGTTCTTTATAGATCTTGGATATCAGTCCTTTATTTGTAATGTCATTTCCAAACATCTTCTCCCATTCCGTGGGTTTCCTCTTCATTTTGTTGACTATTTCCTTTGCTGTGCAGAAGCTTTTTATCTTGATGAAGTACAAAAAGTTCATTTTCACTTGTTTCCCTTGCCTTTGGAGACCTTTCTTTTTTTTTTTTTTTAAAGAATTTTATTTATTTGACAGAGAGAGATCATAAGTAGGCAGAGAGGCAGGCAGAGAAAGAAGAGGAAGCAGGCTCCCTGCTGAGCAGAGAGCCCGATGTGGGGCTCGATCCCAGGACCCTGGGATCACGACCTCGGCCGAAGGCAGAGGCTTTAACCCACTGAGCCACCCAGGTGCCCCCCTTTGGAGACCTTTCTTAAAAGAAGTTGCTTTGGCCAATTTTGAAGAGGTTACTGCCTATGCTCTCCTCCAGGATTTTGATGGATTCCTTTCTCACATTGAGGTCTTTCATTCATTTCGAGTTTATCTTTGTAAATAGTATAAGTGAATGGTCTAGTCTCATTCTTTTGTATATAGCTCTCCAATTTTCCCAGCACCATTTATTGAAGAGACTATTTTTCCCCCCACTGGATATTTTTTCCTGCTTTGTCAAAGATTACTTGACCATAGAGTTGAGGGTCCATATCTGGGCTCTCTATTCTGTTGCATTGGTCTATGTGTCTGTTTTGTGCCAGTACCATGCTGTCTTGTTGATCAAATCTTTGTAATATAACTGAATTCAGACAACATGATGTTCATCATTATTAGCCATCAGGAAAATTCAAATCAAAACCACATTGAGATACCACCTTACTCAATTAGAATGGCAAAAATTAACAAGGCAAGAAACAACAAATATTGGTGAGGATGTGGAGAAAGGGCAACCCTCTGACACTTTTGGTGGGAATGCAAACTGGTATAGCCACTTTGGAAAAAAATTCCAAAGCTTCCTCAAAAAGTTAAAAATAGAACTACAGTATGATCCAGGAATTGCATTACTGGGCATTTACCCCAAAGATACAGACATAGGGAAAAGAAGGGCCATATACATCCCAATGTTCATAGCAACAATGTCCACAATAGCCAAACTGTGGAAAGAGCCGAGATGCCCTTCAACAGATGAACAGGTAAAGATGTGGTCCATATATACAACAGAATATTGCTCAGCCATCAGAAAGGGTGAATAACAAGCGTTTGCATCAACATTGATGGGACTGGAGATTATGCTGAGTGAAATAAATCAAGCAGAGAGAGTCAATTATTATATCCATTCACTTATTTGTGGAACATAAGAAATAACATGGAAGATATTAGGAGAAGGAAAGGAAAAATGAATTGGGGGAAGTTGAGGGGGAGACAAGCTATGAGAAACTATGGATTCTAAGAAACAAACTGAGGGTTTTAGAGGGAAGGTGGGTCATGGGATGGGTTGGCCCAATGATGTGTATTAAGGAAGGAATGTATTGCATGGAGCACTGGGTGTTACACACAAACAACAATCTTGGAACACTACATCAAAAACTAATAATGTACTGTATGGTGACTAACAGAATAAAAATATATATATAAAAAAGGGATTGTAACAGAATTTTATGAACGAATTTATGCTCATAAATTTCACAATTTAGAAGAAATGGACCAATTCTGCTAAAACCACTAACTACCAAAACTAGCAAAACTCCACCAACATAAAACAGAAAACAATTAAAGAGATTAAAATTATAATATAAACCTCCCTTTAGGAGATCTTAGATTAAGACTGATTTACTGGACTATTATAACAAATATCTGAAGAAGAATGAATAATAACTTTACACAAATACAAGGACAGTACAAAGTAAGAAACCACAGACCAATAACTTTCACTACCTTAGATACAAAACTCTTCCAAAGAGTACAGAACATACCCCCTCTTATTGTGCTTTGCTTTATTCCTCTTTACAAAATTTGTAGTCTATATGTGGATTTTTTGGTTTCTTACAAATTGAAGCTTTGTAGCAACCATGTGTGTAGCAAGTTTATCAGAACCATTTTCCAAAAGCACATGCTCACTTTGTATCTCTATCACATGTTTAACATTCTCACACCATTTCAAACTTTTCATTGGTATTATATTGGCTCTAGTGATCTGTATTCAGTGATCTTGATATTACTATCATAACTGTTTTGTGGCACCATGAACTGTGTCTGTTCTAGGATGGCAAACTTCATCAATAAATGTTTTGTGTGTTCTGGCTGCTCTACCATCAAGCCATTCCCATCTCCATCCCTCTCCTCAGGCTTCCCTAATACCTGAGACAGAATAATACTGAAATTATGTCTGCTGATAACCTTACAATGACTTCTAGTATTCAACTGAAAGGGAAAATCCCATGCTTCTTGCTTTAAATTAAAAGATAAAATTATTAATCTCCGTGAAAATGGCATGAGAAAACCTGAAATAGACTGAAAGCTAGGCCTCTTGTGTGAAAAGTCAAGTTGCCAATGCAAAAAAAAAAAAAAAAAATTCTTGAAGGAATTCAAAAGTGCTACTCCACTAAACATACAAATGATAAGAAAGCAAAACACCTTTTTGCTGATGTGGATAAAGTTTCAGCGGTCTGGATAGAATATCAAACCAGCCACAACATTCACTTAAAGCAAAAAGTCTAATCCAGAGCAAGCTCTTAGCTCTTCAATTCTGGGAAGGCTCAGAGAGGTGAGGAAGCCGCAAGAGAAAAGTTTGAAGCTGCAGAGGTCCGTCCAAGAGGTTTAAGGAAAGAAACCAACCTCATAACATAAAAGTACAAGGTGAAGCAGCAAGTGGTGATGTAAAAGGTGCAGCACATTTCCAGAAGATTGAATTAAGATAATTAATGGAGGGGGTGCCTGGGTGGCTCAGGGGGTTAAGCCTCTGCCTTCGGCTCAGGTCATGATCTCAGGGTCCTGGGATTGAGCCCCGCATTGGGCTCTCTGCTTAGCAGGGAGCTTGCTTCCCACTCCCTCTCTCTCTGTCTGCCTCTCTGCCTACTTGTGATCTTTGTCTGTCAAATAAATGAAATCTTTAAAAAAAATGATAATTAATGGAGGTGACTATACTCAACAACAGATTTTGAATATAAATAAAAGAACCCTACATTGGAAGGAGATGCCAAAAAGGACTTTCATAACTAGAAAGGAGAAGTTAGTGTCCAGCTTCAAAGTTTCAAAACAAGTGGACACTTCTGTGGTGGCTAATGCAGCTGGTGGCCTTAAAATGAAGTCAATGTGGGGCACCTGGGTGTCTCAGTTAGTTGAGTATCTGTCTTTGGCTCAGGTCATGATCCTGGAGTCTGGGTTCAGCACCTCTTTGGGCTCACTGCACAGTGAGGAGTATGCTTCTCTCTGCTCCTTTTCCCCCTCCCCACTCATGCACTCTCTCTCTCTTAAATAAATAAATAAAATCTTTTAAAGAATAAAGTCAATGTTTATTTACCATTCTGAAAATCCTGGGACTTTCAGAATTATGCTAAAACTATTCAGTCCATGCTCTCCATGTGGAATAACAAAGCATGAATAACTGCATGTCTATTAATATCTTGGTTTACTGGATATTTTAAGTTCACTGTAGATACCAACTTCCAGAAGAAAAAAAGATTCTTCTCAAAATATGACTGGTCACTGAAAATTAACCAGACTATCCAGGAACCCTGATAGAGATATACAATGATATTAATGTTATTTTCGTGCCTGCTAATGCAATAACTACTCTGTAGCCCATTCATCAAGGGGTAATTTCAACTTTTTAATTTTATTATTTGATTAATATTTCATTTTATTATACTACCATAGATAGTAATTTCTCTGATGGGTCTAGGCAAAGTAAATTGAAAATCTCCTGGAAAGCTTTACTGCTCTAGATGTCATTAAGAAAATTTATGATTCATGGGAAGAGGTTAAAATATAAACATGAAAAGGAGTTTAGAAGAAGTTGATTCCAACCCTTCTGGATGACTTTGAGGAGTTCAAGACTTCAGTGGGTGAAGTAATTTCACATGTGGGTGAAATAATAAGAGAATTAAAACATTAAAAGTGGAGTCTAAATATTGAATGAATTATACAATTTAATGATAAAATTTGGATGGATGAGAAGTTACTTTTTATGGATAAACAGAGAAAATGGTTTCTTGAGATGGAATCCTGCTGTGAAGATTGTTGGAATGAAAACAAAGGGTTTAGAATAGTGCATAGACTTAGTTGATTTAAAAAAATGGCAGAGTTAGAGAGGATTGTTTCCAATTTTGAAAGATTTTTCTACTGTGGGTTATATGTTATCAAACAACACCACACATTATGGAGAAACTTTATTTTAAAAAGAATCAAATAAATTGACAAATGATTATTATTTTATTTTTAATAAATGCCACAGCCCCCTAGCCTTAAGAAACCACCACCCTGATCAGTCAGCAACTATCAACATCAAGGCAAAACTCTTCATCATCGAAAAGATTATGACTCACTTAAAACTCATTTGATGGCTAACAATTTTTAGGAGCAAAATATTTTTGATTAAAGCATGTATATTTTCTTCCTAAAATAATGCCATTGCACATTTATAAATACCAGTGTGGTGTAAGTATAATTTTATAAGCACTGGGAAACAAACAAAAATATTTCTTGACTCACCTTGTTGCATTACTAACTTTATTGTAATAGTCTAGAACTGAACCCACATCTGTAAGGTATGCCCATATTCGCATATTTTACTCAACAATGTGGAAAAAATATTCACCTTGAACAAATGGGACTAATCCCTGAGATGCAAATTGATTGAACATTTGAAAATTAATCAGCATAATACATTGTATCAACAGGTTAACAAACAAAAATTATGTGATCATATCAACTGATGCAAAAAAAAATTGACAAAATATAAAAGTGTTTCATAAGAAATTCTCTCAGCAAACTACAAGTAGAGAGAAACTTCCTTAACTGGATAAAAAGCATCTATTAAAAATTTACAGCTAACATCATGCTGAAAAGTGAGAGACTGAATTGTTTCTTCCATGTTGGGACAGAGCAAAAATATCTGCTCTAACAATACTTAGCCATCACAGAAATGGAAATTGCAGCTACTGCAGTAAGTCAGGAAAAGAAGTAAAATGCACACAAATTAGAAAGAGAAAAAAATACCCTTATTTGCAGATAATGTAAATGTCTATTTAAAAAATCTCAAGGAACTGAGAAACAAATATATAGATATAGATATTTATCTACATAATCTATATATCTATATATAATCTATATGTCTATAATCTATATACCTATATATAGATATATAATCTGTATATCTATAATAATCTATATATATTTAGATATACATGTCTATATATATATATATATATATATATATATATATATAAACTAAAGATAACAAGGTAGTACAGCAAGTTTGCAAAATTCAAGATTGACACGCAAAAATTAAATGCTAACAAGAAGTATATGCAAACCAAAATGACAAACAATGCCATTAACAATCACTTCAAAAGAATAGAAAGTGTAGATATAGGGCACCTAGGTGGCTCAGTGGGTTAAGCCTCTGCTTTAGGCTCAGGTCATGATATCAGGGTCCTGGGATCAAACCCCGCATCAGGCTCTCTGCTAAGCAGGGAGCCTGCTTTTTCGTCTCTCTCTACCTGCTTCTCTGCCTACCTGTGATCTCTCTCAAACAAATAAATAAAATCTTTAAAAAAGAAAAATAAAATGTAGATACAAACATAACTAAATACATTTAGGAAGTGTCATCTGAAAACCACAAAATTGTTATGAAAGAAATTAATAAAAATAAGACTTAAATGAAGATATATGCCACAAGCATGTATTGAAAGACTTGACACAGTGAAGATGTCAGTTTTCACCAAATAAACCTATATTTTAATGTAATTCCTATCAAAATCCCAGCACATTTTTAAGTAGACTTATTGAAATGTAATTAAATTACTACATATATAGTTCAATAATTTCTGGTGCAGAATTTTACCATTAAAACAACAGTCTAATTTTAAGACATACTAGATCACCTGAAAAGAAAACCTAGAACCCATTACTTTCCATTCCCCTTCTCAAATCCCAAGCCCTAATCTGTTTTCTATCACTCTGAACTTGACTATTTTGAACTTTTCAAATGTATGAAATCATGCAAAATGTGGTCTTTGGTGAATGGTCTTTATTAGCTTACCACAAGGTTTTCATGGTTTATCCAAGCTCTATCTTGTATCAGAACTTCATTTCTTTTTTTTTTTTAATTTTTTATTTTTTATAAACATATATTTTTATCCCCAGGGGTACAGGTCTGTGAATCGCCAGGTTTACACACTTCACAGCACTCACCAAAGCACATACCCTCCCCAATGTCCATAATCCCACCCCCTTCTCCCAAACCCCCTCCCCCCAGCAACCCTCAGTTTGTTTTGTAAGATTAAGAGTCACTTATGGTTTGTCTCCCTCCCAATCCCATCTTGTTTCATTGATTCTTCTCCTACCCCCTTAAGCCCCCATGTTCCATCACCACTTCCTCATATCAGGAAGATCATATGATAGTTGTCTTTCTCTGCTTGACTTATTTCGCTAAGCATGATACGCTCTAGTTCCATCCATGTTGTCGCAAATGGCAAGATTTTATTTCTTTTGATGGCTGCATAGTATTCCATTGTGTATATATACCACGTCTTCTTGATCCATTCAACTGTTGATGGACATCTAGGTTCTTTCCATAGTTTTGCTATTGTGGACATTGCTGCTATAAACATTAGGGTGCACGTGCCCCTTTGGATCACTACGTTTGTGTCTTTAGGGTAAATACCCAGTAGTGCAATTGCTGGGTCATAGGGCAGTTCTATTTTCAACATTTTGAGGAACCTCCATGCTGTTTTCCAGAGTGGCTGCACCAGCTTGCATTCCCACCAACAGTATAGGAGGGTTCCCCTTTCTCCGCATCCTCGCCAGCATCTGTCATTTCCTGACTTGTTGATTTTAGCCATTCTGACTGGTGTGAGGTGATATCTCATTGTGGTTTTGATTTGTATTTCCCTGATGCCGAGTGATATGGAGCACTTTTTCATGTGTCTGTTGGCCATCTGGATGTCTTCTTTGCAGAAATGTCTGTTCATGTCCTCTGCCCATTTCTTGATTGGATTATTTGTTCTTTGGGTGTTGAGTTTGCTAAGTTCTTTATAGATTCTGGACACTAGTCCTTTATCTGATATGTCATTTGCAAATATCTTCTCCCATTCTGTCAGTTGTCTTTTGATTTTTGTTAACTGTTTCCTTTGCTGTGCAAAAGCTTTTGATCTTGATGAAATCCCAATAGTTCATTTTTGCCCTTGCTTCCCTTGCCTTTTGCGTTGTTCCTAGGAAGATGTTGCTGCGGCAGAGGTCGAAGAGGTTGCTGCCTGTGTTCTCCTCAAGGATTTTGATGGATTCCTTTCGCACATTGAGGTCCTTCATCCATTTTGAGTCTATTTTTGTGTGTGGTGTAAGGAAATAGTCCAATTTCATTTTTCTGCATGTGGTTGTCCAACTTTCCCAGCACCTTATTGAAGAGGCTGTCTTTTTTCCATTGGACATTCTTTCCTGCTTTGTCGAAGATTAGTTGACCATAGAGTTGAGGGTCTATTTCTGGGCTCTCTATTCTGTTCCATTGATCTATGTGTCTGTTTTTGTGCCAGTACCATGCTGTCTTGATGATGACAGCTTTGTAATAGAGCTTGAAGTCCAGAATTGTGATGCCACCAACGTTGGCTTTCTTTTTCAATATCCCTTTGGCTATTCGAGGTCTTTTCTGGTTCCATATAAATTTTAGAATTATTTGTTTCATTTCTTTGAAAAATATGGATGGTACTTTGATAGGAACTGCATTAAATGTGTAGATTGCTTTCGGTAGCATAGACATTTTCACAATATTTATTCTTCCAATCCAGGAGCATGGAACATTTTTCCATTTCTTTGTGTCTTCCTCAATTTCTTTCATGAGTACTGTATAGTTTTCTGAGTATAGATTCTGTGTCTCTTTGGTTAGGTTTATTCCTAGGTATCTTATGGTTTGGGGTGCAATTGTAAATGGGATTGACTCCTTAATTTCTCTTTCTTCTGTCTTGCGGTTGGTGTAGAGAAATGCAACTGATTTCTGTGCATTGATTTTATATCCTGACACTTTACTGAATTCCTGTATAAGTTCTAGCAGTTTTAGAGTGGAGTCCTTTGGGTTTTCCACATATAGTATCATATCATCTGCGAAGAGTGATAATTTGAATTCTTCTTTGCCGATTTGGATGCCTTTAATTTCCTTTTGTTGTCTGATTGCTGAGGCTAGGACCTCTAGTACTATGTTGAATAGCAGTGGTGATAATGGACATCCCTGCTGTGTTCCTGACCTTAGCAGAAAAGCTTTCAGTTTTTCTCCATTGAGAATGATATTTGTGGGGCGCCTGGGTGGCTCAGTGGGTTGAGCCTCTGCCTTCGGCTCAGGTCGTGATCTCAAGGGTCCTGGGATCAAGCCCTGCATCAGGCTCTCTTCTCAGCAGAGAGCCTGCTTCCTCCTCTCTCTCTGCTTGCCTCTCTGCCTACTTGTGATCTCTCTCTCTCTGTCAATAAATAAAATATTTAAAAAAAAAAAAGAATGATATTTGCGGTGGGTTTTTCATAGATGGCTTTGATGATAATGAGGTATGTGCCCTCTATCCCTACACTTTGAAGAGTTTTGATCAGGAAGGGATGCTGTACTTTGTCAAATGCTTTTTCAGCATCTATTGAGAGTATCATATGGTTCTTGTTCTTTCTTTTATTGATGTGTTGTATCACATTGACTGATTTACGGATGTTGAACCAACCTTGCAGCCCTGGCATAAATCCCACTTGGTCGTGGTGAATAATCCTTTTAATGTACTGTTGAATCCTATTGGATAGTATTTTGTTGAGTATTTTCGCATCTGTGTTCATCAAGGATATTGGTCTATAGCTCTCTTTTTTGGTGGGATCCTTGTCTGGTTTTGGGATCAAGGTGATGCTGGCCTCATAAAATGAGTTTGGAAGTTTTCCTTCCATTTCTATTTTTTGGAACAGTTTCAGGAGAATAGGAATTAGTTCTTCTTTAAATGTTTGGTAGAATTCCCCCGGGAAGCCGTCTGGCCCTGGGCTTTTGTTTGTTTGGAGATTTTTAATGACTGTTTCAATCTCCTTACTGGTTATGGGTCTGTTCAGGCTTTCTATTTCTTCCTGGTTCAGTTGTGGTAGTTTATATGTCTCTAGGAATGCATCCATTTCTTCCAGATTGTCAAATTTGTTGGCGTAGAGTTGCTCATAGTATGTTCTTATAATAGTTTGTATTTCTTTGGTGTTAGTTGTGATCTCTCCTCTTTCATTCATGATTTTATTTATTTGGGTCCTTTCTCTTTTCTTTTTGATAAGTCGGGCCAGGGGGTTATCAATTTTATTAATTCTTTCAAAGAACCAGTTCCTAGTTTCGTTGATTTGTTCTATTCTCTTTTTGGTTTCTATTTCATTGATTTCTGCTCTGATCTTTATGATTTCTCTTCTCCTGCTAGGCTTAGGGTTTCTTTCTTGTTCTTTCTCCAGCTCCTTTAGGTGTAGGGTTAGGTTGTGTACCTGAGACCTTCTTGTTTCTTGAGAAAGGCTTGTACCACTATATATTTTCCTCTCAAGACTGCCTTTGTTGTGTCCCACAGATTTTGAACCATTGTATTTTCATTATCATTTGTTTCCATGATTTTTTTCAAGTCTTCTTTAATTTCCCGGTTGACCCATTCATTCTTTAGAAGGATGCTGTTTAGTCTCCATGTATTTGGGTTCTTACCAAACTTTCTTTTGTGGTTGAGTTCTAGCTTTAGAGCATTGTGGTCTGAAAATATGCAGGGAATGATCCCAATCTTTTGATACCGATTGAGTCCTGATTTAGGACCGAGGATGTGATCTATGCTGGAGAATGTTCCATGTGCACTAGAGAAGAATGTGTATTCTGTTGCTTTGGGATGAAATGTTCTGAATATATCTGTGATGTCCATCTGATCCAGTGTGTCGTTTAAGGCCTTTCTTTCCTTGCTGATCTTTTGCTTGGATGATCTGTCCATTTCAGTGAGGGGAGTGTTAAAGTCCCCTACTATTATTGTATTATAGTTGATGGGTTTCTTTGATTTTGTTATTAATTGGTTTATATAGTTGGCTGCTCCCATGTTGGGGGCATAGATATTTAAAATGTTAAATCTTCTTGTTGGACAGATCCTTTGAGTATGATATAGTGTCCTTCCTCATCTCTTATTATAGTCCTTGGCTTAAAATCTAATTGATCTGATATAAGGATTGCCACTCCTGCTTTCTTCTGATGTCCATTAGCATGGTAAATTCTTTTCCACCCCCTCAGTTTAAATCTGGAGGTGTCTTCGGGCTTAAAATGAGTTTCTTGGAGGCAACATATAGATGGGTTTTGTTTTTTTATCCATTCTGATACGCTGTGTCTTTTGACAGGGGCATTTATCCCATTCACATTCAGGGTAACTATTGAGAGATATGAATTTAGGGCCATTGTATTGCCTGTAAGTTGACTGTTACTGTATATGGTCTCTGTTCCTTTCTGATCTACCACTTGTAGGCTCTCTCTTTGCTTAGAGGACCCCTTTCAATATTTCCTGTAGAGCTGGTTTGGTGTTTGCAAATTCTCTCAGTTTTTGTTTGTCCTGGAAGCTTTTAATCTCTCCTTCTATTTTTAATGATAGCCTAGCTGGATATAGTATTCTTGGCTGCATGTTTTTCTCGTTTAGTGCTCTGAAAATATCATGCCAGCTCTTTCTGGCCTGCCAGGTCTCTGTGGATAAGTCAGCTGCCAATCTAATATTTTTACCATTGTATGTTACAGACTTCTTTTCCCGGGCTGCTTTCAGGATTTTCTCTTTGTCACTGAGTCTTGTAAATTTTACTATTAGGTGACGGGGTGTGGGCCTATTCTTATTGATTTTGAGGGGCGTTCTCTGAACCTCCTGAATTTTGATGCTCGTTCCCTTTGCCATATTGGGGAAATTCTCCCCAATACTTCTCTCCAGTATACCTTCTGCTCCCCTCTCTCTTTCTTCTTCTTCTGTAATCCCAACTATTCTAATGTTGCTTCGTCTTATGGTGTCACTTAACTCTCGAATTCTCCCCTCGTGGTCCAGTAGCTGTTTGTCCCTCTTTTGCTCAGCTTCTTTATTCTCTGTCATTTGGTCTTCTATATCACTAATTCTTTCTTCTGCCTTATTTATCCTAGCAGTGAGAGCCTCCATTTTTGATTGCACCTCATTAATAGCTTTTTTGATTTCAACTTGGTTAGATTTTAGTTCTTTTATTTCTCCAGAAAGGGCTTTTATATCTCTCGAGAGGGTTTCTCTAATATCTTCCATGCCTTTTTCGAGCTTGGCTAGAACCTTGAGAATTGTCATTCTGAACTCTAGATCTGATATATTACCAATGTCTGTATTGATTAGGTCCCTAGCCTTCGGTACTGCCTCTTGTTCTTTTTTTTTGTGTTGAATTTTTCCGTCTTGTCATTTTGTCCAGATAAGAGTATATGAAGGGGCAAGTAAAATACTAAAAGGGTGGCAACAACCCCAGGAAAATATGCTTTAACCAAGTTAGAAGAGGTCCCAAATCGTGAGGGGGGATAAATGGGATAAAAAGAGGTTCAAAAAGGAAGAAAGAAAAAAAAAAGAAAAAAGAAAAAAAAAAGAAAAGAATTAAAAAAAAAGAAAACAAATAAGAAAAATATAAAAAAGAAAAAATATATATATTAGATAAACTAGTTAAAAAACGTTAAAAAAGAAAAAGGTAAAAGTTAAAAAAAAATTTAACCAGAAGGCGAGAAAAAAAAACAAAAAATGAAAAAGAAAAAAATTAAATTAACTGCAGGACTAAAAAAAATCACAGGGAAAAAGCCATTAGTTCCGTGCTTTGCTTTCTCCTCCTCTGGAATTCTGCTGCTCTCCTTGGTATTGAAACCACACTCCTTGGTACGTGAACTTGGTCTCGGCTGGATATCTTGTTGATCTTCTGGGGGAGGGGCCTTTTGTAGTGATTCTCAAGTGTCTTTGCCCCAGGCGGATTTGCACCCCCCTTACCAGGGGCCGGGGAGAGTAATCTGCTCAGGTTTGCTTTCAGGAGCTTTTGTTCCCTAAGCGCTTTCCATAGAGTTCCGGAGGACGGGAGTACAAATGGCGGCCTCCTGGTCTCCAGCCTGGAGGAGCTGAGAGCCCAGGGCCCCACTCCTCAGTGCGCCCTCAGAGAACAGCGCCCAGTTACTCCCGTCTGCCTGACCTCCGGCCGCGCTCCGAGCTCACCGAGCCTGCGACCGGTTCAGGGTCACCCCGAGCTGTCAGCTTACTGTGGGCTCTGTCTCTGTAGCCGGCTTTCCCGTTCCAATACCCGCAAGCTCTGCGACACTCAGACACCCCCGATCCTTCTGTGACCCTGCGGGACCTGAAGCCACGCTGACCCCGTGTGGGCTTTGCCCCGGGTAGCCTCTGGAGCGATGTCCCTCAGCGGAACAGACTTTTAAAAGTCCCAATTTTGTGCTCTGTTGCTCCACCGCTTGCCGGGAGCCAGCCCCTCCCCCGGGGGTCTATCTTCCCATCGCTTTGGATTCACTTCTCCACCCGTCCTACCTTTCAGAAAGTGGTTGTTTTTCTGTTTCCAGAATTGCTGTTCTTCTTCTCTTCAATCTGCCGATGGATTTTCAGGTGTTTACAATCTTTAGATAAGCTATCTAGCTGATCTCCGGCTAGCTGAAGTAGTCTCAGCCTGCTACTTCTCCACCATCTTGACTCCTCCCCCTCCATTTCTTTTTTTTAGCTGAAAAATATCTCATTGCATGAAAACAATGCATTTTTTTCTGGGTCATATAATAGCCATATGTTGAAATTTTTGAGAACCTTCCCAACCCATTTCCAATGCAACTACACATTTTTAAATTCCCATCAATAATATACACCAATAATATACTTCCACACCTTGCCAACACTTAGTTTATGTTTTTTTTACAATAACTGACATAATTAGTGTAAGTAGTGGTACACAATCATATTTTATGTGGTTTTCATTTTTATTGTATTTTTATTACATTCACTTAGCCAACATATAGTACATTATTAGTTTTTTAATTATTTTATTATGTTCAGTTAGCCACTGTATAGTACATAATTAGTTTCTGATGTAGTGTTCAATGATTCATTACTTAAGTATAACACCCCATGCTCACCACAACATGTTTCCTCCTTAATACCCATCACACTGTTCCTCATTCCTCCATCCTCCTCCCTTCTGTAACCCTCAGTTTTTTTGTCTCAGAGTCCAGACTCTCTCGTGGTTTGTCTCCCTCTCTAATTTCTTCCCATTGAGTTTTTCCTCCCTTCCCCTGTAGTCTCCTAAACTATTCCTTCTGTTCCATGTATGAGTGAAACCATACAATATTTGTCTCTCTCTGCTTGACTTATTTCACTGAGCATAATCCCCCCAGTTCCATCTATGTAGATGCAAATAGTAGGTATTCATCCTTTCTGATGGCTGAGTATATTCCATTGTATATCTGAACCACATCTTATTTATCTATTCATTTGTTGAAAGGAACCCAGCTCCTTCCACAGTTTAGTGACCATGGCCATTGCTGCTATGAACATTGGGGTGCATGTGGCCCTTCTTTTCACTACATATGTATCTTTGGGGTAAATGCCTAACAGTGCAATTTCTGGGTCATAGGGTAGCTCTATTTATAATTTTTTGAGGAACATCCATACTGTTTTCCAGAGTGTCTGTACCAGTTTGCATTCCCACCAACAGTGTGAGAGGGTTCCCCTTTCTCCACATCTTCACCAACATTTGTCATTCCCTGTCTTGTTAATTTTTTTGCCATTCTAATTGGTGTAAGGTGGTATCAAATTGTGGCTTTGATTTGTATTTCCATAATGGTTAATGATATAGAACATTTTCTCATGTTTTTGTTATCCATTTGTATGTATTCTTTGAAGAAGTGTCTGCTCATGTTTTGTGCCTATTTATTGACTGGATTATTTGGGGGTTTTGGGTGTTGAATTTGATAAGCTCATTATAGATCTTGGATACCAGCCCTTTACCTATAATGTCATTTGCAAATATCTTCTCCCATTCTATAGGTTGCCTCTTTCATTGACTGCTTTCTTTGCTGTGCAGAAGCTTTTTATCTTGATGAAGTACCAAAAGTTCATTTTTGCTTCCCCCCGCCCTTTTCTTTGGAGACCTGTCTTGCTATGGCCAATTTCAAAGACATTACTGCTTATGTTCTTCTCTAGGATTTGATAGATTCTTGTCTCACATTAAGGTCTTTCACCCATTTTGAGTTTATTTTTGTGTATGGTGTAAGAGAATGGTCTAGTTTCATTCTTTTGCATGTAGCTCTCCAGTTTTCCCAACACCATTTATTGAAGAAAGTGCCTTTTTTCCATTGTATATTCTTTCTTCATTTGTCAAAGATTAGTTAGTTGACCATAGAGTTGAGGGTCTATATCTGGGCTCTCTATTCAGGTCCGTTAATCTATGTGTCTGTTTTTGTGCCAATACCATGCTGTCTTGATGATCACAGCTTTGAAGTCAGGCATTGTGATGCCCCCAGCTTTGGTTTCCTTTCTCAACAATTCCCTGACAATTCAGGATCTTATCTAGTTCCATACAAATTTTAGGATTGTTTGTTTCAGCTCTGAGAAAAACGTCAGTGTATTTTGATAGGGATTGTATTGAAAGTGTAGATTACTCTGGGCAGCATAGACATTTTCACAATGTCTATTCTTTCAATACTTTAGCATGGAATGTTTTCCCATCATTTTACGTCTTACTCCATTTCTTCCAAAAGTATTCTACAGTTACTAGAGTATAGATCCTTTACATCTTTGGTTAGGTTTATACCTATGTATCTTATGGTTATGGGAGCTATTGGGAGTGAAATAAATTCCTTAATTTCTCTTTTTTCAATCACATTGTTAGTGTATAGAAATGCGACTGATTTCTGTGCATTGATTTTTTATCTTGCCATGTTGCTGAATTGTTTCATGAGTTCTAGTAATTTGGGGGTGGAGTCTTCTGGGTTTTCCATGTAAAGTATCAAGTTGTAACTGAATAGAGAGAGTTTGACTTATTTGTGAATTTGAATGCATTTTATCTCTTTTTGTTGTCTGATTACTGAGGCTAGGACTTCTAGTACTATGGTGAACAAAACTGGTGAAAAGTGGACATTCCCGTCATGTTATCGACCTTAAACGAAAAGTTCTCATTTTTGCCCCATAGAGAATGATATTCACTGTATGCTTTTCATAGATGGCTTTTATGGTATTGAGGTATGTTCCCTCTATTGGTACATTCTGAAGAGTTTTAATATGGAAAGGATGCTGTGTTTTGCTAAATGCTTTTTCTGCATCATTTGAGAGGATCATATAGTTCTTGTCTTTACTTTTGTTAATGTGTTCTATCATGTTGATTGATTTGCAAATGTTGAACCACCATGAATCCCAAGAATAAATCCTACTTGGTAGTGATGGATAATCCTTTTAATGTACTGTTGGATCCCTTTACTTGTTGAGTATTTTGGCATCCATGTTCATAAGGGATATTATATTGGTCTTTAATTCTCCTTTTAGATGGAGTCTTTGCCTGGTTTTGGATCAGGGTAATGTTGGCCTCACAGAATGAGTTTGGAAGTTTTCTTTCTATTTCTATTTTTTGAAACAGCTTCAGAAAAGTAGGTATTATTTCTTCTTTAAATGTTTGGTAGAACTCCCCTGAGAAACTATCTGGCCCTGGGCCCTTGTGTTTTGGGAGGTTTTTAATTACTGCTTCAATTTCGTTACTGGTTATTGGTCTGTTCAGGTTGTCTATTTCTATCTGTTTCAGTCTGGGTAGTCTATCGGTTTTCCAGAAGACATCCATTTCTTCTTCCATTTCTTCTTAATTTGTTGGTACATATTTGCTGGTAATAATTGTTTCAATTCCCTTGGTGTTGGTCATGATCTATTCCCTTTCATTCCTGATTTTATTGATTTGGGTTCTTTCTGTTTTCTTTTGGATAAGTATTGACAGAGTCTTAATATCAATCTAATTAATTATTTTTTTTTAATTTTTTCAGTGTTCTATGTTTCATTGTTTATGCACCACACCCAATGTTCCATGCAATACTTGCCCTTCTTAATACCAACCACTGGGCTCACCCATCACGCCAATCCCCTCCTTTCCAAAACCCTCAGTTT
Source organism: Mustela nivalis (assembly GCF_964662115.1). NCBI lineage: Eukaryota > Metazoa > Chordata > Mammalia > Carnivora > Mustelidae > Mustela > Mustela nivalis. The sequence continues at coordinate 97,266,227 of NC_139027.1, forward strand.
GTTTCTCAGAGCCCACAGTCTTTCATGGTTCCTCCCCCTCCAATTTCTCCCAACTCACTATTCCTTTCCTTCTCCTAATATCCTCCATGTTGTTCCTCATGTTCCACAAGTAAGTGAAATTATATAATAATTCACTTTCTCTGCTTGACTAATTTCACTCAGCATAATCTCCTCCAGTCCTGTCCATGTGACACTTGATTGTGAGACTGATGAATTATAACTTTAGATAAGAGCTTTTGAAAGCAGCTAGGGGGAAGAGATTCCTAACGTACAGAGGAAGATCCATCAGAATAACATCAGACCTGGGCACCTGCATCGCTCAGTTGGTTGGGCTACTGCCTTCAGCTCAGGTCATGATCCCAGAACCCTGGAATTGAGTTCTGCTTCAGGCTCCCAGCTCCATTGGGAGTCTGTTTCTCCCTCTAACCTTCTCGCCTCTCATGCTCCCTCTCACTTTCTCTCTCTGAAATAAACAAATAAAATTAAAAAAAAAAAAAAAGAATAACATCAGACCTGTCCACAGAAACCTGGCAAGCCAGAAAGGGCTGGAAGGACATATTCAGGGCAATAAATGAGAAAAACATGCAGCCAAGAATACTTTATTCAGCAAGGCTGACATTCAAAATGGATGGAGAGATAAAGAACTTCCAAGACCAGCATGGTTTAAAAGCATATGTGACCACCAAGATGGCACTACAAGAAATATTAACGGGGGAGAGGAAGTTATATAAAAAAAAGAATCATACCCTCCCTTTCCATCTGGAGGTGTCTTTATGTTCAAAATGAATCTCTTGTAGATAGCATATGGGTGGGTCATGTCTTTTTATCCAGTCCTGTTCCATTTCATGGGAGCATTTAGGGCATTCACATTGAGCATAACTATTGAAAGATATGAATTTAGTGCCATCATATTGCTTGTAAAGTCCTTGTTTTTATAGTTTGACTCTGTAGATTTCTAGTATATATTATGCTTGAGGTCTTTCTTCTTTTACAGAATCAACCTTAATATTTCTTGCATGGCTGGCTTGGTGGTCACATATTCATTCAGTTTCTGCTGATCCTGGAAGCTCTTTATCTCTCCATCCATTCTGAATGACAGCCTTGCCAGATAAAGTATTCTTAGCTGCATGTTCTTCTCATTCAGCACCCTGAATATGTCTTTCCATCCTTTTCTGGCTTGCCTGGTCTTTGTATATAGGTCTGATGTTATTCTGACGTTCTTCCCTATATGTAATACATCATTTCCCCCTAGCTGCTCTCAGGGTAGCTTCCTTGGCTATAAGATTTGCAAGCTTCACTATTATATGCCATGGTGCTGGTCTATTTTTATTGAATCCTGGGAGGGGTCCTCTCTGCCTCTTGGACAAGAATGCTTGTTTCCTTCCCCAGATTAGGCCAGTTGTCAGCTATGATTTGCTCAAATATACTTTCTAGGTCCCCCCCCCCGCCCTTTGGTGATCCCAATAATTGTGACACTGGAACATTTCATGGAGTCATTCATGTCTCTAAATCTGTTCTCATGGGCTTCTAGCTGCTTATCCCTATATTCCTTGACTTCCTTCTTTTCTATCATCTTATCTTCTAATTCACTAATTTATTCCTCTGCCTCATTTACCCTGGATGTTAGTGTATCCAGTTGAGAATATATCTCATTCATAACATTTTTAAATTTGGCTTGATTAGCTCTCATTTCTGTGTTTAGAGATTCTGGATTGTTGGCAATGCTTTTCTCAAACCTAGATATTGACTTCATAATTGTTACCTTGAAGTCTATCTCTAACATCTTGCTTATATTCATGTACATTAGATCTGTGGCAGAGGCCATGATCTCTGGTTCTTTTCTTTGTTGGGAATTCTGGTTGAGATATGGTTTAAGGAATATACAGAGTCCAAAACATCAACCATGACTGGAGAAAAATGTGCCTAAAAAAAAAAAAAATCCAAAATGGTCAAAAAGTACCACACATACACCATCAAAGCCAATATGCTCCGACAATAGTAATAATAATAATAAAAGAGAAAAGAGAAAAAAGGGGAGAGGGCAGAGATGGAGAAAGAGATTATAATCTCTCAGGGTAGACATACAAGGTGATCTGCCTGTTCCTGCTTGATTTTTGATCTGTGTGTTAGAAGACACTATATCCCAAAATGGCAAATAAATCAGAACTTACATATATATCAAGATAAAATTGAATAGAGTGAAAATTGTGCAGTATGTGGTATAATTCTATAAGACATGCATGTGTAAAAGAAAAGTTACAAAGTGACTTAAATACATAGTTTGGGAAATATGAATCTATTTGAAAAAGAAGCAGGGTTTAAAAAAAGAATAAGAAAATCAACAAATAAAGAAATCTTAGTCTGAATTATAAGCCAGTCATGAGGAAACACCTGGAGCTCCCTATATTATTTTCCCCTGGTGTTATAGTTTTACAGTCCTGTTGGCAATAAGCTTAAGCTTATTCACCTGTTCTTCCAGTCTGTCTTCTGGGGGAAGGGCCTGCTGCTGTGCTTCTCAGGTATCTTTGCCTGGGTGGGTCCCACTCTTTGTCAGGGGAATGGGCTTAATATGACCTGATTGGCAGTGGGGATTTTGTTCCCTGGAGTCGTTTTCTTCTCTTTAGAGGGTCAGAGCAAACATGGTTATTTGGGAATCTCCAGCCCAGAGCTGCAATGTCACAGTCAATCCCCCTCAACAGATCAGCGAGGTCATTCGGTCTCCAGCTCTGCTTGTACCAAACTCTACAGACTTGCACATCTTCTGGGGGAGGGACCTGTTGCATTGATTCTCAAATGTCTTTGCCCTTGGCAGAATTGTTCCACCCTTGCCTGGGGCTAGGCTAAGTAACCTGCTCCCTTATGCTCTTTGTGGCTTTTGTTCCCTGAAGGCTTTCTGCACAGCATTCCATTATTAGAATAAAAATGGTGGCCTCCCAGTCTCTGGCCCAGACCCAAGAGTTTGGGATCCCACTCCTCTGTGAGCCTTCAGAGAAAAGCATTCAATCACTTCTGTCTCCTTGCTCTCTAGCCACATTCAGTGCATGCTCCCATGTCACTCCTCTGGGGAGAGGAAGGGGGCTCTCCCTGGTTTTAACACGTGTGGGGCCCCTGCTTGAAGAGCAGGGGCCCACCTGTGCCATGGATCATTGTTTATGGCAACCCCTAGCTGAGAACCCACTCCTGTGCTCACTTTTTGTGGCCATCTTCCCTGTTCTGATACCTGAGAGCTCTGCCACACTCTGGCACCCCCAGTTTTCCTATAACCTCCCAGGATCCTGAGACTACACTCTTCCAGCAAGTATTCCACCTCTTGCTTTGATGCCTGAGTGACATCCCTCAGCAGAGCAGACTTCTAATAGTTCCAATTTTGTGTTCCCCTGCTCTATCAATTGCTGGTAGCCAGCTGACAAACTCTCCCTCCCCCTATAGTCTGACTTCCTATATATCTCCTTGGATTCACTTATGCACCTCTTACCTTGCAGAACATGGTCACTTTTCTGTTCATAGAATTGAAGCCATTCTTTTCTAATCTCCAGTTGAATTCACAGATGTTAAGAATGGTTTGATAGCTATCTAGCTGAATTCCTGGGACCAGATGAAATTAAGGTCTTCCACTCCTCTACCATTATGAACTCCTCCTCTTACTAATACTTCTTAAAGATTTATTTGAGATAGAAAGAGCACATGGGTGGATAGGGGAGAGAGAGAGGGAGTGAGAGAGAATCTCAAGAAGATACCATATTAAGCACAGACGCTGCATGATGTTTGATCTCACAACCCCAAGATTATGACCTGAGCAGAAATCAAGAGTCTGACACTTAACAGACTGAGCCACCCAGGTGCCACTGGTTTGCTAATATTTTATTGACAATTTTTGCATCAATATTCATCAGGGATATTGGTTTGGGGCTCTCCTGTTTAGTGGAGTCTTTATCTGGTTTTGGTATCAGGGTAATGCTGACTTCATGAGATGAATTTGAAGCTATCCTTCCTTTTCCAGTTTTTGGAATAGTTTGAGAAGTACAGATATTAATTCTTCTGTAAATGTTTGGTAGAATTCTCCTGTAAATCCACCTGGCCCTGAACTCTTGTTTCTTGAAAGATTTTGTTTTAATTATTGATTCAATTTCTTTGCTGCTTATTGGTCTGTTCATATTTTCTATTTCTTCCTGTTTCAGTTTTAGTACTTTATATGTTTCTAGGAATTTATCCATTTCCTCCAAGTTGTCCAGTTTGTTGGGATATATTTTTCCCTAATATTCTCTCCTAATTATTTTTATTTCTGTGGTGTTGGTTCTTATGTCTCTTCACTCATTTATGATTTGTTTTTTGGAGTCCTTTATCTTTTCTTTTTTGATAATTCTGGCTACAGGTTTATCAGTTTTATTAATTTAAAAAAAAATAGCTCCTGGTTCCATTGATATGTTCTATTGGTTTTGTTTCTTTAGTTTCTATATCACCTATTTCTTCTCTAATTATTATTATTCCCTTCCTTCTGCTAGTTTTAGGCTTCATTTGTTGTTCTTTACCTAGCTCCTTAGGTTTTTTAATTTGAGATTTTTTTTGTTTTTAAAATAGGCCTATATTGCTATATACTTCCCTTTTAGGACCACTTTTGCTGCCTCTCAAAGGTTTTGGACTATTGTGATTTCATTTTCATTTTTTTTTATTGGGGGGGTTATTGTCATGCTCAGTCCATGTATTTTTTAATTTATTCTTTGATTTTCTGGTTGAACATTCATTATTTACTACCATATTGTCCATGCATTTGTAGTTTTTCCAAATTTTTTTGTGTGATTGACTTCAAGTTTCATAGAGTTGTGGTCAGAAAAAAAGGCATAGTATGATCTCATTCTTTTTGTATTTGTTGAGGCCTGATTTGTGCCCTATTATGTAATCTATTCTGAAGGAAGTCCTATGTGCACTATAAAAGAATGTGTACTCTGCTGTTTTAGGATGGATTGTTCTGAATATATCTGTTAAGTCTATCTGGTCCACTGTGTCATTCAAAGACATTGTTTCCTTGTTGATTTTCTGTTTAGATGATCTGTCCATAGATGTAAGTGGGGTGTCAAGGTCCCCTAGTATCATTGTACTATTATCAAATATTTCTTTCAATTTTTATTATTTGTTTTATATATCTGGATACTCCCATATTTGGTGCATAAATATTACAATTGTTAAATCTTCTTATTGGATTGTCCCTTTATGATGATATAGCACCTTTCCTCATATCTTTTTACAGTCTTTGTTTTACAGGCTAATTTGCCCAACATAAGTATTACTCCTCTGGTTTTCTTTTGATGTCCGTTTGTATTACAAATTATTTTACATCGCCTAACTATCAAACTGCAGGTGTCTTTGGGTCTAAAATTAGTCTCTTGTAGACAGCATATAGGTGTGTCTTGTTTTTTAACCCATTCTGACACCTAATATCTTTTGATTGGAGCATTTAGTTAATTTACATTCAGAGTGGTTATTGATAGATATGTATTCATGGTCATTTTATGACTTATTTTGTCAGTATTTCTGGAGATTCTCTCTGTTCCTTTCTTGTCTTTGTCACATTTAGTTTTTTTTCTTTGCACTCAAATAGTCTCCTTTAATATTTCTTGCAGGGCTGGTTTAGTAGTCAGAAATTCCTTTAGTTTTTATTTGTCTGGGAAACATTTTATTTCTTGTACTATAGCTTGCTGGATAGAGTATTCTTGGCTCCAGAATTTTTCCACTCAGCACGTTGAATATAGCATGCCACACTCTTTTGACTTGTTAAGTTTCTGTGTCAAAAATCTGCAGTTAGCCTTATGGATCTTCCCTTTTAAGTTAAGGGCTTCTTTTATCTTGCTCCATTTAAGATTTTTTCTTTATCACTTTATTTTGCAAATTTAATTACAATATGGTAATTATGTTACCATAATAACATATGGTTATTATGTTATTATTATATTATATTATGCTCTTGGTGTTGCCCTGCTTTTGTTGATTTTGATGGGAGTTCTCTGTGCCTCCCAGATCTGGATGTTTTTTTACCTCCTCCAGATTAGTGAATTTTTCATCTATTAGTTCCTCAAATAAATTTTCTGCACGCTTTTCCCTCTCATCTCCTTCTGGGACTCCTCTATTGTGAATTATCGTATTTGATGGATTCGCTGAATTCCCTAAGTCTATTCTTGTGTTGCAAAATTATTTCTTTTGTTCAGCTTTATTTCCCATTATTTTGTCTTCTGTATCACTTATTTGTTCCTTGGCTTCTTTCAGCCTGCTGTTCATTGCATCAAACCTGTTTCCAATCTGTTATTGCATTCTTCATTTCTGTCTGATTCTTTTTTAACTCCTTTATCTCTGTGGTAAGATCCTCCTTATAGTCTTCCATTCTTTTCTCAAGCCCAGGGAGTATCCTTATGATTAATTTCTCCATCAGGCATGTTACTTATATCATTTTGCTCCACCATCTTGGCATTTTGTCTAAGTCTCTTCTTTGTGTGTTAAGAAAGCCAGTTATGTTTCCTGCTCCTAAGAAAAATGGTTTTATGATGAAGAGGTTATGTACTATCCAGGGCCTGATGTACTCTGCTGCTGTGTTTTTGGATGCTCTGTCCTTCAGTTCAGTCATCTTCAGAACCTCTCCTTGCCTATAATGGCCAGCAGTTGGTCCTTGGCCAGAACATGGCAAGTTTTAACTAGATGTACTCTGGCCTGCTTGTGAAATGAGATCTGATACTACTTTCACTTGAGCTGAAGCCACGCAGAGCTCTATTGTCAGGAGACATGATGTGAGCAGGGTTTTCTGCTGTTCTTCTGGGGGAAGGGTCAACAGAACTGGGACTGAAGCAAGCTTGACTGAAAAGGAAAGTCTTGCCAGAGCACAGGGGAATAGGACTTGGTGAAAGTAAGTAAGGCAGCCTGTATCAGCATTGTGCTGTTTCCTGCAGAGGTTCTTTCTTTATGTGGAGGGGCAGGGGATCAAATGGTGCCATGCAGCTTCATTGTACCCAGAGAGGCATCTTCATGAATACTGTCTCTCAGGGACATGCTCCAAGAAGAGTTAATAATCTCCTCACTTTGTGGCCCAGACAGTCTTCAGATCACTGTTTCCATGCCATGTTCTCCCAGGTTGTTTGCCCACCTTCTCTCCAGGAGCAGTACAGTGCACTCCAGGTTCTATCTCAGCCAAGCTTGCTGACATTTAAAATTCTAGGCTTTAAGCCCCACTGGTTGCAATAACTCATGAAATTCAGCCCCTCTTGATTTCCCAGCCAATGGATTTGTGAAAGGTTCTCCTTGTGCATTCCCTTGTATGTTTTGCTTTCTCTTGCTTTTTTGTCATGACCATGGCTCCCTCCCTTCCATAGCACCTATAATCCATTTCTCCCCCAAACCATGTCTCTACACTCCCTACTTCCTTTGATGTAGCCTCCTCTCTCCCTTTAGTTCTGGAGTTTGTTCTTTCAGTCTTGAAGTTGATTTCTGGGCTATTTAGGATGATTTGATAGTTATCTAGTTGTGTTCATGGGATGAGACACTCCTAAGGTCCTCCTACTCCACTGCCATCTTTTTATGACCCCTTGACAAACACAGTATCTTAATCTTGGTTTTCATTTTCTTACTGGATAATGATGTTGAGTACCTTTTTATGTTCTTACTGACAATTTGCATATATCTTTGGGAAAAATGTCTATTCAAATATCATGCTTAATTTTTTTATTTTATTTTTTTAAAGATTTTATTTATCCATTGGACAGACAGTAGTAGTAGACACAAGTAGGCAGAGAGGCATGCAGAGAGAGAGGAAGGGAAGCAGGCTCCCCGCTGAGCAGAGAGCCCGATGTGGGGCTCGATCCCAGGACCCTGGGATCATGACCTGAGCCAAAGGCAGAGGCTATAACCCACTGAGCCACCCAGGGGCCCCAATTTTCTTTTATTTTTTAAGTTTTTTTTTCAATTCCACTCAATTAACATATAGTGTAACATTAGTTTCAGATATGCAATGTAGTGATTCAACACTTCCATACATTTAATTGGATTATTTATATTTTTATTATTGCGTAATACAAGTTATTTATATATTCTGTATTCACTCTCTTTAATTCTGTGGGTTGTCTTTTCACTTTCTTGTTGTTTTTGTTTGCAGAAAAAACAATGTTTAATTTAACGAAGGCCAGTTTATATATTTTAACTTTTGTTGTGTGTGTTTTTGATGTCATATTTTTTAAAATATCTTTACCCAAGTCACAAAAATTTGCTGGTATGTTTTTTTCTTCTAAGAATGTCATAGATTTTGCTATGGTTAAGTTTATGATTTATTTTGTGTCAATTTTTGTATATAATATAAGCATTATTCTTTTCCATGATTATTCAGTCTTTCTGGCAGTAATTGTTGAAAACATTGTTCTTTCACCCCTGGATTATCTTGGCACCCTAGTCAAAAACCAACAGACCAGAAAGTAAGAGAATGTATTATTTCTAGATTTAATTCTATTCCTTTGACCTGTACGTATACCTTTCTACCACTACCATGCTGACTTAATGCTGTAGTTTTGTAGTAACTTTCAAAACTGGGAGCTACAATTTTGCTCTTCTTTTTCAAAGATTGTTTTGGTTAATCTAGTTTCAGTAAGGTTGTTTGCAAACACAGAGAACCTTGTGAAAAATTTGTATGAAATAGCAAAGGCTCTAGAATAACTAAGAAAATCTTGACAAGTAATATTTTTAAAATATTTTATTTATCTATTGGTCATAGAGAGAGAGAGAGAGTGAGCACAGGCAGACAGAGTGGCAGGCAGAAGCAGAGGGAGAAGCAGGCTCCCCGCAGAGCAGAGAGCCCAATGTGGGACTTGATCCTAGGATGCTGGAATTATGACCTGAGCCAAAGGCAGCTGCTTAACCAACTGAGCCACCCAGGCATCCCTTGACAAGTAATATCAAAGTGAAAAGGAGACTCGACACAATATTAAGGCCTAATCTATATGTATGGCATGCAAGATAGGTTTGGCTGAGGGATAGATTCATGGATCAGTAGAACATTATAGAGAAGACAGAAAAATATACCCAACTGATGGCTAAGGTGCTGAGGTGCTAACGCTACCTCATAGAAGAAATACAGCCTTTTCAATAAGTAGTGTTGGAATTGATATCCAAAAGCCAAAAGAGAAAAGAGAAAAACCTTTAATCTAAACCTCATATCGTATACAAAAATTAACTCCAAATGAATCACAGACTTAAATGTAAACATACAACTCTAAAGCTTATAGAAAAAAAGACATAGGAGTATATCTTTGAGAAGTAGAGCTAGTCTAAGACTTCTTAGACTTGCCAAAAATGTATGATTATGACAAGGGAAAAATATGAACTATATGGAAAATAAAAGCATTTGTGCTGTGAATGACTCTGTTAAGAGGATGACAAGGTGAATTACCCACATTTTCCCTGCATCTACAATATAAGGAGACCTTTCAAAACTCAATAAAAAACTAAAACATCCAATGAAAGTATGGGCAAAATATATAAACAAACATTTCACAAAAGATATATATAGAAACCAAAATACACATGAAAAGATGCTCAGAATTTTTAACCATAAGAAAATGACCATTAAAAATGCAATGAGATATTACTACACACTGTTCACAACTGAAATAAAAATTAGTGTCACTATTAAGTGCTGACCAAGGTTCATGAGAACTGGATCACTCATGAATTGCTGGTAGAAATAGAAAAATGATACAACCACTCTCAAAAACAATTGGGAAGCTTATCAAACCAAACACACAACTTACATATGATCCAACAGTTTCAGTCTTGGGCACTTATACCAGAAAGATGAAAATTTATGTTTACAGATAAATCTGTAGATGAATGTTTGCAGCAACCTACCTTACTCACAATACACTCAAACTGAAATAATTAAATATCTGTCCTTTAATAGGTGAATGTTTAAACATATGATGAATTCATACTCAAAAATGAAAAGGAACAATTATTGACATATGCAACAATGCCAATGAATTCCCAAGGGAATTATGCTGCATGAAAAAAAAAAAGCCAATCACCAAAGATGATGTATTGTATAAAATACAGCTTTTCTCTTGATATAACATTTTTGAAATGATAGAATTATAGAAACAGAGAATGGAATAAAAGTTGCAAGTGTTAAATTAACAAGGAGATAGAGGACTGAGGGAAGTCAGCGTTTCTATGGGAAAACTACAAGAGGGATCTTTGGGGTGATGGAAATCTTCTGTACTTTGACCGTAGTGCTATTAGTATCTTAGTTGTAATACTGTTCTATAAGCACAACAGGTCAAGGTGACCTGTTGGTTCTCTTATTATTTCCTATAGCAGCATGTTAATTTATAATTATCTCAATATAAAAAGTTTAAAAGTAAAGTATATAAAAAGTTTAAAAGTAAAGTATAAAAAGTAAAAAGTTTAATTACAATATATAACTGATCAAAACATTTAACTACTGACATTTTTGAAATGATAGTCCACATTCATGGCCTCCATTTATGTTTTTCATTATGTTGTTAGTGTTTCTTCTTAATTGATTCTTATGACCTCTTCAGATGTAGAAACAGTCACGTATAGAAACTGTCATGTTTTGCAAATATTTTCAAAAACACTTTCATAAGTTAATGCCACTGACAATTGTTTGCAATTTTCTTTATTGTTTTTATGCTAAGAAAGACTCTGAAAGAAACAATAAAAAATGAAATGTAAGCTGGGAGAAAAAGTTGTTTCTGAGTACACTTTATCTACAGCAAATGGTGCTGGCATAATTGGATAGCCACATGCAGAAGAATGAAACTGGATCATTCTCTTAGACCATACACAAAGAAAAACTCAAAATGGATGAAAGATCTCAATGTGAGATAGGAATCTATCAAAATCCTAGAGGAGAACATAGACAGTAACCTCTTTAAAATTGGCCATGGCAACTTCTTTCAAGACAGGTCTCCAAAGAGAAAGGAAACAAAAGAAAAAATGAACTTTTGAGACTTCATCAAGATGAAAAGATAAAAATCTTCTGCACCGCAAAGAAAACAGTCAACAAAACTAAGAGGCAACTCACAGAATGGGAGAAGATATATGCAAATGACATTACAGGTAAAGGACTGGTATCCAAGATCTCATTATCAGCTTATCAAACTCAACACACACACACCCCAAAAAATAATCCAGTCAATAAGTGAGCAGAAGACATGAACAGACACTTCTTTAAAGAAGACATACAAATGGGTAACGGACACATGAAAAAATGTTCTATATCACTAAGCACTAGGAAAATACAGATCAAAAACCACAATTTGATACAACCTTGCAAAAAAATTAACAAGACAGGGAACAACAAATGTTGTTGAGAATGTGGAGAAAAGGAAACCCTCCTGTACTGTTGGTGGGAATGCAAACTGGTACAGCCACTCTGGAAAACAGTATGGATGTTCCTCAAAAGTTAAAAATAGAGCTATTCTATGACCCAGCAATTGCACTGCTAGGCATTTACCCCCAATATGTAGTGAAAAGAAGGGCCACATGCACCCCAGTGTTCATAGCAGCAATGTCCACAACAGCCAAACTGTAGAAGGAGCTGAGATCCCTTGAACAGATGAATGGATAAAAAAGAAAAACATGTGGTACAAATATACAATGGAATTTTACTCAGCCATCAGAAGGGATGAATACCCACTATGTGCATTAACATGGATGCCTACTATTCTAGTTTTAATGACCATATGCAGTGATAAAATCACCACAATGAAGAACAGTTCCTCCACCTCCAAAAACTCCCTCAGGGGCTTCTCAGTCATCCTGACCTCCTCACACCAGTTCCTGAAACCACTGATCTGTTTTTCTTCCATGTAGTTTTAGCTTTTCCAGAATGGCATGTAAATGGAGCTACACAGTATGGAGCCTGGAGTCTAGCTTCTTTCACTAGACATCATACATTTGATATTTATCCACATAGTGCATCATCAGTCTGTACTTTAAAAAAAATGAATAAATATTATTGCATAATTATATACAATTCCATAAGAACAAAGTAGGGGTTATGAAGACAGGTGGAATCAGGGTCTCAGCAATGGGTAGGAGTCATTTTGACAAAACTTTGGGATGGAGTGAACAGGGTAGGGCCTGACAGGACAGAGCACTTTGAAGAACAGGGGGTTATGGCCAGGGAGTCATAAAAAAGTCAAGTCTAAAAAGCACAGTAATTGAGAGAATTATACACTCAATAATGTTTTATAACATAACCTCTAAAGTCAGGTGGCTGGGGTTCAGACCCAGCCTCCATGAGAGAGCCTCATTTAATTGTTCTGCGTGTGTTGGGGGAAGGGAGGGGAAGTTGATTATTAATAGAACTTATCTATGGTTGTTTTGATGACTAAATACAATGAAACATGTAATTTATGATTTTGCTGCCTTGAGAAAGATTCTCTGGAACGGCTGATGGCAAGAATTTTCCTCCTTCCTTTCTTAAACTTTACAAATTAGATGTTGATACTGAAGTCAAGGTACTGCTGGATTGCAGATGAATGAAAATAAGACACCATATTGCTCAACCTTAATACTTGTGACAACACCAGTTTTTAATCAGATCTTCCTGGTCTGGAAATTGAAAACTCAAATATCTAAACATGACACTTTGTTGGTAGGATGATGGCATTGCAGGCTGTGCAACCTCCAGGATCATCCAGCTAAGTACCACCATCATGCTGAAATCAAAACCTTGATGGTGGGGAAGTAGGAGGAGGCATTGTTTCAACCTGTACCCTAAAGTAAGCTGAATACCTACCAAAGAACTCCGATCACCCATGAAATCAGCCTGAGATCAGAATTATACACATCTGGATCTCTATGGGGACAGAAGATGCCAGTGGGCAGGTAAAGCGGAGTGGGAATGTCGGACTGATATCAGAAGATAAACAAAAGAGGGAGGGAGCCACCAGAGGTGACCTATTGGAAAGTAAAACCCCAATACGAGAGTGCCCTGCATCTGGGGACCAGCATTAACTTGGAGTCTGGTTGAAAGCACTCAAAAGAGCAAAGGATCATAGGGGGAAATTGTGGGAATCAGGGTGGCTAGGGACAGGAGCTTAAGTCCCCAGACCTAGGACAGCCTCCCCTGGCTCTGAGCCAGAGAGAGTGCAGCAGAGAAACCAGGTCTTGGTCCCTGAGCCACCAGCACACCCAAGAACGCATGGGGTCTGGCTCCTGTGAGGGGCTGGGAGCCTTGCCAGATGGCAGAACACCGAGCAGGAGCCGAGCTAACAGAGCCTGAGACGCGCAAGCCCCTCACCCTCTTATGAGAGAGGTGCGCGAAGACCCAGCCCGCCATTCTTAGACCTGTGCCATACTACCAGAGCCTGAGACATACACATGCCCCACACCCTCCCCTGAGAGAGGTGCGCCAAGGCCCAGTCTGGTGCTCTCAGACCCACGCACTGGTATCAGAGCCTGAGATGCACGTGACCCACACATTCCCCTGAGAGAGGTGCATGCAAGCCCAGGGCTCTTAGACCCAAAAAGACCAGGCACTCCGAGCCCAGGCCAGCGGGAAAATCTCAGTGTGCCATCACTGCTTGGAACCTCTCTGGCAGCCTGGAGCTGCCCAGACAGCCGCCACTGCCATGGTTTTGGGTACAAGCAGAAGATCCTGTGTCCCCAGGGACTGTGACTCAGAACCTGCTCTGCCAGCAGCTAAGGGGGAATTTATATGGGCTCTGCAGCACCCACACTGGAGCAGACTGAGGCTTCTCTCTGAGAGGGAGGTCAGGGTACAGTTTGCTTTCCTCTAAACCTCCAAAAACCATCAAAAGCAGTCAAAGCAAGAGAAAAGAAGTGAACAAACATAAAAACCTCCAGGGGCGCCTGGGTGGCTCAGTGGATTGGGCCGCTGCCTTCGGCTCAGGTCATGATCTCAGTGTCCTGGGATCGAGCCCCGCATCGGGCTCTTTGCTCAGTGGGAGCCTGCTTCTCTCTCTCTCTCTCTGCCTGACTCTCCGCTGACTTGTGATCTCTCTCTCTGTCAAATAAATAAATAAAATCTTTAAAAAAACAAAAACAAAAACATAAAAACCTCCAGAGAACAAAAGCCTGAAAAAAAAAAAAAAGTTTCCTCAGAGCCCACCCCCTTGAGGCAAGAGGACTTAACTCAGGGAACATCACTGAATGAAAACCCATGTGGCAGGCCCCTCCCCCAGAAAACCAACCAGGAAAGAAAAAAAAAAAAGACTACAAGAGAACAACCATGATACAACTTCATAGATACAACTTTTATTTTTAACTCGTTCCCACTATTCTAGTTCATTTTTTATATAGGTAATTTTTTAACCTATTTACTATCACAGTGAGATGTCCAGTACATCAAATTCCATAATAACCTTCTAACCTGAACGTTTTGATATATACACCTGTGTTTTTCTTTTGCATTTCTATTTTTAAAAATTTTTTTTAATTTTAGTTTAGTTTAGTCTAGTTTATTCCTTTTTTATTTTTATTTTCTAATATTCATATAGAGTTAAACTTCAAGGTAATCCCTTTTCCCCAATTAATGCTACCCCTATAGGTAAACCAATTTTTAATCATGCTTTATCTGAGGAAAGTTGAGTCCTTTAACAAAGATATCAACATACATCCAGAAAGAATCAAAATAACTTTTCTCACCCACACTGAGAATTTATAACCAGAATCACTCTCCCATCTTTTTCTTCTGCCAGAGTTTCTGTGTATTTGTGTTAGTCCTGATAATATATAAATCTTATACTTGGGGTTCTTTTGATGAGGTTCTTCCTTTTTTTTGCTTATATATATATTTTTTTCTCTTGTCATATACTTTTATCAGTCTTTTTGTTTGTTTTTGTTTGTATACTACATAAATCTTACCTTATGGCCCATTTGGGCTGAACCTTCTCTTTTATCTTCCCTTTTTTCCCTCTCTCTCTCTCTCTCTCTCTCTTTTCTTTTTCTTTTCTTTTATCTCTCACTTGGGTGGGGAATCCTCATTGCTCAGAAACGTTCCAGGATGCACCTTGACTGCACTATGTTCGATACATCCAGCTACACCCATTCAGTCATCTCTCACCAAAATGAGTAGGAGGAGGAATGCCCAACAGAAGAAAAATACAGAGGATGGACCTTCTGCAACAGAGCTAATGGCTATCAACATAGATAATATGTCGGAAAGAGAATTCAGGAGAACAATTATCCAGGTAATAGCTAGGTTGGAGAAAGCCATGGATGACCAAATGGAATTGATTAGGGCAGAACTGAAAGCCACCAGGGATGGTGTTCACAATGTTAGGACATAACTGAAAGCCACCAGGGATGAGGTTCACAATGCTCTCAATGAGTTCCAATCTAATCTAAATTCTCTAAAAGCTAGGGTAACTGAGACAGAAGATAGAATTAGTGATCTGGAGGACAAACAGAGAGAAAGGATCAGGAGGAAGCCTGGAACAAACAGCTTAGAAGCCACAAAAACAGGATCAGGGAAATAAATGATGCCAGGAAACGTTCCAATGTCAAAATTATTGGAATCCCTGAAGGGGAAGAGAAAAAAAGAAGTCTAGAAAATATAGTGGAACAAGTTCTTCATGAAAATTTTCCCAATCTCGCAAATGGAACCAGCATTCATGTACTAGAGGCCGAACGATCTCCACCCAAGATTATAGATTCCAAAAAAACATCAAGGCACCTTGTAGTCAAATTGAGGAATCATAATTGTAGATACAATCTCTTGAAAGCCACTAGAACAAAGAGGCTCCTTACATACAGAGGAAAGCCCATCATAATAATGTCCGACCTGTCCACAGAGACCTGGCAAACCAGAAAGGGCTGGCAAGATATATTCAGGGCACTAAATGAGAAGAACATGCAGCCAAGAATACTTTATCCAGCAAGCCTGACATTCAAAATGGGTGAAGATAAAGAGTTTCCAAGATTGGCAAGGCTTAAAATACTATGCAACCACCAAGCTGACACTGCAGGAAATATTAAGGGGGGTTCTATAAAAGAGGAAAAATCCCAAGAATAGCATTGAACAGAAATATAGAGACAATTTACAGGAAGAAAGACTTCAAAGGTAACACGATGTCTTTAAACGTATCTATCAATAATCACTCTCAATGTGAATGACCTAAATGCACCCTTAAAATGGCACAGGGTTGCAGAATGGATAAAACGACAGGATCCATCCATATGTTGTCTACAAGAGACCCATTTTGAACCTAAATATACACCCAGACTGAAAGTGAAGGGATGGAGAAGCATCTTTCATGCCAATGGGCCTCAAAAGAAGGCCAGGGTAACGATTCTCATATCAGACAAATTAGATTTTAAAGACTGTAGTCAGAGATACAGAAGGACACTACATAATTCTTAAAGGGACTATCCACCAAGATAATCTAACAATTGTAAATAGTTATGCCCCCAATATGGGAGCAGCCAATTACATAAGAAAACTATTAATCAAGATAAAGAGTCATATTGATATGAATACATTAATAGTAGGAGATCTTCACATGCCTCTCTCAGAAATAGATCATCAAAGGAGAAAATCAATAAAGAAACAAGATCATTGAATGACACATTGGACCAGATGGACCTCATAAATATAAACAGAACATTCCATCCTAAAACAACAGAATACTCATTCTTCTCAAGTGCACATGGAACCTTCTCAAGAATAGACCACATACTGGGTCAGAAATCAGTACTCAACCTATACCAAAAGACTGAGATTATTCCCTGCATATTCTCAGATTGCTTTGAAACTGGAGCTCAATCACAACGAAAAGTTCAGAAGGAACTCAAACACCTGGAAGCTAAAGACTACCTTGCTTAAGAATGCTTGTATCAACCAGGAGACCAAAGAAGAACTGAAACAATTCATGGAAACCAATGAGAATGAAGATACTTTGATCCAAAACCTATGAGATACAGCAAAGTTCATCCTAAGGGGGAAATACATAGCCATCCAAGCATCCCTCAAAAAAATTGAAAAATCCAGAATACACCAGCTGTCTCTACACCTTAAGGAACTGGAGAATCAACAACAAATCAAACCAACTCCACACGTAAGAAGGGAAATAATCAAGATTAGAGCAGAGATCAATGAGGTAGAAACCAGAGATACAGTAGAACATATCAATGAAACTAGAAGCTGGTTCTTTAAAACAATCAATAAGATCAATAAACCACTGGCCACGCTAATCCAAAAGGAAAGAGAGAGAGCCCAAATTCATAAAATTATGAATGAAAAGGGAGAGATCACAACTAACACCAAGGAAGTAGAAACAATCATCAGAAGTTATTATCAACAGTTATATGCCAATAAGCTAAGCAACCTCGATGAAATGAATGCATTCCTGGAAAACTATAAACTCTCAAAATTGAACCAGGAAGAAATTGACAACCTGAATAGACTGATATCTAGTAATGAGATTGAAGCAGTAATCGAAAACCTCCCCAAAAACAAGAGCCCAAGACCTGATGGATTCCCTGGGGGAATTCTACCAAACTTTCAAAGAAGAAATAACATCTATTCTCCTGAAGCTGTTTCAAAAAATTGAAGCAGAAGGAAAACTTCCAGACTTTCTATGAAGCCAGCATTTCCTTGGTCCTGAAACCAGGCAAAGACCCTACCAAAAAGGAGAATTTCAGACCAGTATCACTGATGAATATGGATGCTAAGATTCTCAACAAGATCCTGGCAAACAGGATCCAACAGCATATTAAAAAGATTATCCACCATGACCAGGTGGGATTCATCCCTGGGCTACAAGGATGGTTCAACATTCACAAACCAATCAATGTGATAGATTAAATTAATAAGAGAAGAGAGAAGAACCATATGGTCCTCTCAATTGATGCAGAAAAAGCATTTGACAAATTCCAGCATCCATTCCTGATAAAAATGCTTCAAAGTATAGGGATAGAGGGAACATTCCTGAACTTCATCAAATCTATCTATGAAAGACCCACAGCAAATATCATCCTCAATGGGAAAAGGCTTGCAGCATTCCCGTTGAGATCAGGAACAAGAAAAGGATGCCCACTCTCACCACTCTTGTTCAACATAGTATTAGAAGTCCTAGCAACAGCAATCAAACAAAGAGAAATAAAAGGTATCCAAATTGGCAATGAAGAAGTCATACTCTCTCTTTGCAGATGACATGATTCTTTATATGGAAAACCCAAAAAGCTCCACCCCCAAACTACTAAGAACTCATACAGCAATTCAGAAATGTTGCAGGATACAAAGTCAATGTACAGAAATCAGTGGCTTTCTTATACACTAACAATGAAAATACAGAAAGGAAAATGAGAGAATCGATTCCATTTATTATAGCACCAAGAACCATAAGATACCTGGGAATAACCTTAACCAAAGAGGTAGAGGATCTTTACTCAAGGAACTACAGGACACTCATGAAATAAATTGAAGAAGACACAAAAAGATGGAAGACCATTCCATGCTCTTGGGTCGGAAGAATAAACATTGTTAAAATGTTCCTACTACCTAGAGCAATCTATACTTTTAATGCCATTCCGATCAAAATTCTACCAGTATTTTTCAAAGAGCTTGAGCAAATAATCCTAAAATTTGTATGGAATCAGAAGAGACCCCGAATTGCTAAGGAAATGTTGAAAAACAAAAACAAAACTGAGGGCATCACGTTACCTGATTTCAAGCTTTACTACAAAGCTGTGATCACCAAGACAGCATAGTACTGGCATAAAAACAGACACATAGACCAGTGGAACAGAGTAGAGAGCCCAGATATGAACCCTCAACTCTATGGGTAAATAATCTTCGACAAAACAGGAAAAAATATACAGTGGGTAAAAGGCAATTTCTTCAATGAATGGTGCTGGGAAAACTGGACAGTTGTGTGCAGAAGAATGAAACTCAACCATTCTCTTACACCATACACAAAGATAAACTCAGAATGGATAAAAGACCTCAACGTGAGACAGGAATCCATCAGAATCCTAGAGGAGAACAGAGGCAGTAATCTCTTCGATATCAGCCACAGCAGCCACAACAACTTCTTTCAAGATATGTCTCCAAAGGCAAAGGAAACAAAAGCGAAAATAAACTTTTGGAACTTCCTCAAGATCAAAAGCACAGCAAAGGAAACAGTCAAGAAAACAAAGAGGCAACCCACGGAATGGGAGAAGATATTTGCAAATGACAGTACAGACAAAAGGTTGATATCCAGGATCTATAAAGAACTTCTTAAACTCAACACACACAAAACAGACAATCATATAAAAAAAATGGGCAGAAAATATGAACAGACACTTCTCCAGTGAAGATATACAAATGGTTATCAGACACATAAAAAAATGTTCATCATCACTAACCATCAGGGAGATTCAAATTAAAACCGCATTGAGATATCACCTTACACGAGTTAGAATGGCCAAAATTAGTAAGACAGGAAACAACATGTGTTGGAGAAGATGTGGAGAAAGGGGAACCCTGTTACACTGTTGGTGGGAATGCAAGTTGGTCAGCCACTTTGGAGAACAGTGTGGAGATTCCTCAAGAAATTAAAAATAGAGCTTCCCTATTACCCTGCAATTGCACTGCTGGGTATTTACCCCAAAGATACAGATGGAGTGAAAAAAGGGGCCATCTGTACCCCAATGTTTATAGCAGCAATGGCCACGGTCACCAAACTGTGGAAAGAACCAAGATGCCTTTCAATGAATGAATGGATAAGGAGGATGTGGTCCATATACACTATGGAGCATTATGCCTCCATCAGAAAGGATGAATACCCAACTTTTGTAGCAACATGGAAGGAACTGGAAGAGATGATGCTGAGTGAAATAAGTCAAGCAGAGAGAGTCAATTATCATATGGTTTCACTTATTTGTGGAGCATAACAAATAACATGGCAGACAAGGGGAGATGGTGAGGAGAAGGGAGTTGAGGGAAATTGGAAGGGGAGGTGAAGCATGAGAGACTATGGACTCTGAAAAACAATCTGAGGGTTTTGAAGGGGTGGGGGGTGAAAGGTTGGGGGAACCAGGTGGTGGGTATTAGAGAGGGCACATATTGCATGGAGCACTGGGTGTGGTGCAAAAACAATGAATACTGTTACACTGAAAAGAAATTTTTAAAACTTAAAAAAAAAAAACCCTTATCACAATTAAGCCCTTGACATCTTCATCCCTGTCCATGTATGTTGCTTTCTTGTCCTGGTAACATTCTCAATTAATTAATGATTATTTAATGTCAGTTAATAACTCCACCATGGCTTAGTATTTCAACAACAGTTTCTGAATTCCTTGCATGGATGTAGAAGAAGGCATTAGATGGAAGTCAATGACATAGATATCCACCTGACTCAGCATGATACTGAGAAAAGCCGATTCCATGATTGCACAGCAGAGAGTTTACCTGAATTTAAAAGTCATTTCCAAGTCTTGATATTCTCTAATTCTTATGAACTCCAAAGATGTGTGAGATAATGTGCTTGGCTTCTGCAAGCAGAAACAGAATAGGAAAAATAACACCAGCCCTTGAGCAGGTTCAGCTAATGGACCCAATGGAATGCTCAGTGCTCTGCATCCAACACCTCATCTATTCCTCTTGGTGAGATGGATGACATCACTGCTCCTGTTTATGGACACAGAAGCCAAGTCTTAAAATTATCCAGCTATCTGAGGTCACATGAGTTCAGCATCAACCTTCTGAGTCCAGGTCTTCACCTTGCTCCACCCCACCTTATAA
Organism: Mustela nivalis; assembly: GCF_964662115.1. Classification (NCBI taxonomy): domain Eukaryota; kingdom Metazoa; phylum Chordata; class Mammalia; order Carnivora; family Mustelidae; genus Mustela; species Mustela nivalis. The sequence goes on from NC_139027.1 coordinate 97,286,973, forward strand.
AGAATTTGTCCCACAAGGAGTGAGGGGAAGTTATGATGATGACAATATTAATATTATTATCTACAATAATATTACCACCAGAGGAACAGAGTGAATCCCAATTTAATAATATGGATTTTTTTAAAAACGATAAAGGAAAGTTCAATTTTTCACAAATTGCACAAGGACTGTTGCTGTTTCTCTTTTTACTGAGTCTGACTCCCCAATATCTAATTGGCTCCTTGATACTTTCAACTAATAATGGTCTTAATAAATTTGATGCTAAAATAGTACCTTTTAGGACTAGGACTAAGTATTCCAGGCTATGAAAGAAGAGAAATGTAAGCAACTATCCCAATCTGGTGTAGGTTTGAAATGCTGCTTGACAAAAACAGATCATGTTCTAGTGTTTCTTAGACCTCCCAAGGTCACACAGAAGCAATCCTTTTTTTTTTTTTTTTTTTTTTAGTTCTTTAACTCACATGAGTTTATTTATTGATTGATTATTCTTTTGTTTTTGTTTTTTTTAAATAAATTAATTTATTTTCAGAAAAACAGTATTCATTATTTTTTCACCACACCCAGTGCTCCATGCAATCCGTGCCCTCCATAATTCTCACCACCCGGTACCCCAACCTCCCAGCCCCCCCACCACCACTTCAAACCCCTCAGATTGTTTTTCGGAGTCCATAGCCTCTCATGGTTCACCTCCCCTTCCAATTTCTCCCAACTCCATTCTCCTCCCTAACACTCCTTGTCCTCCATGCTATTTGTTATGCTCCACAAATAAGTGAGACCATATGATAATTGACTCTCTCTGCTTGACTTATTTCACTCAGCATCATCTCTTCCAGTCCCATCCATGTTGCTACAAAAGCTGGGTATTCGTCCTTTCTGATGGAGGCATAATACTCCATAGTGTATATGGACCACATCTTCCTTATCCATTCGTCCGTTGAAGGGCGTCTTGCTTCATCAAAATAAAAAGTTTCTGCACAGCAAAGGAAACAGTCAAGAAAACAAAGAGGCAACCCACGGAATGGGAGAAGATATTTGCAAATGACAGTACAGACAAAAGGTTGATATCCAGGATCTATAATGAACTCCTCAAACTCAACACACACAAAACAGGCAAACATATCAAAAAATGGGCAGAAGATATGAACAGACACTTCTCCAATCAAGATATACAAATGGCTATCAGACACATGAAAAAATTTTCATCATCACTAGCCCTCAGGGAGATTCAAATTAAAACCACATTGAGATATCACCTTACACCAGTTAGAATGGGAAAAATCAACAAAACAGAAAACAACATGTGTTGGAGAGGATGTGGAGAAAGGGGAACCCTCTTCCACTGTTGGTGGGAATACAAGTTGGTGCAGCCTCTTTGGAGAACAGTGTGGAGATTCCTCAAGAAATTAAAAATAGAACTTCCCTATGACCCTACAATTGCACTTCTGGATATTTACCCCAAAGATACAGATGTTGTGAAAAGAAGGGCCATCTGTAACCCAATGTTTATACAGCAATGGCCACGATCGCCAAACTATGGAAAGAACCAAGATGCCCTTCAACACAGAGGCAATATTACCCGGATAGCAAGATCAATCCAAACAAATGATACAGCAGAGGCAGAGACCTCTAATGGCAGGTTTGGGAGGTTGCCAGCAATGCCCCATGGCTGAGGCCCAGGGCTGTGATCTCTGAGGGGAGTTAAGAGGGAGGGGAGGCCATAGGGTAAGCAACTTTCATCAGGCCTATCAGGTTACACATGCTTAGCTGCCTTCTGGAATCATCAAGTCTTTTGAGTAATGTAAGGGAGAAACCATCTGGTCAACATTTTTGAAATATCATGCCTCTTCTTAGAATTCCTTGAGCAAAAATAATGTCATAAGTCAATTGTAAAAATTTGAAACTCAAGAGGTTAAAATGCTTTCAATTCACACAAGTCCCTGGCAAAGGTGGCATGAGTTCCCTGCAGGATGGGAACACAAGCAGGTGTGATCCTTCCTTGGGTAGATGGACATGGGTGTGATGGCCAAAGGCAGGCCAGGTGTTGTGGGACCTGAAGCATGAACAAGTCAGTCTTTATTTAAAAAGAAAGAAAGAGAGAGAGAGAGAGAGAGAGAGGGAGAAGAGAAGAAAAGAAAAGAGAAAAGAGAAAAGAAAAGATGAAAAGAAAAGGAAAGAAAAGAAAAAGCCACAATATTACCAATATAAAACTAAGGACAGAAGTTATATAAATTTATAAGAGAAGATAAATCATGATATATTACAAATTCTAAAATGCTCATAAATACTACAAACCTCACCATATCCAAAAAAGTAACATATGTTGTAACACAGTCAGCTCCCCATCCAGCCTAGAGTCAACAAAGTTACAATTATTAAGGTGGCACAATAATGGAATGAAGTCATACCAGAGCAACTTGGAGTACCTCACCAAGCACAGAAAAGAGTTATTACAGGCTTTTGGAAAGGGACTTTGAAGGAATATTTTGAAAGACACATAATAAAGCACAGCTGTGTGTAAAAGTGCCAATGTTAGGTCTGCAGTGCAAAATGCACCCAGCTCCTATCTTCTAGGAAACCATCAAGTGCAGTCAGATGGGGGGCATTTTGTCCAGAACTATTTTCTGATATTCTGTGCATCTGAGTGTGCAAGCTACTTTTTCAGGTGGAATTGACTAGGTACTCCTGGTAGTGGGATGTTTTCTTACTGATAACAGAAATTTCTAAAAGTCCCTGAGTCTAGAGCACAAGGTCTTTCATTGAGTAAGAAGACATTGTTTTGATATTTTAAAACTGCAGATGGGAAAATTACTACTTCCTATTATTGTTGCCAATGACTTTTCCTTTTACCCATTCACCCATGCTGTAGATGAAAGGGTAGATTTTTCCTTGAACCAAGCTGTTTTTACCTTCTCACAAAATATTTTATTAAGTAACTTCTTGACACAACTCTTTAAAATTTACATTTCCACTCTCAGTTAATTAATGGCTAATGGATTGCCTCATCATATGACCTTGATTTTGTAACATTGTTTACTATAACTATAAGGGAAAGCTAAACCAATGTTTCCACAACATGGTTCATCAGTTTTTAAAAATTGATGGTATATAATGTTTTCTTTCTTCTTCAAAATTCATAATGGGTAATATCACATATGATTGAGGGGGACAAGCTTCTGTCAGTTTTCTTAGATATGCGAGCTCTAAGATTCTAGAACTTCCTAAGGTTTGTTTGTTTTTTGTTTTTTTTTTTTTTTTACTTCAAACTGGTAAATCTTAAAGACACTCTATATTGACAAAGCTCACTAAACACGGCATTTTCAAATTGTCACATTGTCTTAAGTATCAGAATTATGTAGTTACAAAATCTGACACTGTGCTGATTAGTTTAGTGGATCTGCAAGATGATTTTGTAGTGATACAAGCATTTCTTCAGGACATCTGTCTGTGAAGGTCATGACTTTACACCTGCCCTGACTGGAACTGCCAGAATTCCCTAGGAGAAGAGGATGTGAGAAGACACATTGGATCTATGCCACTTCACACACACATATCCTTGCTGTGGATGGTTACACTTTACAGGTCTGCACCCTATAGTGAGAAAGTCTGAGAAATTCTACTTCATCTAATTACCATGAAAAAATTTAAAATGCAAGATACGTAAATGATTGTATATGCCATAATTAATGCATATATTTACATAAGAGAAAATACATTTTTTTGACCAGGCATCAAAAAGGACCAAATCTTCCACTCCTAAGTTTACATGTTTTGGGACGGGAAGATCTTTCCACACACCAGCTTCTTGTTTCATGCATTTCAAACTTTGTTCTCTCCACTAATCACATACAGGTATCCCTTCCACTTTGAAAGTTCAAGTTATACCATTTCACTTTTTATTTTTCAGTGTTCCAAGATTCATTGCTTATGCACCACACCCAGGGCTCCATGTAATGCATGCCATTTCACATCTACAAAAGACCTACATTCGAGCCTGTTTTCACTAACTGATAGAAATCCTAAGTGGATTTTGTTTTCATGAAAATGGCAGAAAGAAAAAAATCATGTTTGGCTTTTGCTCTGCTATGATCCATTACAGAGGCAATACACGTTCAGTGTGGCCCTGCCAAGCTCACAACTTCTGAACCATAATCAGCACCTCAGCATTGAGCTGCCATAGCTTTAAACTTTGCCTGTGAGCATCAGTGTTTTGTCTTGATTTATCTTGTGCATCTTTTAGCAAGGTGTGTCCTGAGGTATCAGAAAAGCTGAAGAGAGGTTCTTTGTTGGCTCTGGGAATGCTCAAATCTTTTTCCATATAAGTTAATATCAAGTGCTTCTTTATCTTATACCTTTTCAGTGTACAAAAGTTTCTGCAGCAATCCTCTGCTTTCCCATAGCAGGAAAGCCTATACTTCCCTGATGCGGTGCTATAAGACACTTCCTAACCATGATCCACCTTCTGACCCTGTTCCTTTGGGTCAAAACCCAAGTAGAGGGCAGTGTTATGTCTGGAGGACATTCTACACTGTGACAGCCAAAGTTAAATAGCTATATACAAGAGTGACTGAGAAACACAGAAACATATTCTACTAACCCTTAGTTAAATGTATCCCCAGTTCAACTTGGAACGAGATACCCACAAAGCCTGTGACCACCTCACAAGAGAAGAAAGAGATGGGGGAAATCGGAATGGGAATACAGTATGTTCTTAACTGACTACAGTGGAAATATCTCACCTTTTTAAATTGTAACAAACAAACAAACACATGCTGAAGGAAATCTGCTGCTCAGACCCCTCTCAGCCTCACTGAGGTTTGTGAGGAACCCTGCCCTTAAACACCATGAACTTCATGACCATCCTCTTATGACAATACCAGGGACAGACTCCATTATGTTGCAAGAGCAGGGTGGGCAGTGGTAATACAAGTGAGGATGCATATCCACCAACCTCAAAAGTGGGAAAAGGCCTGAGGAAGAAGTAAGGGTAGGAGAAAACCTTGCAGGAAAGAAGTTCACAGGCAACAGACAAGGTGAGAGACATTCGGGATGCTTGTAAAAGAAAGCTTATGTGCTTCCAGCCCCTAAATTAACCACTGTTAGGAATAACATCATAGATATGATCACCAACACCAGTAAGATGAGTAGGTCAAGACTGCAGTATTATCATAAACTGATGTTATCACTGGGGCCAGGTTAAAGAAATGAAAGTTCACACATATGATAGAACCGTACACAGCCAGAGAAAGAAGTAGATAAGTTGTATAAAACTGGAAGAACTGTTAAATAATTTATTGAAGCAAGGCATATAGAAAGTGTTAATATAATGTAACCAAGAAAATGGGCTGGGGAAGGGGCGGTAAACTAGCATTTCTCATTTCCTAGAAGAAAGCAAATGGAATTATTAAAGGCACATACATTTGAAAACAGGTAGAGTGGTAGAAGAATGGGTAGTAAGATTTTTTTTAATTACATTATGTTAGTCACCATACAGTACGTCATTTGTTTTTGATGTAGTGTTCCATGATTCATTGTTTGTGTATAACACCCAGTGCTCCATGCAATATGTGCCTCCTTAATAACCATTACTGGGCTAAACCATCCCCAAACACCCCTCCCTTCTGAAACCCTCAGTTTGTTTCCTGGAGTCCATAGTCTCTCATGGTTCATCTCCCCCCTGATACCCCTCCTTCAATTTTCCCTTCCTTCTCCTAATGTCCTCCTTGCTATTCCTTATGTTCCACATATAGTAAAACCATATGATAATTGACTTTCTCTGCTTGATTTATTTCACTCGGCATAATCTCCTCCAGTCCCATCCATGTAGTTGAAATTGGTAGCTATTCATCTTTCCTGATGGCTGAGTAATATTCCATTGTATATATGGACCACATCTCCTTTATTCATTCACCTGTTTAAGGGATCTCAGCTCCTTCCACAGTTTGGCTACTGAGGACATTGTTGCTATGAACACTGGCGTGCATGTGGCCCTTCTTTTCACTACATCTGTATCTTTGGGGTAAATACCCAGTAGTACAATTGCTAGGACATAGAATAGCTCTATTTTTAACTTTTTGAGGAACCTCCACACTGTTTTCCAAAGTGGCTGTACCAACTTGCTTTCCCACCAACAGTGTAAGAGGGTTCCCCTTTCTCCACATCCTCACCAACATTTGTTGTTTTTTACCTCGTCAATTTTTGCCATTCTGACTGGTGTAAGATGATATCTCAATGTGGATTTGATTTGAAGTCCCTTGATGGCTAATGATGATGAACACTTTTTCCACTTGTCTGTTAGCCATTTGTTTGTCTTCTTTTTAAAAATTTTTCACCTTTTGGTCTTATTTGAAATTTAGAGCAATGCTTAAGTGTTTTTAATTCAGCCACGGTGTTTGGGTGATGACATTATAGGTTATTGTTCATCTTCTTCTCTGTATGTCTGTATCTTTTTTTAAAAAGATTATTTATTTATTTATTTATTTATTTATTTATTTGACACACAGAGATCACAAGTAGGCAGAGAGGCTGGCAGGGGGGTAGAAGCAGGCTCCCTGCTGAGCAGACAGCCTGATGCAGGGCTCAATCCCAGGACTTTGAGATCATGACCTGAGCTGAAGGCAGAGGCTTTAACCCACTGAGCTACCCAGGCACCCCTCTGTATATCTGTATCTTACAAACTAACAAATGTTACAGCTGAATGTTTTGTGGTTTATATGCTTTATATGTTTAATGGTGTCTTAAATTAAGTAGAAATTAACCTGTGAGATGGTTTTTAACATAAAGTATCTACATATGCTCCTTGAATTATGGCATTCACTTAGTGTTCAATATGTCTCCCCTAGTTTTTAGTGGCACTGAATGTTTTAGGGTATGTCGTTTCCCAGTGATATAGTGTGTCCCTGGGGGACAGGGAACCTGTTCACAGTCCCCACATTACCCATCTCAGCAAGAGCACATCACTGCTGCTGGCTAAATGGCAGGGATTAGCAGGTGGCCTCTTGTGTGGCTCCACAGTGTTCAATTTCATCCTCTTTAATCCTCTTATTTTTATTCCTGATGAATGTTAAAAAGGAAATCACCTGCTGCTCAGTGCATTTGAAATAAAGGATATATGTCTCTAGATGACGGCGTGCATTTAATTTCAGGGCAATCTCAAGGTGTTACATTTACATTTCAGTACTGCTACTAAAAAGTGGTCATAGTTTGCTGTCACTGATCCTATCAGGAAATCCAGTTAAAGCTGTGGGACATCATCTCTGGAAATATGTGTGTGTGTGCATATATGTATATATGTGTGTGGGTATGTGTGCATATGTGTGTGTGCATGTGTCTATTGTGTGTATATGTATGTATGTGCAAACACACATTCAAAATTCTCAGAGCTCACTGGTATTTCTAAATGCCCTCTATGGATTGTAATACTAAGAAACTCTGGTATGCAAACCAAGCCAAAAATTCCCAATTTCCTTCTCCATGCCCATCCCCCAGTGCAAAAGCTGACAGTACCAAAATATTGATTTCTTCCCCTTTATCACCCCTGGGAACCTAGGATCCAATTCCAGCCAATGATACCTAGGAAGTCTACTGAGAATCTTCTAAGAAAGTATCTATTCTGGATGAAGAGAAAGACCTTGGGGAAAGGCTTTTTCTATTCATTTCTTCTGCCCCACCACATTGCCCCATCTGCTAAGCTCTAAGGCTACCACATTCCTCTGGGTTGTTGGCCAATGACCAGTATCCTCATGGGGAGGGGGGTCAGTTTTTCTAGGATTTCTGCCCCTATCAGTCAAGACATTACTATGAGAGATGGAGGTGACACACCCTACTTTACTGTTCCAGTGCCAGAGAATTCATTGACGCTTACTGTGCAGTGAGTGAGGGGTGCCTTAAAGAAAATCATAGGCCCTACCTTAACCTCCCTTCCACTTATTTCCTCATGAGTGAAAGGTTTTCAAGGTACCAGATCAGCCTTCCTCATTACATGGGTCAAATGGGATTGAGTGAGTGAAGATATCTGCAAAGTCCAAGGCAGATTGAAGCTTTGGTTATTATTTTACAGAAGATATAAAAGGGGTAAACAACCAGGATGAGTGAAAGATTTTTGAAAATAAGTAGCTTCCCAGATGAGGCATTTTCCCTTGAGCAAGTCTCAGGTGTGAGAACATTTGAATAATTACACCTATCATCCCTAGAAAGGAAATATGGGATGGCCTAGACAAGAGTCACCTTGTCTTCCAAGGTGACCAAACACACACTGTACTTAAAAGGGTTGTGGGACATGGTTTGGGCCCAAAGGTTCTCTAGAGACAGACTTCAGGGTGGAGATCCACATGCAGGAGGCTGATGGCAGCGTTTTCTCCAGATTCAGGGACACAGGGATACAGCTCCACAGGGGCCACCACTAGCCCCAGGAAGAGTCTGGAACTCTGAGGGACATGCCGCCCAGACTTGTTACATGTGCAGGCAAGAGTCAGGCTTTGTTCCCCCACATAGGCCATTCATCAGAGAAAGGTAGTGACAGGGCAAGGGCATGATCCTGGCAAGGTGGCTTTCTCCAGCTCAGATTAATGCCCACAGAAGGATTTAGCTGTAAGTAATCAGTAGCCATATTCCCAGCAGCTGAGAAAATGGAGACCTATTGGTGAGCAGGAAACAGTGTAAGACAGGGGCTACTGGACAAAGCAAGTGATAACATCTCTCTGAGGCTCCATCAACTCCTCTGTATAATGGGGAGACTTAAATCTATTACTGCATATTGTTATTTAGAAATAAATGAAGTAAATGAAAGAATGTTTGTGAAAAATGGAATTGATTACCAAAGATATTATTTAATTTATGTTGATTAAAAATGCTTATGACAAAGGAAATAAAATTAGCATCACAAGGCATTTAACATGCCCCTATGTGAGGCACAGAGTTACTCTGTGAATGCTTGTTAACTGACTCTACTTGTCTTGTACTGTTTTGAGTCCTAGAATAGACACACAAGTCATGGCCTCCTGCAAATGCAAACAGATCTATAACCCAGTTAGCTACAAATATGGGAAAGGAAAAGACAGATGATTATTATCTTAGAAGATTTTCTCATAAGTCTATGAAGCTCAGAAAAATAAAAAATTATGAGAATCAATATAGGTGTTGTGTAACAAGGCTGAATCAATAGCAAAAATCCAAACATCACAATACCTTTCCTAGACACTAGCAAAAAACAATTCGAATCTATAAAAAAAAAATCTACTTTTAAGTGTCAACAAGATGCCTAGCAATATCCTTAAAAATAAATCTGCCTTGCAGAGAAATATGCATAGCAGTGTAGTTCATAATATGCTAAAAGGCAAGAGCAACCCGGATGTCCACAAGCAGATGAGCACATGAGCATATACGTACATGTCTATTTGTACATTGGAATATTATTCAGCCTGAAAAAGGAATGGAGTTCTGAGATAAGCTATGGCATGGATGAAGTATTATGCTGAAATAAGTCAAACAGAAAATGATGAATACAGTATAATTCCACTTATATGAGATTGCTAGAGTAGTCCAATTCATGGAGACAAAAAGTGGAATGTTGCATGCCAGGGGATGGAGGAGGTGGATTAAGGGGGAACGGGGAGTTAATGTTTACTAGATATCCAGTTTCAGGATGGAAAAATAAAATAGCTCTAGGAAAGGATGGTAGTGATGGTTGTACAACAGTGTGAATGTAATTAATGCCATTGAACTGGACACTTAAAAATGGTTGAAATGGAAAACTTTATGCTATGTGTATTTTACTATAAAAAATTTTAAAAGAAACATGTGAGTTCTTTATGAAGAATAAGAAAACTTTATTGAGAAGAAAGATAATGTGATTTATATAACTACAGCTTCACAGTATTTTTATGAGAAGGAGAAATATGGTAAAGATGTTAACTTGTTTCAAATTGTTCCATTCAAAGGGCATTTAACCATTTTCAAGATGCTAAGTCATTCAGAAGAATAAACAGAAATACTTAAGAACATTTAGAAAATACCTGTCATACCTGATATTAAAATATATACATAAACCAATAGTAATGATGCAAAATAAACACTAGACATAATCTCTTTTCTGTCCCACCTCTTGGCCATCAGTTCATATCCTCTTCCAAGAAATCTTACCTACTGTGTGCCAGGCACAGCTTTGTGGAGGCTAAAGACAGACAGAAATGATTACAAGGACCTGAGATTTCCTTATGGCGGGGGCCACAGAGTAGACACCTACCCTAGCTCAGGAGGATTACCTGTCTGCAGGTGATCCCACCTGTGCTGAATCCTAGGCTAGGGCATATGATGAGAAAGAGACTCATTCCAGACCCAGGTGCTATTCCAGACCCAGGACAAGAAAGCAGGCCAGAGAGAGCACAGTATCTAGGAACATACAGAGACTTCATTGTGGAAATTGTCATACTGGAGGAGGGACAGTGCATGATGACAGCAGGGCCATGAGCCACAACAATGAGGACAAAAACAACTTTATTTATTTTTTTTTAATTTATTTATCAGAGAGAGAGAGAAAGAGAGAGAGAGAGAGAGTGAGCACAGGCAGACAGAGTGGTAGAGGGAGAAGCAGGCTTCCTGCGGAGCAAGGAGCCCGATTCGGAACTCGATCCCAGGACGTGGGATCATGACCTGAGCCGAAGGCAGCCGCTTAACCAACTGAGCCACCCAGGCATCTCTCAAAAACAACTTTTATGTGTATTTATTTATTTTTAGTTAAATTAAATTTAGTTAACATATGGTATATTACTAGTTTGAGAAGTAGAATTTAGTAATTCATCAGTTATCTATAACACCCAGTGGTCATTACATCAAGTGCCCTACCTAATGTCCATTACCCAATTACCCCAATGCCCCAAACCCTTCCATTAATTCTCAGTTTGTTTCCTGTCGTTTAGAGTCTCTTATGGTTTGCCTTCCTCTCTGTTTTTATCTTAAAACAACTTTTAAGCAGAGAAATAAGCTATTTAAAAATGTAGATAAGAGACAGCACTGTGGATACTGGTGGAATAGAAGTGAGAGGTGCAAGTGATCGGATTCCAGATCATGACCTCATTTTGGGGTTCAGGGCATTTGTAGAGTCATTCAGCCATCTGTAAAGTTGTCCTCTCCCACAGTCTAAGCCCTGGCTGAGTGAGCTGAATTAGTGGTCCAACAACAGCTACCAAAAAATGACATGGAACACATATGTGGACTGTTGTAATGACATGACTTTCATTCCACACCAATGGTCTTGAATATCAGCACACAACCCTCACTTCATAGATCCTTTCCTGGAAAGGCCAACACTATGCAGTGATGCAGAGAAGGGGCATCTATATCCCAAATGTAAGAAATATTGTGTAAAAATCCACCTCCATGTTTTGGAGAATCACAAAACTTTCCCCCCTCTCCAGACTAAAAGTTCATTCTACAGGATTGAAACATAATTGATTTTGTTTACAGACACATTTCTTGAAATTCCATGATCATAAGATAGAGGTCATTTAATGGAGCATGATATGACCTTCTATACCAGACTGTATCATGAGTTCCCAATCATGACTAGTAGATTGTATTACGGGTTCCCCACCATCTGTAGTAGATTCTATTATGAGTTCCTGAGTCTTCACTTCTCCCTATATTTGATCAGTGACCATGTGGAATTGTAACAAGCACTCTTACTAGAGATGGGAGTTTGGGTTTGGCCAATAGTGTGTAAGTACACATGATGCAAGCAAAGGCTTAAAATGTACTCTCACATCCAGCCATCACTACTAGAACATGTCCTCCTTCAAGGAGGCTGAGAGATAGAGAGGCATTGAACTGGACCCAACCAGTCCCTCAGTACCATGCCCAGAACACCCAGTGTAAATTAGCCTGTAACAGCCAGCCCCAGCCACCCTCTGACATACGAGTGAGAATTAATGATTGTGGATGAGCTCTTGTGCAGTATCTTATGCTATTTGTGTAAGAAAATAAATCAACTACTGAATTAAAATGAGAAACTACAAATGTGCATCTAATCTTGGTCCCTCCTGAATCCCCAAAAACTGAGAACAATGCCCCCAACTTTTTCGAAGGAATAAATCTACATGGATGAATAGAGAAGACAGTAGCAAGAGATTTCAGAAAGTGGGAAAAAGGTGGATAAAGTAACTGACTTATTCTGCAGGAAACTAAATCCTGGCCAGAAGTAGAAGAAGGTTAAAAAAGAACCACACAATTTTACAACATGAACTAATCATGTCAGTTGCCTTGGGTTGGGGGCAAGGAGTAAAATACACTAGGTTGCAAATTGAATAAGACATAATGAATCCATGGACCCCTGCTCCAGACTTAAGGCGTTTATTTTCTGGGGTATGTAAGTCCAGAGATAGACTGGGTTGTACTTAGTGCATGCAGATGGATACTGAGAGATTCCAGCCTTCTCTACCTGGCCTTGGAAGCCAGGCACCCTCCACAGGGGGAAAGTTAGGAGACTCTTCCCTGAGAAACTTAGCAGCTAAGAGGAAATCCTAAAGGTGCTGAGCTAAAAATATTAACCCCAGTAGTTCCCCCAACAGAACAGCACAGCCAGACTCTACCGTGAGCTCCCAGTGATTTTTTCACTTCCTCTTCTAAAATAAACACACAATCCAAGTTACCAGATATTAATAGATCTCCTACCCCAAAGCACAACCAAAGAAAGAGGGGAGAGAAGTGCCCTAGGAAATAAAAGCAATGGAACTAACATCCACCAAAGAGGCTGCATTACAAAGACTGGTGGCTTCAAAGGCAAAGACGTGGAGCAACTAGAATCTCACGCATTGTTCATGGGAATGTAAGAAGCCAGGCAAGAAGGAAGGCCAGGAGCAGAGTCTCCTTCATTGCCTCTGAAGGGAACCAATACTGCAGGCACCTTGATCTTGGACCTTCAGGCTCCGGAACTGTTAGACAACAAACTTCAGTGGTTTAAGGTACTCAAATCTGTGGTACTTTATTACAGCAAATGAAAATACCTCCTCTTTTGCTCAGCCACACCAAACATTTTTCTCTGAGGACTGTCACCACAAGAATATCTGCATTCACTCTGTCAATGCAATGAAATGGGTAGAATTCATTCTCAGAAAAGCATAAGACACACCTGAAGAACCAAAGGAGCTTTGACTTCAGTGAGGTGAGTGGATTTGCAGTCTGAGTGCAACCAGACATTCTTGGTGCCTTGTTACATGGGACCAAAGTCTTCTTTCCCCATGCAGAAGACTTGTCTACAAAGTGTGTTTTTGAGAGTTGTAAAGATATTAATTCAGTGTGTGTGACAAAACTTTAGAGAAGACATAAATATCTCTTCTGAAACACCTGATGGTTCTGTTAATGAATGTGGAAGTTTCCATGTTGTGAGTGGGGCAAGGTGATATGTGTCCTTTATGTGACCTACCTGTCATCAGGGAAAAGTGTTTGGTGTGTTATAAGTCATTTTGAGTTTGTAGGAGCTTTAAACCAGACAAATTGGCTTTTCAAAATGCTATAAATTTTTTTTGTTTGTTTTTATATGTAGCCTAAAGGATCTTTTGGAAATACCTAGAGGTATTTCTCAGGCCATTTCATTCAAATGTAATAAAATATCCATGTTCTAGATATTCTTTTTTTTTTTAAGATTTTATTTATTTATTTGACAGACAGAGATCACAAGTAGGCAGAGAGACAGGCAGAGAGAGAGGAGGAAGCAGGCTCCCCAGTGAGCAGAGAGCCTTATGCGGGTCTTGATCCCAGGACCCTGGGATCATAACCTGAGCCAAAGGCAGAGGCTTTAACCCACTGAGCCACCCAGGTGCCCCCCTAGAGATTCTTTTTATTTTAAAGCTGAACTTATCTAACAAATTATATTTCAATATAAGTCAATTTTCATAAGGGGTCTTTTTTACCTAATTAGTGAGAGTTCTTCTTTTTTTTTAATAATGAATTAAAAAAAGAGAAAAATTTTGAGAGACCTATGAAGAGCCCATATGCCTATTTCATTCCTATTCCTTTCCTTTTTCCTCCTTACTCATCCTTACCCTCTTCTTTGTTTTCTTCTTTCTTCTTCTCTTGGTCTCAGTTAACAATAAAAGTTTCTGTCCTCAACTTGCCTAGTTCCTGATTATCAAAAGCACAGAGCACAGACCGTATCAATCAAGAGAATTTCTCAATCTTTCTAAGGCTCATTTTCCACATTTGAAACTTCTTCAGCAGTCAGGACAGTCTGGGTTATGTTGTGGTAACAAATAGCCCCAAACCTCAGTGATAAGACAGCAACATAACCCTCATTTGGGTGTCCTTCTTATTCCACAGATGCTCTACCTGTTTGTCGGAAGTTCCACTCCATGTTGTACTCATTCTGGGTTGCGGGGGTGGGTGAACAAAACACCACTGGAAACACCACCAGGCAATAGAATTGAAGCTGGCAGACAAATAGAATTTGGGAAGCCAGAGGCCAAGATGCTAGCATTTCATGTGACAGGAGATGCAGCTCTCTGAAAATTTCAGAACCAGGAAACCAGACCTGAAGGATGAGAAAAGTGGCCAGAGAGTACATGGTCGCAGATGTCCAGATCAGAGCTAGCTGGGGGAAGGCCCAGAAAAATAGAAGCTAAGAAATAAAGTGTCTTTTCATCTTTCTTACTCAAGATAATTCTTGACAGGGGCACCTGAGTGGCTCAATCGTTCAGGTGTCTGCCTTTGACTCAGGTCATGATCCCAGGGTCTTGGCATGGAGGCCCACATGAGGCTCTCTGCTCAGCGGGGAGCCTGCTTCTCCTTCTCTTTCTACCCCTCCCCCTGCTTGTGTTCTCTCTCTTTCTGTCAAATAAATAAATAAATTCTTCTGTAAAAGATAGTTCTTGAGAGCAGAAAGCAAACCCTTACTCTTTCATATCTCAATTCACAGATTCAGAACCTCTTACTTGTCTATAAGATAGAATCCGGGTGGTTTTGTAATGAAATAAGGTTTATAAAGAGTGTAGCACAATGTCTGATGCAGAATAACTTCTAACACCTAGGGACCGTGGATGTGATGGTGGTGGTAATGGTGATGATGATGGCAGAGATGGTGGTATGGTGATGGTGATGATGATGGCAGTGATGCTGGCAATGATGGTCATAATAGTGGTGATGGTTGTGGTAGTAGTGATAGTGGTGGTGATAGTGGTAGTGACAGTGATAGCCATGGTGGAGTGGTACTGTTGATGGTGATAATAGTGACACTTAGTGGGGAAAGACCAAGCTCCTTGGAACAGAAGGTAAGCACCAGGCCTGAGCAGGTGCCAGTAAGTCCTGTGTCTGCAGGTTCAGTCATGTCACATTGGATGGGAAACCAAGCCCATCATAAAAGAGTCACACACTCAAGAATTCTCTTCTTGGTGCCTCTCCTTCAGTGTCCTCTGACATTCATGCCTCTGCCTCTCAGAGATGACCACGAACAAGAAGAGGTAGATGGCTTCAGAAAGGGGAAAGGGCAGAAAGAAGTGGTGGAGGGCATAAATAGAAAGCAGGGTAGCACATAGGGGTAACCACACTTATTGTCATCTGCTTTCCACAATGACCATCTCTAAGCCCATCCCTCCCTCCTGGGGGTTCCACTTCAGAGCATCCAGCATTGCAGCTGGAGTTTATAATGGGAGGCTGCTGCCACCTGCTGGCATTGCATTGGCTCTGTTCTGTAGTACGCGATTGCAATGCATGATTGTCCTCAAGTAGCCCAGGGCAGGGAGCACAGAACCAAAGAGAACCGGCGACAGCACTGTGGGAGTACATGCCTTGCAAAGCTCCCTTCCTCAAATTGGATCCTCTGTCACCCCAAGGGACACCTTCAGAAAATGCAGCACAGGGAGGCTAACAGGAATCCACAGGAGAAACAGTGCTCGTCAGCAGTGGGTGAATATTCCCCTCTGGTGGTCATGGTGGTCAAGTGCAGGATGCAGGCCCAAACACTATATTCTCTGCAAACTCCCAGATTTTGCAGGTCTTAAAGTTCAAAGTGACTGAAGACACTGGAATTGCCTTTAGTTCTGTGGCTGATGTGCCACTTTTAAGAATTCTCTTCTTGGTGCCTTCACCTTCAGTTTTGACATTTCAGCGTATCAGCCTCTCCTTCATTGTGGGTGGGTTTGCCCCTCCGTAGGCCTGTTCCTTCTTAGTTCCCTTGCAGACACCCTCTGTCTCTCAGAACCGGAGAGGGCCCTTCCTTGCCAACTCTGACACAGTCCCAAGATCCCTCTGAAGCCTCCCCCTTTACACTGTGGGTGGCAGATTGTATTCACGTAACCAGGGCTTTTTTAAATTAACATTTGTTATTTTGTGTTTTCAAATAGGGTGTCAATTTAAAAAATCTATTATCAATATTCCATTAAAAAAATATATTTTCAGGGGTGCATGCGTGGCTCAGTCAGTAAGTTGTCCAACTCTTGATTTCAGCTCAGGTTATGATCTCAGGGTCGTGAGACTGAGCCCTAACTTGGCTTCCATTCTGGGCATGGAGTGTCTTTAAGATTCTCTCTCTCCCTCTCCTTCTACCTCTCTCCCCCCACTCACATGTGCCTTCTCTTTCTCTCTCTCTCTCTCTCTCTCTCTCTTTTTGTCTTAGAAAAAAAGATATTTTCATACCACCCAAAATGACGGCCATTATCAAGCATGGGGGTGTCCTATTCTCCCATATAAAATAATAAAAGCTGCCCCTTAGGCTGGAATCCATAGGCTGGCATTTAGGATCAACAATCCTATAGTCATGAGCCTCCAGTGATCTCAAAACAGTTCCCTGTTCCTCCCCGATCCCAGGGCCCAGTCCATGAGCCCATCTTCAGGTCAGTTCAGTAACAGTCACTGCCATTTGCCCAAGCCTGAATGGCAATTTGTTTCCATTCCTCCCCTACATCCATACCTAAGCCTTTAGCATATGCACTTCTCATATGCATCTTGAGTCTTTCTTCTACTTCCATGTCCTTGCAATTATAGTGACCTAGGTCGCAGTCTTCTCTTCTCTGGGTGCCTGCAACATTCCCCTGACTGTTCTCCATGCTTCTGTTCTTGCTCACTCAATACCGCATCCACTCAATGTGCCCACACTCATGTTACATGTCCCCATAAAACCTTTCAAAGGCTTCTCGTTACTCTTTGAATGAAATACGGGGCGCCTTGGTGGCTGTCAGTTAAGCATCAGACTCCTGGTTTCAGTTCAAATCATGATCTCAGGATCCTGGGATCAAGCCCCACTCCAACCCGCAGGAGGGCTCTGCAAACTCAGCAGGGAGTCTGCTTGAGATTCTTTCTCCCTCCCTCTCCCTCTGCTCCTTCTTCCAGCTCACTCTCTCTCTCTCTAAAATAAAATAAATTTTTAAAATCTTTAAAAACATACAAACTCTAAGGAGAGTGTATTAAGTCTGGAATGAATTAATGTCTGTTAATTTGTCAACCCCAGTCTCCTTACCCTCCACCATCTGCCCTGACACTTCATCCAAGGTCTTCAAGGGTTAAGATTCCTTCTGCCCCAGGATCAGCTTATGTCATTGTTTTCTCCAAGTACCCCTCTTGGTTTCCGAAACTGACTCTTCTCTTCATTCAGATTTTAGCTCAAATATCACTTCTTCAAAACAATCTTTTCTGAATATTTCTTCTAGGTAAAGTGTTATTTGCAATAAGTTCCTTGATGGCAAGACTGTATTTTTCTCATTCTATATAATGTGTCTATGCCAAGTATAGTCCCTCAATCCAGATATTGGATGAATACATTCTTATGGGCACAGCAGAGGCGTTCCCAATGTGGATAAGATGTTCCTGGGTGGACACCTTGCCGGCAGTATCTAGGAGGCTGAAATGTCTTTAGGGTTATTTATTAGACCTCTTATGTTCAATTGCCAGAGCATTGCCATAATCTTTGCATTTTTTTGAAAAATACCAAAGGCTTGGGAAGAAATATCAAATTGCCAAACTGGGGAGGGATGACAATATGATCCAGGGACAGGTGGCAGAAGCACAGGGTGTTCCAGAGGTTGAGTCATCCATCATCAATGCTGGTGACTCTCTCTCAAGCGCTTCCTTGTGCAATTCATGAAGACCAAACACGTCATCATTTTCTCTTCATAACCCCCAAATAGACAGCTCTACACTTACTGATGAAAAAAATCATTCCTGACTTACAGTAACACAACATAAACTTTTTTGAATGACTGAATGAATGAATTCAATTTCCAACTTAAAGAGGGACTTCACTGGAGAGTGCCAATACCCCCAGGCAATGCTACTGATAGGATTACATCTGTGAGTGTAAGGGGCCTGCATACAAATTCTAACACTCTTTCTTGCAGCTTCCTCACCATTGTGAGAGAATTCATTCATTCAATAAGTCAGTTACTGAGCCCTGTGCTAGGGGCTGAGACTGCAGAGGTCAGAAAGGAAACAGTGTGACAGATTTAAGGCACAATGGCTGCAGGTGCACAGAAGACAGTGGATGAGCACCCCACCAGTGGATGAGACCCCTGGCCTGGGTCTCATGAAAAGAGGGTGTCTTGGCATAGGATGTGCTGTTGGTAGAAAGCTACAAGAAAAGTGAGTGTATCTCCACTATGATGTTAACCTATAGAAAATCCACCATGCGGGGAGGAGTCAAGATGGCGGAGAAGTAGCAGGCCGAGACTACTTCAGCTAGCCGGAGATCAGCTAGATAGCTTATCTAAAGATTGCAAACACCTGCAAATCCATCAGCAGATCAAAGAGAAGAAGAACAGCAATTCTGGAAACAGAAAAACAACCACTTTCTGAAAGGTAGGACCGGCGGAGAAGTGAATCCAAAGCGACGGGAAGATAGACCCCGGGGGGAGGGGCTGGCTCCCGGCAAGCGGCGGAGCAACCGCGCACAAAATCAGGACTTTTAAAAGTCTGTTCCGCTGAGGGACATCGCTCCAGAGGCTACCCGGGGCAAAGCCCACACGGGGTCAGCGTGGCCTCAGGTCCTGCAGGGTCACAGAAGGATCGGGGGTGTCTGAGTGTCGCAGAGCTTGCGGGTATTGGAACGGGAAAGCCGGCTACAGAGACAGAGCCAACAGTGAGCTCACAGCTCGGTGTTACCTTGAACCGGTCGCAGGCTCGGTGAGCTCGGAGCGCGGCCGGAGGTCAGGCAGACGGGAGTAACTGAGCGCGGTTCTCTGGGCGCGCACTGAGGAGTGCGGCCCTGGGCTCTCGGCTCCTCCGGGCCGGAGACCAGGAGGCCGCCATTTGTATTCCCGTCCTCCGGAACTCTACGGAAAGCGCTCAGGGAACAAAAGCTCCTGAAAGCAAACCCGAGCGGATTACTCACCCCGGCCCCGGGTAAAAGCGGTGCAATTCCGCCTGGGGCAAAGACACTTGAGAATCACTACAACAGGCCCCTCCCCCAGAAGATCAACAAGAAATCCAGCCGAGACCAAGTTCACCTACCAAAGAGTGCGGTTTCAATACCAAGGAGAGCAGCAGAATTCTAGAGGAGGAGAAAGCAAAGCACGGACTCATGGCTTTTTCCCTGTGATTTTTTTTTAGTCTTGCGGTTAATTTAATTTAATTTTTTTCTTTTCTTTTTTTTTTTTTTTTTTGCCTTCGGGTAAAATTTTTTTTTTAACTGTTACCTTTTTCTTTTTTAACGATTTTTTACTAGTTTATCTAATACATATATTTTTTTTCTTTTTTATATTTTTCTTAGGTGTTTTCTTTTTAAAAAAAATTTTTTTTCTCTCTTTTTTCTTTTTTTTTTATTGTTTCCTTTTTGAACCACTTTTTATCCCCTTTCTCCCCCCTCACGATTTTGGATCTCTTCTAATTTGGTTAAAGCATATTTTCCTGGGGTTGTTGCCACCCTTTTAGTATTTTACTTGCCCCTTCATATACTCTTATCTGGACAAAATGACAAGACGGAAAAATTCAACACAAAAAAAAGAACAAGAGGCAGTACCGAAGGCTAGGGACCTAATCAATACAGACATTGGTAATATGTCAGACCTAGAGTTCAGAATGACAATTCTCAAGGTTCTAGCCAGGCTCGAAAAAGGCATGGAAGATATTAGAGAAACCCTCTCGAGAGATATAAAAGCCCTTTCTGGAGAAATAAAAGAACTAAAATCTAACCAAGTTGAAATCAAAAAAGCTATTAATGAGGTGCAATCAAAAATGGAGGCTCTCACTGCTAGGATAAATGAGGCAGAAGAAAGAATTAGTGATATAGAAGACCAAATGACAGAGAATAAAGAAGCTGAGCAAAAGAGGGACAAACAGCTACTGGACCACGAGGGGAGAATTCGAGAGATAAGTGACACCATAAGACGAAACAACATTAGAATAATTGGGATTCCAGAAGAAGAAGAAAGAGAGAGGGGAGCAGAAGGTATACTGGAGAGAATTATTGGGGAGAATTTCCCCAATATGGCAAAGGGAACAAGCATCAAAATTCAGGAGGTTCAGAGAACGCCCCTCAAAATCAATAAGAATAGGCCCACACCCCGTCACCTAATAGTAAAATTTACAAGTCTCAGTGACAAAGAGAAAATCCTGAAAGCAGCCCGGGAAAAGAAGTCTGTAACATACAATGGTAAAAATATTAGATTGGCAGCTGACTTATCCACAGAGACCTGGCAGGCCAGAAAGAGCTGGCATGATATTTTCAGAGCACTAAATGAGAAAAACATGCAGCCCAGAATACTATATCCAGCTAGGCTATCATTGAAAATAGAAGGAGAGATTAAAAGCTTCCAGGACAAACAACAACTGAAAGAATTTGCAAACACCAAACCAGCTCTACAGGAAATCTTGAAAGGGGTCCTCTAAACAAAGAGAGATCCTACAAGTGGTAGATCAGAAAGGAACAGAGACCATATACAGTAACAGCCACCTTACAGGCAATACAATGGCCCTAAATTCATATCTCTCAATAGTTATCCTGAATGTTAATGGGCTAAATGCCCCTGTCAAAAGACACAGGGTATCAGAATGGATAAAAAAACAAAACCCATCTATATGTTGCCTCCAAGAAACACATTTTAAGCCCGAAGACACCTCCAGATTTAAAGTGAGGGGGTGGAAAAGAATTTACCATGCTAATGGACATCAGAAGAAAGCAGGAGTGGCAATCCTTATATCAGATCAATTAGATTTTAAGCCAAAAACTATAATAAGAGATGAGGAAGGACACTATATCATACTCAAAGGGTCTGTCCAACAAGAAGATTTAACAATTTTAAATATCTATGCCCCCAACGTGGGAGCAGCCAACTATATAAACCAATTAATAACAAAATCAAAGAAACACATCAACAATAATACAATAATAGTAGGGGACTTTAACACTCCCCTCACTGAAATGGACAGATCATCCAAGCAAAAGATCAGCAAGGAAATAAAGGCCTTAAACGACACACTGGACCAGATGGACATCACAGATATATTCAGAACATTTCATCCCAAAGCAACAGAATACACATTCTTCTCTAGTGCACATGGAACATTCTCCAGAATAGATCACATCCTCGGTCCTAAATCAGGACTCAACCGGTATCAAAAGATTGGGATCATTCCCTGCATATTTTCAGACCACAATGCTCTAAAGCTAGAACTCAACCACAAAAGGAAGTTTGGAAAGAACCAAAGTACATGGAGACTAAACAGCATCCTTCTAAAGAATGAATGGGTCAACCGGGAAATTAAAGAAGAATTGAAAAAAATCATGGAAACAAATGATAATGAAAATACAACGGTTCAAAATCTGTGGGACACAACAAAGGCAGTCCTGAGAGGAAAATATATAGCGGTACAAGCCTTTCTCAAGAAACAAGAAAGGTCTCAGGTACACAACCTAACCCTACACCTAAAGGAGCTGGAAAAAGAACAAGAAAGAAACCCTAAGCCTAGCAGGAGAAGAGAAATCATAAAGATCAGAGCAGAAATCAATGAAATAGAAACCAAAAAAACAATAGAACAAATCAACGAAAGTAGGAGCTGGTTCTTTAAAAGAATTAATAAAATTGATAAACCCCTGGCCCGACTTATCAAAAAGAAAAGAGAAAGAACCCAAATAAATAAAATCATGAATGAAAGAGGAGAGATCACAACTAACACCAAAGAAATACAAACAATTATCAGAACATACTATGAGCAACTCTACGGCAATAAATTTGACAATCTGGAAGAAATGGATGCATTCCTAGAAACATATAAACTACCACAACTGAACCAGGAAGAAATAGAAAGCCTGAACAGACCCATAACCAGTAAGGAGATTGAAACAGTCATTAAAAATCTCCAAACAAACAAAAGCCCAGGGCCAGATGGCTTCCCGGGGGAATTCTACCAAACAATTAAAGAAGAACTAATTCCTATTCTCCTGAAACTGTTCCAAAAAATAGAAATGGAAGGAAAACTTCCAAACTCATTTTATGAGGCCAGCATCACCTTGATCCCAAAACCAGGCAAGGATCCCACCAAAAAAGAGAGCTATAGACCGATATCCTTGATGAACACAGATGCGAAAATACTCAACAAAATACTAGCCAATAGGATTCAACAGTACATTAAAAAGATTATTCACCACGACCAAGTGGGATTTATTCCAGGGCTGCAAGGTTGGTTCAACATCCGCAAATCAGTCAATGTGATACAACACATCAATAAAAGTAAGAACAAGAACCATATGATACTCTCAATAGATGCTGAAAAAGCATTTGACAAAGTACAGCATCCCTTCCTGATCAAAACTCTTCAAAGTGTAGGGATAGAGGGCACATACCTCAATATCATCAAAGCCATCTATGAAAAACCCACCGCAAATATCATTCTCAATGGAGAAAAACTGAAAGCTTTTCCACTAAGGTCAGGAACACGGCAGGGATGTCCATTATCACCACTGCTATTCAACATAGTACTAGAGGTCCTAGCCTCAGCAATCAGACAACAAAAGGAAATTAAAGGCATCCAAATCGGCAAAGAAGAAGTCAAATTATCACTCTTCGCAGATGATATGATACTATATGTGGAAAACCCAAAAGACTCCACTCCAAAACTGCTAGAACTTATACAGGAATTCAGTAAAGTGTCAGGATATAAAATCAATGCACAGAAATCAGTTGCATTTCTCTACACCAACAGCAAGACAGAAGAAAGGGAAATTAAGGAGTCAATCCCATTTACAATTGCACCCAAAACCATAAGATACCTAGGAATAAACCTAACCAAAGAGACACAGAATCTATACTCAGAAAACTATAAAGTACTCATGAAAGAAATTGAGGAAGACGCAAAGAAATGGAAAAATGTTCCATGCTCCTGGATTGGAAGAATAAATATTGTGAAAATGTCTATGTTACCTAAAGCAGTCTACACATTTAATGCAATTCCTATCAAAGTACCATCCATCTTTTTCAAAGAAATGGAACAAATAATTCTAAAATTTATATGGAACCAGAAAAGACCTCGAATAGCTAAAGGGATATTGAAAAAGAAAGCCAACGTTGGTGGCATCACAATCCCGGACTTCAAGCTCTATTACAAAGCTGTCATCATCAAGACAGCATGGTACTGGCACAAAAACAGACCCATAGATCAATGGAACAGAATAGAGAGCCCAGAAATAGACCCTCAAATCTATGGTCAACTCATCTTCGACAAAGCAGGAAAGAATGTCCAATGGAAAAAAGACAGCCTCTTCAATAAATGGTGCTGGGAAAATTGGACAGCCACATGCAGAAAAATGAAATTGGACCATTTCCTTACACCACACACAAAAATAGACTCAAAATGGATGAAGGACCTCAATGTGCGAAAGGAATCCATCAAAATCCTTGAGGAGAACACAGGCAGCAACCTCTTCGACCTCAGCCGCAGCAACATCTTCCTAGGAACAACGCAAAAGGCAAGGGAAGCAAGGGCAAAAATGAACTATTGGGATTTCATCAAGATCAAAAGCTTTTGCATAGCAAAGGAAACAGTTAACAAAATCAAAAGACAACTGACAGAATGGGAGAAGATATTTGCAAACGACATATCAGATAAAGGACTAGTGTCCAGAATCTATAAAGAAATTAGCAAACTCAACACCCAAAGAACAAATAATCCAATCAAGAAATGGGCAGAGGACATGAACAGACATTTCTGCAAAGAAGACATCCAGATGGCCAACAGACACATGAAAAAGTGCTCCATATCACTCGGCATCAGGGAAATACAAATCAAAACCACAATGAGATATCACCTCACACCAGTCAGAATGGCTAAAATCAACAAGTCAGGAAATGACAGATGCTGGCGAGGATGCGGAGAAAGGGGAACCCTCCTACACTGTTGGTGGGAATGCAAGCTGGTGCAGCCACTCTGGAAAACAGCATGGAGGTTCCTCAAAATGTTGAAAATAGAACTGCCCTATGACCCAGCAATTGCACTATTGGGTATTTACCCTAAAGGTACAAACGTAGTGATCCAAAGGGGCACGTGTACTCGAATGTTTATAGCAGCAATGTCCACAATAGCCAAACTATGGAAAGAACCTAGATGTCCATCAACAGTTGAATGGATCAAGAAGATGTGGTATATATACACAATGGAATACTATGCAGCCATCAAAAGAAATGAAATCTTGCCATTTGCGACAACATGGATGGAACTAGAGCGTATCATGCTTAGCGAAATAAGTCAAGCGGAGAAAGACAACTATCATATGATCTCCCTGATATGAGGAAGTGGTGATGCAACATGGGGGCTTAAGTGGGTACGAGAAGAATAAATGAAAGAAGATGGGATTGGGAGGGAGACAAACCATAAGTGACTCTTAATCTCACAAAACAAACTGAGGGTTGCTGGGGGGAGGGGGTTTGGGAGAAGGGGGTGGTATTATGGACATTGGGGAGGGTATGTGTTTTGGTGAGTGCTGTGAAGTGTGTAAACCTGGTGATTCACAGACCTGTACCCCTGGGGATAAAAATATATGTTTATAAAAAATAAAAAATTATATTTAAAAAAAAAAAAAGAAAGAAAATCCACCATGCTACCAAGTAACTGATAATTCCAGAAATTCTGCTGCTAATCCAGAGATCCTGGGAAAAGCAATAAGACACTAAAGGGGAACACAGGAGCTATCGAATGAAGCTTAGCCAGGCTCATTACACGACTGCTAAGAAGCATCTCTTAGAACCTTGTGGAATAACCCGTGCCTGGTCCTTTGTTCAGGTGCATGTGAGTGTACACACATATACACACTATAACTTACAAGGGTGATGATGGAAGAAAACTGCTCCATAAATATTCTTTGACATTGGATTCTCTGAAAAATACAAAACTTTTTATGTCATGGCAAAACCTAAGAAATCAACAACAAGAAAATTCCTTACATAAAGAAAGATCTAAAACGGTATTTTGCAAAGTATGCATGAAGCACAAATGTAGCTTGATGTGTTAATAAGTGTTCTTTTTCAAAAAAAAATTTGAATTCAGTTTATTTAACAATTTAGTTAACTATATAGTGTGTGATTAGTTTCAGGGGTAGAATATAGTGATTCATTAGTTGCCTATAACACCCAGTGCTCATTATATCAAGTGCCCTCCTTAATGCCCATCATCAGGTCACCCCATTCCCCTACTCACCTCCCCTCCAGCAACCCTCAGTTTGTTTCCTGTAGTTAAGAGTCTTTTATGGTTTGCCTCCCTCTATGTTTTTGTCTTATTTTGTTTTTCCTTCTCTTCCCCTACATTCATCTGTTTTGAATCTTAAATTCCACATATGAGTAAAATCATATGCTATTTGTCTTTCTGTGACTGACCTATTTTGCTTAGCATAATATCCTCTAGTTTCATTCACATCATTGCAAAGGCAAGATTTCATTCTTTTTTAAGATTTATTTATTTATTTGAGAGAGAGTGTTGGGGGGGGGTGCTGACTCTGCACGGAGCCCAATGCTGGGCTCAATACCAGGACCCCAAGATCATGACCTGAGCTGAAGTCAGGAGCTGGACAATTAACTGACTCAGCCATCCAGTGCCCCAAGATTTCATTATTTTTGATGGCTGAGTAATATTCCATTGTATATATTTACCACATCTTCTTTATCCATTCGTCTGTCAATAGACATCTGGGTTCTTTCCATTGTTTAGCTATTGTGTACATGGGGGTGGAGCATTAAGATGGTGAAGTAGTAGGGGAACCCTGAGCTTACTTTATTCCCCAAACACAGCTAAATCAACATCCACCAATGTGGAACAACTAGGAATACAATTTGAGGATTAAGTCTAATAAGAGTTCTTAATTAAAGCATTAAGAATTACTTGAACCAATACCTTGAAAATATTCTGGAGACATCAGTGCTTCTGAGAATACTCTCTAAAACAGAAAATACCTGCAGTATTAACAGATCTAGTTAATCCTCTTCACACTTTCATAGATGATTTTGATCCTTGTGCCCTTTTTTAGGAAGAGTATGGGAACAACTAAAGGCTTTCAGCCACTTTCAGAAATAGGGTCCTGTGAAAATAAATTGCGAGACACTGATCTGGAATACCTTTTGTTTTCTATGAATTCTAATATTGAGAAAATAAGTAAAGATGTTAAGGAAAATGTGGCAGGTAAATATCTGTCAGAGAAAGGAGCCACAGCTATAGAAAGGAAGAATGAGTCTGATCGTGTTGAAATTTGTGTCAATGTGAACTCATAGTTTTTAATAGATAAATAGATGAATAATATAAAGATAGGTATCAATATGGTGTGTTCGTGTGTGTATTTCCTAGGTCTGTCTGCTGAGGGGTTTACAACAAGGTTTCCCAACCTCGGCACTGTGCACATTTTAGGCCTAATAATTATTTGTTTGTGGAGCCCATGCTGTATATTGCAGGATATTTAGCAGTATCTCTGACCAACTAGATGCCAGTGATAGCCCCCTCTAAGTTGTGAAACCAGAAATGTCTTGGGACATCCTCAAATGTCCCCTGGGAGGCATAATTGCCCCATGTTGAGAACAAGTGGTCTAGACACAAAGGCATCCTGGTATCAATGAGCACAATTAGCACCTAGATATTGGTTTCTAAATACAACTCACCATGAATTCCAACTAAAGAAACTAAAATAGGAACCCACAACTTCTCATCTTATCAGAAAGTAAGGATGAGCTCAACGCATCATGAACCCATGTCAACAGATACAAGAACCAGCTTCAAGGAGCTCCCATGAGCAAAATCTGAAGTAACTTAAACATTGGAATAAATACTGATAAAAGATTATAACTTATTGAGTAAAATAAAAAACACGAGTCAATAGATAGGTGATAATGATTGATAGATAAACAGATTACAGATAGATAATGGAGGAAAAGAAGAAATTCTTTCTTATAGTAAAATGAATACCAATTAATCCATACAGAATAAATGATGCATTTAGATAAAACACCATTTGCAACTATAATAATAATTGATTCAGGCAACAATTACTACTGAACGCTAGAAAGTGAAAATCAGTTAAAAAAAAAAAAAAAAAGGGGGGGAGGAGTCAAGATGGCAGAGAAGTAGCAAGCTGAGACTGCTTCAGCTAGCCGGAGATCAGCTAGATAGCTTATCTAAAGACTGCAAACACCTGAAAATCCATCGGCAGACCGAAGAGAAGAAGAACAGCAATTCTGGAAACAGAAAAACAACCACTTTCTGAAAGGTAGGACCGGCGGAGAAGTGAATCCAAAGCGACGGGAAGATAGACCCCGGGGGGAGGGGCCGGCTCCCGGCAAGCGGCGGAGCAACGGAGCACAAAATCAGGACTTTTAAAAGTCTGTTCCGCTGAGGGACATCAGTCCAGAGGCTAAACCGGGGCGAAGCCCACGCGGGGTCAGCGTGGCCTCAGGTCCCGCAGGGTCACAGAAGGATCGGGGGTGTCTGAGTGTCGCAGAGCTTGCGGGTATTGGAACGGGAAAGCCGGCTACAGAAACAGAGCCGACAGTAAGCTCGCAGCTCGGTGTTACCTTGAACCGATCGCAGGCTCGGTGAGCTCGGAGCGCGGCCAGAGGTCAGGCAGACGGGAGTAACTGGGCGCTGTTCTCTGAGGGCGCACTGAGGAGTGGGGCCCTGGGCTCTCGGCTCCTCCGGGCCGGAGACCAGGAGGCCGCCATTTGTGTTCCCGTCCTCCGGAACTCTACGGAAAGTGCTCAGGGAACAAAAGCTCCTGAAAGCAAACCCGAGCGGATTACTCACCCCGGCTCCGGGTAAGGGCGGTGTAATTCCGCCTGGGGCAAAGACACTTGAGAATCACTACAACAGGCCCCTCCCCCAGAAGATCAACAAGAAATCCAGCTGAGACCAAGTTCACCTACCAAGGAGTGCGGTTTCAATACCAAGGAGAGCAGCAGAATTCCAGAGGAGGAGAAAGCCAAGCACGGAACTCATGGCTTTTTTCCTGTGATTTTTTTTTAGTCTTGCAGTTAATTTAATTTTTTCTTTTTCATTTTTTTTTCTTTTTTTCTTTTTCTTCTCGCCTTCGGGTAAAATTTTTTTTTTTAACTGTTACCTTTTTCTTTTTTAACGATTTTTTACTAGTTTATCTAATATATATATTTTTTCTTTTTTACATTTTTCTCAGGTGTTTTCTTTTTTAAAAAAAATTTTTTTTTTCTTTTCTTTTTTTTTCTTTCTTCCTTTTTGAACCTCTTTTTATCCCCTTTCTCCCCACTCACGATTTTGGATCTCTTCTAATTTAGTTAAAGCATATTTTCCTGGGGTTGTTGCCACCCTTTTAGTATTTTACTTGCCCCTTCATTTACTCTTATCTGGCCAAAATGACAAGACGTAAAAATTCAACGCAAAAAAAAGAACAAGAGGCAGTACCAAAGGCTAGGGACCTAATCAATACAGACATCGGTAATATGTCAGATCTAGAGTTCAGAATGACAATTCTCAAGGTTCTAGCCAGGCTCGAAAAAGGCATGGAAGATATTAGAGAAACCCTCTCGAGAGATATAAAAGCCCTTTCTGGAGAAATAAAAGAACTAAAATCTAACCAAGTTGAAATCAAAAAAGCTATTAATGAGGTGCAATCAAAAATGGAGGCTCTCACTGCTAGGATAAATGAGGCAGAAGAAAGAATTAGTGATATAGAAGACCAAATGACAGAGAATAAAGAAGCTGAGCAAAAGAGGGACAAACAGCTACTGGACCACGAGGGGAGAATTCGAGAATTAAGTGACACCATAAGACGAAACAACATTAGAATAATTGGGATTCCAGAAGAAGAAGAAAGAGAGAGGGGAGCAGAAGGTATACTGGAGAGAATTATTGGGGAGAATTTCCCCAATATGGCAAAGGGAACGAGCATCAAAATTCAGGAGGTTCAGAGAACGCCCCTCAAAATCAATAAGAATAGGCCCACACCCCGTCACCTAATAGTAAAATTTACAAGTCTCAGTGACAAAGAGAAAATCCTGAAAGCAGCCCGGGAAAAGAAGTCTGTAACATACAATGGTAAAAATATTAGATTGGCAGCTGACTTATCCACAGACCTGGCAGGCCAGAAAGAGCTGGCATGATATTTTTAGAGCACTAAACGAGAAAAACATGCAGCCCAGAATACTATATCCAGCTAGGCTATCATTGAAAATAGAAGGAGAGATTAAAAGCTTCCAGGACAAACAACAACTGAAAGAATTTGCAAATACCAAACCAGCTCTACAGGAAATATTGAAAGGGGTCCTCTAAGCAAAGAGAGAGCCTACAAGTGGTAGATCAGAAAGGAACAGAGACCATATACAATAACAGTCACCTTACAGGCAATACAATGGCACTAAATTCATATCTCTCAATAGTTACCCTGAATGTGAATGGGCTAAATGCCCCTGTCAAAAGACACAGGGTATCAGAATGGATAAAAAAACAAAACCCATCTATATGTTGCCTCCAAGAAACTCATTTTAAGCCCGAAGACACCTCCAGATTTAAAGTGAGGGGGTGGAAAAGAATTTACCATGCTAATGGACATCAGAAGAAAGCAGGAGTGGCAATCCTTATATCAGATCAATTAGATTTTAAGCCAAAGACTATAATAAGAGATGAGGAAGGACACTATATCATACTCAAAGGGTCTGTCCAACAAGAAGATTTAACAATTTTAAATATCTATGCCCCCAACGTGGGAGCAGCCAACTATATAAACCAATTAATAACAAAATCAAAGAAACACATCAACAACAATACAATAATAGTAGGGGACTTTAACACTCCCCTCACTGAAATGGACAGGTCATCCAAGCAAAAGATCAGCAAGGAAATAAAGGCCTTAAACGACACACTGGACCAGATGGACATCACAGATATATTCAGAATATTTCATCCCAAAGCAACAGAATACACATTCTTCTCTAGTGCACATGGAACATTCTCCAGAATAGATCACATCCTTGGTCCTAAATCAGGACTCAAACGGTATCAAAAGATTGAGATCATTCCCTGCATATTTTCAGACCACAATGCTCTAAAGCTAGAACTCAACCACAAAAGGAAGTTTGGAAAGAACCCAAATACATGGAGACTAAACAGTATCCTTCTAAAGAATGAATGGGTCAACCGGGAAATTAAAGAAGAATTGAAAAAAATCATGGAAACAAATGATAATGAAAATACAACAGTTCAAAATCTGTGGGACACAATAAAGGCAGTCCTGAGAGGAAAATATATAGCGGTACAAGCCTTTCTCAAGAAACAAGAAAGGTCTCAGGTACACAACCTAACCCTACACCTAAAGGAGCTGGAGAAAGAACAAGAAAGAAACCCTAAGCCCAGCAGGAGAAGAGAAATCATAAAGATCAGAGCAGAAATCAATGAAATAGAAACCAAAAAAACAATAGAAAAAATCAACGAAAGTAGGAGCTGGTTCTTTGAAAGAATTAATAAAATTGATAAACCCCTGGCCCGACTTATCAAAAAGAAAAGAGAAAGGACCCAAATAAATAAAATCATGAATGAAAGAGGAGAGATCACAACTAACACCAAAGAAATACAAACTATTATAAGAACATACTATGAGCAACTCTACGGCAATAAATTTGGCAATCTGGAAGAAATGGATGCATTCCTAGAAACATATAAACTACCACAACTGAACCAGGAAGAAATAGAAAGCCTGAACAGACCCATAACCAGTAAGGAGATTGAAACAGTCATTAAAAATCTCCAAACAAACAAAAGCCCAGGGCCAGATGGCTTCCCGGGGGAATTCTACCAAACATTTAAAGAAGAACTAATTCCTATTCTCCTGAAACTGTTCCAAAAAATAGAAATGGAAGGAAAAATTCCAAACTCATTTTATGAGGCCAGCATCACCTTGATCCCAAAACCAGACAAGGATCCCACCAAAAAA
The DNA here is from genome assembly GCF_964662115.1 of Mustela nivalis. Taxonomy (NCBI): domain Eukaryota; kingdom Metazoa; phylum Chordata; class Mammalia; order Carnivora; family Mustelidae; genus Mustela; species Mustela nivalis. The sequence continues at coordinate 97,318,309 of NC_139027.1, forward strand.
GAGAGCTATAGACCGATATCCTTGATGAACACAGATGCGAAAATACTCAACAAAATACTAGCCAATAGGATTCAACAGTACATTAAAAAGATTATTCACCATGACCAAGTGGGATTTATTCCAGGGCTGCAAGGTTGGTTCAACATCCGTAAATCAGTCAATGTGATACAACACATCAATAAAAGAAAGAACAAGAACCATATGATACTTTCAATAGATGCTGAAAAAGCATTTGACAAAGTACAGCATCCCTTCCTGATCAAAACTCTTCAAAGTGTAGGGATAGAGGGCACATACCTCAATATTATCAAAACCATCTATGAAAAACCCACCGCAAATATCATTCTCAATGGAGAAAAACTGAAAGCTTTTCCACTAAGGTCAGGAACACGGCAGGGATGTCCATTATCACCACTGCTATTCAACATAGTACTAGAGGTCCTAGCCTCAGCAATCAGACAACAAAAGGAAATTAAAGGCATCCAAATCGGCAAAGAAGAAGTCAAATTATCACTCTTCGCAGATGATATGATACTATATGTGGAAAACCCAAAAGACTCCACTCCAAAACTGCTAGAACTTATACAGGAATTCAGTAAAGTGTCAGGATATAAAATCAATGCACAGAAATCAGTTGCATTTCTCTACACCAACAGCAAGACAGAAGAAAGAGATATTAAGGAGTCAATCCCATTTACAATTGCATCCAAAACCATAAGATACCTAGGAATAATCCTAACCAAAGAGACACAGAATCTATACTCAGAAAACTATAAAGTACTCATGAAAGAAATTGAGGAAGACACAAAGAAATGGAAAAATGTTCCATGCTCCTGGATTGGAAGAATAAATATTGTGAAAATGTCTATGCTACCTAAAGCAATCTACACATTTAATGCAATTCCTATCAAAGTACCACCCATCTTTTTCAAAGAAATGGAACAAATAATTTTAAAATTTATATGGAACCAGAAAAGACCTCGAATAGCCAAAGGGATATTGAAAAAGAAAGCCAACATTGGTGGCATCACAATTCCGGACTTCAAGCTCTATTACAAAGCTGTCATCATCAAGACAGCATGGTACTGGCACAAAAACAGACACATAGATCAATGGAACAGAATAGAGAGCCCAGAAATAGACCCTCAAATCTATGGTCAACTCATCTTTGACAAAGCAGGAAAGAATGTCCAATGGAAAAAAGACAGCCTCTTCAATAAATGGTGCTGGGAAAATTGGACAGCCACATGCAGAAAAATGAAATTGGACCATTTCCTTACACCACACACAAAAATAGACTCAAAATGGATGAAGGACCTCAATGTGCGAAAGGAATCCATCAAAATCCTTGAGGAGAACACAGGCAGCAACCTCTTCGACCTCTGCCGCAGCAACATCTTCCTAGGAACAACGCAAAAGGCAAGGGAAGCAAGGGAAAAAATGAACTATTGGGATTTCATCAAGATCAAAAGCTTTTGCACAGCAAAGGAAACAGTTAACAAAATCAAAAGACAACTGACAGAATGGGAGAAGATATTTGCAAACGACATATCAGATAAAGGACTAGTGTCCAGAATCTATAAAGAACTTAGCAAACTCAACACCCAAAGAACAAATAATCCAATCAAGAAATGGGCAGAGGACATGAACAGACATTTCTGCAAAGAAGACATCCAGATGGCCAACAGACACATGAAAAAGTGCTCCATATCACTCGGCATCAGGGAAATACAAATCAAAACCACAATGAGATATCACCTCACACCAGTCAGAATGGCTAAAATCAACAAGTCAGGAAATGACAGATGCTGGCGAGGATGTGGAGAAAGGGGAACCCTCCTACACTGTTGGTGGGAATGCAAGCTGGTGCAGCCACTCTGGAAAACAGCATGGAGGTTCCTCAGAATGTTGAAAATAGAACTGCCCTATGACCCAGCAATTGCACTATTGGGTATTTACCCTAAAGATACAAATGTAGTAATCCAAAGGGGCACTTGCACCCGAATGTTTATAGCAGCAATGTCCACAATAGCCAAACTATGGAAAGAACCTAGATGTCCATCCACAGATGAATGGATCAAGAAGATGTGGTATATATACACAATGGAATACTATGCAGCCATCAAAAGAAATGAAATCTTGCCATATGCGACAACATGGATGGAACTAGAGCGTATCATGCTTAGCGAAATAAGTCAAGCAGAGAAAGACAACTATCATATGATCTCCCTGATATGAGGAAGTGGTGATGCAAGATGGAGGCTTAAGTGGGTAGGAGAAGAATAAATGAAACAAGATGGGATTGGGAGGGAGACAAACCATAAGTGGCTCTTAATCTCACAAAACAAACTGAGGGTTGCTGGGGGGAGGGGGTTTGGGAGAAGGGGGTGGGATTATGGACATTGGGGAGGGTATGTGCTTTGGTGAGTGCTGTGAAGTGTGTAAACCTGGTGATTCACAGACCTGTACCCCTGGGGATAAAAATATATGTTTATAAAAAAAAAAAAAAAGAAAAGAAAAGAAAGGACCAATACCCAACTTTTGTAGCAACATGGACGGGACTGGAAGAGATTATTATGCTGAGTGAAATAAGTCAAGCAGAGAGAGTCAATTATCATATGGTTTCACTTATTTGTGGAGCATGACAAATAGCATGGAGGACATGGGGAGTTAGAGAGGAGAAGGGAGTTGGGGGAAATTGGAAGTGGAGGTGAACCATGAGAGACTATGGACTCTGAAAAACAATCTGAGGGTTTTGAAGGGGTGGGGGGTGGGAGGTTGGGGTACTAGGTGGTGGGTATTATAAAGGGCACGAATTGCATGGAGCACTGGGTGTGGTGAAAAATAATGAATACTGTTATGCTGAAAATAAAAAATAAATTTTAAAAAAAAAAAAAAAAAAAAAAAAGGCAGGGGGCTGCCTGGGTGGCTCAGTTGTTAAACGTCTGCTTTCAGCTTGGGTCATGATCCCAGGGTCCTGGAATCAAGCCCTGCATTGGGCTCCCTGCTCAGCAGAAAGCCAGCTTCTCCCTCTCCCTCTCCCCCCACTTGTGTTCCCCCTCTCTCTGCATCTATGTCAAATAAATAAATAAATAAAATATTCAAAAAAATAGGATATAAACATGTTTTCAAAGTATTGTTTTATGATACTTATTAATTATTAGGGGCGAATAGTAGCCTTCCTGACAGATATGTTCCAAACCTAGAGATCAAAGTTAACCTCTCTCAGCAATGGGACAAACTGAGATTACAGACCTCCTGGTATGATGTACTGAGGACACTCCTAGTATGATGTACTGAGAACACATAATTTTCCTGCAAAAAATGAATAGCCCGAATCTAACCCATGGACAAACTCAGACTGAAGACATTCTGTGAAACCACTGACCTGTACTCTTCAAAAATGAAGGATCATAAAGACAAGAAAAACTGAGAAGCTCTTCCAGATTAAAGGAGACTAAGAAGACATGACAACAATTGATAATGACATGGATGTATGATAAATACAACTGATAAATGCTTGAAGTCTAAAGTAGACAACAGTACCTACCCACATTCTTTCATGATGGAGATCATTACACCAAGTTTGTATAGAGGATGCCCTTGTCCTTAGGACACAAAGAGGAGTGCTTAAGGGCAAAGGGCATCATGTCTGCAACTTTCTTTCAAGTGGTTCAGAAAAACCTATAATTATATGTATATGTGTAAAACAAGAAGGATAAAGCAAATTAGCAAAATGTGAGCAATTGGAGAATCTGGTTGAAGGGTATAAAAGAGTTCTTTGTATTAGTCTTGAAGCTTTTTGTAAAGTTGAAATTGTTTAAAATAAAGGTTAGCAATAAAAATAGAAATTAAAATTAGAGTAATGTCCTGTTTTAGGACTGACAGTCCTAATCTGGATCCACAGGTTGGATGGGTCAGATGCCTAAGAGATCATAGAAACATACCACATGGTTTTCCCCAACACAGCATAGCATGTTTAGAGGAGATAGCCATGTTATGTGCTTTTTAAATTTCAAGCCAGCTAATTATTAAGGATAAACTTCAGCAGCTTCCACATTTGACTGTTTCCTTAAAGCAAAGTGTTAGGAGCTTGAGGGTGGGAGGGACTGTGGTGGTAGAGGTGGTGGTACAGGGGCAGAGGGGCTGAGAAAGAAAGCGTCCTTTGCTTTGGCCAGACTCCATCATCTCATTCCATCCTGAACTTCCCTGTGACAGGGGATGGATTCACTGCTATTTTCTATCCTCATTCGTCTGTTTAATCCCAAAAGGCACACCCACACTGACATCCAACACCCCATACCAGGATTTGGATGTGATTTAGATAGCACAGTAGCTACATGCCCCATGAGTGGTTTGAGGGGGAAGGGCAGGAAAAGGGATGTATCCTTCATCATGAAGAACTCAGCAAGCAATGAATCACAAGGCTTCGGGCTAGTAAGGACTTTGATAGACTACGCCCTTTAATCTCTCCATTTTTATAGAGTAGGAAGCTGAGGTTCTGGAAAGGGAAGCTGTCATCATTTAAAGAACCCCTACTCAGGAGCCATGGCTTCCCAGATATCCCAGGGTAGTGAAAAGAAGATAAAGAAAAGGCAGTCTTGCCAACAGAAGTGTAGCCAGCAACTGCCAATGTGAAATCCACAGTTCCATGGAAATATGTATGCAATGACACATGCTCATTCTAAGGAGAATCTTGTTTTCTCTAAGATTTGATTTATGTGATAAAGACAAGGACAACTTCTTGGCTGAAATAGAAATTACACATCTATGCCCTCTGCCATGTGGCTTCGCAGCACAACCTTCTAGAAAATGTGACATAATCCTCCACCTCATTTCCTTTGAGAATGGTCATGTGACTTGCTTGAGCCAACAGAGTGTTTACTGCGTCTGTGTGATTTGGATGGTCCTCCTGCTCTGCTTTGAGCCTCCAGACAGTTAATGCCCCTTCAGCATGAAGACACAAACTGTGCAGACCAGATCAGCTGAACCACACCTACCTGTGGATCTGAGAGCATGAAAGGGAGTATCTGTTGCTATAAACCACTGATATTTTAATGTGTTTGTTATACAACAAACTAATACATTGCATGTTTTTAAATCTTTTCCCAAATGAGCAGTTTCCTGCCCCTATTACAACTCATATTCCATATGGAGTAAATAAGGTGGTTACCCTTAAGACCAGAAGCAGGAGCTTCAAATGTTTCCTTCTATCAAATCCTAGCTGGTACCCATATCTATTTGGAAACACAAATAAATATAGTAATCCTGATAGTTTGTGCAAATCACGATAAGTGTGTTCTTACTACCAGATACCAACCCCCAAACATAGGAAGTCTATTACCTCATTATAGCACATCAGTCAGGGAAAAGGGGAGGAGCCCAACCCAGATACTCAAACCATGCCTTAACCTATAATAAAATGCTAAGACACAGAGAAGTAAAAGGAATGCAAAGAGTCATTGAATGGGTATACTTTTAGGTAAGAAAATGCAGAAAATTTTAGGAAAATTTAATCCATTCCTAGGTTTATAGATTGGTGCACAAGAGAAACAAATAGGATTGGTGATTTCCAGGTTGGCTAACCCAATTCTTTTTGATTTTCCCCTTTCTAATCCAATCCAGAAGGAGTGATTTGATCCAATCACATGATGAATAAGTATGGAGACAGGATGGTCTCAGTTCTCCTGACTCTAGACCTTTAACCTTTCTTCTGTACCTTGATACCATTATTAAGAAAACCAAATCTTCTCTGTCCACATATTAGAGGGAACTTTATTTTCTTCAAATAGCAGTCCTTAAAAGTACAAGACTGAATTCATGACTCTTCTACTGAGTTCCATGTAGATGTAGCACGTGAATGTATTAACAGCCCCCCCCCCACACCCGTGCATCAATACTGGGGACACCCACTTCCTGTAAGCCCCTCCCACTCTGACTTTGGGCTTGTCCACGTGACCTGCTTTGGCCAATGAGACATTAGCAAACATAGTGTTTCTCAAGGTTGAAGCCAGGCTTAGTCATTGGAGCTTGTTCTCTCAGAAAGTTTCCTCATGTTAAGAAGTACTCTATATCCTCTTTGAGGATGGAAGACTGCATGGAAAGACATCCAACTGTGTCTGCTAAGTCTATCCTCTGATCTACTGTCCGACTGAATGCAGTCACATAAATGAATAGAGGAGGAATCAGCAGAAGAGACCCACACACAACTACAGAATTGTGAGAAACAACAGCTCATGTTGTTTTAAGCCAATGTTTGGAGTGGTTTCTTGTGCAGCAAAGATAACTGAAACATTCGAACATCCCAGGTACCTCTCACTGCAAAGACTGTACTCCATCCATCTTCGGATTTAGGAAAGTTCAATCTCCTTGATCCATAGGCTGTGTGGGGTCGTCTGCAGTTCATGATTGATTGCTATGCTAGCTTGGACCTCAACTCTTTTCTCCTGAATCCAGTCTATATTTCACTGTTCTCCCACCTGTCTCCTCCTTTCAAGCTTCCATCCTCTTTCCAAAACACTGGTATATTTAGAAACCATCAAGCTGTATCAGACAGCATCCATCTTCCAAGGGACCTAAAAGAGATCCAGAACCAGTGCACACAGGATTGCAAGACTATGTCCACATAATGTTTATAGTCTCACCCTAAAGACCAAGCCAGGCCAGAACCCAACTGCCTGCCAGCTGCATCAGGGAGCAAGAAGGAGCATGATCACAATGTTATATGTCATGCCATATACTAATCAGAGTTTTAATTTGAGTTAGAAACCATTGAAGACTTTAGGCCAAGAATTGCAATTCCCTTACTGCAATGGGTTGGAGGGCAATGGAGAAGAAGTGAGAAGCACAGTCAGGGAACATTAAAGATAATTCAGTCAAGGGACATCCATGAGCTTTCTTATAGCTGTGGCTGTAGGGGTGATAGTTTCAAAATATATTTATAAGAACTTTACACATCTTCAATTTTTCCTGGTTAGGGAAAGATGAAGAATAGAGAAGGAATAATATAAGCAGAAAGGTAGGTAGACATGTACGTAAGTTGATGGGTAGAAAGATAGGGGAAGGAAGGACAGAAAGAAGTAAAAAGGGGGGGGGAGAACAAAATGACTGTACTGTTCTAAGCATTTGTATCATTCAGTTGTCCCAGCAACCATAGGAGGTAGTATGACACACTATTGTGCAGCTATGAATTATAATTAAAAAATATTCCCTCCCTCCCCTACCACCACCATGCTGGAGTATACTTCACCACTTCAGATGAGTCGGACCCTGTGACTTGCTTTACACAACATAATGTTAGCAAGTGAATATAACAAAAGACTTTAAAAATGTACATTTTAGCTTGTCCCTTTGTGCATCTGCCATTGCCATGAGAGAATGTGGAAAATCCAGGCCTTTGGTCCACGCTGAAGGATGAAAGACATATGGAGCAGAGCCAGCCCATTCCTGATCTGCTGACTCCCAGCTAGATGGCAGATGTGTGAAAAGTAGAAGATAACTGTCCTATTCCAGTGAGATCATGTCACTACTTGTTACACAGCATATCGCAGTAACAACTCAATGATGCAGGATATCATTGTTATCCCTGTTTCATGAGGACACTGAGACACTGGGAAATTAAATAATATGACTGATGGTAACTGCTTTGTCTCCAGTGAGAATAACCATGGAGAATGGTGGTATCATTAACTGAGATGGGAACACTGGTTGAGGGGCAGGGCTGTGGGCTAAAATGATGGACTTAAGGTTGGACAAAGGTGGTGCCTGCAAAATAAACAGTGACTATGTCAGCAGCCAGAGGAAAGTGTGGATGTCCTGTCTGGAGCCCTGAGCATAGTGGAGGCAGCCTGGAAAGGAAAGGGTTCTGAGGGAGAGTTGCTGAGAGCTGCACCTCCTGCCTGTGAGCCACCCCCGGTCCAGGGAAGGTCACTCTGAACTCCCTTGCACACTGCAGGAATAAGAATGAAGAGCAGGGCTTGAATGATTTTTAAGTTTCTCCATTATGAGAAACAATCACCGGGTTGGGAATAAACCGACCAGCCCTTCCACCACTAGGTTTCTCCTTCCCAATGTAACCCAGAGTCACAGCATACATTTTTCCATATTTATTCTTAGTATTGGTTTTCCTATCATGGGATAAATGACAAACACCAGCTGAAACAGAGCTCTTAGTTCCATTTGCTCTCAACTGAACCTGGTGATTGAAGAATGCATGATCACATTATTTTTGCAGAGGTCCCTTTTCCTCTGCCATTATTCCCTGTGTGAGAAACTACAGCATGCCTCATCTGCTCATCTACCTTGTTTGTGGTGGTCTTGGATTGAGTTGTCTAGAAGCAGAGCCCAGGGTGGGATGCTTTCAAAAATGCTTTCCTGAAGGAGTGCTCCCAGGAAAAAATTAGTGCAGGAGTGAGTAGGGAAGCAAGAAAGAGCAGAGGAAGCAGCCAACCAGAGGTGGGTTTTGGGTGAGCTCCAGCCTCAGGTTGGCCCCTAGGATCCTTGGAGTGAGTGACAGCACAGATAGTGTCCCCTGGAGGAACAGGTTCCATACCCCAGTCACTGTTGGGCCTCTAGTGAGTCAGCAGGCCCCCCAAAACATATCTAGGTGAAGCTGTTCCCCTTAGCCAAGGAGCACCCCTTTAGAAAGTTGTGTGAACCCCTAGTAGCCAACATCGCAGGATTAAAGAACAGGTGTGCCAGTCCTATGAGGGATCTAGGCAGGACATCAGCAGAATGCACTATAGCAGGAATCCTCTGCTTGATATAGAGAGGGGGTTGCCATGAGATTAAAGCCATGGCACTGGAACCCATGCCCCTCACTTTGACACGCATTCCCAGGCAGGACCTAAAGGAAGTTAGTGTGGCTTCCAGGGTGAACAGCATCATAAAGAAAAGGCAAATGACAATCTCAAACAGGAGTAATGTCACAGTAACACACATCCACTCTACTTGCAGATGCATTACTGAAGATGTGCAGAGAAGCACTTTGCAAATCCATGTGGGTTTCTCCCTGTGGCCTTCCCCTTGAGTTCAGACATGGGATCTCCCCCACCACAAAATACCTTGTTCCCTAAATACAATACAGGATACTCATTTCATAAGAAGAATTGAAGCCCTAGGTTCTAAAGTACAAGAACAGTTTTGACTGTTTCTTATCCATAATCTCTGTGGCCATCAACGCAGAGCACAGGGAGCTCTGCCACCAGCACACGCCCCCAGGAAACCACAGCTGCCTGAGGTTGGGCTGTCTCTTCCCTTTTCTACGGATGACCTGAGCATTTAGGAGGGAATAAAAGGAAAAGGAGGGTGAGTTCCAGAAATGAAACACAGAAAAAATAGTTTACTTTTGCTGCATGATTTCAAGAACCAGATTCAGTAACAGAGCTGTTGACGGGAAATGTTTAAAGTCCCCAGTTCAAACCGCATTTTATATATAAGACAGGTCACACATAGAAATGTAAATGAAATTGCAAATGGGAGACATGCAAAAGCTTGGCTTCACCTACACTTTTTGTTCTAGATTCTCAGTTTCCACTATTAGGTTTTTCCCCTCTATGATACTTTGCTGGGATGAACAAAGAGGTGGGCCAGTGTCAGTCATGTACTGGTTCCTCTGCCTGCTGTTTTCTTGCCTGAGATACTCCCAAGTCCCAGCCAAATTCAAAGGCCCGAGTTTTTTTCAACCTCCCACTTCCCACCTCTACTTTTGCCCCTGGTACTGTGTTCCTAACTCACCAAGGGGCTGAGCCACACCTGGGGTTCAACTGGATGAGAGGAATGAGGTAGTTCAGGGTTCAGATGAGGTCTCTGTGGCCGCAGGCTGCAGCAACCCAGACTTACAGAGCCCCTGTGAAGCCCCTATCCACCCAGCTCTTATTAGAGACAAATCTCAAAACTTTTATCATTTTCCTAACCCCTACATCATTTAGTTTCTTCATGCAGATAAACCAAGCTTGTCTGGGATGTCTGGAGCGATGCAGCAGATGGTGCCATGATGACCCAAGCCTCAGATTCGTGTTTTCATGCAGCACAGGTGGAAAGCCAGATGCCTGGGACACAAAATGGACATGCCATGTGGGAGAAGCCAGGTAAAATCCATACCTCCTGGATGAGTAGCATACCTCCATGTCCCATACCTAGAAGACCCAGTCATGACAGCCTGCTATGGGAGTGTGTGTGCGTGTATATGCGCATGCATGTGCATGTGTAACTTCTTGTAACTTTCACTCAGTGCCCAATCAGCATTTCCGAAACCACTCATTAAACCAGGGTTTGGGAAGTTTAAGAAATTCCTTCAGTTACCTTATCAAGCATAGAGAAATTCAGTGTTGGATTCTGGTGCTTAAAGGCGTTAGCTTCTTAAGTTTTATTTTCACGCAAATAAGTTTCAGTGAATAGTGAGTAACTTTTCACCTTCATCATTAGAGAAGTAACATGGAACTCATGATTCCATAGTTCTGATTTGAGATGGCTTTGTCTTGGATTTCTGCCTAAAATGTCAAGAGTGAGAGTGCATTTCTCATTTCCCTTGGAGGCACTGTAGAATGAACAAGGAGGGGGCAAGCCTTGAAATGCACGGTCTTCCCATTCTGGCCTCAGTTGCTGGTACAATTAATGCAACATTTGTATCAAGGTAAGGAGCTGGAAATTGAAAATGTGCAGTAAGTGCCAAGATAATTTCTTCTCTTCTTTTGTCTGCTAGCCCTAAAACCCAGGGGCATCTGTATGGCATCTATTTGAGAATGTCAGTGAGCAGTGAACTTTCATCGAGGGTGATGGCTGGTCACACATCAGAAAACTTCATGATGATTTGATCTAATGTCACTGTGCCTGATGCTGTCTGGCAAAGGAACCCTGCAGAATGCCCAACAGCTTACCTGGGGAGATGTGTCACCTTCAATTAGTTGGTTAGAAAGTAGTCCAATGGAGGGAAATAACACTGTCGCTGAAGATGCTGGTCTTTTCACTGTCACTGTCTTCAACTTAGTGCATCTGGATCTCAGGAGACGAAGCCATGCCCTGCTGGAAGCATGTTCTCTAGCAAATTAGCACATGGTAGTTGGACAAGATACTTATTAAATACACACAAATCATGCTCTAGGAATTACAACAAAATGGCTTGTAGTTGTGTGCTAATTATAGCTCACAATGGCTGTACTGTCTTTTTATTGAAAATAATCAGAAATCCCAGAAGTTCCTGAATCAGCAGTTAGTGGTACAAAAAGTGAGGAAACTAATAAGTGTTCTCTTTTTTACCTGTAGTGGGATTTTCTAACGGAAAGGCGCACAGAGCCCTGCAAGTAATTGAAGCCAAGTCTAAATGACTTAACAGAAAAGGGATTTATTTGAAAGGAAATGGGGTGGCTCCAAAACTTAAGGGAAGCCTGGATGGCCAGACTCAGAACATGAGCATAGACAGAGGGCATCAGGCAACCAGAACACAGCTGTGTCACACTTCATGAAGCACCTGGTTAAAGCTGCACCTCCTTCCACCTGTAGGACATGGACATACCCTTAGCACCATGATGCAATGGGTGGCAAGGAGGCTCAGCAATGCTGCAGAACAGTTATGGACACTCTGTCACCCTACTTCCTCTTAAATCATCCTCATCCCTTTGTCTTCCTATTCCCAACTTAAAATCCATCATCGAAATGTCTGATCGGCCTATCCTAAGGCAGGCATCTGTATGCTACCTCTCAGGAGACAAGAAGAGGTGTCTGACTTGGTGAGCTTGCATAAGAGAGGGTGGAACCCTGACTTCCCCCAGAACACATACAAGGAGGAACCCCAAAGTGGAAGCAGGTTCAGATGCGAGATACCCTAAAAAAGTAAAGACTAAGACTTCAATTATTCGGTACAGAAACAAAATAAAATTTGAAGTTTGGCTAAGGATCTAAATAACTAAGAATTTTTCAGTAGTATAAATTAGCAAAAAATTCACTAGGCTACTCTGAAAGAGTTTTTTTGTTTGTTTTCCCTCAATGCCTTTCTGAGAAATAACTAGGATTGCTAGATTTACAGTAATTGGAGCTTTCAGATAATAATGACTAATTTAAAGTTGTTGTTTTTATGATATTATTTAAATGTATGCACACATTTTGTGTTGCATGGCGGTTGAACAAATTTCACTTGTGCTTGTTAAGGGCGCTAGTGCAATGCTAGTCACTGCTCCTTTGATGCACAGGCACTCAAGCCTAGCCATAAGCTCCTACTTACATGTACCTCTAAATGCCAAGATAGCCAAACAAGGAAACTAGCGAATCATCCAACAAGAAGCATAGCAGACCTCCCAGACTGAACCCAAGGATCGACTCAACATTACTAATATTGGTCTTGCTGCTCATGCCCTGTGTCTGCAGGATGCCATGTCCACAGTCTGGCAGCATCAACTTCACCTGGGAACATGCCAGAAATGCAGATTCTTAGGTAGGTAGGCTGTAGTTCACCCCTGAACTACATTTTGACAAGCCCCATAGACACTTCTGGTACACATGCAAGTTTGAAAAGCTCCCTCTACAGCACCCAACCACTGGACAGGGATAGACTTCAAGGAAACTCACTTTCCTGTCTGGGATGCTGCTCACCAGCTCTGTCCACCTTGTCACCAGAGTCCCATCTCCATTCGTTAGCAAGGATGGACCTAGTGTTGAGATTATTTTCTCACTGGGTTCCCTGACTTGGCCTCACACCCCTGTACTGTGGGCAGACTCTGTGTTATGACATCCTGTTATCTGTCATCTTGTGATGTTCAAGCCTGTTTTTAGCCAGTGAGATTGTTATCAGGGACTCTACACAGGGCTTGCTTCGTATCATACCATTTCCCCTCTTCCTCTCTCGGACTGCTCTCCAAAGAGGCACGCAGGGAGAAGGATCCCCAGAGTGAAGGAAAGTTCCAGACTGGTTTCTGGACAGCTCCCAACACCTCCCAGGGTGGGTCTTTCTGGTCAATTCCAAGTTGCAGACCCAAAACTGTTGCCCTCCCTCTCCATCTGGACTGCAGGTCCACGAGGTGAACACGGGAAGAGTGGTCAGCCCACCCTCTGGGCAGTCCTCAGCAAGCACTCAAGGCTGGGGAGTGGGAAGTGAAAGAGGAAAGAAGGCGGCTCAGACTTCCTCCTAGTGTTGGACCAGGCTTATTCCGGTCCCTCAGTGAGGAAGTGAAAGAGGAAGAGCCTGCCGCAGGAAGTGCTGGACCTAAGGAAATCCCCATGCCTCAGCGAAGACCCTATTCACAAGTGGGCTTCTCTGGATCCTCTTTGGGGTGGCAGTCAGGGCTGTCTGTTGAATGGTGTTCTTAGGGAGCAGGTTTGCAACATGAAGCAGAGGAGACCATTTTACTGGGGGGATGTGCACCGAGTCGATTCCACTTGGATTCCCAGACCAAGAGCCATATTCTAATATCTGCAGTGCAGGGAAGGCCTTCTCATATATGTTGTGGACACTGCTTCTTCCCCATCCAGGAGAGTCGAGTAGCAACGCCAGCAAGCCTGACATCATCTGGCAGAGATTTCTGCCACTCAGTCTTAAGTATAAGAGAGTCAGGCTGAGAATAGAATCCTTTATTCTACTCTCTTCTGTTCTCGAGAGGAGAAATTTAAATTCTGGAAGGGACAAAGCTTGCATTTATCCAGGCCAGTTAATGAGGAATGCCTGACTAAATGTTGAGAATTCAGACTGCTTAATAACTGAGCTTTAGAATCCCCAGAGGATTCCACAACTGAGCCAAGAGCATTTTTCCCATCAGTTATTTGTGTTGTTTTAATAAACCCCTTCAGGTCAGGATCACTAAGCTCACCAATAATCATATCATTTAAAAAATGTATTATCTACACTCATTTTTTGTTTGTTTGTTTGTTTGTTTTCTTGAAGAATCAACACTGAAACCTTGAGTGTATTTTATAATTGATTTAGTCCTTCTAAATTTAGATCTTCGGGACTGGAATCACTGAAGGTTACAAGTGTAACCAGAGAGGCAAGTGTAAGCTGAAGGTTACATGAACAATTACAAGAATACCTGGGTGTTTACAGATAGTGATAAGCCTGATGATTTCCATGCTATCTGTGCTGTGGCTGGCAGAGCGAACACTGACACCCCTTCCCAGCTCCCACCCTGGCTGGATGTGCTCATGGCGTCCCCAGCTGCAAACCCATCACTCCCTTCTTTGTTCCCTGCTGGGCCTCACTCACCACTTTCTAGACCCTACTGCAGTCTCCACACTCAGCTCACTTCCCACTTGCACAGAAAAGGAACAGGTGGTTTGCACCCCCTGACTCAACATCTACAAAACAGGAGTAGTACCTCCCAGGATTGTCTGGAAATTAAATAAAGAAGCACATATGAAAGAACCTGGTACAAAGCTAGGTAAGCAGTAGGTTTTCTCAGAAGCACTCACTTCCTCTCTCTTTCTCAGTTTCTGCCTCCTGCACTTTGTTCACACCTGTGCCCCATTGGGTCATCCCAATGTCCTTGTCCTGCTCCATCGCCCTCTTCCCACTCATGTTCATGGCCTCAGGGTCAGAGGTGTTAAATAACAAAACTTCAACTAAGTAAATTTGAAGAACTAATTAGGTTTATTAGTCAAGTCGTGAATCAGACAGCATCCCAACTAACAAGTGGAAAGGAGCTCCAAAGGGCTACAGGTAAGGAAAGACTTTTAAAGGTAAAGATAAAGAGGAAAAAAGGAATTAATAGCGAAGAAGTTTTAGCAAAAAAAAATGCATTGTTTTAAGCAAGTTTGCCCTCCTTTGTTTTCTTAAAGATTTTATTTATTTATTTATTTGTCAGAGAGAGAGCACAAGCAGAGGAGAAGCAGACTCCCCACTGAGCAAGGAGCCCAATGCAGGACTCAATCCCAGGACCCTGAGATCACGACCTGATGACCTGAGCTGAAGACAGACACTTAACCGACTGAGCCACCCAGGTGTCTGGAAAGCTTGCACTCCTAAGGGGAGTGGAAGGGCCTATCAGTTACAATTCCTAGTGCCAACGAGGAAACTTCCCTGTGGACTGTTAAAGGCTACATTTTGGGGGGTTGAAACTGAGGGCAGGTTTGGCATTAAGTCATGGTTTACTCATATGGCCCATACTTTACCAAAGTGACATGTTGGGTCCATTGTTTTTCATTTTGGTTTTTTGCTTTTGTTTGTTTGTTCATTTGTTTGTTTGTTTGTCTAACACTCCCTCCCTTTGATAAGACTTAAAACTTACTTGAGAGATATTATCAACACTTAAGGCATGAACAAAATGTCCAGCTACCGCTCTGTGGTTCTCAAAGCTTCTCTTCTTTTGTGTGGCATCATGACATTTTTGCTTAACCTCTATGACATTCACAGGTTATGACTTGGTAAAATTTTTGTTCCTTTTCTCATGTTCCAGTCATAGGAGATTTTGCCTGCTGGTTAGAGGCTGCAAATACATTCACTGAAAGTTTTTAAGAGAATACAACACACAAAGGGGATCATTATGATTACTATAAGCATGATAATGCCTAATGTTTGGACTTCACTTCAGAGTCATGGTCCCTAAGACTGAAACCAATCAAAACCAAGTAAGTTAAAGAAAGACCCTTTAAGCCAAGGGTCTTCCTCAGTAATCTTATGTAACTTCCCCAGAG
This sequence comes from Mustela nivalis, assembly GCF_964662115.1. Taxonomy (NCBI): domain Eukaryota; kingdom Metazoa; phylum Chordata; class Mammalia; order Carnivora; family Mustelidae; genus Mustela; species Mustela nivalis. The sequence goes on from NC_139027.1 coordinate 97,333,924, forward strand.
GTGTTACTCCAGGTATAGCAGGTGGGGTTGGCTCCAGCAGACACCTCCTTACTTAGCTAAAAGATAATCAAGAGCCATTCTGTTATGAAGAACAACTTTGGCCAGAGAGTCTAAGCATTTTTATTGGGCAGCTATAGCCTTTGCAGTGGGTTTTGCAATATGTTTAAGGATTAAGGAAAAGCTTCTGAGTAATAGCTTCATATACCTTATATCCAGCCAGGAAAGTAGAGACCTGCCAAAAGGAGAGAATCCTGAATCTTGAAAGTCTGCTGATGGATCCTTCCTAACTTGATGATGTAAATTTAAAGAAGATGTCTTATTTTACTTGTGGAAAGTTAGGGCCCCCATTAGATTTTCTCCTAGCCTGAAATAAAATGTTTTTTTTTTTTTAATTCCAGAGGTTGCCCTCTTTAGTAATGGCCTGGGAGATACAGATGAGGCCATTATCTTTCTAAGCGAATGGCAGAGTAAAGAAAAGGAAAAGAAGGTCAAAGGGTTTCATGTGTAGTTAAAGTAGGAAGTGTGATCCATCATCTTGGGTGGAAGCAGTCTACCTCAATGTCAGCTACTTCTCTTCCTCCTCAATTTGATGTGGAAGCCTCCAGATCTGTAGAGGATTGGATGTCAGGTGGAGCCTCCCTCAGCTATGTGGTATGTACCCAACGCTCAGTGCCTTCTAGTTTTGCAACAGTGTTAGTCATCAAGAGCCCCTTATAAGGTCCTTTCCATGGGGTTTGAGGGCCATCTTCCTTTGATAACATTTCCATTTTACTAACCACCAGGTTCTAAACTGTGACTAACAGGATCCTTTGCACTGGGATCTAGGAAGTTTTCCTTAACCTATTGATAATAGGCTTCAGCATAAATATCAGAGACTTACAGTTGCTGGCCATACAAGCATGAGACAATGAGGGATGGGCAGGTTTTACACTGATAGAATTTTAAGAAGTCTGCAAGATTTTCACTAAGTCTCAAGTGATTTGCCCAGTGAAGTGGGTGCCTCAATCACCAGAGATTATAGAAGGTATACCCCAAGTGGGAAACACATTTATTAACGTGTCCCCTCTCCCCACTGTGAGGGCATCAGCCTTACAGCAGGGAAAGTCTTTAAACCACCTAGAAAACATACAAGCACAACAAGAACATATTGATAACTGTACTAGCTGGCTGCTGAATGAAGTCCATTTGTAGTTATTCAAAGTGTCTGGAAGGAGGAGGTCTAAGACCTCTGGAGACAAAAACAGTTTCTCTAGGATTATGGACCTGATGAGTCAGACAGGGTTGGTAGACTGTTAATTGTGATATCACAGAAGTCTCTGCACCAATGTGTAGTTATAATTTGAGTCATCTTAAATGCCCTATGGTGGGCGAAGGAATGTAAAACCCAAAAAGTGGGTTTTGTCAGGTAGCCAGGAAAAAACAAACTTCTTTCTTAGTTTTCTCATAACCCTAACTTTTTAAATTTACTGTCATTGTTTGACCACCTTACTTTCTCTGTGTCAGGAGAAGACTGTTGCCAAGTTGCAGGGACATCAGGACGGTGAGTGTGGCAACAAGGGGACATTTTTTGTAGAGGCGGAATGGACTTTATCCACATGTGGCAAAGCCTTACAACATAAAGAAAACTTGGAATTACCTCGTATTTGACAATGCTTTCTGTGCTACTGAATATGCCAAATAAGCCTAATTCGTTTAGCAAAGCCTTTGGAATGTTCCAGGTCAAAAAGATTTAAGCAGACCAAAAGTTTTTTTTAAATTTTAATTTTGCACCAGCTTACTTTTGATACTAATACTTATTTAACTTTAGTCAGTCCTGACCATAAATAGATTTCCCAAACATTCTTTTTCTAGAAACCTTCTACAACTTTTTTTTTTTTAACATTCAGATTTTGCCCTGAGTTTTCTGTCTTTAAATAACCAGACTCGCTTTAGAACAAAATTACTTTTTCCCCAGCAAAAATGTGTTTCCAGTTTTTATACTTTTTTTAACCAAAAACACACATCTTACTTTCCTTATGTACCAAATTCTACTCCTTATTCATATTTTTAACTTTTAGAAACCTAATTTCTAGTGGAAGCTAAGAAGTAAGCAATTGTGAACGGTTTGTTATACCAGCATTCTTGAGATTGGCAAACTGATGAATAAATTTCATAATTTTTAGAAATGTATTTTTTCATAATGTAATCTTTTAATAAAGCACAAAAGATGTTACAAGCAGACCCAAATTTATCTTTAGCTTCTCTGTATTAAGATAAAAGTAGGTAAACCTCTGTTCCATAATTAATGGTTTAGTATTCTTATTTGGAAATGATCTAGGTATTTAATGAATTTAAGTTTATTTATTATTAAACCTAACTCAGCAGAGTGTCTGCCTGGTTCAGTTGGGGAAATGTTCACTCTTGATCTACAGGGCCATGAGTTACAGGCCCCTGCTGGGGATAGAGTTTACTTAAAGAAAATAAAACATACCTCAGCAAAACTTTAAGATTTAGATTAAGAAAAAGATTTGGGAGACTACTTAAAATTTTACCTACTTTTTAAAAATTTTAATTATGCCTATTTAATTTACTTGTTCTTAACAATTATGTGCAGATTATTGGAAATCTTATGAGACATTAAAGTCAGTCATTCTCCCAAGCTGTTGTTTTGGTTTTTTTCTTAATATTTTGTAGCAAAGAGCACATCAACATATTCTTTTAGTAAACTCAGGCAGAATAAAGGTTTTAATGCTGATAATTCTAAATACATGTCTATTTGATTAAACAAAAAATTAATATTTTTCTATATCACATGAACTGAAAAAAAATTGGGTTACTTCTATTTTTTTGAGCATTTTTGAACATCCAGTCCTTACAAGTGCTTGCCTTTAAACAACTAAATACAACTCTTTGACAAATTAATTTTAATAATACCATCAGAGCTGGAAAAATATCTCAAATTTACAACATATGTATATGGACACACAAAGAGACAGGTGTGAAGACTCTATAGTTAACTAATATTTGTGAAGATTTTAAAGATTTGTATTTGTCCCTAGAACTGAGCTTAAGTTTGGAGGTGCTAGAGTTTGGGTACAAGAGCCCTTTTAGAAGTTTGTCTTTTTAAAAGGCCTCTCTCTTTCTTTTTCTGTTTTTTTGTTTTGTTTTGTTTTGTTTTTCTTCTTCACTCTCAGGTGTATCTGTGGGCTGTGTTCACATTTTAAAAACATGATAAGATATATAACTTAGATGCATTAAGGGACAGAGAAAAAAGGCAAATCCTTCCAAGGACTTTGGTTTTTCCTAAAGCCAATAATTTGCAAGCCATTTAAGATAAATAGGGGAATTGGCAAAGAACAGGTGACCTTTGAAGTGGATTTAGAAGTACATTTCTAGTTTTGTAAAGATCTGTAAGATAAGGACAGTTGCCTTCAATTCCTCAAAGAATTGGGTTGTAACTTAAATGACATCGTGATTTACCTATTCAACTATATTATCTTAACTTGTTTTTTTTTTCTTTGTGTACATAGTTCTAATTTTAAATGTTCCTTGTAGTATTGAATAACCCCCCTTTGGTATAAGAGGGGACCCCAAAAAGGGTTCAAAGAATTACCAGTTCAAAATCCAGAGTCACTCTCAATGACAGCCAAAAGAAGACCAACAACCCGTACATCCCAGGCAGTTAGAAAGCCAAGCCCAGTTACCGAAACCAGATAAGCAAGAAGGCAGTAGGTATCTCTGGGACAGAGAGGATCAATAATCAATGGGTTTGGATTTGGAAAGGAAGAAACAATGAGAAATTTTATTTTCTTCTCTCAACTGGGCCCTACAAGGCAGAGATTTGGAAGAGTGGATTGTGGTGAGAATTTTCACCCTTTACTGGCTTCTGCCCGTTTTTCCAGGATCCCCTCTGGGGGCTCTGGTATCCACCCTTTTCCCCTGATCTGTTTAAAGGAGTGATGAAGCAACGTTCCGGGAACACCCCTCGGGGTTGTCAGCGCTGGGAGGGATCCATTTGCAGGTAGGTAAGAGGGGAGGTAAGGACCTTAACTTGGTTTGCAGTTGTGCAGTCGCTTCAGAGTGGAAAACCATTCAGGCAGGAGATTAGTAGAACGAGCAAACAAAGGAGGGCAGAGGGAAGAAGTTGGAGTTTCGTAGGTACCTCTTCCATCTTCAATTCAGTAGCCTTTTTCAATGAATCTTTCAATGAAACTATTTGGAATTTGAGACCTTTTGGAGGTTTCTACTTGCCAATTAAAACAGGTATCGTGTTCTGTTTAATTTGGGGACCACTGCCTATAAATGTACTTCTTAAAGGATCTTACATAATTGGAACATCCCCCCATAAGGGCCATTGCATTTCTAGCTGGGAATTCCCCTGAGGGCTGGGAGCAGTTTGGTAGGATCCTAGCACCATGTGGGATGTCACTCACATTTCTGCCTGGCCTTATTTTGGGGCCTCAGCCTGATGGCCACCAAATCAAGTTCCTCAAGACACAAAACAAGCTTAGTAAGATGTTGCCATTTTGCTAGATGCCCGTAACTTCCGAGACTATTGGTCTTAGCTATAAACAAGCTAGAAGGTGGTGCATTTGACTCTAGATTTGAAGGGTGCCATTAGCTAAGCTTTTAGGTCTCTCGTAGCCCAACTAATTCCTAAGTGATGGGCTGTAGGGTTGGGATTGTGCATATTTTCCCGTTCACTCACTGCACGGAAGTTTTCTTTAGTTTGGCAGGTGACCTGGTGTTAATCTAAGCCATTCTGAGAACCAGCTTATCCTACCATGGGAGTCTTCCTGAGGGGGTGAGTGCTCTAGCAGCCTTTCAATGCTCCGCCCAGGCCCATCAAATTGATGGCATTTGGCACCTGAAACCCCCATTAGCAGTAGCCTCTATTTACACAAAACAAAACAAACACATGCACTTTATTGCATCTGTGATAATGAAGAGATGTTACTGTATCATGGTCACAAGAAGGCCCTGTGTGCATCACCACCAGATCCCATGGAAACTTGCTGAAATGTTCAACCCAAAGAATTGTGGTCTGAAAACCTATGGGCTTGGCTCTGGGCCAACCCTTCTGCCAGCCCAACCAGGCTGGAGGCAGACATGCCAGCTCAATCGGCTCTGGTCCTAACCTTTTGCCCGTGCACACAGACCTGACCTGCGAAGGAAAGCCAGTTAGACCAGGAGCTCTAAGGCAAAACATGCAGAGCTCAGGGAAACTTACCCACTCCAAGGGTTTATGGGACTAGGTCTGTGTTTCTCACTGTCCCCAAATGCTGCCAGAAGATCACTTCCCTCCTGTTACTGCCACCAAATCTGTTATATAACAAAAATTTGTCCTAATAAGTTTTAAAGATCTCATTGGCTTTATTAATCAACTCATGAGTCAGGCAGCATCCCATCTAGTAAGCAGAGGGGAGATCCAAAGGGCTATCAATGTGGAAAGGTTTTTAAAGGTAGAGAGGGAGAGGAAAGAAGGGAATTATTAGCAAAGAAACGGTTATTTTAGTCAAGTTCACCATCCTAAGGGGGCCCCGGGATCTGTCAAAACATTTCCTCACGCTTACCAGGAAACCCTGGGTACTGGTTAAAGACTACATTTCTAGGGGGTTGAAACTGCAGGTTTAGGTTAGGTATTAGGTCAGAGTTTACTGACCTGGGGCCCTGAGTCACACCATTGTAGGCCTATGTTTTTGGTTTTTTTACAAGAGGGAATTAATCTCCCAAACACCATGGTGGCAATTTTAGAAAGAAACCCACACATATTCATAGGATGAGCCTTCCAGCCACAGATCCCTTGACCTCACTTCCCCATATAGCCCTTGGACACTCACTGCCAAGGGAATTTGTGTCAGCACAGCCATGGGGCCAGAGTGAGCACTTCTGACTGGTAAACTGTGGGTAATATTTGTTGAGTGTTCAGCTTGTCAACACAGAGGAGCAGAACTCCGAGACCACGTTTGCCTCCAGGTTAGAACTTCAGAGCCTGCTCCCCACCCCACCCCAACCACCTCATGCCCTGAGAAGCTTGCACTTGGGACCAGACTGTGATTTTCACAAGATCTGCACCCAAGACTCGGTGAATGGTGTTTTTTATAAAAATAAAAATATGTGGTAGCATGTGGGTATGCATTGTTCTCCAACAGTGAGAATTGTCTTGTTCCAGGAACTTTAGCCAAGCTCTATGTGGCATTTGGGTCCAAGCAACAACCTGTAGCCACCACTTCATCCCTGCTCCATGGACCATGACCCACCTGCCTCTGCTGCTACCTTCCCACCACAGCTCAAGGGCTTGCTGCCATTCTAAACAGGGCATCTGAGACCGCTAGGCATGAGTTTAAAAGAAACTTTAGAGCCGAAGCCCCCAGCACCCTCCACTGCAGACACTTTGTGTACTTTTCAAAACCCAGGCCATATTAACTCTCTCACTCATGTGCTTTAAACTTTAGCCCATGGCCCTTGATGCTCACTGCCCTATTCTAGAATCACCTGTGAACAATGAAAACCATGGATGTCTGATCCCCACCCCTGAGCATTGACCAGATTCTCCTGAGCGATGTCTGGCCTTGAATGGCAGCCAGAGGATCCTATCCAGTGACTAGGGAGAGAACCACTGGCTGGACCATGAGCCAGACTCTCAGAGACAAGCTCTCAGAGCTGTCAGCCTCAGGCAGGCTGTGTACCACTCCCCTTGTCCTGACCCCAGAGGGGACAAAGGAGAGAGTTCCTGTGACGCAAAGTGGGATCAGGGAACACTTCCGTCCACTTATGGAGGACACAGAGATCACAGATGATAGAGAATGGGGTGGGGTGAGAAGGGGGGAAAGCAAGGTGGGAATCAATGGCTAAAGAAATGTAGCTTCAATTAAAATCCCCTCACAGCTTACAGCCCACTGACAGATACTTGAAACATGCAGAGTGCGACTTCCTCAAGGAATTCATGGCTGCCTTGGAGTCTTAATGGTTAAAAGTAGCCTTATCTTGGCATCAGTGGGCCCCTCAAGGCCCTGAAAGCCTTGCTTCCAGATTTCTTGGAGATTTGTGCTCTCCCTAATTCCCACTAATTCAAAAGGGGGTCAGTCAGTCCTCACAATCCCAGTGCAGCTCTCTCTGCCCACAGGTCCCGTCCTGTGAATCCTATGAATAGGGAAGGGGTGAAGGTCTAGGCAGGAGACACAGGGGCCTCCTAGACTTGGAAACTCTGCCTGGCAGGTGGGGATTCTGACACAGAGTGGAACAAGAAATAGGATAACAAACCAAGACAGCATGAGACTCTCAAGGTCACGAGCTTCCTCGTCAGTTCTCCGTAGAAGACTGCCCGTAAAACCCTAATGGCAACGCATTCGGGACCCCTCTCACTCTAAAGGGTTTTGGTGTTTTTTTTTTTCCTTTCCTTTCTGTTCTCACCTTCAGTTAACAAACTTTTACTTCCCTTTGCCCTTTTGTGTCCGGGTCAGTGAGATAAGAACCCAGTAATCCGGCAACAAGAGGAAGGAGGAACAATCTGAGATCTGTCCCGAAGACCAGGATCTCCTGCACCTGTGGCTGCAGGAGCAGTGACCCTCGATGTGGTTCAGAAACAGAAGGAACGGGGGGAACAGACTGAGCCTGGGGGAGTGTGTGGGTGCCTTGGGCTGTCCCAGAGACTCAGTCATTAGGTCCCTCCTTCAGAGACCCCTAAGATTCATCCTCACTCTTCTTCAGCGCCAGGCTGCCCAGACTGCCAAGCACCAGTCCCTCTCTTAAATACGTATTTCCTAATTAATTACTCTGGTGTATTTCAGGCACAGCACTGGCTTCTAAATTTAGACTACTGTCTTGACCCACTTCCAGTGACCACTGGACATATTTAAGGCCTCTATACATCCATGATTAAAGCAAAAATATGCCTTTATAAGTAGCATTTACCAGAGGATCCTGAAGTCCTGCAAAGGGGCTTGCTAACAAAACTCACCCAAAGAGCCTCACTTATTGCTCAGAGGGAAGGGATGTTTTGGTTGACGTGATTTGTGAGTGATGGCTCCCTTGCAGCCCGGGTTCTGTGCCAGGCAGTAAGCCCAGAAGGAGGTCACCTCCCCACCCCCCACAGCCCACTGCAAGCAGGAGCCTTAAGGCAATCACAGGCTAACAATACTAATAGGTTTGGATAAGAATCACCAGTAGCTGCTAAAATCACTGGAGAAAGTGATTTGAAAACAAGGTACTTACAGAGTTTCAGAGAATCCTCCTACAGATGACTTAACAAATTACAATGTGAGCAAGATCTATGGAGAAACCTGTCAGACTCTACCTTACACAAATGATCAGAATCAATGTCACTAGCAATGAGGCAAACCCACATATCAGGTGCATCTCCTAATATGATGTCCTGAGAAGCACAAAGCATCACCCATGCGGTGCTTCTGCCAAAAATGTGTACCTTGAATCCAATTGTCAAGAAACCATTGGGCAGACCCAAATTAATAATCCAAATATAATAGCATATATATATATATATATTTTAAACTTTATTTTCTAAGTGATCTCTACATCCAATGTGTAGAGTTCACAACCCCAAGAGTCATATACTCTACCAACTGAGCCAGCCAGATGCCCCTATAAACTATTATCATAAACAATAAAAATGTGCTGTGTACTCTTAAAAATATGAATGGCATTGAAGACAAAAGCAAAGCAGTTTTTCCAGATTAAAGGAGATTAAGGACATAATAGCTAAATGCAAAATGTAATCCTGCCCCCAAACCTGGACCAGATGGGAGGTGGGGGAGGGAAATGCTGTCATGGACATTATGGGGACAACTGGAATTTTTAAGAAGAACTGATTATTAATGATAATAATATTAATGATGGTGGATCAGTGTTAAATTTTCTGAATTTGATCATTATGTTGTGTTTAGATATACATTTAAAAAAAGAAAGAAAATCCTTTTCTTAGGAGTACTCCTTTCTAAGGTAGAAGTATTTAGGTGTAAAGGGCCATAAAATCCACACATCTCAAAAGGGTTAACAAGAAATTACAATTTAAATATGTATATGTGTATATAATTCTGTATTTTAGATGTCCTCCGTGACTCTTATAATGAGCCTGCCTTTCAGAACGTGTATTTTCTTTCAAATTACTGTTTCTAATGGTTTATGGACTAGAAAACCAAAGAACAAGATTTCTTTGAATTGTGTATAAAGTTAAGAGTTAATCACCTCTGAGTGGAGCCTTGGGGACTTCCTGATGAATAAAGTACATTAAATAAAGCAACGGGCCTTTTTCTCATCTATCTGGGTATGTAGGGTCATTTTATACTTGCTTTTGGATTTTTGGTTTGTTGATTTCCTGGAAAAATAATTTTTGGATAAAATGTACCAATTTTAAAATAATTTATTAGTGATTAGAAAATTAATTTATTAAAAAAACATTTCTTAGAAAATTTCAGATATGTTCCTGAAAAATTCTATGCAGCACAATTTTTGTAGTCTATTTAATGGGACCTTGCAATGGTTCTTTCTGTGAAGTATAAAAGAATTCAAAACCACATGCTTGTTCCTCCAAAGTTAACTTGCTTAGAGCAGGTCATGTTGGGCTTTAAATTTCTGAGTGTGCACATTAACCAAGCCTAGGAAGATCACAGAAGGACTTGCATTTCCAGGAATCAAGATCAGACCAGCCTCCTACAGGAAAGAGTCAAACATGTTTACTAAAATTAAATGTCTTTAATTTTGTTTTGTTTTACTTCTTAAAAGCATCAAAGATTTGGCAAGAGAGTAAAGAAATAAAGTCCAAATAAAAGGGAAAACAAGATCTTGAAAGTAATGTGATACCCTCATGCTGTTTTGAACTAAGGGCATTTGCCAATGTGGGCAAACTTGAACTTTTAATTTGATGTGTTTTTGCCATATGTATATATATATGTGAGCATACATGTAGAAGAGAGAAATAAAGCAAAGCCTGGCAAGTGGTATATGGCTGTATATCCGTCCAGTTTAAACCAGAGAAACAGAACCAAAAGAAATTTACATTCAGAGGTTTACAACAAGGCATTGGCTTATAGGATTGATGACCGGGTGGGCAGTACAGAGAAAGCACTCAGGAAAGGCTGGAAACAGGTCCCTAGACAGACTAGACCAAGACTGCCTGTTATATGAATCGTCTCCCTTCCTTAAAGCAAACCGACCATTAACTTTGATCACACCTACAAAATGCCTTTACAACCACACCCAAATAAGCATCCAATGAGGACAAAGAACTACCCAAGATAAAACTGACCATCTATTTTTGCAATGTGTCTATAATTTTGAAATCTTTATAAACATAAGGTGTCGAACACTCTGTTACCCAATTCCTTTCTCAAACCGGGTGAAATACAAGAGTCTGAGGACCCCTCAGTCCTCCCACCTCACTGACCCACAATTCTGACCCTGTGGTGAATACAGCAGCGATTTCAGGACCAGACCTGTTTCTTTAACACCCTGATGAAATTAATTTGCAGCATCTGTGATGGGGTGTTATGCCTCAGTCACATGAGGAAGTGCTTCTCAAACTTCAGTGTGACTCACTTGTTCCTCACAAAGAAGGAAAACAATCACATCTACATAAAGAAATGGAGAGAATGAATAAGTGAAAACAAAATAAGATGAATTATTTTTCTTATTTATTTTTCTCTCAATTCCTGCAAGCTAACCTGGATCAGAGGGATGCATTGTATATACATGTTAGTATGATATAGGCTTCTCCCCAGAATAAAACTTATCTGTGCTTTATTTTTATCCTGGCTTTTTTTTTGTGGGGCATATCCCAAGGGCAGGGGGGCTTCCCAAGTAGCTCATGTCTTTCTTCTCCATCTTGCAGATTGACATGAGTATTGTGTACACTGGCACATGAACACAGTTGGCTGTACTTATAAGCATTAGTATTCTAATGAGAATACAATGGCTGGGCAGTCATTGGTGCTGGAGAGATACTTTTGGTTTTTCCACAGGATTAGCTGGTAAGAAGAGCTTAAGGAAGAATATGGGACAAAGGTTGGTGAGCACAAGCAGGTGGTGGTAAAGATCAGGTCTTAGGGTCTAGAATGTGACATAGCCCCTGATGAGGGAAACCAAGGCAAGAGAAATGTGAGTTAAATTAAATCTCCTTACAGGGGCACCTTGGTAGCTCAGTGGGTTAAGCCTCTGCCTTTGGCTCAGGTCATGATCCCAGGGTCCTGGGATCAAGCCCCACATCGGGCTCTCCGCTCAGCGGGGAGCCTGCTTCCCCATCACCCTCTTGCCTGCCTCTCTGCCTAGTTATGCTCTCTGTCTGTCAAATAAATAAATAAAATCTTAAAAAAAAAACTCCTTACAGCTTACAGCCCACTGACAGATATCTGAAACATGCAGAACATGACCTTTCTCGGGAATTTGTGGCTGAAAAGGATATGGTCAGTCACTCCTCACAGTCCTAGCACAGCTCTCTCTGCCCACAGGTCCTGTCACTGTGCTATAATAAAATCACACTTTTGCACCAAAAGCATCTCAGGAATTATTTCTTAGCCATTTGTTCACAAATCCAAAAACTTCCAAATTTCATCAATAACCTTCAACCTGGGATATATCAAGAAGAGCTCAACACAAAGCAGTTTTATTCTTGTGATGTCCCTCTGGTGCAGAAAACATGCTTCTGGGGGAGCCGGGCAAGAACCAGAGGAGAATAGAATTACCTCTTAACTGTTCGTACCTTAATAACCAGCTATTGTCAAACAAGTATATTCAGACCCTGACTTCCCTAAGGCAGTCCTGTCAGCCCTCTTTTTACCCCATTAATATAAACTTAGCTCTGCATGCAGGTTTCATTTCCTACAATTTGAGACATTAAAAACAAGTGATATAATGACTGTTTTCAACTCTACTTCTTTTTTCCCATGTCCCTTGGGGATTCATCCTTCCTTGTCTCACTGAAATAATTAACTCCGATTCCATAAGACTAAAGCTATAATGGAAGGAAATGTTGACATCATTTTCTCAAAAACAAGCTTAAGAGTGTCAGCAAGCTCTCTTGCTCAATTCTAGGCCCCGATAGTTAAAAAAACAGAAATAAATAAGACTGCTTAACTCATGCTCTAATAAAAACCCATTGTGCTTCTTTCTTACCGCACTTTCTTGAGGCATTGACAAAGATGTTTTGCAATGACCAAAACGTCCCAACCTCCAGACTAGAAAAGCCCTGATAGTGAGGAAATGCCTAGAAGACCATGCCCCATCGGCCCCCTTCTCTGCCCAAGATCTTGGGCTAAGCACTTACAACCCCACCCATGGTCACGTGCTCTCTACAAGTACCTCTCTGAACCTCTCTCTACAAAACTGTACAGGTCCATTTTGCTGGTGGGAGGTCTGATGATAAGGTTTGAGCCTGCCACCGCTCCTGGATGATAACACCTGAAATAAATCTCTCATTTTCTCTTTTCTAAATCCTTATCTCTTGAGCTATTGGCTTCTCTTGCAATGAGTATATCCAAGTTTGTTGCAAAGTTCCAACACAACAGTGTTGGCAAACCTAGCCAAGAGCTGCATTTTCAATTTGTCCAGCCCCTTCAGGACTCCCCAAGATAGAACAATGGCCTTGGCAGTGCACCAGAGCTCACCTGTTCATTTCCTGAGTCAGTGGCTATGATAGACTAATCAGTAACAAGAGCTATTCCAGTTCATTTATTAATGCAGCTAACACTGATCCTTCTTATGTGCCATGCACTGAGAATCACAGTGAACAAAACAGACAAAATATCAAGTTTACATTCTGGTTGGAGAGAGAGAAAAGAAGAAAAATATAAATTAGCCATTCAGAAGGTGCAATGGAAAAAATAAACCAGGAAAAGAGAATGGGAAGGTGGAGAATGACGGGGGCAGAGGGCAGGTATCACAATTTTTTTTTAAAAAGATTTTATTATTTATTTGACAGACAGAGATCACAAGTAGACAGAGAGGCAGGCAGAGAGAGAGGAGGAAGCAGGCTCCCTACTGAGCATGGAGCCCAATGCAGGTCTTGATCCTATGACCCTGGGACCATGACCTGAGCCAAAGATAGAGGCTTTAACCCACTGAGCCACCCAGGTGCCCCAAGTTGTCACAATTTTAAAGAGTGAGATCAGGAAGGGTTTCATTGATCTTTTAGTAACTGCCCTTATTTGAAATGGGGAACACCTGAGTGTTAGAGAGAGGTACACAATTCACAGTTTAGTTTGGGGTATGACCAGCTTGAGTAGCTTGGGCCACCCAAGCAGAAAGGTCATCAGACAGATTTGGAGGTAGGTTCTGGTACCAATTTATAATTCTGGTCACCAGTTCAGATATGTGTTGTTTTTTTTTTTAAGATTTTATTTATTTATTTGACAGATAGAGATCACAAGTAGGCAGAGAAGCAGGCAGAGGGAGAGGAGGAAGCAGGCTCCCTGCTGAGCAGAGAGCCCGATGCGGGGCTCAAGCCCAGGACCCTGGGATCATGACCTGAGCCAAAGGCAGAGGCTTTAACCCACTGAGCCACCCAGGTGCCCCTGTGGGGGTTTTTTGTTTGTTTTTCTCTACACCACCAAGCCGAGTTCCAACACCAGCTGGGTGTCCTATAATTTAATTAAATTTAATTCAATTAACAATCTACCTGGTGATTGTTAAGGGCTCAGTCCTACAAGACATCACTCCTCACTTCAAATGCTTGTCACATGTCCAGGTTATCACCTGTGCTTCTGACCAACCTGCTGGAAATTGGATGTTCCAACAACCCCCCTTGGATTCTATTTACTTGCTAAAATGGCTCACAAAATTCAGAGTAACATTATCATTCAATGTTGTTGTTTGTTTATTTGTTTTTTGTTTTGCTTTGTTTTGAATAAAAAGACAACTCAGAAACAGCCAGATAGAAGAGATGCACAGGGCAAAGTATGGGGAAAAGGTATGGAGCCCCTGCCCTCTCCAGGTACACCTTCTCCCTGAATCTTTAGGTGCTCATCAATCTGGAAGCTCTCCAAACTCTATCATTTTTGGGGTTTTTATGGAGGCTTAATTGCATTGTCATCAATGATTAAAACATTGGCCAGTGGCAATTCATTTAACTCCCATTGTCCTTCCTCCCTGGAATTCAGGGAAGTTGTGACTGAAAGTTCCAGCCCTTTGGTCACATGGTTGGGTCCCCTAGCTTCCTTAGGTGGGAGTCAAAATCCATTAACATCACAAGAGACACCTGCATGCTCTCACCACTTAGGAAATGTAGGAGGTTTTAGGAGCTCTGTTCCAGAATCAAAGACTAAAATCAAATACACATCTCTTACTATAAATTACACCATCACAGGAGGTGGGGTGGCAGTTTGAGCTGGAGATATCTGGTGGCCCTGTGGGCACAGAGCTGGTATTAAAGCCACGAGACTGAACCAGACTCTGAGGGGAGAGGTGCACCTAGAGGTAACAAGAGGTACAAGGCCTGATCCTGGGTGAACCCCTTAGGATAGGCCTGGATGAGATTCTCAAGGAGGAAGCCAGACCTAAAATTCTTCACATGTAGACCAGCAAAGATAAGCAACACTTCTGATCTTTCAGAATAAGAAAAGAATCAGGATCATACTGACCTTTCTAATCTACCTGCTGAGAGCCCTTGAGAAATACCCCAGGCAGAATCTGGATCCCTGGTCCCTGTCTCCCTGCAATCTGGGACAGTGTGTTGTGTTGAAGTACCTGTTTATATGTGTTTCTCCTCATCAGACCCAGGACTTTGGGAGGGCAGGACCTGAGCTTTTAGATCTCTAAAGTCAGTACCTGACATACTGTGTGCCATGAGTACTTACTAGATCAATGATTGATAAATCATGCCATAGTCAGGGAACTGATAGCATTTTTTAAGGAGGATAAATGAGTGCTGGGTGGATCTGCCATGATGATACTGACTCAGGTCAAAGAGTATAGTAATAGGAGGAAAAGGCCCTCAGGGGCACCACCAGGCCCAGCCTGAACTTTGGAGGACAACAGCACTTGCAGATATTATTGAGTAAAACGAAGCACAAGATGCTGCTGTTGATTGAGAACTTTCTCTTCAGTACTTGAATTTGGGTTAAGTCAGACATATCTTTTTAAGGAACTTGGACAGTCTGTAACTGAAATTCTTAGTAACCTTTGTAGGGGCCAAGGACAGGCCACTCCAATATGGACCACTTTACAATTAAGATTATTTTGAGTTAAAAAAACAATCAAAAGGGGTGCCTGGGTATCTCAGTGGGTTAAGCTTCTGCCTTCAGCTCAGGTCATGATCTCAGGGTTCTGGGAACAAGCCCCACATTGCATCGGGCTCTCTGCTTCCCCCCACCTCTCTGCCTGCCTCTCTGCCTACTTGTGATCTCTCTCTCTCTGTCAAATAAATAAATAAAATATTTAAAAAAATCAAAACCTATCATATTGAGGAAAACTCTTTGCCTCCCCTACAACTACCTAAAAATAATTTAGATAGAAAGCCTGCTGCAGGCAGAGAGCTACTACCATAAATAGTTAGATTTTGATATTAACTAGATATGATGGGAAGGTACCTAGAAAGGCCTATTTGGTTTACACGTTCTGTGTCCCATTGTTTCTGTGGGCCCAACGAACCTATTACCAAACTTTTGCTCTTTCTCATCCTTTCTGAGGATAATATTCTTTCCCTTTGAAGTCCTAGACCCTAACCCTTCTCCTGAATTCAAGATGATGTAGCTACTTCAGTTTGCCTGACCATCTTTGGAATTTTCTTATCTGTGTGGACTCCTCATACAGACAAAATTAAATTTGATTTTCTTCTGTAAATCTATCTTGTCAATTTGATTCTTAGCTCAGCTAGAAAGATCTAGAAGGGGACAGGAAATTCTTGTTCCTGACATGGTAATTTCAATTCTAGGAAGAAAATAATCCAAAATATGTATCGAGGCTGTTTTTTCCTATAATAGTGTGTATCCTATTATTACTCATTTGGGGGGGGGGGAAGCCTATGAACAACCTAAAGGTCTAGCATTAGAAAGGAAGTTAAGCTATGGAATAACTAATTGAATAGTTAATAATAAATATGATTGATTGATTGATAACTTATTTATTAATAGTTAACTTTAGCAACTTAGACACATAGTTGCTAGAGTTTTCGCAGATGATTTAATATATGAAAATGTTAATGACAGGAGCACCTGGGTGGCTCAGTGGGTTAAGCCTCTCATTCAGCTCAGGTCATGGTCTCAGGGTCCTTGGATCAAGCCCCAAATCCACAGCATAGGGCTCTCTGCTCCCTGCTCTCTCTCTGCCTGCCTCTCTGCTTACTTGTGATCTCTGTCAAATAAATGAATAAAATCTTTAAAAAAAAAAAAAAGAAAGAAAGAAACAAACAAACAAACAAAATGTTCATGACATAATGACGATGCAGAAAAACAGCATTGAATTACAATCATCACATGGGATCAGCGTGGTCAACTATGCATTCAGTGCATACAGGTCCAGGGACACACATGCACAGAATCCATATTCTTTATATTTTTCTTTGTGTTCTCATTTGTTTTTATACTAAATACATTGTACTCATTGGATTAAAAAATAAATTCTTATTTTCAAATATGGGGGAGAGTTGCATAAATCTGCTGTCTTTCAAAATCATGTTTTCCTCACCTCGTGGTGCTGACTTTTTTCCAAAAATTAAAAATAGCTTGGATGGTGGGGGAAGGAAGGAGAAGGAGGGAGGGAGGAAAGGAGGAAAGCAGGGGAGGGAAGCTGAGGAGATGGGAGGAAGCTGTTCCAAGTTAAAAAGGAAAAAGAAAGAGAAACTGAAGCAACCATTCTAAGGAATCAAGGGCTGCCCTCCTCAGTGTGGCGGCCAGGGCTCATTCCTGTGCCTCAGACCTTCCTAAGACTTCCAGAGGAGATCCCTGTGCCAACCAGGCAAACCTTGCTTTATCCTATTTCCCTGTCACCGCTTTCTTCAAACTGGAGGTCTGCAGCAGCTCTGCCTGCAGCAAGTCTGTTGGAGCCATTTTCCCACAACATTTGCTCCCTTCATGTCTCTGTGTTACATTTTGGTGATTCTCACAATAATTCAAACTTTTTCATTATGATCAGACTCATTATGAAGATCTTTGATTAGTGATCTTTGATGTTACTGCTGGAGCCTGAAGATGTGGCTGAGTTGCTGTAATCTCATGATAAAGCTTTCACAGATGAGGACTTGCTTCTTACCGATGAGCCAGGAGAGTGGTTTCTTGGGATGGGATCTCCTCCTGGTAAAGATGCTGTGAAGATTGCTGAAATGACAACAAAGGACTTAGAATATGACATCAACTTAGTTGATAAAGCAACAGCACGGTTTGAGAGATTGACTTCATTTCGCAAAGTTCTACTGTGGGTAAAATGCAATCTAACAGCATCGTGTGCTAAAGAGAAATCATTTGTGAAAGTAGGATGAACATCAATGCAGCAGACTTAATTGCTGTCAATTCCCAGCCTCCAGCAACCGTCATCCTCATCAGTCAGCGGTCACCAACATGGAGGCAAGACCCTTCACCAGCAAAAAGACTCGTGAAAGCTCAGAAGACAATTAATGATCTTTGCAACAAAGTATTTTTTTACTAAGGTACATACATTATTGATTAGCTATAATGCTGTTGCACACTTAATAGACTACAGTATAGTGGAAACATAAATTTTATATACACCGGAAAACCAAAAAAAAGAAGGACAAAAATCATTTGACCCACTTTATTTTGGTATTTGCTTTATTGTGGTGGTTTGGAACCAAAATTATAAACTAATTTACAGTGAAAAATAAAATAAAATCACTGTAGCCATTGTCTCTAGGGATAAGGGCCCAAAATGACTGGGAAGGAGAATGAAGGAACTTTCTGGTTGACGGTCATGTTCTGTACCTGATAAGGGATAAGTTACACAGGGCTACACATTTGTCAAAATTAAGTAAATGTACACTTAAAATTTTTGCATTTTACTATAGGTAAATTTTATAACAAATAAAATATCTGTAAATAAATGTTGTCCTCTAGTTCATGTTATGCATGTTTAAGCATTTAGAGGTGAGATTATACTGATGTCTTTACCTTATTTTGAAATGCATGAAAATAAGAGGGGTTGATGGATGAATAGAGAATAAACAGGTGAATAGACATGTGATAAATAAGTAAAGTACAATATTAATGCTAGAATCCAGGTGGTAGACTACAGATGATGGAGATAAAATTCTTCTAACTTTGTTGCACGTTTGAACATGATCATAATACAATGACAGGGAAAATGCATTGCCCTCCCAACCTCCCCACCTCACCTTGGGCCCTTCCCTCCCCTCCCCTCCCCATCTGCCCTTCCACATCTCGCCTCCATTTCTTCCTCCCATCCAGTATCACAGGCCCCTTGGCTCCTACTTTCCAACAGTATTTTCACTAAGCTCCAGTCAAACCAGTGGTAGCACAGAGCACTGGCCTGGCTGGGTCCCAGTATTCAAGATACATTATTCTGACATTTACTAAAATGTTAAGGAAGACTTTATTCAATACTATTGCAGTAGGGATCACGATTATCCAAACAGGAGAGAAACACCAAGCTCAACTCTGAAGACAGCAAAGACAAATGGGGATTTACAGCCAAGGCGGGACAGTGGTGGTGGTGTAAAGCTTGCTACACTGACCTAACAAGACTCTCGCAAAGGACTAGACATTAAAGCTGGGGACAATGAATTTGACAAGATGTCAAGGTTGGGGGATTCTCACTAAGACAGGGTTAGCAGGCCAGCTGGGCAGGGACAAGCCTGGGCAAGGCCCAAGCTTAGTGGAGAGACAGCTTGGAGAAACATCACTAAATCTCAGTCAGTTCTTGTCACTAGGTCCAGCTCCTCTGTGAGTGGCAGGAAGGAGAACAAAGGGACAGGAGAGGACAGGGCTATCCTCAGTGGCCTCAGAAGTCAAGATCCAACACCCAGTGCACCAGTTCCAATGCTATCCCAGGCAGGAACAACAATCCTCCTCTGCCCTGTGCAGATTGGTAAATGAATTGGAACTCAGTTGCACAAACACTGAGAGGAAAGGCAGAGCAACAACCTCACCATGAATTAGAAAAAGGAAACTGACCACACTGCAGAAATGTCAAGGGTATTGCTCAACTTGACTCACATCCGTCTTATTTTCCTTACCACCAGAACTGAAGCCCAGAGAGACTTTAGAGGACCCAGCTGCACAAGCAACTGGCCTATGTCCCTGGATGTCCTCTCCCAGCCCCCACCCCTTTGGCTGAGGTGCTTCAGACACCTGAGCTGCTCCGGTCAGTGTGCTCCTGTGAAATTAAAGGGTATTGTAAAGCAGTGGGGATTGTTTACATGGTGGGCCCTGGGCAAAAGCTTCCAAAAGATTCTCTTATGCAAATGCAAAACAGATAGTGACCACTGTACTCTCTCTTGCCTCTTTCTATGGGGGCTGCCAACAGGCTTACCTGTGATTATCAGTTTCATAATGACATGGCATCAATCCCTATCAGAGCCCTAAGTGCTTTACACCAAGGTTTAAGCGCAAGTTTTAGAAGCCCAAATGTTCAGAAGCTCCATTCTGGGTCAACTTGATATAATCACTTGCTACTTCAGGCCACGTTTTATGCACTTGGCCACTTATTTATTATAGCATTATTGAATATCTGCTTATTATTTATTACAGAGAACGTCTGTCGTTCTCTCTCTTAATTTCTTTCTCTACTAGCTCAGATCATGGAATCAACAGCCACATGAGCAGCCTTGTGGAAACAGGGTTTTTCCCTTCATCTGGCAGAAGGGAAACGTGCTTGCCTCCTGGACACATGTGCTCTTTCCTCCACAGTGCATGGGTGCTGGAAGCCCTATGCCTCAGTCTTGAGCTTATTATTTCTCTCTAGGTCTCTGCTAGTTTATACTTGAAGCTGCGGGCTACCGATGAGGGCTGCTCCATCATTTTAAACCAGGTTGAAGAATTACCACTGTCCCCTGCTCATCTCTGTGGGTTCTGACTCCTAGACACTATAATTAACACTATAATTAACAAAGACGCCCACCTCTCCAAATCTGTTACGTTTACCCAAGGTCATTCAAATGGCTGGGGCAGATGTGCAGCCTTCCACTTCTTACCTGATACACTGCAGGGTGCTCTGGTATCTCCGGTAGGTACCTTCTATTAGGGTTATGGATGTGGCATATGCCAGAGTCCTAACAGAGAATTACGAATAGGCAGTGTAACCAACATGCAGCGGCATGTGTCAAGACACAACTCTCCACCTCACTCACATCAGCCATCATGCTCTGGCTATTTGGGTGCCCTTCACTTCCTTCCCCATGACAAAAGATAAGAGGATCCCTTACATTTCAGCCTACCCTCTGTGTGACAAACCCTTCTAAGATGGAAGCTCCAGCTGTCCTGCGCGGGTGGAGAAACCACAGTTAGAACCAATCCCCACCTTCAGGAGATAGTCACTCCTGCTCAGAAGTACCTGGCCAGGGGGCACCTGGATGGCTCAGTTGGCTAAACGTCTGCCTTTGGCTCTGGTCATGATCTCAGGATCCTTGGACCAAGCCCTGTGTCAGGATCTCTGCTCAGTGGGGCATCTGCTTCTCCCTCTCATTCTCTCTCTGGCTCTCTCTCAAATAAATGAATAAAATACTTGAAAAAGCTGGAGGAGGAGGAGGAGAAGTAGAAAAAGAGGAGGAAGTAGTAGTAGTAGTAGTAGGACTAGTAGTACCTGGCCAGGGAAAGTCCTCTCTTACCCTGCTCTGTGTATCCCTCCTTTCTGTATAACTAAAACAGCCTTTGCTCACTCCCTTTTGCAGCTATATTAGAGCACAGACTTACATAGTCCTGAGCTGGGGGCTCTGTTAGCCCACCTGGTACCCAGCTACCATGTCTTCTTAGTGTCTCTCCCTAGTCTCAGCAGACCTCTTGTCCTGTAGGTTTTGGTTGAAATACCTGTGTTCTCCCTGACCATGTCCCGTAGCACCTCTCTCTATTAAACCCCTCTATTTCGCTTCCAACAGAGCACCTATCACTCAGTAATGGTATTTACTGATCACTGCTCCCCACCCCACCACACACACACCCTAAACCTATGCAATATCTCAGCCACCAGCTACACATGGCCATGGGGTGCTTGAAATGGTACCGGTCTGAACTGACACTGCTGTGTGTGTAAAACGTACACACAGGATTCCAAGTACTTAGCACATACACAAAGGACATAAAAATATCTCATTAAACAATTGCTTGTATATGTTGAAATAATATTTTGGATATACTGGGTTAAATAAAAAATGTTAAACTCACTCTCACCTATGTCTTCTTCCTTTTAATGTACTAGAAAATGCAAAGTCACACATGGTTCACATTGCATCTCTATTGGGCAGTTGCCCTGTGACAGTAAGTCACACTAGCCCATTCTTCATGTACAGGCTGGAGACCTCGTGGCTAGGCAGAAGTTCCAGTAAGGTTTGTTGGTTGAATAAATAAATGAGTTGTGAAAAAGAGAACCCGAAGATCTTTTCCCAAATAAAGGTTAACTCATCTATGTTTTGCAAAAGAACTCCCCAGAACAGAGCGCAGAGTTTTCCTTAGTTTCTGAAACCGACCTACTCTGGGGATTCCTAGACTTAGACCCAAGGCTCAACACTCAGGAAGCCCAGAGCGCTACTTCTCCTTTCTCCTACAAACACTGCAGGCCCTGGGAGGAGTGACACCTTCTACACGCCCACAGCGAGCTGGACTTGGGAACGCAACACCAGGGCCTGATTAGGACTGGCGAGGAGGCGCCAGAGTCAGGGCACAGCCAGAGGAGATAGGGAGGATGCACTTCTCTGGGGCGGAGAAGCTGGGGGGCGTGGCTTGGGGGAGGCAAGAACGGCTCACAGCAGAGGGGCGGGACTTAGATGGGAGACGCCGAGAAGGGGCCGGAGCTTGGAGGAGGGACAAAGAGCCTGACCTGCGGAAATAAGGCCCGGAGATGGAAGAGTGGGGGCCCCGACTCAGGACACAGGGCTGGGACTGGGAGGGAAGAGCTGGGTTAGGGGAGCACAAGAAGCAGAGGTAGGACCTCGGAGTAAGGGCAGGACTTCCGCGGGGGCCGGACACGGTCCCGGGGAGGGGCGGACAGGGGCGGAAGAGGCGGGGTCGGGGTGGGTCGGGAGCCCCGAGGGCGGGGCTGGGGTAATAAAATCGTGGCAGCCAAGTGGGGTGTTGCTCGCAGCTGCTGGATCACCTCCTGCTGAGCTTCACTCGCCTCGGAGCACACCATGGCCGGGCACCTCCGCACCCCCCTGCTCCTGCTGGCCGCCCTGGCCCTGGCCCTGACCCTGGCACTGGCTGTGGACTTGGGTCCCAGGGCAAGCCGGAAAAATGGCAAGTCTCCAATGGTGGGCGGCCTGTTGGACGCCGATGTCAACGAGGAGGGCGTGCAGCAGGCGCTGAACTTCGCCCTCAGCGAGTACAACAAGGCGAGCAACGACGCGTACCATAGCCGCGCAATGCGCGTGGTGCGCGTCCGCAAGCAGGTGCGTACCCCTGGGTGCCGCGGGCCGGGCTGTGGGGGCGGGGCGGCCCTGAGCTCTGGGCGCCGCCGCTCGGCATCCCCAGCCCGACCCCTACCGGTCAGCCCAGCATCTTGGAGGGATCAGTCTCGGAGCCCCTGGGGGTTGGGTGGGGACTGCGGACGCTCCCTTGCTCCTCAGTGGGCGGTGTCCCTGGTCTTTCTGGTCGCCCACAGCCTGCTTTACGCATGCCTGTCACCGGGAGTGCCTGGGTCCCAGCTGGCACACCGGGTCACCCCCATGGCCTTCATCTGTGTTTTCAAACTCCATCCTGGTCAGAGGCAGCGTTGTGGAGGTCAGGGCACCATGCACTTCCCTTGCTTTCGCGCCCAGAGTCTGGGGATCCTGAGGCTCAGTGAGCTGTCAAATAAATGACCATGGGCGAGGGAAAAATGGACCCCACACCTGACTGCACTCCCAGCACTGACACTAAATGATTTTTTTAAGCACTTTTGTAACTTTTAGTTTCAAACTTACAAAGCAGTAGCAAAAATAGTGCAATAAAAGCCTTGTAGATTCTGCACCTAGTTTCCTTATATGTTAAAGATTTTGCCATTTTGCTTTACACGGGGCACATACGTGTGTGTACGGGTATATATGTATTTGTTCCTGAGTCTTTGGAGAGTTAACACCTCAGTGTGTATTTCGTAGAAACAGAGGTGTTTTCTGACCCATAATAACGCTTTGGGAATCAGAACCAACCCTGACACAGTTACCAGATTCATAGCCCTTTCTCAGATGTCACTGATTGTCCCACTGATGTCCTTTATAGCCCAAGACTGCCAGGCTATGTGCTGCAGCCACTGTCCGGCAACTTTCTTTACTCTGGAGCAGCCCCTCCCTCTATGAACTTGACATTTCTGGAGGATCTAGCCAGTCCTGGTGCACACTGGGTCTCAGCTTGGGTTTCCCCAAGGAAACCTGAAGGTGATTGGGGTCATTCAGAAGAGGCCCATTCTCCTCCAAGCCTCCTCTCAACAGGTGCCACTAAACTAACCTAGCCTCCATATCCTCAATCTGCCAAGAGTTTGGGACCCACACCAAACATCCTCCCTGAGCTCCCAGAGGCTGTCAGCAAACACAGATGGGTCGAGGAGCTGGCCTGTGATACTCAGTGCATCTCAGAGCAGAGGGTCAGGCATATGAATTCAAACTGGTCCAGACATGCTGGTGGAAAGGGCCCTGGAGTGTTACTTACCTCCACAGGGCACGTACATGGAGCAGCCTCTCATGTAGGCCATCATACTCCCTACCCCAGTATGGCCCCACCATCACCAACACCCAGAGGATAAGGTGGGTCTACTGCTCCTGACCCCTGCTTCTGCCAGCCTGTCCTGGAATTCTGGTATGCTTCTATCCTATATTTTCAGGTGTAAAAGACAGGTATGTGATACACTTCAGAAATACTCCCATAAAAAATCACAGTTAAGGGGGTGCCTTCCTTCAGGCATCTGAAGCATCTGCCTTCAGCTCAGGTCACTATCCCAGAGTCCTGAGATCTAGCCCCCCATTGGGCTTCCTGCTCAGTGGGGGGAGTCTGCTTCTCCCTCTCCTACTTTCCACTGCTTGTGTTCCCTCTCTAGCTGTGTCTGTCTCTATCAAATAAATAAATGCAATCTTTTAAAACACACACACACACTTAAGGACGTTTGGGTGGCTCAGTTAAGCATCTGCCTTTGGCTCAGGTCATGATCCCAGGGTCCTGGGCTTGAGCCCCACTTCGAGCTACCTGAAGCCTGCTTCTCCCTCTACTTATGCCTGCAGCTCCCCCTGCTTGTGCACTCTCTCTGTCAAATAAATAAATTTAAAATTCTTAAAAAAAAAAATCATACTAAAAAGGTAGGCATTCCAGGGGCAGTGTCTTAATTAGCCTAAAACATGTGTGCATGTGTATGTGTATGAGCACACGGATGCATGAGAGAAAGGCTCTCATTTCCTATTGTGAAATGAGGGAGTAAATAAACCTTTGTTATGCTGCAGAAATGTGAAGATCTATAGGGTTGACCTTATTAATTGGATTTAGCTTAAGTGTATATAACACAACTGTCTTTCTGAGTCGGACCCACTCTGCTCCAGCACAGAGCCCTGGCTGTGTGCTCAGACCCAGCCCTGGCTCCTGGCACTGGAGAGTTTATTACTCAACACTCATGCTGGTCCCTGGCTTCCACTTTCTGTCTCCTGCTTCTCCTCCTGCCAGGGTGCCTGAGACCTTCTAGAACCCTTCTTTGAACAAGTTACAAGGAGGGTCTGGGCCCAGTTGCTGGACTGGCCTTCAGAAGGTGGCTTTGGTTTTCTGGGATACCTGAAAGGTAACCCAGGCCTCCCGCTGTGGTGGCTTCTGGTAATCATGCAGGGGAGAGGGGGAACCTAAGCTGCTGATCCTAAAGACTTGTGTGCCATGTTTGAAAAGTCAGATGGTGGGGCGCCTGGGTGGCTCAGTGGTTTGGGCTGCTGCCTTTGGCTCGGGTCATGATCTCAGGGTCCTGGGATCGAGCCCCGCATCGGGCTCCCTGCTCCGCAGGAAGCCTGCTTCCCTCTCTCTCTCTCTCTCTGCCTGCCTCTCTGCCTACTTGTGATCTCCGTCTTTCAAATAAATAAATAAAATCTTTTAAAAAAAAAAAAAATAAATAATAAATAAATAAAAATAAAAAAAAAAAAGAAAAGTCAGATGGTGAGTGGACCAGCCCTCAGAAGGTACCTTTGGTTTTCTGGGATAACTGCTTTGACAGCAGTGAATTCTGGTATAAGGGCTCAGTAGCAGAAGGTACCCATGTGCGAAATTGGTCAGTATTGTAAACAGGTTATGTTCTTGACATGTGCAGGTCGTGGCTGGATTGAACTACTTCTTGGAGGTGGAGATCGGACGAACCAGATGTACAAAGTCTCAGCCCAACTTGGACAGCTGTCCCTTTCATGACCAGCCACACCTGATGAGGGTATGTGCCTGTGGGGTGCATGGTGTGTGAGTGCTGGGGGTGTGGGTGTGCATGTGTCAGGGTGCACGTGGGGGAAGGGCGTATGTGTGTGCACATGACCAGTTTGAATTTCTGAGTGGGTTTTAGCTGGTGAATTGGGGCACCATGTGCTGTGTGGGTTGTGGCCTGTCGGATAAGGAGCAGCTATGGGGTGTTTGCTGGGGAAGGAGATGAACCCTTAATCCCAGCCTCAGCCACCTGAACAGATTAGAGGGAATTAGAGGTCTGTAAGCAGCCCAGATCCTCTGGTCTTGCCCTGCTCACCAAATACTAGTCTCTCTCATAGGGAAGGCCTTGGGGTAGGGAGGGGCACACTCTCCCCATAGTTACCCCATTCTGTGTCTTTACGTGTTTCAGAACTCTGATCCTAGCCCCTCGATCCTTCCTGCTGCACCTGTCTTAGTGCTGGACCACTGGAGGTGCAGGGGACCTGGGGGCAGCACCCTGTCCCTCAGGGGCTCTGATCTTGCAGAGGCTGCTCCTTAAAGGGATGTGCAGGGGGATGAGTTTGTGGGGATACTGCTGATTGGAGTCAGGGGGCAGGATCTTATGTCTTGGACTTACGGGGTGGGTGGAGTAAATGAGAGGTCACTGCCAATCCCTGTTTATTGTTCTGGGCGTCAGCAGGGTGGGGACTGAGAATCCCACCACCACCCTTCCTCACTGGCACTTCTGACACCTTGAGGCTGGGCATGTTCCTTTTCCATTGTAGCCCTAACTATCCTTCTCTCTTCCCTTTCACAGAAAACGCTCTGCTCTTTCCAGATATACACTGTCCCCTGGCTGGGCAAGACCTCCTTGGTGAAGTCCAGCTGCCAGGATGCATAGAGGACCCTATGACAGGCTGGGCCACTCAACCCCCTTTCTCCCATCCCTATCCCCTTGTAGAGCTCCTAACCTTTAGAAGGTTGGCTTTGTCCAAGTGACACCCCCTCAGTGTGCTAGTCCCAAGGGGCAATGGAGAATTATTCTGGGGGCATTTTTTGAACAGCTAAGCAACTGTAACTCCTTTAATTCCTTTCCAAATGCAGCAGTATGTAGTACATGTATTCTGTTCTATCTCAATAAAACGTAACATCAGCTACTTCTTGAGTTATTTATTGTCTTGGGAATATATACAGAAGGGTCTGGGCTGTGCCTTTAAGAGTTCTCCCACTGACTATAGAGGCCAGACAAGGAGCAGAGAGCTGACAGGTTCCTGGAGAGGAAGTCGGGGGTGCATGCTGCCACTTTGGGGATGACTGAGAAAGGAGCAGGCTGGGAACCCAGGCCTCCCGCTATGGTGGCTCCTGGAAGCCATACAGGGGAGAGGAAGGGACCTAAGCTGCTGATCCTAAAGACGTGGCTGCCGTGTTTGAAAAGAAGTCAGATGGTGAGTGGACTAGACAGGAGGGAGGGGTCGAATGGAACCCATAGCCCAGGGCCACCCTAATCAGGGCTCTACCAAGTCATTTCAGCCATATGTGCTGAGATCACACTTCTGGGCTGATTTTCATTGGTCAAGTTCTTTAGAGACTAAATAAGTAGTGTTTTATGTCTACTTCTTCAAAAGCCTGCAGGCACCTGCAGGTGACAGAGTATATGGTATATGTATACCCATAAGAATCAAGGTCAGGACAATCAGAACCAGAAGTGAAATAGACTGAAAACAACACCTTCATTGGTTTCCAAGAAGTGGTTTCTAAAGTGTTTTACAGATTTGAGCACTGCCTATTTCTGGGATGCCATTTAAAATCAGTCCTTTTGTATAGCTTCATGTAAGGGATGTAGAACTGAAACTATAAACAGGATTGACATAGAGTCGGCTTGTTGCTTATTCTGAAGTTATGGAATTAATAACCACCATTCTGGAGATGATTGGATACCTCAGAACTCCAGTAGGAAATGTCCAGTCCTAAACAAAAGAGCTAAACACACACCCAGCCCCCTCTGCTGCCCTTGTAATAGCCATTCACTGCAAAGGGGTGAAGCCATCTTATAGCACTGGTAGTGTTGGGGCCATGTGCCCCTCCTGCCCCATGGATGAAGCCTTGTGACATGCTGCTCTGAACACAGAAGGTGAAATTACAAAGGGAACCCCCCCACCAAGATGGCCCTGAGTCCCAGGGCTCCAGGAACAGCTGCTATGCCAGGCAAAGGTGAACCCAGCACAATGCTGGGAAGGGGTGGGAGGGGGACCGACCCTCCAGGTGGCTAGCTGGGCCCCAGCAGGATTGTGTGCCTTGTCTCGTCTCATATTCACCATTATGAAAGAAGAGGCACAATTGCTAAGAGAGTCCTTCAAAATAGGGTCCACAGGATGTGGACGAAGTAGGGCCTGTGCACCACTGTCTTCAGTTTCAGTTCCCTGAGCACTGGTCAGTTGGAACTGTACCACCCGGAACACAGCCTTACACTTTGGACCTAAATAGAGATACTGTAACGCCTGTTTGCCAAATAGCCAATGATGTATGAGATAGTGTGAACTCTGCCAGTACCGAATAGTCTTTGAGAACAAGTCATGAAACATTATGGGTTTTGCCTCCATAATAAACCTTAACTTGCAGCTGCAAGTTGGGGGCACACTTTGGATTTCAGTGGCCTCTGTGTCTCCTCGATCAGAATCTTTAAGACCCCAAATAAACACTCTGGTTGCCTGACAGTCTCTTCCTGATGGACACCATGCTTAGCGGAAGAGGTCAGGGTCAGAGAGACAAAGCACTGCCCCCAGGCCTTTTGAGGT
Organism: Mustela nivalis; assembly: GCF_964662115.1. Lineage (NCBI taxonomy): Eukaryota > Metazoa > Chordata > Mammalia > Carnivora > Mustelidae > Mustela > Mustela nivalis. The sequence continues at coordinate 97,362,152 of NC_139027.1, forward strand.
GGAGTATGAGCCTGGACGTCATCCCTGCAAGGGTGCATGGACTTGGAGATGTGTTGGTGGGGTTGGGGAAACCCTGGCAGAGCAGACAGGACAGAGAAGTGGTATCCTGGGGCTAAGGCCTCCCTGCACAGTCTTTTCTACCTTGGTGAAAAATCTTGGGTTTATACAAACAACCAGCATGCAGGCACCACGCTGAAATGCTGATTTTCTGCAAAGCCATCGTTTTGTGGACACATTTCCAATTCTCTTTTGCTTGTGGAAGTGGGGGTGTGGGGAGTGGAGCTTGGCTCATCTGAAGCTCTCCACACCTCTCACCACTAGGCTTTGTGTCCCACAGCTCACACTACAGGGGTTTAGGTTGGTGCTACCCTGGGTGCCCCAAGGTAATGGTGGGCCTACAGATGCTATAAGCCTGGGGCTCTGGGTGAAGTGGTATGACTAAGGTGGCCCTGTGACCTGATGGCACATAGACCAGTGTGTCTACAGGTGGAATCAGAACCCCAGCAACTTTTATCTGCATGATTTTTAAAATTTATTTTAAATGTATCATTTATGAAAATTACGTAAATAGCTTTAGCATAGTGCTGGGCTCTTAATAAACACTAGGTTTTTGGTATTTTCTTCATTGATCTGATTACATATTGTGGTGCTTTAAACCCAGCCCCCATAATCTTTGACACTCCTTTCACTGAGAGGTGGGGTCTGTGAGCTGCATCTTGACTCCCGGTTGGGGAACATCATCAAAAAGGTGTGCCAGGATTAACCTGTGAGCTGGACCTGGGCACTTGGAGGCTCCTCACCCCACTCCCCTGCCATGGGAATGTGGGTTCTACTGGCTTTTTCTGCTCCCTGAGACTGCTCTAAAGACACAGTGGTATCGAAGGAGATAGTGATGTGGCACTGAGACCATCCGAATGGTGTATGTGACTGACTCCAGTTATAGCCTCTTTTATAAACTTTAAAAAATTTGGCAGATGAGTGAAGGGTCCATACAACTTGCTGCCACTTAAGAGCAGCCATGAGCCTTCCCTTTGCTTATGAAAACTGCCATTTATCAGCCTGGAGGGACCTGCTGCTTCTCACCCTCTCCCTGCCCTCTGAGTAGAGGGACAGTCTCAGATTATACCAAGGAAGCTCCCAAGAGGGCTGTGAACCACCCACCACTCTACGTGAGTTTGTGCAGGCTTCAAGAGAAGAGGGCAGAGGAAGTGACCTTGTGACCTCCAAGGCAGGGCCCAAGACAACCCCAGCTTCTGCCAGCATTCCTGGACATTTGCCTTATGGGACACCGGCATCCCTATAAGGAACCTGACTCCCCAGTATCTTTGTGTTGGAGATGCCCCCCCCCCTGCAGGTACCTGCTTGCACACCCCAGCTGAGCTGCTGGCCAAATGAATGGATCACCATGGACATGCAGCCTGACTGAGCTCTCACTGACTGTGACCCTGCCTGTCATCTATCTGCAGTCACAGGAGAGTCCCCCAAGAAAGAACTGCTCACCTGTTTCCTTCCCAAAGGGTTCACAAAGCCTTGAGCAAAAGAAAATGGTGGTTTTACCACACCTCCCAGCGTTAGTGTGATGTGTCACACAGCAGTAGTGTCTGGGAAATACCAGTGCATGTGTGTGCATGTGCATGTGCCTGCATGGGTGTGTATGTACACACATGTGTTGAATGGGTTGAAGCACAGGCACCTAGAGCCAGATGCCCTGGGTGAGAAGAATGCCACAGGCTGTGTGACTTGCCTGAGCTCCTTACTCTCTCTGAGCCTCACTTGTTACCAGCAAAGGGTCAGTGACAGCAGGAGTCCCCTCCTTATGGGGTATGGAAATTAATGTGTCCTTATCTGTAAAGCACTTTGAACAGTTAAGTTTGTCACATAAATACATATTTTTATACCAGTCAGAATATTAATAGCTTTTAATTCTTTTTGGTATAAGAGTTTTAATTTCATTTTTCAAATGACATTATTAGCTTTCTTTTTTTTAAGGTTTCCAAGAATTGCTTCAAAAGGTCATCTTTTGTATACTGAATTCCTATAACATCTATATTTCTGTCTTAAATCTAGCTGAGTTTATTTTTCTGTGCTAAATACTCCATTTAAAATATAATAATATCTCCTAGGTAAGGACCATTCTCTTTATTCTTTTCTAAAATTTGTTCCTGAATATTCTGTATTTATTCTCCTTGATGAAATTTTTTTTTCCAGTTCATAAAGTAGAATTACTGTGTTTTGAACTAGGACTATATTGAAAGGAATATTCTGATTAGGGAGGAAAAAAGACAACATTTAATATTTGAGCTTTTCATTTTAGAATGTCATATATTTTACAATGTATTTATGCTTTTATTATGTCCTCCAGTAGTATAAAGTTTTTATGTATCTTTCATATTTCCTATGAAATCTATGCCTGGATATTTTACATTTTTCATGAGCATAACCCAATTTGATTTCCTGGCAAAGTACAGTTACTTCTAAAACTCCTGCCTCTAAACCTGCTTTTGACATCAGGTATCTCTGCAGATGTTCAGCCTAGCCCCCTGGATTCCTAGTAAATAAAACACAACCAAACAAAACTAAATGAAAATCCCCTTCACCCAAAGCATATGTTAGGCCTGTGAACTTTTGTGTAGATTTCAGGCAGCTCAGCACGTTTCTTCTACCCCAGCAGTGGCATCTCTGATTTGGCAATACCCTTGGTCTCACTTCCAGAGGGGGTTGTCATTTGCCCTTCATTCCACTGAGGTATTGACCTTATTTGTCTCACTGTTTCCTCTTTCCCTTAGCATTTTCCATTTGTCCACCCATCCCTTTCCTCCAAATCCCTCAGAAGTTTCAAATCCTCCCTATGTAGGGTAGAACAGTTCAGCCCTTTCTAGATTTCCCCACAGCCATGAAGGTGTTCAAAAAATAAAGGGCTGGGGCGCCTGGGTGGCTCAGAGGGTTAAGGCCTCTGCCTTCGGCTCAGGTCATGATCTCAGGGTCCTGAGATTGAGCCCCGCATCAGGCTCTCTGCCCAGCAGGGAGCCTGCTTCCCTCTCTCTCTCTCTGCCTGCCTCTCTGCCTACTTGTGATCTCTGTCTGTCAAATAAATAAATAAAATCTTAAAAAAAAAAAAAAAAAAAAAAGCACAAGATCCTCAGCAGTGAATTTAAAAAAAAAAATAAAGGGCTTCCTGGTGAACAAGAGCCAACATTTTGGTGAGTTACTTTTAATCATGAAGATCAATGCTTATTTTTCTTTTACTCAAATCCAGTCCCCTGAGGAATAGACCAACAACAACAACAAAAAAGTCCACCCTTCCTGAATGGCTATTAGCTGATAGGCGGTGCTGAGGACTGTTTACCCCATAGGCTGTGTGCATTCCTCACTGGTCATACTGTCCACGTGAAAGCAACGTCATCAAACAGCCCCAGAGGTTAGTGCTGACTCATAACCAATGGCAGCCTGACCTTTTTTTGATAATAACCAGGAGGCCATCCAGATGATGAGGCATCCTCCTTCCTCTCCCTCCACCAGTTTCCAGAGAAGCTGACACTACCATTTGGGCCATGACTTGGAGAATATGATCTCTGCTAAAGCAGTCAGAGCAGCCAGTCTCCTCCAAGCCTTAGTGACTGGCTTAAAGATGGCTTGTGACAGAAGTCTGGCCACTTATGGATCATGAGACTTCATCGTGGTTGGTGGAATTTTCTTCCAACTATTTGAATAGTAGGCTCTCTCTTTTTTGCTATGCATGAAGATGAGAAGACAGGAGGTCCAGAGCAGCTGTTTGAAAACAAAGTTAAATTACAGGGGCCATCAGAATTGAGGCGAGAGACAGCAAACATGAGTCCCTATTTCTAGCAGGGACAGATGTCTGCTATGCCCCAGTAATGGGTCTGTGATCAAAGGAGTGAGACTGATACAAAGCGAAGGTCAAGCTAAGCTTTATTTCGAGCCAAGCATCAAGAATCAAACTGACCGGCCAGGGCCACACCTCTTACAGAGAGGGCAACCCTGCTCTCCTTTAAGGACTAGCTTTTAAGGGCAAAGGCCATGTGGTTGGGTCTGGCCACACACAGGTGGCCAATGAAATTGTAACAAACAGAGAAAGCTGCACAGTGATGCTAGTTGACCCATTGAATTACAATTTACCCTATAGTAGACATTTGACCCAGCCTATCACCTTGGTTAGGAATGGCGCCCAAAGGGCTTCCAAAGGGTGGGGCCCTACTCCTTGGTATCTAGGGAGATAGTATGCAACCCCCCACTGACTGGATGTCTCCACCTGGCCTGACCCATCCTTGTGCTTTGTTACCTGAGGCTGGTTTCTGGGACTTGTTTTTAAGGAAGTCCCCTGGGGGAAGGGGAGCAGGAACAGTTTAAGGGTTAAACAACAAGGTTAGCTAAAATATAAAAATATAAAATAGGTCCTTACAATGTCAACCCTTCCTCTAGACACCTTGGTTATGTGAAACAATTGTCCCCCTTCTTTGGCCTGTCAGGTTGGGTTTTCCAGCTGTAACAGCTCAAAGGCCAAAAACCTAAACAAAAAACAAAACAAAACAAAAAAAATTACCTGGGCCTCCCCCATTGCACCCTCCTAGGGGCCCATCAACAAAACTTTGGCCCAGAAATCAGTGTCTCATTTGCAATCAACTGAAAAACTATCCTCAAGGGAGGGCCCTCCAGATGGACCACCCCCAGGATTGATGGGACTGTAGTAAGAGATTCTCCAGTGAAGTTTTAGTAGTTATTTCTTAAATGGCCAAAGGGGAACTAATGTTAAAATTAAGGGAAAACCTTGGTGAATTCTGGTAGACAGCAAGGCTACACTCCCTACTTTAAACCCACTTGCTCCAGAGCCTACAGATGGCCTTCTGGGAAACTTGGCAGAAGCCAGGAAAGGTTAAGAATTCCTACCAAAGTCCATTCCTCCTGGATTTCTGCCCTTAGTATCTAGTCAAGGGAGGAAGGCAAAATTTCATGTCCTTTCATTTCCAAGTTCAGACTCCTGCGAATATGGTTTATGGGTGTCCATTGGTTATTAATCATTTTCTTTCTCAGGAGATGAGGGAACAGAAGGCAAAGCAGAAGCTGACACTCCAAATTGCCCCCCTCCCATGGATAGATGTGACATTCCTCATGCACTCCTAGCTGCCTTAATGCTAAGGAAAGGAAAAGCAAAGTTACAGAGATCACAATCCTGCAAGACATGAGTCTTCCTAGTTTACAAAAGTCTTAGTGATCTACCAGAACAAAGCATTTCTATCAATAACCTAGCTTCTAGAAGGAAATGTAGATACAATTAAATGTCGTTATAATCTGCAACCAATTGACAAATGCTTGAAGTGGGCAGAGCATAATGTTCCTCCAGGAAGTTTCAATTTTCTTCATGTTAATACCTTGCTGGAGGGAAAACCTAACAATAATGGCAAGGTCTCTAGTATCTTTGATATCTTGTAGGTGCTCTTTAGCACCTGAAAGTTCTTTTTAAACATCCCTCTTTCCTTACTTCCTCCAAACCCATAGTGTATCATCAGCCACCCCGAACAAACCCTGTGCAGCTACTCTTTCTGCCCACAGGTCCTGTCCCTGGGCTTTAATAAACCATCATTTTGCATCAAAGATGTCACAAAACTTCTTGGTCCTTGACTCTGACTCCAACTCACTGAACTTCATCTGTATTCCAAAACCACATCATCGGGGACAACTATTACCTTCTTATTCTGTGTCCTGAGAATTTGCCTTGTCCACCATCAGGTTGGAGGCGCCCAAAGTATGGCCAGAAATATGGACTGCACTCCATTTGCAGCTAAAGTCCTACCAACCATAGCCAGCTCTCAGGGAAATTATGTAAGTCTTTCTTCCTTTTGGTTATACTTGAACTCTAAATCTTGGGAGAGTGTTATCTTTCGCACCCTGTTGGGAGGTATTTCTTAGAACCATGGAACTGTTCAACACTGCCAGGAATATTTACTGTTTGTCCCAGATGAAACCTGGCAAGATATTTGAAAGGATTTTTTTTTGAAATAGGTCAGAAGTTGGCCAGATTGGAAGCTAATATTTTGAGGCTGATGGAAATTTTTCAGCCTTATTCCCTAAGCTAAATTAACTAGGTACCCAGAGGGCAAAACAGGCATTCTGAAGACAAATGGCTCTAAATACAGAACACAGGAATTTTTTTATTCCCATTTTTGTTGGAAATTTGTCTCCCTGATATAAAAAAGAAAATTGGAGATTATACAGTGGATGACTGTCTCAGTCCCTTGATAACATTCAGGTGGCAAATCAATTCTTTGAGGAATTAAAACAATTACCTTATTTTATAAATTGAGTTTTTACAACAGAAATGCAGAAAGGGCCCATTCACCTAAGCAATTAAAGCCCGCCCATCCTTTTTCACAATCACAAATCTCCCCTAATCATCTCAAAAGGCTTGTAGGCATGGTAAAATATCCGGATTTAGGAAACAAAAATTCTCCTGCAGGAACTTGAATTATTTTCCTGTGCCTTTGAGATGTAAATTTTCTATGATCTTCTCTAGGAATGTTCTACATCTTTGACATGCTAATTTCAGGTAGGTAAGTCTTATCAGAAGGGAAATAAAGGCTAATATAGGCAAATATAATTTTAAAATCTTTGGCACAAATATTACTAAAAAGCTTAAACTATCTGAGCAGATAGCCTTAAATTATTCCATCTGCCAGAACATAGTTTGAACCCAACTGTACTTGTATAAACTAGTGAAATTGGCACCATGGTACCTGTTCCACAGCTAAAATTTTAAAACAGAAGCTAGAAAATCTCTGTATCTGTCTGTATATATTATACATGTTACAGATGTGTGGGCTTTTGGACCTCAGATGGTATTTAAATTAAATTAAATTAAAATTTAATTTGTAAAGAGCTCTATTTAGTTGGCTTAGAGAAAATAAGTACTCTATAAATTAAGTATATTCTATAGAAATATACTCAAATACAGAAACAAATGTTTTTCAAGTTCATGTGGTCTACATTAATCTTCAGTAAATAAAAAAGTTTGCTGGTTTAGTTAAAACAGCTATGTCTTCAGAGTTACCAGCATTAAATACAAATGTGGACATGTAACTTTTGTTCTATCTAGGTTTCCAGAAGTCAAATAAGCTCATTTTGTATTGTAAGGGCCTATTTAGCCAGAGCAGCTCCACCTCAGTTGAACAGACATTTTGTTGTTTATGCTGTAAACCTTAAATTGACCCTGCCCCCACCAGGGGAACTTACTTAAAAGCAAGTCCGGGAAACTAGTAAAATATGGTTGACCAGTCCCTAATAACAGAGCCCAAATACAAGGGTGGGTCAGGTCAGGTGGAGATAACAGAGCCTGAATGTAGGGATGAGTCAAATGCAGGGATGAGTCGGGTCAGATGGAGACATCCAATCAGTGGAGTATTCATATTGTCTCCCTAGCTACCAAGGAGTGTTGGTCCCACCTTTTTGGTGCCAATTCTGACCAAAGAGATAGACTAGTTCAAATAGCTACTATGGGGTGAATTGTAGGTCAATTGGGCACCCATGTATGACATAGCATGACTGTGCAGCTTTCTCTGTGTGTTGCAGTCTCATTGGCCACCTGTGTGTGGCCACGCTCAACCACATGGCCTTTGCTCTATGAAAGTTAGTCTGTGAGGATGGGAGGGGTCGCCCTCTCTGTAAGAGGTGGCCCCAAAAGGTCAGTTTGATTCTCAATGCTTGGAACAAAATAAAGCTTTGCTTTGTTGGGTCCATGGTCAAAGGAGTGAGACTGATACAAAGCGAAGGTCAAGCAAAGCTTTATTTAGAGCCAAGCATCAAGAATCAAACTGACTGGGGTGCCTGGGTGGTTCAGTGGTTAAGCCTCTGCCTTCAGCTCGGGTCATAATTTCAGGATCCTGGGATTGAGCCCTACATCGGGCTCTCTGCTCAGCGGGGAGCCTGCTCCCCCCCCCTCTCTGCCTGCCTCTCTGCCTACTTGTGATCTCTCTCTCTCTCTGTCAAATAAATAAAATCCTTTAAAAAAAAAAATCAAACTGACCAGCCAGGGGCATCTCTTGCAAAGAGGCGACAACCCTCTGCCTTACAGACTAGCTTTTTTTTTTTTTTTAAAGATTTTATTCATTTATTTGACAGACGGAGATCACAAGTAGGCAGAGCAGCAGGCAGAGAGAGAGGTGGAAGCAGGCTCCCTGCTGAGCAGAGAGCTCGATATGGGGCTCCATCCCAGAACCCTGAGACCATGACCTGGGCCGAAGGCAGAGGCTTAACCTACTGAGCCACCCAGGTATCCCTACAGACTAGCTTATATAGAGCAAAGGCCATGTGGTTGGGCCTGGCCACACACAGGTGGCCAATGAGATTGTAACACACAGAGAAAGCTGCACAGTCAGGCTAGGTCCCACACGGGTGGCCAATTGATTCACCCCATAGTAGATATTTGAACTAGCCCATCACCCTGGTCAGAATGGGCATCAAAAAGGCACCCAAAGGGTGGGGCCCATACTCCTTGGTAGCTAGGAGAGAGTATGTGCCCCCACTGATTGAATTCCTCCACCTGGCCTGACCTGCCCTTGTATTTGGGCTTTGTTACCTGAGACTGGTTTCCAGGACTTGTTTTTAAGTAAGTTCCCTGAAGTGGGTGAGGGTGGGGGCAAGTTCAGGATGGAGCTGCTCTGGCTAAATAGGCCCTTACAGCTTGACCTTCACTTTGTATCAGTCTTGCTGCTTTGATTACCGACCTAACAGTATCTGTTAACAAAATCTGTTAACAAGAAAGATTGCTTAAGATGATGTTAACTGTTTAGTGTCTCAGGAATTCTTTTCATTAAAAAAAAAAAAAAAAGCTATGCATGATTTAGAACAGGTAAATTAGATATAAGTAAGATGTATGTTTATAAATTAATTTTTCCACTATGTTTAGGAAAATATTTTTGGTAATTCTGATGTAGGAATGACGTTAGAGCTTGATGCCCATGGCCAAGAATATTCTTGAGACGTCTTTGGTGCAAAATGGTCATTTATTAAAGCATGGGGACAGGATTTGTGGGCAGAGAGCTGCTGTGCCAGGGCTGTGAGGGGCGGCTGATTATACACTATAGAGTTGGGGGAGGTAAGAAAAAAGGAAGGTATCTTTTATATGCTAAAGAGCACCTACTAGATACCCAAGATCCTGGAGGCCTTGCCATTGTCAAGGTTGCTTATTCTTCTCTACCAAGGTATTAACATTAAGGTAGTTGGGAGATTCCTGGAAGAATGCCATACATGCCCCACCCAGTATTGGGGGGGTGTGGGGAGGTTGCAGGGTGTCAGCTTATCCTTTGTCATCCCCCACCTTCTGTTACCTCATCATTTACCCCCGAACAACTTGACCCTTAAATCTTTAAGGCTATTGAAGGAAGAAGGGTCTTATCTTCCTGCTGAATAGGGGTGTAGAGTTATCCCTATCTATGGATCAATACTGGTCAGTTGGGGAATGTACGGTAGGGGAGTTACAAAAGGGGGACGCATCTAAGTCTAAAGCCAGCAACATATGAATCTCCTTGAGAAGAAAAGATCATCTGTTAGCTAGAAAGGGTCGTCTGTTAGCTAGAAGCTAGTGAAGGAGCCTTGGCATTAGGAATGGAGACACCAAAAATAACAAAATAAGGCTAATATTTTAACTGAGAATCAGAAGTCCAAATAAAAGACCTTTGATAGTTTTGACCTTTGATGATGTTCCTCCAGTCCAGGAGTTTAAAGCAATCACTAAAAGAAAGAGACAATTTAGCGTCAACTTTGAGTATTCACGTCAGTTAGAAACCCAGAAGTATTTTTTGGTAATCTGGACTGGTAATCTGGTAATTTGGTAATTTGATAATTACCAAATCTGGTAATTTGGTAATCTGGACATAAAAACATTCTGTTTTTATGCTAGCAGCAAGTTTCACCTTGTGTAACAGTTAAAACATTTTATTCCATTCCATTATGTAGAACCACTTCACACACCTGTGTTAATTTTGTATTTAGTGGAGAAATGCTTTGACTGTCCTTTAAAGCTTTGACCATGTAATTAAGAGTTTCCATGTGTCAAGCAATGTTCTCCAGTGTCAAAGAGGTACCAAAGATGAATGCTAGATGGTTATACCAATGTAACACAAACCATGTCCACCATTGTTTTAAATTTGGAAGGTTATGTCCAGACAAAAACCCAGAGTACAGTGGTCTATCTAGCCTGGGGGAAGCCATGGTCACAAGTTAGAGTCACATAGTCATTGGATCCCAGCCAGGAGCCATTCATATAATACTGGGCCTCTTTTAAGTATAGTCAGGATTTCAAGGGCTACTCAGTTTTGGAGGACCATTCTTTGAACATGGAGTCATTTTAGGCCCATATTGGATTGGAGAATTATGGTTTAATAATCCCATATTTGGAGTCAGTATAAATATTTAAGACTTTTTGCCAATTGCAAAGCACAGCTGGGCATTATTAACTGTGCTTTTGGGTCAGACATATTTGCTGACAGGGTTTTGGCCTCAATAGTCTATTAGACTGACTACGCCATACCTACCCAGCTTTTCATAGCCCTTTCCATGAAACTACTGTCACTAGTCTTAATTAAGGAGGAATCACTGGCAAATGGGGGAAAACTTATCAAGAGATAAGGGTATCCCCAAGTCATCATCCAGTCCAATCACAAGGAAAGTGTTGTGTCCATTATCTTCACAAGCCCATAGTTAACCCTAGGGAGTGGGGTTTTCTTTGGCTTTCAGGGAAGGATTTTGTCATCACAGCCACATAGAATTGGTCAGGGTGCTGGTGGAGTTACCCAATTGTTGGGGAATCAATCCCATTTTCCAGTTGTTCAAATAAACTGTGTTATTATCCCCACAGAATAAAAAGCACAAAGATTGTCTATGAGCTATTGTGGCAATTTCTCTGAAGTTTGCCTCAAGTTGTATAGCTTAGGTAAACAATTGATATTTAAAGACAAGCAGATCTAGAATTTAACATTCATGAAGTGTGTTATTGAAACTATATTTTTTTCTCTCTAAAATAACCCTCAAAAATAAAATAACCCTCGTTTCGAGAGATAGCCAAATCAAGACTAATTTGTTTGCAAAGCAAGTCCAGTTTTAACAAACTTGGTATATTTATTTACATAGCTCAGCAAGAATAGTGATTGATCATATAAATCTTTTAAAACCTGCTTTGCTGGAACTTTTTATAAGGGATTTCTAGGTTGCACTTTTAGTAGCCTCTCCAGGCCAGAAGCCAAGCCCAACACTTGCCATCAAACATGCCTGCAATACCTTTTGGGTATTTGGCTACCCAATACACCATTTGGGTACCCAATGTACACCAATGTACATTAGGATGGATTCCTCTCCAGAGGTTCCCAATATATCCTGCGGTTCCTGTACCTGCCAGGAAGTAACATTCTTTACTCAGCCAGTGAGACTGCTGGGAACTGTGTAAGCAAAGTATCAGGTCAACATTTCCAAACAAGCTTTATAGCTCCAGGTTTCATAAACTCAACCTTAGCTCTTTAAGACTGTTTGGTCATATCTGGGTCTATACAGGTGTCTGTCAAATATGATATCCCAGTCAAAACCTTGGTAGAATAACCAACGTTTTCAATGGTGTCCTGTTACAGGGAGAACAGATTTTTATTGAACTTATTATGCAAATGATGATTGCCATGGAAGAATACTTTCTGAGACCTTTTTAATTTCAAAGGATTCAGGTAAAGAGAAAAGTCAAACACTTTGGTTTGCTTACAAATGAGTATTTTCACATTTCTGTAAGTCATAAATATCTTAAAGAGAAAGTATTTTTAGTCTGCAGGAGCAAAGATTAGAGATCCAGCAATGTTTTAAATAAGAATCACAAAAATCTGTATATATATTTTTTCCAATTCACTTAGTCCCATGTTACTATTTCTTGCTTAGTTTGAATGCAGCTTTAGTCAGTTCTGGAAATTCTTAGCCATTTTGGTTTTAATCTTAAAAATATATAAATAAATAAAAAGATAGCTTTTCATTATTTTTATTTTATTATGAATCTCCTTGAAGATGAATCTCATTTTACAAGAGAATTGGAACTATTATAAATGACAAAAAGCTCAGAATGGACAAGATTAAAAAGCTGATGAGATGAGAGTTTACAATTAGCTAACAAGGAAGTCTGGTTATTTCTGTGACACCTAATACTTTAATAGTCAAAATATCAAGTAATGGCTTTACATTCAAATTTTAGGAATTGCAACTCTAGAATAGTTATAGCATTGACCCCAAGTTAACCTAAGGCTTATCATTTGCTTAACAGTACTTTGGAGTAACCTAGCATACCAAATAAAAAGGCCTAATGAGTTAAAGAGACAGCATTTACAACAAACTTTCCCAAGATTTAAAGTTATAGCAGTGCTTGAATAAGATTATAGATAATTAGAAAACAATTATTTTTAATTAACCAAGATAGGAATAAGAGATTTGAAAGGCAAATATGTAGGGTTCTGTAGTTGTTAGCAAAACTTATCTCCTTTAATACTGAGAAGTTTTAATCAAGCAATGGAAGATGTGATAAAAGACAAAACATAGAAACTGGTTTTCTGGGCAGACAAAAGAGGGAAAAAAAACTTTGTTTACCTTGTCTTTTGAACAGAGAGAATTTCAGTCTTATACCAGTTTACCTTTAAAATCCATTCATTTCAGTCTTAGTCCATCCTGGCCACACCTAAAATTCCTTTCCAAAGACTTCACAAATCTTTTACAACTTTTTTTTCTTTCTTTCGTTCTTTTTTTTTTTTTTTTTTTTTGCATTCAGATTTTGTTCTGTGCCATCTTTCCAAACAACCATCTTATTTAGGACAAAATTACTTTCTTTTATCTTCAAAAATGCATTTCCATTCCTTATATCTTTCTCACATATCTCCTATTTTTCTACATACAGAGATGCTTGCCTTATTTCCATCAGCCTTAATGACATTTAGTAGACTTCTGCACTTTTTTTTAAAGATTTTATTTATTTGACAGAGAGAGAGAGAGACAGTGAGAGAGAAAACAAGCAGGGAGAGAGAGAGAGAGAGAGGGAGGGAGGGAGAAGCAAGCTTCCTGCTGAGCAAGGATCCTAATGTGGGGCTTGATCCCAGGACCCAAAGATCATGACCTGAGCAGAAGGTGGATGCTTAATGACTGAGCAACCCAGGCACCCCAGAATTTTGCATTCTTTAGAACCTTTGTCTCCAGTGAAAACTAAGCAGTAACCAGTTGTGAACTGTTACTCCACAACTTTTAGATGGCAAACTTGTTAATCAGTTGAGCAAAACATGTTTACCAACAGATTCAAATATCCTTAGTTCTTTGTAATAAATCAAAAGCACTAATCTATATCCAGTACTCCATGTGTTAGCACTTTACCCTATTTGGAAAAGACCTAGATGTCCAATGAATTTAAATCCCATTTATTATCCAATAACTTTAAAGTTTCAGGTTACCAAAGACTTGGAAAGCTATTTTAACAACTACCCACTGAAACTTTGATGAGACAATCATTTTAGTCAGCTTTTTACTAACACATTGCAACAGAGATAACATGAGCTTATCTGACCTTCAGTAAACCTCTACAGAATAAAATGTCAAGTTTAGTGCTGATAACTTTAAAGACTTATCTATCTTAATTAAACCAACAAACTTAACTTCGTTTAAATACCCAATGCTGTTCCACCTGGACCCTCTGCATTGTCAAGTTTTTACCTGGTGGGGAGATCTGGAGTGGGTGGTGATAAGTCCAAGGGGTGCTCTTATTCTCCTTGAAGGTGAGGGTCGAAGGAGGAGCCATGGTGCCTGAGGCACCAAGGTTGGTACAGAAGCCAGTTATGTAGGCCACACCCAAGGCGGTGCAGAAGAAGGAGGAGGAGGGGGAAACAGATGAGACAACATGCTGTCAGAGGCAAAGAAAGGGTTCCCAGTTCTAGAGCTCATCAGCTCTAACAGAGGAGCAGAAGCCATGTTTTCCACCAACAAAGGGGAATAGACAGTCCATGTCAAACCATAGAAGACAGGGAATTTCCCTGAAATGAAGGGAGTTTCAGCAGCTGCTTGGGAATATTCCTTAAAGTCCCTGTCCCAAGGGATTCTCACCACAGTTGGCTCCAGTTACAGCCATTAACCCAGGTAATGAGTGAGGAAGAAGCCCCCACATCTATTAGGAGAAACAGTGACAGTGAGAGAGAGAGAGAGAGAGAGGGTCAGAGTCCCCTTTGCTAGGAATGGCCTGGGTTTCCTCCAGCAACCTGGGTTTCCTAGAAGGCCTATTTAGGTAATTATCACCCAATGTCAGAATAGAGTTTACTAGCCGAATATGTTTTGCAAGAGGCTGTTGGGGTGCCAGTGTAGAGCAACAAAGGCCTAGGTACAAGCAATAAAGGTACCCCAGGTCCATTTGCTGTCTTTCCTGCAGAAGAGATCTGACAGATTCTACTGAGGCCATGCAGTGTTATAGGATATCAGTACTTTCCTAAATTTCACAATCCAAATTGTTTCCAATGGGTTAAAAGGCATCCCAAGGGATACTCTTGGGGACTGAAAAAGTTCCCATCCCTCACTAAAGAGCGTGCTATGGAGGGTCCACTACCAAAGAAAATCCCCTCCTGACTCCAGGGTGGCATCCCATGCACAGGATATGTCAGAGATCCCTGGTGTTAAATCGAGCCAAGGCGACCCTTAACAAAATCACTATGATCACCACCGCCACTAAAGGCCCTTGTGGGGGGGGGGGAACCTGCCCTCCCCAACTTCCCCGTGGCATTCTAGACTATGATGGGTGCCAGCAAAGGGACCGTCCATTCTTGCCTTGAAGAATCTGCCATTTTAAGCCTGTGGAGAACACTAGAAAAGTTTTACGAGGGGGAATTACCCAATTTTGTAATCTAAATAGTAGAAAACATTGACAGAAAGCAGTAAAGATAGAAATACATCATGATTCTATGTGACATTCCAACACTTGTGGTCTTTACAACCAATTTATTCCATCAGGTACTGGTTTTGGCCAGCTCCCAGTGGAGATCCCAAGGCCAGAAGTGACTAGACCAGGGATGTAAAGGGGATCACATTAGATCAATCAGGAGGAAACCTCACATAGGAGTCTTAAGATTGGCAACCGTGCTAATCACTTAAGTAGCTGTCCCGTGACCAAGACAGATGACTTTGTATAAGGACAGCAGTAAAGATAGAACATCAAGTTTCTGGGTCTTATTAACCCCCTGGCCAGGTTACTAGCTTCCAGACAAAAGGCAGAATTTCTCCTCCCCATAGAGTAGCCATGGGGTAGAGGAGTGCAGCCAGACCAACTGATATGAAAATGTTATGATAAGACCATACTCCTTGAAGAATCCCTGAAATGAGAGTAAATGAAGATAAGAGAGAGTACTCACCAAGTTTGCACAAAGCTCAGTGTCCAGATATAAAGACTCAAAGGCCCATGATCTGGTCCCAAATGATTTAAGAAAGATGTCATTAGAGTTTGAAGTCCATGGCCAAAAAAAGAATTCTTGAGCCATCTTTGGTGCACAATGGTAGTTTATTGAGGAACATGGACAGGACCCATGGGCAGAAGGAGCTACTGCACTGGGGTTATGAAGGGTGGCTGATTATATACTATGGGGTTAAGGAAGGTAAGGAAAAACGGAGGTTTTAAAAGAACTTTCATATGCTAAAGAGCACCTACAAGATACCAAAGATACCAGGGGCCTCACCCCTGCCAAGTGAAGGTTGTTTTCCCCCTCTACCAAGACATTAACATTAAGATAGTTGGCAGATTGGGTGACTGGGTGGCTCAGTGGGTTAAGCCGCTGCCTTCGGCTCAGGTCATGATCTCAGGGTCCTGGGATCGAGTCCCGCATCTGCCTCTCTGCTCAGCAGGGAGCCTGCTTCCTCCTCTCTCTCTCTCTCTGCCTGCCTCTCTGCCTGCTTGTGATCTCTCTCTGTCAAATAAATAAATAAAAATCTTAAAAAAAAAAAAAGATAGTTGGCAGATTGCTGGAAGAAGGTCACACATGTCCCACCAAGGAGTGGGGGAGGTAGGGAGGTTGCAGGGTGTCAGCTTATGCTTTGTCTTCAACCAGCCTTCTGTTCCCTCATCAACTTGAAACCTCAAAGTTATACTAAGTGGAGTTATATGGTGGATATTCGTCAAATATCTAAATATCTTCCAAGTCATATAAAATTCTAAAACTTGAAGTATTAAACACAAGTATATCTACTTTTGGCTTCTTAATACAAAAGGAAATAAAGATATTTGGGTCTTTCAGTAAACATGTCTGGTGTCACACTGAAAAATTTACTGTGAGTAAAAATACACTGTAAGAAATCATGAAGTATATTTATAAATGTTGGTGTAATGGACAGTCCACAGTTGCTTACCTTTTTTTTTTCTTTTTTAAAAATTTTTATTTTTTAAAATTTCTTTTCAGTGTTCCAGAATTCATTGTTTATGCACCACAACCAGTACTCCATGCAGTACATGCCCTCCATAATATCCACCACCAGGCTCACCCAATCTCCCACCCAACCTCCAAAACCCTCAGATTGATTTTCAGAGCCCATAGTCTCTCCTGGTTCACCTTCCCCTCCAATTTCCCCCAACTCCCTTCTCTCTATCTCCCCATGCCCTCCATGTTATTCCTTATGCTCCACAAATAAGCAAAACCATATGATAATTGTCTCTCTGCTTGATTTATTTCACTCAGCATAATCTCTTCTAGTCCCGTCCATGTTGATTAAAAAGTTGAGTATTCATCCTTTCTGATGGAGCCATAATACTCCATAGTATATATATGGACCATATCTTCCTTATCCATTCTTCTGTTGAAGGTCATCTTGGTTCTTTCCACAGTTTGGCAACCGTGGCCATTGCTGTTATGAACATTGGGGTACAGATGGCCCATCTTTTCACTACATCTGTATCTTTGGGGTAAATACCCAGTAATGCTATTGCAGGGTCATAGGGAAGCTCTATTTTTAATTTCTTAAGGAATCTCCACACTGTTCTCCAAAGTGGCTGAACCAACTTGCATTCCCACCAACAGTGTAAGAGGGTTCCCCTTTCTCCACATCCCCTCCAACATATGTTGTTTCCTGTCTTGCTAATTTTGGCTATTCTAACAGGTGTAAGGTGTTATCTCAATGTAGTTTTGATTTGAATCTCCCTGATGGCTAGTGATGATGAACATTTTTTCATGTGTCTGATAGCCATTTGGATGTCTTCATTGGAGAAGTGTCTGTTCATGTCTTCTGCCTATTTTTTGACATGATTATCTGTTTTGTGTGTGTTGAATTTGAAGAGTTATTTATAGATCCTGGATATCAGCCCTTTGTCTGTATTGTCATTTGCAAATATCTTCTCGCATTCCATGCGTTGCCTCTTTGTTTTGTTGACTGTTTCCTTTGCTGTGCAGAAGCTTTTGATCTTGATGAAGTCCCAAAAGTTCATTTTCACTTTTGTTTCCTTTGCCTTTGGAGACATTTTGAAAGAAGTTGCTGTGGCCGATGTCAAAAAGGTTACTGCCTATGTTCTCCTCTAGGATTCTGATGGATTCCTGTCTCACGTTGAGGTCTTTTATCCATTTTGAGTTTATCTTTGTGTACAGTGTAAGAGAATGGTCAAGTTTCATTCTTCCACATATAGCTGTCCAGTTTTCCCAGCACCATTTATTGAAGAGACTGTCTTTTTTCTACTGTATATTTATTTATAAATATATATATGTATATATTTATATTTGCTTTACCAAAGATTATTTGACCATAGAGTTGAGGGTCCATATCTGGGCTCTCTCTACTCTGTTCCACTGCTCTATCTGTCAGTTTTTGTGCCAGTACCATGCTGTCTTGGTTGTCATAGCTTTGTAGTAAAGCTTGAAATTGGGCAATGTGATGCCCCCAGTTTTGTTTTTCTTTTTCAGTATTTCCTTAGCAATTCGGGTCTCTTCTGATTCCATACAAATTTTAGGATTCTTTGCTTCAGCTCTTTGAAAAATGCCCGTGGAATTTTGATCAGAATTGCATTGACGGCATAGATTGCTCTAGGCAGTATAGACATTTTAACAATGTTTATTCTTCCGATCCATGGGCATGGAATTGTCTTCCATCTTTTTGTGTCTTCTTCAATTTCTTTCATGAGTGTTCTGTAGTTCCTCAAGTACAGATTCTTTACCTCCTTGGTTAAGTTTTATTCCCAGGTATCTTATGGTTCTTGGTGCTATAGTAAATAGAATCAATTTTCTAATTTCCCTTTCTGTATTTTCATTGTTAGTGTATAGGAAAGCAACTGATTTCTGTACATTGATTTCATTAGTAATTAAGAACTACAAGGATTAAGAATTCTAAACAATTAAAATCTTCTAGAAATAAGAGTAAAAGGAAGCAACTGTAGAGGCTGCTTTTAAGCAACAGGCTTGAGCTAGACTGAAGGGGCCCCAGCTCCCCTAAGCTGATGCCAACAGGCTCAGTAAGCCATTGGCCCCAACCAACCAATGATATACTTACAACCAGGCACAGCTCCTAAGATTACCAAAAAGGAATATTTCATATATTCCCATACCCCCCACACTGCCCTATAACTATAGCCCCTCACCACCACCTCGTGGCAGATGGTCTCTTTTGCTGCCATGCCCATTGCTCCTTGGCTCCTGGGCAGTGTATTCAATAAACTTTTACCTCTTTTGTTCTGCATTGGGTGAATTTTTTCACTGTCCACACTGCCAGCCCCAGCCCACTCTGGAAACCCCATAACAACTCTGTATGAAAAGTAAATAAGTATTACTGTGTTTTCTAGAATAAGAAAAAGGGGGGGAAACATAAATAGATATAAAAGATGTGGTAGAAGGTTTGTGGAAAAGAAATCCTGGAAAAAAGAATTTTATGTGTGGGCAAGCTGGCTAGGTTTGGAATGGATTTATTTTTTACAGAATGTATCATAAGTACCCTGAACCATAATTGAAATTTGATTATCTCTCTGTTAAAAAGATAGGGTTTATTTGTTTTTGTTTTTGTTTTTTAACATTATCAGTCTGTTCTTAAAAATAAATATTTTTTTCTTTATCCTTTAAATAAATTGCTAGAATAACAACAACAACAAAAAACTTGTATCTTACCAAAATAATGTACTGTGCTTCATGTCTTTATTAGGTCTTCGATTACTTAAGAAAATCTACTCTTCTCAGTATTAAAAGATCTAAGATTTTGTTGTTGTTGTTGTTGTTGTTTTTATAGCTATGTAAATTTCTGTACTTGCCTTCAAAGTCTTCAATGTCATTTTGATTAAATGGATAACTAAGTATTATTTCATGGTGACCTATGATCTGATCTGATTAAGTATTTTAAAACCTTTTGATATTTTTGACAAACTTCTCAGAGATAAACTCTTCTGGGGGGTTCTTTTTTAATTTAAATTCAATTAATCAACATAGTGTACTCTTAGTTTCAGAGATAGAGTTCAGTGATTCATGATTAATTACAATATGTGCTCTCCTTAATGTTCATCACCCTATCCCCCACCCCTCCCCTCCAACAACCCTGTTTGTTTCCTATGGTTGAGAGTCTCATATATTCAGCAATTCATCAGTTACATTTAATACCCAGTGCTCGGGGCGCCTGGGTGGCTCAGTGGGTTAAGCCACTGCCTTCGGCTCAGGTCATGATCTCAGGGTCCTGGGATCGAGTCCCGCATCGGGCTTTCTGCTCAGCAGGGAGCCTGCTTCCCTCTCTCTCTCTGCCTGCCTCTCTGTCTACTGTGATCTCTCTCTGTCAAATAAACAAATAAAATCTTGAAAAAAAAAAATACCCAGTGCTCATCACATCTCATATCCTCTGTAATGCCCATTTCCTAGTTACCCCACCCCCATCCACCTCCCCCTACCCCAGCAACCCTCAGTTTCTTTCTTATGATTAAGAGTCTCTTGTGGTTTGTCTCCCTCTCTGATTTTGTCTTGTTCTATTTTTCCCAGGTTTGTTTCTTTTAGTAACCAGAATCATGCTGTATGTATTTTTCTTTGTTGTGCTTGTTGAAGATGTTCCCAGCCTAGCACAGTTCTTTATTCCATTATATATTCCACAGAATTAGTGTTGCTATTTGGGTTACTTCATTCTACTATCAGGCACAAACTTAAGCACAGGGGCTGGAATTTGAGGGGAAGAGTATCAGTTTGAGTCCATGTAGATCTGAGGTAAAATCATGTTGAGTAAGTATCGAGCAGGTGGCAGGCACTGCATGCTGACTCAGGCAGGAGGGTGGCTGGGCTGTGGATCTGGGACACACACACACACACACACAAATTCTGTTTTTTTTTTTTTTTTCTGGAAAACTCTATCCCTCCTTCTATTTTGAATGAAAGCCTTGCTGGGTAGAATATTCTTGGTGGCAGATTTTTTTTTTCCTTTTAGCAGTTTGAATAGATAATGCCACTCTCTTCTGGCCTGCAAAGTTTCTGCTGAAAAATCCACTGATAGCCTTATGGAATTTCCCATATGTGTACTGCTTTCCTTTATCTTGCTGCTTTTAAAATTCTCTCTTTATCACTACTTTTAGCCATCTTATATACTTTGTGTCTTCATGCAGATCTCTCTGGATTGCTTTTGTTGAGGGTTCTCTTTGCCTCCTGGATCTGGATTTCTCTTTCCTTCCCCAGATTCAGGAAGTTTTTAGCTATATAAGTCTTCTATCCCTTTTTCTTGCTCTTCTCCTGGGATCCCTATCATGTGACTCTCATGCTTGACAGAGTCGCTGAGTTCCCTGGGTCTATTCTCATTTTGCATATTTTTTCTGCCTCTCGTTTGCTCAGCTTGGTGAGTTTCCATTACTCTTTCCTGATCAGGAAACTCATTTAGTGAGTTCATTATCTCTAATTGGTTCTTTTTAGGTCTTCTATTTGTGGAGAGTCCCATGGAGGTCCTGTGCTGCTTGCCCACTGCCAGGTTTGTGTCACTCCTTTCATGGGCTCTTGCCAAGAACGTATCAGAGGGTGTGGATCCACTTTGCTGTGGCCTCTTGTCTACATTGGGCTATGGAGAGTCTGTTCTGCCACTCTTCCAATCATTTTCTGGGGTTATATATGCCAATGTGAGTGTTCTCTAGGTGGTCATGTGGTAAGAGGTGATCCCAGGGTCCTCCTACTCTGCCATCTTCTCAGCAGTCTCTCAAAAAATAAATTCTAAATTAAGTCTTTTTGACCTCAAACTAACTATGGGATTTTCTAGAGGCTGCCTTGGAACATCTCAAAAGATTTGTTCTCTCTCCTTATAAAAAGAGATTAAATTAATTAGACTTATTTCATATGTTAAATTATATTGAAAGTATTGTCAAATGAGAAGTGATATTTAGCTTTCTTAGGTTATATTTGTATATGTTTTAATACAAATGTTCCAGAAAGTGTAAAGAATTCTTAAAAATCTGTCATGGTATAATGCTATCAGTTATAATTCCAGTTATCATCTTAAAATGTTAAATAAAATTTCTGTGTCAATTGCATTATAATAAACTCTCATGATATCTTTAACCATGGCCATTTTAAAATCTTTTACAATTTGTGACAATTATTGTTTTAATTTGATAGGTTTGCAAAAGTGAGACTCATTGAAATGGTCCTACCAAGTACTCTTGACTACTAACACTGCTGCCAAATTACAAGGTGTCAAACTTCCAGTCCATATTTCAAAACTGAAGGATACAGCTGACATCTGGTTCTGCACAGGTGCTGGAAAGCTCAAAATCAAATTGATGAGGAAGAGAAGTAGCCAGTGTTGAGGAAGGCTGCATCCACCCAAGATGTTGGATCAAGAACATTTGTTTTCCTTTCTTTTTCCTTCTTTAATCATCCTTTTCTTAATTCTTATACCATGAAGATATTTTTCCACTTTTTCTTCTTGCTCTGGCCTGGAAATCTAATGTCATTATTTACATATTTCAGGCTATTGCAAAGTTTGGCAGGAGGGGTAATCCAACTTCCAAATGCTTGTTGGAAATGCTATGATGGTGGTGGTTCTGTAGTTCTGCCTGTCACACACTTCTGATTCCCAATGCCTCAGCTTCACTGGGGCACTCAGCTCCCATTCTATCATATTAGCTTCCTTAACCCTTGGGAGCCATTTCTTACTCCAGGAGAAAGATCAGGGGCCATGACCAAAGCTATAGCTGCCTGGCTCTGGACTACCTAATTGCGGAACAAGAAGGACTTTATGCAATAATCAACAATACCTGCTGTTATCTGGAGAAACACTTCTGAGAAAGTAGAGACAAATTTATATGAAATACATAAAGAGGACAACTAACTTAAAGAAGTATCCCCTTCTTTGGGATCATTTCTTGACTTACTTAATTCTGGATGATTTGGTTCATGGAGACCCTGGTTCAGGAATCATTTCCAAACCCAGGGTATCATTTTATTGGTAATGACTACTATTTTATCCCTAATACACTGAATTCCCTCAAGAGTCTTAAATGTATGTAGGCAGCCATTGACTGGGTGATAGATGGTCTCTGACCAACTGAATCAACAGAAGAATGCAACCAGCTCCAATAATACAGCTTGATATCTCTTGTGAATATTACACCAAGACCCCAGAGGCAACAATCACAGAGAGTCACAATAACGCCAATTTTTTAATAAGATTGGTTTATTTATTTATTTAAGAGAGAGCGCTTCAGTGGGGGGAGGGCAAAGGGAGAGAGAAAATCTCATGCAGACTAAGCAGACTACCTGCTGAGCACAGATCCTGACATACAACCCTGAGATCATGACCTGAGCCAAAATCAAGAGCTGGAAAGTTAACCAGCTGAGTTACCCAGATACTCCTAAGGCCAATATTTTTAATCAAAAACTCTTGAATGGTCAAGAGAATGATCAAAAGTGGAGGGGGGTTATTGAAATAAATTATTAAGTTCAAGATAGAGCCACTCCTGCTCAGGATTCCACACCAACACGTTTAACTTTCATGTTCCTGTAAAGTCTTCACTTGACAAGAAACACAAAGTATCCAGTCAGCCAAACCCTAAGCACCAATCCAACTCTGGGCTTTATACTTATTTTCTTGTTCCTTGATCTTTCCAAATAAGGTCAGATATGCAATGGTAGCTAATCATGCCCTATCTCCATGTTGCTGCTTCTAATGCTATATCAAACTTTCTCTTAACCAAATTTGTCAGGAAGAGTATGCTATCATTTGTTAATACTGTATTCTCCCAGCCCATGGATTGTTTTTCCTTATAAAAACGACATCACACTTATTACTAAATCGTTTTAGTTTTGTCATTTCACAAACTCACGCATAAAGAGAAAAGACAACTGCGGAATGGAAGAGAACATTTGCAAATCATATAACTAATATGGAATTTATATCCACAATATATGAAGAACTACTACAACTCAATAAGAAGACAACTAACCCAGTTTTAAATAAATAAACCTCAGTTTTAAAAAATTAAAAAGTAACCCAATTAAATTAAAAAAAATTTTTTTTAATTCCAAAGGATTTGAATGGACATTTCTCCAAAATGACAAATGACAAAGAAGTACCTGGAAAAAATGCTCATCATTAGCCATTAGGGAAATTTAAGTGAAAATGAGATACCACTTTACACCCACTTTATGGCTATAGTAAAAAATAAAATAAAATAAAATAAAATAAAATTAAATAAAATTAAATAAAAAAACAAACAAAAATGAAAACAGACAATAACAAATTAGAATCTGGTATTGCTGGTAGAGATGTAAAATGGTGGAGTTGCTTTGGTAAATACTTTGGCCGTTCTTGGGAATATGGTTACCAGGTTACCACATCATCCAACAATTCTGCTCTGATATAGATACCCAATATAAATGAAAACATGGCCACACAAAAACACATATGAATATTTGCAGCAGTGTTCTTCATAATCTCAAAAAATAGAGAAAAAAAACACATATGTCTGTCAATTGATGAATGAGTAAAGAAAAAAATATATATAAATAGATAATAGATATATATATCTATATATAGATATATATAAATATATAAAATAGATATATATAGATAGATAGATATACATATAAACCATATATATATGATTTATATATAAATAATGGTTTGGCAATACAAAAACTGAAGTACTGATACGTGCTACAACATGGAAGAACCTTGAAAACATTATGGTATTCAATAAAGTCAGCAACATAAAGAGCACATATTGTATGATTTCATTCATTTTAAATGGCTGCAGTTGAAGTTGAGCACTTCAACTGTAGCATGTATGACTGAGTACTTGAATCTTTAATCTTTGTATAAAGACAAAATGTAGGCAAGTGGTTGCCTAGGGCTGGGGGCAGCGGTGATGGTGGTGGTGGGGTGGACAGCAGAAAGTTGGAAAGAGGTAATGAAAATGTTCTAAAGTTAGACTGTGGGGATAACTTGCACAATTCTTGGACTATACTAGAAACCACTGAATTATACACATTAACTGGTTGAATGCTGTGGCATGTGAATTATATCTGAATAAAGCTATTTAACAAATTCCATCCCAAAGCTCCATTTATCCAAGCCAAAAGTTTACTGTGTTCTCTTTCCCATTTCAAATAATTTCCGGCCACATTGTCCAATCAAGCTTCAACAAAATTAAACAAGTACAACTAAACAATTGTACCCTAATTACAAGCCAAAATAGAAATTTCCCACCACATCCCCACCCTCATTATCTCATTCCCAGGAAAAATTAAAGTTCTAGACTAACTCCCCTTGCAAGTTGAATTCATAAGCTATTAAAATCCAAAGGAATTAAAAGCCCTCATAGAATTCTATCATTTTTGTATGAGTTAAAAAATCCAAAATTTTAAATTAAGGTTTATAAACTATCCTCTCCAAATTCTTATTCAGCTCAGACTCAGCCAGAATCTGAGCCATTGAGACTCCCAGTCTCAATGTCTGGGTGAAGTCCAACTTCCTGCAGAAGCTGGAGCCTGATTCTCAGTCTGATTGGGTGTCGGATTTTCAAAGCAGCAATTCCCAAAGTGTGGTTCTTGGATCAGCAGCAGCAGCAGTAACTGCAGCCAGGAATTTCTTAGCAATTCAGGCCTGCTGAATCAGAAATTCTGGGGTCCAATAATCTATGTGTTAAAAAACTGTATTAGGCAGCCTTCTGGATGGCCCCTATGATCTCCTTTTCCTAATCTTCAGGCCCTTGTGTACTAAGTCCCCTTCCCCTGAGCATGGGCTGGTCTTAGTAACTAGTTTATAATGAAAAAGCTTCAGCAGAAGTGAAGAGATGTCACTGGCAAACATGGTCTGTACAGTCTAGAAAGACTATGGCTTCCATCTTGGGCACTCCCCGGCTCTCTATCTCTCAGATCACTAGCTGCTGTGAGGTAAGGACACTTGGGCAGCCATGTGAAGGAGCTTGGCTGCAGTCTCCCCACCCACCACCACCAGGCAGACCTCCATCAGAGTTTGCATCTCCGGCCAATAGCTTGGCTGTAACTTCATAGAGACCCTGAGCTAGAGGCAGCCAATGAGGTTGCATATGCTTTCCTGACCAATGGAAACTTAGATAATGAATGCTTATTGTCTTAAGGTTAGAAGTTTTGCAGAAATTTGCTACACAGAAATATGTAACCAATTTATATATTATTATGTAATTAGGTGATTCTGACACAGGCTAAAGTTTGAGAACCACTGCTTTCACTTCAGGAATGGTCAGTCACCAACTAACGCAGAATTTCTCACTCTTGCCCTTGTCTTTTAGTAAAGATCGGTAATGTTTTGATGGCTTCACCTGCTTCTCAGGTTGGTGACTAAACTTTCCTAATTCTGGTGGGGCTTGTTATTTGCCAGACTGAGTGCCACCCTTTCTTGCCTTTACTTTCTCCTTGCTTTCAAACCCCACTCAGTTCCTGTTCTTACACTACATTTTGCCTGAGGGGTATCTTATAGAAAGATATAAATCTGTAACTGCTAGTTTGTTAAAGTTCTCTGCTATTGAAACAAGTCTTGCACATTCTCCCTTCCTGAGATAGGTAACTTTGTCTAAGGAGATATTTCCCATCTCCATGTCCACTAATCCCAGCTGCCTGTGGTGATTGTGTCCTGTCTCTGTCACACCCTCCCTTAGCTTCCTGCAGTTCATCAAGCACACTCTCCTGGAGCTGAAGCAGACCTGTGTTTCCACATATTGTGTCCTCATCACCTGGAAATCCAGCAAGGGAGCTCTGATGAGTTTAGGCTGGTGAAATTGATCAGCAAATCTGACCTAGCTGTGGTCCTTACCACTGGCTATACATAGAATCACCCAAGAACTTTAGACACATGCTGATCCCCAGACCCTACCCAGACTGCTAAAGTCACAGTCCTCAGGTGACTCTCAGTTTTACAGGGCAGTCTATTAACTATTCTCGCTGTGGGTATTCTTTGTGTACCACCCCTCCCCCCAGTAGATTTGAATCTTCACCGTCCTCTAAAAGTGCCATTCCAGTTTGTCCCGAGACCTCTTTTCTCTTCATCTGTAGGATGCCTTTGGCTCCAGCCACTGTTTCTAATTCAATAATAGCAGATGCTTCCCTCACCATTTTAGTGCCCCCTTCAAGAGCCATTGGAACCACATTCGTCCCCATCTCCTTTTCCTGGCTTTCAATCCCATTTTGTGCTTAATGTCAGTCTCATTAGTCCAGGTACTTAAATTCCTAGGAAAGACTCTTCCTTTAGCTAAATTAGTGGATATATCAGTTACTGTTCTCCAGAGAAACAGAGTCAAGAAGATCCATGTATATATATTAAGAGATTTATTTTAAGTAATTGGCTCATATGATTATAGGGGCTAGTAAGTCTGAAATTTGTTAACTTGAAACTCAAGAAGAATTTACTATCTTAAGGCAGAATTCTTTCTTTTCCTGGAAACTTCAGATTTTGCTCTTAAGGCACTAAATGGGTTGGACGAGGTTCATCTGACATTGCCAAAGGTGATTTCCTTTACTTAAAGTCAGCTAACTGCAGATGTTAATCACACACATAAAAACACCTTTATAGAAACCTTTAGACTAGGGTTTGACTAAACAACTGGGTACCATAACCTTAGTCAAGTAGATACATAAAATTTAACATTACTGTTGATTTTCTTCCTTTTTGTTCTCATTCTTCCTCTGTTCTTGGTTTGAAAATTAATCTGAAGACTGTTTTACAAAATACTTCTGTTCTTGCTTATGTTTCTAAAGAAATCTCATTCCAGGAACAGAATGTTCCACACACTGGCTTTCCAGTGGCATTCCTGGCATTTAGTTTTACAATGATATCACTGAGAAGATTAACAAAAATAGATTTTTTATAATTAAAACAAGAAGTACAGTGACATCTGCAAGAATGCTGTTTTGTGCAATAATATGGACTAAAAATTATGTGAAGACACTCACCTGGACCCAAGTTTGCCTTTCAGAACCAATGTTATCATTGTACAGGTCCTCATGGTTTTTATAACAACGGTAAGATCCCCTCAGTAGTAAAGATCAGAAATATGTAGAAACCCATATAGACTCAGCAACAACTACTAGAACAAATGAAATCAGAAAAGTCACAAAATACAAAACCAACAGAGAAAAATCTGTTGCATTTCTATATACCAATACAGAACTATCCAAAAAAGAAATAAAAAAAAAATCCGATTGACCATAATACCAAAAAGAATAAAAAAGAAATAAACCTAACCAAAGAGGTGAAAGACATATACACTAAAAACTATAAAATACTAATGGTTGGAATAGCATGGGGAACACTATGAGAAAGAAGGGAAAAATGAAGCAGGGGAAATTGCAGGGGAAGACAAACCATGAAAGACTGTGGACTCGGAGAAACAAACTAAGGGTTTAGTGGGGGGATGGGTTAGCCCAGTGATTCGTATTAAGGAGGGCATGTATTGCATGAAGCACTGGGTATTGTATGTAAACAATGAATCTTGAACAATGAATATCAAACACTAATGACATACTGTGTGGTGACTAACATAACATAATAATAATTTTAAAAGTACTAATGAAAGAAGTGAACACAGAAACAAATAAATGGAAAACTTTCCATGTTCATGGATTAAAAGAATTAGTGTTGTTCAAATGTCCATATTACCCAAGCAGTTCCAGGTCCAATGTAATCCCTATCAAAATCCCAAATACAGTTTTACAGAAATAGAAAAAACCATCCTAAAATTCCTAAGGAAGCACAAAAGATCCCTAACAGACAAAGTAATTTTGGATAAGAAGAACAAAGCTGAAGACATCACACTTTCTGGTTTCAAAACATATTATAAAGCTATAATAATTAAACAGAATGGTATTGTTATAAAATAACAAATATATCAATCAATGGAACAATAAAAAGCTCACAAATAAACCCACATGTATACATGTTTTTGACAAGGATGCTAAGAATAAACAACCAGAAAAGAAAATCTCTTTCCTTTTAGATGGTGCTGAGAAAACCAAATGCCCATATCCAAAAGAATGAAATCAGACCCTTATCTTTCACCATAACAAAAATTAACTAAAAATGGATTAAAGGTCTGAACATAGATTTGCAACCCTAAACTCCTAGAAGAAGACATTAAAGGAAGTTACTGGACATTGGTCTTTGGCAATAGTATTTTGAATGTGACACAAAAAGCACAGATAACAAAACCAAAAATAAATAAGTGAGGCAATATCAAACTGAAAAGCTTCTGCACAAAAAATAATCAACAGAGTGAAATATCTTCCAGCTCTTGTCTTAGATCTACTTCCTTGGAATATGCACAGTCTTCTGAGAACAATCTCTTTTCAGATGTCTTTTCTCCTGCCTCCTCCCCGCTGGCAGTCTCCTGCTGGTGCCGCCCTGCCCTCCACCCCAACTCAGCAGAGCCCAACAGGGAGGAGCTGGCAAAGAAGTGCTGCAGAAGCTCAGTGCCAGCATCACAGCACATTGGAAGTGGACCTTTGTGGCCAAGAGGTAGAAGTCACTGACAATTGGAGAACACAGTCACAGACCCTTGTTCAAGATATATTCAAAAACTATATTTTTCCCCTTTCTATATGTTCATCTGTCTTGTTTCTTAAATTCCACATATGAGTGTGGTCATATGGTATTTGATTTTCTCTGACTGACTGATTCCACTTAGCATAATATACTCTAGCTCTATGCATGTCATTGCAAATGGCAAGATTTCATTCTTCTGATGGCTGAATAATATTGCATTGTATATACACATACCACCTCTTCTTTATCCATTGATCAGTCAATGGACATTCAGACTCTTTCCATAGTTTGACTATTGCTGGTAATGCTGTTATAAATATCAGGGTGCATGTACCCCTTTGAATCTGTATCTTTGTATCTTTTGGCTAAATACCTACTAGTGCAAATTGCTGGGTTGTAGGATGGCTCTATTTTTAACTTTTTGAGGAACCTCCATACTGTTTTTCCAGAGTGGCTACACCAGTTTGTTTTCCCACCAACAATGCAAGAGGGTTCTCCTTTCTCCTGATCCTCACCAACATCTGTTATTTCTTGTGTTGTTAATTTTAGCCATTCTGATGAGTATGAGGTGATATCTCATCATGGTTTTGGTTTATATTTATATTTGATTTGATTTATATTTCGATGATAATGAGTGATGTTGTATGAACACTCACCTGGGTCATTGTTCCATTGGTCAAAGATCAAAAGCATCTTTTCATGTCTGTTAACCATCTGGATGTTTTCTTTGGAAAATGTCTATTCAAGTCTTCTGCCCATTTCTTAACTGGATTATTTGTTTTTGGGGTGTTGGGCTTAATAAGTTCTTTATAAATTTTGCATACTGACCCTTTGTCAGATATGTCATTTGCAAATATCTCCTCCCCTTCATAAACTGCCTTTTAGTTTTGTTGATTGTTTCTTTCACTGTGCAGAAAGGAGAGAGGGAGAAAGGGAGAGAGAGAAAAAGGGAAAAAGTATAAGAGACTCTTAATCATAGAGATCAGAGGGTTGATTGAGGGATGTGGGTGGGGGATGGGCTAGATGGATAATGGGTATTAAGGAAGGCAATTGTTATGATGAGCTCTGGGTGTTGTGTGTAAGTGATGATCACTGAATTCCTCTTCTGAGACCAATATGGCACTGTATGTTAACTAATTAGAATTTAAATTAAAAAAAATAAAAATAACTAAATAAATAATTTAAACTCAGCCTGCATGTGTACAAAATAGTTTCCACCATTTGATAGTTTGATAGGTTTTTGTTCCTTCTTTAAATATGTGTGTATGAGTAAAGGAGAGGAAGAGAAGGGAATTGGCTCTCTGATGGGTTAGACCCTTCATTGGCTTGGGAAGACAGGAGATATTATACCTCAAAGAAATAGGGGTTTATAGTTTGAGGGTTTTATGATGTGTGAGTCAGCACCTCAAGGGAGAGTTAGTGAAAAATCACTGGCAGGACCGACAGGTGTGGAGCAACAGTCCTATCATTCCAGATACATCTATCTGCCCTTTGACTCTATATTTCCATATAAGGAATTCCCTTGTGGCCACAGATTAAAACTCAAAGTGATCATCTGTTGTTTAATCCACTGTTCACTCCGACTAGGACAGAAAAAATTTAACAAAGACAAGCACATTCTATTGCCATAGGAATAACCAGATTCCCCCCTAATTCCCTAAGGTTCTTCTTCCTTATCTTTTTCCTTAGCATTCTTACCTGTGTTTGAAAAATATGCAGGCAGGGCATTCCTCTGCCTGTAAATTAACCCCCTTCCCTAAGTGGAGCCCTTATTCCTTCCCTCTGATATTTTTTCTCCTTTGGCAATTCTCTTTTCTTCCCTGTGTCCTGTTTCAAATGCCCTTGAAGTTCTGCTTTTCTTTTTTCCTTCTCTCTCAGAGCTCCTATTTGGTTTTTCAGACAATAAGCATGTCTTTTCAGATGAATGCTATTTCCATATCTCTAGTTCAAATGCCATTCCCAACCTCTTCTTGGAGAATTTCATTTGAATGTAGAGAAAAGAAAGTCATCCAACTCCACATGGAAAACTGGACAATCCCAGGAGGTAATAATTTAACCCCCGGAAATTTAGTGTCTGAATCAAGATAAACTTTGTATTACAGAACATATTACTAATAATTTTTATATTGGTTACATTTAATAAATAAAATTATATTGGTTACATTTAATTAAATAAAATATGTTATTAAAATTAACTTCATCTGATTCTTTTTACTTTTGAAAATGCAGTTCCAAGATAATTTGAAATTATACACATGACTCACATATTTCTATTAGACAGTGCTGGTCATTGCGGTAATGCATTTCAAAATAATTCAGCTTAAACAGTGGGAAGTGTGTGCATTCACAGAGATAAACTCTCCATAATCTAAAAACAGCTGTGAGTGTTCAGCACTCCATCAGAAATCTCCATCTCAGGGTGATTCATTGGAATCAGAAGTCACTAATTCGCAAAATGGCAGACAAGTTAACATTCACCATTGCAGAAATCCTCACCAGAAGGTTTAATCAACAAAAATGCTGATAGAATTTTCTTGTGTGTGTGTGTGTGTAAATAATAATAAGATTTGGCTGAAGAAAATCTTCACAGACTTGACCATCCTTGGATAACTGAGGCAAGCTCAGGAACCCCCAGCATCTTGGGGCAATGCTCAAAACGGATGGCTGTGCTGGCTGTGTGACACTCTACTTCCTGGTGGTTCCCATGCTGAGCCAAGCCCAAAGAAGCCCAGTCTAATCCACAGAATGTCTTCATCCTGGAGTCACCCTCTCAAGCAAACACCAGCTGGAGAATGGAGAGTGAGCTAGAGGGGGGACCAAAGGACTGTCTGGTGCCTGCACATTAATAATGTGTGAATAGAAGAGTCTTGCTTCTATAACTGAGTGACAAGTTTGGGAGGAAGAGAAGATTGTAAAGCCCTCTCTTAGCTTTATTTGGGAAAGGTTACTGATATATACCAAAAGAATTGACTTTTACTGAATGACCATATTTACTTACGTTATTTCAGTATATTTCCTCTGAAGGCAACAAGGTTAGGACAGCTAAGTGGGTTATAGCATGTCATGTGCTGCTACAGCCATGCATTTTTTCCCCTCTCTCCCTCCTCTCCTCTCAACCTATCTCTCTCTCTCTCTTTTTTTTTTAATTTGCCTTCTTTCTCCTTCCCTTTCTTTGTCACAAATCACATTCTTTCCCTAATTTCCTCATGTCTTTTAATGGAACCATCCTTTTCTTTGCTACCCAAACTGAAAACTGCATTGACTCCTCTTTCTTTTCTTCCCTCCCCCACCCCTGCCAACAATATTAAGACAATTTCCAAGGTTGAATCAGTAAATAAAAACTTCCCAACAAAGAAAATGCCAGGAACAAATGACATTCGCCTTTCAGTAGGTGAATAGATAAATATGCTGGATATATATCCACATAACAGAATATTATATATTGTTAAAAGGAAATGAGCTATCAAGCCATAAAAAGGCATAGGAAAAACTCAAGTGCATTTGAGTAAGTGAAAGAAACCATCTGAAAGGGCCACACACTGTAATTCCAGTTAGAGGACATTCTGGAAAAAAGCAAAACTATAAAGGCAGGAATAAGATCAGTGTTTCCAGGGATTAAGGAGGAAACAGGAATAAAAAGACAGAGCATAGAGGATTTTTAGGGCAGTGAAACTATTCCATGTAATACCATAATGGTGGATACATGTCATGCATTTGTCCAAACTCACAGAATGAAACTGTGGACTTTGTGGAATAATGATGTGTCCATGTAGGTTCATCAGTTGTAAAAAAAAAAAAAAAAAAAGAACCACTCTAACAGGGTGTTGATAATGTGGGAGGCACATGTTTGGGAGCAGAAGGTAAATGGGAAATCTCTATAAACTTCTGCTCAATTTTGCTGTGAACCTAAAGCTACTCTAAAAAACAAAATCTCTTTTAAAATTTCAGTACCGTTTTTATGATAAAAAATGCAAAACAGAGAGAGAAGAAAACTACCTCAACATTTTTTTTAAAAGATTGTATTTATTTATTTGACGGACAGAGATCACAAGTAGGCTGAGAGGCAGGCAGAGAGAGAGGAGGAAGCAGGTTCCCTGCTGAGCAGAGAGCCCAATGCAGGGCTCAATGTGGGGCTCGATCCCAGGATCCTGGGATCATGACCTGAGCCAAAGCCAGAGGCTTTAACCCACTGAGCCACCCAGGTACCCCAAACTACCTCAACATCTTAAAGGTCATACATGAAAAGCACATAGCTCACCTTATTCTCAATGGTGAAAGAATGAAAACTTATCCTCTAAGATCAGAACAGCACAAGGCTGTCTGCTTTTTCAACTTCTATTCAACATTGTACTAGAAGTTGTAGCCAGATCAATGAATCAAGAAAAAAAGACAAAAACTATTCATATTAGAAAGGAAGAAGCACTGTTTGCAGATGACATGATGTTATATGTACAATACCCTAATCACACACATATTTGAACTAATAAATTCAGCAGTTGTGGATACAAAGTCAACATAAAAAATCATTTGTATTCTATACACTAACAATAAATAATCTGAAAAAGAAAGGAAACTGTTTTATTTTTAAAAGCATCAAAAATAATAAAATACTTTGAAATAAACTTAACTAAGGAAATCAAAGACATATACTGATAGCTACAGTGTGTTGATGAAAGAGAGTAAAGCAAACACAGAGAAATGAAAGATATATTGTGCCCTGGAAGAGATGACAATATCATTAAGATGGCATTACTATACCAAACAGTCTAAACATTCAAAGCAATCTCTAGCAAAATTCCAATGATGTTTTGCAGAAATACAAAAATCCATCTTACATTGCATTTAATTTTAAGGGAATCTAAATAACCAAAACAAATTTGAAAAAGAATTTCAAAAGTGACTACAAACTTGCAGTAATCATAGAGTGTGGTCACGACATAAAGAAAGATATATAGATCAATGGGATAGAATGAAGAGCCTAGAAATAAACTTCTCTATATATGGTCAAATTATTTTTGACAAAGGTACCAATAGCTACTCAACTGGAAAAAAATCTTTTCAACAAATGGCTAAAACAAGACAAGGATACCCAAAGAGTTGGGTAAACTAGATATCCACATGCAAAAGAAGGAGGTTGGGTCTCACTTAACATCATACACAAAAAATAACTCAAAATCATTATAAGACTTAAATGTAAAAGCTAAAACTATACAACTCTCAAAAGGAAATACAGGGGGAAAATCTTCATGAAATTGGCTTTAGCTATGATCTCTTGGATATTACATCAAAAGAATAGGGGACCAAAGAAAAAAATCAAATTAAAGTCAAAATCAAAATCAAATCAAAATTTTAAAAAAATCAAAAAACACTTTTGCTTGACAAAGGACTATCAAAAAAGTGAAAAAGAAATTCATAGAACAAGAGAAAATATTTGCAAATCATATACCTGAAAGGGATTGATTTCCAGAATATATAAAGAATTCTTACAACTCAACAACAAAAAACAAACTCTATTTAAAGATGAACAAGAGTTTAATAGGCATTTCTTCAAGGAAAATGTGCAAATGGTGGGTATTCATCTTTTTTTCTTTCTTTCTTTTTTTTTTAAAGATTTTATTTATTTTATTTATTTATTTGTCAGAGCGAGCGAGAGCAAGCACAGGCAGACAGAGTGGAAGGCAGAGTCAGAGGGAGAAGCAGGCTCCCTGCGGAACAAGGAGCCCGATGTGGGACTCGATCCCAGGACGCTGGGATCATGACCTGAGCCGAAGGCAGCTGCCTAACCAACTGAGCCACCCAGGCGTCCCTTTCTTTTTTTTTTTTTTTTTAAAGATTTCATTTACTTATTGGAGAGAGAGAGAGAACACAAGCAGGCAGAATATCAGGCAGAGAGAGAAGCAGGCTTCCTGCTGAGCAGGGGCTCGATCCCAAGACCCTGGGATCATGACCTGAGCTGAAGGCAGATGCTTAAATGACTGAGCTACCTAGGTGCCCCGGGTATTCATCTTTTCTGATGGAGGCATGATATTCCCTTGTAGATATGGACCATATCTTCTTTATCCATTCCTCTGTTGAAGGTCATCTTGGTTTGTTCCACAGTTTAGCAATTGCGGCCATTGCTGCTATGAACATTAGGGTATATATGGCCCTTCTTTTCACTTCATCTGCATCTTTGGGGTAAATACCCAATAGTGCAATTGCAGAGTCATAGGAAAGTTCTATTTTTAATTTCTTAAGGAATCTCCACACTGTTTTCCAAAGTGGCTGCACCAACTTGCATTCCCACCAACAGTGTAAGAGGTTTTCCCTTTCTCCACATCCTCTCCAACACATGTTGTTTGCTGTCTTATTAATTTTGTTCATTCTAACTGGTGTAAGGTGGTATCTCAATGTGGTTTTGATTTGAATCTCCCTGATGGCTAGTGATCATGAACATTTTTTCATGTGTCTGTCAATCATTTGTATGTCCTCTTTGGAGAAGTGTCTGTGCATGTCCTCTGCACATTTTTGAACATGATACCCAATTTTTGTATCAGCATGGATGGGCCTGGAGGAGATTATGCTGAGTGAAATAAGTCAAGCAGAGAAAGTCAATTATCACATGGTTTCACTTACTTGTGAAGCATAAGGAATAACATGGAAAACTTCAGGAGAAAGAAAGGAAAAGTCAATATGGGGAAATCGAAGGGGGGGACAAACCATTAGAGACTGTGGACTCTGATAAACAAACTGAGGGCTTTGGAAGGGAGGAGGGTGAAGGGATGGGTAAGCCTGGTGTGGATATTAAGGAGAGCACATATTGCATGGAGCACTGGGTGTGGTACATAAACAAGGAATCTTGGAACACTGAAAAAAAATTAAATTAAAAACAAGAACAGAATTTTTTTTAAGAACAGAATTTTTTTAAAAAAGAAAAAATATGCAAATGGCCAATAATCACATTAAAAAATGATCAGCATCACTAATCGTTAGGGAAATGCAAATGAAAACTTCAAGACATACCATTTCACACCCATTAAGATGAGTATTAATAAAAAATTTGCAAAGCAAATAATCAGTGCTGGTGAGGATGTGGAGAAATTGGAAATTTTGTGCACTGATGTGGTTGTGTAAAATGGTATAGCCACAACAGAAAACACATGATGTATGTGGTGGCTCCTCAATAAGTTAAAAATAGAGTCGTCAAATAATATAGCAATTCCACTTCTGGGTATATACCCCCCAAAATTTGAAGTAGAGACTAAAAGAAATATTTGTACTCCCATGTTCATAGCAACATTACTCAAAATAACCAAAGGATGGAAGAAACCCCAAGTGTGCATGGGCAGATGAATAGATAAACAAAATGTGGTGTGTACATACAATAGAATATTTCCAGCCTTTTAAAGGAAGTGAAACCTGACACTGCTATAGGGATGAACCTTGAGGATAGTATGCTAAATCCCAATAAGACAAATAATCTATGATTCCACTCATATGAGGGGCCTGGAGTAGTCAAATTCATAGGGATAGAAAGCAGAGTGGTGGTTGCCAAGGGCTGGGGGAGAAGAGAATAGGGAGCTGTGTACAGATGGGGAAGATGAATAGGTCTTGAATATGATGATGGTGATGGTTTCACAACAATGTGAATGTACTTAATGGCACTGAACTATGCATTTTAAAATGGTTAAGTTAGTAAACTTTGTTATATACATTTTACATACCAAAAGTGGAAAAACTCTCCAAATTGAGACAAGTTTATTTTTTCCATAGATTGTTTCTTTCATCAGTCATATCTTCATACTTGCAGACACTGAAGTCTCACTTCATGCCAGAAACAATTGCCCAAAAGGGCAAGGTCTTACACATCACCAAGACTGGGGTGGACAGAACAGTATTTGGAGTGTGGATTTCTTTCTTTCTTCTTCTTCTTCTTCTTCTTCTTCTTCTTCTTCTTCTTCTTCTTTTTTTTTAGATTTTCTTTATTTATTTGACTGAGAGAGAGAGAGATCACAAGTAGGCAGAAAGGTAGGCAGAGAGAGAGGGAGAAGCAGGCTCCCTGCTGAGCAGAGAGCCTGATGCATGGCTCTATCCGAGGACCCTGAGACCATGACCTGAGCTTAAGTTAGAGGCTTAACCCACTGAGCCACTCAGGCACCCCTGGAGTGTGAATTTCCGAGGAGGATTTTCACCTTCTACTACAGGCCCTGTGCACTTCTAGTTGGGACTTGCTGGGCTGGGACACAAAGGAGTCACAGTGAGGGGCAGGAGAATGGATGCTCTTCTCACAAGAGCTCCTTTCAGGTCCCAAAAGTAATCACAACTTGCAAGATGTATGGCATGGGCAGAATATTCCTTATGGATGGGTGTGTTGCATTAAGTGACATGCTGTGAGCTGTGAGCAACCTGGAAGATCCTTCAGATACTCCTCCTACTAGCATGTTGCCCTGTGTTAGGGACGCATTCATTGATTCAAAAGATCGTGAGACAGGAGAGTTCAAAGGACCCTTGAGACTTTCTTCCCAGTGCTTTCCAAATACTGGCCTAGAGATGATGCCCTTGCTGCTACACCAGAATCACCAGGAGGGTTTGTTAATAATGCAGGTTCCCAGACCCCACCGCCAGAGGGTGTGACTCTATCAGAAAAAAGCTCAGAATCTATATACATTTTTAAGCTCTCCAGGTTTCTCTGGTGGGGAGTCAGATTTCATATTGCTGGCAATGCTGAAGAAAGATAAGCAAAGTACTCTGAAAGTAAGTTGTAATTTGAAGACGCAGGGTCTGGTGGAGATCAGTGGTCTCCCTATGGCATAAGGAGGATTGGACCAAATAGTCCCTGACAATCTCCCCCCAAACTCAAGCAGACTTTGAAATTGGCCACATCTTCAGGACTTTAATACCCACCTAATGACAGAGAAGAACAGGCAAGATTCTGTGCCCAGAGCATACCTGTGCTGGGGCTGAAATCAGTACTCTGAGCTTTCACTAAGAATTTCTTTGGTTTCCTGAGGCTCTTTTGTTTTTTCAGTTGGCTGGGGTTTTTTCAGTGCTAGACTGAGTAAATGTTGCTGTGAATTCAATTTCTCCAAAGCAATCTTGCAATCTCATGAGACAGGGTAATATGCAACCTCTGAAGAAGAATGTCCAGAAACAGAGACAGGAGTACAGAGATGGGTGTAGATTGGGGATCCTGAAGGCAGACTCTACACCCTCAGAATCTGACTGTGAAGACCCAGGCTTTAGGCTTTTGAAACATGTAGTCGTGAATGAAGAACTCCCCATGGTTATCTTAGATCATTTAACTGGAAAATCTAAAGACAAGTGCCACGAATTACTGGCTGAATGATTCACTAGGTTTTCCAGGAACTTTCCTGTCCTGTCCTGCTGCTCACCTGGGTATTGCTGAGGAGAATGGATCACCCCCTAAGGAGGATAGAGCACCCCCTAAAGGAAAGGGAGAACCCCTAAGGAGGTCAGAGCATCCCTTAAGATATTCTTTCATCCTCTTGACCCTGGCCCCCAAACTTCAATGCTCTATTAAGTCTGACAGTTTCCCTTTACAGTCAGGAGTATTAAAAAAAAAAAAAAAAGCTGAGAACCATTATCTTATTTTTGTTCAAAGTAATATTTGCATATAATAGGAAGTACAGATGAGCTTAAGATGAAAAGCAACAGTCTCATCTGCTCCATGCTACTGTCCTGACCCCCAGATCAGGCTGCTATGCTCCAGTTCTTCTAGTGCCTTCCATCATGACTTATCTAGGCTGTAGACATTTGTCAGCATTGGACAAGATCCGTCTGATCTCTGATATGAAATTGATCCACACAGGCACAAATCCATCTCCAGTATTTGATATTTCTATTTCAATACTACTATATGTTATCCTTTAACTTCAATCACTGTGTATGGACATTAGAGATATATATCCCAAACCTAATTCTTTAGCCTGAATTCACATGGATTGCAATGAGGCTTAAGAAAGACATTCACTTAGTCAAGAGCAGCTGATGTGTTTGGAAAAGTAAAAAGGTGGAAACTGGACTGAATTAGTGTTTTGTTCCCCCAAAAAGGAATGTTATCTTTGCAGCAAGTTGACTGTTTTATGTTTCCAAAACAAGTGCCAATGTTGGACATTTGTGGTTAATCTCCAAACAACACTATTTGAGGAAGTGGAAATTTGGCCGAGTCAACGGAAACTGTTGCAGGATACCCAAAAAGAACTCTGAATGGAACCATTTCAAGGAGAAAGCAGCCGTTGTCCATGCCTGGATAGCCATTAAGGAAGGCAAAAAGGAGACGTTTGTCAAATTGGCCAGGTTTAAAGAGACTGTTTTGAAAGAAGCAGCAGTAAACATTGCCCAAAAACTGTCAAATGAAAAGAATTGAGGACACCGTGAACAATGTGAGTAAAATGCCTAAGGCGGATAATCCTGACAGGCTGTGCAGACAGGGCTTCTGTGACAAAAGGCCAGCATAAAATAAAACAGAGCAGTTGGATGGAAGGTTTCAAGGGCCTCAGCCAATAATTGCATCTTTTGCTTCGGCCTTATTTTATAATTCAGAAAACTTGCTCCCAGCAGAGAACAAGGAGAACCCATAACTGCTTGGACTTCAGCATCAGGGAAGAGAATAGGGGCACTCCATGAGGCAGTAGTTAACTGATGTGTGAGAGACCACACATCATCACTGCACATGCCTTTCATGTAAAATTCACAAGTGACCATGCCATAGAAGAGGGGAGGGGGCCTTGGGAAGCCTAGGTATGGGGTAGGAGTTTCCCAGCTGCAAGGTCAGAACACAA
This sequence comes from Mustela nivalis, assembly GCF_964662115.1. NCBI lineage: Eukaryota > Metazoa > Chordata > Mammalia > Carnivora > Mustelidae > Mustela > Mustela nivalis. The sequence continues at coordinate 97,401,916 of NC_139027.1, forward strand.
GGACCTGAACCCAAGCTTCTCAATACTTTGAATTCAAAGCTCAAGAGGGTGAGTTTAGTTGTCAGAACTTTTCAAAAGGAAAACCATCCTATTTGAATCTCTAGATTAAGTTTTCTTAAGCTCTGATCTCAATATGAATCAGACCAGAAGTCTAAACCTAAAGCCAAACAACAGTGCCTCATCCTGTGTCCCCACCATCCCAGGGGACCTGATAGATGGTAACAGTGCCAAGGAAACCTCTGCTTCGCTGCCTCCTCCACAAGCTCCCCAGTCCCACAGCTCAGAATATGTAGTACACACCTTAACTCAATCATCTTCTGCTGGTGATGAGGATGGTTAAAAACAAGCTTGGCTACTGGGGGATATTTTTTCAATAAGCAGAAGAATCAAACAGCACAAATAGGATTTGTTGAGCATCTAGTTCTGCCAGGTTGTTTGTCATTGTCTCATGTACATTTTCTCATTCACTTCATAACAACCCCCTGGGTAAGATACCAGATCATTCTAATTTCATGGTTGTAGAAACAGAAGCTCATATATAGTAAATTTTGTCCCAGTGCTGAAACCAGCAAGAGGTGCAAAATGGGACCCAAACTCGGGTATGTCTAACTCCAAAGACCTCCTCTACTCTGTTTTGCCTCCTTCATGGTTTCTGTAAACTACAACATATTGATCATCTAAAAACTTCAGCCTCTAGAAATGGATACAGTGATGATACAGCTTCTTTGCAATCAACTCACATTCTGAGTCAGCACCCGCAATTTTTTCTCTTGCTCTTCTGGGAAAGTGTTTGCCTGCATCCAAGAGATAATTCCAGCTTCCAAGGAAGACAAACTCTTTGAAGAACAAACCCACAAAAGTTCAGAAAAGGATAAAAGAAGAAATCTCATGTCTCTAAATGTTAAAGGAACAGGGTGGAGCTTGTCGGGTTGGGTGCTGGGAATATTAGCAACAGCATAAATTATGATGGCTAATCCAGGAAGGGCTTTCTATGACATTTACTCCCTTTCTGGCCAAGGTCAAATGATCACTTTCTTATATTAGGCCTGTATCTTCTTCATCCATCAGTAGAGTAGAAAAGAGACTCAAAAGCAACCAACGTGTTTTAGAAAATGGCCATATGATTCACAGACCTATACCCCTGGGGATAAAAATACATTATATGTTTATTTTAAAAATTAATTAATTTTTTAAAAATAAAATAAAATAAGTCTTAAAAAACAAAAAAAAAAGAAAATGGCCATAAGACAGGCAGGCTACTAGACTCTGGGAGTAAAAAATGAATTGTTCCATGAACAGTGCTAGAAAAGCCAGCTGTGCATCCAGGGCTGGTTGGGGGGTGGGGTGGGAAGGAGTAGGTGTCAAACCTTAGATCCCTACCTCAAACCTAACACACACTCAGACTCCAGCTGCATCACACATATAAAGGAGAAAAGCAAAGAAAATAACACAGCTCAAAAAAAGTATAGGAGAATATGGGAGAGGATTTTTTTAAATAAGCAGAAAAAGAGCACAAAACCCTTTACAAAAATGTTGATACACTGTGCTGTCTTCAGTTTAATCTGTATAATAATGGAAATCATTAGCATGGTGATCCCTAATAAAGCTGAAGGAGGGGCTATCCCGTGTCCCAGCAATATTCCTTCCAGGCCTCACCCAGAGTAACTCACATAAGTGCACATGGAAAACAGGATGAAGGTGCCTGTCGCAGGTCCAACTTTAACAGGAAAAGAGTAGGTCAACCCAGTGTCACTCAGCAAGGAATGATCTCATTAACAATGGTCAATTATAGTAAGGTTCTAATGCATTAGATCCATAAGTGCCTACATGGGCAACCTCACCAATATGATTTGAGTAAAAGTGTAAAGTTGAATAAATGAAATGCAGTATGATATTATTTATGCAAATTGATAAAAGCCTTCAAGTTAATAACATATATTATTTTGGCTGACTTTCTCCCTGTGAGGTTTCACTGTGACAATGCTTGTAGAGAGCCTGAGGCAGCACCTGGCAAGAGTGAGCCCATGTGAATATCAGCTACTATCTGTACTGAGAAAAAAAAATAATAAACCTCTTGCTTCTTGAAGGCACCATTATTTGGAATTTCAGTTCTGTTGAGGCAAACCTACATTTAACCTAGTAAAAGTGTTTGTGTGTGAAAATATTTTTTAAACTTATGGAGAATATTTTGAAGTTAAAAAAAAAAAAAAACTAAAGTACACAGGAAAGAAAAAAGTGGGCAATGTTAGGACAAATTCTGTTCGGGGCACATGGCAAGCTTGTCAAAGGAAAAGGTGGGTGCAGGTCTGCATTGAGCCAAAGTGAGAGAGCTCAGGGTCTGTTGGAATCCAGAGAAAGATACATTAGGAGACAAGAGCTCAACAACCATGAGCACATTTATAACAAGATTGGCTGTTTTTCTCTCTTGTTTCAGTTTTCAAATCCACTTTGCCCATATACAAGTGACACTCAAACAACATGCATTCGAGCTGTATGGGTCCATGTATGGGTAAGATTTCTCCAATTAAGAATACAGTATGGTGGTGGGTATTAAGGAGGGCACATATTGCATGGAGCACTGGGTGTGGTGTATAAATAATTAATTCTGGAACACTGAAAAGAAAAAATAAAAGAATACAGTATGGTGCTGTCAATGTATTTTCTCTTCCTTATGATTTTCTTATTAACATTTTCTTTTCTCTATCTGCCTTGATTATACGAATATAGTATTTAATATGATATAACAACAAAAAATATGTGCTAACCAACTGTTAAACTATCAGTAAGGCTTCCTGTCAACCTTAGCTAAATTTTGAGTGGGTCAGAAATTACAGACATATCCCATTGCACAAGGGTCAATGCCCCTAATCCCCATCTTGTTCAAGCTATATAGCCCAAGTTCAAGGAAAGCCTCTGTTTTCATGTAGACAACAATGAAGGAGATGGGGCAGCCAGCTCTGGTCACAAGAAAGGCAAAGAATGGTTTGCAACAGTAAGTCATGGAGGAGGGAGTGGAGAAACACTCTGTTCAGTGGGAGCCAAGCTGCCTTGGGACGAGAGGTCAGTGGTCCTGTTCCTCCTAAATGAGTCTGTAAGACCACTGGCTCATAACCACACAGCAGGATGGATTGGTGGATAGGGGAGCAAACTACCACAGTGACTTTCCATCTGCACATGCCACAAGCGATTCCTGGTGGAGGGGTCACATATCTTATGGTCATATTAATATTTTTATTCTTTCTTTTGTCATTTGTATATTCAGTTGTTACTCCTCCTTATCAATTTAAATTAGCTAGAAGTCTAAATGAGATGCCTGCCTTACATGATCAGGACTCAACATCTCCTGAAGACTCAAGAAAGAAGAACTCTCAAGATGGAAGCCCCAGGGAAGGGAGGATGAGGTAGGGAGCAACTGTGATAAGCCTGAAGGTCTCCTGCTTCTCAGTGTTTTCTTTTGATCTGACTGTGATTGCTCTATTATGTCCTGAGTCCTGGGGTTCTCTCTGTTCCTGCTTTTCTCTTTTACTCACATGAACTCTGGGCATAGACTTGTTTCCCAGCACAGGAACCTGAGCATCTCAGGTTATCTGGGTGGGGCCCCATGAGGCAGTAGCAAGCTGGAGGTGCAGGGCCCTTAGGAAGTGGTCGGGACGCCAAACAGGCAATCCTGGGCAAGATGGTGCAGGGCAGTTGGAGGGTAGGGCAGAGTTAGGCTGGGCAGTGAGTCAGACCACCTGGAAGGTGTTGAGCAGTGAGGTCAGAGGGAGGGAGCTGGGAGGACTGCCATGCCTTGTATCTGAGACAGAAATGGTGGTTTCTGCTTGCTTGCTGCATTACCTTTGTCTCCACAGGGAAGAGCTGATGGTTTGGTCCTGGCCATGCTGACATTTCCTGATTTCTGAAAGGAAAGGAATGCTTCCAGAAATACAGGGTTTGGGTTCAAAGAATCAGGCCCATTTCAGTGAGCAGTTACTGAGACCTTCCTATGTGACCTACATGGGGCACTCTGTGCCAGTAACAAAAAAAGTGGACTTGACAAAAGTCCTGCATCTCCCAGGCGACAAAAACTTATTACTTAGGTTAGTGAGATAGAGTTCTGCCATGGGCCTCAAGACAGCATTAAAGAAAAGATACATTTGGTCTGGGCATTGAAGGATCAATAGGAGTCCCTGGAGAAAAGGCATCCCAGACCCCAGATGGAGATGTGGCAAGACAGAAGGCTGTGAAAGGCTTCTATAGGCTTTCATATACCCAGATGGGGATCATATACCACTGAGCTTACCTGGGGCCTACAAAACATCTGTGCCTATGTCTTTCAGGTTCTGACAGGGTAGGATACACATTCACTCTTCTCATTCCTTGGCTTAATATGCTTCTCATTCCTTCTTGATATGGTAGTAACTCTCAGTCTGGAAAAGGAAACCACTCCAGACCACTTAGGACTTGTCAAGAGTATAAACACATTTGTAAGAGTAGTGTGTCCATGCATCTGTGATCCCAGGTCTGGGATCAGCCACCAACTTCCTCTTAGCTGCACCGTGAGGACCAGTGTGGTGCACAGAGGTCTAAATCATGCCTCCTGTAAGATGATGCAAAGACATTTCCTTGGATGGGGAAGACACAGGCATATGTAGGACAGATCTGTGCTCTGCAGGCCCTTTCCATGGCAAAGTGTGAGAGGCCTCAGTGAGTGGCCTCAGAGCATGCTGGCTCTGTTGGGTCACTTGCAATCTATCCATGTGTGTCAAGATTCTACTTCACACAGGTTTCCACAGCCTGTCCCCACCACTGAAAATCCACAGTGACATTGCTGTGATTGCAAACACTCTTATCCCACCTCTAAACATGCACAGTCATTCTTGGGCTAAAAACCACATCACTTAAGCTTCAGTATGTGTAAACTTAAAGCTATCTGAGAATGTATCTGAGAATAATAAGATCTCTTTCTTTCCTTTCCTTTCCTTTTTTTTATTTTTAATTTTTGTTTTGGTTAATGTGGTTATTGAAGAACGATTGATATAGAAAAGCTATAACATTTAATATTTACAACTGAGAGTTTGGAGATGAGTATACACCGACAAAACTATCCTACCATCATTACAAATAACACATCACAACCTGGCAGGATGGAGTCTGTTGGGGGACAATAAAACAGTGACCATGGAACTTTGCCTGAAGAGAAAAGTCACAAACAACCATGGAGGATAAGACACAGGGATGCTCACATTCCCTGTAATAAGATGAAGTTCTTAGGGGATAGCTTTAGCTGAGGGCACCCGGCAGGGTCTCCTATTGTAGGCAACCTAAGAACTGCAAAACTTGGGGTGGAGAGGTCCAGCTCCTGGGAAGGATGTCAGCTCTGAGGGCCTCTGTGCAGTGAGGACAGCCTGTCAGCTTCAAAGCAGCCTTCTCTCTGTCTGTAGGATCATCTATCTAGTCACTGATGCCCAGGGTCTGCAAATCCTGCACCAGGCATGGAGTTCTGACCCCTTCCCTGATCCAATGTGGCCCCACAAACCATCCTCAAACCCACCCCGTGCCCTTCCTTTGAGTGTCCTCTCCTGATGATTCAGCTGTAACTCCCCCCTCCCAAGCCCAGAGACTGTGCTCCCCAACATGTGGTCCAGAGACCAGGAGGATAAGTCTCCCCTGAGAGGTGAAGCATCCAGAAACAGGTGAAGAGGCAAACTTGCCAGGCCTGCGAGACTGACTGGGTCAGAGTCCTGGCTGAGGGAAAGGCCCAGGGCTCTAGGTGTCCACAGGCCTTTCAGGGCATTCTGGCCCCCCTGAGTTCACAAGTAGGGACATACAAATACTGAAGCCTTTCACAGGGACAGAGCTGAAGACTTGTTTGGAAAGATGTACTCCTTAGTCTTCCAGAGCCCCATCTGCGGCTCCACATGGACATGGTGAGGGTCCCTCTCTAGAACCCAGACTCTGCACAGAGGAAATTGTGTCCACTGAGCCTTGAGGACCTTCACCATGAGAGGGCACTGATGCTCACCCAATGGTCACAGCTCAGCCATCCCTGGGAGCTCACTGGCTTTGCTCTGTGTCTGCTTCTCCCTCATTCCACCCACTCTCTTCTAGAGCAAATTCCTACAAAGGGATCTATAGACCCACTGTGTGTCAAGGGTCACCCCAACGGCAACACCTTTGGAGAGCTTATGCTTACATCATCCTGCCAGGCCCCAGACTGAGCAAGTGGCAGCATATCCAGGGGCTGAGGAGTGCAAAAGGATATGCAGTGAGCTCAGCTGGAAGCTCCTGGTTCCAAGACCCTGAAGTTCCCTTGCCTGGCATCATCCCAAGGGCCAGTAAGCCTTCTCTGCTCCACTATTCAAGGGGGACTGGGGAGCTGAGAGGGACAGAGACACTTGGACTCATCAAGACCTCAATGCTCCTTCCTTCCAAAGATACCAGTTTTCTCTGTGTAGCTTACCTCTGTCTCCCCCCAACTTGGCTCTCAGTGACTCACCCTTTTTGGCTATGTCCTTATCTACATGGTCCTCACCCTATTCCTCTGCCATGGGGTCACCTTCCACTTCCACGTCTTGCTCTTGTGTCCTTGTTTCAGCCTTGGATTCTGAGGCATCCAAATGAAGTCCCTCCCCACTGAGGAGCTGAGAGGGATGTTATGGCTGGGGCTAGGCTACGGGGGATGCCTCGCACCCATTGCTGGTTCTTTGCAACCCACTCTGCCTGGGCTTGTCTGGACAGGAAACAATTATGCCACTTGGAATGGGAGGCAGGGTGACATGTGGGAAGGGACAGTGTGTAATAGCAGAGAGGATATCCAGAGGGAGGAGTTGTTCTGAAGCTGATGTACTGGACCAATGCCCAGGGAGGATTTGAGGGAGCTTGAGCTACAAGAAAAAAGGTAGTGGGTCTCCAGATTCCTGTAGCCATGCTGCACTTGCTGTTCAGGTGGGCTCTGCCCTGGGCCATGTTCCTGCTACTACTAGGTTCCCAGCTCCTGGTGACTCACAGCTGGATTTCCCAAGAGGATAAAGACAGTTATGAACAAAGGGACATAGAACTTCATTTCCCTGCTACTGTGGAGTATGCCTTGCACATATTCAACCTACAGAGCAAGGACTCAATGGCCTACAGGTTGGTGCACATCCTGAATTCCTGGAAGGAACAGGTAGGTGACCACATCTTCCTGCCTGATGACCTGAACTTGCTATAAAGTCAGGGTTGTGGGAGGAGGGGTCTTATCGTGGTATCTTGTTCACCATCTGAAGTTCATAAAATAGGGAAAGTACAACCTGCCCAGTTAGATTCAGTTTTATAAAATAAAAAATGTGGAAATTTAAATACCTCAGACAAAATCTACTCTCATGTAAGGTATATTTTTAATCTCCATCATTTTATAGCCTTACTGATGAGTGACTCAGAATATAAACTATGAGGTGATAAAGATCCTGAGTAAGGAAAAGGTCCACAGAAGACATAAGCTGAGGAAATATTCTAAGGAACAAGTACAAGGAGATAATTAGAAAACAGAGAGCAGACACCAAGAGAGAGGGAGGGAGAAGGGCCTGAATATCAGGGCAATAAGGATTCTCCCTCATCCAGAGAAGCCCCTGTGACTTTGGGACCTCTTCTCTGGGCTCCCCGCTGTGGTCTCCACCTATGGGGAAGGATGCCATTCTACACTCTTCCCAGACCATGGTTCTCAATCCTAGAGCATTGATTGTCCTTGTAAAGGGGTGTCTGCTAGAATGCAGCCAGGAAGGCTGTTTTCGCATGGCCTGCATCAGGATCATGTACAGTCGTGGGTGGGTGGGTGGGTGGGTAGGGTGTAGGTGTGATTGTGTCAGTGAGTGTATGTGTACATGTGAAAGTGTGAGTTGAGGAGTGTGTGTTGGTTTGTGTGTCTCTGTGTGTACATGTGGATGTGAGTGAGTGTGTGTTGGTGGGTAGTGGGGTTGTGTTAGTATGTGTGCAAGGGTGTTAGTGTGTGTGTGAAAGTGTGTGTATGTGTGTCTGAGTGTGTCTGTGAGTGTGTGTGCATATGTGCACGTGTTGTGTCCTGACCCATTCCTTTCTCTCCCTCTGGACCTCTGCCCTGAAGGAAGGATAATGGGATCTCCACCCTGCACAGCCTTCAGCCTCTGTGAACACTGCTGGGCCAGGTCCTGGCTGGCTCTACTGCCTGAGCTTTCTCCGAGCTCTGTTCTGGGCACTCACAGATCTGCTCTGGGCTCCCTAGAGCTGCACTCATAGTAAGTTAGGGTGTGGGGAGTATGGAGTGGAATGAAGAAGATAGAGTGGAGAAGAGTATAGAAAATTCCAGCTGTACTTTGTAACAGGACAAGAGGTATATAGAAACCATAGTTGGTGTGCGTGTTTGTGTGTGTGTGTGTGTGTGGGTGTGTATGCTCAGTGGAACATGTGAGTGTTCCAGCAACATTGTAGGACATTTTCCTGTTTTGGGGCAGGTGAAAGGTGTGACAATGGTGTCATAAATGACTCTCCTACTCTGGGACTAACATTATTCAGCAAACTGTTGCAGAGCCAACACCCTCCTAGACACTTGGCACCTGTCTCCTGAGAGTGCTGTTGCAGCTTCAGAAGCATGCTGGAAGTCAGGCTGGGTCTCCCTGGGGTATTTGGGGACATCATGCTGCAGAGTGAGATATATAAATGGTGTGTGACTCAGCCGGCATCTATCCCTGGCCTCAACAACATCCTCAGTCCTCTTTGCTCTGAATTCCCCAAGCTTGGCTTTACCCCCAACAAGCTGACCCAGGCCCAGAGGCAGCTCCCTAGTGGAGGAGTGATTGGGGCTCTCCCTACACTGTGTGGATCTACATTAGTAGTTCCTCACAGGAACCAAGAAGCACATTGCCATTGTAATGTCTCCATGTACCACAGATAGAAGACATTCTGACATTCTCCATGGAGATAAAGCTTCGCAGAACTGAATGTGAGAAATTTGATGATGACATTGACAACTGTCCCTTTCAAGAAAGCGCAGAGCTGAACAATGTAAGACACACAGCAGATCCCTCAGGTCACGCAGCTGAGGATGCAGCTTGGGACAGATGGGGAAATGGGGCAGATGACAGTGGCATTCCTAGTAACACAGATGAGTGAGGGAACTGCAGGCCCTGCCATGTCCACTGCTGGCACTGCAGCAGGAGCACAGCTGGGCCAGCCAGCCCTAAGGTCCACTTGTATGCTCCTGGCCAATCTGGGAACCAACTTTGCCCACTCACTGCATTCCAGCTGCCTATGCCCTGCGCTTCACTGATATCAGGCAGGTTGCTCCTGGTCATGAGGATCCAAGTCTTCTGAATGGAAGAGACAAGATGTCTCTTCTCTGAACTTTATCCACCTCCCTTCCTGACCTCCAGGAATAGGGGAATGTTAGGGTAGCCTATAGCATCTTTGCCTCACTGACTATTTTGGAGTCCCCCTTGACCCTGTCAATAGTGTGAGGGAATGGGGCTTAAGGAAGGACCCACTGCCCTTTCTCCTATGCCCTGACCTGGGTCCCAGTGAACTACTAGCTCCTAGTACAAGGAAAAAGGTCAATGTGAACCCCAGCTCTGGGGCAATCCCACCTTGACCAGAGACTCCTCTGAAATAGTACCCACTGGTAAAGAGTACCCCAATGCTGCACTAGGGGCATGGGTCACACTGGGTCAGTTTGAGTGTACCCCTGGAGACCACAGACCAGGGTAAGGAGTATGACACAGGTGCCCCTAAGGTCAGGACAGGTCCTAGGTCCAAAACAGGAAGGCCTTGGATGGCGGTACATCAGAGAACCATAGCCTGCATCCATAGCTGTTCACCTCAAGATGGGTGGTTGGGATGTGTCTTGTGTTTAAAGCTAGAGCCACTGCTTTCCAGTGTTCTTCACCCACCCTCCTTTCTTGTGCTTGTTCCCTCAGACCATCACTTGTTTCTTCACCATCAGCACTGAGCCTTGGAGAACCAAATTTATACTCTGGAATAAGACCTGCTTGGAAGACTTCCTTTGATTGAGGTCATGTCCCACCTGGCCTCTAGCTGATCTTCTTTTGGACACCAGCATTTCTCTGTAGGAGGCAACACAGGTTGTTCTCTTGCAAGTGTCTGGGTCTCACTTCCAGGCATTGTGGAAATGCCTCATTGTCCAATTTTTTCGTGTAGAATAGATCATTAAACATCTGCATTTCAAGAAGCTTTGTGTGGCATGGTTCCAGAGAGGCTGCACAGGTGAAGGACTGGTCCCAGCAAGGCTGTAGGGTGGGGCCAGGGAAGTGGGTTCTCTTTCCTCTTGGACCTCTGGAGGTGGCACAGTCTGAAAGTACAAGGTACTTCTGAGCTGCTGTCTAAGGGTTCGGGAGGGATCACTTTTGTTCCAAAAGTTCCAATGACCATGACTTGGCAGAGAACCCAAATTGCAGGGTGGACCAAGACAGACCCTCAGACATTCATGACATATGAGTACCCTGTCTTCAGCGGTTTGCTAACACCCATATCCTGGTCCACACAGCTGTAAGGATATGGGACTGTCAGTATCCTCACCCATGGAGTGATCCAGCCACCACCAGTACCAGCAGCAGCCAGTCTTTTAGCCTCAAAAATGTTCTATTAGGGCCTCCCCAACTTTTCACAAGAAGGCTGCATTTTCTTGAATTCCCAGGAGACCCATGAACACTTACCACTTGAGAGGTACTGTTCTCCCAAATGCCATGAGACTCAGCCTGAATCTCCTCAGAGAGGATTGTCAAGCTTTTTCTGTAAGTAGAGTGTAACTGTTTTGGCCTCTGTGGGCCATATGGCCTTGTTCTCAGCTCCCCGACTTTGCTCTGAGAGTTCCATAGTGTAAACACAAACATGAGTGTTGTGTTCCAGTAAGACTATTTACACAAGTACGCAACTTCTCCATTTGGTCTTGGAGCTGTGGCTTCCCTCCTCAACTAGATGTCCCTCTTTTGCTCATGCAGCTCGACCACCCAGTACTTGACATTTTCCACTCCACTGAAAGATCCTATGCTCCCCTAAGTTCTGCTCAGGGATTTCTCCGTACAAGTGGCACTCCATCTTCAGAGTAGGCACACCTCAGTGCAGGGAGGTAGGCCCAAGGACAGCACTCCACCCCCACATACAGCTGCAGTAGGAAAAGGCCTAGAGTTCCAGCACCACAGAGGCAAGTCAGAGGCATGTTCTGCGGGGTTCTCATATAGTCCAGCAAGACTGTGACCCATAACAATAGCCATGTTGACTGTCTCCCTCCCTTCCCCTCTGTGTGCCTCTTGTGATCATCTCCCAGACAAGCCACCTGTACCTTCCAGTCCACATTGCAGGGTCACCCTGGGAACTCACGGTAGACATGTAGTATTAGATATCCTCAGGGCTCATTCTTTCTGGAGACCTGGAATGTATGCTCCCCCAGGCAGAGCCATGAGGAAAGCCTGACAGTGGGCACCCTCACTACCAGATGAACATCACTTGGAGTGGACTCAGCTGTGTTCTTCTCCCCTTCTCCCTGTGTTCTTCTCTCTTTTCTACCCTGCTGTCTGGCTTCAGACTTCAGAACGCTTTTCTTGAAGACCCTCCAACCAACCAACCTCCTGTCTACTCCCACACTGAACTGTTCTGAGTCATGCCTCAATCTGCAGAAGGAAGATTAAGGGGTCTCTTTACCCACTTTGATCCCATTGTATTTTCCACAGTCACAGCACTAATTCTACTCAAGTCCCATCAGGAAGCTCCAGGCATCAAGTCATAGCTCCTGGCAAGGACTCACTAAATCCTGCCTCACACCATTCCCTCTCTTACCCTATCCACCTTTACCTAGCTCGAGAGGTCATGTGCCCTTCTCCTTTCAGAGTAGGTTTGCTGTCTTCCTGGGGTCAGGGAAGGGAAGAACTCTGAGTACCCAGGAAAGGGGATCCAGGCCACAGCTGTGGAGTGAACTTGAGAAGGCACTGGGAATGGGCTGCCTGGAGCCATCCTGCCTCAGTGAGCAGGGCTGGCAGGTAGAGCCAGATGTCTGCAGCCTTCAAGGTCCTGGTTGAAGGATGAGAGTGGCCATGGCAGAAGCCTTGTTCAGGCTCACAATATTCCTCATGCATGAGCACACCCTCTCTTCCTAGGAATCAGTCCAGGGGAGAGAACACAGGTGGAATTCACCCATGAAAGATGAGAACAGGGTCAGGTTTAGAGGGGCCCAGGACCCCATGCTCTGGCTGACCCTCTCTGCCCTAGGCAGTAGGTGACAAAAGCCATTTCCTGGTGTGAGGCCACTGAGAACCCTGGGGACCATATAGCATTGGCCAACTGGGAGGGATTCCCCTTGGTCTCCAGGGAGCCCCAGGAAGCCAACTGGGTTCCCTGGCCTGGAATTGAGAGAGCCACCCCAGCTCTGCCAAAAGCCAGTCTTGCAGCCTTGGCCCTGCCCTTAGCCATCTACATTCCAGTTGCTCACATGACACACAGGGATAACAACCTCCATGCTTTCTCCAAAGCTGCCATTTGGGATAATACTCAGGGTTACGGAGTAGAAGTGCTGTTTCCTGGAATATTCTCCCTAGTTAGGAGTCACTCTGACTACTTGCTTCTTTACTTATCTCTGCTCAGGTCCATGTGGACCTTGCACATTGGTCCATAGTGCCTGACCCTCAGTCCCAGGCTTGGGGACAAGAGTTAAAGTGGGTCATAGAGCTGCCACTGAGATGACAGTAAAGTGCAGATTCCAGGAGTTGTTTTCATCATTGTGATTATCAGTGACCCTGAATGTGGGCCTGGGGAGGACAGAGTGATGGAGATGATGGGCATACAGGCCTTGTCCAAGGGTGAACTGCAACCCCAGTTGCAGGCCCAGCTCCTGGTACTGAAGGATTCTGTCCATCTCTCATCCAGCCCACCCATCTAGGGCACCTCTAATGATCGCTCCTCACCAACACCTGGTGCCCACTGGTGCCACATGGGTGTGGTCCCCAGTGCTCATCCTGAATGCATTATCCTCTCAGAGCCACATAGGAATGGAGGGTCCAAGTCACTTTTCTCTCCATGTGAGACAAGGAGATAAACTCTTCCCCCACCTCAAGTGTAGACATCTATAGCCCCCTGAAAAGTCCTGTATTATGAGCCAACTCCTTCCCACACATCATTAGTCAGAGGACCACTGCAAGAACATTCTCATGCCAGCGGTGTTGTGGTACATGGTTGTTTCAAATTCCGCAGCCTCGATAGCTGTACAGTTGCAGTGAGGTGATGCTAAGAGGAATGCTCCATCAAGGAGCTCCAGTACTCATGAATCTGCATCCCAATAACACCACAGGGTTGGACCCTCACCACCACAGCTGGTACTGTTACCGATAAAGGGGAATCAGCACTTGGAATTGGAAGAGTCTATCACCTGTCTCAGAGCTGATACCAAGAAGGTTAAACATTATAAAGGAAGCAGCAGAGTTGAAAGGCGAGTGAACCTGTCTACTTCCACAATGTCTATAAACCTCTCTACCCAATACAGAATGTGGCTTTTTTTTTTTTTGACAAAATGAGCTGATAGGCATGAGATGACAGGATTGCAAATGTCACAGACATGACAGCATTCTGGCAAAAAAAAAAAAAAAAAAAAAAAAAACCTGATGATTGGGATTAATCACATATCCTGATAATAACATTTTTATTATTAGTAGTGAAAAGTATGTTAGTATATTATCTTTGAAATAAATTGACATCAAAAGAACTGGTAAAATAAATGGGCAATGCATTAGTTTGTAAGTCCATTTTACATTTAGTTCATAGTATAAATCACAAAAGAATAAACCACAACTAAAATATTTTGCTATTTAAGTTAATTCATAATCTCCAATCATTTTTTATTTTTATTTTAATAATTTTTTATTTTTTAATTTAATTTTTTTTCAGTGATCCAAAATTCATTGTTTATGCACCACATCGAGTGCTCCATGCAATACATGCCCTCTGTAATAATCACCACTAGGCTCACCCAACCCCCTACCTCGCTCCCCTCCAAAACCCTCAGTTTGTTTCTCAGAGTCCACAGTGGTTTGACCTCCCCTCTGATTTCATTTTTTAAACAATGGATGTAATACATTTTAAAACTTGTCAATTGGAGCTACTATAGTATAACAAGAGATAAATGCATTTATTAGCAGCCATAAATAATAAGGAAATAAGAATATAATATTAAATGTAATAGAAAGGCAAGATTATTGAAAAAACAACAAAATTGTAAAATAAAAAAAGTAAGGTTATGAACTAAGCCTAATGTTGGGTGAAAAGGGATTATTAGAAGCAGGCAGATATTTAGCAGGAACTATCAGTAAACAAAGAGAGAGAGAAAAAATATAAAATATTAATAATAAAAAACAGCAGACCCATAGGTGTTCAGGACAAAGATTAACGTGCACATAAAAAGGCTATCAGAAGGCAAAGAGATTTTAGACTTAACACCAAAGCATGATTCATAAAAGGGAGACATGATCATTCTTGTCAAAATTAAAAACGTTTGCTCAGTGAGATCCCATGTAACCAGGATGAAAAATCAAGCTATAGAGTGGAAGAAAATATTTGCAAACCACACTTCCAGCAGATAACTAGGACCCAGAATATATAAAAACTCTCAAAACTCAATAGTTTAAAAATCTAAATAGAAATAGGGCAAAAGAAATGAACAGACATTTCACCAACAAAATATAAGATGTAAAATACACACTTGAAAATATATTCAACATATCTAAGCAACAAAGAAATACATATTAAATACAATGAGATAGAATCATCCAAAGTGGTAATGTAAGAAAACCCTGAATTCAGCTCCTTCACAGACACACAATTTCATCTACAATTGCACTAAAAATTAAAAAAAAAAAATCTATGAATTAACCAAAGAAGTAAAAGACCTGTATTCTGAAAATAACAAAAACACTGATGAAAAAAAACTGAAGATGGCACAAACAAGTGGAAAGATATCCCATGTGCATGGACTGGGAGAATTAGTATTGTTAAAATGTCCATATTACCCAAAGGCAATCTACAGATTCAATGCAATCCCTATTGAAATACCAGTATGTTTCACAGAGCTAGAACAAATAATACTAAAATATGGCATAACGAAACATCCCCAATAACCAAAACAATCTTGAGAAAGAACAAAGCTAGAGGTTTAACAATCCCTGATTTTAAGGTACTACAAAATGGTAATGATCAAAACAATATGAGTACTGGCACAAAAACAGATACATTGATCAATGGAACAGGAATAGGGAGACCAGATATAAACTCACACATATACGGTCAATTACACTATGACAATGGTGGCAAGAATATGCAATGGGGGAAATACAGTCTCTTCAATAAAGGGAGCTGGAAAACTGGACAGAATATACGCAAAACAATGAAATTGCTTTCCACTTTCTATACCATAAACAAAAGAAGCACAAAGTGTACTAAATTCCTAAATGTGAGACCTGAAACCATAAAATTCTTAGATAAAACATGGGCAGTAAACTCTTGGACACTGGCCTTTGCAATATTTTGCTAGTTACGTGTCCTCAGCCCAGGGGAAGAAAAGCAAAAATAAACTATTGGGACTACACCAAAATAAACACCTCTTAAACAATGAAGAAAACCATGAGCAAAAATGAAAAGTCTACTGTGTTGAAGAAGGTATTTGCAAATATATCTCATAAAGTGTTAATATTCAAGATACATAATAACTTATACAAATTAACATCAAAAATATATGAAAAAAATTCAGAATACTTGAATAGATATTTTCTCCAAAGAAGATAGACAGATGGCTAACAGACACATGAAGAGATGTCCAACACCGCTAGTCATCAGGGAAAAGCAAATGAAAGCCACAATGAGCAATCATCTTACACCTGTCAGAATGTATATTATCAAAACAATCAAGAAAACTAAAAGGCAACCTACAGAATGCGAGAAGATATTTGTAAATGGCATATCTGAAAAAAGGGTTAGTATCCAAAATTTATAAAGAACTTATCAAACTCAACATCCAAAACCAAAATAATCCAGTTAAGAAATGGGCAGAAGACATGAATAGACACTTTTCCAAAGAAGACATCTTGATGGCTAACAAACACATGAAAAGATGCTCAACATCACTCAGCATCAGCAAAATACAAATCAAAACCATGAGACACTACCTCATACCTGTTAGAATGGCTAAAATAAACAGCAAGGAAATATGACAGATTGTTAGTGAGGATGAGAAGAAAGGAGACCCTCTTGAACTGTTGGTAGGAAGGCAAACTGGTGAAGTCATTCTGAAAAACAGTAAGGAGGTTCCTCAAAAAGTTAAAGATAGAACTACCCTATGATCCAGCAATTGCACAGCTAGGTGTTTACTCAAAGCATACAAAAATACAGATTTGAAGGGGTACATGCACCTTGTTTACAGTAGCATTATCAATATTAGCCAAACCATGGAAAGAGCCCAAATATCTGACTAATGAATGGTTGAAGGAAAGGTGGAATATATATGCAATGGAATATTATTCAGCCATCAAAAAGAATGAAAACTTACCATCTGCAATGACATGGATGGAACTGGTATATTATGTTAAGCAAAATAAGTCAGTCAGAGAAAGACAAATACCATATGACTTCACTCATATGTGGAATTTAAGAAACAAAACAGGTGAACATATGGGGGGGGGGGGGAAAAAGAGAGAGGGAAACAAACCATAATATATTCTTAAAGATAGAGAACAGAGGCACCTGGATGCCTTATTTGGCTAAGCAATGAGCTCTTGATTTTGGCTCAGGTCATGATTTCAGGGTTGTCAGATCCAGCACCCCCATTAGGCTATCTGCTCAACATGGAGCCTGCATAGATTCTCTCTCTCTTAGACATCCCTATCTCTCCAAAACACATACATACACAAAAACATAATTAATAAATAATAAAGAACATACTGAGGGTTGATGAAGGGAGGTGGGTGGGAGATGGGTTAGATGGTGATGGGTTTTAAGGAGGGCACTTGTTAAGAGCACTGGGTGTTGTACGTAAGTGATGAATCACTGAATTGTACTCCTGAAACCAATACTGCACTGAATATTAAGTAACTAGAATTTAAATAAAAATTTAAAAAGAAAAAATATAAAAAACAAGAAGACAAGAGATAACAAGCATTGGTAAAGACATAAAGAAAAGGGAAGCATAGTGCTCTATTGGTGGGAAATTGGTATGGCCATTGTGAGAAACAGTAGAGAGGCTCCTCAAAAGATTAAAAATTGAAATACCCAAGTTGTAATTCCACTATTTGGTATTTATTCCCCAAAATGGAAACACTAATTCAAAAGAATATATGGACCCCTATGTTTGTTACAGAATTATTTACAATAGCCAAGATGTAGGAAGCAACCCGAGTGCCCACCAATAGATGAATGGATAAACTGATGGTTTCCAGAGGTATGAGAAATATGGGTGAAGAGTAGTGAGAGATGCAGTCTTCCAGTTGTTGAAATAACAAGTCAGGGAGATAAAAAGTACAGTGTAAAGAATATAGTCAATAATACTGTAATAGCACTGAATGATGACAGATTTTTTTTATTGAAATAATTGAACATTTATTGAATACATACAATGATGAACACCAACTATTGTCCTCCATTTATATTTCATACCTTTTGGAATATTTCTCTATAAATTAAACTTTAGGACTTTTTAATAGAAACCTTCATCCTTCTAATGCAATTATGGCTTTGAATGTCATTTCTAAAGTATAACTTTGCTGATTGTATTTTCAAACCCCAAATGGACCAACAAGATTCCAAATGGTACTGTTTATAGGGAAAATGGATTAGTATGTTTGACTTTATAACTAATTGAAAATCAGAACAATATATTTATTTATACCTAGTACACATTTAAAAAACGTTTTGAAGATAGTACACCCCAATCTCAAGGAATCTTTCCAACACAGGCTTTTGTGTACTGTTTCAAATAATTTCAAATGAACAGTTGGGTAAGGCAGACTCTTGGAAGACTTCACAGTCCATTTACTATAAACTCAATAAATTGAAGAATATATTGAGGGTAAATGAAGAGGTGTAATAAAGAGCCCTAGTGTTGTAGGAAAACTCTAGAATGGCCCCGAAGGATCTCTATCTCCTCACAACCTCGTGTCATTCCTTCCCTTATGTGTAGATTGTACTGAATGACTCCTTTCTGATTAAAAGACTGCTACAGAAGTTAGGGGTTGTTACTTTCAAGTTCAGAGTATATAAAGCTGTAGCACCAATCTTGGGTGCTTTCTGTCTCTATCTTTCTGTCTCCTTTGTCAAATGTCTTACACTAGGTGATAAAAACTGCTATGTTGTAAGAAGCCCTGTGGAGCCATCCGAAAAGCACAGTAAGGAACTGAGGCCCTGAATTTCAATACATTATAAAGGAATAAGACCGTCAGTTAAGATCCCATGAAGAACTACATGATTGCCAACAATCATGTAAGTGACTTAGAAGCTAATCTCCCATTTGAACCTTCACATACGTGCACAGGTGTGGTCTACAGCTTTACTGTGACTTCATGAGAGATATTGAGTCAGAGACACCTGACTAAATTGCAGTTGTATTTCAACCCACAGAACCTGTGATATTCAAAACTTTTGCCTTTTGCCTAGGGTAGTAGTTATCTTTTGCTATGAATGATGACAGATTTTAACTACATTTGTGATGAACATAACAATATATGGGCTTGTCAATGCACTACAGTTTACATCTGAAATGAATGTAACATTATGTGACAAATATATATATATATATATTTTTTAGATTTTTATTTATTTATTTGACAGAGAGAGATCACAGTAGGTAGAGAGGCAGGCAGAGAGAGGGGAAGGGAAGGAAGCAGGCTCCCTGCTGAGCAGAGAGCCCGATGCGGGACTCCATCCCAGGACCCTGAGATCACGACCCGAGCCGAAGGCAGCAGCTTAACCCACTGAGCCACCCAGGCGCCCCATGACAAATATATTTTTAATAGAAAAAAAAACAGGAGATATCAGTATACACTAAAAAAAAATTGTGACAACACTAAATATTTGTAAGAATAGACAAAAACTAAACCATTCATACATTGCAGATGGGAGCATAAAATGGTACAGCCACTCTAGAAAACAGTTTGACAATGTCTTGTAAAATTCAACAGGCAATAGCATCCTTGGGCATTGAGTTCACAGAGATGAAAACTTACACTCACACAAAAACCTGTATAGGAGTGTTTATAGCAGTTGTGTGTGTGTGTGTGTGTGTGTGTGTGTGTGTGTGTGTGTGTTTATGATAGTCAAAAGCTGGTTATCAGCCCAGAAACCCTTCAACAGATGATGGTTTAAACAAACTACAGTACAGACAAACTGAGGGATACTATTCAGGAATAAAAGTAACAAAATATTGATATGTACAACAACTTGGGCAAATCTTCAGGGAGGTATGTGGACTGAAGAACTTAAATCACAAAGGTTACATACTACATGATTCCATTTATATGTTTTGAAATGACAAATATTTTAGAAATATAGGACAAATGGGTGGTTGCCTGGAACAAGGATGGGGATTGGAAATGGTGTTGAGTAGCCTGGGGAGACTGATACGGTTATAAAAAGACAACATGAGAGGTCCTTTTAAGGTTGGAACTAGTGGTGGGTACATGAACCTACATGGGTGATAAAATTGTACATAACCCGACACACATAGAAAAGCATATGCAGAGACAGACACATGCATATATCAGTGTGGATATAACTGGGAATTCTGAACAAAGTAGGTGGATTGTATTAATGTCAGTATACTGGTTGTGATATTTTACTATAGTTTTAGAATATGTAACATTGGAGAAAATGGGAAAAGTGTTCATGGGATTTTTTTTTTTTTTACTATTAATTGTAACTGCATGTGAACTACAGTTATCTCAGTAAAAATTAATTAAAAACTTGATAGTAGGTTTAAACTGATCCATTTGAAATCTGTGGCAGGGCCAAACTCTATGCATGTCACATGGTCCCTCTTCCCAGGAACACTGGAAGGCAGTCTCCCAGACTCCTCTGCAGTTGAGTTGGAACTAGGTGACTGAGTTCTATCTAGCCAATGACAATGTGAGTAGGGTCATGTCAACTCTGGTCCAAGGTGGTTAAGAGCAAGATTACTTCTCTAAGCATGGTCTCTCTCTCTTCTACCTGTACAAATGAAAAGAAGGAATTTCAAGATAGGAGTTGTCAAAAGAAATCACACCACATGCCTAAGGAGGAAGCAGTGGGAAAGAAATGCCAATAGAAGCTGCCTGACTTGTGTTGGATTTACAAGGGTCAAAATCAAATTTTGTTGTGTTAAGTAACTGAGATTCAGGAGCCTGTTTCTTACTGCAGCAGCATCTATCCTATCCTGATTAATAGAAAAATCTCACCTGAATCAGAAAATTTTTTCAGAAAAGTACAGAGTTGTCATATGTACTCATAAAAAACAGAGAACCTTTAAACTAATTTAACTTGACAGTCCATGATTCCTCCTGCATCTCTGACATAAAATAAAACTACAGAGACAATGATCTCAGCACATTGCACCAACTTTTCAAGGAACATATAATTCCTGTCTTACACATATTTCCCCAGATGTTACAAGTGGGGATAATGTTCCCAAAATTGTTCTATGAAATTGGTATATCTTACTATCAAAACTTGGCAAAAACTATAAGAACAAAACATGAAACGTAACCTCCCACATGAACATAAATACTCAAATGCCCAGTACATTCCAGGAATGGGACAACTGTGCAGGGTGCAGGGGGAAAAAAAAGGCCAACACTTTATGACTCAGTCTAGAGTTTATTCCATGCTATAAAAATAGTATGGTAGGAGTACCTGTGTGGTTCAGTGGGTTAAAGCCTCTCCTTTCAGCTCAGGTCATGATTCTGGGGTCCTGGATCGAGCCCCACATTGGGCTCTCTGCTCGGCAGGGAGCCTGCTTCTCCTCCTCTCTTTTTGCCTGTCTCTGCCTACTTGTGATCTCTATCTGTCAAATAAATAAACAAAACCTTAAAAAAATAGTATGGTAAAGCAAATAATAATATAATAAAGGAGAAAATCATCTTTATCTTAATAGATATAGAAATAAAAAAAGCATTTGATAAAATGCACCTAAATCTGAAAAAAAAAAATTCTTGCTGGTCAATTAAAAAATGGAAATAGCTTAACTTGGGAAATAGCTTAACTGCCATTGAACTGAAGGATAAAATAGCATTGCCTGCTCACAGAGTTAGTATTCAACACTTGTTATTAAGATATGAACAGAAACATGAATACAGCTGGCCCTTGAACTGCCCTTGAACAACTCAGGAGTTAGGAGTGCCAACCCCCAACACAGTGAAAAAT
Source organism: Mustela nivalis (assembly GCF_964662115.1). NCBI lineage: Eukaryota > Metazoa > Chordata > Mammalia > Carnivora > Mustelidae > Mustela > Mustela nivalis. Next base: position 97,423,282 of record NC_139027.1, read on the forward strand.
CCATGTATAACTTTTGTCTTCTCCAGGACATAATTATTAATAGCTTACTATTGACCAGAAGATTTACTGATGGTGTGAATAGTCCATTAACACATATTTTGTATGTTACATGTATTATATACGGTATTCTTACAACAGAGTAAACTAGATTAAAAGAAATTATTAAGAAAATCATAGAGTAGAAAAATACATGTACAGTATTGTATTATATTTATCCCCCAAAATGTGCACATAAGTGAACCCAAGAAGTTCAAACCCATGCTGTTTAAGGGTCAACTGTAAATGGTATAAGCATTTAAAAGGAAGAGATAAAAATGAGGATATCTGAAGAGAATTTCACTTTCAAAAAAACAAACAAACAAGCAAACAAACTTGTGGCAACTGGTTCAAATGAGAGGGCCCTGTAGTGTTGCTAACAGATCAAACTATAAACATGAATATTATGTTAAGACATTTGAAAAAAAACAGATATAAAGTATAATAGAAATAAAATAGGGTATCATTCAAAATAGTAGAAAGAAAAACAAAACACTGCGAGTTACCAGTGAATAATTTATTAACTCAATATAACTTGAAAGAACACAGCAATGTATTACTGAAGACTGTAGGAGGACACTTAAGAAACATGCATGTGGACCTCACTGTAATGCTTGGAAAGATTTCCATTACTTAATAAAGAGACTCGATTTCCCATTTATGACCAATGTCATGCATTTTCAATGAAAACTCTGAAAAATCATCTCCTGAAGTGAGACAAACTTGTTCTACAAGGAACTAAAGACTTAAAAAATAGCTGAATTAAAAACAAAACAAAACAGCTGAGCTTTCTTTAAAAAAAAAAAATAATATTTATTTATTTATTTTGGAGAGTGAGAGAAAAAGAGAGAGTCCACAAGCAGGAAGAAGGACAGAGGGAGAGGGAGAGAAGCAGACTCCACACTGAGCATGAAGCCCTACGCAGGGCTCCATCTCACAACCCTGAGATCATGACCAGAGCCAAAACAAAGAGTTGGATACTTAACCAACTTAGCCACCCAGGTACCCTTAGCTGAGCTATTTCTAAAAAAGAACATGTACGTGGAACTTTCACTGTTATATGGTAAATCATCTTAAGGAGTTGAATAGAAAGAAATAACCCAAACAGAATCAGATCCAAGCAAATTTCAGAAAGTGTTATATGGTTAAGCAGGTAAAGTGGTGTTGATTATATTTGTACATTTCAGGTATTATTTAAACTTAGAAAATTAAATTTAAATTGTACTTAGAAAACCACGGGAACCATTATTGCTATGATGCAGAAATTATCCCAGTGAAGTCATTTAAGGAACATTTTTGAAGGATGTGGTCAGAGAAAGGGAGTTTGGAAACATGTGTAATGTCTTTGATAAAAGTTTCCAGTTGCCATTACTGACAGACCTGGGAAGCAAGGTAAAGACTAGATGGGTGTGTTTGGCCATTCATGCCCATTTTTGCCTGCTAGGTCATCATGAGTGGTATTCATCTTGTGCCTTAAACTGTGCCTCCTAAGGAAGAAAAGAAGGAAGAGGAAAACCAGAAATTTTTGGAAACCCGTAAGAAAATGTAAAACAATTCCCTTTTCTTTTCCCTGGTGAATGTAGCTCAGGGAAGCATGGAGTCATGGTCATCATTGTGGGGTAATACCTAAAGCCTGGGAACTCCTGAGACAGGCCTGGCTTTTGGAGCCATCTATGGACTCCCACTGGTGATCTTCTCAAGTCACCATCTGACTCAATGCTGTGCTCTTGGACTTTTTCCTGAAAAGCTCCAAGGATCAGGCTAGGTTCACAGGTCTTGACCTAAATTGCATAGCTGCAAACTTTACACCAAGAAGGGCATAAGACCATTGGATAGCCTTGCTTCACCCTGGAATAGGCTATGGGGACAGGCACCCTATCCAACAGAACCCTGGATTAAAGGGAGACAGTTTTGGATGCAGGGGCAGCTCTTTGCCTACCTACTGCGCCCAAAGTTTCTAGGCTAAACAAGGCATACATAGGGAGAGAATCAGCTGTCTTAGTGCCCTGATCCAGATGAGTTATCAAACCAGAAAAAAGGCATGAGAATCATCAAGGACACAAGAAGCAGCTAAATCATTCTGCTTGAAACCTACAGAATAAGGAGAGGAAGAGCCAGAGGAACCCCAGTCCAGGAAGGAAGCTGCTGGCCTACCCAGGGGCACTGAGGGTGCTTAGAGACTATGCACCTCTGGTCTGCTCAGGGCCAGGGAATGAGAGCTCTGAATGAAGACTTCAGTGAGGAACCTCATCAGAGTAGCCCTTTCTGCCATCCCAGAATGTGCCAACTAAGATTCTTAGGGGATATTGGCTCAGCCACTCACTGAGCCCCCTGTGTTCTGGAACTCATTGAATTCAAATCACATACGCAACATTTGGTAATGTCCTAAATGCAAAAAGGGGTAAGTGTCAACATTGCCCACATACTTTTCAGGACTTATAGCCTAGCTTCTGGTCCATGAGAAATTCCATATTTAAATTCTGACATTGAGGCATGATACACATCAGCCTTAATGTTTCTGCTTTCCTTTTCATCAAATGTAATTAACATCTGCACTAGCCTCTGCCAGCCCTTGCTTCCAGGATCACTGAGCACTCAGCCTGGGCTTTCAGCAGGAGCACTAGGCAGCTCAAGGACTGACCCCAGGAAGGCAGACCCGGGAGTGGGTGCTCTCATGGAGGGGATCATTCCAGCACAGGACAGGGTCTCTTGGAGCATTGCTCTGCTTTTTCTTTTCCTCCCCCTGTACCTTGCTCAACAACCCTTCCTGCAATTCCTTCTCAATCTTACCCACTTTGCTTTCTGTCTCTCAAAATTGTCCTCTCTCCATTATTTTCCTTTTCTCTTCTTATGGTGATTTCTTCCTTAATAGAGAGGCATTTAAAACATATTGTAAAATATTTATTTTGCTACCTTAATAAGTTTTGTGTGTATATATGCAGCAGCTTAATGATCTGTCCGCAAAGTCTTTGATTCTGTTCCTCTCAAGTAGTAGAGCCTGTTTCCTTCCCCAGTTTGTGTTGGCTGGATTCAGTGACATGCTTCTAAGTAACAAAAAATAAAAGTAGAAGTGACAGTCCACAATTTCAGGAACTGGCTCATAAAAGGCAATGAGGACTCCTGCTTCCGTTTGGCCCTTGCGCTTTTTGGTATCACTTGCTTTGGGCTGAGCCAGCTGCAGTGTGGAGCAGATTTATAGAAAGGCCCACATGTGTTCCTAAAACAACTGGTGAGGAAATGTGACCTCCAGCCAATAGTCATGGGGGTGAACCTCGTAGAAGTGGACCATCACTCCAGTCAATCCTTCAGGTGACAACAACTCCAGCTGTTATCTCAACCACAGTGTCATAAAACCCTGGGCAAGATGTACCAGCCAAGTCACACTTGATTTTCTGACCCTCAGACACTGAAAGGTAATTAATTTCTTGGTTGATTTAACCAAGAAAAAGTGTGTGTGTGTGTGTGTGTGTGTGTGTGTGTGTGTGTGTGTGTGTGTAAAATAGGTGATAAATAGATAGACAGACAGATAGGTAAACAGACACACAGCCATGGTTGAAACTGAGAGCCAAAGATGCCCTCTTCCACCAGTTATAAAAGCTACTTCTTTGGAGCCCACACCAATGACTCTTTTCCCGTGGGTATTCCCTCACTTATTGGATGTCCTTTGCGCAGTCCCTTGCCTCAGTGCTGTCCCGCCCTCTCCCCATGTTGACTTGAGATCTGAGGACATCTTGATTCTGATTCTCCCATCCTTCGTCCAGCCAGAGAGAGGATCTCCCACGACTCGAAAGTCGAACTGAAATATCAGTGTGTCCTTTTCTTGTGTCTAGTACAGCAACAATCAAACTCTTTGTGTGCTAAGGAAAAGAATTTTTATTAACCATTTTGTAAGATGATGGTCAACGAGTCTTGTGGGATGAGGGCAGGAAAGATAGAGGCAGGCAGCCTTGGTTGCATCGTGAGCCTTTTAAATCCTGGTATCATCCGACTAGCCCACAGCCATAGCCCACACCACAAGTACACCTTAGCTGAGTCTAGGAAAAATCACTCCAGACCAGATTTCAAATTCTTCCCTGGGGTATTGTGTGTTTCTATCTCAGTAATGAGATGATGTACAGAACAGCTTTTGTGTCCTTGATATTTTTTGTCACAAGACTATCCTGCAGAAGGGTTCTAGGATGTGACATCTTACAAGGAAAGAGGTGATACTCACTGACCATTTTGAAATCAATTTCCTAGAAATGCTTCACCTTAAAAAGAGAATAACAATGTTTGAATGACCTAAAAGTGGGTACTAATATAGACATATCCTAGGACAGGCAAAGTATGCAGCCCTGAAGGCAGGAAGTTTGCCTGAACTTGACGCTTGGTGAAAATGGCCCTGAATCAGGCAGGGACAATTGACCGGGGGGGGGAGGGGTGGCATGGAGCAGAGCAATGCTGAGGGGACATTAATGAGTGAGACAGCACACAGTCTCCTCATTGTCTGCATACCTGAGCATGGAGATGCCTACAAGCAATAATCTGAAGAAGATACTATTTGAGGATGTACACTTGCCTGAGTAAACGTCAGAGCTCACACCATGTCCAGCCATGTCTTCTTGTCCATGGGCATCTACCAGAGAAACAGCATAGCTCTGTGCCCTGACCTCAAAGGCCCTGGGACAGACTTTAGTCACAAGCTTCACCACCAGAGAAATGGAAATGCCTCCAGGACCAGTGATGGTCAACATACAATGACAGCATCCAGAGCCCTGGGCATGCTTGAAGGGCAAGCTTGATCTGAACATGAATCTCCAACACCATGAGTTGGTAGGGTCGCCCTCCATTCCCTGGAACCACCTGAAAGCCAAGCTTGCTGGCAACCATTCCCAGGAATGATTAATAGGCCTGCAGCCGGGAGTCATGTGGGACATGAGAACAAATTAGCTGTGTTGGTTATTAAATGGTCGGCACAAATACACCATGATCTGCTCTGTGGCCTCTTTCCCACCTGCCAGGGCAATGTTGGACACTTCCTTCAGCTTTCCCAGAAAGTCAGGGCCAGGACACAGGCTGGGAACAGTAAATACAGGACTGAACACAAAGTAGCAGTGGAGAACAGCAGCCCAGGCTTCTCCCACACAGAAAAAAGGAAGGAGGAAAGGGGCTGGAGCTGGGATGGAGGGCAGTCCAGTGATGCACATAGGGACCTACCACAGCTGCCTACAGTCCCTTCCCTGTGTGGGAGTCTCAGCACAGCTTTCCTACATTCCTGAAGAAAATAAGAATACCTCCATGACAGGGAAACATGTATGACAGCATAAAGGTGTAGCATCATTTTGAAGACGGAAAATTAGCACCAAGTGACCCATACAAAGGCTAGAGGGGTTTCCAGGATGGGTGAAGAGGAACAGAGCATGCCTGAAAAGGGGAGTGATTGAAATTGGGACTCGTTGGAAGATAAAGCAATTCCTTAGGATCTGGAGAAGCCAATGTAGATGGAATCATCATAAATATAAGAATTAAAAACAATTTTTAAGAACAATTATGTTGGACATTTACACAATGTAAATTTAAAATTCTTGAGAAATGAAACAATACAGAAGCAATTTAATAGCTGGGAACTTTGCTTAGAAAGAAGGAATAATGAAGTGTAAAAATAAATACATAACTAGAAATACACAATATAACATCACAATAGCTGAAAATAGAAAAATAATGAATTAATCAATTCTCAGACATTCATTAAATGTGAGACTGAGTTTTTAGTGGCACCATTCCTAGGAAGACACCAGCTCTGAGGACCTCTGTGCAGTGAGGACAGCCTGTCAGCTTCAAAGCAGCCTTCTCTCTGCCTATAGGGCCATCTGGTCACTGGTGCCCAGGGGTCTGCAAATCCTGCACAAGGCATGGATTTCCAACCCCTTCCCTAATCCAGTGTGGGCCCACAAACCATCCTCAGACCCAGCTCCCACCCTTCCATTTGAGTGACTTCTCCTGGTGATTCAACTCCTCACACCCAGGGACTCACTCTGAAGTGTGCTCCCCAACATGTGGTCCAGTGGTCCTTGGGACGAGGTGAAGCAACTGGAAACAGGCAAACTTGCCAGGCCTGCGAGACTGACTGGGTCAGAGTCCTGGCTGAGGGAAAGGCCCAGGGCTCTGGGTGTCCACGGACCTTTCAGGGCATTCTGGTCTCCCTGAGTGCACAAGTAGTGGCATACAAATACTGAAGCCTTTCACAGGGACAGAGCTGAAGACTTGTTTGGAAAGATGTGCTCCTTAGTCCTTCCAGAGCCCCATCTGCGGCTCCACATGGACATGGTGAGGGTCCCTCTCTAGAACCCAGACTCTGCACAGAGGAAATTGTGTCCACTGAGCCTTGAGGACCTTCACCATGAGAGGGCACTGATGCTCACCCAATGGTCACAGCTCAGCCATCCCTGGGAGCTCACTGGCTTTGCTCTGTGTCTGCTTCTCCCTCATTCCACCCACTCTCTTCTAGAGCAAATTCCTACAAAGGGATCTATAGACCCACTGTGTGTCAAGGGTCACCCCAACGGCAACACCTTTGGAGAGCTTATGCTTACATCATCCTGCCAGGCCCCAGACTGAGCAAGTGGCAGCATATCCAGGGGCTGAGGAGTGCAAAAGGATATGCAGTGAGCTCAGCTGGAAGCTCCTGGTTCCAAGACCCTGAAGTTCCCTTGCCTGGCATCATCCCAAGGGCCAGTAAGCCTTCTCTGCTCCACTATTCAAGGGGGACTGGGGAGCTGAGAGGGACAGAGACACTTGGACTCATCAAGACCTCAATGCTCCTTCCTTCCAAAGATACCAGTTTTCTCTGTGTAGCTTACCTCTGTCTCCCCCCAACTTGGCTCTCAGTGACTCACCCTTTTTGGCTATGTCCTTATCTACATGGTCCTCACCCTATTCCTCTGCCATGGGGTCACCTTCCACTTCCACGTCTTGCTCTTGTGTCCTTGTTTCAGCCTTGGATTCTGAGGCATCCAAATGAAGTCCCTCCCCACTGAGGAGCTGAGAGGGATGTTATGGCTGGGGCTAGGCTACGGGGGATGCCTCGCACCCATTGCTGGTTCTTTGCAACCCACTCTGCCTGGGCTTGTCTGGACAGGAAACAATTATGCCACTTGGAATGGGAGGCAGGGTGACATGTGGGAAGGGACAGTGTGTAATAGCAGAGAGGATATCCAGAGGGAGGAGTTGTTCTGAAGCTGATGTACTGGACCAATGCCCAGGGAGGATTTGAGGGAGCTTGAGCTACAAGAAAAAAGGCAGTGGGTCTCCAGATTCCTGTAGCCATGCTGCACTTGCTGTTCAGGTGGACTCTGCCCTGGGCCATGTTCCTGCTACTACTAGGTTCCCAGCTCCTGGTGACTCCTGGGTCAAGATCTGAAGAGGAAGCAGAGAATAAATACCAAAATGCCATGCGAAGCTACTTCCTTGGTACAGTGGAATATGCCTTACATATATTCAACTTGCAAAGCAATGACACGAGGGCCTACAGGCTGGTGCGCATCCTGAATTCCAGGAGGGAGCTGGTAGGTACCACGTCCTAACCTGATGATCCGCATGTGTTATGAAGTCAAGGTCAGGAGCAGGAGTCCTATCTAGTTATCTTGTTCTGCAGTCTGTAAAATAGAGCCAAAATACAGACTGAGGCAATTAATATCTTCAATGAGGAAAAGACAAGACAGAAAGGAGGAGGAGGAGGAGATAGATTGAGAAAATGTCAGAGGAGCTGGATTGAAGAAATATTCTAGCAAAACAAATACAAACAGAAAGAGAGACAGGTGCTGAGAGATGGGGAGGGAGATGGCTCTGGGGATCAGGGCAATAAGGATTCTCCCTCATTGTGACTTCAAGACCTTTACTCTAGGCTCTTCCCTGAGGAGGGAGGATGCTACCTATGGGGATTGATGTTATTCTACACTCTTCCCAAACCATGCTTCTCAATCCTAGAGCATTGTCCTTGTAGTGGATTGTCTTCAGAATGCAGTCAAGACAGCTATTTGTCTGTGGGCTGCATCAGGAGCATGTAGAGTTATGTGTGTATGTGTGTCAGGTGTAGGTGTGGGTGTGAGTGTTTTATTGAGTGTGTATATGGTTAAGTATGAGTTTTTGAATGAGTGTGTATACCTTTGTGTATCTCTGTGTGTAGGTGCAGGTGAGAGTAGCATGAGTATGTCACTGAGTGTGTGTAGTATGTGCACAAGCATGTGTGTGTGTGCCTGCACACATGTTAGGACCCCAGGCATTCCTTTCCCCCTCTGGACTTGTCTATATATAAGTGTGAGTGTCAGAAGTTCTGTGTGTGTGTGTGTGTGTGTGTGTGTGTGTGTGTCCGTGTATGACTGTGTGTCACTTAGTGTAAAAGTAGGAGTGTGTCTGTATCTCTGTGACTGTGTGTGTGCATGTACACAGGTTCTGGGGGCCCAGGGCATTCCTCTGTCCATCTGGACCTCTGCCCTGAGAGCCTGAGGAAAGGGAGGTGGGAACTCTACCCTGCATGGAACTCCAGCTGTGAACACTGCTGGGTCAGGTCCCACCTGGTTCTGCTGCCTGAGCTCTTTCAGTCTGAACCTCTGCTCTGGGCTTCCTAGATCTGTACTCACAGATCTGTTCTGGGCTCCCTAGATCTACATGATTATAGATCTGAGTTAGGGTGTGGGAAGTAATGGAGAGTGGAGTGGGAGATATGGAATGGAATGAATTGGTTGGAGAAGAGTGCAGAAGGAATACAGAAAATTCCAGCTTTATTTTGTAATAGGACAAGAGGTATCTGGAAGCCATAGTTTGGGGGGTGGTGAGGGTCGTGTGTAAAAGCGGGCACTCATGGGCTCATGTGAGTGTTCACTGCACTGTAGGCAAATATCCTATTGTTGGGCAAGTGAAAGTGGTGTTGATGCAGCTGTAGAAAAGCCACCCACTCTGGAGCTGAAATTACTCAGCAGACTCTTGCAGAGCCAGCACCCTCCCAGGCATTCAGCACCTGACCCCTGGGAGTGTTGTAGCTTCGGAAACATGCTAGAAGTCAGGCTGGCTCTCCCTGGAGCATTTGGGGACATGGGGCTGTAGGGTGTGATGTATGAATAGTGTGTGACCAGGCCTGCATCTACCCTGAGTTTCACAAAAAACTCAGGTCCCTTTAATTGAATTCCCCACACTTGGCTATACCCCCAGCAAGCTGACCCAGGTCCAGAGGCAGTGTTTGGGACTATCCCCACATTACATAGTTCTACACTGGATGCTGTGCAAGGGAACCAGGAGGCAGATTCTCACATTAATGTCAATGTCTATTGCAGTCACTGGAGAAGAACACAATGGCGTTCTCCATGGAGCTGCAGCTTAGAAGAACAAGATGTGGAAAATTTGATGATGACATTGACAACTGTCCCTTTCAAGAAAGTTCAGGGCAGAACAATGTAAGACGTGCAGTAGGTCCTTCGGGTCACACAACTGAAGATGCAGTTTGGGGCAGAGGGGAAAGTAGGGCAGATGACAGAGCCATTCCTAGGGACATAGAAAATAGAAATGCAGTCACTGCTGTCCCTACCACTGGTATTGCAGTAGGAGCCCAGCTGGACAGCCCATCCTTGGGGTCTTCTTGTAGCCCCCCTGGCCAATCTGGGAACCACCTTTGCCCACTCACCCATTCCATTTGCTAAGCCCTTGAGCCACAGTGATGACAGATTTCTCCTGGCCACAAGGGTCCATGTCCCCTGGGAAATCCATAGGATGTCCCTTCTCTTGTCTTTATTGACATGCCTTCCCTACAGAATTCAGGGGGAGAATATTGAGATAGGCAACATGGCCTTTGCCACACTGGTTTTCTCAGATTCCCCTGAGAAAAGAGCCCATGGTATGGAAATTGAGGAGGGGACCACGGTCCTCCCTCTTAGGCCCTGACAAGATTCCATGGACTATGAGCTGATGGTTCAGGAAGAATGGTCAAGATGAACCCCAACTCTGGGACCAAGCCACCTAGGGGGGGAGTCCTTTAAAGAGCACGCCTGGGAGAAACTACCACAATGCTATGCCAGGGCCATGGGTCACACGGGTTCAACCTGAGTGCTTTCATGGAGACCACAGGTCTAAGGATGAGAAACTAGTACAGGGGCCCTTGAGGTCAGGACAAAGCCCTGAGTTCAGAACAAGCAGGGCTAAGGTGGGACTGTGGCTAAAGACCACAGCCTGCATTACCAGCTGCCCACCCCAGTATGGGTGTTTGGGATGTGTGCTGTGTTTAAAGCAGGAGTCACTGCTTCCAGTCATTCTCCATCTACCTTGCATCCCTGTGCTTACCCTCAGATCATCACCTGCTTCTTCATCATCAGCACTGAGCCCTGGAAAACAGAATTTGAACTCTGGAACAAGACCTGCTTGGAGGGGCACCTGCATGGCTCAGTTGGCTAAGCATCTGCCTCAGTCTCCGGTCATGATCCCAGAGTCCTGGATCAAGCACTATGTTGGGCTCCCTGATCAGCAGGGAGTCTGCTTCTCCCTCTCTTTCTGCCTGCTGCTCCCCCTGCCTGTGCTCTGTGTCAAAAAAAAAAAATACTTAAAAAATATGAAAAAGACTTGCTTGGATGGCACCCACTGATGAGATATCAACACACCTGGCTCTGGCTGTTCTTCTTAACACTAGTGATGTCCTGTAGGTATCCCTTCAGTGGCTGATCAGCTCCAAGGTATGTTCTCTTTATTTGTAAGTATTTGGTGTTTCATCTGGGCATTGTGAAAATTCTTCCTGCTCCTTTTCTTCATGTAAAAAAGATCATTAAACATTAGCATTTCAAGAAACTTGTGTGGCATGGTTCCAGACAGAGGGGCTGGGCATGTGAAGGGCTCATCCTAACAGGGCAGTAGAGGGGGCCCAGGGTTCTCTTCCCTCTCAGACCTCTGGAGTCACCTCCACATAGCACAACCTGAAAGTACAGGTGCCTCTGAGCTGCTTCCTTGGGGCTCAGGAGGAATGACCTGCTCCCCTAGAGGCTCAATGACCATGACCCAGCAGAAAACCCAAAGTGCAGGATGGATCTAGACAGGCACTCCAGCCCTCAGGACACATGAGGCCCCCATCTTGGGGGCTTGCTCATACCCATTGCCTGAATCAATAGCTGTGAGGATGTGGGAACAACTGTAGCCTCCACACACAGAGTGGTCCAACCACCACCTCCAGCTGCAGCAAGTCCTGGACCCTCAGAAATATTCCATCAAGGCCTCCCCACCTTTGGACTAGGAGGATGCATTTTCATGAATCCCAGGAGACCCACAGACCATTTAATTTTGAGTGACACTGCTCTACCAAATGCTATTAGACTCTGTCTGAATCTCCTGGGTGCAGATTGCTGCCGTCCATGAGGCTCTGGGTCTCGATGGGCTTCCCAGGATTCCAGGCAGAGCCATGGGAAGATGCTGGCAGTGGGCATCCTCCCTGCCAGCCGAGCATCACTAATCATGGACATAGCTGTGCTCTTGTCCCACAGTCATTCTGTCTGGTCCCAGACTTCAGTAGATTTCTAAAGACCCTCCAACCAACCACTCTCCTGTCTACTCCCATGCTGGTCTGTACTGAGTTGTACCTCAATCTGCAGAAGGAAGCATAAAGAGAGCTCTTTATCCACTGTGATCCCAGCATGTTTTCCATAGTCAACCCCACTAATTCTACTGAAGTCCCATCAGATAACTCCAGGAGAGGGTCTTCTGTGTGTTCAGTCCAATGGTGGGGGAGGGTGCTGTCCAGACCCTTTTGGGGCTCACCCTATCTCCTTATCTTCTTCTGGAGAAGAAAGGTCCTCAAGGCAGGTATCAAATCATGGCTCCTAGTAAGGACTCACTAAATCCTGCCTCAGATCACACTTGTGAGGCTTTGTTAATGTTTCTACCCTCTCCTCCTCCCATGGGAGTCTATACAAATTCGGGTTCTGGGCGGCGCCTGGGTGACTCAGTCGGTTGAGTGTTTGCCTTCAGCTCAGGTCATGATCCCAGGGTCCTGGGATCAAGCCCCATGTTGTATTCCCTGCTCAGTGGGGAGCCTGCCTCTCCCTCTGCTTGCAGCTCCCCCTGCTTGTGATATTTCTCTCCACACCCCCACACAAATGATAAACAAAATCTCTAAAAATTAAAAAAAACATAGAAGAAAAAGAAAGTGGGAGTTTTGTCCCAGTCCCCACTGTGTCTCCAGAGTCCTGAAAGTGAGTACAAGTTCCAGGTGCTCCAGCTTTGTAACAGGTGTAGGATTCAGGGACCTTGCCCTGCCTATCCTTGTGGCTTGGGGTGGTCCTACCTGCTTCTTTCCTGGAGTCTGTATATTGAAGGAGCAGGGAAGCCGGTCTCTGAATCATCAGTGTCACCTGAGGTAGGACCCTGGGTAAAGCCCTGACAGAGCCAGAGGTAAAGGCAGGGGGTTACTAGAGTCAAGGTTAGCTGCCTTGTCAGGCCCAAGTTCCCAGAGAGAAAAAGAGGCCCAGCCAGTGGCTCAGTCTCAGGAGAGCTCCTTCTTCCCACAACATGTAAGTCTAGTGTTGACACTGTTGCCCTAGTCCTGACCTGTTAGCCTCAGTCTCCACGTCAAGGCCTGCAACTGGGAAAAGAGCTATGCTGGTTATCAAACCCTCTGTGGCCACTTCTTCATCTATCAGGAGACAATGGACACTTCCCTAAACTTTCCCAAGGTGTCAGAGTCATGGTATAGCCTGGGCTCAGGACTGAACACAAAGTAACAATAAAGTTACTCCTATGGAGGCAAGAGGAAGGAGAAAGGGATCTGGGACCTGGGGGAGTGGGAGATGGAAAATGACATATGCAGAGAGCTATCTCAGCAGCCTGCAGTCCTTGCCCTGTGTGTGAGCCTCAGCATGACCCCATTCCAGATAACCACTCTGGTCCCTGATGCTCCAACTCCCCTCAGATCCTAATACCTGACATGGGATGCAGACCTGGATTTCTCCCTGGCCCTGGTGTAACCCAGGAAGGGAGCACGTCTTGCTTAGAAGCTACACTTTTGAGTATTTTTTTCAAAATTTCTCATGACCAAAGGGAAAATGAGGACATAGTGACCAAGTCAATGCTTCTGTCATCTGTGTATCTTCTAAAAAGCACAATTTCTGCAGAAGTGGGTGGGGGCAGGATAACTTCTAATAGACAGCTGGTCCCCCAAGTGGCCCAAGCTACAGGCTTAAGCCCAATGAGACTTTGAACTTTGGAAGGAAATAGGCCAATACTGAAGATACCTCAGAGGCTATACATCCACACATTCCAGTCCTCTTCAGGCTCATGTATGACACTGCCAACAGTGGGCAAATAAAAACTCAAAAAACTGGGGCACCTGGGCGACTCAGTTGGTTAAGCATCTGCAGTTACTCATCTGTCTTTGGCTCAGGTCATGATCTTAAAAGATTCCTGGGATTGAGCCCGTTGGGCTCCCTCTCCTTCTACGCCCTCCTTCTCCCTCTCCTTCTACTCCCTGCTTGTGCTCTCCCTCTCTCTCCTAATAAATAAAACCTTAAAAAACCTCATTAGTCAATATAACTGTTTTGATACTGATTTTTCATTCTGACTAACTCAGTGCCTCAGAAGGGCCCAGACAGCTTTGGAGAATTAAACACAAAGCAATATCCCACTCATACTAGACAGCTGACTTTGGTGGGTGTAGTTAGTAAAGTTTAGTTTGGCCCAGATGCTTGTAGCTATTATGAATACGATGGAAACAACCAGCCTAGGGTTTCTGAATGTGTTAGATCCCTCCAGGTGTGCAACCACATTGTCAGTGTTCAAAGGAGAAAGCCCTGCTCTAGCAGCTGTTCATGGGACCAGATGGGGCTGGCCAACTCCAGCTACAGAACAAGAGATCAAAGCCTTTGGCAGTGGTTGGCAGCTGAAGGGCAGTGGTGGGCAGAGAAGTGAAAGCTACAGGTGCTGCAGGCATAGGGATCCCCATCCCAAGGTGGGAGGGACAATGTGATACGAATTGCTCTGCCTGTGTCCCTAGAACTCTATGATCACATGGAGGAGGGAGGCCTGGCATGCCTTCCCCAGAACATTGTTGTTGGCTGAGGTGACAAAATGTAATTGTGTCCTATTGACTGACCCCCACAAGGGATGCCCCCACATGGTTTCAGGCTGCCCTTCATAGTAGACCTGGGCTCCACCATGAGGTTGCTTCCTCCAGAAACTCACCTTGAGACAATAATTCAAGTGCAAGTGGTTTATGCGGAGGTGATTGTAGAAAATACCAGGAAAACAGTGAGGAGAGTGAGCAGAATAACAATTTGGGAGATTAGGGCTTCTTCTTGGACACATTTCAGAAACTAGACATGTCTCAGTTTTACCTCCCAAGGGTCAAGAGACTGGGGCATTCCCTCCCAGCACCCCAGCCACCTCACATAGGTGAAGAGAAAGCCTTCAAGCAGAGTGGCTCAGGTACAGGGAGAGGTTACTTGTCAGCCAGGTGACCTCTGAGTTTTACCATCACACAGAATGTCCCTGTGCTACTGTTGACACTGTGCTGGCTGGCCTTGACCTGCACATCAGTGCTGTAGTTTCCATACCCAAGTTTCAGAAAGTGCCTCTTTCTGCTCATGTTAACCATCTTCATCATCTTATTCCCACTTCTGCACACATACATGCACACACACATATACACATGTGCACACACACACAGTGGTAGCCACCCTCACAGATGGCATCCATTGGTCCTCATATCCTGGTCATCATACCCTTAAAGAGTCCCCTCCCACACTGAACGACAGCTATTGGGACCAATAACACAAGGAAGAGGTGATGGTGTGCGACATCTGAAGGTAGGTCACAAAGGGCAGTATGGCTTCCATCTTAGTCTCTCAGAACATTCTATCTGGAGGAAGCCATACCAAGCTCACAGTGGCTCTGTGGAAAGGCCTACATGGAGAACAGAGATCTCCTGTCAATGGCCAACACCAACATGCAGGCTTTAGTGTGAGCCACCTGGGAAGTGGATTCTCCAGAGCCAAACTATCCCTCTGATGAAGACAGTGCAGTCAATGTCTGAGTATAAGCTCAAGGGACAATGACATCTGGAACAGCCCCACCAAGACTCCTTCAGATCCCTGACCCACACACACCATGAGAGATAGAAATTGCTTAAGCCATTAAGGGCAGAAGGATTAGTTACGCAGTATTAACTAATGCATCCCACTGTGCGCACGCGCACACACACACACACACACTCATTCATGCACAAAGCAGCTTACTATCCATGAGCCATCAATCACCCTTGCATTGTTTCTGCTTCACTTCAAAACCAAAAGTGCACTCTAGATCCACACATGACCCAACTATCTTCCATTTGGACCAGCTGTCTAAAATTGTTTCTAAGCCAATGGGCTGTGTCGTCCCTGGAGTCTCAGGTAGGGAGATTTTGGTGGAAATCCAGGGAAGGAACACTCTCAAGGGAGCTAGACCCTCAGAATCTTGCCAAAACAACTCAACAGCTCAAAACAGTCAAGGATTGGGTCCTCCAGTTAGTTCTCTAGAACAGCTGCCAGTGAAAAGTAATTTGTGCTTAGAGTTCAATGAGATCTGGAAACAGGTGTACACTCTCTTCCATCTACTGGTAGCAGATTGTCCTGCTAGTAAATGAATGGGCCAGCTAGAAGAGGCTGACAACACAGTAAAAAGGCATCATGTTCTCAGTATCAGACCCTGAAGTGCATACAAAAAAGCACAAAGGCCACAAAAGTGAAGTCAGTGGGTCAGCTTATTTAAACGATTTACAAGCGTATTTGCTTCTTTAAAATGGAAGTGAAAGCAGTGGAATATGCTAGAAGGTAATTAGACCTCTTCACATTGTTTCTTCAGCGTAGTGAATTCAAATTTCCAAGGTTTTGTTGCAACAATAAAGGTGCAAAGAAACATCTAAAAGAGATGAAAAAGAATAATCAGTTTGTAAGAAAGAAAAATGAAAAACAAACAGAAGTTTCTATTTCTAGGTGCCAGAATTTGGCTTCAGGGTGGCTAAAGGCAGCCTGAGCCAGCCATGCCACTGCAGTTCCTGGAGCCCTTAGACTTGAGACTGGATGGCAGAGAAGTCAGTCTCACTCACCAGGATGGACCCCTGCCAATTCACCTGTGATCTGAAGTCATTGTGAGTGGTAGGAGCCCAGAAACTGATTATTCTCAGCAATGCTCATCTCTAGCTCTGGCCCTCATCCAGCCACTGACTCCCCTGCAGCCTACTGAGACTCCACCTGGAGGGCCCAGGGAGTCCTTACCAGAAGAGGCAAGAATAGTACAGGTTCCTGAATGTCTTGGTGGGGGAGGGCAAGCTCTGGACTGGAGACTAGAAGCAAAACTTGCAGCCAGGGAACTGAGGGAACATATAGAGCTCTTTCCCAGGGCCTGCAGAATGAGCACGGTTTCAGGCTTCTGGTGTGGGATGAGTTCACTTATATGCCTATTCTCACTCCTAAAGATTTTATTCAGTTAGAATACAAATGTAAATGAAGAATACCTCCACTACATCAGTGGAAACATGAATGGCAACATCAAACAGAATTGAAGTTGTGTAAGATACAAATATAGAGGGATCAGCCTGAGGAAGAAAATAAGACCAAGCTACCAGCAATCCAGACAGGCCATTGGAGAACTAAGGCCAGTCAAGAAATTCATTCTGGCTAGAAGGGTGTCTGGGATGGGTTCAGGTGCTTCTTGGCAGTAGTAGGAAGGGAAGGGAGTGGGTTTATCAGAGGGTAGACTAATTGCATAACTTCTGCATCAGCCAAAGGAAACAATCAGGAAACAGAGGAATTGAAAACCCAATTATCAGAATCAATCCTGGAGGACATGTGAACAATGTATATTAAAAATCTTTAAGAAGTGAAAAAATATTGAGTAATTTAACGTCCAGAAACTTTGCCCACAAGGAAACAATAATCACACAAATAGAAACAAAGAACAATATTTATTAAAGCACTGCTCGTAATAACTAAAAGTTAGGAAAACTTAACCAATTCTGAGGGATGGACTAAAGTAAAATGTGGAACACAATCAAATGAAATCATAGTTTCACTATATAGTGCTCTCATATAATTTTAGAGTTTGGGAAATTCTTAAAATTTATTGTTAAATGAAAATCTAGGTTATGCAACAGTATAGAGTATGATTTCAACAACACAAGTGTACAAATATAAAATATAGAAAAGTTAGTATAAATAACAATGTATTGACAGTGGTAAACTTTACATAATGGTATTTATAGTTGATTTTAAGTGACTTAATACTTTTGAAAGTTCCAAATTTTCTACCTGAGATGAATCTAATAACTATTTAAAATCATATCAAGTTTTAAACTTGGATTCCAAGGAGCTCAAATGTTTGCCTTTTCTTCCTTCCTAAATCCAAATAAATAACTAAAGAAAGCATATGGGGTCGAATCTATAGGATCTCTGAAATGCAAGACAGAAAGGATTCTCCTCTTGATAAGAAGTGGATGTAATCAAGGTGACAAAGTCTACTGAATTACAGATGCTCCATGTAGAAGATGAGAGCATTAGAGAAAACCAAGAGAGAGAACTACCTCCAAACCCCACAAAACTTGAAGTCATCCTCAACTCTTCTCCACTTACTCTCCATGGCCAATCCATCAGCAAATTCCAGTCAAGCCTTTCACAAATATCCAGAACTGAGTACCTCCACCATCCTAACCAACATCATCTCTCACTTGTGGTATTCCATTAGACTCCTGATAGCCTCCTATTGATCTTGTTGCCTCCACCCCTGCCCCCATGCTGGCTTTTTTCCGTGTGTCTCTCCATGTCAGCATTCCTTCTATTACTAACTAGTGTGTCTTGAAAGACCAGTGACTTCAATGGGCTGGACCAATGGGCACCCTTACCCTATAGCCTCTACAGTCTGTTTCAATGGGCTTTCTGCCCTCTTACTTCTATAGCTCACATCCATAGTCACCCTCTGGTTTGAAGTTGAGTTTGGCCAAGGGTAGATAGAGGCAGGAAATAGGAAGCATGAGATGTTGAGGTCAGGTGGTTCCAGTGGCTTGGCTGTGGCTCCTCAAAGGAGCGCTCCAGTTGGTTGTTCCAGGAGAAAAAAAAAAAAAAAAAAAGCAAGGCATAGAGATGAAAACCTGGGTGATTACTAGGGATATTAAAGTATTTCAAACTCCTTAGAAATCAGAGATCAACCAAATGAAATGGTGGGGAGATCACCTTTCACATACTTCAAAATGAAAATATTTAAGATTTAACCCCAAGTGCTGAGGGAAAATAAACAACCATATACACCACTGAAGGAAGGTGTGCTGGTTCTACCACTGTGGAGAGTAAAACTGAGGTTACAAGTATGTGTGGTGGCCCCACCAGCGCTGAAGCTGCACAAGTGGCTGAATGGTGGTCCCACTCCCTGGGGTGTCTCAAGGAGAGCCCCAAACCTGCTCGGTCAGCATGCATCCTGTCACTGCTGCATTATGGTTAAAGTGAAATTTTAAGATGACCACAAGTAGATAGAAGGTCAAAAATGATGCAATACAGTCATATAAGAGCTTAATATGTAGTAACAAAACCAATTTAGCTGATTTATATACACATTAAGTGACCCAAGAAACCATTTAACATAAATAAACAATAACAGATTGTACCAACATCATAAATTTCAAAACATGTTGTTGAGTGGAAAAGAAAATAAGAGAAAGTTCTAAAATTTCTGTACATTTTAAAAAACACACAAAACTCTGCATACATGGATTAATTTATTTTTAATGGGTAGGAACACTTCTCAACAACTTGAGTGTGTATCTTAGAAAGGAGGGGGTGGAATGCATATTTAATATTTTACTGGTTGAAATAAACATTTTAAATTAATGAAATAAAATGACAATAGTTATAAAATCAAGCACATGGGTATTTGATATATCATTCTTAGTATCTACTAGAATTTTTTAAATGTTACTTTATTGAAAACTAGTCCTAGTAACTTAAAATAATAGCTTACTCTCTAGATGTAGCCATCCTCTTGCATTTGGTGCTCTGCTGTGGAGCCTACTATCCATTAGAATATGAAGATGCATTTTATTTGCACATGTCTGGGCAATTTTAAGGAATCATTAATCTGCCATTATTTTTGCTTAGCCATGTTTCATGCCAGCTTTAGGTATATACCAAATAGGTGAAGGAAATACAAAAGACAGAGACACTTGTGTATGTACCTTCAACCATGAAAAAGAAAAACTGGAAGTAACTTCTATGAAAAGATCGCCAAGGCAAATCTGTCCAGCAAAATCCAGCTCAGCTTGCAGATCAGTGAGAAATAATGAACAGTTGTTGCTTTAAGCCACCAAGTGTCTATGTGCGTGTGTGTGTTGGCAGAGGAGAAAGATATCAGCAAAAACTTACAGAAACAGTGTGCTATGTCTAGAACCTGGCTGTCCCTGGTCCTGAATATGATCAGAATATGGTTTAAGACAAACCCTCAACTCTATGGTCAACTAATCTTTGACAAATCAGAAAAAAATATCCAATGGAAAAGGGACAGTCCCTTCAATAAGTGGTGCTGAGGAAATTGGGCAGCTGTATAGAGAAAAATGAAACTGGACCATTTTATACCATACACAAAGATAAACTCAAAATGGATGAAAAACTTCAATGTGAGGCAGGAATCCACCAAAATCCTAGAGGAGAATATAGGCAGTTACCTTTTCGACATCCACCACATAACTTCTTTCAAAACACATCTTTTTTTTTTTTAAAGATTTTTATTTTTATTTATTTATTTGACAGAGAGAAATCACAAGTAGACGGAGAGGCAGGCAGAGAGAGAGAGAGGGAAGCAGGCTCCCCGCCAAGCAGAAAGCCCGATGTGGGACTTGATCCCAGGACCCTGAGATCATGACCTGAGCCGAAGGCAGCGGCTTAACCCACTGAGCCACCCAGGTGCCCTCAAGACACATCTTCAAAGGCAAGGGAAACAAAAGCAAAAATGAACTTTTAGGACTTCATCAAGATAAAAAGCTTCTGCACAGCAAAGGAAACAGTCAACAAAACTAAGAGGCAGCCCATGGAATGGGAGAAGATATTTGCAAATGATATTACAAGTAAAGGGTTGATATTCAAGATTTATAAAGAAACCCTCAAACTCAACACTTAAAAAACTAATAACCCAGTCAAGAAGTGGGCAGAAGACATGAACAGACACTTCTCCAAAGAAGACATACAAATGGCTAACAGACACATGAAAAAATGTTCATCATCACTAGCCATCAGGGAGATTCAAATCAAAACCACAATTTGATACCACCTTACACCAGTTAAAATTGCAAAAATTAACAAGACAGGAAACAACAAATGTTGAAAAGAATGTGGAGAAAAGGGAACCCTGTTGCAATTTTGACTTCAACCCTGTACAGCCACCCTGGAAAACAGGAAGGAGGTTCCTTGAGATGTTAAGAATAGAGCTGCCCTTGACCCAACAATTGCACTACTGGATATTTACCCCAAAGATACAGATGTAGTGGAAATAAGGGGCACATGCACCCCAATGTTCATAGCAGCAATGTTCAAAATAGCCAAACTGGGGAAGGAGCCAAGATGCCCTTCAACAGAAGATGTGGTCCACATACACAATGGAATATTATTCAGCCATCAGAAAAGTTGAATACCCACCATTTGCATCGACATGGGTGGAACTTGTGGGGATTATGTTAAGTGAAGTAGGTCAAACAGAGAAAGAAAATTATCATATGGTTTCACTCATATGTGAAATGTAAGCAAGAGCACAGAGGACCATAAGGAAAGGGATGGAAATCCAAAGGGGGAGATGGAAATCAGAGAGGGAGATGAACCATGAGAAACTACAGACCCTGAGAAACAATCTGAGGGTTTCAGGGGGAGGAGGGTAGGGGAGGGGGGAACAGAATGATGGTATTGAGGAGGACACCTGCTTTGATTAGCACTGGGTGTTACACTTAACTAATGAATCACTGAACACTGCATCAAGGACTAATTATGTACTATACAGTGGCTAACTGAACATAATAATTTGAAAAAAGCTAAGTTTTCTTTACAATGCTTCAGTGCTATGGAATTTACAATAATAAAACTGTCTTTCCACAAAGAAGAAGAAGGAGGAGGAGAAGGAGAAGGAGAGGAAGAAGAAAACTAGCCAATCAAAGCAGAATTGGTCCTATCGGTTTTCTCTGTCTGGTACACAGACCTGGCCAAGCCCATACCTTTTTCATTTGGGGATCCTGTTGTAACAAGCAGTTTTCATTTTCTCCTGAAATTTTCTTGCACATTGTTCGGGCAATTTTGACTTCAAGAAAGTAGTCCAAACTGTCTGTGACCTGTCAAAGAGTAATTTAAAAATTACATATCATAGCGGCACCTGGGTAGCTCAGTTAGTGAAGTATCTCCCTTTGTCTCAGGTCATGATCCTTGGGTCCCGGTATCAAGCCCCATGTTGGGCTCCCTGCTCAGCTGGGAGTCTGCATCTCCCTCTCCCTTTGCCCCTCTTCCTCTCTTGTATTCTCTCTCCCCCTCTCTCAAAATAATGAATAAAATCTTTTAAAAAATAAAAATTAGATATCATAAGTGAATATATGATACCAAGTGTCATCTCTGATAAGAAACATGTCATTGACTGCTTAGCGCAAAGAATGTACACCTCCTTCTCTTCCTCTTATATTTTCCATGTCAGAAATTTGGGGATAACTAGAGGGGGAGGGGTCCTTACCATAATCTTGCTCCCTCTGTCTCTCTTATCATGATATTGAATGTTAAATAATGACGACTACCCCCAAGATAAAGCAAGAAAACTATTTCCCAAACAATGTTTTCCTGGGAAAGGTAATGGTTTTCTTATTGGAGTTTGGAAAATAAACATCTTCATACATCATCAATAGATATTGGAAGAAGAACACAAGACATCCCAGAACTGAAATTTCCTTGGAGGATACTGTTTCTCTAGTCTCCTTGGCAATTTTAGCAATTAAACCCTATTGCACATGATGCACCCTCCCAAATCCCTGATTTCAGGGCCTCTTCCTTTCCCATGCAGAGCCCCCCACCAGCCCTGGTGTTCCAGAGAGCCCTATGGGGAAATGGAGATACCACAATGGCAAATGGAGACTCTTATTATTTAAAAATGAGAACAAGGTAATATTTTACAAAACTTAAGGGAGAGAATGTATTAAAGAAAATGACCAAGTTAAACACAATAACTGATCCTAGAAGAGTAAGAGATCATTTTGAAAATACAGTAAACTCTTTGGACATTCTAGAGAAGTTGCCTGGGTATTGAATGGAATGGTAGTGGTTGGCAGAATTGTAAGTATGGTTTATTGAATATCATATATACTTTAAAATTTTTCAGTTATGTGTGTAAGTGTAAGGACAGCCAACGGCTTCTGGGGGTGCATTCAGGAAATAACAAGTCAGATTGGAAATGCAAGAAATTGGGTCTTCGCTTCCATTTTTCAACTCAGTGACTTTCATACGTACTCCTAGAACATTTTTAATGACTGGATAACAAGTTTCTCAACCTCAGCACTATTGACATGTAAGTCTTTGTGGTAGGGGCTGCCCTGAGCACTGCAGGGTACTTAGCAGCGTCCCTGGTCTCTGCACACTAAGTGTCAGCAGCGATAACCAAAAAGCTCCGGTTGAGATAACCAAAAAGCCTTCCAGGTATTGCCCCAAATCCCCTGCCTAGCAAAATCTATACCCATTTGAGAGCCCTTGCTTTATGTTTGACTGATATTTCCAAGTTAAAATCACCATAAAACCAAACTGCTCTGAATCATCCTCAACAACCCACCAACTGACAACCAGCCCTAGCTTGTTCCCTGATTGCCCAGAAAAGGGAAGAGGATAAGGGTCCTGGCTGCTGAGGCAGCCCTTCACTGTCTTCACAGACAGGTCTCTGATTCTCCTGACCTTCCATGACCTCTTTCATCTGGCTGCAATATCCTACCACTTGCACTGCACCCATATTACTCAGGCAGTAACAGGTGTTCATTCACAACAGGCAACCTGGGTTTAAATCTTGGCTCTTCTACGTACTAGCTGTGTGTCCCTGGACAAAATACTAAACCTGTCTGTGCTATTTTCTCTTTAAAGTGGAAGAAAATAGTTCCTGTATAATGAGTTACAAGATCTGAATGAGCATATGAAAAGCAACCAGTTCTGGCACAAAGTACACTGTATATACAGTTGACCCTTGAACAATGTGGGACTTACAGGCACAATCAAAAAACCAAGTGGAACTTTGGACTCCTCAAAAACTTACTAATAGCCTACCGTTGACCAGAAGGCTCACCAATAACATAAACAGTCAACTAACACATATTTTGTGTATCATATATATTATATACTGTGTTCTTGAACTAAATTAAGCTAGAGAAAAGAAAAAAATATTAAGAAAATTATAAGGAAGAGAAAATACATTTATAGCACTGCATTGTATTTCTTGAAAGAAATTAGCATATAATCAGACCCATAGTGCTTTTTTTTTAACCATCATTCCCCTTGCACAGAATCTGCAGCAGAGCCTCGGTCAACTACGAAAAAGAACAGGTAGCTGCAAACTTTTTCTTTAAGGACTGGAGAGTAAATATTTTAGGCTTAGAACACACAATAATGTCAGTACTGCAGAAAAGTAGTCCTAGACTGCACTCAAAAAATGCAGGTGGCAATGTTCTAATAAAACTTTATTTATAGACATGGAAATTTAAATTTTATATAATTTTTCATGTCACGAAATATTCCTTTTTTGTTTCTTATAACTATTCTTATAACTAGTTCATGGGGCATATGAAATAAGCAGCAAGCCAGACTTGGCTACAGGCTATAATTGTCTAACTCCTGATATAGATCTTTGTACTTTAAAGTTAAATCAACCAATAAGATATAGCTGCTCTCTTTATATAGAGCCTGTGTGTGTTACTAAGTTTAATTTGAATTATCACCAAGAATTTTTCTTTTTGCTTTTGTTTTGTTTTGAGTTAATTTTATTTTGGGGGGATGTTTCATTCTTCCTTACCTTTTTCTTCAGTGTGTTTTCCACTGGTATGTCGATGGAAGGTCAAGGAATTTTAAATACTTCTGTTCTAGACTCTTTTTGAATCTGTTTCTACCTGATTCTTTTGAATTCTTACCTGCATTCAAGTATTTACAGTGAGCTGAGAAATAAAATGTTCATTCATGAAAAAACTAGCACACAGTACAAAATGATGTATAAGTTTTGAGACATGAGAATTCAGTGTACTTTTGATTAAGTGAAGCAGAACCATCTATTTGTGAAACTGAAAAATTGTAGATAAAGTAAAGTCCATGAAAGTGGAATAGTTCACTATCAATTAGTTCACTGCATATAAATGAGCTCCCAAGGCAGTTGATATTTACTTTATTTTAAATTTAACTACTTTTTAGTTTTAACTAATTTATCTAATATTTAACTTGGCCACCAGTGGTGACACACATCCTGGCCCCAGGTGTCCACTACTCAAGAAACACAAACAACATAGCCAGGACCACACATACAAAAAGGAGGGAGCCAAGGCCCATTGAGTGTGGAGGATGGTAAAGGGACCAAATGTCCCAGCCTCACAGGGACATGAAGCTGTCAAATGAGCTTTCTCTCCTAACCCTATTAAGAAAACAGGAACCTGAGCAGGTTCCTGATGACCTGCAGGTATGGACAACAAAGGTTAGAGGGCAGAGGATGGAGAGGAGACAGGGCTAGTGAAGGAGGAAGAGGAGCACAAAGACTGTCCGTGTACTGCATGTCACTCCAATGTTGCCGGGTAGTCCCATTCCCCATTAGCCCCTCCCTCTTCCCTTCCTTAAACTCCATCCAGACTGACTGGTTGAACCCCCATTCCTTCTGTGCACCTACTGATCCCTCTCCAAGTTCCCCCCAAACCACATCTTTCTTGGGATATAACATTGGTACAATGACCTCTTCTATGATACAGTCCATATTCCAGTTCCCCCAAACACATCTTTTACTGGTTTTTAATTTTTTTAATCCCAGAGATAATACAAGACCACATATTGAATTTAGTTGTCATGTTTCTTACACCTCCTTTAATCTGGAAGTTTCCCTGCTTTTTTCCCTATCTTTCATGACACTGATATTTTTAAGAGGTGTTACAGAATGCCCCATAATATGGATTTGTCTCATTGTTCTTCATGATAACCTATGGAGGGTGGATTTTAGACAGGGAATACCATGCACAGATGATGCTGTGTCCTTTCTATGACCTCACATCAGGGGCACATGATGTCAGTCTGTCCCAGTGTTGGTAACAAGCATTTTGGTAAACAAGGCTCTTGCCAAATTTCCTGATTGTTTTTACAATCTTTTCCCTGGTGTAATTAATTAATGAAAGAATCCCTGCATCAGTTTGTCCCCCACCACTCTCCCACCCAGTGGTTGCAGGACTCATTCATGACGTTTGCCTGAAGTAGTTATTGCCATGATGATTTCCTACTTACAAAGCTTTTACATATACAGGTAGGTTTTTTTCTATAAACAAGAGCCTTCCCTTCTTTTTTTTTTTTTTTAAATAAAAGCTGGACTTGCACTTCCTTTGCTTTTTCTCTGTGTTATAATCCATAACTATACTGACTCATTTTGATGATAACAGCCCAAATTCTCCCAGACTTGGCCCCTTCAACAACCCTTCTTGGACTCTATGCTTTCCAATATGATTGTAATCAATTTTAAGTTATTTTAATGGCTACTTTATGTTTTGTCCCAGAATGATAAAGGATAAAGTGTAACTAACTTTCCTCCCAAAACCCCTAAAATAAAATTAATATATATTTGACTAACAGTGTCTCTCAGCTGTTTTCCCCTCCCTGGGGTCTGTGCCCTTTGTGGATAATGGGCCCCTCCATGACTGCATCTTGGAAAGAAAGAGCAAAGAGAATATGCTCACCAACCTGTTCCTGGGATTTCAGGACCTTCACCACCTTGAAGGTGTACTTGTCTTTGCTGGCCTTGTTATACTCTTTCATGGCATGCCACAGTGCCTGCCGCACATAGACGTAAGTTTCCGGGATGTCTTGGAAATTCCTCACCACCTTCGATCCGCCCCAGGTGTGGACACCTCTGGGCACAAAGGTCACAGTGGCCACCAGGAGCAGCAGGCTCAGGCAGAGTCTGGCCATGGCACCTCAGCCAAGCGGGTATAAGCCTTGTTCCTTCTGTCCTTCCAGGACTGGGGCAGGACATGGGCTGGGCTGGCCCTGCTGCTTCTGCACCCCCCCAGTCTTCCTGACACTGCTAGGGGTAAAAAAGAGAGAACTTCTGTTAGCTTTGTGTCCTATGGGCTTCTCTCTCTCTCCTTCCCAAAAGAGAAGTGGAGTGAGAAATCGGCAATCACAATTCAGCACGTGTTCCCATCTTGGCTGTTCTCTTCTGGAAGGAATGCACTCACACTCCTTTCCTTCCCCACCAAGTAACCCCTGCCTCCTGGCCTGCGAGGCCCCCGCACATCCAGCGCAGGTGCCTGTCTATATCAGGTCTCAGTGCACAGAAAGGCACAGGGACAGAAGCACTGCCTCAGGGACAACATGGACCTCAAAACTCATCTTGTCTCCTCTTCGGGAGCATGGATGAAAATCCTCAGGGAAGCCTTTGGCTTCAAAACTGCCCCTCTTTGTCTCCCCCATTTCCAGTCAGGCTCAGTAGCAATCACACTGACATCTGTTTGTGAAGCATTATTGAGTCTTACCAGACCCTATAATAAGGATATCACATGTTTCTCTTCTTTAATTTAGAATTAATTTAATTAATTTAATTTAATTTAATTTTTCCCTTGGGGCCACATAGTAAGTAGCCCATTTTACACAGGAGGGAAAATAGTTCTCACAAAGAGGTCAAGTAAATGCCTCAGGCTACCTGTCAGAGTTACCTCATTGCCTGAAACACACCTTCAGACCTATTGCAGTATAACTGATAAGTATCTGTAGATCACAGCTTTAATGTATATTTGCTGTTGGGGAGATTCCATTTGCCATAGAAAGTTAATCAAGATGTAGTTCATGAGACAGAGGCACAACAATTACTGTGTTAAGTACATGTAATTCAAAAGCAAATAGCCTGAGAGATAAAGGGGCCAAAGGCAGGCCACCTCAAGAGGAGCCGCTTTGCCATGAAGATTATTTTGATTTAAAATAATCAAAACCCAGCAGATTCAGGAAAAGTTCTTTAGCTTTTCTCCTCCTCCAGCCGCCTACAAAGAATTTAGGTAGAGGACCTGCTCCAGGAAGAGAACTTCCTGGACAACTACATTATACTACAGACAACTACATTATACTATCAGTAAGGTATGGTAGAGAGGTCCTACCTACAACAGCAAGCACTGTTAGATCAAAGTCCTCTCTGTACCCCATTGTTTCCATAGGGCCAATAAGCATTTGTTTGCCAAACATCAATTCTTTTTTTTTTTTTCTAAGATTTTATTTATTTATTTGACAGAGAGAGAGATCACAAGTAAGCTGAAAAGCAGACAGAGAAAAAGGGAGAAGCAGGCTCCCTGCTGAGCAGAGAGTCAGATGCGAGACTGGATCCCAGGACCCTAAGACCATGACCCCGAGCTGAAGGCAGAGGTGTAACCCACTGAGTCACCCAGGAGTCCCACAAACATTAATTATTTTTCTTTCTTCTTGAGGTTTACATTCCTCCCCTTTGAAGTCCCAAACCCCATACCATAGTCCTTTTCCTTAGTTCAGCATGACATGTATACCTCAGTTTGCCGGACTGTCTTTGGAATTTCCATGTCTGTGTGAATTCCCCATATGTATGAAATTAAATTTGATTTTTCTCCTGTTAATCTGTTGTGTATCAATTTGATTCTTAGTCTAGCTAGAAGGACCTTGAAGGGGGCACAAAATTTTTCCTCCCCCAAAGAGACAAAGGCAGAATCATAAAGTTGTGTTCATTACAGACATGTGGTAAGTATAGCATGCCTAAGTTGAGTAAGGAATGTGACAGCAGAACCGAGAGACATCTGATATCCATCAGTTACTAAGTACACATGAGATACTCAGAAAACATAATATTCATAAGGTCTTATGTTAGCCACGCAACAATAATGCCATCCTGGCCCCACGTGTCCTCACCCCAGGAACCACCAACCCAATCCTCAACATGTCCAGCTGTGCTAAGCAGACTTCCCTGTGCGTCTCCTCAGGGCCAGTACGTGTTTCTGATCTGCTGCACAGGCTTTGCTCAAACCCCCACTGTGGGCCCCATAACCCCATCAACATGGAGACAGAGGCAGCAGAGAGCATGACAAGCCCAGGGTCTGGGCAACATGCTCTTTTTTTCTCCCCAGCTTGCCTCCATACCTGAAGTATGTTAACTTGCTTCCTTTCCCTATCTAGCCTCTCACCTGATGGTTTGATGGTTTGCACCGACTTGATACACATAGGATTTAGTAGAGCAGCTAACTTTGGCCTGTAAGACCTTCTGCTCCATGATGTCTGAATGTGTTGCCCAGGGCACCCTTGGAGGCCACCTTGGCATTATAATCCCTCCCCACCTGGCACAGCTACACCCCAAATGCACGTCAGAACCAAGCTCTTCACAACACTCCTGCTTGGTGAGATGTGGCCTGGCTGTCCTTACCCAAAGGAGGTATCTTTCTCCTTCCTGAGGACTTGAGCTGTGACCAGCTCCACTCGTGGGCCACTCTCTGCCCAGCACGGTCAGTTCATGTCCCTGCACCTGGTCAGGGTGTTAGTCAGGCCTGAGTCAGGGGTCTTTCTGCCCTCTGGCTATACTCTCTGGCCAGGTGATCATATCTGTGGCCCCTTTGTGAGGTAAGCCCAGGCTGGGTTGCTGATGCTGCTCAAGTGTGGGCACATCTGACAGGTCCCTCAGCTCTCAGAGCCCCACAGGCTCAGCAAGACCAGCAGCTTCTGCCCTAATGTAGAAATCTCGTGTGTTTCATACCTCCTGGCTTTCTAAATTCCTGGGCTTAGGACTGAACCTTTAGGAAATGAAACTACCTAGTTTCTGTTGGCATTCTGTTATGTGACTCTGTAGTCCTAGAAGCAGGATGAGGCACCAAACTGCCAGGCTCAGGGAATCTAGGACTGAGAAGCACTTGGAGAGGTGGTGCCTATGGCTGGCAGGGATTTCCCACAGAAACACCAAGCAGAAGGCATCATTTGACAGTGGCAGTCCTGGCATAACATACCTCTGTGGGATGAATGAATGAGTAGATCCCCACAGACCTACTAACAATATGCCCCCCCCATTGTTAACCTTGTCCCAGATAAATATTCACAATTCTGCCTCCCTCCCCCTGTGAGGGTTCCCTCGCTTGGTGGTAGTTCTCAGGCCCCAAGCCAAGCTCCACTAAGGAGCAGGCTCCATCCCTCTCTGCAGAGAACCTGGCTGTGACAGGGAGCTCCCAGGAACTCAGAAACCTGGGGATTAATATTTGTCTTTCCAGAGTAAATTATAGATCAACATGAAGAGGATCATCCCTGAGAGCCATAAGGTAAAACTCCAAACAAGAAGACAAACTCTTGGGCCTGTGAAACCTGAGAGTTGCCTGGCTGAAGGCTCAGATGTTTGAGACAAAATTGTGTGCTCAGGCTGAGGAACACCTTCTAAACAGGTGTAAAACACAGACACCAAAATGGAAAAAAATAACTAATTTGGCCACACATTTTGTTGCACACACACATGTGCACATCCAGGCAAAGTCAAGAATTGAATGAAAACACAGAATAATTTATTTGGAAGATATTTGGTGTTTGGTAGAGTACTCAATTCTCTGTTGTGGAAAAAGTTCTTTAAAATCCAAAAAAGAGGGCACCCAGGTGGCTCAGAGGGTTAGGCCTCTGCCTTCGGCTCAGGTCATGCTCTCAGGGTCCTGGGATCGAGACCTGCATCAGGCTCTCTGTTCAGCAGGAATCCTGCTTCCCCCTCTCTCTCTGCCTATTTTTCTGCCTGCTTGTGATCTCTGTGTGTCAAATAAATAAATAAAGTCTTTAAAAAAATAAAATAAAATCCAAAAGAGAGAAAGATAAACCATGAGAGACTCTGGACTCCAGGAAACAAACTGAGGGTTACAGAAAAGGGATGGGATGGGATAACAGGGTGATGGGTATTAAGGAGGGCACATGTTGTGATGAGCACTGGTGTTATATGTAACTAATGAATCATCGAACACTACATCAAAAATCAATGATGCCCTATACACTGGCTAACTGAACATAGTAATAAAAAAAAATTCAAAAGAAAAAGACAAGTTCCTCCATTGTCTTGGCTCAAAGTGAGTCAGGAATTTGAGCAGACAGCACATCCAAAATGAATCCATTACCCCTCTTGGCCACACATCAGTTGTTGGAAAACAACAGGCCTATGGTGAGAGTTCTCTCTCGCTGCCCCTGTTGATCCACCTTCTACCTGGTCCTGGTGTCCAGAGGAAATTGTACAGTGTAAAACAGAGAGATACTCACACCCTTCAATGTGAATTCCATAGGTCTGGACAGGAGCCCACTTTTGACACCACATCTTCTAAAGAAGATGGTCCTGGGAAATAAAAGGGAGTGGGGGAGTTGCTGAATGCTGTGATGGGTGTGGACACACAGGTGAAAGGCTCCATGAAGCTAGAGACCAAGGGCCTCCACTCCTCCATCCAAAATCTTCTCCTCCCAACCAATCACACTCTATCTACTTTGGGGTCACAGAAACAACAGATAACGATTGCTCCAGAAGCTATTACCACCCCAAAAGTCTTTCTTTTCACTCATGACTGCAGGCATCAGGATTTCAAGAAGGGCCCAGTGGGGTACTTATCACCCAGGGTGTCCCCTGGATTCAGAGAGCAGCTAGGATGTACCTGGGCTTGTGGCTCATGTGTAGAGGGCCTTTTAAATAGCTGTATTAAAATCTAATTCCCGGAGGGAGTCAAGATGACAGAGAAGTAGCAGGCTGAGACTACTTCAGGTAGCAGGAGATCAGCTAGATAGCTTATCTAAAGATTGCAAACACCTACAAATCCAAATCCAATAGGAGATCAAGGAGAAAAAGAACAGCAATTCTAGAAACAGAAAATCAACCATTTTCTGAAAGGTAGGACTGGCGGAGAAGTGAATCCAAAGCGATGGGAAGATAGACCCCGGGGGGAAGGGCCGGCTCCCGGCAAGCGGCGGAGCTACGGAGTACAAAATCAGGACTTTTAAAAGTCTGTTCCGCTGAGGGACATTGCTCCAGAGGCTAAACTGGGGTGAAGCCCACGTGGGGTCAGCATGGCCTCAGGTCCAGCAGGGTCACAGAAGCATCGGGGGGTGTCTGAGTGTCACAGAGCCTTCAGGTATTAGAACAGGGAAGCTGGCTACAGAGACAGAGCTGAGGAGTGAGCTCACAGCTTAGGGTTACCTTGAACCGGTCGCAGACTCGGTGAGCTCGGAGGGCGGCCGGAGGCCAGGGAGATGGGAGTAAATGGACACTGTTCTCTGAGGCACACTGAGGAGTAGGACCCCGAGCCCTCGGCTCCTCCGGGCTGGAGACTGGGAGGCCGCCATCTTCATTCCCATTTTCCGGAACTCTCCGGAAAGCACTCAGGGAACAAAATCTCCTGAAAGCGAACCTGAGCAGATTACTCAGCCCGGCCCCTGGTAAGGGCAGTGCAATTCTGCCTGGGGCAAAGACACTTGAGAATCACTACAACAGGCCCCGCCCCCAGAAGATCAACAAGAAATCCAGCCAGGACCAAGTTCACCTACGAAGGAGTGCAGTTTCAACAACAAGGAGAGCAGCAGAATTCCAGAGGAGGAGAAAGCAAAGCACGGAACTCATGGCTTTCTCCCCATGAATCTTTAGTCTTGCAGTTAATTTAATTTTTTTTTTCTTTTTCAATTTTTTTCCCTCTCTTCTTCTGCTAATTTTTTTTAACTTTTACCCTTTTTTTAAACATTTTTAAACTAGTTTATCTAATATATATATATATATATATATATATATATATTCTTTTCTTTTTTATATTTTTCTTTATTTGTTTTCTTTTTTTAATTTTTTTTTTCTTTCTGAACCTCTTTTTATCCCCTTTCTCCCCCCTCACTATTTGGGATCTATACTGATTTAGTTAA
Organism: Mustela nivalis; assembly: GCF_964662115.1. Classification (NCBI taxonomy): domain Eukaryota; kingdom Metazoa; phylum Chordata; class Mammalia; order Carnivora; family Mustelidae; genus Mustela; species Mustela nivalis. The sequence goes on from NC_139027.1 coordinate 97,455,426, forward strand.
AGCATATTTTCCTGGGTCTTTGCAACCCTTTTAGTATTTTACTTGCTCCTTCATGTACTCTTATCTGGACAAAATGACAAGGCAGAAAAATTCACCACAAAAAAAAAAGAATAAGAGGCAGTACCAAAGGCTAGGGACCTAATAAATACAGACATTGGTAATATGTCAGATCTAGAGTTCAGAATGACAATTCTCAAGGTTCTAGCTGGGCTCAAAAAAGAGGAAGATATTAGAGAAAACCTCTCGGGAGATATAAAAGCCCTTTCTGGAGAAATAAAAGAACTAAAATCTAACCAAGTTGAAATAAAATAAAGCTATTAATGAGGTGCAATCAAAAATGGAGGCTCTGACTGCTAAGATAAATGAGGCAGAAGAAAGAATTAGCAATATAGAAGACCAAATGACAGAGAATAAAGAAGCTGAGCAAAAGAGGGACAAGCAGCTACTGGACCATGAGAGGAGAATTCAAGAGATAAGTGACACCATAAGACGACACAACATTAGAATAATTGGGATTCCATGAAGAATTGGGATTCTTTTCTGAAGAAAAAGAAAGAGAGAGGGGAGAAGAAGGTATACTGGAGAGAATTATTGGAGAGAATTTCTCCAATATGGCAAAGGGAACAAGCATCAAAATCCAGGAGGTGCAGAGAACACCCCTCAAAATCAATAAGAATAGGTCCACACCCCATCACCTAATAGTAAAATTTACAAGTCTTAGTGACAAAGAGAAAATCCTGAAAGCAGCCCGGGAATAGAAGTCTGTTACATACAATGGTAAAAGTATTAGATTGGCAGCAGACTTATCCAGAGACCTGGCAGGCCAGAAAGAGCTAGCATGATATATTCAGAGCACTAAATGAGAAAAACATGCAGCCAAGAATACTATATCCAGCTAGGCTATCATTGAAAATAGAAAGAGAGATTAAAAGCTTCCAGGACAAAAAACCTGAAAGAATTTTCAAACACCAAACCAGCTCTACAGGAAATATTGAAAGGGGTCCTCTAAGCAAAGAGAGAGCCTAAAAGTAGTAGATCAGAAAGGAACAGACACAATATACAGTAACAGTCACCTTACAAGCAATACAATGGCACTAAATTCATATCTCTCAATAGTTACCCTGAATGTTAATGGGCTAAAGGCCCCAATCAAAAGACACAGGGTATCAGAATGGATAAAAAAAACAAAACCCATCAATATGTTGCCTACAAGAAACTCATTTTAGACCCGAAGACACCTCCAGGTCTAACACTCATTTTAGACCCGAAGACAAAGTGAGGGGGTGGAAAACAATTTACCATGCTAATGGACATCAGAAGAAAGCAGGAGTGGCAATCCTTATAACAGATCAATTAGATTTTAATCCAAAGACTCTAATAAGAGATGAGGAAGGACACATCATACTCAAAGGATCTGTCCAACAAGAAGATCTAACAATTTTAAATATCTATGCCCCTAATGTGGGAGCAGCCAACTATATAAACCAATTCATAACAAAATCAAAGAAACACATCAACAATAATACAATAATAGTAGGGGACTGTAACACTCCCCTCACTGAAATGACAAGATCATCCAAGCAAAAGACCAACAAGGAAATAAAGCCTTAAATGACACACTGGAACAGATGGACATCACAGATATATTCAGAACATTTCATCCCAAAGCAACAGAATACACAATGTTCTCTAGTGCACATGGAACATTCTCCAGAATAGATCACATCCTCCATCCTAAATCAGGTCTCAACTGGTACCAAAAAACTGAGATCATTCCCTGCATATTTTCAGATCACAATGCTTTGAAGCTAGAACTCAATCACAAGAGGAAATTTGGAAAGAACCCAAATACATGGAAACTAAACAGCATCCTTCTAAAGAATGAATGGGACCACCATGAAATTAAAGAAGAATTGAAAAAATTCATGGAAACAAATGATAATGAAAACACAAGTGTTCAAAATCTGTGGGACACAGCAAAGGCAGTCCTGAGAGGAAAATATATAGTGGTACAAGCCTTTCTCAAGAAACAAGAAAAGCCTGGTACACAACCTAACCCTACACCTAAAGGAGCTGGAGAAATAACAAGAAAGAAACCCTAAACCCAGCAGGAGAAGAGAAATCATAAAGATCAGAGCAGAAATCAATGAAATAGAAACAAAAAAAAAAATAGAAAAAATCAACTAAACTGGGAGCTAGTTCTTGAAAGAATTAATAAGATTGATAAACCCCTGGCCAGACTTATCAAAAAGAAAAGAGAAAGGAGCCAAATAAATAAAATCATGAATGAAAGAGGAGAGATCACAACTAACACCAAAGAAATACAAACAATTATAAGAACATACTATGAGCAACTCTATGCCAACAAATTTGACAATCTGGAAGAAATGGATGCATTCCTAGAGACATATAAACTACCACAACTGAACCAGGAAGAAATAGGAAGTCTGAACAGACCCATAACCAGTAATGAGATTGAAACAGTCATCAAAAATATCCAAACAAACAAAAGCCCAGGGCCAAACAACTTCCCCAGGGGAATTCTACCAAATGTTTAAAGAAGAACTAATCCCTATTCTTCTGAAACTGTTGCAAAAAATAAAAATGGAAGGAAAACTTCCAAACTCATTTTATGAGGCCAGCATCACCTTGATCCCAAAACCAGACAAGGATCCCATTAAAAAAAAAAAAAATACAGACCAATATCCTTGATGAACACAGATGCAAAAATTCTCACTAAAATACTAGCCAACAGGATTCAACAGTATCTTAAAAGGATTATTCACCACGACCAAGTGGGATTTATTCCAGGGCTGCAAGGTTATTTCAACATCCGCAAATCCATCAATGTGATACAACACATTAATAAAAGGAAGAACAAGAACCATATGATACTCTCAATAGATGCTGAAAAAACATTTGAAAAAGTACAGAAAAAGACCAGAAAAGACCTTGAATAGCCAAAGGAATATTGAAAAAAAAGCCAAAGTTGGTAGCATCACAATTCCGGACTTCAAGCTCTATTACCAAGCTGTCATCATCAAGACAGCGTGGTACTGGCACAAAAACAGACACATAGATCAATGGAACAGAATAGAGAACCCAGAAATAGACCCTCACCTCTCTGGTTAACTAATCTTTGACAAAGCAGGAAAGAATGTCCAATGGAAAAAAGACAGCCTCTTCAATAAATGGTGTTGGGAAAATTGGACAGCCACATGCAGAAAAATGAAATTGGACTATTTCCTTACACCACACACAAAAATAGACTCAAAATGGATGAAGGGCCTCAATGTGAGAAAGGAATCCATCAAAATCCTTGAGGAGAACACAGGCAGCAACCTCTTTGACCTCAGCCACAGCAACATCTTCCTAGGAACATTGCCAAAGGCAAGGGAAGCAAGGGCAAAAATGAACTATTGGGATTTCATCAAGATCAAAATCTTTTGCACAGCAAAGGAAACAGTTAACAAAACCAAAAGACAACTGACAGAATGGGAGAAGATATTTGCAAACAACATATCAGATAAAGGGCTAGTGTCCAAAATCTATAAAGAACTTAACAAACTCAACACCCAAAAAACAAATAATCCAATCAAGAAATGGGCAGAAGACATGAGCCGATATTTCTGCAAAGAAGACATCCAGATGGCCAACAGACACATGAAAAAGTGCTCCATATCACTCGGCATTAGGGAAATACAAATCAAAACCACAATGAGGTATCACCTCACACCAGTCAGAATGGCTAAAATCAACAAGTCAGGAAATGACAGATGCTGGCAAGGATGCGGAGAAAGGGGAACCCTCCTACACTGTTGGTGGGAATGCAAGCTGGTGCGACCACTCTGGAAAACAGCATGGAGGTTCCTCACAAAGTTGAAAATAGAATTACTCTGTGACCCAGAGATTGCACTACTGGGTATGTACCCTAAAGATACAAATGTAGTGATCCCAAGGGGCACGTGCACCCGAATGTTTATAGCAGCAATGTCTACAATAGCCAAACTATGGAAAGAACCTAGATGTCCATCCACAGATGACTGGATAAAGAAGATGTGGTATATATACACAATGGAATACTAAGCAGCCATCAAAAGAAATGAAATCTTGCCATTTGCAATGATGTAGGTGGAACTAGAGGGTATCATGCTGAGCAAAATAAGTCAATCGGAGAAAGACAACTATCATATGATCTCTCTGATATGAGGAAGTGGAGATGCAACATGGGGGGTTAAAGGGGTAGGTGAATAATAAATAAAACAAGATGGGATTGGGAGGAAGACAAACCATAAGTGACTCCTAATCTCACAAAACAAACTGAGGGTTACTGGGAGGAGGCGGGTTTGGAGAAGGGTGGTGGGGTTATGGACATTGGGGAGGGTATGTGCTATGGTGAGTGCTGCGAAGTGTGTAAACCTGGCGATTCACAGACCTGTACCCCTAGGGATAAAAATATATTATATGTTTATAAAAAATAAAAAAATAAAAAAAATTTAAAAAAATCTAATTCCCATATCATATATGCATCCACATAAGTATACAATTCAGTGGCTTATAGGTAGTATACAATTAACACTTCTACACTTAAACCCAATTTAGAATGTTTTCATTACTCCAAAAAGAAACCCAGCCTCTCCACCCCCTTCAGCTCTAGGCAACCACTCATCTACTTTCTTCCTTTACAGATTTACCTAGTCTGGACGTTTGTATACATGACCTTTTGGTGTCTGCTTCTTTCACTTAACATGTTTTCAAGAGTCATTCATGTTATAGCACATCTTACTACTTAATTTCTTTTTATTAACAACTAATATCCCATTGTATGTGTATACCACATTTCATTTTTCTATTCACCCATTTGTGCACATTTGGGTTGTTTCCACAGTTAAAAGCAAAACCACAGGCCTAAATGGCATCACTTACGTTAAGGCCCCAAAGGCAGTAAACCAAGATTTAATAAGTAACCTAACTAGAGTTTCAACACCCAAGAAATGTAATCTTTAACCAGTAAACACGGAATTTCCTGGTCAGCACTAGGAAATTAACTGAAAGACTCCCTTCTGCTCCCTTTAGGATAGTAATTTTACTTAAACAATTTATCTCTTGGTAATAAATTCCTTTCTTCTTCCTCTCTTCCTACTCCCCCTCTTCCTCCTTCTTCTTTTAATGACCTCTCTATGCCTTTAATAACACTTTTCTGTTTGTCTGCTTGTTTAGTTCAGTGAAGTTCCCCTCTATTTTCTAGATAGGATGCTGCTTAATTCATGAATCATTTAACAAAACCAATTAGGCCTTCAAATCTACTCACCACATTTTGTTTTTTAACACTACTTTTTGGCTACTATGAATAATATTGTTATGAATATTTATGTTCCAATCTTTTGTGTAAACACTTGAGTATATACCTAAGAGTGAATTATCGGGTTGCATGGTAACTCTGTATTTAACTTTTTGAGGAATTTCTTACTTGATGGATTTACAAAGTGAGGGGATCATTTTACATTCCCATCAGCCGTGTGTGAGGGTTCTCATCTCTTTACATCCTTGCCAACACTGGTTACTATCTGTCATTTTTGATTATAGTCATCCTAGTGGGAATAAAGTAAGACTAGTGCTAAGAATGGAACAAATGTAACAGACTAAATTTTAATTTTCATAATATCAAAGTGCTTGTATGAGTAATTTTTTAAGACAAAAATCCAATAGGAAATTCAGAGAAAAGTCATGAACACACAGATCACAGGAAAAGAAATATACATGTCTAAAATACTCAAATGGAAATATGCTTAACCTCCGCAACAATAAAATCTCTAGTTAACCCAGCAAAGAAATGTAACTATTCCCCTACACAAGGAGAAAAAAATTAAACAGTGATAATGCCCCACTGATAAATCACCTTCATCAGCACGGACAGAGTAGAAATCAAACAGCCTTTGTTACAGTGATTTAGCAATCTCTGTTAAACATTTAAAAGTTACATATTCCTCAGCACAGTGTTCCACATCTAGCATTTTTGTCTCACAGAAATACGTGCCTACAGGCACAAAATTGGAAATTATTCACTGTATACTGTTCCTAATAGTTAAAAAAAAAAGACATGAGAACATCCCAAATATGTATCCATAGTAGATTATTAAATAAAATGTGTAATATTCTGTAGCCACTGTGGAGAACAATATGGAGATTCCTCAAAAATTTAAAAATAGAATGACCCTATGATCCAATAATCACACTACTGGGTATTTATCCAAAGAATACAAAAATACTAATTCAAAAGGATATATGCACTCCTATGTTTATTGCAGCAATATCTACTATAGCCAATTTATAGAAACAGCCCGTGTCCATTGATAGATGAATGGATAAAGAAGATGTGATATCTGTGTGTGTATAAAATATTCATATATATAATATTCATATATGTATGAATAATATATATATTAATATTATTCAACCATAATAAGAATGACATCTTGCCATTTGCAACAACATGGATAGAGCTACAGGATATTATGTTACGTGAAATAAGTCAGTCAGAAAAAGACAAATACCATGTGATTTCACACTTTTGTGGAATTTAAGAAACAAAAGAAATGAGTAATGGGTAAAAAGAGAGACAAACCGAGAAACAGACTCTTGACTATAGAGAAAAAACTGGTGGCTCCCAGGGAGGTGAGTGGGGCAGTGGGTGAAATAGGTAATGGGGATAAGGAGTGCGTGCCTCACGGTGAGCACCGGGTGATATGGAAGTGTCAAATCACTATAATGACACCTGAAACTAATATAACACTGTATGTGAACTACACTGGAATTATTTAATAAAATTTTAAAAATATGTAATATCCATGGAATGAGATCTAAAAAAATTAACCAAAATGTGCCTATACTGACAAGCAACGATATCTGCTCTGGATAAATGAGAAAGTTGTAAAATATTAAGCTGAGAAAGATCTGGATTATTTCCAAACAATGATTTGTTAAGCTCAAAGAAAGGAAATCTTGGAATTTTGAACCATTCTACAGGCTTGTGCCAGAGAGATGGGGTTACATAGAATGTCACATTCTGAGTTAATTATTTCCATAATATTCTAGTTCTTATAACAAAATAGAACTAATAATAAAATAAAATAACTTCTATAAAAATTTCAAAGCTCCACAGTGAAAATAAAATGTAGAGAAGACCTTCAGATGATGAAAAGCAAGTGCTCACTCCACTCTTTTCCTCTCAGTTCCTTTTCACAGGACTCATAAAAGCTATTGCGAGTCCTTGCTATGAAAGATGACGATTTGGCTCACATGCCAGCTCTTTATTTTCCTCCTTCTTCTCACAGTTTGGATGGATGGAGGGATGAATGGATAGATGGATGGATGGATTGATCAATTGATATTCTGTTAGTTATTTGTATAAGTTTAAAAATATAATTAAACTTCTTAAATTAATCAACTTCCAGGAGCTCCTTTTGAACCTATGTCTGTAGGATAAGGGTGTTCGTAGCCCCATCTATCCCATTACCTCCTTTATCTTCATGTCTCACTCTCTGTTGTCCAAATCCTCATTTGTCCTTCCTCCCGCAACTGTGCTTTCCCCATTAGATGACTGAAGTACTTGCAAAACAAAACAACAAATGCTTAAACATGGGAGTCTAGCAGACTGGCATGATAAGATTTCTAATTTTCCAAATATTATCTGTATGATGACAGATGATATATTGAAGTAAGGCAAAAGTAACTAGATTCTTAGTTAAAACACTGTTAGGATATTACAATTCAGAGGAGGTGGCAGCTGCTGGGGTATAAGCAAATGAGGGGGAAAGTAATGCCTGGAGTTGTGAGTTTTTTGAGCCAACCAGGCCTAGAGAAAGAAGAGTCAAAAGTCAAAGGTGACCCCAGATAATAAGTGGCTTAAGCAGCAGGCAGTGTGTCATGTGCTGGGGAGGAGAATGGAGAAGGCTTGGGCAGAAAATGTGAAGAGTTGAACGTGGGGCAAATGGAATGTTAGGTACCTGCATCATACACCTGTCTCAGGTAGTTATCACTCTCCACTCCCACTTGCCAATCAACCTCTACTGAACTAACCCATTCTATCAGCACTTTCAAATACTGGGAATAATCTTATTAATTTGCTCATTGATTTGTTATCTGCCCCCTCCCTCTTTCCCCATCATATGAACGAGATATTTCTATCTGTAATGGCTGAATAATGTCCCATGATTGATTTCTGTTCTGAACATATGTCATCTGCATCATTGCTAGTATTAGCAACATAAGTATCATTCTGTGCATGTATCTTTTTACATATCCAAATTCTTGCTTAAATGTGATTTTCTTGAAAAATTACATAGTCAACATGCACCCAAATGTAATAAGCTGAATCTCTCCCAAGCTCTGTAAAAGAATCGTGTGTGTGCATGTGTGTGTGTGTGTGTTTGAAAAACACAGAAAAAGAGAACACGATCAGTGTCTATAATTAATTAAATTCCTAAAACCAAGAAGCAAAGATTCTGCACATAGACTTAGTGATTGGCATATACCTTGTTCCAACATCAAGTGGAGAGATGAGAAAGAAGTGGAAAAAGAAATGAGAGAAGAGGAAAAGAGAAACCAGAAGGAAAGTGTGAACCAAATGAGAAGCAAGTAGGAATAAGAGGTTGGTTCTGAGTTGAGGTGAGGGGTCCAGTGAGACCTGGGAGCAACCAAAGGGCAGGACAGAGGCTAAAGGACAGACATGTGTCCTATACCTTCCAAGGCTTTGGATGTTCCTCCTCCCCTTGCTGAGGTCAGGGAGATTAGGGTCTGCTCTTGTTCCTCCTCCTGCTGACCTGAGCCTATAGTCAATCCCCAACAATGGGCTGGAGCCTCCTGGAAAATGGGTCCTGGTCCCACAAACCCTCTCCAGGAGGCTCCACCTGGGAGCCTCCCTTTTTGGCCTTCCTGGTGTGGGGCCACGTGCTCTCATTCATTAGGATGGGTGACTGCCAAGATGTCCATGATCACTGGGGCTGTGTCTGTGCCACCTGGTGGTTCCACTGACTTCTGCTCTATTTTGAAGCATGTATATAATTTGGAGTGCATTTGAGTTCAGAATTATTCCATTTTCAGAGTGAATCATCTTTTATGACATTACGTGGGGGCTTTATTTAAACTCTAAGAGATATTTTCTGAGGTCTGCTCTGTGGCCTCCGCTGTTCTGAACATGACAGTCAGAGCTGGACTTCTGCAGAGCATGGATGGTGGAGTGCACACCTGCTCAGATAACTTATATGAGTCCAGTTATCGCCCTCGCCCCGCAAGGACGACAAGACGCCCTGGTTCGGATGCATCTTCTCTCTCTTCTCTCTCTTTATTTCCGCAAGTCTACACACTTATATACGCTTACATGACCAATCAGCGAGCAGGGTACAGGAGGGAGCGAATCAGGCTGTGCACCTAAAGGAACAACTTCGCTACCAACCAATGCTGTTTACTTCCTCTTTGGGCATTCCACTTAGTCTCATGAGGCAATCCTAACCTGGCAACTAGCCAGGCGCCATCTTTTAATGGCGGAGGCCGCCCTGTCCAGGGGCCTGCCTCCGACATCCAGTGACCAGGTATGCTTTTCACCCAACTCTCTTGGGTTCTCCAGAAAAAACAATCATAGAGAAAAAGATTGCTTCTTATCCTCTCTTCTAAGAGAGTTTGCCTCAATTCTTTTCCTTATTGCATTTTCTAAAACATTCCAGACCAGCATTCGTTCTAGTTCCTGAGACCTATTTTCATCCATCTATTCACACAGAATCTTATATTCGCCTGTATGAGGCATTGTGAATGCCCAGCGTAGCTAGAGCCAGCTACAAGTTGTGTAGTGAGGCTCTGACAATAACCCAGCAGGTTAGTCCCTGGTTAGTTAGTTTCCCCTGAGGTCAGACCTCGTTAACAATAGAGGGCTTTGGGGTATTTCAAAATGGTTCCTTTCCCTCCTCCTGCCCAAAATAGGGACTTCTCTCTGATACTTACTGGGGGAATCTTGTTGAATTGCCAGTGGTAAATCTCACAATACTGTGGGGACGTCTCCCTCACACTGCAATGCCTGGGTTTCCCTGGAGTTTTTATGAGTTGTCCTTACTGAGCCTCCAGCAACTTGTCCATTGAAATTGAGGCTTGCCTGCTCTGACAATGGTTGCTGCGGTGGTTTCTGCTAGTCTCTGCTCTGGTAAACCAGGACCCCTGTAATCGTCTCTGTGTCTCTCCAGTCATCAGGGCAGCAGTTTGCTCTGTGTCCTCTGATCTCTTATCAATCTATTGTCAGGCTATTCAGCTTGTTACTCGTTAGGACAGAGAGGTGACTTATAAGCTCCCAGTTTTTTAAAACTTTTTTTTGAAGTTTTTTTTAAATCAAACTTGTTTATTTTGAGATAACTCCAAATCCACATGCAGTCGTAAGAACTCACACAGATTCTGTGTATCCTTTACCCAGTTTCGTCCAAGGGTAACATCTCGCATGATGGTCCAATATCACAACCAGGATATTGACAGTGATGCAGTCAGAATATGGAACATTTCCATCCACAGGGATCGCTTATGTTGCCTCTACAGCTGCACACTGCTTCCATCCCCACCTCAATCCCTGGAAACCATTAATCTGATCCTCCTTTCTATAGTTCGTCACTTTAAGAATGTTACATAAATGGAAACATGAGTTATATACTTGTGGGGTTTTTTCACGTATTGTTGTCTATACAATACTGGGTTTACATGCTTTGACAGAAAAAAAAATGTATATATATGCATCAGTCCTATCTTGTTCCAGGCTTTCCCTCAAATTGATTTCCCTCTATAGGTAGGATGCCATTTTTCTCTGACTGGTTTAAAGATTTTTTTTATTTGTCTGTAGTTTCCAGAAGTTTAAGGGTAGTTTAAGGAATTACTCTGTTTGTGATTTGCTCAGTTTCTAAAATCTGTGAATTAATATTTCTAGCCAAATTTAGGGAATTTTCAGCCATTTTCTTTTAAAGTTCTTCCTTATTCCTCTCCTCTGTCCCCCTTTCTCCGACTCTGATTAAACAAACTTTAGACTTTTTTATAGTCATACTGGTCCCTAAGGCTCCATTCTTTATTTTTATGCCTATATTCAATCTGAAGAATTGCATAATTTCTATTATTCTATTTCCAGCTTAGTGATAATTTCCTCTGCTCCCTCCATTCTGCTAGTGAGCCCATCCATTCAGTGTTTTTTTTTTCTTTTTAATTTCAGCTATTATATTTTTCATTTATAGAATATCCACTTTGGTTCTTTTTCACATCTTATGTCTTGGCTGAGATTTTCTATTTCTTTTCTGAGGTTTTCTTTTTTTTTTTTTAATCTTAGGAGTGTTTCATTTGTGTTCATAATTATTTCTTGAACCACTTTATCACAGCTACTTTAAAATGTTTTTTAGGTATGCCTAACATCTCTATCATCTGAATGTTGCATTTATTGATTCAGTTTGAGATCCTCCTGGTTGGTACGAGAACAGATTCTTTTGTTAAAGCTTGGACATTTTCATATCATGTTATGCAACTTTGGCTCCTATTCAAACTTCCTGTTTTAGCTAGCCTCTCCAGCACCTCTTCAGCAAGGGGACCAAAGGCACCACCCGATTACTGCGTTGTAGAGGTAGTTAGGGACCTCTCCACTGCCAGGTGGATGTCCAGACTCCCCCTATCATCTCCACAGACACCAGGCAGTAGAAAGCCATATTATAGCCCCCGAGAGGGTGGAGATCTAGGCTTCCCACTAAGGTTTTACTGACATATGTGAGGATGAGGTCAGTTTTTTTCTTGACTGGAGTAGAAGAGTTAGTATGTATAGTTTTCTGTCTTGTTAGACTGTCCTATCCTGGACCTTTGGCTAAAGAGAACAGACTTCTGTTGGAATGAGAAATTACAAACCCGGGGTGCCTGGATGACTCGGTCAGTTAAGCATTCGACTTGATTTCAGTTCAGGTCATGATCTCAGGATCATGAGATCAGGTTCTGTGTCAGGCTCTGCACTCAGTGGGGAGTTTGCTTGAGGTTTTCTCTTTCCTTCTGCCCACCCCCACCCCCCGCATATGGTCTCTCTCTAAAATAAATAAGTCCATCCTTAGGGGGAAAAAGGGAAAGAACTAACAAACCATTTACAAAATGGCAGTCACCATCTTTAGTGTTTTTCAATACAGATCACTTTCGACATATTAGGCAGGGTTTAGGTGAAGGAGAGGGCATCCAATGGATAGTGCTAACCTGTATCAAAGGTTGTCTTTTAAGAAGGGTACAGTCAGAAGCATGGTGGGCTGTGGGGGGGGGGGAGTCCAAGGCCCTTGACACCCTCTGTCTCCATGGTTATAGCAATCAGTAGCTCCTCCACTTGGTATGAACAATTGTATCCTTCTCATTCCTATACAAATTGTGGGAAAGCAGATCTAGACAAATCCTCCAACTCCTCTTCCCTCCAGATTGCTATGGGGAACTTTCCTTTGTGGAAATTCTGGAGCCAACCAGGCTGTAGGATCAGATAACATTAGTAAATTAAGTTGCCTAGCAATTTATTTCTCCCTCTCTCTCTATACCTCTTGCCCTCCAATCCAAACTCCATGAAGCCTTCCCCACCTGCAGGATTGAGGATCTGCTCAGGAGAACAGATTCTAGCCATTTACCAGAAAGAGACACCCATGAAAGGCTGTGCAACTAAGGTTTCAAAGTCTGCCCCAAGGGAGCCCTGTTCCATTTGGATTAATGACCTTGAAAAGCAAATAAGGCTAGGAAGGAAAGTGGTCCCATCATCCATTCCTTCATCTCATCCATTATTTACTGGCCACTTGCCAAAACAGGTGCTGAGCTACAGAAGCATCAACAACAAGGGATGAAACCAAAACAGCAAGACACATGAAACACCAGCCCTGGAGTCAGGACACCTGGGCTCTTGTCTCATTTTGGAAAAGTTGCCTATCCTCCCTGGCATTCACCTGTCTCTGTGAAGCAGATAGACTTATGTGACTGGTAATTCCAGCCATTATAGTCTACTGTGGTGATTCTTCTTATAGCCGTGTTTTTAAGTCTTTCTCCCAGGGTGGCTGAATTGGAAAAGAGCCTGCAGAAATCACCCTTATTTCAAATCAACTTTCTTTGTCAGGAGGAAGTCCTGTTTCCCAGGACTTTAGAGCAATTCTCTGATCTTTAGCCTTATGGGTGAATTTGTTGTAACACTGAGCAAGTTGAACCTAGTTCCACCATAGGTCAGGCTCCCCATCTTGGCAATGGGAACAGTCCCACATTCCATTTCTTTTTCCAGTAGCAAGTGAGGCTGAGTGAGTGAGTACAGAAGGGGCTTCTTTTGCATGTGCACCGAGGGACTAGATTTAGGCCATTAGAACCCAGCAGAGCAGGGCAGAGCAAGAAAGGCACTTGCATGTGTGCATACCTTGGGATAAGCCTATCATTTGCAATGTCCAAGGTGAAAAGCTGTGTGGGGTAGTGAACAAAGTCATTACCAACCCCCTGGCAATTGTTTCCTAAAAGTGATCCACAGATTCCCATTCTTGTTCACATAGATAAGAGGGTGCATGCTACAGATGCACCCTGTGTCTAAATAAAAGCTGGAGATCTCCCAAACTCAAGCCTAACCTATTGCCAGTCCAAGGACTCTCTGTTCTTTGGCCAAGAACACTAATCTGTTTTGATCCTGGCCTACTTTGAAGTTGCAACAATCAAACTCTGTGTCAGCTCAAGAATAAAGGAGACCATAGAACTAACATTTTTCGACTCTTTGGTGGAACAAGGCCTATAGTGAGCAAGTGGGAGGAGGCACTAGATCTTGCCACTTCTACTGTCTGTCCCCAAGGCCACTGCCCTGGCTTGAGTCTATTGGTGACTCACAAATGTAAGCGTCCTAACAGATCCATAGCCAGACAGGTGTGGAGCAGACAAGGGCCTCCTGGGGGAGAATAAAACAGCTCTGGACAGAGGTGGAAGTGTAAAAGGAGGGAATTGTCCAGTCCCCACCACCAGGCCTGCAGAAGGTCCATCTAGGCACTGAAAGTCCCCTCTCCTTCCTGAAAAGCCACACCAGTGGGACCTGCAGTAGAGGTCCAGTTCCTCAGGGAGGACTGCAGAACATCTCTCACTGGCCCTGAATGAGGTCAATGGCAGTGAGTTGACCAGCCCCAGCACATTCTTTGGAAGTCTAGTGAACAAGGCAAGAGAAAACTTTGATCATGTCCCTTTGCTCTATAGACTAATCTATATTCTATATAATCTAATTTTGAAAGTGAGGAAAATGCACCAAGTATCAACATAAATGATACTGGTTAAACACAATTGCCCTTGATGGCCCTTTGAATACTTGAGGAAAGAGACTGGTGTCATGACAACAATTCAGTGTAGGTGCTGGTTGAGTTAGGAGGTGCTAGAGAGGGAGACTGGGAACGATTGGAATACACCACTTTTGGTCTAGTTCCTGACAGGAAATCAGGGGCACACTCCGCAGGAGACTTGGGGACATTTGGCAGAGTGCAATTTACCAGGAAAAATCAACAGGGACAAAGAACCCACAGTCAGCAGAAGGGTCATATTTCCCATCCCTCAACCTAAAGGTGTCTATGCAGGGTCTTCTGGCCATTCTCTCCAGCTGCAGTCCTAGGTTTCATTCTCTCTCCTTACTCTCTTTCCTTGTAGAGTACAGTGAAATCATTTTATATCCCTTGGAAACAAAATGGTCTCATTATTTGACTTACTTGATCTAGATCCTTGATCCTGCCCCCAACTAGATGTGCCAACTTCTGAGTTTTCTCAATTTTCCACTCTCTTTGTGATTTCATCACTTCTATAATATTGGGATTAGGTGTCTGTCAGTGCCATTGTATTTGTATTTTCATGGCATCTCAGAATAAATTTTCCAGAGAAAGACTCCTTCTTCACTCTGCTTATTCTAAATTCTACTACTTCTTTTTTTTTAATTAATTTTTTATTTTTTATAAACATATATTTTTATCCCCAGGGGTACAGGTCTGTGAATCACCAGGTTTACACACTTCACAGCACTCACCAAAGCACATACCCTCTCCAATGTCCATAATCCCACCCCTTCTCCCAAACCCCCTCCCCCCAGCAACCCTCAGTTTGTTTTGTGAGATTAAGAGTCACTTATGGTTTGTCTCCCTCACATGAAAAAGTGCTCCATATCACTCGGCATCAGGGAAATACAAATCAAAACCACAATGAGGTATCACCTCACACCAGTCAGAATGGCTAAAATCAACAAGTCAGGAAATGACAGATGCTGGCGAGGATGCGGAGAAAGGGGAACCCTCCTACTCTGTTGGTGGGAATGCAAGCTGGTGCAGCCACTCTGGAAAACAGCATGGAGGTTCCTCAAAATGTTGAAAATAGAACTGCCCTATGATGCAGCAATTGCACTATTGGGTATTTACCCTAAAGATACAAATGTAGTGATCCAAAGGGGCACGTGCACCCGAATGTTTATAGCAGCAATGTCCACAATAGCCAAACTATGGAAAGAACCTAGATGTCCATCCACAGATGAATGGATCAAGAAGATGTGGTATATATACACAATGGAATACTATGCAGCCATCAAAAGAAATGAAATCTTGCCATTTGCGACAACATGGATGGAACTAGAGCGTATCATGCTTAGTGAAATAAGTCAAGCAGAGAAAGACAACTATCATATGATTCCCTGATATGAGGAAGTGGTGATGCAACATGGGGGCTTAAGTGGGTAGGAGAAGAATAAATGAAATTCTACTACTTCTGATATTAATACTTTCTCTTCTGCTTTCTCTCCTGCAGTTCTTTGGTGTACCTTTGTCTACCAAGAAATTTCCAACATGCCAAGATTGGTATGTGGTAACTGTCTCTTATGAATATCCTACAGGTTTAATATTTTTAGAAAACAAAATTCAACTGAGTAAATTTTAGTGATCTTAGTGGCCTTATTCAGTGTGTCTTGAACCAGACAGCATGCAGTCCAGCAGATATCAGAAGCTTGGCAGAGCAGTACAAAATGAAGACTTTTATGGGCAGGAGGAAGTGGGATCAAGTAGGATACATGCAAAAGGAAGGAAGGAAGGATGGACAGAAGGAAGGAAGGAAGGAAGGAAGGAAGGAAGGAAGGAAGGAAGGAAGAAAGAAAGAAAGAAAGAAAGAAAGAAAGAAAGAAAGAAAGAAAGGAAGGAAGGAAGGAACCAGACTCGTTATCACTAGGTTACTTTGCTTTAGGGTATGGCAGGCCCATTACCTAGATTACCTCACTAGAGCTGATCAGGTGATTCCCGACTGACTAGTTAAGATTCTGTTTCTAGGAGAGCCCAGACTATAATGAAAACTAAATCTCAGTTTAGTGTCAGGGGCTTAGCATAAGTGACCCATTTGGGGGCCTGTTTTCTTGTTTTTGACATAATCTTAAAAAATGCAAGAGTCAGGGTGCCTGGGTGGTTCGGTGGGTTAAAGCCTCTGCCTTCTGCTCAGGTCATGATCCCAGGATCAAGCCCCACATCGGGCTCTCTGCTCTGCGGAAAGCCTGCTTCCTCCTCTCTCTGCCTGCCTTCCTTCCTGCTTGTGATCTCTCTCTCTGTCAAATAAATAAATAAAAATCTTAAAAAAAAAAGTTCAAGAGTCTCCATTTCATGAATATACAAATTTCAATCACATTTTTATTTTCTTAGTTTGGTGCTCCCCTATATTATGCTTTAATTTCTTTCCTGAGTTTAGCCTGGGTGGATTGTTAGCATTCCTTTGGATTTCCTGTTTATGGGTTTGTAAGTGCTATCTGATTCTTCTATTCTGCTGACGTTTAAACTATTAAAGCCTGTAAACTACGCATTTACTCTGCTTTGTTCAGTGCATAAATCAGTATCTGCCCAACAAAACCAGCGTTTTTGCCAGTTTGACATTTGCCACAAGAAACTGGGTTTTCTTTTTTCCCCACAAATGCTAACTGATTTTTTTTTCTTCTTATTTTTAAGAAGTTAATATGTTCTTTTTTAATAGAAGCAAGACTCTGGGTTGGTAAAATTTCCCTCATGGAAACAACCACAATGACCTGACTAGTTTACTGCCATCCTTTCTGTTTTCTTTATTTCTGTTTTTAAAATGGTAATGGCATGGGGAAGGAGATGTTCAATGTATGGGCTTTAGTCAAATCTCCACTCTGGACCGGTTTCCTGGACATGTCCTACAGCATGTGCTGGCTTTCAGGCAGTTTATGGGGACAAACTAGTGTGGTTTTATTCAAAACCAAAGTCAGGGGCTAATTTTACAATCAGACATGCCTATATGGGGCCCTGAGGTTTTTGTCACCTTACCTCAGACACAGGGCATAGTCTGGGGTTTTATCAGCTGTACCTGGGTGATCTATCTGCATCCGTGGTGCATGTGACAAATCCCCAGGAATCTGGTTAACAAGGCAGGAATCTGTCTTTTCAGACTATTGGGACTTGTGGTCAGTGTTCCCTGCTGCTCACTCAGAATGTCTCTGTATTGGGGGGTGTAGATATCAAAAACAAAAACTCGGAAGAGTTTAGAACCAGAAAACAGGAAAGTCTATTGCTCCAAGAGCACATTGTTCACTTCATTGTCTCTTGGCATCATACATTCAAAACCGAAAAGTCCCCATTTGGCAATGGGTGGCAGTTGTCTGTTTGAGCCCTTACCCTCTCCTAGTCAAGGGTGAAATATGGCATTCTTGGTGTTACTTTCTCTGGACTCCCAGCTGACTGATGAGTGTTTCTCATAGCCTCCAAGCCCTTGAACTAGGGGCCAGCATTTATATGCATCAATACAGCTTTTCACTCACTGATATTTGTATTTATCACTTACGGTCTTGAACCCCTCTCACTTCCCTAACAAGTGACAGTGATGTGAGGAGGCCCATCTCAGAGTCAGGAGTCATTTGCACCTCTCAGGAAAAAAAGATGCCCACAAATGAACACATGACTTTAAAGTCTGGCTTTTAACCAATAATGAACAGAATATCAAACAGAGGTACAGTCCCTGGAAAACTCAAGACTCCTCGTTAGACCCATTGAACAATGTCTAAATTGGCATAAAAAGTACATACTGACTTCTCTGTATCTTATTCTAAGTTTCAGGTAAACTTTTTTTCTTGACAAAGACCTAGAAGAGGAGCAAGAAGTGAAGAACATGGCACTGGGGGAGAGGAAGTGGGGCAGCCCTTTCTCTGAGTCCCGGGTCCATTTCCAGAGCTCCACCTTGCAGCCCACTCCCAGGGAGCCCCCACTGCAGAGCATGAAGTTGGAGGTGGTGTCCCTCCATACTTCCTATACTCTCACTAGTTTCCATCCGTCCCTGGGTCTTGACCGATTGACTGTCCCTGATTCCTTTGGAAACACTAGAAATGCATCTACAAAATCCAATCTAAAACTACCAACTGCATAGAAGGGGAAATGCCCTCCCTTTCTGTGCAGACATGCAAAATCACTCTGCACACCCACCCCCACTATTTCAGTTCCGGGAGGCCCCTGGGAGCCAGGCAGTCCTGATGCTCTCCAAGGTCATGGAGAACATATGAGGGGTAGATTTGGTGATAAAGGTGCTGCAGTATGAAGCATCACACCTGGGACAGCACTCATATCCTCTGAGATGGAGATCAGAACTGGACTGTGCTCTCCACATGGCGCACCTGGACCTTTCCTAGGTCTGAGGCCCTGAGCTCCCTGCCACTGCTGTCCATGTGTCCTCAGAGGGCTCACCTCTGGTCCTGGCAGACCCCTGTCTGCCTGTGGGGGTCTCAGCCTGTGTGGTTCTCACCCAGCCCAGGATTTGGCTAAATGCATTCATTTCTTGTTCTTACACACAGCATGGCCATGACCAGTCATCAGGTGAATGCAGGACACCCCCACCCCACCCATACCAGTTCTGAGTCTAGAAGCACCAAAATCATGTGGCTTGTCTTGTCAAGACCCATTTCCCTGATATTCATGGCCTCCTGGGGCTCCAGTGCTCCAGTGCTCCTGTGTCCCAGACCCAGACAGAAGTGCTTGGGGTCCAAGGCCCACAGACAGTACAACCTAATGGAGACTGCAGGGCCTACCTTGGGGGACTCCTCTTCTCCACAGAGGAAGTGAGTGAGTGTGTGTGTGTGTGTGTGTAAGAGAGAGAGAGAAAGTGTACTCCAGTAACATCTTAGCAACAAGGACATGAAATCCAGAAAATGAAAGTAAAGCCTGCCTTGCATTTTGTTTCATGAAATGAAAGAGATTTGGAGAGACAGATTGAAAAGAGATGAGGTTAAATTAAATAAAATTTAAATGTTAAAATATACTTAGAAATAGACCCCTGCTTATGAATGCATAGACACACATGGCATATCTCTGGACTTGTGGGGGAAGCCGACCCAAACAGAGCAGAGACAGCAGTCACCCCCATCCCCAGCTTGTCCAGGCTAGTCCCACACAGCCCTGCTGGCCTGCTCCAGACATTCGATTCCTGCCCACCTATCCATAAGGAAAGACAGTTCCAAGATGTTATTCCAAAAACACAGTCTTTCCTAAAACATTTTCACATGACTTATACTGTTCCACAAACAGCGGAGACTCATAGAGCCTTAAGGGGACCAGTCCTGCAAGCCCCTCCAAAGCTGAGTGATAGATCGCTGCCCCCACATAAGGAGATCCATCCATGTGTCAGAGGTGGAGGGATGGAGGGTAATTTTTGATGGAGACTTCCTGGCCTGAAGGAAAGAATCCTCTTTAATCAGAATAAGCATAGTAGGTCCAAGTAATGCAAAAATCTGTTTCAGATCCAAACCTTTGTGCCTTAATTAGATGAGTATCTTCAGAGGGGGAAGAGGAAGCAGGGCAGGGGCTTCATCAGCAGTGGGCATGGAGCTGGGAGTGCCTGAAGAAAATCATGGAGGCTAATTGGGAGAGCAGGGAGAGCCACAGAAAAGCAAGGGTTTTGCAAGGTGCATGTCACACGTCCCCTGCCGCTCCAAGTGGTGCAGTGTCCCTACCCGTAATACATCAGTTAGGTAAAACACAGGGACCAGAGGCAAAAGGAATCAGCTTTGAGTTTCACGGCCTCATTCAGTCTGGGGCAGAAATACTGCAATTCCTACCAACTTCCAGGACCTGTGAGGTGAAGCCTGGTCCTTGTGTATGCATGTTTGAAATATAGTTGGCCTTCTGAATTGTACTCAACACTATGGTTAAAACAGACACGTGGCTCAGTTGGTTAAGCGGCTGCCTTCAGCTCAGGTCATGATCCCAGCGTCCTGGGATCGAGTCCCACATCGGGCTCCTTGCTTGGCAGGGAGCCTGCTTCTCCCTCTGCCTCTTCCTGCCACTCTGTCTGCCTGTGCTTGCTCTCGCTTCTCTCTCTATGACAAATAAATAAAATAAAATCTTAAAAAAAAAAAACAGACATGTCCACTTATTTTTTTTTTAATTTTTAATCCTGGTAAACATATATAAAATCTGCCATCTTCACCATTTTTAAGTATACAGTTCAATAGTGTTAAGCATAGTCACACTGTTGTGCAACTAATCTCCAGAACTCTTTCATCTGCAAAACCCATTAAATAATTCCCCATTGGACTGACTTATTTTTTTTAAGGTTTTATTTATTTATTTGTCAGAGAGAGAGAGCACAAGCCGAGGGAGGAGTAGGCTGAGGGAGAAGCAGGCTCGTCTCTGAGCAAGGAGCCTGATGCAGGACTCAATCCCAGGACCCTGGGATCATGACCTGAGCCGAAGGCAGAGGCTTTTAATCCACTGAGCCACCCAGGTGCTCCTAGACTGACTTGTTTTTAATGATTATTTTCTTCAAGAGAATTTCATCTCCTGGTATCATCCTTGTTTGCCCACTTCCTTTTCCATTCCCCAATTCTGTCTCTGTCTCTCTTTTTCTCAATCTCTCCATACACACACACACACACACACACACACACACACACACACAAGCAGGTACACAGGAACAACGCGGCTTACTCTGGAGGTGTCATTGTGCTTCCCCTCTCTTGGTGTGACCATTGTTGACATTTACAGGAGAAGAAACACAAGTTTCCCAAATCACAGAGACCCCACAGGGGAAGACTGCTTCTTCTGCAGGAGCTATCCCAGCCCAGGTGACCTGTGGACTCAGAACTCTCAGGAAAAAGAGCCTCAGGCTGAAAGGAAGCTTCCAGAAGGAACCTGTTGAGTTAGCACCTTCTGGCTTCAGAACTCTGGAAGGGGTTATTACCCAATCTAAAATGAATCCCTCCACAAATTTGCAGACCTCACTCAATCCTTTGTACTCAGGGACAAACTTATTCCTGGTGGTGAGTCACCAAGTTGGCCAAAGTCAAAGGGTTTCCCTTGAGGCCAAAAAAAAAAAGGAAGGAAGAAAAGAAAAAGGAATTGGACATACCCATCTTTTGTCACCACCTAATAAGAAACTAGGAAACAAAATAAGGAAAGAAGCATGCATGAGGAAAGCACATTGGTAACACAATGCATGCCATTTATCTCCTCACAGAGAAAGGTGGTGGGGGCAGGGGGTGCTTCCGAACCCCCTAAGCGTCTGCACACTGCTTCTTCATCACCATGAATTCACCATTCCAGGGGAGTGCTCCAACCAAAAAACTGCACATTACTTTCTGAAAAAGACCACAATCACAGCAAAAATCAGTAATACCAAAAAAGAGGGGAAATTGTGTCTTACTGCTAGGTATTAGCTTAGGAATATGCTGGAGGATGTTTCATCAGCCATCAATGAGTGTTCCTAGGAATCTGCTAGAACTTTGCAGCCATCAGCAGATACCTGGAGGAGTCTCTGTTCTCACAAGTACCAGGGATAGAAAGCAAATACTAACAATCATCATGTTTTGCTGGGAGATCAGATGTAAACGATTTTATTTTTAATTCTCTCTAATATTTTCTATAGTGTAAAGAAAGCAATTCTATGTCAGATATGATCTAATGTATGTTATCTTAAATAATTAAATAATGTATTTTTTTTTCTAATAACAAGTCTAATATTGCCTTTTGTTCCAATAACCAGACCAGTCTGGAGGGATCTAGGGCCTACCATCTTTTATTCCAAAGAGACTTTCTCTCCATTTCAGAACATAAGCAAGAGTATGAAGGACCATAGGAGAAGAGAGGGAAATCCAAAGGGGAAGAAATCGGAGAGGGATTTGAACCATGAGATACTATGGGCCCTGAGAAACAATTGGGGTTTTCAGAGGGGAGGAGTGTAGGGGGAGAGGGTAACAGGATGATGGGTATTGAGGAGGGCACATGCTCTGATGAGCACTGGGTGTTACACTTACTAATGAATCATTGAACACTGTGTAAAGGACTAATTATGTACTATACAGTACTATACAGTGGCTAACTGAACAGAAAGAAAGAAAGAAAGAAAGAAAGAAAGAAAGAAAGAAAGAAAGAAAGAAGAAAATGAAGCACAGACCTGAAGAAAGCTTTCACCAAAATCATACTTAGGACTTGGATCAATGTGGGGCTCTCCCCACCTCTGAGATCAGAAATACAGGCTTGAGGCTAAAAGATCCTGGGACAGATCAGCCCTTTTTTGGGGGTGGGGGGTGGGGGGGTGTCTCTGGGCTCTTCCATGACCTTCCTGGAAATCATGGCTGAGCCTGGCGAGAATCAACTGTAACTGTGAGGGGGTGGGAACACTGTCCAGCTTAGTCACTGCTTAATCTCCAGCACCCAAAATACCACCTGGTGCAAAGTAAGCTTTGATGCATAGCTGAGTGGATGAATGAGTTTCCTTTTGTGTCTTCACAAGAATGAGCAATCCGGGGCCAGCAATGGCTGAGTTGCTCTAGGTCCTCTGGGTCCAAGAGGACATACTTTCAATGAACATATGTTGTCAAGTTTTCCTACACTAAGAGGCCAGAGTTGATGAATCCCTTGCAATAAGGGTGACCCTGGCAGCATTCTGCCCCTAGGAGGAGGGGTAGGAAAAGACTCAGAGGGGTTCATCACATTCCCTTGTTGTCTATGCTCTGCTCTAAAGCCCACTTCTGGGGCAGAACTTTGGGAGTGATCCAGACCTCAAAGGATACAGGCAACCCAAGTTCTGTCTGGGGCTCAGAGCAGCCGAAACCATTACAGAAATTTGGTCACCTACCTTTTCCAGTTTAGAGTTCTCTTGAATGGAACAGTTTTCGGTACTGTTTGAAAACTTTCTACAATTGCTGCGGCCAATTACGACATCAATAAAGTATTCCAAACGATCCGTAACCTGTCAATTAGCAATGGTGCCATTTTATTCAAAAGATTTTTATTTTACTTTTCTTTAAGTTTTAGCCCAAAAAACCAAAAAACAAAACAAAACAAAAAAACCCACAAACAACAAGAACAAGAACAACAACAACAATAAAACCACTCTCCCCCTCATCCTCTCTCCCTATCGCCTAATCCCCATCCCCTCTCTTCAGAGTCCCAGAGTCCAGGGCACACCACATGGTCCATGAAGGATCAGGGAGAAGAACGAGGTTACCAGAACTATCATCTGTCCTGGGCCTGAGATACTACAGGTTCCCACAGGCCAGAAGAAAGGACAGGCCCTGCGGCCACATTGGATGCTCCTCTCTGATTCCTTTCCCAAACCCTCCCTCTGCTATCTGGTGACAACTCCTGCTTTGGAGGGCTTCTCCATCACTTTAGCCAGCAGTCCTTAAAGGGGCTGTGTTGGCTGGAGTTGGTTTTGCTATTCTCTGTTGAGTGTTTAGTAAGCAGAGAAGCAGTAGGTCCTCAGTAAGACATCAGCAGTTTCTGAACTCACTAATGGCTGAGTGTGGTTAAGGCCACTCATGATGCTCATTTAAATCACTTTTTATCTGGTTTTAAGAGATTATAGCAGGAGGAGACAAAGAGGGTGTCTTTTCTCATGGTTGTCTTCAAGTCTTTAATAAAATTGTATTACATTTTAGCTATATTCCAAAGAGTTAACAAGGTGACTCTGGCCTGCCTTGGGGGAGAAGCTGGTTAGTTGACAACAAGACACTGACAGAGTTGCCCCTAGGGTTTGAGTGTTAAGTTGGGAACCTCGAAAAACACCAACGGGACTTCGTTTCGGTCCTAATATATGCTAACCCTCACCAGGTGCTTGTTCTTTGCCCAACACTGCTCCTCGAGCTTGGCAGACAGTAACTCAGGCTGCACACCAGCCCTCTGCTGGAAGGCTGTCACTCCCTCTGTTTTCCATAGGGAAACTGGGCAGAGGAACTAAGTGACCAGTGACCCTCCATCTAGAAGGTGAGACCCAGGGCTCCAACAGAGGTAGGTGCCCAGAACTAAACTTCAATTCCCTAACCCCGTGATCCACCCTTTCCACACTTCTGCCCTCTCTACTCAGCCAACCAGAGGGCAGCAAAGGGTGCAATGTGCTCATTTCCAGGGAAATGCAAACCCGACATGAGGGAAGCTCAAGGCTATTGGTTACATGATCACTTTCACGGAACACTCACAATCCTTTCTAAAAATAACTAGACCAGATAGACAGTTTTAAAACCCCAGTCTGATCACATGGATCCCAAGACCTCCCCGACTTAATGTCTATGTGGCTTCTCAACACTCCTAAGATAATTTAAAAGGGTTTTTCCCATGATCTTCAAGGCCCTGAGGAGTCTGGCCCCTGCCCACCTCTCTGGCCAGTCACATTGTCTCCTTTGAGTTGCTGAGTGAGCCATGTTCCTTCCAACTGGCAGCCAGCTATGCCGACTGCTCTTCCTAACCCCCATGCAGCCCCACAGTCCTCCTGGCTCCCCTCCTGTAGCAGATGCTATGAATGGTGCCCAAGTCCTCTGCTGTTCTCAAAAACTGCCACTCCCTGGGTCTCCCTGCCTGGAGGCTTCTTGACCTGCAGGAGCCAAGAACACCTCTTAGCCATCAGTGGATGGGAGTTGATAGTAAGCAACTGAGCTTCCCTCCTTGCAGGGTGGCCAAACTCTGAGGCAGGATTTGCATTTTTTCCCAAGGTCACAGGGAGGACCATAGTGGTCACCTGCAGAGTAACTCATTCTGTACTGGCCACTTCCCTGCCCTCTCTCCCTCCTCCTCCGGCCTCCTGGTGCTTTCTGGGATGGCCTCCCAAATAAACTAATGGCACTTGAATTCTAGCACTAGGATCTGCTATGGGAAACCTGAACAAAATGACTTCCAACCAGCATCCTTCACTTGATTCCCTCTTAGTTTGCCCTCAGGTTTAGCACCAATATCACTCCCTAAAGAGGTGTTCTCAGCCTTGACTGCGTATTGGGGTCACCTGGAAGGTTTTAACATATATGAGACCTGGGTCCCACCTAGAGATCCTCATTTAATTGGTGACGGTGAGGCCAGTGCAGTAAGACATTTACAAGTTCCTCAGGTCCTTTCCGGGGAAGTCTTCCCCTGACCTCTGGACCCCCAGTACTGTTTCATCAGGTCAGATGCCCCAGCTCTCAGGCGGGTTTGGCACTGTTCCTTTCTGATTAGGCTGCTGGAGCCCTACGAGTCATTATTTCTGTCCATCTCACCACCTCATCTCCAGCAGCTAACATAGAACTAGTGTGGGAGAAACTCACTGAATATGTGTGCTACTTGGGTGCCAAAGAAAGAGAATTGCAAGGGGGTCTGGTGAAGTTACAAGAGCCAGAATCCATCCCTCTATTTAAAAGGGCTCCAGGAGTTCTCCAGGTGGATTGTGCAGTGTGACAGTCAATACACAGAGGCCATCAGCATGATATTATGGAAATTCCGACTGTTGGCTCCCAAGACTGTTGGCTCACAGCTGCACTGTTGGCCCACCCAAAAGGATGGGGTCATAAGTGCCAACATGTACACTGGCCCAACTTCTGCAAATGGACACACCATATGGAGATATAAAAAGTGGAGTAAACCCCACCAACAATGACCTCTCTGTTGAGTATCTTTACAATTCACTCCCGCAAGTTTCATGGTGGAATTACAAGTCACACCATGAACCTGCAGACTGAGGATGGTATATTAAGCTCAGTCCCCATTCTGGGGGCTTCCTCTTGACCATAGCATGCAGGGCTATGTGTTGCAAGCTCCGGGAGCATCATCCTCAATGGAATCCAACTAAGCAATGTTTCCTAGCACTGGGCTATGCCTGACCCTGTGAGGAGGGATGCAGTTTTACAAACTCAGAATCAGATTGCCTCCACTTGCACTAAACGAATGCTGGATTCAAAGAATTACAGACCATAGGATAAGAGAATTTATTTTTATTATTATTATTTTTATAGAATTTATTATTATTATTATTACCTATATATTAGACAGACCACATGCCTCTTTTCAACCCCACAATCTACCTTATGTGGACAGATTGAAATGTTGTCCATGGCAGCATTATTCCAGAATATTCATGGCACTCAATTTGTCTCCCAACCCTAGCAAATAAAAATCACGAACACTTGATTTGCAGTTTGGAGTTTGCATGAGTTAGTACACATAAAGTACTTAGAAAAACAGTGGAAGCATTCATAGAAAGTGCAGTGATGTCACAGTGACATGCCAAGGTATAAGTAACTTGATCACTCACATACTTAGGACTTTTGTATATCATTGTTTTTCTCCCATGCCCACTCTTTCAGTCTGGCTTCAATCGGGGACACCATAGGCATAGTGCCTAGTGAGAGGGAACATCTTTACCTGCAGCTGGACTTGTACTGTCTTGACCACTTGGAAGAGGTACTTATCCTCACTTTCTTTGTTGTATTCTTGCATGGCAAACCAGAGACACTGCTTCACGTTGGCATTTGAGGCATTGATCAGTTTTAATTCTCTCAACACCTTGACCTTCTTTTTACCTGGGTCTGTGCTGGATACCAGGGCCACCAAAATGGTAAGCAGAAGCAAGCAAGTCCCCCAGGATCTAGTCATGGACCTTCCGTCCCAGGACACAAACAAGCTTCCTCGTTCTCCCATGGCTGTAGCTGCAGGTGGGATGGGATGGCTACGGTTGCTGTTGGTTCCAAGATCTAAAATAGCATCAGCCCAGTTCAATTCAAGAAAGAGCCATTAGGTTCCCCTTTAGGGCTACCCCTGTCTCTGAGGAAATCAACCCACAAGAAACCAGTTAAAGAGTCCCTGCTACCCGCCTTCTGCCATCCATCCCACAGCTGTGGTCTGCAATTCCAAAAAGAACACTTAGACCCAGGTCGGCCAGGACCTACACTGGTCACCTCACCACCCAATCCTGCTTCCACACCTTAGGCCTCTAAAATGTGACTGTGGAAAGTGTTGCTGCCCCAAGTTTTCCTGGCTTTGGCTCTCTGGGGTCTCTCCAACCTGCTATACCCACTGATTGCTCCCTCTTCCTTGTGCATTTGGGTGTAGCCCACGCCTCAGCCAGTGGTTCTCCTGGGTCTATAGCACTCAGTTTGTGCCTAATCTCTGGTCAGGCCCCCCCCATTCCTGATCTCTTCTCTGTCCATGTCTCTATAGGCAGGACACACTTTGTGACATAATCCAGCACCTGTGATGCAACCACTGTCCTTTGGTGCAGACAGCTCACACACAGCAGGCAAGCCGTGGGGACCATCCAGAGGTCTCCTGCTCACCTGCACAGTAACCCCAGCTTCCCCAAAGCCTGGCCTCAGGAACCCCTCTGTTTGGGCCAATAGCACTTTCCTCTGCTGTCCTACCAGGGTAAGGGTCACCCAGCCAACCTGATGGCCAAACATGTGCTTTAGCAAGAGGGGGTATATACATGCCCTGAGCTCTCAGAGATTTTGCTTCTCTGTGAAAATCCCAAACCAATGTCCAACAAGTTCCTGGAGGAACCGAGAGGTAGATCTTTTCCCAGAGCCAGAAGACGGATGGGCTATTGACCATGAGAAGTGGCAATGCATAGGAAACAATACGCAAGCATAAGTCGGCATGTCAGGTTGTAAAACGTTGCAGTGTAAATACACCATATTTTATTTTAACTGCTTACTAATGGATGTTTTGCTTATTTCCCATTTATAGCTGTTACAAACAGTACTGTAATGGACAACACTTTTCCAATATGTTTGTGAAATTACACAGGTATTTCCATATAATAAAAGGCTAGATGGAAAATTGAGGCAAAAGCTTTACCTACGGCACCTGGGTGGCTCAGTGGGTTAAGCTGCTGCCTTCGGCTCAGGTCATGATCTCAGGGTCCTGGGATCGAGTCCTACATTGGGATCTCTGCTCAGTGGGGAGCCTGCTTCCCTCTCTCTCTCTCTGCCTACTTGTAATCTTTCTCTGTCAAATAAATAAATAAAATCTTAAAAAAAAAAAGCTTTACCTAAATTAAAATTTAGTGTATATTGCCCAGCTGTTAAAAATGTATTAATAATGTATTAACGACTTTGAAATATTGCTACATGTTAAAAGCACCCGGGAGTTTTAAGAAGTATCTAGGCCACCAGTAAAATCAATCTTGGGAGAGGGCCCAGGGACAAGGAAGCCATCCCAGGTTTCAGTGTATAGCCCTTTCTGAGAACCAGTGTACTGCATTTGTGCCTCTTAGGTATCAATGTACACATGAATCAGGAGCCAAAATGATCTTCAAAAATAATTTTTTATTAAAAAAATGCAAAGCCATCTTAATCACACTTTGATTGTGTGAACCCACATCTTCAACCACATGTCAGCCTCTCCCACCTGACCAAGGACCAAATGGCACCCTGCCTCCCCACCCAGGCCCAGCTTTGTTACCAGGGCTTGATATTCCGTCACCTCCGCCCAGAGGCTCAGCCACCTACAAGTCTCAATACAGATGTCACTGCCTCCATCCAAATCTAAAGTGTTTCTCCCACCTACTCCCAGCTACTCCTACCTACTCCCAGCTAGTTCTATTTACCCTCGCTTATTCCCAGCTCCTCCCTTCTACTCTTAGCTACTACCCCCTACTCTCACCTACTCCCACCTATTCCCAGCTACTCCTGTCTATTCCCAACTACTCCCACTTACTTCCAGTTATTCCCAGCTACTCCTGCAAGAGTCATTCATAGCTTCTCAGGCCAAGCAGATCACTAAAGACTAACCCCAAAGACACAGCCCAGTAGACAGGGAGCCCACTAAAGTAGAAGGTCTTTGGAGCAAGGAGTCCCACCAACCCAGGGCCCACTGAGCCTGTGCTGCTAGAGTAACTCCATAAACTGCCTCTAAGCCCTTTCCTAATTAATTGCCAAATTCAGAACATCTGTTTGATTTTCTCTGACTCCATAGTGCATTTGAGTATTTTGTTTACTTGTCTTTTTCTTTTCTTATGAATACCAGTTGCCCAGAGTTTGCTTAAATATCATCTTTTCCTTTGTTCATGACACACTTGACATTGGTCCATGTGTGGCTATATAAGACAATGAACAGTCCACAATCTATCACCTAAACCAAGAGTGAGGATGTTATCAATATCTGACAATATGTGCTCCCTTATTGTACATGACACCGTAAAAAGTCCCTGCCTTTACTCAAGAGTTTAATCACCAGTATCTGCACACACGACATGCTCAGTTATGCCTGTTTTTGTACTCTATAAAAGGATATCTACCACAGTTTATGTAAGACTCCTGGGACTTAGATTTTTACATTCCACATTATATAACCAAGTGTTACAGACTGAGTCATTGCTGCAGTCCTCAAAGCCTTCCTGTTTAAGAATACTTCACCAAGGGGTGCCTGGGTGGCTCAATGGGTTAAAGCCTCTGCCTTCAGCTCAGGTCATGATCCCAGAGTCCTGGGATCAAGCCCAGAATCAGGCTTTCTGCTCAGCGGAGAGCCTGCTTCCCCCTCTCTTTGTCTCTGCCTGCCTCTTTGCCCAATTGTAATCTCTGTCTGTCAAATAAATAAATAAAACCTTAAAAAAAAAAAAGAATACTTTATCTACACCCTTTGCAATGACTTCTCAGGGTCTCTCCTAGAGTGGGTGGAATATGTTTCCCCATCCATGTGATGGGTTTCAGCATATGACTGGTTTAGCCCTGTGCAGTAGAGGCAGAAGTGACCATGTGTCAGGATTATGGTGAGATGTGAAGACATACTGCATTTTCCTCTTGTTCTCAGGTGATTTTCCAAGGAAAGGGGGTGCCTTAGGATGTAGTCTGAGAATGTGCTGTGTAGGAACACCTGGTCTGGACCCCAGAACCATGTTCTGAACTCATCTGAAAGTGAGCCCAACTGCATCAACCTCAAGTGAAGCCATACTAGCACACCTCCTAAACCAAGTATAGTGTAAGTGCCTGATGCAAACCTTATTGATTGCAATTTAAGTTCCTATATTGAGCTATTGACTTCCAACAGATCCATTTCAAAGACATCTAACTCAAACAAACACTGCCAGCTGTCGGACACAGGTACAAGCAAATAACTAGATAAGGAAGCAGACCACTCCACCCATGAACTTCCCTTTCTCAGAAAGCCCTCAGTGACTTGGATAACCTGACCACGTGGGTAACCCTGCTTCTCCTTTCCCATGCTTCACCTCCTATTCTTTTTTTTAAAGTTTTTTTTTTAATTTATTTAAGTAAACTCTATACCCAACATGGGACTCGAACTCACAACCCTGAGATCAAGAGTCACATGCTCTTCCAACTGAGCCAGCCAGGCGCCCCTCCACTTCTAGCTCTTATGCCTTAAATTCATTGATAAAGAATGAACCCATGAAACCCTATATACTCAACCTTCAGCCTCTAATAAGGGCAGAGCCCCAGGTCTGTGCGCTCTCCCTCTCTCTCTGAGACCTCACTGAAATGTACTACATACCCACCAGGACTTGTGATTAAATAAATCTTGTTTTCCAGAGTTCCCTGATGGTTTCACTGAGATGTGTTTTGCTATAATAATTGAATCACAAGAGCAAGTACATCCACGTTTTCCCAGTGCGGCATAAGGGAAATATCTGTGGAGCTTGCTATTAGAAAAGACAGGCCCAGGAGAGTGCCTCAGGCAACAGTGTGAATAGGTTGGCAACAGCCAGCCAAGCTACAGTCAGCCTTTGGACCCATGCACCAGATAGTGGATGCTTATTTTGGTTAGCTACCAGGGTAAGTAATGACTTAGTATAAAGCATTTCTTTGCCAAGAGCTGACTAGTACACTCAAATTCACCCAATTTAAGCATATTGCTAGTGTGTTCCCACTTCTGCAGACATTAGCACTTCTACTTTTCTCCTTTACATCAGCTCATCTTTCTTTCTTATCTTGTTGTCTTCTCCTGTTGCCTTCTGAGAACTTTCCCAGCCAGCTTGTCCACCCCATGATTCACTCCTCTCATGTCTTAATACCCCATCCATTTCTCTACTATACCCATTCACTCCTTTGGTTCTTTACATCTACTATTTCCTGTGATCCTTTTTTTTTTCTTTTTTTAAAATAAATGTTTGTCTACTTTTTTTCAGATTATGAAAACCTTTCTTTACCTTCTTAAACATTTTCTCTTGCTTGTCTTAATTTTTCAGCAATCTTTTCTGACAGTTTTGCTTCAGAAGGTATATTATAGAGAAGGGATCAGCAAATTTTTTCTGTAAAGAGGCAATTAGAAAATATTTCATGCTTGGCAAGTCATGTGATCTCTAAGACTTTCTCAGCTGAACCACTATAGCATGAAAGCCACCAGAGGCAATATGCCTCTGTTCCAATAAATGAGTAAGTATTTCTGCTCCAATAAAATTATTTATAAAAACATGCTGTGGGCCAGATTTGGTCCACAGGCCATAGTTTGATCACTCCTATTTAGAGTACTAAGTTGAACCACAGGGAATGACTAATATTTGACTGGTAAGGATCTATAAAAATAGTGGTTTTATATGGTTTATCTTCATAATTGTACTCCTCAGGTATTTAGTTATTTTGGCCAGCAAGTCCACATTCCCCAGAGATATTCATTCTGGAGACTCTAAAGGGAAATGCATTTCTTTTTCTTTTCCAGCTTCCAGAGGCTGCCTGAATCCCTTGATTCAGTGCCCCTTCCTCCATGAAGCCTCTTCAAAGCTCTCTATCAACTGCTTTTTTAAAAATTTTTTAATTTTTTTTATTAAGATATAATGTATTATTAGCACCAGGGGTATAGGTCTGTGAATTGCCAGGTTTACACACTTCACAGTACTCACCATGACACATACCTTCCCCAGTGTCCATAACCCCACTGTATATCAACTTTTTTTTCTCTTTATGTCAAGCTCTCTTTCCTCTGCTGCTTTCATTTTCACATCTGTCTCTGACTCTGATTCTGAGCCTCCTGCCTCCCCCATTATAGGGACCTTTGTGGTTAACAGTGGGCCTACCCATATAATCTGGAATATTCTCCCCATTTCGAGATTCTCCATAGCATTTGCAAAGTCCTACCTGCAAAATGTATTCATCCCAAACCAACACTCCCACCATCCATTACACCACTACACCAGGAGATTTGAATTTGGAAGCTACATAGCTTCTTGGAAGTAGACCCTTGACCCCACTGGTCTGCACCAACTCCCCTTTCTGGAAGGAATCTTGCCCTGGTCCTAACTCAGGTCCCTGATACCTGTCACTGTGGAGGTCATTGCCAATTTCTGTGGTGGAAAGGTAAATAGTGATTACCACAAAACATAAGTAAACCTAGAGCCTCCAGTCACTCCCGGAGTCTCACATGGTTTTTATTTTCTTATCCTTTGCTAGTTTACTAGAATCTAAGTTTTTCTCACTTCTGTAATCTTTCTGCATGGATCCAAGGAGGGAGCAGCAACCTATGGTAGTTCATCAGCTGAAACTGGCTGGAACTGGGAGACAAAGGAGTAAATAAACATGAAAATGGCCTTGAAGTTAAATGAGCAATAACCATAAGAATAGAAATGGAATGGAACCATCAGGAGAAACTTCAATTGACCCATTGAAATGCAGATTAGGAGTGCAAAAACGTAAAATGAGAAAATACAGTAAATGGCAAGCAATGGAAATAGCAGAGAAGATACATAGTATAATAGCAATAAAAGTAGCTCACTAAATAAAATATAAAAATTTACAGATTGGATTTTTAAAAAGGACCATATCATGTTGTCTCTACAAAAGATACACTTAAGACAAAAAGACACAAAAAGGATAATAGAAGGATGAAAAAATATTTAGGCAAATATGAAGCAAAAACAAAATTAGAGCATCAATCATAATAAATGACAAAATAAGGATTAAGACCAAAAAAAAAAAAAAAGGAGTCATAAGAAACTGTGATAGACAGAACTCTAAGATGACTCCCAATGTATGAGTGTACATACTACTTGTATAATCCCCTCCCATTGATTGTGGGTAGGGCATGTAAATATAGTGGGATACCAGTCCTGTGATGAGGTTGGGGTATACGAAGATACTTTGCAAAGTAATTCAGATTCCTAATCTGCTATCTTTAATACAATAGAAAGCCACATCATTCTGGGTGGAGTTGACCTAATCAAATCAGTTCTTTAAAAGAGGGTCTAGAGAGGAGTTTCACTTTCAGGAAGTAGAATAAAGAGCTCCATGGATCCATTACTCATAAAATGTGAGAAACCCAAACTAGCCCAAAATATCTTGGAAAAAAAAAAAGCAAAGTTGGAGAATGGACACTTTCCAATCTCAAATTTTACTCCAAAGCTACAATCCTAACAATGTGGTCCTGACATAAAGATAGACATACAGTTCAATAGAATGGAACTGAGAGTCCTTAGAGCAAATGCTCATATTTTATAGTTATTGAGTTGTGACACAGGACCCAAGATAATTCAATAGGAAAAGAAGAATTTTTCAACAACTAGCTCTGGGGCAACTTGATATCCACATGAAGAATGAAATTGGACTTCTACCACACACCATACACAAAAAATTAACTCAAAATGGATTAAAGACCCAAGTGTAAAAACTAAAACAATAAAACCCTTAAAAGAAAACAGAGGTGTAAATATTTGTGAGCTTTGATTAAGCAACACTTTCTAAGCATGATGCTAAAAGCAAAAATACCTAAATTAAAAATATTTAAAAGGGATTAATCAAAATGTAAAACTTTTATGTTCCAAGAGACACTATCAGGAAAGTAAAAAGACAAACCACATAATGGCAGAAAAATCTTGAAAATCATCTATGACTTAAGAGATCTGAATTGGGAATATATAAAAAAAAAAACTACTATAACTCAATAATAAAAAGACAAATAACCCATTAAAAGATGGGCAAAATATCTGAATAGACATTTCTAAAGATATATGCAAATGTCCAATAAACACATGAGATGTTCAACTTTATTAGCCATTGGGAAAATGCACCTCAAGCTGTAATGAGCTACCACTTCATACCACTGACATGACTAGAATAAAAAAGATGGATTATTTCAAGTCTTGGCAAGCATATAAAAAAAATTGGAATCCTTATACAATGTCATTGGGAATGTAAAGTGATGCAACCACTTTGGAAAATATGCTGGCAGTTCTTCAAATAATTAAAGAATAGAATTACCATACATTCCAGCCATATTGCTCCTAAGAATATACACAAGAGAAAAATTACATCCACACAAAAATGTATATACAGCATGATTGATGAAAAGTGGAAACAACCCATCAAGTAAAGAATGGATAAAATATAATGTGGTATATCCACACAATAGAATATTATTAAGCAATAAAAAGGAATGAAGTACTGATTACATGCTACAGTATGAATGAATCTTGGAAGTATTAGGTTAAATGAAGGATGCTAAGTCATCAATATTGTATGATTCCATTTATGTGAAACATCCAGAGTAGGCATATCTATACAGACAGAAATTTAGTTGCTAACAGGGCTGAGGCAGAGGGATACTGGGAACTGGAAGGTGATACCTAAAGGGTGTGATATTTGTTTTTGTGATAATGAAAATGTTCTAAGTCTGGTTCTGGTGATGGATGCACAACTTTGTGAATATAGAAAAAGTCACTGAATTGCACATGTTAAATGAGTGCATTTTATGTCATATAGATCATCTCTCACAAAAGCTGTTTGTTTTCATTTTTGTTTTTGTTTCTGGCAAAAAAAAAAAAAAAAAAAGATGACCTAGAGCTAAAAGACAAGAGGCAGCAGAAATACTTGTTTAGGGCACCTGGGTGGCTCAGTGGGTTAAACCGCTGCCTTCGGCTCAGGTCATGATCTCAGGGCCCTGGGATTGAGCCCCGCATCAGATTCTCCACTCAGTGGGGAGCCTGCTTCCCTTCCTCTCTCTCTGCCTGCCTCTCAGCCTACTCGTGATCTCTGTCAAATAAATCAATAAAATCTTAAAAAAAAAAAAAAAAACACTTGTCTATTGGCCTTAAAAGAGCAAATGCTCATGTTGAGTGGAAGACCATGTTGGCAGAGAATAGCAGCCTCTAACAGCTGAGAGCATCAGTCCTACAACCTCAGGAACTGAATTCTGCCAACTACCACATAAGCTTGGAGAAGGACCCCATCTTTGGTGAATCCCCAGTCTTGCCCAATACTTGGAAGCAGCCTGGAAAAACCCTGCACAGAAGACCCAGGTAAATTTGACCCACAGATACAATGAGATAATAAATGGGTATTATTTTAAGTTGTTAAATGTGTGGTTATTTGTAGCATACATAAAAAAACTAATAAAGGAAGAAAAACGGACAAAAGAAAAAAATGAACAAGAAGATACAGTCATCCAAGTATTTATAGGCCTAGTAATGGTCTAACACACACCTAGCAAGAAATGAGACAGCTGCAGGGGAAAACAGGTAAAAGTGGTCAGCTTTTTATCTGGTCGATCTGAATCCAAAAATTGATAATCAAGAAGCCCCAAAACAAGCAATTTCAAAAGCATAAAGAATACATTAATAAGTTCTAGTATGAAATGCCACACTCTACATTAAAATTCACAAAATTTAGGATGTCTGTTCAACAAAAGATATCATTCACAAAAGTCAGTAAAGACATTTGCCAAATCTGATACTAAGGAATGAGCTAATGTTGTGAGCCAGGCATTGTCAGAGGGGAAACCTAGCAGTCTGAGCATATCAACAGATATTCAAAGCCACTGGTAACCAAAGAAGTGGAAGTAGGTGTCACCAATGAGAAGGATTACTCCTTTTCACCTACTACATTATCAAAAATGAGAAAGCTAGATGAGACTGATCATGGGGGCACAGGAGGGCTCCTGCAAGTCTAGGGAGTATGAGGTCTGGTGCCTCCATTCTGGAAAATAAATTGAGGACTTGAAAAGCCCAGTACACAAGTCTGTTCCTGAGTACCAGTCCAAGGAATTTCTCAGGACATCCATAAAGGACCTAAAGGAAGACATTCACTGCAGCAGATTTTATGGGGGAGTCAAAAACCACCTTGGGGTAGAGGAAAGGTGGGTAAAGTGGTGGACACTCCCCACAGAGTACAATGCAGGGGTTGGAAGCTAGACTGGATGTATGCAGAGAAAATCCATTCTTGACTCCAAGATTCCGAGATTCCAAGAAAGGATTTTTTAAGAGACAATATTAACAGGAAAGAGTCAAATTCGGAAAACAATATATAGCACTATAAATAACTATTATGGACCACAAAACGATACTACACACTCTTTAAGAAAACCAAAGCAAAGGCACACATAAAAGACATAAGAATGGTTGCCTAAGAAGAGGGACAGGGAACTAGAGTAGGTGTGGAAAAAAAAAAAGACAGTGAATGAATGAATGAATGAATGGATGGGAAGCTAACAAACCACAGAGGACTCCAGGGTTCTGGAGATGTTGAGAGGGCAGGGCTAGGAGTGGGAAAGTACTGAGAACTGAGTCAGAGTGGAGGCAGGTGTCAAGTGTCCCTCCTCCATGAAGAGGTTCCCCCATGCAGGGTCTCTTGAGCATCTTCCCCATGGGAGGGAAATTCTATCCAGAGAATGCAGATGTGTGCATGGGGTTGGTGGAGAAGGCCAGCCTCCCTCTTACACCCACCAAGTGAGACTTTATAATTATGTGCAGCCTGAAAAGTTACTCATACCAGTTTGGCCTGGAACTGTCTCCTCAGAGAGGAGCCCCTCAGAAGTTTCTCTCTCTCTGTAACATATCCTCTAACTCCAACCACCTTAATCTCCAGGTCATTTCAAGGAAACAGCCAACACAGAGGACAGGGAGGGTCCACAGAACAAAGGAAAGCTTCTCCTGATCTCTGGAAGTCACTAACATTTTCTCATTGATTGATTTCCCACTTAATTTTATCATGATCATGGAATGGTCTGCAAGGTGTTGGGCCTGTAAATTTTTTTAAGAATTACTTTGTGGTACACAATTGATCAATTCTGGAAATACTTCATGTGCACTTGAAAAGAGCATGTATTGGGGCACCTGGGTGGCTCAGATGGTTAATCTTGTGATTTTTTATTTTGCTCATGTCATGATCTCACGGTTGTGATATTGAGCTGCACATCTTCAGGCTCCACAGTGGGTGTGGAACCTGCTTAAGATTCTCTCTCTCCCTCTACGCCTCCCCACCCTCACTCTCTCTCTAACCACCCCCCCCCCAAAAAAAGAAAGAATGAATGAATTTAAAAAAGAGCATGTATTCATGGTCAGTGTTTGAGTGATGTTCAGTATAAGTCAAGGACAAGTTGACATGCCTCTATGGGAACTTCAGAACATGGCTGATGACCTGCTTCAGCTGAGTTTTGTCAAGTCCTGCGGTTTGTGTTTGTGCTCTCTCACTGTGATTATAGATTTGATTATCTTTCCTTTCTATTCATTCCGTGTCTGCTTTGAATATTCTGAGATAGGTACCTACACACTTAAGAGTTATTATATCTTCCTAGTAAACAATATTTCCATTAGTGAAATGCCCACCTTTATTTCAAGCACTGCCTCTTGTCTTGGAGTTTTCCATTTTACAGAATCTTAGCACTGTTACACTGACATTTTTTGGTGGGCATTGACATAGTATACTATAATCCATTCTTACTTTTCCCATATCTCAGTGTTCTCATATTTAAGATATGTTTCCTTTTTGTTTTGCCTTCTTGTATTTTTTTCAGAGGTCAACGAACCACGTCTTTTAATAACAGTACACAATTCATTTATATTATCCTAACTACACTGACTACTGTTCAACTTTGTGCTACTATTTTCATGTGTACTAATTCTATATGTATTTAACAATATTTAATACAATATAATGATTTTACATGTCAAAATAGCATCTAGATGTGTCCACAAATTCATCCTTTTGATGTGTTTGTTCTTCTTTCCTTCCTACCATACTATTTTTCCCATCTGGGCTTGTTTCTCCTTCTGCCCAGAGAATTCCCTTTAGTCTTTATTTTAGAACAGTTCTCCTGACAGCAAATACACTCCATTTTGCTTATTTAAAATAACTTGGTTTTGTATTTGTTTTTGAGAGAGATTTTTGGTGCCCAAGGAATTGTAGGTCAGTGGCTAATTTCCTTCAGTGGTTAGCAAGTTCATGACAGTATCTTCTGACTTGTTGTTTCTCATCTGAGGTCAGCTAAAAGCCTGATGGTGGTTTATTTAAAAGTAAAAGATCTTTTTATCTCTGGCTGATTTTAAGATTTTTCTCCCTAAATTTGATTTAGAACTATTTTATGCTTGATTGTGGTTTCTTTCATTATATCCTGCTTAGGGTTTGTAACCTTGTTTAAATAAATGGTTTGATGTCTTTGATCAATTATGGAAAACTCAAGCTTTACATTTTCAAATACTGCTTCTGCCCCATTGTCTGTTGCTCCTCTATGGGGAAAATCTCACCTCACCCTTCTTTGTTTCCCATTCTGCATCTGCTCTGGCCTGCCTCCACCTGTCTAACCTGCAGTTTAACCTGACAATCACATCATTCATATCTGTTATTAAATTTTTCAGTTCTAGAATATTCCTTTTATTCTTTTTGGTAGCTTCTACTTTTCACCCATATTATCCATCTTTTTCCCCTAACTTACTCATCGTGAGGTTAAAGCCCCATATCTGATAACTGCCCTGTTGAGACATTCTCAGGTTTGTTTCTATTGTTAAATTTTGTTCTTGATTTACCCATCAAGTCTTGTCTTTTTTTCTTATTGTTTTTGACTGAGTGCTGGACATTCTGTGTTTTTAACATCTAGAACTAATTGAGACTTCCCTAATTTAGAAAATATTTTATCTTGATCTGATAGCAATGCACAAGATGTGAGCAATGGGAGAGGTTTATGTAAAATATAGACCATTTCAGAGAAAATGTCATCATTTAAAGAGTAGATTCCAAAAGTGGGTGCATCCAGGAGACTGGAGAAGAAAGGGAGGTTGTACAGGATCTATCGGGCACACTAGGAGGACTTTGGGGCAGATGCTGAAGGATGCAACCTGAGTGTGGGGCAATTGAAGATGGAGGTGAGGGGCCAGTCTAATGAATGCAATGCTTCAGGACAACGATTTGTTAGTTTTGATTCACTGATGGTATTATTGGACTGACAATGTGGCCTCATAAGAGAAGACAAGGAAGCAGATAAACAATAGCAGTTTCTGTGGTGAGTGATTTTGCTCAGAAAATAATATTTGGAAACTATCACAAAAAGGAGATAACAAATGGCTAGTTACATGTATTTCCAAGCTTTTGTTTCTTTGCTAATGCCTGTGGATATTTGTGTTTAGAAACCAAAAAGTTAACATAAGAGCTGGACTCAGTCTATGAGCTCAACTTAAGAAAAGCACAATAAAGAATCATGACACTAGCTACCAGGGCCCTGACAGGGAAATGGCAAAGGAAGCTGGTGGTTAACAGAGATCATCTCATAACTTCAATTTTATGACATTGCAGGGAAAGTGACATTTTGCCTTCACCTCCTCCCTTTCCCTTTTGAAGCTTCCCTGAAGACCCCAGTGCTGAAATTTTTGGATAAGCCCCTATTTCAGGAGAGGTCTCACAAATATATTCCAGGAACCTCTATTTCTTCAGGGCAGGAAGTCCCATAAAATATTCTGAGTTTTGTGGAAATCGAGAATTTCTGAGAAATGTGTCAATGTTTCTATGTGTGAGCTTGTATTGTAACTTCCAAGTATATTTTTGCTCCCTACTGATTTGGGACAATGAGTCACTGGGCTGGATCTGGCGAGGTCTCTCCAGGACATGATGACACAGGACAGGCTGCCTCTGGTGCTGACTCACTTTGGACAGTAATGTTTCATTCAAAACCTACTAATGTGGGCTCACCACGGGCAGTAGTGGCAGACACATTTACCTGCCCTACCAAACACTCTTGCACAAACCATGACCTGTGAACATCAACTCCATGAATGGGGCCATGTTTTTAATCCCTTATTCTGTCAGAGTAGGAATAAGAGGAAATACTCTAGTCACAAACAATATACCCTAACCTCAATTCACATATTTTTAAATATCGCAGTTCCTTAGAAAACTATTTCCCAACTGTGGCCACAGTGCTATGCACCTGGGGACTTCATGTATTTCTGGTGGCTGGTCAGAAAGATTCTTCTATGTAGTGGTGGGAGGTGGGTATGGCCTGGTCTCTACATTTTTAAAATGAAACCAAGGACGTTTTCATGTGGATCAAGAGAGAACATGACAGACATAGTGAGAAAAAAACAAGACACCAGGCCATCCTCAGGTGAAGCTACATGGCCCAAGAACAATGGTTCAACCCCTCAGAACCTGAGGGCTCTAAAGCAAGGGTGGAAAATAGGTCAGCTCTGCTGACCACACAGACTTACCTTGTAAGATTTTGTATGTCCCTATCTAAGTTACAAATTCTACTCTCAGATTGGTCGAAAAACCAAAGCTGAAGGAGGCCACTACTTCTGTGCTGTACCCAATGGAACTATCCCCAATTTTCTTGGGAAATCCTGTCACATCATTGCTTATGACCACTTCGTGAAAAATGCATGGTCCAGGAAACAGGCAGACTTTTAACTAGGAACCACTCAAATCAGTCTTTAGAAAGCCAAGAAGAAGGAAGAAAGATATCTCAGCCCTTGCATTCTGAAAGATTCCTTCAAGTAGCATTGCCAGTGCTTCTCTGTCCCAGTCATGCCCCCAGGTGGTCCCATACCCTTCCTTACTC
This sequence comes from Mustela nivalis, assembly GCF_964662115.1. Lineage (NCBI taxonomy): Eukaryota > Metazoa > Chordata > Mammalia > Carnivora > Mustelidae > Mustela > Mustela nivalis. Next base: position 97,496,414 of record NC_139027.1, read on the forward strand.
TGCCTCTTCAGGGCTACTCCCCACAAGGATCCCTGAAGACAGAGTTGCTCATCAGACTGGGTGTCTATCACCACAGTGCCTATCCCAGGGGTAATGATTGATGTTGACAGCCATGGAGGCCAAGCTGGGTTGGGAAGGAGGCATCATCAGGGAGCAGGTGGGACATGGTGACTAGAGCTACCATTCTCTGAGCTATCCTCAGAGACCCTGGGATGACTTTCTATGTGTCAAGAGGCTCATGTGCAGATGCCCTGGTGGGTGTCCATGGAAGGCAGAGCATTTTGTCAGCTTCACTCACCCACCTCCAATCTCTGTGACTAGATATGGCCCCTTCTCAGAAGGATCACCCCATTGTGAGCCTGGCCCCAGAGCCAGAAGAGAGAAACAGGTGTCTGCTCCTTGGCAAATTTGTCTACATTCCTTTTGAGTGGGATGGATGAGGGGCATGGAGAGATTGGAGGATGAATGAATAGGTGAGTGGGTACAAAACAGTGCAAAACAGACAGGGACCCAGAAAGTACTCTGAGATACATTTAATTTTCCTGGTACTAAACAGACCTGGGACTACAGACTGACTGTTGTTCTCTGGAGGGAAAAGAACATCTTTTATTTTTTTTTAACGATATTATTTATTTATTTGTCAGAGAGAGAGAGAGAGAGCACAATCAGAAGGGGGGAGGACAGAGGAGAAGCAGCCTCCCCACTGAGTACAGAGCCCGATGCAGGACTCAATCACAGGACCCTGAGATCATGACCTGAGCTGAAGACTGATGATTAACTGACTGAACCACCCATGTGTTCCAGGAACTTCTGCTTGAGGAGCCAGGGTCTCCTTCTCTGCCTATTTCTGCACACAGGTACTGTTCAGGAGGAAGAACTGGGAAAGCCATGGTCTGGCATCCACAATAAAGGTGCAGTCCAACTGAAAAAAAAGTAATTATGAGATTAGAACAGTTTAACACATGGAGAGCACTTCACATGAAGGACTGAGTAGGAGTTCACCATACATGAAAACTATAAATGATGAAAAGGAAAAAGAAACAGTGGCCTAGGGTAAGATCTGAAGAGCTCAAGTATCCACCAAAATGATGGGCAGGGGTTGTTGAATCTGCACATGTGACTCAGGGGCTCCTGAGAGGGTCCTAGTGGGACCATGACTTGCCCTTCGGGGTCCTGCCAGTACCCATGACACTTCCTAGATGCTCCATGCCTCCCATGAGTTCTGAGGGAGCCAGCAGACTGCTCAGGAGATGGTTCAATTGGACACTGGACACTCAGCAAGAGCTGCAAACCTACCCAGAGGGGAGGCTACCCCTCAGGCTACCCCTCTGGCTCATGCCCAGGGTCCAAGTCCCCTGGATGATATCAGCTCATAGATGATGACATAAGAAGGCTATTACACAGGCCAGCTGTGAGCACAGGGCTCAGTGGGCCGGAGCAGCTCTTTTGCCCTAGAATAACCATATTCCCCTCAGGGGGAGCCCTGGAACCTGAAGGGCCAGGACTTTTTCTTGCCCAGAATCATCCCTGATAACTTCCCTAAGCCTCTTTCCACTCATACTCCTTTATGAATGTTCATCATATTCTCAAACCTTTTTCTCTTCCGGGCCTTCTTGTAAGGGGCAGTTTTCCAGATCTTCATCCTCTTTTGTGCAAATGGTTTGGCCCAATTCCAACTCCATTAAATATATCAAGGTAAACTGCTGTTAATAACAAATTGGAGAAACTGCAATGAAATACTTTGGGTTTTTTTGTTTTGTTTTGTTTTGTTTTTTGTTTTTATTTTTTCAATTTATTTATTTTCAGAAAAACAGTATTCATTATTTTTTCACCACACCCTGTGCTCCATGCAATCCGTGCCCTCTATAATACCCACCACCTGGTACCCCAACCTCCCACCCCTCCGCCACTTCAAACCCCTCAGATTGTTTTTCAGAGTCCATAGTCTCTCGTGATTCACCCCCCCTTCCAATTTACCCCAACTCCCTTCTCCTCTCTAACACCCCTTGTCCTCCATGATATTTGTTATGTTCCACAAATAAGTGAAACCATATGATAATTGACTCTCTCTGCTTGACTTATTTCACTCAGCATAATCTCTTCCAGTCCCATCCATGTTGCTACAAAAGTTGGGTATTCATCCTTTCTGATGGAGGCATAATACTCCATGAAATACTTTGTTTTAATAAGAAAAGCAGAGAACCAAAAGGAAAACAGGCAAAAGCTGTGAATGCATATGTAAATGAATAAGGACATACATATGTACAATATCTCTTATTTTTCTTATTTTTAAATTGATTTATTATTTCACCTTTCCCTTTTAATTCTCCATTTTTCTTACAAAAAGAGGTCCATATGGACACCTAAAGCATGTATGGGAAACTTCCCTGAGACACTCCTCCTGATGGCCTGCACCTGCTAGTCACATCTACAGTGCCATGAATACACAGGAGGGAACCGGCTCACAGGATCAGAGGCCACACAGCATGGAGCCTGTGTGGGCCACAGCAACCCTAACAGCACCACTGATCTCTCAATCGTATGCCTGCATGGCGTCATCCAGACACAAGGAGAGCACTCCAGAGAATCCTCCTCTGGAGAGTAGGGTAGCGGGTCTGTTAGTCCACTAATGAGCCATCTCAGCTGGTGGTCCCTTTCAGAGCAGCATCTAGACAGGGGTGTAGGGGGTCCTGAGGGCTGGGAATGCTTGTCTTTTTATATGGGAGCTGGCTGCACAGAAAGGCTTTTCTTGCTAAGATTCATTGAGGTGGATATTTACTAAGAAGATGCTGTTCCATGTGTTTGTTAGGCTTCTATTAGAAGTTATTAAGTTACTATTTGATCTTGTTAAATAGAAAGAAGTGCATGAAAACTTAAGAAGAGCTCAAATTTAGAAATGTAGCCAGAAATCACTGTGGGGAGGAACCTGTCTCTTACTGGACTGACCTGGAATTATCTGAAGGCTGACTTCTTTGTTTGGGGTTCAGTTCTTACAGGTGACACATGATACCCACTCATGACCCAATAAGCACCACCACCACCAACACACACACACACACACACACACACATACACACACACACATTCATGTACCCCTAGCTTCACTTGCATGGCCCCCAGACCTTCCTGAGCTAAGACAGGCACAAGGTTCTAGAGCAGCAGCTATAGTCTCAATGCCCAAGGGGCTCCCACATCCTCCAGATGTCCAGAGTTGGCTGCTGTCTAAGAAAGAGGCAGAGGCTGGGGCGCCTGGGTGGCTCAGTGGGTTAAGCCGCTGCCTTCGGCTCAGGTCATGATCTCAGAGTCCTGGGATCGAGTCCCACATCGGGCTCTCTGCTCAGCAGGGAGCCTGCTTCCTCCTCTCTCTCTGCCGGCCTCTCTGCCTACTTGTGATCTCTCTCTGTCAAATAAATAAATAAAATCTTTAAAAAAAAAAAAAAAAAGAAAGAGGCAGAGGGTCAGGAAATGGGAAAGACTGAGGGAAGCCAGTGGGTGCTGTGCAGGGAGGGGGCCACACCCAGTGTGATGCAGAGATGAGACTTTACCCATCAGGGCCTTGCAGACATGGTGCCTGGCTCAGGACTATTCATGCAAGGACCAGAATCTGGGCATGGACAGAATGAGTTCTGGACAGTAGTCTGTATTCCATTCAAAGAAAGCACAAAGTGATAAAAATAAACAGTAGTGAGAAAGTTTTGCTCAACAGAGGCTAAGGACACATTTGTATCTGGCCCAACATTTTCTCTACTCTTAAGGCTCTGTAGCCCATGGCCTCCTGCATGGGCTATTTCAGGAATCCTAAATGTGATGTGCTGCCCAGATCTCTTTGTGTCTCCTCCAACCTTGCTCTGTTGTCTTTTCAGTTGATGGAATCACTGCACACCCGTGTGTTCTGGGAAAACATATTTGACCCTCTCTATCTCTACACCCTCACACCAGTGCACCCCACATCGACTTCCAACACATGCAGAAACCAGCACTTCTACTTCCCAGTGACCAGAGGACCATCCACTGCATCTTGGTCTCAGGCTGCATGGCTTGTGGAACCCTGAGTGACTTACTTCGGTGGATCCTCAGATCTTCAAGGATAATATCCCCAAATCTTTGCCTGGGGCCCTGAAATGCCCCCAGCCCTACCTCCTCCTGCACTCCTGCCTCTCTGCCTCTCCTTCCCTGTAACCACAGTCCACAGAATTTCAGGCTGTCTACAAGTATATTTGTTGCTTGCCCCCAACCAGGGTCCTCTCCACGGCTGCCTGCCCTTCTCATCCTCAACCTCATGTGACCAGATCTTTCCAGGACTATCCCTCATTGAGATGCCTTCCCTGACTTCTCCCCCTTGTCCCCAGCTTCCCCTCTCCCTGGGCCCCCTCACCTACTGCTCTTCTCCAGCCTTCTCCAGCCTTCCCCAGCCTTCCCCTATTCCATTCATGAACTTGGAACCATTGGCCTGTCCTCACTATCATCACAGTCCCATGAGAACATGTCCCAATCTGTCTTCTCTGCTGCCTCCTGTCCAGCCCTGGACCCACAGTGTTGCATGCAGAAGACTCACAGCTCAGCCTCTGAGATGCCTTTCCTTCTTGGGCTCTTGCTTCCCAGCGACTGCTTTTCTTAGTCTTTCTGGTTTCTTGTCTCCCTGCTGTTCTGGCTTCTCCCAACCACCTCACTAGCAGCCTTTCTTCCCTCTCTCACTCTGCAGCTGGATCTATGCTTTCAATGCTTGCTTTCTGCTCACCTTCTTTACATCCCTCTGTTATTCAGAGGCTTGGCTCATGAAAGAAACAAATCAGAAACTCGGAACATTTCTAATGAAATCTTGCAACTTTTTAAACAATATTTACCAAATTAAAATATCATTGCTCTTTCCCACAGATCAAGGACTCACCCCTCCCAAGTGTGGTCTCAGGGTAAACATGGAGCCATCCGGAGGGAGGATACTCAACTCACCTTGCGCTGGCTTCGCCGCACCCACAGCAGCTTATACGCATACTCATCTGGGTAGACTTGGTTGAAATGAAACACCGCAAACTCAACACTCAAGATGAAGTAATTTGTTCTACTACCAATGTCCATAAAGTCAGAACTGCAGACATGAGGCACCAGCACAATGAGCCCCAGAATCAGAGGTGCCTTCAGGAGCATTCTGTCTGGTGTCAGTCCTGGAGGCCAGCAGCAAACAGGTGGCAGGGTGGCAGCTAGTTTGGGACCACCCTCTGAAGCTCGGCATCCCACACAGTCCTATACCAGGGAGTCCCTGGGCTGCTGGCCAGTGCTCTGTCCAGCTCCTCCCCTTCACTGCCTCCTGCCCCTCCCATCATCACTAACAGAAGGCAGAGCAGGGGCTCACAGTTTTCACTGCTTTGTTCCATAAGCCTTGGACGCAGGAACATGCATGTAATATGCTCTGTTTCCAGTGCTGCTTCCACCTGCCCCAGCCCAGCCCTAATAGACTCTGAATGCAGGTCTTGAGCCCAACTCCCTTGCTCTCACAGCAGTGTATCCTACAACTGCCAGGTCACAGGAGCTCTTAGGAACACTGGTGGGCTCTAGGAAGTTGAGGTAAAAACCAGGTCTACCTCTGACCATGGATACAGCCATCAGGAGGGTACAGGGAAGGGTTACCATGGGGGCTGAGTTACCATTGCTTCCAACACCTCTAGCACCAGTTGACCTGCTTGCCATGAGATCTAGCTGTGTTTGGCAGTGGGGAGAGAGGTTTCTAATGTCCTGAATGAGTGGAGAGAAATCCAGGACAAGGCAGGTACCAGCCCAGGGCTGGGCTTAGCTGGAATAGATGTGGATGGCAGCCATGGGCATGAGAGGGATCAGAACTGGGAAAGACAGGTCTTGTCCAGCCCTAGCTAACATGTGCTTCCACACAGTGTTGCCACTTTGAAGTCCCATGGCCTTTGCTGAGGCATCTTTGTTAGGCTTTTCTCAAAGGAACCACAGTACCTGCCTGACCTCATACAAGGTATTGGGAGTGAGTGGACCAGGAAAGTATGACATGTTGCCCATGCATGTGAGGACACTGCAAGGGAAGGATTTTCCCACTTTGGGCATGGAGTAAACAGATACCTGAACATTGATGATGATCCCAGAAAGGATACAGGGCCAGGGTCACAGCCGGATAGGCCATAAAGACAGATTGGCACTACCCCAGAAAGAGATAGGAATGTGGCCAGAACGGCAGACACCTTTGTGACCACCTTCACTGTTGCACATCAGTAGATAGCTAGCAACCTGGGTGTCTAAGGATAATCAAGATGAGGACTCCACAGCCTGCCTAGAAATGTGTCTGATCCTGAATGCTGCCTCCCCTAAGAAGCTCAGGTCCGTCCCCACATGGCTGGTTCTTTCTCCCCACTCCCAGCAGCGGGATGACAAGAGTGGCCATTGTCATCTTTCGAGACCTGCAGGATACTACCAACATGGGTTGTAACTGCCTTCCTTCTAGATATCTCGTACCAGGCAGGGATCAGTAATTTCGTGAGGCCTGCCAATGGACCCACTGTTGCATTTCATGACCCTTTCTATCAAGCTGTTTCTTCTTTCCTTTGTTTATGTTTTTTTGTCATAATTTCTTCCATTTTTGCAGGAGACACAATTTTTGTGCCCATCCTCTGCATGTGCCTGTCCAGACTGTCACTTCCCTTGAGGCTGAACCTCAGGAACACCACATATGCTTTTCACATCCTAAGTTTAATCATTTCCTTTGATCACATGCCCTAATCAGAATTGTGGTTACTCATGTTCTTTTAAGGTATGTTGCTACCTCGACAACCATTTTTCTCCTTAATTTAATCAAAACATCCCTGCAGCCAGAGACACTTATCCTTAATGAAATTAGTTCTTTCAAATTCATTGAGATTCACTTTATGGATCAGAATATGTTCAGTTTGGATCCATAGTCTATCAGCTCAAGAAGAATACCCGTTCCATAATTGGTGGTGAATATCCTTTATAATTGTTACTAATTTGCCAATTAACACTTAAGTGGAGCACAGGGTGATGCATGGAGAATCTCAGTTCAACAAACGACCACAGGAGAAATTGAAACAGAGGAGCTATGGGGAACGTACTCAGCAGCTGAAGGGTCCACAATGTGGAGGTCACAGCACAACACAGGTGGAGCCACAGGATCTGCTTACTGAGTGGAGTACCTTGGGGTTCTTGGGATACAGCCAGATTGGCCAACTCAACCACAAAGGGCAGAGTTCTGGTAAACCCCACGGGGGTCTTATCTAAGGAAGAACAAGGGGGAGGTTCTGGCAGGCAGAGGAGACTGTTGCTCACAAGAGCTGCAAGGGAAGACCCATCACGCACTTCCATGTAACTCTGTAGGATGCTATCTAGGGCACATGCTTGTGCTTATATGAGACGCCAGTGTCAATTTTAAGACCCTGCAGGCCTCCTGGCCACGCAAAGTAGATGCCAAGACAGCAGTACCATTAAATAGCTTAGCTAAACTCTCAACAAAAATAAAAAATCAGATTTGTTCAGTGGATTCTTGAAATCCAGGACAATGATTTGTGTACAAATACATTTTCGTGTATATGTACCTGGTGGCTTCTGGATTGGATTTGATCATTCTCCCACTAGCCCTGTCTGGTCTGGCTTTACCAATGTGGAGACCATAGGAAGAGGTAGCCTGAGGATAGAACTATTGTAACTTCCATATTCAAGCAAAACTGTGACCGTCAGTTCCTGAAAGGTTGTGTTTCTAATCCCATATTTATTGAAAGCTGCAAGAGGCCACAGTTACAAACCTGTATTTACACCTTGGTGCCCCAAGGGAAGCTCATTAGAATCATCAGTATAGGGCTTAAAATAATACAGTGGCTGGGTCCACTGAAGGACTTGATGCTAACAGAGGGACATTTACAATGCCCCCAGGTGCATGAAAGGTGTATCTGAGCTCAAAGCACAACGTAACTGAAAAGAACAAGATGCCAGACCTTCCCAATGTGAAATGGAAGAGAAGATGAAGGTGTTCACCTATGAGGGGCACCCACGAGCAACAACAACTGGACTTCAGGGAGGGTCTGGCTGTCCTCAGCCACCAGGGGTGTCTGAACAATGAAAGCTAGACCACTCTGAACTGACTGATCTCAAGCCAAGGGCAGGTAATAGGCTGCCTTTACTGACCACACATATTCCTTGTCAGCTTATATTTGCTCCTATCAAACTGTGGGGAGATGCCAGAAATTCTATGCACAGGCTGGTCAAAGGACAAAACCTGGATCAGGCCACCATCTTTATTCTGTCCCCAATGAATATGCCCCAAATATGTGGGAGATCTATCTTTACAGGCTTATAGCCAAATCATGGAAATACATAAGCAAGAAAAGGATAGACTTTGAACCACACTCAAAATAGACACCCTAGAAACCCAAAAGGAAGGAAGGTAACCCCTAACCCCTCCCTGCTGAAGGATTCTTCTAAGAATCATTGCCATAGCCTCTCTGCCCCAGGCTTGCCCCCAGGTGGTCCCATACCCTTCCTTACTCTGCCCCTTCAGGGCTACTCCCCACAAGGATCCCTGAAGACAGAGTTGCTCATTAGACTGGGTGCTATCACCACAGTGCCTATCCCAGGGGTAATGATTGATGTTGACAGCCATGGAGGCCAAGCTGGGTTGGGAAGGAGGCATCATCAGGGAGCAGGTGGGACATGGTGACTGGAGTAACCATTCTCTGAGCTATTCTCAGAGACCCTGGGATGACTTTCTATGTGTCAAGAGGCTCATGTGCAGATGCCCTGATGGGTGTTCCTGGAAGGCAGAACATTTTATCAGCTTTACTCACCCACCTCCAATCTCTGGGACTAGATATGGCCCCTCCTCAGAAGGATCACCCCATTGTGAGCCTGGCTCCAGAGCCAGAAGAGAGAAACAGGTGTCTGCTCCTTGGCAAATTTGTCTACATTCCTTTTGAGTGGGATGGATGAGGGGCATGGAGAGACTGAAGGTGAGCGGGTGAGCAGGTGAGCGGGTACATGAAAGGATGGATGGATGGATGGATGGAACAGTGGATGAATATATGAGTAAGTGAATGAATAAATACACCAACCAACCAGTGGGGACACTGCAAGGACCACTAGGACAGCCTCCCAGGAACTAGGGAGTCTGATTGACTCAACATTCTGCACCTACAGTCAAGGTAAGAGCAGTAATGATGAATTCTCCACCCCTTGTCACAGGCAGCAACATTTAAAAAATATAATTTTTTTTAAAGATTTTATTTATTTATTTGACAGACAGAGATCACAAGTAGGCAGAGAGGCAGGCAGAGGGAGAGAAGGGGAAGCAGGCTCTCTGCTGAGCAGGGAGCCCAATGCAGGGCTCAATCCCAGGACTCTGAGATCATGACCCGAGCCAAAGGCAGAGGCTTAACCCACTGAACCACCCAGGTGCCCCTACAAAATATAAAAGATGTGGGAGAGTGCAAAACAGACGGGAACCCAGAAAGTGTTCTGAGATACATTTAATACTCCTGGTACTAAACAGACCTGAGACTACAGACTGACTGTTGTTCTATGGAGGGAAAGGAACATCTTTAAAAAAAAAAAAAAAAAAAAAAGATTTTATTTATTTACTTGTCAGAGAGAGAGAGAGAGAGAGCACAATGAGAAGGCAGGAAGACAGGGGGAGAAGCAGGCTCCCCACTGAGCACAGAGCCCGATGTGGGACTTGATCATAGGACTCTGAGATCATGACCTGAGCTGAACACTGATGCTTAACTGACTGAACCACCCAAATGCCCTAGGAACTTCTGCTTGAGGAGCCAGGGGCCCCTTCTCTGCCTGTTTCTGCATGCAGGTACTGTTCAGAAGGAAGAACTGGGAAAGCCATGGTCTGGTATCCACAATAAAGGTGCAGTTGAACTGAAAAAAAAAAGTAATTATGAGATTAGAACAGTTTAACACATGGAGAGCTCTTCACATGAAAGACTGAGTGGGAGTTCACCGTACATGAAAATTACAAATGACAAAAAGCAAAAAGAAACAACAGCCTAGGGTAAGATCTGAGGAGCTCAAATCTCCACCAAAATGATGGGCGAGGGTTACTGAATCTGCACATGTGGGGTGGGGGCTCCTGAGAGGGTCCCACTAGGACCCCACTAAGACCCATGGGTCTTGCCAGTACCCATGACATTTCCTGGATTCTCCCTGCCCCCATGAGTTCTGGGGGAGCCAGCAGACTGCTCAGGAGATGGTCCAGCTGGACACTGGACACTCAGCAAGAGCTGCAAACCTACCCAGAGGGGAGACTTTCCCTAAGGCTGGGGTGGAGGGAAGATTGGGACATGTCCTTGAAGTCCAGGATATTAGAGGGGGATGTGGGATGACTAGATAAACTAAAGAGTCCTCCAAAACCAAAATAAAGGAAGAGTTAGGATCACAGAGCCAGAATCCAAGGTTTCAGGAAATATTCAGGCTATGTTCTAGAGAGAGGGCTTCATCCTGGGAGGAAGGTCATATGGGTATTTTCAGAGTATTTCTGGTGGGCCAGCCAGGTGAAAGCAGGGCTCAGCTTCACTACTCTGCTGGAAGCCACTCTGTCTTCTTAGTGTGACCACCTTCCCTCTCTGGGTGGAGCCCTGAGACCTGGATGGAGTGGGCCAAGACCCTCATTGTGGCCCAGGATCATCCCTGACATTTTCTCTAAGCTTCCTTTCATAGACCTTCCTTAATATTATTGTTAATTTTATTATCAACCCTTTTTCTTTCCTGGGCCTTCTTGTAAGGGGCAGCTGTTTAGGTCTTCACCCTGTTCTTTACAAATTGTGCAGTGCAACGTCAACTCCATTAAAAATATCTATCCATTAAAAACCTCTGTCAAGAAGAAATTATAAAACAGCTGCTAAATATTTGCTTCCCATGAATGAATAAAATAGAAAAGTGGGCAAAAGCATAGAGTGTCTATGATATGGACTCTCTCTGGTTCTTGTGGGGGTGGGGGGTAGGAGGGGAAATCCTTATCAAGCTAGTTCCTGTTTTTTTCCTGGAGAATGGAGAAGGAGGTGGTAGGATAGAGGGAGGGGGTAGGTGAGGAGAAGATGGCACGGCACACCCAGCCATCTTGGTGAGAATCCCAGAGTCTAGAGGTAGTAGTGTGCCGAGGCTTTGGCACTGAAAGAAGCCAGACAGTGATCACCTCCTTTGTAATAATAGACAGGAAACGGAGTTTGCTATTGTGCTGCTGCAGCTGCCTGCTCTGAAACTTTGTGAAACCATTGATCTGACTTCAATGAACCGTAATACTATTGATTTGGTGTCAGATCACTGGTAGGCACTTGAGTGACAGCTTGAGTGGATGTGATGTTACTTTTAAATTGTCCTTCTGTTTGCTTTCTAGTTGTCAAAATCTCTTGATAGAATGTGTGCTGCCAAATGCCTGTACAGTCCTTATTAAAGTTCAAGTACCAAGAGCAGGAAAAAAAAAAAGAAGTGGGCAAAAGACTAGAATATGAATATAAATAGAATATTCAAATCATGTGCAATTTCTCTGTAAGCGTATGATCAACAGAAAGGTTTCCCTAAATGCACCTGAAGCATGTACTGAAATCTTCCCTGAGGCACTCCTTCTGATGGCCTGCACCTGCTAGTCGCATCTGCAGTGCCTTGAATGCACAGGAGGGAGCATGCTCACAGGATCAGAAGCTGCACAGCAACGAGCCTGCATGGGCCACAGCAACCCTAACAGCACCACTGATCTCTCAATCATACACCTGTGCGATGTCATCCAGACACAAGGGGACAACACCAGAGAATCCTCCTCTAGAGAGTAGGGTAGTGGGTCTGTTAGTCCACTGATGAGCCATCGCAGCTGGTGGTCCCTTTCAGGGCAGCATCTAGACAGGGATGTAGGGGGTTCTGGGGGCTGGGGATGTTTGTCTCTTTATGTGGGAGCTGGCTGCACAGAAAGGCTCTTCTTGTTAACACTGAACTGGATATTTATAAAGTAGCTGCTGTTCCATGTGTTTGTTTCATTAGGCTTCTATCAGAAGTTATTAAAAGTTACCATTTCATCCTGTTAAATAGAAGTTCATGAAAATTCAAGAACTCAAACTTAGAAATGTAGCCAGAAATCACTTTGAGGAGTAACCTGCCTCTCATTAGATAATTCCTGACCTGGAATTATCTAGAAGACTGACTTGTTCGGGGCTCAGTTTTTGTAACTGACACATGATATCCACTCATGCCCCAAACACACCAACAACTCTCTCTCTCTCTCTCACTCACACACACACACACACATTCCCAACCTCACTTACACAGTCTCCAGACCCTGAGCTAGGACAGGGCACAAGGGCTGGGAGAACAGGTATAGTACCTGTGCCCAAGGAGCTCTCACATCCTACAGGTGTCCAGGGTTGGCTACTGTCCAAGAAGAGGCAGAGGGTCAGGAAATGGGAAAGATTGAGGGAAGCTGGTGGGCACTATGCAGGGAGGGGGCCACACCCAGTTTCTTCAGGAATGTGGCGCAGAGGTGAGGCCTTCCCTACCAGGGCCCTGCTGGCATGGCATCCAGCTCAGGGCCGTTCATGCAGGGACTATAATCTGGTCATGGACAGATTGATTCCAACTCACCTTTTTCTGAGCTTAACCAACCTCCAACAACTTGTATGAGTGTTCTTCCATGTTGTCTTCACTGAACTGAGCCAGATCAACTCCACAGATGTCACTAAATAATCATGGTTCTTACTAATGTCTACAAATTCTTTTTGACTGGTCCAGACATGAGTTCCCAGCGCAATGAGTCCCAGAAGCAGAGGCGTCTTCAGGAACATGTTGTCTTTTGTCAACACCAAGGTCTGGGGACACATGGGAGGAGGGGGTGGCAGCAGCTTCTGGGCTGCCCTCCACATCTCCGGATCCCACACAGCCCTGTTCTGAGAGCTGCTGACCTCCCCACTTTGACTGGTGCCTCTGTCCAGCTCCGTCTCTCCATCTACCTGCCTGTCCCTTCCATATTACCAAACAGAAAGAATGGAGGAAGAGGGGTCACAACTTCACCCCTTGTCACAAAAACCCTGGACACAAGGCATACATGCGACATGCTCTGTTCCCTGCACATTGCCAGGGCTGCCTGCCTGAGTTGTTATTTCAGCCCCCATCCTGCAGAGCATTGTATCCACCTGTTTGCTCCCATGGCAGTGCATCAGCTGAACAAGTCACATAGATTCCTGGAAATGCTGATGAGCCCATTTATGGGAGTGGAGGCAGTTGCCAAGGCTTCCTACAACCTTGGCTGGAGCCCACCACTACCCGGACCCAGGGAAGTACCGGATGGCCAGCCAGCAATGAGGAAGGTTGGGGAACTGTCTAATCTACTGTCCTGACTTGGCCTCTGCCAGAAGGTACATCTGGCTTCATCCTCCCAGTTTAGTATGATTGGTTTTCCCTCCCTTCAAAATATGTTCTCAGTTTCACTGTGACTTCTTTCTTGATCTGTGGGCTAGTGTGACTGTGTTATTTAATTCCTACCATAGCCAATTTCTAATCATCCTCTCTCCTGTTGACTTCCAGCTTAAGTCCAACATTGTCAGAAAATGCCCTATTATTTAACTTCTTTGAAATTTGTTGAGATTTCTTTTATTGCTCAGAATATGACCAACATTCTATATGTTCTTGAAGGTATATTCTATATTATTTAGGAGTTAGATACCACTCAGTACACCATTTCCTTCGAACCTTTCATATACTTACCCTTTTTTGCTTTATTTTGTTATATCGAGTTTGGTTTGCTTTGGTTTGGGTTCAGGTTTCAGTCTCTTTTTCTGTCTATTGCTCAGAAATGTGTTAAAGTCTCTCATTGTGATTGATCGTGAATTTGTTCTTTTCTCACAATGATTGCTTTATGTATTATGAGACTCTGCCATTAAGTGCTTATACAAATAGAACTGTTATACCTTCTTGGTGGTCAAATAGTTTACCATTATGTGTTAGTTGTATCTTTTATCCCAATGGACTTCTCTTGCTCTGCAGTCTGCATTGGGTGATATCAGAACTCCTACATCACCATTGTTGTCATTATTTTTCTCATGATACATCTTTATCTATCTTTTTACTCACGGTTGGTGTCCTAATCATTAAGATGTTCCTTTGTGAGCAGCAAACAGTTTTTAAAATCTGTCTAGAAGTCTTTTATTTTGAGGGTTTATTCCATCTACAATGACTCATATTACTGATCACTAACAACTAGTATTACCACCACTATTGATGGGTTTGGGTTCCAATTGACCATATAACTATTTGTTTTCTATTCATCTCATTGTCTGTTCCTTCTTTTCTTCTTTCTTGCATTCTTTTTCAAGTTCAAAGTTTCCATTTATTCCTCTCCATGGCTTTATTTACTCCTTAATTTACTCTTCTTTTGTGGTACCATTAACAATTATGACAAGCATCATTGAGTTACTTGTATCTGATGTAAATTAGTACTTTCACCATTTCAGAGATGGTGAAAAGACCTTAGAAGACTATTACTCCTAACTCCCTGTTATTGTTGTCAGGTGTTTAAGTTCTGTATATTTGAAAGACCATACAACAGATGATTGTCTTAAGTTAATTGAATTTAATAACATATTTACCCTTCTGCTCTGCATCCTTCAACATTATTTTCACTGGGGTTATTTCTTATTCCCAAAGAACTCTCTTAAGGATTAATTTTTGGCTGGATCTTGATAATGTACCTCTTAATTAGTTAATTTGTTGGTTTTTTTTTCTTTCGAAAACTGTCTTCTCACTAAACAACTGTACTTCCATGGAGGCCCTTGTCCTAAGGGTTCAGCAAACTTCCCCCATACCCCCGACATGTCCTTCAAGCATGGTTAATATATGGACTTTAAGATGATAAATTATTCTCTGTGCCCTGCTTTGGCTACATCTCAGAAGACTTGCTATGCCATATGTTCATTATCTTTTGATTGAAAGTATTTTCTTATTTTCTATGTGATTTCTTCTTTGACCCTTGGCTTATTGAGAAATATACTACTAACTTTACAAGAGCTAGAGTTTTCCAAATTATTTTTATTGCAGTTGTCTACTGTGTGAAGCATAAACAATGAATCCCAGAACACTGAAAAAATAAAATGAAGTTTAAATTTTTTAAAAAATACTCTGAACTCTTTTCACCTTTTAAATTTTTGAGATTCCTCTTTTTTTTGATGATCTGAAATGTTTTTACTTTACCTTCATTTTCAAGAAAAATTTTGCTGGCTATAGAATTCTAGGTAATTAGAGTTTTCATTTCAGTTCCTTGAAGACTCGAAGTGGCGCTTCTTAAATTGGTCTATTTCCAATTAACATGCAGGTTGTGGCCCTTCATGGTCTCAACTGAAGAACTGGGATATTTGCTACAGCTCTTCTTCTTAGCAGGTGCTGAACTCCAGGTTTTGTCCCCCACTTGAGGCAAAGAAACACCTCTTCCCCAGGGTACTGAAAGCCACTCCCTCCCATTCCTCCATTCACACCCTGGTACCCTGTTACTCCTCTCTCCTCTCCACATCTTGCTTTGAGTCAAGCAAGACAGAGATGATACAGTTCCACACCGCAGGAGTGTCCATCACCACTTGTCTTTCCCAGGGGCAGTAAGTAGTGCCTATAGCCTAAGTTCTCACCAGAAAGACAAGGCTGAGTCCCCAGGTAGAGGAGTTTAAGCATCAAGGAGCAGGTAGGGATGTGCTGAGTTGAACTGCTGCCTTCTAAGTTCATTTGCAGTCCTGATGAAGGCTTTCTTTCAAACTGGTGGCCCCTGTGCCCTGGTGGGTATCTATAGGTAGATGGAATCTCTCTTGGCCAACCTCTTGTGCCTCTCAAATTTAGGTATGGCCCATCTACAGAATGCCTGTGCCCTGTGAGCCTGGTGGCCGGAGTCTGAAGCAGAAGTAATGTGGTCTTTGCTTCCTGGGAAATTCTCCTATAACCCTTGACTCTCAGGAGGTTTGTGTGAAAAAAAAAAAAATTCATTCCTCTTGAAAGAGCACTGAACATTCAACCTGGCTCTACCTTAAATTTCTCTTCATTCTGTCTTTGGCCTCCGGTCCACGGTCCAGCACTGCCTCTGGAAAGGTCAGCAGGACCATTTCCCTCCTTCCCTATAGAGATCAAGCCCACAGGTGACTGGACTCACTGTAGACTCATAGACAAAGCAGAGAGCTGCCCAGGTCAGGACCCCTGGGAATTCTACTGGGGTTTGACAGTTACTGCTCCAGAATGGGGCTTACTGAACAGATATGTACTCATCCACATCCACAGAAGCATTAGGCACAATAGCCAAAAGTCTGAAGTAACATATATCTACCAACAGATAGATGGATAAACAAAATATTTTACATCAATACAACAGAATACTATTCAGCCTCAAAAAGAAAAGAAATTCTGTCACAAAGGATAACATGAGTGAACATTGAGGGCATTATGTTGAGTGAAATAAGCCAGTCACCAAAGAACAAATATTGTATGACTACACTTATATGAGGTACCCCAGAATATTCAAATCCATACAAACAGAAAGTGGAAAGGTAGTTGCCAGGGACAAGAGGGTGGGAAGAGATGAGGTATTACTATCTAATGAGTGCAGAGTTTAAGTTTAGGAAAATGAGAAAGTTCTAGGGATGGATGGTGGTGATGGTTGCACAACAATGTGAATATACTTAATACCAATAGAATGTACAATTAAAAATGATTAAAGCCTGTACCCCTGGGGATAAAAATATATGTTTATAAAAAATAAAAAATTATATTAAAAAAATGATTAAAGCAAAAGAACACAAACAATAAAATAGAAAATGTCAATGAAAAAAAATGATTAAAGCAATAAACTTCATGTTATGTATCTTTTGTTACAACAAAAACTACATATACCTATTAGGGGCTCAGGAAAATTCTCAATTACAAAGGAGAGAAGCATATGGTTCTGCAGGGAAGTCCAGGTTGCTCCCATCACACATGCTGGCACCACCCTCCAGAGCCCATGTGTCAGCAGGGAGAAGCAGGGAAGAGAACCCCTTCCCTGAACATAAACGAACTCTAACCTGCTGGCTGTCTTCTGCCAGTCTCCCAGCTGGCCTGAGCACTGCTGCCTCTTTCTACAGCAATGTTATCCACCGGGGGCTATTATTGGCCCCTCTCAAAGCTGTGCCCTGTATCTCAGAACACCTGATGCTTGCCTGGGTGTCCAATTCTTATATCACATTCAAGATCAGTCATTCCCAAGTAAACATTAAAACTCAACAGAACACACAGAGTAACTATTATAAGAATATGTTATCCTCTGTGGAGAAAGGAAAACCCTCTTACACTGTTGGTGGGAATGCAAGCCGGTACAGCCACTCTGGAAAAGAGTATATGGAGGTTCCTCAAGACATTAAAAATAGAGCTACCCAATGGCCCAGCAATTGCACTTGGTATTTTCCCCAAAGATACAGATGTAGTGAAAAGGAGAGGCAGGGCACCTGGGTGGCTCAGTGGGTTAAAGCCTCTGCCTTCAGCTCGGGTCATGATCCCAAGGTCATGGGATCCAACACCGCATCGGGCTCTCTGCTCAGCAGGGAGCCTGCTTCCCCCTCTCTCTCTGTCTGCCTCTCTGCCTACTTGTGATCTCTCTCTCTGTCAAATAGATAATAAAATCTTAAAAAAAAAAAAAAAGTTAAAAAAAAGAAAAAAGAAAAGGAGAGGCACATGTGCCCCGATGTTCATAGCAGCAATATCCACTATAGCTAAACTGTGGAAGGAACCAAGATGTCCTTTAACAAATGAATGGATAAAGAAGACATGGTTCAGATACACAACAGAATATTACTCAGCCATCAGAAAAGATGAATACTACAATTTGCATCAACATGGTTGAAACTGGACGGGATTATGCTAAGTGAAATAAGTCAAGCAGAGAGAGACAATTATCATACAGTTTGATTCATATGTGGAACATAAGGAATAACATGGAGGACCATAGGGGAAGGAAAATAAAACTGAAGGAGAGGAATCAGAGAGGGAGACAAACCATGAAAGACTCTGGACTCCAGGAAACAAACTGAGGGTTACAGAAGGGAAGAAGGTAGGGGGATGGGGTAAAAGGGTGAGGGGTATTAAGGAGGGCACATGTGGTAATGAGCACTGTGTGTTATATACAACTAATGAATTGTTGAACACTATATCAAAAACTAATGATGCATTATATGTTGGTTAATTAAATGTAATAATAAATAAATAAAAGAATATTTTATCTTCTTGAGATCTGAAAGTTTAGATAGCAATGTTTTTTTTAATGGGGCAAAGAAAGTTCTGTTCCTCAGTCGTTCAGCTATAAGTCAGAACCAGGACCAAGCACCAACATAGTTCAATGCTCAAGGAACCCAGACCAAGGCCAATAGGCCCCTGCTCTCCTGCCTCATCCCACACTTCTGGCCTTGTCCTTGGGATGATAAGCCAGTGAATAAACATGCTTTCTATAGGGACATTACTATTCCTTAGCTCTGAATCAGTCTCATTGTTACTATCTCAAAAGTTGGAAAGGGGAGGGGGATGGGTAAGCCTTGGTGGTGGTTATTAAGGAGGGCACATATAGCATGGAGCACTGAGTGCAGTACATAAACAATGAATCTTGGAACACTGAAAAAATAAAATTAAATTTTAAAAAAATGTTGGGAGAGACCAAGACAGCTGGCAAGACAGCCACAAAAAGAACAGAGCTTTCCCTTTTCAGGGAGGTAGGGTCAGAACTGGGGCCTTGAGAGGAGGTGGGGTATGTGTGTCCCCTGAGGCCAATGGGCACAGACCAGGAGAGATCCACAGACAGGTTTCTGTACTGTCAGAGCACTTACCAGGATGCCATGCTATTGCACAAATTAGAGAAATACATATTTAGGGAAATTCCACAGTATAATGCCTCTTCAAAAATGTCAAGGTCAGGGTGCCTGGGTGGCTCAGTCAGTTATACTTATGGAAGTATAAGTCATGGGGATGAAAGTCACAGCATAGGGACTATAATCAATGGTGTAATAGCATTGTATGGTGACTGATGGTAGCTACACCAGCTATACCTGTGGTGAGCACAGCATAACATATAGACTTGTTAAATCACTCTTTGTCCACCTGAAACTAATGTAACATTGTGTGCGAACTACAATTTTTAAAAAGACACCAATGCTGAAATAACTCAGTCTGACAAGGAGTTTAAAGCAACTGTTATAGAACATTCAAAGAAATAAAGGCAAGGACTTTTGAAATGAATGGAAAGGTAGGAAATATTAACAAAATCAAGAAAATTTAAAAAGAGGTAGCAAACAAAAACAAATACTAAAATAGTAGGCTCAATCCAAACACAATCAATAATTACATTAAATATAAGTGATCTAAAGTAAGAGATTGTCAAAATGAATAAAAATATGACTCAACTACATACTCTCCTTATTCATATACAACATGATTATATGTATGCCCAGAAACATCATATGAGTACATGCATCATGTTGTGAAAATCCCAAGGAAACCAGCCCCAAATTCTATAGAGCTAGAGTATGGTTCCTGCAAAATGGTAGATAAATACATGGAACAGAATAGTCAAGAAATATAACCACTGGTAGCCTACTCGCTTTTTACATTGATGTAAAAGGCAATTCAAGGTAGAAAAACACTTTTGCAACAAATAGTGTTGGAATAACTGAGCTCCTTTGGGCAGTAAATGAATCTCAAACTCAAGGAGTAAATATGGAGGAAAGAAGAAATAAAATCATCCCATCATGCTCATGCTGGGGTGGGGGGTGGGGGACAGAAGAGCAGGAAAAAAAATAAGTCTAAAGAGTTTATCTTTAAGGGGAGAAGGCGTGAACAGATAATAGTCTTGAACAGCAGGTGTGATAATCATTTTAAGAATAGGAAAATACAGTTTTACTTGGGACTAATATCCTGTGCTAGATTGATAAAATGGTTACAGTTCTTTAAGCCTCCCTATATCCACCCCCTTTGCAAAGGCGACTTTACAGTTCCTCTCACTGAGAGGTGGAGTCTCTTATCCTTTTTCATGGAATGTCACAGAAGTGTCTGTAAGCCAATTCCAAGTCTAAACCCCAAGGACCTAGAGCATATCCTCTCATTCTCTTGGAAGCCTGTCACCATCATGGGACATACCTAAGTTACCCTGCTGAAGCATGAAGGGCCATGTGTAATAGAATCAGGTAGACCCAGGTGAGACCCCTGACACATGAGAGAATGCCACCAAGATCAGCAGAGCAAAGATTATGCTTAAAAAGTTGGAAGGGAGGCTCCTGGGTGGCTCAGTCCGTTGGGTGTCTGCCTTCAGCTCAGGTCCTGATCGCAGGGTCCTGGGATTGAGCCTCACATCAGTCTCCCTGCTCTGCATCAAGTCTGCTTTTCCCCCTCCCTCTGTGATTTCTCGCATTCACACTCTCGCAAATAAATAAATAACTTAAAAAAAAAAAGGTTGGAAGAGCTGAGAACACAAAATAAATCAAGAGAAAATGTTAGAACACTTAACGTAATATGCAGAAATTAACTCTGCACAAACTGCATTAAACCTGAAAGAATCTGGGCAAAGCAGCAGACACTGCTTTGGAAAGTGAGAAGCCATGAAACTTTCACAATAGCCTTATACCAACTGTAGAAGGATTTATTGTGACTTCTTGTTTTTCAGACTGTTCCTGAGTTATTATTAACATTTATTTAAGTAGAAAATATGCATATTGTTTGTATCTACATTGATATATGGATAATGTATCTTCAGTTTTATCTATAATTTACAGATGATATATTATAGACTTATTTATTATCTACAGATGTGTTTAAAAATAATTTCATACAGTACAAAATGGAGTGCATGCATGGCATATACTGAAAACAGGAAATATATGTCAGTTCATTAAACTTTATTTCAGTTTTATATATGTAGGTATGTGCTAGACCATAATAAACACTCTATTTCTTCCTGTGGAATGATCTAACATGTTTATAGCCTAGTACGTTGAGTAACAAAAGAGTCTGTGCAGCCAGCAGAAAAGGCCAGTACAAGAATAACTATTCTTTTTCTGTTCTGTACACACACCATCTTAACCCCTCAAGGCCAGGCTGCAATCACTCTTTGATAGGCTCATATTTTTTGGCCTTGTCTTTTCAGATTTGCAGTCAGACAGTGATCCTCATTTAAAAGAACTTCCTCCATTTGCTATGATTACTTATAAGGCTAGGCATTCTGGTGGCAGGTTCCCAGATATTTATAGCTCTGCCAAAGGTTTAGAAGTTGTTTACACCTCTTTGTGACGTTTTTAGAAAAGACTACTTTAGAAAGGATGGCTTCTCACAGATATTATCCCAAACTCCCCCAACCCATGGCTTGAACAGGCCAATCAAGAAATTCCAGTTAATGAATCTATCAATAACCAAACTTTACCTGAAGTCTTTTGTGCCTCAACTGGTTTCATTTTTGTTTGCAGTAGACAGCATTTCCCATGGGCATGAACGTTTAGATAGCTGGTGCACAAGGGGTCAATGCTTATGGAGACATTTAACTGTCCGAGTCAGCATCTATAACACATCAGAAGTTTCCCACTTGCCCTGCCTTGAGCCTCCATAGCCACCTTCAACAAAAACTTCCAGGAGGCATACATGACTCCAGAACTGTCTCCAAAGGGAGAACCTTTCTCACATGCCAATCAACACATGACCAGAAATCTCTCCCTAATAGTAGGAAAGCTAGCCAGTCCCACAGCCAAAGCAGTAGCAGCCCAGTGGTAATCACTTGACTCGCCAGATAAAGTAGTTATAGACAATCACATGGCCCTTGATTATCTACTTACTGAACAAAGAGGCATTTATACAGTTGTGAATTCCATCCTTTTTACATGGATCGATGCCTCTAGAGAAGCAGAAATTTAATTATAGAGGATCAGAGAGCAAGCAAATTTCTCCTCACACTCCATCGTCTTGATCTATTTAGCTGGCTACCCTCAGGTTTCAGCTCCTGGCTTAGAATGATCATACAAACTGGATTTACCACATTACTCTAATTCTACTTTGCATAATTATTCTTCAACTTCTTACCTGCTGCCTGTCAAATGTCTGCAAAAGGGATGCATCCAAGAGGATGATGTTGCTTCAATGCATGGAGATGATCTCCAATGCTTACCACGTTGATAAGATAAAGAGTGTGGGTGGAAAAGGCCCGAAACTTCTCCCTCCTACCCTTCCTTGTTGCTCACATGTGGCCTCAGTAGTTTCAGTGAGTGCACTTTACCTCCAACATGGGACGTGACAGCCAGCACAGGGCTTTCCTGGCAACAGGACAAAGGCACAAAATGGGAGAAATCCTTGTGATCAGTGATGCTCTCTAGGGAAGATCTTGATCAAAAGCGGAAAATGTGGAAATGCCTAAAGGACACCTCATTTAAAATGGAGTCGGGAAGCCCTGAAGGGAACACTCTTGCACGTACTGATCCTGGCAGTGGGCAGCACCAGCAGGAAGAGAAAAGATAAAAATTATCTTGACAAGGAGGACATTTTTTACATAGGAATTTTGTCTCCTGCCTTTAAGAAAAAGGAGGAAACCCCCTCCCTGTCCCAGCAACGGTGCACTAAGCACTGCTTGCCCTCAACGAGAAACCACCACAGTCTGTAAGACTTGTTCTTCTCCAGTGAACTTTTGCTCAAAATAATCCTCCCTAATGAAAGCTGACCTTCTAAAACCTAATGAAAGTTGACCTTCCTTTTGTCTCTTCAGACTATCCTATGGTTCACCATACTGTGTATGTCCTGAAGTGTGATTCCTCCTAAAACCTAATGAAAGCTGACCTTCCTTTTGTCTCTTCAGACTATCCTATGGTTCACCATACTGTGTATGTCCTGAAGTGTGATTCCTCTGCTATCTCCAAATAAACTCGCTTTGCCAGTAAAATAACTGGCAGTTTTATTTTTAAGGTTGACGTCATCGGAGAACTTACAAAAGCACTAGAGAATGTGTGACTTTTAGAAACAAACCAGGCAGACTTCCTCAGCGTGTCCTTCAAACTGAGGTGAGAATTTGGTGGTCAGATAACTTCTTCCAATGGAGCGCATCCAAGCCTGTGGCAGGAAACACATTAAGCAAATCCATGTAAACCTGAAACTAAGTGTCCTGTTCAAAGTTGAGCAGGAAGACTTTCTGACAGCGGGCAGTTACCCTCCCTCCCCTTTTAATTTCAGCCTCCAAACCAACTGTCAGTAGGATGCGGAAAGCCTCCTGCCAGGAAGAATGTTTTTTTGTTCTTTTTTTTTCACTGTATGTCCTCATCTTCCCTCTTTTTTTTTTTTTTTTTGATTTTTTAAAATCTTTTTTTTTTTTTTAGTTAACATGTAATATATTATTAGTCCTAGGGGTACAGGCCTGTGAATCGCCAGGTTTACACACGTCATTGCACATACCTTCCCCAATGTCCATAATCCCATCACCCTCTCCCTATCCCCCCTGCCCCCCCACCCGCAACCCTCTGTTTGTTTTGTGAGATTAAGAGTCTCTTATGGTTTGTCTGCCTCCTGATCCCACCTTTTTTCATTTATCCTTTTCTAGCCTCCAAGCCTTCCACATTGCTTCTCAGCTTCCTCAAATCAGGGAGATCATATGATAATTGTCTTTCTCTGATTGACTTATTTCGCTAAGCATAATACCCTCTAGTTCCATCCACATTGTTGCAAATGGTAAGGTTTCATTTCTTTTGATGGCTGCATAATATTCCATTGTATATATATATCACATCTTCTTTATCTATTCATCTGCTGATGGATATCTAGGTTCTTTCCATAGTTTGACTATTGTAGACATTGTTGCTATAAACATTCAGGTGGACGTGTTCCTTTGGATCACTACACATTTGTATCTTTAGGATAAATACCCAGTAGTGCAATTGCTGGGTTGTAGGGTAGCTCTTTTTTCAAATTTTGAGGAACATCCATGCTGTCTTCTAGAGTGGTTGCACCAGCTTGCATTCCCACCAACAGTGGGAATTTTCTTTTCTTTATTTTCTTTTATCTTGCTTTCTTTTCTTTTCTCTTCTCTTCTTTTTAATAAGATAAATGTACTAGGAAGTGTACCCATAGATGCATTGTCTTGTGGCAATAAAGCCATTGGCCCATGTTACCCATAAATGATCCATGGTGGGATGTGGGCTGAAAATGGTGAATGAGGACTAGGTGGGCCTTGGTGGCTGCTTTTGGGACTTCCAAGGGACAGTTATGTGGTACACCCAAATGGGCAGTTTGAGGGGAGTAAGGACGATCTGGTCCTGAGTTTGAGGAGCTTCACTACACAGTGGGGTTTTCAAAGAAATTTGCAGCAACCAGGTAGAAATATAGGATCAGATCTCAAAATAAGGACCTGGCGTGAAGGCAGTTATATAGGGGTCTACTCTATGGAAGCACTGAACGTGGCCAAATTCTTAGTAGTTTTGAGTATGGAAATGAGGTTCTTCATTCAGAGCCCATGACAGTGGGTATAATTTGGGGATCTATAACCTCTCTAAAGTTACATACAACATTTTATGTGGATGTTTCTCAATGCTCAAATGGGCTTTTTTTTTTTTTTTTGACACAGAGAGAGAGAACACAAGGGGTGGGGGCGGGGGGGGTAGCAGGAAGAGGGAGAGGGAGAAGCAGGAGAAGCAGGCTCCCCACCGAGCAAGGAGCACTTTGCGGGACTCAGTCCCAGGACCCTGGGATCTTGACCTGAGCTGAAGGCAGATGCTTAACCGACTGAACCACCCAGTTGCCCCTCAAATGGACTTTTTAACTGAGAGAGATTTCAAGGTGAGGTTTTAGAGAAGAATGTGAAATTTCTCACAGTAGGCAAAGACTCATAGATATTGAGGAAATAAAGCAGTCAGGAGTTGGAGAGCAGAGAGAAAGTTTTAAGCAATGTGGGCTCCTGTCTGAACCTCACCAAGGCTACAAGTTAAGACTGACTCAATGCTTTCCAGCTGGGCACCCAAGAAACGGCTGGGCCAGAACTCGTCTGAGCAGAGAGAGCTGGAGTGGGAAGGTCCATACACTTTAGCTTAAAGAAACCAATGGATTCCCAGGGAGCAAACAACCAGATGGAAGACATCTGGGGCAAACAACCAGATGGAATGCTGCTGGGATTGACAGAATAACTTCCCCCAGAATGTTCTGGTCCAATTCCTGGAATCTGTGAACAGGCTGCCTCCAAAAGCAAAAGGGATTTGCAGGTGTGATTAAGCTAAGGCTCTTAATATGGATAGATGAACCTCAATTATCTGGGTGGGTTGAAATAATTACAAGGATGCTTGTGAGAGGGAGGTAGAGAGTCAGAGAAGGACAGGTGGCAGAAGAATCAGAGGTCAGATGAAACATTTGAAGATGCTACACTGTTGGCTTTGAAGATGGGAAAGGGGATATAGGCTAAGGCATGCAGGTGGCCTCTACAAGCGAGAAAATGAGAGAAATCGGTTCTTCTCCAGAGCTTCCAGAAGGAATGCAACCCTGCTAGCACCTTAATTTTAGAATTTGTAATCTCCAGAACTGTGAGATAATAACTGTGTGTTGTTTTTAAGCCAGTGATGATGATAACTTATTACAGCAGCCCTAGGAAACTAACACAGCTTCCAAGAGAGCTGTGGAGGAGAGGTTACTAGCAGTGGAGGCTGGGGTAGAGCCAGGAAGGGACTCACAGAACTGTATACTGCATAATTCCCAACAAGTCCAGAAGCACTGCAGCTGGTGCCGTGTAGGAACTTCTCAGTATCTCCACCCCTTCTTTTTCTCCTCGTCCCCACATCAGAAGGGTCCTGAAGTAAGATGGTAAGATGAGGCAGATGGAACAGATGGGGAAAATGAAAAAGGAGCTATCACTCTTCCCTGTAGGCAGGCCTCCAGGAGGAAGAAGTATAGCATCACAACACAATCCAAGCTCTAATCACCTGGAGAGACTGGTTCTTGATTACTAGACTGAGGTTGTATGTATTGTCTGAGAGTGCCCTAAAAGGTTACAGGGGACAAATAGCATAGCCGGAGCCATTCAATGGGACAGGGGAAAGTGAATATAAAGCTGTCTCATGACTTCATGCATACATGGAGTCTGCTTCCCATATGGGGCACATCTTTTGTTATCTGAAAACCATTGGCTTCTCCAAGGGAGGCCATGCACCTCCCAAATTTAAGAGTTCTTAACACAGGGAGTCATCTGGATGGCTCAGAAGATTAAGCGTCTGACTTTGGCTCAGGTCATGATCTCGGCGTCCTGGGATTGAGCCGGGCTCCTCATTCAGCAGGAGCCTGCTTGTTCTTCTGTCCCTCCCCTTGCTTGTGTTCTCACTCTCTCTCAAAAATAAATACATTAAAAAAAAAAAGGAAAGAGTTATTAATACAGGCTGTCGCACCACTGCCATCATTGTGCCAGCCCCTTGGATCTCAACAAGGCTGGATGATGTTTCAGAGTGGCCGACAAGCCTATTTGAGAGCAGATTGCATCCATATTCATTCAATATGACAGGAACCAACCGGGAACAATTTATATTGACCCATCATGCCTTACATGGGAGGGACAGCAATTCCTGAGGAAAGCTGCCATTGTGGAGAGGTTGTCTAGTCTTCCGTTCCAGAAACCCAGTGCAGCATCACAGTGCAGAACCAGCAGCCCATGCCAGATAGCTGCATCAACAGCATGGTTGTGGGCCAGCTCAAGGCTGATGAAAACCCCAATGTGGGGTTCCACCAGATGTTCCCATTAAAGAACATTGCCAATGCTTGGCTTTGCACCAATCACATGTTCAAGGCTTTCCCTGCACAACTTCAACTGGTTTCCTCCCAGCCAAGCACTTCTGCTGCTCCTCTTTTCTCCTCTTCTTTATACTATTCACATTCCTCCAGATATCCAAAATATTATACACAAACGATCAGGGTCGTGGTGGGAGTGGGCTCAGTGTGCTGCCACTATGGAGGTATTGGGCATGACATTTGGACACTAGCTGCATCTGACAAAGTCTGTGTTGAACCAGCACATACCTTGGAAAGACTTAAGTAATGCAAAGGCTTGTCTTTTTATTTCCTTATTTTTAACCTACCGGAAAGTTGCCCTAATAACTCAGAAGTGAAAGGAAAGGTGGCTGCCTAACTGCCTGGATATTCATCTGTTCAGATGTTTCAATGTCTCATGATACAATAACATCACAAATATTTTCTTTAAAAAAAGAATTATTAACACAGAGGAAGAGACCAAGATTTAGGCCTGAAGGAAAGGTGATATCCTGGCCAGGCAGAGTATAGGGAAAGGGTGATAAGAAGAGTCCAAGAGAAAGGCAAAGGGCAGAGAGGATGTGGTGTTCACTTGGCTGACCTGTTTGTGCCCCACTGCCCTGTGATCCAGCATCCCCCATGTCTCCATTGCTTTCTGTCACTCCAGAGCACCCACAGTGCTGGCTGAGATGGGTTCAATAGATAGATGCACCTGGCCTGACTTCCACCCAGATCATGCTGGGTAGCAAGGCATACCCAGCATGGGGTAGCAAGAGGGTGTGTGTTGCTAAGACAGAAGCCCCCAAAAGAGAAGAGATGAGTATTTGCATAAGTGTATGTGTGTGATAGGTGAATGTATGCAAAAAGAAGAAGAGAAAGTGGGACTGAACTTGCCAACCATGACAGAGTATTCCTGCTCATTCACCAGATCCAGCTATAGTAGAGAGGGTGGAGGAGGGCGGCTGTGGGTTTCAATTACTGACCATTTAAATATGGCCAGGCAAGGAAGGTCAGTGGGATCCTGCTTGGCCCTGGAGGGTAAGGGGGGGGTTTCCTCCTATCACTCCCCAGGTAAGGGACAATGGCCAGACTCTGGCAGGTCCCACAAATCCTGCTGGCCATACTGGTATCTCTGATGGCCCTCACCTACCAAGAGAAAAGGAAAACCTTTCTGAGTGTCAAAGAAGTTCCTGCATCAGAGTGCTATGTGGCAGCCACTATGCAGTATGTGATCAATGACTTCAATGAAAAGAGTGACGACAAGTACAGTTTCCAGATTGTGCATGTCCTGAAGGTCCAGAAGCAGGTCAGTGCAGCCCCCTCTCCTAGCCATGCCTTTCCAAAGGGGACAGTCCAAAGGGGATGCCCATACAAGTGAATTTCAGCCTCATTTAGTTTCAAGTGGGAATTGTAGGAGAAACATAAATTCACTGACATGGATGAAATTATTTAAATGACACCTAAGAGCAGGGGTTAACAGATCATACCCCAGGAGCCAAATATTGCCTGACTGAAATTTTTGTAAATAGTTTTGCTACCCAGCCATGTCATGCATGCACACATCATCTAGGGCTACTTTTGAGCCACAGCAGCTAAGTTGAGTACTTGTAATTGAGATTGCATGGATTGCAAAGCCTAAAAGATTGACTATCAGGCCCTTTCCAGACAGTTTACAGACCCTTGGCCAACTCATTTGAGTTGCCCAAGGGGTGCCTTTGCCCAGAGATTGGTTTCTGGAGAATTCTCTTTGAATGGCAAAAGGACAGGAGTCAGATAAGAGGGGGAGAGAGAAGCCCACCAGTTTGTCCAGGAAGGAGTACTTGACCTTGGGCACCATGCAAAGGAGTTTTTGCCACAAGAAGCTACAGAGAAAGGAGAAGTCCTTTAATCTCCTTGCCACTTGCTCCCCACAGATTACCGACCATGTGTAGTATCATGTGAACATGGAAATGGGGCAGACCACCTGTCAAAAGTTTGAGACTACTAACTGCTCCTTTCAGGAAGGAGAGATTTATAAGGTACTGTGTGAATGCACATTAATTCAGGAGGAACTCACTTGGGTTTTCTGTGGTATTAGGATGAGGGAGGGTAGAATTACTGGGGGTATATTCAAGCCTGCTTGAAAAGAATGCATAGATAACAATGACTTACACAAAGAGGAGAAGTGAAGGTAAGAGTGACCAAGATCCTACTTGGCAGGCATTGCTCCTTTGTTGCTGAAAGAATTTGGGAGACAAGGAAAGTCAGGAGTCTGAATAATTGACTATAACAACAGGGTAAAATCAGAGGATCTTCTTGATGTGACTAAGCTGATGGAATTGGTATTTTGATTCCAATTTTAAAAGAAATGTAAGTGTGTAAGCCTCCTACCCCCAACCCTGGGCTTTCAAATGAAAAGCAAGAAAACAAAATCAAACTAAGAAATTATGTTTATTAATTTTTCATTATGGGATAAAAGAGAAGTGAAAAAGAAAAACAAAATCTTGAGAGAGAATGGGGACAAGGGAAGGAGGGAGAGGGTATGATGAATCAATGGATGAACAAAGAGAAATGCAGAGAAGGAAGGATAGATAGTGATGGGTGGGTTCAAGTAGATGGATCCAAGTGGATGGATGGATGGATGGATGGATGGAGAATGGATGGACGGATGGATAGATGGATAATGGGTGGATGGACAATGGGTGGGTGATGAATGGATAGATGATGGATGGATGGATGAAGCCAACAGAGGCCATGTAAGGGAAAGTATGAAGTAAATGACACGTGAGTAAAAAATAAGGAGGAAAAAAGAATCACTGGTTTCTATTATGAGTATGGCAGGATGGAGCCTATTTTTAGTCTCCAACTATCACCATAAACAGAAGGGTGTTTTAGGGAATGATCTCACTAATTCTACTATCAAGTGATTGAAATCAAAATAGAAGTCAAATCATGTTTGGATGGAGGCATGGTGAAGTGGTGTCATTTCCCCAACTACATGTGTTATATCCTCCTCCTGCTCCTTTAAAATTTTCACTTTGCATGTTGAACTTTTTTGAATACTGTTTTTGTTTTTTTAGCAAATTGAATGCTTCCACTCAGTGTTTGTTCCTTGGTTTGAAAAGTACAGAATCCTGAACAAAAACTGCACCAATGGCTAGGTGTCCCGGAGCACGTACCTGCAATCACTATACATGAAAGTATCCTGCAATAGGCAGTAATTCTCAATATAGAAAATAAATATTTGTCAAACTATTATCTTAACACTCTTAGTGTTTATGATTCCACTCTTTTTTTTTTGCCAGATTCTTCAGTTCATAATGATATAATCTGAAGTTACTCAGGGCAAGGGCAGTTTGGGGATTCTAATGAGGCAATGTGGATAATTCCTGACCTTATAGACTATACTTGCATGACAGCAGAATTTCAACCCCAGCCTCATTTCAAGTAGGAGTCTTCAGACTGTAGAATAAGTAGAAGATGAGGAGGAAGAGGGGAAAAGCTGAGGTTACTTATCTGATCAGACAAAATCTGTTTGCAAGTGTGACCTACAATGCATTCTCTGAAGGGCCCAATGAGGAGGATCCCTTTTCTTGCTTAAAGTGTTGAATAAGGACAAATAATACAAGTAATTTTAAAAGATGAGAGTCTTTGTTACCGATAAGGACTAAGTTGGGAGACGTGTGTTATTTTTTCAGGACAATGAACTGTCTAATACCAAACTATAGATTTATACCCCTAGCCTCAGCAAAATTGGATCAGGGCAGGTCTCTTCACAGAGGACTTCACTTGGAATTACCAGGGGAAATATGTGCCCATGTGGGAAGGAGGAGGACCGGGTGGTACCATGACTATTTTATTCATCCCAGATAGACCCATCAGAATAATTCCTCCAAGAGACAAATGATTGAAGGCGGAGAGAAACTAGGAAGACTATAAAGGGACTATAAAGTGGACTCCCTTTCCACTGGTGCCATATTAGTAGTGGGGACTGAACATATACACACACCAAGCCAACAGTTTGATTCAGGATTTCAAATAGTGTCACCAACTTCATCTCTCCACTCCACTTCTTCCATGTGGTCTCAGAGGGCTGCCAGCTGGGTCACATCTGTCCTCATTCACATCCAGCAGGGGAGAAAAAGATCTCATTCCCAGGAACTGAGGAAAAAGCCTTATGGCTTAATACTACTGGGGAACTTTAGGGACATTATAAAACACACACACACACACACACACACACACACATGCACGCGTGCACTCACAACTTTCTATTTCTTACACACACATGCGTGCACAATCACAACTTTCTCTTACACACACACACACACACACACACACACACACACACACACATATCTACCTGAAGGGAGAGGGAGTAAGGTATTTATGCTACAGCCCAGTTAGTCATTGGCTGCATAAAAGCTCCTAAAGGAGAAATTAATTCCCCAAAACCACTGGTATGGGGTGGCTTGAGGGCAGAGAAGGCAGCCAGAGATGAAGGGGCGTAGGTGCTGCATTTGGAGCTGACATGCATAGTAAGATAAGATGTGGGAGGATAAAGGCAAAGTGCCAATGGGGTACTCTTTCTACATGTGGACTGTGTACAGGGATTCAAAATAGACACATCAAATCTCTACCAGATAGAGAGAGCTGGGAGCTTGGAAAGAAAAGTATTTTTGCCTCCTACACTTCCTACCAAAGTTCTGGAATGCTCAAGACCCCATTCCAGGTGGTGCTCAGATAAAACTCCCCTCCATGAACTATTCAGGAAAATGTTAACATAGTTTCCTCATCTTTAATTGAAAATAACAGTACCTATTTCTTGGGGTAGTTATAAATATCAATGATGATAGTGCATGTAAACTACTTAACAAAACAAATATTCAAATGGATGGTAATGATTAGTAAGAATGCTGGCAGTAGCATTAATACTTTAATATTAATCAGTCATACAACTATTTGCTGGTTTTGGCTGCTTTGTCTGAAGGCAAAGTTTATTAACCTGGGCTAGAATAAAAGAAAGTTAGAACATTTATGTCCATTGATTCTTTTGGATTTCTCAGGCCAAGTTTTTTTAATTTATTTTGAAACAACAAAAAGAAGACACTTATCAGATAGTACAGAGAGGTCTCTTGTATGCTTCATTTATTTTCCTTGCATGGTCACATCTTTTGTAGTTATAGAAAAATATCACAAGCAGGAAATTGACACTGTTATAGTTTGCATGTGTGTCATTTTGTCATCTGTGTAGATTTGTGTGACTGTAATCACAATCAAGATATAGAACTATACTGTCATCATGAAGTTGCTCTGAACTAACCCCTATACAGTCACAACTCCCTTTCTTCACCATCTGAATCTCCTTGAAGCCACTAATTTATTCTCTCTTTGGTTGCACCATTTTGAAAACGTTATATAAATGGAATCAAGTATGTGACCTTTTGATATTTGTGACGATGCCCTTGGAATCCATCCAATGTGTTTCATGTTCTCAGTAACTTGTTTAATTGTTGAGTAGTATTCCATGGTATACGATACCATCACAGTTTGTTTAATTATTTACCTATTTTAGGATGTGTTTGTTGTTTTCAGCTTTTACAAATAAAGTTTCTGTGAACAATCATATATGAGGTTTTGTGTGGAGGTAAGTTTTCATTTCTCTGGGTTAAATTCTGAGGAGTGCAATTGCTGCACCATATAGTAAAGTATATTTTTGGACTTTCTCTCTTTGAAAAAGAAACTGTCAAACTATTTTCCAAAGGATGTATCATTATGTAATGTCCCTCTGTATCCCTGGTAATTTTCTTTGCTCTGAGATCTACTTTACCTGATATTAATATAGCTTCTCTTGCTTTCTTCTTCTTCTTCTTCTTCTTTTTTTTTTTTTTTTTTTTTTAGTTCTCCAGGTGAGGATTTATTTTTTACTTTTTATTTATTTTTATTTTATTTTTTTAAGATTTTATTTATTTATTTGACAGACAGAGATCGCAAGTAGACAGAAAGGCAGGCAGAGAGGAGGAGGCAGGCTCCCTGCCAAGCAGAGACCCTGATGCGGGACTCGATCCCAGGACCCTGGGATCATGACCTGAGCTGAAGGCAGAGGCTTTAACCCACTGAGCCACCCAGGTGCCCCATCTCTCTCTTTCTTCTAATGTTCACATAATATAACTTTTTCATCTTTTCACTTTCAACTCACACATATGATTATATTTGAAGTAAGTTTCTTGTAGATAGCATTTAGTTGGGTCATGTTTTATTTAATCCACTTGACCAATCTTTGTCTTTAAATTTGCTTATTTAGACCATTTACTGTAGCTTGCACATTCAGTGTAATTGCTGAAAGGAATTAGGTCTATTATTTTATTTTTTCTTCTCTCTGTGTTTTGTTTCTGTTTTATAAATATATAAAAATTTATAAATACAAATTTATAAATTTATAAATATATAAAAAATATATAAATTTGTTTTTGTTTTATAAATACATTGACATTATAAATACATAACTTGTCATTCAACTGGTGCTGATTTCTTACCAGTTTGAATGAAATGTAGGAAGTTTACCTCCCTTTATACCCCTTTATTATTCCTCATTTACAAATGTCCTAAATATTTCTTCTGTATACATTGGGAACCACATCAGGAAATGATATATTTTTGCTTTAACCATCAGACATAATTTAGAAAACTCAAGAGAAAGAAATATTATTGTATGTACCTATATTTTTACTTTTTAAGTTTTTCTCTTCTGATACTTTAAGATCCTTTTTTTAAAAAGTTCCTTTATATTTAGAGAACTTCTTTTAGCTGTTACTTTAAGGCGGGTCTTCTGGTGCAAATTCTCTAGTTTCCTTCCATGTGAGAATGACTTATTTCCCCTTTATTCCTGAGGGATATTTTTGGTGGATACAGGATTCTGGATTGACAGTTTCCTTTTCTTTTGGCTCCTAAACAACATTGTAACACTTCTAGTCTCCATGGTTTATTATGAGAAATCTGTTGTCATTCAAATTGGAGTTTCCCACCTATAGGTAAGGTGCCTTTTCTCTTTCACTGCTTTCAAGATTGTTTTCTTTATCTTTAAATTTCAGAAGTTTAACTCTGATGCATTTTGCTGTAGATCTCATTGGGTTTATCCTGTTTAGTATTTACTCACTTTAGTAATACACATTTGAGTAATATACATTCACTTTGATACTATACGTTTATGTCTTTTGCCAAATTTGAAAAGTGATCAATCTTGATGTCTTCAAATAGTTTTTTAGTCCCCCTTTCTCCTCTCTTTCTGCAATTCCAGTGTGTTGGATATTTTGTAATAGTTTCAGCAGTTTCTGAGGCTCTGTTCTTTTCTACTCAGTCGACTTTCTCAGTATTATTCAGATTGGATAGTTTCCATTATTCTCACTTCTGCTTTATTTATTTTTTTCCTTTATTCCTCCCATTCCACTAGTGAGCCCACACATTTAATTTTGTATTTCAGTTATTTCACTTTTTAATTCTAATATTTCAACCTGTTTTTTTCTTTACATCTTCTATTTCTTTGCTGAGATTGTCTGTATTTTAGCTGAGACTTCCCATTTACTCATTTGTTTGAGGCATGTTGATAATTGATCATTGCAGCCTTTTTATGATGACTGCTTTAAAATCCTTATCAAATGGTGGGTATCCATCCTTTCTGATGGCTGAGTAATATTCCTTTGTATATATGAACCGCATCTTCTTTATCCATTCATCTGTTGAAGGATATCTTCCCTTCTTCCACAATCCTTATCAGATGATTTTAAGATCTGTCTCATCTCTATGTAAATATCTGTTCCTTTTCTTTTCTCATTTAAGTTGACATTTTACTTATTCTTAGTAGGACAAGTGATTTTCTATTAAAACCTGGATGTTTTCATATTGTACTTCTGGATCCCACTTATATGTCTCTTAGAAGGCCTCCTCTGACAGTGCTATATAGGGAAGAGGAACACCATCTCATCACTCCCAAGTGGGCAATGAAGGCTAGGTTCCTCATTCAGCCTCTGTTGACACAGGTCAGGGAGATTCCTCATCACAGCTGGGTGGGATGGGAACTCAGCCTTTTGCCCCAACCAGGCTCAGTGGGGAAAAACAGAACTCCAGGCTCTATGTGGCCTCCACTATCACCACAGGGAATGTGTGTGGGGAGCAGGGGGGTTGTGACACTCAATGAGGTGAAAGCTCTGCACCCTACTTGGCTTTCTGTGACACTTTCAACATGAGTATTGGGCTCCTCATTACAGTCTCAAGAGGTTGAATATCTACTTTCCCTACTCACCCTTTGTCGGGGGTCAAGGGATTGTAGAGTCTCATTTTTTCCTTCAGTATTTGCAGTGAGTAAAGCACTTATCTAAATGTTCTCTGTTCCAATGGGGTACCCCATCCTGATCTTTTGGCCAGAGAGAGCAAGTTTTTCCTGAGACATTTTTTATCTGCCCCTATTGTCATATCTAGGTTTCCCTCTTCCTCATCTCCAAGTCTGAGCTACAAAGCACAAAGGAAACACAGGGTATAAACTTCCTATAGCTGCTGTCAAATGTCCACAAACTTGTTGACCTCAAGCTGTAGAGACTTGTTCTCATACAGTTCTGGAACCACAA
Source organism: Mustela nivalis (assembly GCF_964662115.1). NCBI lineage: Eukaryota > Metazoa > Chordata > Mammalia > Carnivora > Mustelidae > Mustela > Mustela nivalis. The sequence continues at coordinate 97,531,753 of NC_139027.1, forward strand.
AGTCTGAAATCAAAGGTGTTGGCAGGACTGTGATCCCCAGAGAGGCTCTAGGTGAGAATCTGTTCTTTTCTTTTTCCAACTCTGGTGGCTGCTGGCTTTGCTGGGCTGTGGCCATATCACTACCTTCTCTGCCTCGCACACCTTCTCTTCCATGATTCTCTGCTAAATCCTTCTCTGCCTCTCTTATAAGGAGATCTGTCTTGGGTCTCTTAGACATCAGGGACTGGACTTCCCTCCCCCATCACAGAGGCCTACCTTGTGTCTATCCTTCCTAGTTGCCATTCATAAAAGCAAAGCAAATGGGTAGGGCAAGAAGAGTTCACTTTAAAAATTCAAAGCAAGTTATAAAGTTTAGTAAAATATTATCAAAAGAATAAAGTATTATTTGAAATCACATAAATAAAGCTACAAATAAAACAATTAGGTCATATAACCAAAAGATATTTTAAAAAGTAAGAACTTAGAAGCCGAACAAGGTTTATTTTTTTTTATATATAATTTTTTATTTTTTATAAACATATATTTTTATCCCCAGGGGTACAGGTCTGTGAATCACCAGGTTTACACACTTCACAGCACTCACCAAAACACATACCCTCCCCAATGTCCATAAAATCAATAATTAAATAACATTAGAGAGGTAAATTAAGTAAAAAATTTGAAAATATTTTAAAAATCTTGAGTAAATTAGCTAAAGCTGAATGTACATATATCCTATTATCCATGATTCCACCCTTAGCTGTATGCTCCACAGAAACTCATGCATATGTCTCCCATTAGACACACACATGCATATTTATTCTTAATATCTATTATTCTTTAGAAACTAGAAACTACCATAAAGTTCATTATCAGTAGAATGGATAAATATAGTGCGGTATAATCACAAAATAGTATTCTACACAATCTTAAAGTGAGCTACAATTATACACAACATGAAAAAATTCAGAAATATGTTGAATGAAAGAAGCCAAAAACAAAAGAATATATACTGTATGATTCCATTTGTAAAAGCTCAACCAACACGTCAAACTCAGCTAGGATGGTAGGATCTGGAGAGACACTCTTTATCTGTAACATGAAGGTGGGAGTTGCTATTTCATAGGTTGTTATGATAACCAAATGAGAAAGTGAGGATAGCAGGCCCATGCAAGTCACCCACTCAGCCCTCAGTGACAATAGAGTTGCTAAACTGGATGTTTCTGCCTTCTCTCTTGCATAAAAATTTCACCACCTCTAACACTGCACCTCTGCTCTCCCTTCTCTCTCAAGTCACTCAGGTGAATCTGAGGTTCTTATTTGTGTGTTTACTCTTTCCCTTTGCAAATCCTCTTTCGAGCTGCCATTAGAAGTGTGCTGGTGGGTCTGGTCACTGAGGACGTTCTCACTGTTCATCTGCTCCCCATTTCTGGTCTAGTCTACACCTAATCTGCTCAACTATGAGTTACATAAGGGAAAACGCCATAGGTCTTATTCCTCTAGCAGTGAACACTTAGGAGGCTCAGGAACTCTCTGTGAAGAAAAGAGATCACACAGCCAGCCCAGAATGGTCTTTGGAAAGCCCTACTTGTAAAGTTGGTCTTGGTTGAAGTGTGGGAACATGGATGGCAAACAGTTCCCTAATCTGATATAAAACTCTCTAAGTGATGAGAGGACCTCATTGTGTCTATACTATTTATACAATGTGATTTATACTGAATACATTTTTTTCTTTCTGGGAGTCTGAAGCTTGGACACATCCTAGGCAGAGACTGCCTATGTGTGCAGCTCCAGGGAAAACCCATGACACTGAGTCTGTAATGAGCTTCCCTGGGAAAAACATTTCATACATGTTATCACAACTCACTACTGGGGAATTAAGTGCATACTATCTGACTGCACCAGGAAAGGACTCTGGAAACCTGCACCTCATTCCCTGGAACTTCTCCACATTAGCCTTTTCCCTCTGCTGGTTTTATCTTATCCCCTTTCACTGTAATAAGTCATAGCTGTGAGTACAACTATGTGTTGAGTCGTGAGGGTCTTTCTACTGAGTTACCAGACTAGTGAACTTAGGGACTACAGCCACACTCACAAAGATGTGTAAGTCACAGAGAGTATGGGGAAGAAACATAGCTCCTGCAAGCACAGGCCAGGGGTCAGAATGTGCCTGAATCACAACAACTTCAGAGACAGGCACTGAAGTAGAAAAACTCTGTTTCCCCCAAAGAATTAACATCCTTCTGTTCAAATTGCAGCCAACACCCTAAGGGCCACTGAATATGTGCATGAGTAAGTGTGAGCATGTGAACATGTGAGCATGTACATGAGTGTGAGTGTGTGTCTGCGTATGTGTGGTTATGCCTGTGCATGAGTGTGTTGTGAGTGTGCATGTACACATGTGTGAGTGTGCATGTGTGCACAAGTATGAGCAGGTGTATGGAGACCCTGTTGAGGGGGAAGAGGTCCTTAGAAGTCTAATAGAAAGTGCACAGTATGACCATCTAAGTTTTCATCAAATATCTTTGCACCAGTGCATTCAAGCCTCCAGACAAGAGTTGTTCCAGAGTTGGTAATAGTTCATCCAGGGCACAGTGTACACCAAAAAATCACAAATGAAACTCTGTCGAAGGAGAAAGAAAACAGCTTTCAGGGAAATATTTTTTGAAGGTGAACAAAAAGCTCCTGCCCCCCAACAAGCCTTTATCTGAGGGAATCTGGACCAGTCCCCATGTCTGCAGTCACATGGTTGGGCAGAGTGGGGTCAGCCTGAACAGGGATGTCACCCTGGACGCCACCTGTCCAGTCACTTGGGACCTGGAACAGGTGCACCTGGAGCCTACAGCCCAACAGGATTCTGGGATGAAATCTGGGCAGGACAGCCTGCAGTAGCAGCATTACCCACTGTCCTCCTGCTTCTGCACTCAGGAACAGAGTGTCCCTTCTGTCTACACCAGCTTGCAGGTGGTTGCACCAGGATAGACTGGGAAAAGCCAGAAAAGATGAGCAGAAGTTGGAAGACAAGAAAGAAACTAGATAATTCCCAGGGACAAGAGAGTATGAGCTGAGACCAGAGCAAAGCCCCAGGGAAAGTAAACCGTCTCCACCTGAAGGTCAAGGGCAGGACTGCCAGGGGAAGGCAGTCAGGGCTATGACAGCTCAGGGTGAAGAGACTGCCCAATCAGAGAACCTTCCTCCCACCTCTGGACACCTCCAATGGCATTGGGCAGCCTGAAGGCCCATATCCATACAGTTAGAAAAGCTGTCGATGTCCAAATACTTTTTAAAATTTTACTTTTCCCCCTTTGATCACAAGTCCCTGCTCAAATTACTGTCACCACACACCTTTTTCAGCTTCTTTTTGCTTTGAATGGGGCATGAATTTCTTGAGCTGTTTCTTTTGCATTTGGTCCGGCTAATCTTCACAGATATCATATATTCCACTCCAGTTGTGAGCTACCGAGAAAGAGTGGCACGGTTAGTGTCGGCTCCCAGCATCCAGTTGCTGAACTTGTCCAGGAAAAGCTAGGCCATGAAGCCCCAGGACCCACACTCCCTGTTTCCAGAGCTCATACACTAAAACATGTCTCCCTCCTCTCCCAGAGGGAGGATGCACAGTATCAGCTGAAGCCCTTGGTCGACCTTCAGCATGTGCAGAGTCCTTCCCCTTGCTCTGGACTGCCTTCACTTTTGCAGCCATAGAGGGTTTCTCACCTGTTTCCCTTGCGTCCTCAGGATGAAGGACTGGCAAGACATTGAGTTTGGCTGCCCAGAAGCCCCAGAATACCCCATATCTATACACATGATCCCCAGAATGCATAGGGGTGCATCTTGTCCCTTGGCTTCACCCAATGTCCTCCCTCCCTACTCTCCTTCTCAGCCAACCTGAAGGAAAGCAATTTAGCAACACAGCTAAAAAACAGGAGTAGAAACTGAATTGATTTGGGGCATTTGTTTCCCTCCTACCAGCACTGCACCCTTGAGCAAATGCCCAGCAGCCTCCCTTTCTTCAGCTACAGAGTCCAGATAATAATTGGGCCAGCTCAAGTTGTTGTTGCATGCGCTACAGAGAAGCATGCATCTTACTGAAAGCACAAAGCAAATTTTAAAATAAACTATAAGGAATTATTAAGTGTTTTAACAAAGTGTGGGGACCATTACTCTGAAGCAGCTATGGAATTAGGAAAACAATGGAACAGAAAACAGAAGAATTGTGCTCGAGTTCTGCCTTTACCGCTGCCAACTCTGTCTCCTTGGCCAAGCCCTGCCACCTCCCTGACTCAGTTTCCTCATCTAGAAGATGGGGAGAACAGTGCCAATTTCCTCCTAGGCTGTACGCAAACAGTGAATGTGTAAACCATAGAGAACACACCCTAGGGCTATTTCCAGCTGCTGGGCTCTGTCTTGTTTCGTTCATGATTGAGTGCCAGGCTGTAAGGACTCTGAAGGCAGGGAGACTGGGAAAGCCCTTTGTGGCAGGACCCACACCCTGCAGTGGAACTCCAACAAATGCTTTGGGGATTCATGTCCTCTACTGGAAATGCCTGGGTCCCTCAAGTCAACACGTGGGAAAGAGAGCTCTACCCTGGGGAGGGGAGAAGCTCCTGGAAGTTCTTGCTTCCTTGTCTCTTCATCAGGATCAAACCAAAGGAGAGGGCTTTGTACTCTCCCTGGTGGTGGTAAAGGGAGAGAGCGCCCACACTGCCCTCTTGAGGAAACTGCCTCCAGAAAAACTCAGGGTGGTTGCAGGAGAGGGAGGCTTGAGGGCATTATGGCCATCTTGGTCCCAGCATCTGCCACCTGAAGAACCTCAGGATGCAGGGCTCCTTTATCTTTGTCAAAGGACAGTTCCATCCAGGTGTTGGCATCTTGCAGAGCTTTCACACAGCATACTCCATAGATATGAAAAATCTAAAATACTGGCCATAAATTTTACTGACATTCCAGTGTGCAAAGTGTTTTTGTACTCATTATTAAACTGGATTGCCAGGTAATAAGAGGAATCATCATACTCATACAAATATTTTCACGAGTGCTGCTTTACTCTTATCCTGTCCACTTGCAGGTGAAGAAACAGGCCTGGAGAGTATGAATGGCTCTTGACATAGATCTCACAATGAGAGGGACCTGGAACCTGGGTGCATGTAGCACCTCAGGCCCTCCTCCTATACCCCTCTGTGAAGTATTAGGACACACACCATCAAGCGGCGGAAGGACCTAGGTTCCCCTGGCTTCCAAGGGGCACACATACTCTGTTCCTTTATCCTTCTGAATGACATTAATAGCTCATAAACTATTCTTCTAGAGTTAACTGTTAATGATAATGGACTGACTGCACAAGACAGCCCTCTTGGGAGTCTCAGATTTATCCTTGGGAACATGGACCTGGGAGAACAAGCCAAGTTGGCAAGAACTTTGGTCATTAGCCGCCACCTTGTGGCCAAGTCACCTCAGTGTTTGTGGGCCGCATGAACCACCATCTTGGGGCAAGAGTTTGTGACTGAAACAGGGACAGACTGATGTCCACACTATGATGTCAGGCCTACTTTGTGTCACACTAACACTGACTGCCCCTTTCTGTGCCCCGGCCTTGCTGGTTTCGCCTGTTTCCACTGCCTCCTGCCTGTCTCTTCTAGCCAGAGACCTTTACTCCTGTCATTTTTCCCCCCCATAATCAGGTTAATTGAACTAAAATGTGCTATTGCCTCCACTCTAACTTACATATTGTTTACTATGTAAACTTGAAGGGAAGTTGGACCCACGAAAGTGGTTTTCAAACAACTTCTCTTTCCTTGTCATCTTCAATTGGTGTATTTCAAAGAAACTTTGTGTGCAAAACACATAAAAAGAGAGATGATCTGGTTGAAGTCTGTTCCTCACTCCCCCTTCTCCCTTTCGCCCAAAAATATGCCCTGTGCAATTCCAGATTCCTTTAGAATACAGCTAGAAAGCTGAGACTTTACAGCCCTGGACACTGAAAGACTCTGTTGAGGGGGAACCTACAGAAAATGTTTCTATTTCACCAAAGCAGACTATTAAAGGAAACGAAGTCATCCTCATTGGCTGTCACTCTGGTAGGACTAATTTCAGCGCAAAAGGCAATTCTTTTCAAGAAAGAATAGCTGAGAACCTGAGAAACTGTTTTTACTTCAGACCAAGAGTAACAGAGTTAAGGTTTCATTCCAGTCATTCGGCAAACTTTTTGAAAGTGTGGCAAAGGCAAGTCTGGGTCCAAATCACTCCAAAGCATGCTCATCCCAAATGAAGCCTCCCCACAACCTTGGTGAAACCATCACTTGGTTCTCTCTGGGAACCATACCGCGTCCCTGAATGTCCACGTGGACATTGCCCACATGCAGAGAAACTGAGACACAAACCTGCATCTGACTTCGAAGTAGCTTGTCGACTTGAAATAAGTAGGTGTCATTGCTAGCATTGTTGTAGGTTTCCATGAAGAACTGGAGTGTTGAATTCATATTTGCCTTGCTCATGGACTTCTCCTGGAAGCCTTCCCATCTTTGAAAATGACCTAGTCTGGCTGCCAGGACCAGGGCAGCCAACAGCCACAGAGCGTTCCTCCAGCATCCAACTCCCATCTTGAAGCCTCGGAAACCTCCTATTCACTGCACCTGCCAGGGTGGGGTTGGAGTCAGACTGCAGCACACTCACCCTCCCGCAGTGCCTCTTGTCCTATAGGCTTGCCCAGGTTAAGCAGAGATTGAGACCCCAGCCTCATCCTTTCAAGCTTCTGCCCCCTATCCAACCAAAGGACCAACCCAGGAAATCTCCCTGCATGGGTGCTCAACTCTCTTTCAGGTCTGTACATTTTCCACATATTTATAATACCCACTTCATTCTTCCATTATGCAGGCAAGTATAATTTCTAAACAACTGCAAGATGGACAAAACCCTCTCCCTGCCTTCATAACTATCAGGAAGAAAGCCCCCAGAACAGAGCTTTACAGTGCTGTGTGGTAAGAAGTATATTGGACAGAGAAATGTCATTGGTGTGAACTGAAAACTTACAGAGGAAATTGTATTTGAACTGAGATATGAGGAATCAGGATATGGAACAGGGTTTGATATATTCTACTTACCTATCGTGGGTTCTACCTGTCTTACCCAGCCATCAACTATTCCCTGTGCCTCCTTCAGAGATGGGTTCTCTTTACTCTCCTGCCTCCTTTATCAACACAGATTTCTGCTGGCTGGATCCCACTGTACCTGCAGGCCCTGGCACTAGCTCTTGCTATCTTGGTGTGACCCTAGTAGACCTTTGTGAGGTAATATTAGCTTCCCTGTGAGGGGGGAATAAACTCTGATCCTTATTCAGAAATTAATCCTGAAGACCCCTGAGGGTTAGGTGTTGCTAATTTGGGGCAGGAAAAAATTCTCTTCAGCACTCTTGGGGTCTCTGGTTGGACCTAAGAATTAAACTAATAGAAGAAAAGCATACAGGTTTTATTGATGGTTTATATATGCATGGGAGGCGTCACAAGAAAATGAGGACATGAAGAAGTGGCCAGAACAAAAAGCTTATATATTCTGTAGACAAAGAAACAGTAAATGTGTGAAGAATAAACAAGACAAGGTGTTCTGACTAGGAGTAATAAACAGTGGAGAAAAAACAAGGTTTGCTTATACAGCCTTATCCCCCATCTCTGGGGATAAGGATGTCCTCCCTCTTCCTGGTACATGGAAGTTTCCTTTCACATGGGCGATTTGTCTTCTGTTTTCAGGGAAGAACGGCTCTGGGTGGGGGGTGGGGGATGATCAGAGTGTCCTTCCTGCTTCACCATTTTCTCAAACTCCTTAGGCTTAAGATCTTCAATGCACCGAAGTGCCGTATTTGGGGGTAACATGCCCTGAACCCATCGCCTGCATCCAGAAGCCTGTAATAGCTCCCCAGTTTAAAAACTTTTAAGGTGGGATATTAAATGGGGTCCTGCCACAGGAAAAAAAAAGAATTAGTGGGACAATTAATGAAATGTGAATCAAATCTGTAGATCAGTTCATAGCACTGCACCAATGTTAACTTCCTAGTTTTTACCGTTGCACTGTACTTACATGAGATGCTAACATTTGGGCAAGTGGGGTGAACATTTTTTTTCTATTTTTGTACCCTTTTTGTAAGTCTGAAATTATTGTAAAATAAAGGTTGATTTTTTAAATTTTTTTGTTTAAATTCAATTTGGTTAACATACCCTGTATTATTAGTTTCAGGGATAGAATTCCCTTCAGCAGTTCTCAGTTTGTTTCCTAGAGTTGAGTCTCTTATGATTTGCCTCCCTCTATGTTTTCATCTTATTTTTTTAATTTAAATTCAATTAGCCAACACATAATACATCTGTAGTTTCAGATGTAGTGCTCAACAATTCATCAGTTGCATATGACACCCACTGCTCACCACATCATATGCCTTCCCCAATGCCCACCACCCTGTTACTCCATTTCACACCCACATTCCCTACAGTAACTCAGTTTGTTTCCTATAGTTAATAGTCTATCATGGTTTTTCTCCCTCTCTGATGATTTCCCTTTCAGTTTTTCCCTCCCTTCTCCTATGATTTTTTTTGCTATTTCTTATATTCCACCTATCAGTGAAACTATATGTTTATCTTTCTCCAATTGACTTATTTCAGTTCCATCTATGTTGATGTGAATGATAAGTATCCATCCTTTCTGATGGCTGAGTAATATTCCATTGCATATATAAACCACATCATCTTTACCAATTCATCTGTTGAAGGACATCTCGGCTCCTTCCACAATTTGACTATTGTAGACATTGCTGCTATGAACATTGGGGTTCAGGTGCCCCTTCAACTCGCTACACCTGTATCTTTGGGGTATCTTAGTAGTGCAATTTCTGGGTTTTCATCTTATTTTATTTTTCTTTCCCTTCCCCTATGTTCATCTGTTTTGTTTCTTAAATTCCACAAAATAAAGGTTAAAATGTTCAAAAATAAATAGGACCTTAGTCTTCAGGAAGCAGCACACATGCAGCACCACCTTGCAATCTGAATCTCCTGGGTTCATATCTCTTGCTGGGTGATTCGGAGAGACAGTTAATCTCTGAGTCTCAGTTTCTTCATCTGTAATGTAAGAATAGGAAAAACTACCAATCTTGGTTTGTGGTGGAGACTAAATCCAGTACCAAACAACCTGTTCCCAGGTCAGGCATCATCCAGAGCTCAGAAACATCCTCTAGGGGATTCTTCCATGACTCTGAATGTACACGCAGAAGCCCATGGTCTGTCAGACCCCAACTGCCCAGGGATAAGATCACCCTCTAGTGTGAAAATCCTACTAGGACTTGTTACAATATCCTCCCTGACCCTCAAAGCCTGCCTTGTAGGACTTGTCCATCTGATGGAATTGGCTGCTTTGAACAACCTGAGCCAGAGCTGCAGGAGCACCACTGTCACATAGATGCATAAGTATTCTGACTGATGTGCGTACAAACTGGCCTGGAAACCCGAGATATACCCTGCGGACCTGAAGAAGGCAAAGTAATATTCAATGGACCGTATTGGAAAATCTATGAAGATGGGGCCAAATACATAAAAAAAATGATCTACTTAAAGTAATAAGCAGTGTGGCTATCTCCAAAAAGTAAGGGAAAAATGAATTCCCAGTAATTTGCATGGAATAAGAAAAAATATATAGACCATGGTTCTCCCCATACAATTAAACAGAAAAAGGGACCATATCTGTCACACCTGGAGTTCTTTGGCTTATGGTGGCATAACAATCTCTGCCTCTCTCCACATGGCCTCCTCATTTTTCTCTTTGTCTCAAATCCCTTCCTCCTTTCTCTTAAGAATGCCAGTCGTTGGATTTGGGTCCTACCCTCAATCCAAGGTGATCTCATCTTGAGATCCTTAACTTAATTATGTCTGTGAAGACTCAATATCCAAATTAGTTCACATTCATGGGTACTAGGAGCTATGACTTGCATATATATTTTTGAGGAACACAATTCAACCCACTAACTTGTCCACAGAATACGAAGAAAATTGGGGAGTACAAGTGTATCCATGCATATAGTTTCCTATGGTTTTGTAACAAATTCACATGAATTTGGTGGTTTAAAGCCACAGAAATGTATCGTCTTATAATTCTGGAGGCTAGAAATCTGAAGTCGTTTTCACTAGACCAAAATCAAGATGTTGGTAGGGCTGTATTCCCTCTAGAGGCTTCAAGGGAAAATCTACCGCCTGCTAGCATCTCTTGGTTTGTAGCCACAACACTCCATCTCTGCTTTATATGCCCTCCTTCTCTTTTGTCTGCCTCCCTCCTATAAGGATATATGGATGGTATTTAAGGCCCACCAAAAAAATCCAGAATGATCTGCCCATCTCAAGATCTTGAACTTAATCACATCTGTAAAGTCCTTCTTTACCACATAAAACAATGTTCACAAGTTCCAGGGGGCCATTACTCAGCCTACCACACTATGGATTCAGGAAAAATAGGAAGAGTGATTATTTCCATGAAGGGAGGGTGACAGGGGCCCTGGTCATGTCCCTGGAGAAGGAAAAAGGAGAAACAAACACATCCATGGGAATAAGGGGAAATAGGAGACCTCATCAATTCTGTGCTTAAAGGAAAAACAAGTATCCTGGTTATGTCTGTGGAATAAGTGAAAAATGGGAGACCTGATAAAATTCATGGGATAAAATGCCATCTCATATGCTGAAAAATAAAAAAATAAAACAAAATAAATTTTCATTCTAAATTAAAAAAAAATTTCATGGGATAAGTTGAAGATAGGGATCAGCATTTATGCATGAATCAGAGGAAAAGTACAGGAGGATAGATGGTTTCCATAGTTGGAGGGGAAATGATGGTTTTGATTATGTTCATAACAAGGAGAAAATAAGATTCCAATAATGTTTGTGGTATCAGGGATAAGCATGGGGAGTGGTTAAGATCATAGAATAAAGAGAAAATGAATAGCCTGGTTATATCCACAGTCAATTGTGAGAAAAGGCAGTAATATAAGGGGAAATTAGGGACCTTGGTCATGTCCATGGAATATAGTGAAAATAAGGTGTCTAGCAATGTCCATAAATTAAAAGAAAAATACTGAGCCTGATAAAATCCAAAGAAAGGGAAAATATTAGGGCTGATATTTCCATTCAATGAGGAGAAAATACAGGGTGTGCCTGTTTAATGTGGGGAAAGTTGGGGGCTTGGTTGTGTCAGTGGAATAAGGGGACGAGCAGAGTTCTCTGGTCATATCTATGGAATAAAAGAAAATTAGGCAGCTTTGTTGTGTCCATAGAAAAAGAAATAGAGAGGATGGCTATGTCCATGAGGTAAGGAGAATATAGGAACCCTGGTTATGTCCATAGAATGTGAGAAAAAGCCCTAGTTGTATACACGAAAGAAGAGAAAACAGGCGACTTGGCATGTCCATGCATAAAGAAGAAAATAAGAGGCCTTTAGTGTCTGTGAAATAAGGAAAAGCATGAGGTCTGATTGCTTCCCAAGGAATAAAGGGAAAATAAGGGCCCCAGGTGTTCAGGAATAAGAAGAAAATTGGAAACATGGTCATGTCCCTGGAATAAGGGGGAAACAGATGGCCTGATTAAGTCTATGAAAGTCTATAATGAAGATGGGAGGTGCTGATTATATCCATTTCATAGCAGACACAGGGAGTCTAGTCATGTCGAGGGAATTAGTGGAAAAGAAAGCGGGGTCTCTGTGTGTTTCCATGGAAAAGGGGGAAAGTAGGTAAAAGGGAAAACTCAGCTTCCCACCTTCCCACCTGTGTAGGGAAAACCCTAGCTCTTACCTGTGTTCTCCTGGGAACTCCGGGGAGTCTCCTTTTCTATCTTACAAAACATACTTTCTGACACTTCTGGCTACCAAATATGTGAGTTTTTCCTCACAAGCAATTCTCCCCAACACAAGTTACGTGTCCACTCTACCTGGAGACAGCCTCAGACCCCACAGATGAAGGGCTTAGTTTGCCTATCACCACCTTCAGACACTAGGTGCAAGTACAGGTTGTCAACTGGGCTTCAGTGACCGACTGGCTATAAATCCAAGGTTCCCATGACTCCCTTTCTAAGTTTAATTAATTTTCTAGAGTGGCTCATAGAACTCAGAAAAACACTTTTTCCCAGCTTATTGTAAACGCATACAGATGACCAACCAGATGGAAGGGATGCGCAGGGCAAGGTATGAGGGAATGGGTGTGAGATTTCCATGTCCCATCCTGGAGGGCAACTTTCCCAGCACCTTTACATGGTGACCAACCTGGAAGCTTTCCAAACCCTATATGTTTAAGATTTTATAGAGACTTCATTGTATAATAAATGATCTATCTTTGACTCCATTTTTACCCTTCTCCCTTCTCACAAGCATAGAGGGCAGGGCTGAAAATTCCAAGTTTCTAACCACGGGTGGTTCTGTCTGGTGACCAGCCCCCCACCCAGGAGCTCACTCAAAGTCACCTTATTAGAACAAAAGGCACTCCTTTCACCTAGGAAATACAAGGATTTTAGGAGCTCTGTATCAGGAACCAGGATCAAAGACCAAAATCAAATATTATAACTAAAGATACTGTTCGTACTCTTACCACTTAGGAAATTACAAGGGTTTCGGGGCTCTGTGCCAGGAACCAGAGGCAGAGGCCAATACATATATTTTATATTATCTCATAAATTAAAGCCTATTTATGTCCCTAAAATAAAAGGGAAGTAAGTAGAGGCCCTGGCTCTATATATGGCCCAATAATGTCCACAGAACAAGAGGAAAACAGAGAACCTATTTATTTCCATAGAATAATAGGAGATTATATTGTCAGTTACAATCATGGGCTAAGAGGAAAATAGGGACCCTGATTATCCATGGAATAATGATATATATGGTGGGCTGGTTATGTTCACAGGAAAAATGAAAAATAGGAGCCTCATTTTGGTCAATAAAAGAAGGGAAAATGAGGTTCCCAGTTATAGCCTGAAATTATAAGAAATATGGTCTGTGTATGTCCATGAAATAAGGGTGGGTGGGTGGGAGGAAATGCAAAGGCACATGAGGAAACTTTGGGTGACAGATGCGTTCATTTTATGGAGTAGAGTGGTGATCTCACAGGTGACACACATCAAAGCTCATCACATTGTACAGTTTATTATAGTCAATTATACCTCAATAAAGCCATTTGGTTAGACAGATGGATGGATGGATGGATGGATGGATGGATGAAGGGTGTGGAGGAATAAGCACAGAGCTTCCTATGGGACAGATTTGGCTGCCCTTTTGCCCCTTTCCATGACTGGCACCCAGGGCACTGAGAAAGAAAAAACTGCCCTTGTCCAGAGTTACGTGGGTGCAAGTATGAGAATGTTGAGGACTGCAACGCAGCATCTCCCACCTGCATGGGCCCAGGCCACCTTCTCACTTGCTGCTGCACCCTTCAGAGGAAAACAAGTCAGCCTCATTAGTAATTGGTGCTTAAGAAAGAATAAGCATCTTTCCCAAAAGCCCAGCACACCTGGCCTTCTGACTCATGGGCTAAACCTGGTAGCAGGGCCACTGTTGGAGCAGTCACAGTGGCAAGGGCATGAGATGTGTCTTAGATCAACCCACAGCTGTGTGGTGTGTGGGTGATATGGTGGCAGGCTAGAGGGGGCTGACTGTGAGTGCACAACTGCCTAGTTGTCGCCAACCAGCCTTGGAAATTCTTTGTCGGGCTGCTCCCAGGGGGGAAAAATAGCAGGAAAGAGAGGGAGAATGTATCTTATCACTGCAGGCAGTATGGCTCTGCTGGTGTGGGGTGAGGAGTCTGGAGACTGTGAATTTCCTGGCTGCGGCTTTTAATCTACCCTTTACCCTACCTTGTCTTTACTACCCCTCCCTCACAGATGAACTTCATAGGCTCTTCCTTGACCCCAGTTCTCTTGGGCCTGCACAGACCACTCACCAGTCTGGTCAAAACCATTGCTCATCATGATTTGCTTCTGATTGGAAACCTGAAGCAGGGTGCTATTGCTCCCCAAAGCGGGAAGGGATTGGGAGGTCATCTAGCAGGTGAGACTCCATGCCCCAGGATGCTGTGTATGTTCCAGGACAGGTAGCTAGGTAGACCATTCCCACTGAGTCTAGATCTCCAGGCTGGTCCGTTCTGGTGTCGCTGTGGGGCCAGAGGCTGCCATGAAGAGTAGGAGAGCTGCACAGCAGAGTCAGACATGGAGCTGCCTTTCCACAGTTGCTTGGCAGCTGCTTCACCTTCTGAATCTTAGTTACCTCATCTGTAAAATCCATATAATAGTAAATACATCAGGTTATTATAAAAGGTACAGAGAAGTACCTAGCAGAGCCTGGCACACAGGGCTTTATCATGTTGGCTATTTTAATAAGAAGGGGAAACCTCCAAAAGCCTTGGTGGTAAAGCAGATCGAACTGCCCTGGGGGCTTCAGGCTATTTCCTGGGAACTTCGCCCTCCTGGCCTCTCTCCATCCCCATTGCCATTGACATCACACGACATAGAGAAGAGTCATGGTGTGATAACTCTCAGAAAACAAATATGCCATTGCAAAAAGCAGGGATGATCTTACTTGGGTTCTTCTCCCCTTATTTATTTACTTACTTACTTACTTATCTATTTATTTGTTTGAGCACTGTTTGATAAACTCTTCCTTGTTCTGCTGTCCACTGGCTGCTGACCTGAATATTACCTTGACAAGAAGCAAATATATTTGAGAGCCCCCCGCTGCCAGAAACCCCTCAAAGCCAGCCCAGCGAGGAACAGTCTGGGCACCTACTTGAGTACTCTCCCAAGCACAGCTGCAGGGGAGCATTGCTTCAGCTGCTAGTGGCAGCTCCGATGACAGCCCCAAGCCCCTGAGCCCTCATCCCTGGAGCTGCAGCAGAAGAGTACGGCTGACATTGGCTGGAGATGCCCGCTGGTCCTGGGGAGCAGGCCAGCAGCAGGCGCAAAATGTCAACAATGACAAGGTGGTACTACAGATGGCTCAGAGCTGGCATTGCCCCAAAAGGCTCAGTGTACAATTTCCCTTTCCAGTCAAGGGAACAGGGGAAATCACAAGGCTCAGAAAGTCAGACATGTCACAAGACACGGAATATTCTCAATGTCTCTGTAGGACCTTCACCTGGGGACCGAGGGTAACAGGGTTTGTCGGCTGGCCATTGTCCTCATGCAGCCTTTGGTCTCCTTTCTGTGGCCGTTCTCCCTGGTACAGCATCGGCTTACCAGCTCCTACACAGGCTACTCCATTTAAGGAACCCTCATGTCTCATTTTGAAAGCAAATAAAAAGCACATAGTCTCTGCAGACGGTGGTGCTCCAGCTGGACTTCCGTTTTCCTGTGAGCAGGCAGCCATCCTCCTGAAGCAACAAGCAGTAGAAGTTGAAGAGGCCCAAACTTTGTTGTAACTTTCAAGTGTTCAAGTTCAAGTCCTTTGTCCATCTTTTCTATGTGGTTGTTTGCCTCCTATTGATTTGCAGGGTTTCTTCATCCTTAGTAATAACTATTTTGGGGTATATTTGCTGCGGATACCTTTTCTGGGTTGTGATTTTGTCTTTTCATTTGAGTTCTATGCTATGTTAGTGAAAAGAAATCCTTCATCTTAATGGAGGAAATGTATTGATCTTTTCTCTTATGGTTTGCAGTTTTGATATCTCACTTAGGAAGTCAAGGTCATGAAGCTACTTTCCTGTATTTTCATCTAAAACTTCTGAAAGATTTCACCCAAAACTCATGTGACACTAACTATACTTCAATAAAAAAAAAACAAACTTTGAATAGTTTTAAAGTTAAGCATTTCACACTTATGTCCATAATCATCAATATTTTTGTGCCAAGTGTATTTGCTAATATCTCATTCAGAATTCTTGTATACATGTTCCTGAGTGAGACCGGCCCAAGATTTTCCTTTCTTATACAGACCTTTACTAGTTTGGGTCTCAAGATTGCACCTTATACAACAAAGCTGGGGAACATGTCAGTCAGGGTCCCTGCAGTAGATAGAGCCACGATGAAAATAGGAAGGTTGATTTAAAGGGGATACTTACAATGTTGCAGGTATAAATGAATCCAAGGGCACAGGACTGTCATTTGCTGGAAGATAAGGGGAGTAATCGAGATGTCAGGGAGCCTCAGCTGGCCACCTGGCAGAGGGACCAGGGAACAAATGACTTGATCTCAGTCACTTTCTGCCCTCCACCTCAGGCTGGGTACCTCATTGGCCTCCTGCACCAGAAGTCAGAGGACATGGGACCCTATTGGTGGAGTCCCTACAGATAAGCCTCTTGGGGCAGAGAACAGCAGAAAGCAAGGTAATAAGTGGGATGGGGGGTTGATCAAACACAGGGACATTTCCCTCTATCTTAATTCCCTGGAAGAGCTGCTAGTTTGTTACTTTTTGTCCATGTCTTTTAGGGACTGGGAAAGAGAGTCTACATGCGGCTGCATTTCATTTTATTTGGACACTCTCCCAATGTACAGCCAATTCTCAATTGAAGTAGTTACGGTCTAGAAAATCACTACAAACACTGAGTTAACAAGTACTGAACCATTGCTCCTAAGGGAAGCACAGGTTTGGTTCCCTTGAGTCTCTGGTCACATTTTTGTAAGCCCATTAACACAAAACCTTGCTTTTATTTGACACATATCTTGGCATGTTAACACTGAACTCATAGACAACAGCATTATAACTTGTACCTGAACAAATCTTATCTAACATGTATCTTCTCCCTAAGGCACAGCACCATCTTCTTGTGCTGAAGATCACCAGGACACTTATTTACAGTATGAGCTTAAAAAACAAAAAACAAAAAACAGTGTTGCTTTGTCCAGCCTGAGCTGAAAACATGTATATCATGTCACTCAAATTTTTCATGGCTCTACACGTCTGTAAACAACTGCAGAAATGCATAGTAATGATATGAGGTTTATAAATGGATTTTAGCAAATAGACAAATTTGCAAATACAGCACCCGTGAATGCTGAGCATTTACTGTATTTTCAAATACCGTCACTATGACAGCGTGGAGTGGGCTTAATTGCAAAGATCAGTAGCAATCTGGAAAATGCTTATATATCCTAAAAATGAAATACAGATATACATTCTAATAATACCTGTGCCTCTGTAGGTTTAAAAAGATTTGATAGAAACAAACAAACAACAACAACAACAACAACAACAAATCTAGTAGAAATGGCTGACTTTTTCCTAAAATTTTTTCTAGTTAAAGAAATTTAGATCAATTAAATTAATAATGTGAAAGGAAATCAAAACAGTCCAGGAAGTACACCCATTTTCTTTGTAAGCCATTGTGCCTGTAGCTTAGAACCATAACTCCGGCAAGAACTATATCAACTATTGAGAAGAAAAGTCTTAGAATATTTCATTACATAAATAAAAGTTGGGTAATCTTGGTTCTTACGTCCATTTGGCATTTTTAAAAGCATCCAGTTAATTTTAAGCTGTGTGGTGGAATTTCATATCAGTTCATGAAAAGAAGAACATTAATTAATGACAATATTACTTTTTCAGAAGTATTTACTTGAACTTAATTTACCATTTTCTATGTTTCCTTTAACAGATATTTTGTAAATTTAATTTTGCTTTCTCTAATATTTTGGTCTAAATTTCACAGAATAATTTCTTAAGAAAATAATATTAACAAATATAATTAAAAATAATAAATATAAATAAATATTTAAATATAATATTTAAATATAAAATAAATATAAATAATTAACAAAGCTGTCTTCAGGAATATTTGTAGCAATTTCGACACGTGAAATCTCTCAAACACACAAACATACACACACTACTACTGGCTTGAAGGTTAGAAATATATATATAATAAAAACCACTTATTTAATTATCCCTCTGAAGTTCCCCATTCAATTTTCTCAGATTTTGTGAGTCCATGAGGAAAATGAAAAGAATGACCATAAATAGAGTAATTAAATTCTATCCTCAAAGCTGCACAAACTGTGGAAGCCCAACCTCATCAACATGAATAGAGAACATTTATTTTCATGAATTCATTATGTTGATGCTTTTGGAATGAATTCTTTTCTTCACTGCCTTCTAAAGGGGACCACACTGGAGCAGCCCAGGCCTTCTCCCTCCCGACACCTTTGAGCCACTCTTTGAGTAAAGACAGAAATAAGGCTGAGATATCAGTGAAGTTGGGGCAGAGTCTCCCAGGGTTCCAAGGCCCTTGCAGGTGACAGGCTGCTCCCCAGCCTGGAGGAGTCCAGCTTCACAGATTTGTCGTGCAACCAGGCTCCCTTGAATACAACTCTGGTGGGTTTAACACATCTGCAAATCCTGTAAGACCCTGTCCTTGAAGACAGGTGAACCTGAGCAATTTTCTTCAGGAAAACAGAACTGATGCTTCAAACTTGAGACATTAAATCGTAAAAGTAATTCAGCAGCCGTCTGGCTACCATTCCTCTAGCACCTTTGGAGCCCTGGCCACCACGCAAACATTCAGAGAGAGGTACTAGGAAGCTCAGCTTTCTAGCCTTTCGAGTCTTCCCCTCTCAGGGAGCAGGCATGAGTAGCCCTAAGATGACCACAGCTCCAGCTACCACCTGAGTGAGAAACCCTCAAGTGAAAACAACCCATCTGAGCCCAGTCAGGGCCCAGAACCACAAGTGATAACAATAATAAACAACTGCTATAGCTTTACACCCCTACATGTGAAGTGACAACTGGACCCTCAAGTATACAGTTATTCACAGATGACAATACCAGCTTATGAATTTGTAATGAACACCATGATTGTGCCTGGGTACCAGAACACACCTACTGTTCCTCAGTGCATATGCCCCCTATCTTAGTTTGTGTGGTCCCAGAAGCAGACCTTGAGACCAGGATTCTAGGGAAAGCAATTTCCTGGGAGGTGACACCAGAAGGCAGCACCAGTAGGAGTGTGGGGAAAGGCAAGGGAAGAAAGTCAATAAAGAGTACAGAACAAACAGTGTTCTACTGTGAACAGCTGCAGCTCATTGCCACTGCGGATCCCTAGGAGAGAGTGTAAAACATTGCTCAGTTGTCCCACCAGAAGGGTACTTATCTTCCAATTTTCCAACACTCATTGATTGGGAGCTGCTCTTATGAGGCCAAGAAGTATTAATTTCCTTGTTAATGTAATTAATCCTCCTCATTTCTTTGGCATTCAAGCAGAGCAGCCTGGAAGGCCAAAGAGAACCCTGAGGAGAATTTCAGGTGCTAGCAATTGGGACCCACAGACATGGGAACACCCAATGCTAGTCATGGCCAGAAGTTTCCTACAGACTTTGGAATCAAAGGGAGGGATGACACTAGGTGAACTGCTCCTCACGTAGCTGCTGCTCAGGTGTGGGTTAGGCAGTGGTCCTAGAAGCCAGCTGAACTCAGCAGCGTGGGAGATACTCACCCAGTGCATTGGGCTGCTGCACTGGCCACTCAAGACATTAGTCTGGACAATCCTGGAGATACAATGCATTTGTGCCCGCTGCACCTTCCCTTGGTGCTGGTCTCCACACAGGACTCTTCCCATGCTGCACACCCTTCTATGAAAACATACAAAGGACCATACCTTGTTTTTCACACAGACCATTTTCCGATCCTGCCTCTCTAACAGCTGGCTATTCTTAAATGGCTTCAGCCTTGCCTTTGCAGAGCACCTCTCAGGGTGAATAGTTGGACACTCAACATTCCAGTTTAACTTCCAGTGTGTTCATTCAGTCTGAATGCCCATGAGTCTTCCCCGATGGTAAGGAAAGGCCTGCAGGTTGTGTTTTGTTCTGCCTGGTAAAGTATGCAGACTCCTCCTTTCTTGCTCCATCTTCTAAGAAATTGTCTGAAGTCTCTTCTTCCAAGTGTGGACACTTGCTGAGAGGCAAGACATGTCTAGACCAGCAATGCCAACTTTGTGCAATAAATCGAAATGATCTGTATTTGTGCATTCCAATTGAGCAGTTGAAATGTGGTTAGAGTGACTGAGAAACAAAATTTTACATTTGATTTCATATTATTTGAGTTTGATTTAAATGGCCTCTTGTGGTGAGTGGCTACCATCCTGGTCAGCACAGGTGCACATCATGGGTCCTTCGGGCCTACTCTAGGACAGTTTCTACTTGAGTGCTTCACTCTTTCCCTGATCCACAAGAGTGCAGGTTCCCATCTTCCTCCTGCTTGGAGGATTCCTCATCTGTCTCTTGTTATCCTTGTTCTTTGAGTTTTGTCTCTGTGTCCTGCTACATTCCCTTATCTAGTCTCTGCAAGAAGAAAACAAGTGCTTTATAAAATTGTGATTTGAAGTTTTTTTCCCACTTGGGTGTGGATTGGGGAAGGATGGTAGTGCCTGTCAGAAACAAGAGAATGAAGGAAATACCCAGAAACATAAAAAAAATGTCAGGATGTACCCTGTCATCCCTAGCTGCATGTTCTGGCTTAGAGGAGGCAAGTCTATTCTACCTCCTTTTGAGCTGACCACAGATTTGAGAATCTAGAATTGTATGCTTTACAATAGTGCACAGAGAATTATTTTTAAAATGTACATTTCCTAGTCCCCAACCTCAGGAGATCCTGATTTTAAAAGCTAGCAGCTTAGAGATCAGTATTTTTGAACATCCTTTTACTTTGGGCCAGCTTTGGGAGCTGCTTAAATCAACATATTGATGCTGCACTTAGGAGCTTTTGAATTGGGCGGACTCCATGAAATCCCCATGGATTGCTCTGCTTTTCAAATGTTTATGTCTGATTTTGCAGTTTTTCTCTTTAATCCTACATTTACTGACACTTCTAATTTCCTGCCTCCTTATTCTCCAATACTGCTATAAAAGAACAGAAATTAGGTTTTCAAAGTTAGAATACTGCATTTAGTGAATAAATTCTGCCTGAAGACCTGACACTTCCATCTCTAGAGTGCCTTCAATGTATGGACTCTGCAACAGATGCTTTAGTTACCTTTCTAGGAGTTTGGCCTTTGTTGCCTTGGTCTCTGAAGACAGCCTCATTCTCTTAGATATATTTCATGTGCCAGTGCCCACAGTGTATTTATTAATAGTTTGACTTTGTCACAAGTTCTCATTTGGCAGTGATTTTCTTGTTTCACCACCATTGCTTTAGCATTGCCAAATGTAAATGGTCTATCTAGATTTTGTATAGAACAAAAACAAAACAAAACAAAAATAGCCACTCCCTCCAGGACGGGCCTGGAAATTGTTGGCACATGATAGCATCTATCTATGGATACTTCTGCCCTGAAATTAGAAGACCTCTGGGCAGGCCAAATTGTGCCCGAGGAGACTCAGTCTCTACGGCCAGCACCGTGTAAAGGAAAAGAGAGCTCAAAGCCTCCCAAACATGGGAAATAATTCAGTCAATTAAAAGAGTGGATTATGCATATGTAGCCTAAATGCAACTTATTTATAACCAAGGAAGAGAAGACCCACATTAGGTTGTAACATGAAAAATAACTCTGAATTTATATTGGGGAAAATGATAAATTCTTAAACGCCTTGCTCTGGGGATAAAAATGGCTCTTTCTACCAGCTGTTGCTGGTGGGTGGGTGGGTGGATGGGCATCACATGGTTAATGAATTTGCTTTCGGTGGCTGCGTTAGATTCCCTCCTTGCAGAACTTGCGCGTAGGCTGAACGTTCCAATCTGTTACCTCCCGTTTCCTCGTCCATCGCCTCGCCAGATGTCAGTCGCGGTGAGCAAGGGATTCCTGAACCAACGTGATACTGCGTGTTTGAGGTTATCCTTACTAGGGAGCCGCGCGTCATCTTCCATTTCCCCCGCATACTTAAAAGATTAAAGTTCACCTTGGACTAAGACCCCTACGGAGAGTCACGCCTCTCGCCCCGAAATCCCTGGCGCGGGCAGTCTGCAAGCTCTGATCCCCACCCCGCCCCGCTCTGCGGCCTTCTGGGAAATGTAGTTGACGCCTCACACATCTCCGCCTTCAGGACCGGACCCGGCACTACAAGTCCCGATAGGCCTTGCGCGCCTCGCCGGCGCTCCCCGCCTCTGCGAGAGGAGGGCGAAGGCGCGGAAGGCGCGTCGGAACCGGCTGAGGAGGTTGTGGTGGCTGCAGCGGGCGACATGGACAACGCGGGGAAGGAGCGTGAGGCAGTGCAGCTGATGGCGGAGGCCGAGAAGCGAGTCAAGGCCTCCCACTCCTTCCTCCGAGGGCTGTTTGGGTGAGCACCAGACTGCGAGTGCCCTGAGGGGGCGGTCTCCCGTCGCGGGCCCCCTCCCCAGCCAGTTGCCCCCTGGCGTGTCCTGTTGAATCCCCTCTCTCCCCTGAGACGCCTGTGGGTCCTCATTTCCCCTGCATCTTCCGGACAGCTCCTAAGCCTTAGGGCATCCTAGAAGCACTCCCTCCAAGAATGCCCCGGTGGCTCTCAGAACCCCCGCCCTCCCTCCAGAGATGCCCTTGGGCCCCCAGACCTCACCCCCGTACCTCCTGGAACCTCCAGAATCTTTCGGGGTCCCTCAGCCCCCACACCGTCCAGACAGCCCCTGGGGTCCCCAGAGGGCCCCCACGCCCTCCACGCCCCCACCTGCCGAGTGTTATCTTTGCGTTGGTGGGGGGGTGCCCCACCGTCTCACCTGGAGGGTGCTGTCGCCGCGGCTGCGGGACACATTTGTTCATTTCGCCATGGTTGAAGCTGCATCTCTAGGAGACCGGTGTTGGTGGGAGGCCAGCCCAGGAGGAGCCGGAGGGGCAGGTCCGGGGACACCCCCGCCCCCCCGCCCTCCCCGCTCCCCCGCCCCGTCGCCTGACCCTTGCATCTGGGCGCATCTGGCTGAGCGGTGGGCCCCGCGGAGCAGCAGACTGGCGTGGCGCCCCCATTCCAGAGATCGTCTGCGGGTTTGCCTTGCGCCAAGTAGATATTTAATAAACGTTCGTTGGAGAACGAGTACGTTTCCTCAGCGTAGTATTTTTACTTCAGCAGAGATTGATGGGTTTGCCAGAGCCTGCTGTTTGATTAAGGATAACGCAGCTCCTAAGTAGGTGTCTTTTGGGAATCCCGTTAATTTTTTGTAATTCTCCCATGTTCTCCTAGGGAAGGTCTTAAATTCAGACTTAGCAAAAAGCAGAGCTTGCACTGACAGTTCTGGGCGGTTAAATATGTGAATGATTCAGCTGTTTAGGATTAGAGAGGCTGAAATTTCCTTGTGGTTTTTGTTGTTGTTTTTCTTTTTTGAAAGTGAAAGATCTGCCGAGCAAGAGCATATTTTTATTTTTGAGAAGGACCAGTACTTAATCGATGCATTATTAGACAGGTTTATTTCTGCTCTAAATTCAGTTTGGAATCTGTTTGTTTTACCACCAGGATTCTTTTGATTATAATAAAACACTACCATTGATACATCCCCAGGAAATGCTTAGACGCAGCTTTCATGCAGAGCACTGTAGTAGGATGGAAAGATGCATAAAGGTAAGGGTTCCTATCTGCAGGAACCTCTCAAAGGGCATTTATCCTAGCTGGTTTCTAAATTTCTCATAGGATTTGTAGTTCCAAACATAGCAATTAATCACAAGTTCCCTCCTTTAAAAGTTACCCAGATATACAGTGATACTTAAGAAACACTGTTCCCCCTTTAAAAGTTACCCCGATATATGCTGTTACTTAAGGAGCACTACCTAATACCTAATAGCTCCTTTCTGTGATTCACAGCACATTTAAAATATATTCATATAAAATTTAATGTCCTAGCACCTCCTGCCTAGAGGTGATCTTAATGTCACAGAAGATTTCAAGTCAGAATGTACTTCCCTGGAAGAGAATCTATAATTGGCAGAGGAAAACATTACAGCACTTGATACTGGTCTCAGGGGAACCCTCCTTTTTGTGAAGAGGTGTCGTGTTTATTGTTTTTATGAAACTGGGCCAAGTCTTGAGCCAGTAATCCTAAAAGGATTTTAAAAAGGCTTTTATTTATAAACAAGCGTCTGTTTTCTCCTTGATTGTTGATCACCTGTTTCATTGACAGAAGGTATAGGAAGACTTTATTTAACCTTCGCCCTTTACAGTCAGTTTGCACAAAAGTAACTTCATCCTAGGCCTGGATATGGCAGGCCAGTTGATTGTCTTAGCTTTTGGATGGGGCAGGGGGCGGGGGTGGCAAGGTATTTAGCCTTTCTGTGCATTAGTTTTGTCTGTTATAAAAAGGGATAATAATAATATATCTTACAGTGAGGGTTGAGTGAGTTTATGCTTGTAAAACATTTAGAACCATTGGAGATGGTGATTATGAAATATTAATTAGCATATTCATCAAAATTGTCAGCCACTACTTACCGAGGAAGCAAAGAGCCAGACAGATTAAGTGACTGCCAGAATTTCAGAGCCAAAGACCTTGAGGACTAGGTCTTTGGTCTTTTAATTAAAGATTTGAAAGAGCTTTGTACCATTTAAGTTTATTTATCCTATG
Organism: Mustela nivalis; assembly: GCF_964662115.1. Lineage (NCBI taxonomy): Eukaryota > Metazoa > Chordata > Mammalia > Carnivora > Mustelidae > Mustela > Mustela nivalis. The sequence continues at coordinate 97,556,164 of NC_139027.1, forward strand.
GGGGACTGTGTTATTTGCAGTGAATGTTGGCTCCAGGAAAGTTTAGGGAAGAAGAGTACTCAGGGTTCTATGAGTTTTAATGGTATATAATTATTTGAAGCCAAAAACCAGGCCTAGTTTCTCTGTCAGTAACAATAGGAAGACTGATTCTGTATCAGTTTTAGATATTTAGAATCTTCCAATGTATTTGGCATCATTTGTACCTCTCCTCATCCTTCTAGGCTGGAGCACATGTTAGTCCACCGTGCCACCCTTCCTTTGATATAGAAATTTTCCATCTACTTGTTATCCTTTCTTGAAACCACAGTGTAGTCCATCTCCCTGTGTCAGACTCCTGAATTCACTGAACATACATAACTGATGTGTATCATGAGTATCATTCAAGCCCAATGTAGTTAAGAGCTGACCAGTTAGTGCTTTAAAGGGAGCAGGTGCTACTGTTCTAAAGACATTGGCCACCATTAGAAGGTGCTCAGCATACTGTAGAGTACTTTGTATGGACTCATTCTCATAATCCAAACTGCAGATTAAAATGTATTAGGAGCTTAATTTCTTCACCCCGTTTATCCACCACCCACACAGGTTTTATGGCAATACTGTATTCTCTGTACTATTCTTTTTCTCTTCTTTGTTGCTTTCAGTAAGGTTAGTTGAAAATACACATTGTATATTCCTGAGGAAAGGTCAATCATATATTCTGTGTAAAAGGCACAACAAGTCCCATTCTTGTCTCCAAGATGTTAGCGAACCACTGAGGGATGCCGCCATCACAAAATACCTATTATGCGTGTTCTGCTTTTCTCTTTGACTGCCAGTTTAGAAAGTCGTGTGTTTTTATAGCTGTAGTATTGAATTAAAATTTACTATTTCTGAAGAGCTTAGCACAGTATAGCAAAACTACCACCAAAAGAGCAGTGTTTTCATTTCATTTGTTCCCAGGGACGAGCTCTTAAACTGGCCTGAGTGTGACGTAGTTTTGAATTGCTAAGGTCTCTCTTACTGTCTTTTCCTTGTTAATAGGAGGCCAGATTGGGGATAGCCTGCACAGTGCACATCACAGAGAATGGCTGCTTGAGAATGACAATTGGAAGATGTTCTGCATGGCTAATGCTGTCTTTCGCTTTGGGTTGTTGCCCAGCCATAAAGCTTGTAAAGAGCCATGAATTTGGCAGTGTCAAATTTAATGAAAGACCCTATTGGGTTATCTTGATGCTATTGAGTCTGTAATTTCTTAGCTATTTTTGAAAATTGGGAATATTTCGGGGCACCTGGGTGGCTCACTGGGTTAAGCCTGCCTTTGGCTCTCAGGTCATGATCTCAGGGTCCTGGGATCCAGCCCTGCATCTGGCTCTCTGCTCAGCAGGGGGCCTACCCCACCTCACCCCCACCCTGCACCCCCTGCCTCTTTGCTTGTGATCTGTCAAATAAATAAAATCTGTTAAAAAAAGAAAAAAGAAAATTATTATTTTCTTAAATTTTTATTTCTTAAATATTGTAGGCCATTAATTATGAGTATTCTTCACTCAGCCTTATTTCTACAAAGACTGTTTTTAAGTTTTGCCAAAATGTGGTAAGGACATATGATAGCATTTGTAAAGCATTAGGGGCACCTGGATGGCTCATTCAGTTAAGCAACCAACTCTTGGTTTTGGCTCAGGTCATGATCTCAGGGTGGTGGGATTGAGGCCTGAGTCAGGCTCCTTGCTGAGTGTGGAACCTGCTTGAGATTTTCTTCTTCTCTCTCCCACTGCCCCTCCCCACCACTCCTTTTTAAAAAAGGGCGGGGGGGTTGGTTTTGTTTTCTAGTTTTAGTGCCAAGTTATAGTTTGTGTATCAAATGATAAAATCGTTCTAGATTGGCCTATATTGTTTGCATTTGCAGTGTTCACCTCTGTTCTCTCATTGTTGTGAGCTCTGTGAGGTACACTTGTTTAGAAGAGGTAGGGAGGACCCATGGTGGTGTGTAGCTCCAGAATGTAAGCTCCTGGGGAGTCTGTCCTCTGTCATTGCTCTCACCCCACACCTCACTCGACCTGTGTCATGCAGTAGGCACTTAGTGGATATTGGTGGAGAGAATGTGAATCCTTCTATCATGCTGATTTTTTTTCTCTTTAGTTTTCAAGAGCAAAGGCAACAAAGTGAAGGGGAGTTCATGTCACTTCCTTCTATGTTTTACTTAAATATGTGTTTATTATAAATGTAGTAGCTTCTACATATGTGAGAAAAATGCAAGGACTATGGTAAAGTTCCAATTAAAAAGTAAAGTATTCCCTGAGTCTCCTCTCTCCTAAAGAAGAATGATACTCCCAAGAAGTAATGATTTTTAATTTCCTTTTAATTTTTCTGATGATTACCACTGTAATTCTAAATAATTTTGGAATACTTCTACTTCCTGATTTACTAATTTTAGACAATATCTATTGACTCTGCTAAAAATGATGAATAGTTGCATGGCCTTGTATTTTCTCTCTTACCTCTTGATTTTACTTAGTTAACTGTCAATCTCTGAATATTAATGTTTATGTACGAATAACATTTAAATTGTAATTCTAGTTTTAATTTAAAATTTTTTTAATTTTTAAAATTTTTTAAATTATAATTTTACAATTTAATTTTTTAAATTAAATTTTTTAAATTTTTTAAATTTTAATTTTTTAAATTAAATTGTAGTTCTACTTTTAATTCTTTTTTCCAATGGTTCCCTGTTTCTGTGAGTTACGTAGTGGCCATGAATAGGTTGTCCAAACTGGGATATTTTCGAGCTGCCAGGAAGATGGGTGTAAGCCAAGGGTGTCTGTCCATCCAGCCAGGACACAGAATCATCCAAGTTCTAGGAGACTTTGCAATCTGTTCTTATGCTTCACTTTGTGTTCATTGATTAGATGGTAAGATCAGTAAAGCTTTTGTACCTTTAAAGCATTTTCAGTGACTAACACTTAGGGTTCATCTCTTTAATCTTAAGCCTTTTCAGAATAGCTTTATTTTAGTTATATCTCTCTTATTGAGCACACAGTTGGTTTTTGTTTTATGAGCAAATCTAAAAACCTTCAGTCCATTTACATTGTTTGTATGACTGGTATATAATTGGTTTTTAAATCTGTCATCCTGCTTTGTTATATTTATTATGTCTTTGTATTGATTATGTATGATGCTTTTATTTTCTTTCTTCAGGTGATCTCCCTCTTTTTTTTTTTTTTAAGATTTTATTTATTTATTTGACAGAGAGGAAATGCTAGAAGTAGAATTTCAGAATGCTAATCATTTCTGTATTTAAATGGACTTACAAGTAACGGTAATTTAATTATAATTGAAATAACTAACAGATCATTACTTTCTTGGCTTAAAGTGCATATTCATGATAAGGAAGTCTCTGTCAACTTGTTTTAATGAGTGTTTTCATTAAATATTGAAGAGTTATATTTTAAAAAAGATTTTATTTGAGACAGAGGGAGAGAGAGAGCATGAGGGGTGGGGAGGGGCAGAGGGTGAGGGAGAAGCAGACTCCCTGCTGAGCAAAGAGCCAGACTTGGGGCTTGATTCAAGGATTCTGAGATCATTACCTGAGCTGAAGGCAGACTCTTAACCAATTGAGCCACCAGGTGTCCCAAGCTTACATTTTGAAGGCCTCTTTAGTATCTGTGGAGACAAACATGATTTTTCTCCTTAGTTACTAATATGTTAATGGATGTCCTCATATTAAACTGCTCTGGCATTCCTTCAATAACCCCTCTGGATTATGATATAATTTTTATTTTTTTAATGTGCTATTCGATTCTGTTTTTAATTCTTTTCTTTTGAATTATTTTCTTTATGGTTCTTTTGTGTATAGCCCATCAGGTTGATGTATCAATGTTACAGGTGCCTCATAAAAATAATGTAGAGATTTTCCTTTTAATCTCATGCTATGGTTTTGAAGGTTTAAGTGAACCCTCAAACGGACTTTTTTTTAATGTTCTTCAGTTCAGTAGTTTCTTCCCTCTGTCACTTCTGTGTTTTTGCATTTACCCTTCTTTCTTGATTCTTTCTATCTTTTTCCTTCAAACAACTAATATTTTTGACTTATGGGTTTTATTATTTTCCTGTTTTCTGCTTTTACCTCGATTGCTTTCTTCCATTTTTCCCTCTGGCTTTTTTGGGGTGAATGGAAGATGGTGTTTTTTTTTTCACTATTTTCATTATTGTATTTATATGGATCCGAATATTCATGGATGAATTTTCCTTTAAAATTGTATTAATGTTGGGGCGCCTGGGTGGCTCAGTGGGTTAAGCCGCTGCCTCGGCTCAGGTCATGATCTCAGGGTTCTGGGATCGAGGCCCCCATCGGGCTGTCTGCTCAGCAGGGAGCCTGCTTCCTCCTCTCTCTCTGCCTGCCTCTCTGCCTATTTGTGATCTCTCTCTGTCAAATAAATAAATAAAATCTTTAAAAAAAATAAAATAAAACTATTAATGTTTTTAAATTGTATCCCCCCCATCTTGATATATAGTGTTTTTTATTGTAATTTGTTTCCTCTTTAGCCCAAGGGTTTATGGGTTGTGTTCGAGGTGGAGGTGCTTTCATTTCTAGTTTTCTTTCATTATAATCAGAGAACTTACTGAGGTTTTCTTTGCCCCTGATATATGATTGGTATTTATGAATGGTTCTTGCGCACTTGAAAAGAAGGCAGATGTTCTCTTATTGGAGTATATGCCTGGATAGAGATCCCTGAGATCTAGATATTGATTATGTTGTCAGGCCTTTCACATCTGTATTTATTTGTTGACCACTTGACTTTCTTGAACCAAAAGGGGTCCGGTCAGATCTCCTTTTATAAATGCATTTCTGTCTGTCTTGCATTTCTTGTAGTTTCTGGTTTATAAAGGTGGCTACTTATATTTTGGTAAGTAGATATTCACAATTAATATAATTTTGTTAGGAATTGTATCTTTAGCATTAGCAAGTGAATTTCATTCTTTCATTTGGTATTTTTGAGCTCAAATTCTGCCTTGTCTAATACTGGAGTAGCAGTCCTTGCTTTTTTATTATTTGCATTTGCCTGCTTGAGGACCGTATTATGTAAAAGGATTATACATTCGGCCTGCTGCCATGTGACCTGTGCTGCCTGGCTCTGGGCAAAGTGCACTTCCCTTCCCCATTGAGTCTTCTCTGGCCCATGACTGACTTTGAGGGAGTGTGTGGAAGGGGGATGCACACTTTACTTGAGCAGAAGCTACAGGGGTCATCCCTTGCCCTGGTTTAAAAAAAAAAAAAAGAAAGGAAAAAAAAAAAGAGTACTCCAGATAGGGCTACATGCCAGAATAGAGAGATGACACATGGAGAAAGAACAAGCACAACTGGCCTGCAGTTATAGGTAAACTGAGTGAGAGAGAAGCCTTTGAAGATTTGAGGGTTATTTGTTGTTGCAACAAATTGAAGTTGGTAGATATATGTGGTATACTTGTGACGATCTCTTTATTTAATCTTAAGCCTTTTCAGAATAGCTTTATTTTAATTGTATCGCTCCTATTGAGCACACAGTTGGCTTTTATTTTATGAGCAAATCTAAAAACCTTCAGTCCATTTACATTGTTTGTATGACTGGTATATAATTGGTTTTTAAATCTGTCATCCTGCTTTGTTATATTTGTCTTTGTATTGATTATGTATGATGCTTTCATTTTCTTTCTTCAGGTGATCTTTTTTTTTTTTTTTTTAAGATTTTATTTATTTATTTATTTGATAGAGAGAGAGAGATAGCAAGGGAAAGAACATGTGCAGAAAGTGGGAGAGGGAGAGAAGCAGGCTCCCTGCCCAGCAGGAAGCCAGATGCCGGTCTTGACCCCAGGACTCTGGGATCTTGACCCAAGCTGAGCTAAAGTCAGACACCCAACAACTGAGCCACCCAGGCACCCCCATGTGATCTCTTTTCTGTGCATTTTTTTGGAGGGGGGGAATTTTGTATTTTTGTTCTACTGGTAACCTTTATACTATGAATCTTTTTTAATGCCCTTAGCTCTGGTAGGCATTTAGTATTTGTTTGATGTGGAAAACACCCTTTACCTATGTGCCAGTCCCTGAGCTTGTTCTAAATTTTTCCCTCTGTCCAGCGTATGTGTGTGGAAGGACAGGGTTCAGTTATTTGTACTTTATTGGAACAGATGTCTCCATTTTATTTTTCTACCCTGTCTCTACATTTTCTCTCTTCTCTTTGATCTGTAGTAAAACATATTCAATGCCCCCACCACCAGCCTTTTCACTGATGTTCCTTAGTCATCTCCGTAGTTGGAAGCCAATATGGTATTCCTTAAGTCCTTGCTTCCATCAGTAGTACTTATTTGTTGACTTGGCTGACTGTGTGATCTTTTCTTCCCTTGAGTTTCTTCAAAAATGTTGTTCCCCTGTCAACTTGCTTTGTAGGTTGTCTTCCTTTGTATGTTGGTGCTGAAGTCTAAATCAAGCTAACCTGATTTTCTTAATTTTGTAAGTGACTTTGCCTGGAAGCCTAAAGATTTTCTTGATTTATAAAATCTGATAGTCTTGATGTGCCTGGGTGCCTCAGTGGCTTAACCCTCTGCCTTTGGCTCAGGTCATGATCTCAGGGTCCTGGGATAGAGCCCCACATCCGCACATCCGACTCTCTGCTCAGTGGGGAGCCTGCTTCCCCCCCTCTCTCTCCCTGCCTCTCTGCCTACTTGTGATCTCTCTCTCTCTCTCTGTGTCAAATAAATTAGTAAAGTCTTTTAAAAAAATCTAATAGTGTTACTAGATGTGTTTCACTGGGTCAGTTTTCCTAGTACATGACGGACCCTTTCAGTATTTAAAAGATTCACATCTTATTTTGTTTATATAAAATTTTCTGAAATTAGATTTTTAAATATTATTTCAATATTTTCTTTTGTTTTACTCCTATTTTCAGATACTATGTTTATCCTATCACTTTTTCTTGAATCCATTTTCTTCCCTTATTTCACTTCCATGCTCTTGGCTGTTTTCATTTTTCTCCTCAGTATTAATAGAATTTGTTCTCCCCATAGGTATGTTCTAGATAAGACTTTACTTCTGAGATGACTTGGTCTTTTTCTTTCTTTTCTTCTAGAATTTGAAATAGGAGTTCATGGTCTTATTTTTTGTGTACATGTAGGGAAGGAAGAACCTCACCTTTGTTCTCTACTCTCCTAGGTTCTCCAGACAGACTAACAAGAAAAAGTAGTTTATTGAACACAGGTAGCAGTGAGTAACTCAGAGGGGTAATTAGAACTGGGCTTATAGCACCTAACAAAGAACGAGGTATTTATAGAGAAGTGTCAGGACAAAAGGTTTTAGTCTTCTAAGGAGGCAAACTGGAAAACAAAGGAGTAAAGTTTGTTTGTGCACGCTCATTTCTGTATGAACTTTCCATCTGCTTCATGACCATAAAACTTTCCCAAGAGAGGGGATTATGGCAGTCCTCATTTCTTAGAAATTTCTGTGTTTAGTCAAATGGGGAAGCTCTTAGAAGGTGTCTTTCTGGATCTGCTACTCTCATTTTCCTCCAGCTCAAAATAATCTTTATGCCAAAGTGGCGTATTTTGGGGTGGTATATTCTGGTCCCCTGCATGCTCTTGCATTCTGAGTTTTAAGTTTCTGGCCTGTGATGTAGTTTCATATCTATAAATGTTTGTTTAATAATCTTTAAATTATACGGAATTGTTTTTGTCTGCTTTGTGGTAGTTTGAGGGAACATTTATGTCAGTTGCAAAGGTTTTATTCTTAATTCTTACATGGTAGCTTTGTATGGTTGCTGCTTGCCTTCTTCTGTTTAGAGTGTCTTGGATTTTCTTGGGATCATAATAGCATGTGTTTCTGTAATGGGAGATGAAGGGTTTGGGTGCTTTCACAGGTTTCTTTCTTAATTTAAATCCTCTCTTCCATAGATACCGTTAAGGACTTTTATTTTTTTATTGAAAAGTGTTAGGGAGGAGTGCTAGGGGTGTAGTGTGACTCTTGGTACTGTGATACTCCTTTGTTTCACAGGACTCTTAGTTTATTTCTATCACTGGTTTTCTTTTCTTTCACTACCAAGCTTCCATGGAGCTGCCTCTGCCTCTCCCAGAAGCCAGTTCTTCTGGAGGCCACCACCTCTAGCCACGTTTTCCTTGCATTTCCCTAGTTCTAGTGCTCTAGTGGCTGTGATGTTGTGATGTAATAAGAAATGTATATTTGTTCTTCATCCTTGGTTCCTGGCACAGAACTTGTAAAGCACTTGTGGGATCCTCAGTGATAAGAGTGAGAGAAGGATCTTCTGTATCATAATAAACCCCTTTCAACATTACTAAAGTTTTTGCTAATGAGGTGACTGTTGTTGGGGCCCTAGGTGGCTTCAGAGTGAGGACTGGTCCTCAGAGGAGCCAACCATATAGTTAGAGGGTTGGAACTTTCAGCCCCACCCCCAAACCTTCCCAGGAGAGAAGAAGGGTTGGGAATTGAATTGATCACCAGTGGTCAGTGATTTAATTAGTCATGCCTATGTAGTGAAGAATCTTCCCAGAACCCTAAATGGTGGGTTCAGAGAGCTTCTGGGATGGTGAACATATGGAGGTATTGGGAGGTGGTGCCCCTGGAGAGGGTATGGATGCTCCTTGTACTCCTTCCAATATACCTTGCCCTGTGCATCTCTTCCATTAGCTGTTTCTGAGTTACATCGTTTGTAATCTTAAGAAAATGTTTTCCTGAGTTCTGTGAGTTCTTGAAAATTAATCATATTTGAGGAGGGGGTTGTGGGAACTCATTTTTAGCCAAGTTAGAGATGTGAGTACCTTGAGGACCCATTACTTGAGAATGTTGTCTGAAGTAGGGGCAGTCTTGTGGGACTGACCCCTTATCATGTTGGGTTTGCATTGACTCTGGGTAGTGTCACAGTTGAATTGAATTGTAAGACACCTAGTTGGTGCCTGCAGAGAACTGGAGAATTAGATGTGGAAAACCCACATGTTTGGTGTCAGAAGTGTTGTGAGTAGGGAAATAGCATTTCTGTTAATGGAGATATTTTGAACAGAGTTTGAATTTTTCTCTCCTTTCTGGATACTTTTTGTGTTTGCTTTTTAGTTTGGATGATAAATGGGAAAACTTCCAAAAAAATGTAATGTGGGTAATTTCTTCCACCAGATCCTGGATGGTCAGCATTGTTACTGAGACCTGTGTGCCAGGCCCTGTTCTGGTTTCTGTCCCTAGGGTCAGCCTAAGGGCTAAAGTAATGTTACTCAAAGATAGTGAAAGTAAGGAGCTGTCCTGGTTGGTGAGGTCTTCTCCCACGGGTCCCAGGCATTCGGAAAAGTTATCCCTGTTTGCAGTCCTCTGATGTAGTTTGACATCCATTCAGGATACTTTGATTATGATAGAGTTGAATTTTGTCTCTAGTTCTGCTTTCACACCGAAACAGCACTGTCAGTGTCATTTTTTATATTTCTTCTCTGCTACTCTGTGATTTTAGAAGCAACTTTGCTTCTCCCTCAGTAGTTGCCTCCTTTTCTTTTGGGTACACCTCATTGTGTGTGCTGTTAGTCCCCATGATGCTACTTTAACGTCCCCCTCTTCTCACCCACAGTCCTAGAAGAGCATGTACTATGATTGTACTATGTTTTGTAGTACTCCAAAAATAGTTCTTATTCAGGATGAGGAAAAATCAAGACTTTAGATTATTTGAGGATTAATTCGTTTTTAAAAAATCAATGACTGATCTGCGTTTAGATGTTATGGGAGTTCATTGAAATAATGGGCTGTAGTTTCCTAGGCTGGATTCTCCTCCCCTTGCCCTCCAGCATCTGAATCGGAACAGACAGGGTGGGATTGTGAAGAGAGGGAGGGACTTGCAGGCTGGGCTCAAGGTACAGCTCTGTGGTTCACTGGCTCCTGGTGGGACATATTGGGGCTCTCACCATGTTTCTTCAGTGGAACATGGGAGGTGGGATGGGCACTAAGATCTTTTCCAAGCACTGAAGTTAAATATTTTTTCCTCGGTATTCTGATCTCTTCATGGGTGAGAACATTTTTTTTTTCTTAGTGTTTTCTGACACTGATCTCAGTGAGTGTCTCCTGAATAAGCAGTGTCAAGAAGGGAAGGGAGTCCGCCTTGCCCCTGGAATCGAGAGTTGGTGGAGTCAACTGAGGCTACATGGGTGGGATAGTGATGGTGGTGGCAGTGGTGATGGTGATGGAGGTGATGGTGGTGGCAGTGGTGGTTCTTAGGGCTGGTCAGTTTTGTAGTGCAGAAGGCGTTTTCTTCAAACGTCTGGTAGCATAATCTCCCCAAATAGTTAAGTATGGCTCAGTTTAGCTTCTCTTAATGTCAGTTTAGTGCCCTGTACTTATATTTATATCACTTTATAATGTAGATTCCCTCTTAGAACTTAATTCTCTTTTCAAGGATCTTATACCTCACTTATGGAGGCTTTGAATAATAACCATTTGAATTATATGAACATAAGTTCTGAGTATCCGTCCTTAAAATTCAGAAACATTAACTTTCACATGAATAGAGCACAGTATGCATTTGGAATGATTTCAGAAGTACATTTCTTCATAAATTGTTAAAGTTATGTTTTGTTTATGACAAGTGAGTTTTTCTAGTGCTTATAAAATGAGTATACTTCTCAAGATTCTATTTTAGGAGAGGGGAGTGTTTTAGTTTTTATAAAAATATATTCATTATTTTTATAATGATCACTGAACATGACATCAGGTTCAGCGCCACCACTGACCTTGACTGGATGACCTTGGGTGAGCCATTGACCTCCATATACTGTTTTGTTTTTTCTTTTTTTAGTTTTATTTAGTTATTTGAGAGAGAGCACAAGCAGAATAAGAAGGAGAAGCAGGCTCCCCACTAAGCAGGGAGCCTGACGAGGGGCTCAATCCTAAAACCAGGGCTCAATCCCAAGACCCCTAGATCATGACCTGAGCCAGGCATCTGCAGATAGAATTTTCTCTTCTGTCAAATGGATTTAGCATCTTTCACTGTGGTTGTAATAATGATGGAAATGACATAACATATGTGGAACTATCCAGCATAAAACCTAGCATAATGTAGGCGTTCTATTATTCCTAGCTGAATCTGTCTCCAAAAATAATAGGGTAAAGTACATTTTAATTAAGCTAGTTTTATTTGGAAACCTTTAATAAGAATGATTGAACTATAATTACAGTGTAAGATTCCTGGTACACTTTAGAAAAATAAGACAAGAAAGTGGTAAGCCTTTGCTAGCTCCAGGGAATTATGGACGGCTAAGATAAAAAACTTAGGAATTTTCCATTGGGGTAATTAGCTAATTGTTTTATTGTTGTTTTAATATATAAGGGTGTGATTGAAAGAAAGCTTTGCTAATTCTGACAATATATTTTTGGTGTGGCTTGTCGCCATCCTGTCATTCACTGTGTGACGTAGCCCCCAAAGGTTTTTTTTTTTCTTTTTTTGTGTGTGGGGTGAGGAAGAGAGTGGTACAGCTTTATATATAATAAGTACTGTATAATTCATCCATTTAAAGTGTCCAGTTCAATAGTTTTTACCATAGTCACAAAGCTGTGCATCCATCATAATCCAATTTTAGAACATTCTCATTGCCACCAAAAGAAACTCTACTCTCCTTGCTCCTGCCCATTTTTCTCCTACACTCTAGGCAACCCACTAATCTGTTTTCTTTCTCTATAGATTTGCTTACTCTGAAATGATATCTTATAATATGCTCATGGCTTCTTTCATTTAACATAATGCTCTCAAGGCTTATCCGCATTAGAGCTTTAGAGTACTTCATTTCTTTTTATTGTCCAATATTCCATTGTGTGCATATACCACGTTTTTTTATCTTCTCATCAGCTGATGGACATTTAGGTTGTTCCCACTTTTGGGCAGTTATGAATAATGCTAGGGTGAATGTTTGTATACAAGTTTTTGTATGGGCATAGTCTTTTCATTTTTCTTGGGTGTGTACCACTGGGTCATATAGTAACTCTACGTTTAACCTTTTGAGCAACTGGGGCGCCTGGGTGGCTCAGTGGGTTAAAGCCTCTGCTTTTGGCCCAGGGCATGATCCCAGGACCCTGGGATCTAGCCCCATCCGGCTCTCTGCTCAGCAGGGAGCCTGCTTTCCTTCCTCTCTCTCTGCCTGCCTCTCTGCCTACTTGTGATCTCTGTCAAATAAATTTTAAAAAAAGAAAAAAAAAAAAACTTCCTCAGAAGTATGATTTGAGCAGCTAACTAAATGTGGCTGCAGCATTTTACATTTGTACCAACAGTATAGGAGGGTTACAATTTCTTTACATCCTCCCTAACATTTGTTATTATCTGTCTTTTGATTCTAGCCATCCTAACAGGTGTGAAATGGGATATCATTTGTGGTTTTGATTTGCATTTCCCTGATTACTAATGATGTTGAATAACTTTTCATGTGCTTATTGGCTGTTTGTGTATCTTCTTTGAGGAAATGTCTAATCAGATCCTTTGCCTATTTTTTTTTTAATTATTAAGTCATTTCTTTTTTTTATTAAGTTGTAAGAGTTCATTACACATTCCAGATATAAGTCCCTTCCTTAGCAGACAGGCATGTCCCTTATTTGTACAAATATGCCCAAAAGTCTTTATGCCTTAGTACCTGCACATAATTATAATAATCATCTTGATTGAGTATGGACTCTGGGTTAAGCCCTGCAGTGGCCACTATATATGGATTATTTCCATTGATCTTTATAATGACCCACAAGTAGATATTCTGCTATCTACTGTTTACACATGCAAAAACTTGAGGCCCAGAGAAGTAGTTACCGCCTAAGGTGTGAGTCACACTGGAGTCCGTGTACTACACCGGAGGTGTACTGACACAGAATTGTCTATGTCCCTCTGCTAGAGCTCAGACTCTCTTTGAGTTTCTGATATATGCATATGTGCTCACTGTTGTTCATATTGTGCCCACTCTCCAAGGGTCAGCCTTGATCTCCCCTTTCTCTTAGTCCTTGTGTCCTTAAACCACTCTGAATTCTTCACTGCATATGGTGTTTTATCTTCATTCTTTGGTTATTTATGTTTATAGTATAGATAGACAAGGTAGAGAAACATCATTTATAAAAGGGTCTTCGTTTAGCTTAGGAAGAACGAAGGCTAAATTAGAAAACTCTGGTGCAAGTTACAGAGGATTATTTTTGCCTTTGTGTAAGAGGACATGTCTGACAGCTAAAGCTGTCCCTCAGTGGAATCAGCTGCCTAGTGGAGAACTTTCCATAACAGTATGTATTCAAGCAGCAGTTTTTAAATTTTTCTCAGGATGTTATAAAATGCATTTCCACATGGGTTGATGGTCTGGACACTGAGGCCCTTCCATGATGGAGAACAGCTTGTCTCCTGCCAGAGGTGATAATGTTACAGTCAAAAAGCATGGCTTCAGGCTTTTGTTTTTGTTTTTTTTCATTTGTTTGTTTTTAAAGTCTGGATAAACATAGTGCTACACTCTTAAAAAACAGGGTAAAAAATGTCTTTAATCTTCAAATTTTAATCTTATGCAAAGATTGTACTTCTTGGGGCGCCTGGGTGGCTCAGGTCATGATCTCAGGGTCCTGAGATCGAGCCCCACATAGGGCTCTCTGCTCAGCAGGGAGCCTGCTTCCCACTCTCTGCCTGCCTCTCTGCCTACTTGTGATCTCTCTCTCTCTCTCTGTCAAATAAATCAATAAAATCTTTAAAAAATATATATTGTACTTCTTATTTCTCCAATTGACCTAAAACTTCAATTTCTTTTTTTTTTTTTTTCCATCCAACAAGAAGCCATAACTTTATTAATGATAGAAACAAAACTTCAATTTCTATACATGGAAAACTCTGATTAAAAACTCTGGCTCTAGAGCGTATCATGCTTAGCGAAATAAGTGAAGCAGAGAAAGACAACTATCATATGATCTCCCTGATATGAGGAAGTGGTGATGCAACATGGGGGCTTAAGTGGGTAGGAGAAGAATCAATGAAACAAGATGGGATTGGGAGGGAGACAAACCATAAGTGACTCTTAATCTCACAAAACAAACAGGGTTGCTGGAGGGATGGGGGTTGGGAGAAGGGGGGGTGAAGTTATGGACATTGGGGGGGGTATGTGCTTTGGTGAGTGCTGTGAAGTGTGTAAACCTGGCGATTCACAGATCTGTACCCCTGGGGATAAAAATATATGTTTGTAAAAAATAAAAAATTAAAAAAAAAAAAAACAACTCTGGTTCTAGGGCGCCTGGGTGGCTCAGTGGGTTAAAGCTTCTGCCTTTCGCTCAGGTCATGGTCTCAGGGTCCTGGGATGGAGCCCCACATAGGGCTGTCTGCTCAGCGGAGACCCTGCTTCCTCCTCTCTCTCTGCCTGCTTCTCTGCCTACTTGTGATCTCCGTCTGTCAAATAAATAAATAAAATCTTAAAAAAAAAAAAAAAAAGACCTCTGGCTCTGAGATGAGTCTGTATTTGAGTCTCAGTCTAAGACTCAGTCTGAGACTCTGTATTTGAGTCTCAGTTCTGTGGCATCCTTGGGGTATTTACTTTACTTTTGTATGCGTCAGTTTCCTCATTTAGAAGACAGGAATAATAAGTGTGTACCCTTTGAGCAAGCAGCTAAGATTCTTTACTTGTCTGGCGCATAGTAAATGCTCATTAAATGCTTATTATTTGAGGGAGGGAGAGTTAGAGATGTGGATGGTTGCTGTAGGAAAACTTAACCTCATTTTTAAATTTTTCTCAGAGGAAACACAAAAATAGAAGAGGCTTGTGAAATGTATACCAGAGCTGCAAATATGTTCAAGATGGCTAAAAATTGGAGTGGTATGTATACATTTTTTTGTTTTTTTGTTTGTTTGTTTGTTTGTTTTTGCTTTTCAGGCAGATAACTTTAAAATCATCTTGAAGGAAGAAATAGCTGTCTGCATTCCTCCTGTGTCACCTCCCTGGCTGAGACAGGTGTCCTTGCTGGAATAACTGGTGTGGCCACCATGGCCTGGAAGAAAAGAACCTTGATCTAAGTGAACAAAGCCTGTTTTTTTGTTTGTTTGTTTTTTTACCTAAACATTGGTTGAGAATTTCTTACTGTGGGAGGAGCTCTGTGGTAGCTGATTGAGGTTACATTGAGAAATGTGACAGTAAGAGTGTTATTTCTATAAACTCCAACAGATTTATTGTTACTTTTTAACATAATGCTTTCTATCCAGTGAAATTACACGTAACAAAATCAATTCCAAAATAGTGGAATTATTTTATTGGTCTGAGAAAAGATGACTCTTTCTAACAGTGATTTGAGAATCAAACTTGTCCCCTACTATAAAAAAGGGGCTTCTTATGTCTCTGTGATAGGATCTTTCTGTAATGAAAATGGAGCCAGCCTTCAGCTAGAACAGGGACTGGGTCTGTAGTCCTGGCTTGCACCTGCTACATGATCTAAAGTAGGGATGTTGCCCTCTATACAAATCTTTTCCCCATCTGCTTTTTTCCCCTAGCTTTATTGAGATATAATGGACTATAATATTGTATAAGCTTAGGGTGTAACTGTGTTGATTTACCCATTAAGGCTGACACTTTAAAAGCATTTCAGTGAAGAAATTGCTATAGAAATATAAGAATCTGAATGAATGGTCCTTTCTGAGTAAAATTCACTTATCGATTCAGTTTTAGGTTAAAAGGATATGTTATGTTTTCAAAATGTACTTACACCTGAATTATAATATATTGAAAACTGTAGAGGAGAAAAGAGCATTGTCTCACCATTTGTATCTTTTGTATCATATAAAGGTATAATCCAAGGAATGATTTGCATGTACTGATGAGATTGGCCATTGTATGCATAACAGGAGCCAATCTGTTAGAAGCATTTTACTTGGGAGGCCCAAGCTATTACTGTACTCTACTGAGGCAGAGCCCATCAGAGCTGCCATTCAGTTAGCTGCTGCCACATGTGCTTGCCTACTCCCCTGGCAGCCCCTCCTGTGGGACTGCCAACCCCATGATTCACCAGTTTAAGGGTTAAAGCATGGTGGGCAAGGGTTCCCCAGTCTCACTCAGTGGGGGGCCACTTCCTCTCTGATTGCTCAGACTGATGTCTGAGATTTTCAACACTACCTGGGCACTCTTTTTCTCTGGCCAGAGCCAGAGTTGAGCCTGGGCAGGCTGGATCGGGAGTCCGTACTGATTCTTTTCTTTTCCCTCAGGTGGAAGTCCAGAAGCCTGAGTAGGAACTGTGTGGTTACCTCTGGAAGAGGAGTCAGAATAAGGGATGATAGCCAAAGCTTTGTGGAATTGAATGCTTTATTTCTTAATACCAGCAATGGGTTTTTTTGGTGTCTGTCACGATTTTTGAAATGACTAACAATATTTTTTTTAAGTACCAAAAGGTCTTCTGATGTTCGTCATCATGTTTTTTCTAGTGAAGGGATCTCTTTCCCATCTATTCCTATAAGTGCTGACTTCCCTATTCCAGACCTCACTGAGCTGTGACCCCACAGGCCTTGTGCTTCCCAGTCTGTGGTGGTTCTCTCTGAGCCAAGAACTTCATGACACTGGGGGCTCATCCTTGTCCAGGTTCCTCGTGCTGACATTAAGGCATTAAAGCCTTCCAGAATTGTCCCCATAGCATTTTCAGCCTTCACCTCCCCTGCCCGCTGTGTTCATCCCTCCTGCAGGTAGCGTGGGCTTATCAGTGGCCTCTGTTCTGAGGTTTTTCTTGCCTTCAAGCATTTATTCCTTGTTCATGTCACTCCTGTGGCTAGGCATTCCTTCCCTCCTTCTTTTCTGCCACTCCAGAATTTACAGTCCCTGATCAAAACCTTTTTGAAAAAATTCTGTGCATAAACCTTTCACATTATGTCTTGTCCCAGCAAAAACCCGGACCGCACCTAACCAAACCCACCCATCATCCCACAAGGAATGTACAAGTTTTCACACTAACTGGGAGAAAAAAACATATTAAACCTCATATGAAGTTCAGTCAGATTTTGTTATAACTTAAGAAACTTTGAGTTTTGAAATTGTGGGCCTAATTTTCACTCTTTGAGATACTTTGTCCGAGAAGGTTCCATCAGCGCTTTCTTCAACAATGACAGCCAAGTCCATTGGGCGCTGTGAGAAAAAAGATGAGCAAATAAGTATTCCTGACCTCAGTGTTTTACCTTTCTTCAAACACCTATAGCTTGATGCCCTGGTCAGTGTTTAATATATGCTGGAGTTGAACGGGACTGGCTCTGGTACTAAATGGAGACCTGTTACTCAGGTGCCACTTGGAGGTTTCCTGGGGCTGAGAGATACTTTTGTCACTGTTCAACTTGGTTCAGGTTTCTTTACACATATCTGAGTTGCACTTGACCACATTTACATGTGCTTTTGACTGAAATGCTGCTTTTCAGTGACAAGGAACTTTTCCAGGAGTAGGTCCAGTACTTAAGAGCACAGACCACCCTGGGAACACCTGTTCCTCTGTGATTAATTGTAGTGACCTGTCTTCTTCAGCTGCAGGAAATGCATTTTGTCAGGCAGCCAAGCTCCATATGCAGCTTCAGAGCAAGCATGATTCTGCCACCAGCTTTGTGGATGCTGGCAATGCTTACAAGAAGGCAGACCCTCAAGGTAAGATGCACCTCCATCTCTGTGACTAGAACCATAGGGTCAATGTCAGGGACCTTTCTCACAGGATATGGTGCACAACCTTGGAGTCCTGGGAAAAATAAATTTTTGTGCTTTGGGATGATAGACATTTTAGTAATTTTAGGGATTTTTCCATAATTATTTTGAGGTTTTATGAGGAGAAATTATGTTCAATTTGTCCTGGCTATTTAGTTGACAGCACTGTTTTCTTAAATGCCATTTAACTTTATGAATATATTATTACTCAGTAAAGAAAAAGAATGGTCCCTCACTCCTAAATATAAGTGCATTTTAAGATCCAGTTAATGGGAGATTATAATATCTGATAGGTAAAAACAACTTATTCACCCAATATTCATCTGACTTTTTGAGGAATGTTTTTCAAAGTACTGGTTTTGAAGAAAGAATGAACTTGTATATTTAAAGTGGCAAAATTTTGCAGATATTATTTCTTTTCTAGTTAAGAGTATAAACTCAGTGATTAAAAGTACTAACTTCTTCCTATAGCACATGCACTAGTAGCTGTGGAGTCTCATTTTTCTCTTTTAGCAGTGCATTTTAACAGAGAAATCCCAACTTTCATTATGAATATATAATTGAGAATGAAGCTGCTTCCAGGGCTTTTGTATAAAGATTAATCACATTCTATTTCCACATGTTAAAAACTGGACATGGCCTAAATGAACAGCACGGATAGAATGGTAAAATTATAATGCATCAGTATTCTAGAATATGATGCAGGCATTAATAAAGTCCCTGGATTAAGAGCTTCTTCAATGAGCGTCAATATCTACATGGTAACCAAAGAACCTCATGAGAATTGAGATCTCAAATTTATGAAGAAAGGTGTGCACATAGAAATGCATCCAGAAAACACTGGAAGGAAAAGTGGATCAAAATACTAGCAGTGGGTTTGAGTGGCATCGTGGGTAGGTTATTTTTCTGTATTTTTAAAGATACAATAAACCACATTTCTTAATATAGCGTGGGAGGAAGTTGCTTTTAATTTTGTTAATCTGTGCACCTTTCTAATGCTTCAGTCAGGCCTTTTCTCTTTGCTGCCTCCTTTAAAGCAAAAGCAATAAATTTGGAGCTGTCCCCCATATGTCAGCCTTATAAAGACCACCATTTTGTGACAGGAAATTTGTTGGCTCAGTGTTTCAGAAAATGAATAGAATTTATTGGCAGTATCACTAGATTTTTTTTTTCTTCCTTTTGGCATATATCGGTAAACTAAAAATTAGCGTCTTTTAATGTTGTATGAAATGTTGACTTTAAGTTGTTTGAACAGGTATTTCGAAGTGCTTTTGATTTTGGCTGCATGAAGAATCAAATCTATTGAAATGATCTTCCTTATGAAGGACTGTCTTCTATAATTCATATATATTATATATATATAATTCATATGAATTATATATATAAATTCTAGAAGACATATATATGTACACATATATATATATAACATATATATATGATATCATTTGAGGAATGTTTTTACATTTATATTTTAGCAACTAAAGCTGATCAGTGTTGATGACAGCCCACATGGTTTTGTCTGCTTTTTAATGTAGTCTTGGCCCTGGCTGGGGTCTTCACTGTCAAGTTGAGAGTACTGAGCCAGTCCCAGGCCAGCTGCAGTTACACCTGCTGGGAACTGACCATACTGAGGGGTCTGGCCTTGTGTGTGATTTCTGCTTGCTTTTTACTAACTCACCTGCCCACCGTCCACAGCAAATGCAACCTCTTTAACATTCTAGTAACAGCCAGGAAGATAGGCTCCCCAGAACCCTCTTTGACTGAATGGATTTTTCATTGTTTTTCTTAAATGCCTTCGCTTCAGAGGCTATCAACTGCTTAAATGCAGCCATCGACATTTACACAGACATGGTAAGACACTGCCTTGCTTGAGCGGCTATGGGGTGGAATCCTGGAGATGGCTTACAGTTGTACTTTTGTCGTTGTTTTTTGCTTCCCAAAGGGATTGACATTCAAAATGGTAAAAGCAGGATGTAACTCTGTATTTTTGTTTGTTTGTTTTTTTTAACCCCAGGGAAGGTTTACAATCGCAGCCAAGCACCACATCACCATTGCGGAGATCTATGAGACCGAACTGGTAGACATTGAGAAGGTAAGCTGGGCACAGTTCCTCCACAGCTGGGTACGAGGCAGGTGGATGACATGACTCAGGGAGCTCTCTCCCAGAGTTAAGTGGTACAGCGCCATTGAGATGGCTTCATATGGAGGGTGGGTGGCCTGACAGACTGAAGACTAGATGGGCCTCTGTTGGGGTGAGCATGTGGCCCCTGAGAGCTGGGTAAGGTTTACCAGGCCTTCCTGTTATCTCTGCTCTGGGTGACTCATGTCAGGATGGTGGTGTCAGCAGAAGTCTTTCTCTTGGTCACCAAGGCCTCTGTGGCCCTGTGAAGGAAGCTTTAGGACTGCAGGCGTCTTCACACCTTTATATTCAGGCCCTGACCTGGAGGAGGAAGGGAGCTGAATGCCAGCTTGGCCACACCTGGTCTGGTTTGCTGAGCTCTGATTTATAGTAGCAAAAGAAGAGAGGCAGGAGAAAATGCTCACTGAGCACCACTGTTTCCCAGGCTCTGTTCTTGCTTGCATGCTGTGGATTTAACTGCTTTCCAGTTTTAAAACACAGAGGTCCCCTGATGGGTGTGGGAGTTCGGACTTGGAAGGACTGCACTGCCTAGAACCACTTAGGTTGGAACTAGCGGAGCTGAGGCAAAGTTGGCCCCAGCACACAGCTTCCTCCTGTTTCATACTGTCTTCTCACAGGAGATGGCTGGCAGGGCTCAAGGTACCTCAGCAAGAGGAAGACATTTGTCAGACTCCAGAGGCTGCCACAGTTCTGGAGACAGATGTTTGTGTAACACTGTCTTAAGTACTGTAGAAGGAAGACAGGAGGTGTGACTGAGAAGGACAAACAGTAGTGGAATCCATTGGTTGTTTTTGCCAGGCTGATGAGCACCAGGCATGCTCTTAGGAGTACAGCTGTGTCCTATCTGAATAGTCAGAGCACTCCTTGAGCCTGCTGTGGCATCAGACAGGCGTCCCTCTTCCTCTCTTTTGTCTCAGGGTTTCTCTCAACCTCTGGCACAGGTGCCTAATGATGCCTCCTCTTCTCCCCGCCCTCTTGTGTGGGGCACCCAGGGTTGACTCCTTGTCTTCCTTTGCTCCACATTGCTCCCTTAGTACTCTCTGTGCACTCAGCATCATAGCTTTACAGATCATCTGTATGCCGGTGGCTTGAAAGTCCATCTGCAGTCCGCATCTCTTTACACCTCAGATTCTACCCTCCTGTCTGTGACCATCAACCTCCAACCCAGTGTGTCTGAGTCAGAATTCTGATACCCCACCATGATGTTCCCCTCCAAACCATAGGCATCCTTGCCTTCTCCTTTGCTGTACATCCAGCCTACAGGCGATTTCTCTGATGGTGTCCTCCATGCTCCCACGTCTGGGCACCTCTCACTCAACCTTGTTGTCAGCTTTCCCTGGATCTCTGCAAGGAGCCTCCAAACTGGCTTCCCTTCTTTTCCTGCTTGAGCTCTGAGTCCTGGGCATAGGGTCCTCATCACCCCTTCTTTTGGATTCACCCTCTTCTGCTTCTGTGCATTTTCTTAGGGAAAGGGGGCTTTATACTGACAAATAGCATGTTGACCAAAATTCTAGGGGACCATCAAGAGGGTAGGTGTAATATGTTAGCAAGTTAGGAAGATGGACACTGTTGTCAGCATAAGAAATTTCTTCCTGATACGAAATGGTAATTTCGTATATATTATACTGATTTTGATACTGTGAATAATAGTGACCCTCTACCCCAGTGTAAGGATTGCCAGAGCAATCCTTATCAAAAATACATCAGATTGTGTCTCTACTGCTTACAACCTGATGTTGCCTCCTCTTCACCCAGAGGAATAGCCTTGGAGATGGACTCTGAGGCCCCACTGATCTGCCTCTTCACCCCTGTGCCTCTCTAAACTTTCCTCTTGCTCTGCCTCACCGTTCTCCCCCATGCTATACCATGCTGTGGCCCCGATGGCCTCTTTGCTGATCTTCATACATGCCAGATGAGCTCCTATCTCAGGACCTTTGTACTGCTCTTTCCTCTGTGGGGCTTTTCCACAGATGCCTACATGGCTAACTCCCACTTGTCCTTCAAATTTTTGCTCATTTGTTACCTTTTCCATGAGACTTATCATAACCACCTAGTTAAATTGGAACCCTGGCCTGTCACAAATATATACCCAGACACCTCCCCTACCTTAGCTTTTTCTTTTTTTTTGCAGCACACTTATTGCCTTACATCATATGCTACAAATGCTTGCTCATCATTCCTGTTATTCATCATCTTTCCCTACACTAGAGTGGGTGTCTATATCTGCACAGAGCTTTGCCTCTGGCTTACTGATGTACCCCAAGAGCCCAGAACTCTGATAAATAAGCAGATAATGCACCCATCTCTGCCATAGCAGCGTACTTACCAAAGCACATAGAATCTTGGTGTGGGGAGTTGTCTCTTACTGCTAAAGTTGGATTGGCATTGTTAACCTTTGCCCTCTCACTTCATGCTAAGCTCTACCTTGTAGCTGTGCAGCACAAAATTCAATGGCTTTTACACAGAATTCATGATTTGGCCATTTTTTGTCATAATATGCCATGGTTTTCTAAGAATACTTTGCTTGTGACTAAATCAGGGCCACTGAGTGTGTTGCTTATGCCCCTTTTTATTGGGGAAGCTATCTGTAGACTCTGGAGAGGGTGAGGAGACCCAAACCTGAACCTTCTTTGCTCCCTGGTACAGAATTCTGTTCATTAACAGAAAGGAGATGGGTCTGGTGTGGCTGGGATATTTTTTTGGTCAGGGTGTCTTGAAGGGCTCAATATCTTTATTGAGGTTGAATCATCGCGGGGACAGCAGTCATGCAGAGCATCTTTCTAGCAGAGGTTGCATTGTCGACTCCTTGCCCAGCATGGTCAGGAAGGAACTCTGAGTCAGGAGCCCACGGCACTGTGTTGCCTCTGCTGCCAGGCATATTTTCGGGCAACCACTTCATACATGGGTCTCCATAAAATTCAGAGTGGATAAAATGATCTATAGCATACTCTTGTTTTCCTTCTTTAAAGATTTTGATTTGTCATGGCAACTTCTAATGCCCTGATGGTTTTCCTGCCATTCTACGAGTTGGCCAGCAGGTGGCATCTCCCTTCGCTGATGTGGTATGCCCTTTTAAAAGCAATTTAAGAGTATTACTCAGCACATGCAGGGTTACCTTGTGGTGTTCCCTGATATTTGGGCTCCTGTGTTTGTTTGTTTGTTTGTTTATTTATTTAAGATTTTACTTATTTGACAGATATTGAGAGAGAGCAAGCACAAGCAGGGGAAGCAGCTGGCAAAGGGAGAGAGAAGTAGGCTCCCTGCATAGCAGAGACCCTCCCTCACTCCTCCCCCATCATGACCTGAACCCAAGGCAGACACTTAACTGACTGAGCCACTAGTTTAGAAACATTATTGCCTTAGCTTGGTGCTCGAAGTTTAAGTTTGAAAAATCAATGATCAGTTATATATATTGTTTGAAAAATCAGTTGTATGTATATAATGTAAGGTATCTTACATTTCATTTACTACAAATGAATTTTTTTCCCTGTTAATACAAGCTGTTGTATGTTCTCTGATTTAGTTAGTGAACAATAAAGTATGGAGTTTCAAAGACTCACATTATTTTTTTGATTTTATGAATTAAACAATAATAAATGGGTCCTCTTTAAATGGGCTTTTTAGAAAAATTTTCTTAAGATTTAGTCATTTCTTTTAAGGAGAGAGTGTGCACATGCATGTGTGTGTATGTGTGAGAGAGAGAGAGAGGGCAGGGGGAGGGGCAAAGGGAGAGGGAGAGAGACAGAATCTTCAAGCAGATGCCTCACTGAGTGCAGATCCTGACTCAGGGCTCAGTCTTATTCCATGACCCATGAGATCATGACCTGAGCCCAAACCATGAGCCGGACGCTTAAACAGCTGAACTACCCAGGCGCCCCTAAATGGGCTTTTAAATGACCCAGAGGAACTGTGATTCATTTCTGTTTCAGCCCCTCAAGAACATGATTTAATACTGTTTGTTACTGTGTAGGTGTGCTGTGGCAAGTTCATGTTAGGTCCTATCTAGGGGTACATGTTCTAAGAATTGATCCCATCTGAAAGCCGTTTAAATCTATCTACAAAGTAGACTCTTCTTGTGACTTAGAAATTGCATTTCCTTTAGGACACTTATGAGGACCACAGTCCTAGAGGGTCTTGTCTCTCATTTCAGGATTCATATATTTTCCAGCATCGTGACATTTACCAGATTTCCCAGGAAGGAATATTATTGCAGTTCCTTTGGTGGGCTACTTAAATAACAGGATAACAAGCTGGTTTTGTATTTATTGTTATGTGTGGTGTTGCTATTGGTGGCTGTGCTCTACTTTTGATATTTATCATGGTCTTTGAAATTGTAAGAAACAGCAAGCAGATTTCTAATGGGAAGGGTCTACTTGTGCCTGTTAAATTTCACTACATTTTAAAATTCTAAACCAGGTGTGGACATCTAAAGATGACCTGTGAGGCTGTTGCCAGGCACCCGCTGGTGAAAGGACAACATAGGCTAAGGGTGGGGGCCACGGGGACTCTGGAATCCCCCGCCCCTTATCCAGAAATAGTTGTAGAGGAACATGGTATTGCTGGTGCGAGTCCTTAGGAACCAGATTACTATTTCCCAGTGGGTTGCAGTTTGCAGCTGATTGGAACCTGTATCTTCTACACAGGGATAGTAGGGCAGGTCTCTGTCTGATACTTTCCAGTGTCCTCGGAAGAGCCAGTCCCTAGAATGTGGTGGGTCAGAACTGATTCCTGGGATAGATGTTTAGTGGAGTAGGAAGTATCACACCACAAATAAGCTTTCTACTACCAAATATTCACCACAGCCTATGGAGGAGAAGGTTGGTGCCTTCATGAAGATAACAGAAGCCATGGGATTTATAGGACCTTTGAAATACACTAAATGGAAGATTAAGGTTGTAGCCCTGCGCATGTATACTAGCTGTGTGGAGAAAACCTTCTTTCTAAGGTGTCAGATGCCTGATACATTCAATTCATGGTTTCTTATGACTCTGCTTCACATCTGGGTGTGTCTAGTCCAAATGAAGCAGGAAGGGCAGAGTGGGAAATACTTGTGTGGGATCATAGTTCATTTTATGTGGGACGATGTTACAGTGTGGCAGAGTCATGGGGCTTAGGATCATCTAAAGCAGAACTATCAGATGGGGTCACAAAATGGGTTAATGTGTTTTTTTCCATTACGATGTTCTCCCTACAGAGTGAGGAATGAACAGAGTTTACATATGTATTATAAAAGTCATACATGTTCATAGACTAAAAAATCAAACAATAAAAAGCATTTAATGTAAAGACAAGTGTCCTTTCCTCATTCCAACCTCCCAAAAGTAACCATTTTTTTTTTAAGATTTTATTTATTTGACAGAGAGAAAGATCACAAGTAGGCAGAGAGGCAGGCAGAGAGAGGGGGGGAAGCAGGCTCCCCGCTGAGCAGAGAACCCAAAGCGGGGCTCCATCCCTAAGACCATGACCTGAGCTGAAGACAGAGGCTTAACCCACTGAGCTACCCAGGCACCCCAGAAGTAACCATTGTTAAGAGTTGATGTGTATCTTTCTAGTTGTTTCCTATATAAGTGTAAATTATAAATATGTGTCCTTTAACATGACACAAATGGGCTTAACCATACAGTTTTGCATCTTGGCTTTTTAACTGAATACATATTAATTTTTTTTTTTTTTAAGATTTTTTTAAAGTAATCTCTACATCCAACCTAGGGCTCAAACTCAGGACCCTGAGATCAAGAGTTGCCCCAATGACTGAGACAGCCAGGTGTCCGTATATGAGATACGCTTTTACTTTATGATTGTTTTTAAAATTCAAAACATTTTAACTAAGACAAAAATCCCTTTAATCATGAATCTCATTGATAACCTAGTCGGTTACCTCTTTTCAGGTGGTAATCACCTGTTTCCACTCTGGTGTTTATCTTTAAAAAGCTTTCTTCTGTGTTATCTATAGAAAATATATAATATTGATTTTGTGTGTGTATATTTGATTATACATATCATCCTGTGTACTAATATGCAATCAATATGTACTTAATTTTTTTTTCACTTGACAGTATGTCTTGGAGATTTTTCCATGCTACATGGGAGTTACTAAGTGGGAGGTCGTCACCACATTGTATTTGTTATAATTATTTTCACACACTCCTATATCATTATCAAATGGTATCCTGTGCTTACTCTATGTATAAAAATTGTGGTCTTTGAGGCTAAATCATGGAGGTGATGGTTTCCTACTGAGAGGATATTTCCAAATTCTCATGTCTTTGGAGGAATTGTATATATAGGAACCACAGTGGACATGTGTTCGTCTTAAGATGTTTTCAGGGACATTTACATGCCTTTCTCTGGGACAGCAGACCATTGGCATTTCTGTTTATTCTAAAAGAAAGATAGCATATGTCAGAGTTTTAGCTCCTATATAGCAGCGTCATGATCATTTGTTTTGGAGTCAGTGAGTACTGACTGTCTTTGTAAGTGTGTTCTTTGGTTTCTTGTTCATTTTTTTTCACTATCAGGCCTTTCTGCTATCTTTGCTATCCAGAGTGGGTCAGCAGCCTTGAAGCTATTCATGTAGCAGAGTGTTCCACATGCCCTCAAGTACTTACTGTCCAACTCTGGCAGCACCCAGTGGATATAGGGTGGTACTTCTAGTACCAAATCACTTAATGACAACCAGTGACACCCCCTGGCCAGCCAAAGCTTTAGCTGACTGCCATGCAGTGGCACAGTAGCTCTTCTGATTAGCCTGTTTTTTTCTTGTCACTATTGACTAAACTTGCCTGGACGTTAGACTGCTAGAGCCATGTGGGCACATGGCTTAATGAGCTATAGGTTACTGACTCTTAAACCTCAGGAACCTCTTAATTATCACCCCCCACCATGAATTTCCTTTGGACCTCCATAAATATCTCCATCATGATCTCCAGCACTTTGAACCTTCTGTGTTACTTTATAATGTTAGTTCCACTTGACTGCATGCTTTGTAAAGCCAGGAGACCTGTCTTAACCACGTTTTTGCTTACATAGTAAAGCGAAACACTGAGTGAATAAATACTTGTTGAATGAATGAATAAATTGAATTTCAGCCTCTGAAATTGTTTTAAAGCTCCCCCCCCCCCCACCAAAAAATGAGCTGTGACAACTTCTTTTCTCTGAAATTTCCCTGTTAAGCCACTAGATAAGGCTTTCCTTTCAACTACAGCTTCTGTCAAAACTTGGGAATATCATAAAGTTTGATTATTGTTTTAATTAGTATTATTAAAAACCAAGCTTTGGTTTTCCTTTTTACTATGATAAATCTAGCCGTAGTTTAAAGTTATAACATTTCGATGAACCACTATCATTATTGAAGAACTATTAGGTTAAACCATATTCTCCACATTTGGCCATTTATTTTTACCCCCAGAACAGCAGTTACAGACAGTTCAATCAAACACTGTTCATTGAGTTCTGGTGTTGTAAGAACTGTAGAAATAAGTAGTGACACTCCCCACCACCCTCCAGGAGGTCTAGGGGCCATCATTTGAAATGCAGCTTGCCTTCATTCACTTAGCATCTATTTATTGAGCACTACTGTATGATAGACATGGTAGGCTCAGGGACATAATGGTGAGTGAAACTCTCATACAACCTGCCCTCGCAGAGCTTACATTTTAGTGGGAGAATAAATGCATTGATCAGATCATCCCACAGGCATGTGTATGTGACAGCTCTGACAAATGCTCCAAAGGAATCTGTCCCAGATGTTTTCTATATGTGTTTATGTATTTGTAAAAAGAGGGCCACAGTGTGTCTTTCATGTATTTTTGTTAATTTAATATTTCATGAAGAAATTTCCATAGTAATACTGTCATTATCTTTTTTTTTTTTTTTTTTTCAGGAGGCTCCACCCACCCAATGTGGAGCCCAACACAGGGCTTAAACTCACAACCCTGAGATAAGGCCTGAGCTGTTATCAGGAGTTGGACCCTTGATCAACTGAACCACCCAAGCACCCCATCATTATTCTTTTTTTTTTTCTTAAAGATTTTTTTTATTTATTTATCAGAGAGAGAGAGGGGGAGAGAGCGAGCACAGGCAGACAGAATGGCAGACAGAGGCAGAGGGAGAAGCAGGCTCCCTGCTGAGCAAGGAGCCCGATGTGGGACTCGATCCCAGGACGCTGGGATCATGACCTGAGCCAAAGGCAGCTGCTTAACCAACTGAGCCATCCAGGCGTCCCCCCATCATTATTCTTAATCTTAGGGTAGTAGTCTATTATATGCCTTATTTCTAATTTTGCCTCTGTTATAAATAATACTCAGAAGATTTATTGGGGGAGCATATTAGTTAGGGTAGGCTGACCAAAAAGACCCAAACCATAATTGTTTAAACCTAGAAATGTCAGGGTGCCTGGGTGGCTCATTCGGTTAGGCTTCGGCTTGGGTCATGAACCCAGGGTCCTGGGATCAAGCCCTGCACCAGGCTCTCTGCTCAGCAGGAAACCTGCTTCTCTCCTTCTGCCTTCCCCTCTGTCTGCTGCTCTGCTTACTTGTGCTCTATCAAATAAATAAACAAAATCTTAAAAAAAAAAATCCCGGAAATGTCAGTTTTTCACACACTGTCAATGTGCTTTGTAGTCCAGACTTGGCTAATATTGACTGTGACCCCTTTAGCCCGAGGCCTCAGAGCAAACAAATTCTATAAACCAAGTCATTTTTGGTCTTGGTCATTGTACTAGTACCTGCAGAAAGTGGGGGCTGAGGCATTATGGCCAAGTCTGTCTCCAGTCAGCTCTGAGGAGCCATACCCAAAGCTTTAACATGGTTCCCTAAGCCTGTTTGGTTTGTTGTTTGTCTTTGTGCCTCCCTCTTAAGTCATTACTTGGTACTTCCTTGAAGCTATGGGCTTAGTGGGAAGGGAACACTCTAGACTGTTGTTTGCATGATGCCAGCTTCCTCTTTAGGACTTACTGGGAAAACCTTGAAATTTAAGGCATAGCTCTATAGACCCACCACCTGTTTATGTACACCCACAAGTTAAGATTGGTTTTACAGGGACACCTGAGTGGCTCAGTCAGTTAAGCAGCTGCCTTTTGCCCGGGTCATGATCCCAGTAACCTGGGATTGAGTCCCACATCGGGCTCTTTCCTTGGCAGGGAGATGACTTCTCCCTCTGCCTCTGCCTGCTATTCTGCCTGCCTGTGTTTGCTTTCTCTCTGACAAAGAATAGGTTTTACGGGGCACCTGGGTGGCTCAGTGGGCTAAGCCTCTGCCTTCGGCTCAGGTCGTGATCTCAGGGTCTTGGGAACAAGTCCCGCAGTGGGGAGCCCGCTTCCCCCCGCCTCTCTTTGCCTGCCTCTCTGCCTACTTGTGATCTCTCTCTCTGTCAAATGAATAAATAAAATCTTAAAAAAAAAAAAAAAAGAACAGGTTTTGCATTTTTTAATCACTGTTGGGAAAAAAAGCAGTTCGTGACACATAAAAATCATGTGAAGTCGAAATTTCATTGTCTACAGATAAAGTTTTTGGAACATAGACACGTTGCTTTTGTGGCATTGCAGGAGAGCTAAGTTGTTGCAACAGACCGTATGGCTCACAAAACCTAAAATATTTATAATTTGGGCAATTACAGAAAAGTTTGTCAGACACCTAGTTTAAAATATTGTTCAAGCTTACGTTTTGCTGTTTGGGATATAGAGGTCATTGGCCTTTCCAGTCTTATGAGGCCCTATCACTGGACTTTGCCTATTCTTTTATAATTGCCTACAAACAAGCTAATTCTTTCCCGAGTTCTCTCTCACAAAACTTTGCTGCCATAGAGCTTCTTCCCTTGGAGTTTCTGGCTCCAGTAGGGATGTGTTTGTGTTCTACCTTCTGAGTTGTCATATGCTTGATTTTACTCTATGTTATGCCACAGGGTTCCTAACTTTCCAGCCTGCAATTTGTTTCCTCTTCACTTGACTGTTAATTTAGCACCACATATTTTAGATTGAAGGCAACATCCTTATTCTAGATGACACTTAAGGTATTAAGGAGGAAATTCTGTGCTGCTGTAGTAAGCTGTAGATCTCTTCATATGTCTCTAATATAGCTGTCCTGGGTTTGGCAGCAGTGGGTACATGGTGGTTGAAGTATATTCTTCCCTTTGTAGTAATTTAGGAATCAGGTGGACAGCAGTTCTGCTGTCTTCAGTTTTTGGCTTCCCCTATCACTCCAGACTTGTTCATTGGCATTCTAGGTCTTGGGAGCGGAAGAGACCTAGAGAAGGGTGCACAGTTAGATGGACAGACCAAGCCTGGAAGAGGCTCACAGCATGCCTCTTTACATTCTGTTGGAAACAACAGGTCACAATGACCTGGAATTGCATTGGGGGCTGGGGAAATGATGTAGCTGGGCGTTTGCTTTGGAGGAAAGGAGGAAGAGATTTTGATGGATGGTAAGTATTCTGTCACTAGGCTTCTGGATGTGCATGCTCTCTTGTCTTCCCCAAATAAAGGAGGCCAGCTGTGAAAGGTGTGCTGTTGAAATAGGTTTATTATTTATAGGAATAATACCACTGCAAATTAATGTGTAATTGTAGCTCTTCTGAGTAGTTTGAATAAAATGCATGTGTGTTTTTCAGGCTATTGCACATTATGAACAATCAGCTGATTATTACAAAGGGGAAGAATCCAACAGGCAAGTGCTGTTTTTCTTAATATAATTAAAATTGGTTTTGTTACGTGCGATAAAAGACAAACCTTTACTATACTCTGTGAGCATATCAGGCTGTACCAAATAAAGGTGTTGTACTGGGATACCTTTTAATTTTTCTGTTAAATTTTGTTAATTTGCTCTGCTCTGGTTCTTGATTTCAGTTCAGCTAACAAGTGTCTGCTGAAAGTGGCAGCGTATGCTGCCCAGCTGGAGCAGTACCAGAAAGCCATCGAGATCTACGAGCAGGTGAGGATGCTGTGGTCTCAACAGTTTCTGGTAGAAGTCACTGAATCTTGTTCTTTCTTAATTATACATTTTATTTAATTTTACTTTTTATCGAGATATAATTCACACATCATATAGTTCACTCTGGTAAAAAAACAAGTCCGTGGGCTTTAGTATAGTCACAATTGTGTAACCATCACCAGCACCTAATGCTTGGAATTCTAAGCATTTTTGTTATCCACTAGTGGGGAGGACTCCATTCTTTTCTCCTCCCAGTCTCTGGAAACCAGTATCTAGCTTCTGTCTCAATGGATTTGTTCATTCTAGGCCTTCTAGGATAGGTGTCCTTTTGGGACTCACTTCTTTCACATAGCAGTTTTTTTTCAAGGTTCATCTTTTTTTTAGCATGTAATGATACTTCCTTTCTTTTCATAGCTGACTAATATTCTGCCACCTGTTTACCTGTTTATCAGGAAATGTTTACCATTTGAGTTTTCTTCATTTTTGAACTATTTACGAATAATGCTGCTCTGAACATTTGTGTTCATGTTTTTGAGAAGGGAGGCTTGCCATTGTCTTGGTTATATGCCTGGGATTGGGATTGCTGATTTATGTGGCAGGTCTGTTTTTAATTCTTTGAGGAACCATCAGACTCATCCACAGCGCCTGCCCCATTTTACATTCC
Organism: Mustela nivalis; assembly: GCF_964662115.1. Taxonomy (NCBI): domain Eukaryota; kingdom Metazoa; phylum Chordata; class Mammalia; order Carnivora; family Mustelidae; genus Mustela; species Mustela nivalis. Next base: position 97,587,524 of record NC_139027.1, read on the forward strand.
CACCAGCAATGTGCCAGGATTCCAGTTGCTCCTCATCCTTAGCAGTACTGTCTTTTTGGTAATAGTTATCTTAGTGAGTATGAAGTAATTCATTGTGGTTTTGATTTCCATTACTTCTTACCTTCATGGTTGGTGATGTTGACCCTTTTCCTGTGCTTGTTAACCATTTTATATCTTCATTGGAGAAATGTTTATTCAATTTCTTTGCCTATTTTTGAAGTGGGGTGTTTGTTTCTATGTATTGCATTTTAGGAATTCTTATTTCTAAGAAGTTAGAAATTCTTGTTTTAGATATTTATATTTTATTTATATTTTAATTCGTATTTTAGATATTAATTACTTATCAGATATATGATTTACACATATTTTCTCCTATTCTTTGGGTTGCTTTTTACTCTGTTGTTGATGTCCTTTGACATGTAGTTTTGTTTTTGTTTTTTTTTTTAAAGATTTTATTTATTTATTTGACAGAGATCACAAGTAGGCAGAGAGGCAAGCAGAGAGAGAGGAGGAAGCAGGCTCCCTGCTGAGCAGAGAGCCCGATGTGGGGCTCGATCCTAAGACCCTGGGATCATGACCTGAGCCAAAGGCAGAGGCTTTAACCCACTGAGCCACCCAGGTGCCCCTGACATGTAGTTTTTAACTTGGATGAAGTCCTAAGAGATTTATAGTTAGAGCCCTTAGGTTTTTAGGTCTTTGATTCATTTTGAGTTAATTTTTGTATATAGTGTTAGGTGAGGACCCAACTTCACTCCTTTACTTGTGGCTATGCAGTTTTCTGAGCACTTTTTGTTGAATACACTTTTTTGCCATTAAATGGTCTCGGCCCCCTCATAGGAAATTATTTGAGTGATACTCTGTTTGACTATTCTGTCCCATTAGTCTTATATGTCTGTCTGTATGCCAGTATCACATTGTCTTGATTTTATGGCTTTGTTTTAAAATTAGGAACTGTAAGTCCTTCAACTTTGATCTTTTTTTTTTTTTCAACCCAAGATTATTTGCCTATTCTGGGACCCTGTCATGTCCATATGAACTTTAAGATCAGTTTGTCAGTTCATACTTCTTAGCCAGCTGGAATTTGATGAGGATTACATTGAATCTATAGACCGATTTGGAAAATATTGACATCTTAACATTCTTAAGTCTTCCATACTATGAACCCAAGGTGCGTTTGCTTTTGTTTAGATCTTCTCTAATTTCGTTCAGTAATATTTTGAAGTTTTTAGTGTGTAAGCTTTGCACTTCTTTGATTAAATATGCTTCTAAGTATTTTATTCTTTTTAATGCTATTGTAAATGGAATTGTTTTCGCAGTTTTCAGATTGTTAATTGCTAGTTTTATATACTGCAACATTGATGAATTAGTTTATTAGCTCTAATGGGTTTGGGATTTTTTTGTTTGTTTGATTTTTGTTTATCTTTGATTCCTTGGGATTTTATTTGTACAAAATCGTGTATTCATGTCATCTGCAGGTAGCTCTACTTATTCTCCAGTTTGGTGGCCTTTTACGTCATTTTCTTGTTATTTGCCCTGACTATATCTTCTAGAGCAATGGTAAATAGAAGTAGCAAGAGCACACATCCTTGTCTTATTCCCATCTTAGACAGAAAGCTTTCAGTACTCATCATTCCATAGTATATTAGCTGCAGGTCTCTGGTGGATATGCTTTATCAGTTTGAGGAAGTACCCTTTTCTTCCTTCGTAGTGTTTTTATCCTCAAAGTATACTGGCTTTAGTCAAGCACTTTTTTATCCATCTGTTGAGATGATCATATGTTTTTTGTTCTTTATTAATATGCTGTATTCCATCAATGGATTTTCATATTTTGAGCCAACCTCTTACATTCTTGGGATAAATCCTTCTTGATTATTGGAAAGTTTGAGGGTCTTCAAGAGTACCTTCAGGTTTGATAATTCTCTGGAAGCACTCACAGGATTCAGTGGTTAAGTTGTTATGCCACAGTTATGGCTTATTATACCAAAGGATACAGATTAAAATCAGCAAAAAGAAGAGGTGCTTAAGACAGGGTCCAGGAGAGTTGCAAGTATAGAACTTCCTTTTGTCCTTCCCCAGCGGAGTTGTACAGACAGTACTTACTTCTCCCAACAATGATGTGTGATGAAAATATCCATGGAGTATTGCCAACAGGGGAAGAAGTTCACCTTATTGGGTGTCTAGAATTTTTACTATGACTCAGTCACAGATTCTCCAGTCCCTCCTTAGGTTGAGCTGAACCATATTGTCAGACACATCCAAGTAAGCAAAAACACTCTTTCAGGGATGCCTGGGTGGCTCAGTTGGTTAAGCAGCTGCCTTCGGCTCAGGTCATGATCCCAGTGTCCTGGGATCGAGTCCCACATCGGGCTCCTTGCTCCGCAGGGAGCCTGCTTCTCCCTCTGACTCTGCCTTCTACTCTGTCTGCCTGTGCTCGCTCTTGCTCGCTCTCTCTGACAAATAAATAAAATCTTAAAAAAAAAAAAAAACACTCTTTCAGGTGGGCATTCCAAGCAAGGGCTTAGAATTGACTCCCCAGGAGCCACAGACAAAGGCAAGACCTCACTTAGGAGAAAACTAATCCTGTACTGTATAATGTGTAATCCTTTTTATAAGTTGTCTCAGTTAGTTTGCTAGTCTGTTTGGAGGATTTTCAATGTACATTCATGAGAATATTGATCTTAAATTTTCTTATGAAAGCTTTGGTTTTGGTAGCAAGGTAATACTGGCCTTATGGAATGAGTTGGAAAGTATTCCCTTCTCTTCGGAAGAATTTGTGAACGATTGGTGTTCGTTCTTTAAACATTCGGTAAAATTCAATGATTTTTTCTGTACTTCTGTTTTTAAGTTTCATTGATTTCTAATGTTATTATTTCATGCTTTTTTTTTTTTTTTAATTTAAATGTTTTCACTCCTTTATAAATCTCCTGTACTCTGGCCACTCATCCTTCTCTCGGTACCTCACACCCCTGGCAACCACGGAATTTTTTATAGTTTTGCCTTTTCATCATGTCAAATGGTTAGGATCACACAGTATATGGACTTGCCCATTGGCTTCTTTCATTTTAGTAATCTGCATTTAAAATTTCTCCATGTTCTCTGATGTCTTGAGAGCTCATTCCTTTTTAGGGCTGAATTATTTCCCATTATGTGAATGTACCCCAGCTTATTTATCCATTCACCTACTGAAAGACATCTTCATTCCTTCCAAATTTTGGAATTGTGAGTAAAGCTGCTATAAACATCCCCAAGCAGATTTTTGCATGGATGTTTTTTTCCACTTCTTTGGGTAAATATCAAGGAGCACAATTGGTGGATCTCACAATAAGAATATGCTTAGTTTTGTAGCATACTGCCAAAACTGTCTTCCAGTAGGGCTGTACCATTTTGCATTTCCACCACCAGTGAATAAAGTGCCTATTGCTCCACATCCTCGTCAGCATTGGGTGTTGTCAGTGTTCTGGATTTAGGCCATTCCAATAGGTGTGTGGAGGTATCTCATCATTATCTGAATGTCATTTTCCTGATATCGTATGATATGGAGCAATTTTTCATATGTTGACTTGCCATCTGTGTATCTTCTTTGGTCAGATGTCTTTAAAGATCTTTAGTCCATTTTTTAATTGATTATATACTTTCATTTTCTGTTTTAATTTTTTAATTTTTTTTATAAACATATAATTTATTATTAGTCCCAGGGGTACAGGTCTGTGAATCACCAGGTTTACTCACTTCACAGCACTCACCATTCATGCTTATTTTTTTAGATTTATTTTACTATTCTTTTTTTAGGGAGTTGAGATAGGAACTGAGGTTATTGGTTTTCCTCTTTGTTGTGTATGCATGTTTTGTGCTATAAGTTTCCCTCTAAACACTGCTTTCACTATGTCTCAACAATTCTGTTATATTATTTATTTCATTGTATATATTGATTTCTGTGGATTGTTTAGACATGTTTTGCTTAATTACCAAGTGTTTGGAGATTTTCTTCTTTATCTTTCTGTTGTTGATTTCTGGTTTGATTCTGTTGTAGCTGGAGAATACACTATAATTTCAATTCTTAAAAATTTGATAAAGTTTTATGACTCAGAATATGGTCTGATTTGGCATTTGTTTGTGGGTCTGCTGTTGCTTCATAACATGTTCTGTGGTGTTGATCAGGTCTTCTTGGTTGATTGGACTGTTGAGTTCCATATATTTGTTGATTTTCTCTCTCAATACATTGTTGAGAGGGAAGTGTTGGAGTCTCTGTGATTGTGGATTTGTCTCTCTTCTTTCGTTACTATCAGTCTTTGCTTCATGTATTTGCAGCTCTGTTGTTTGCTGTATACATGTTTAGGTTTGCCATGTCTTTTGGTGTGTTGACACTTTTATTATTATATAATGTCCCCTGCTGTCCCTGGTAGTTTTATTTGTTCTGAAGTCTACTTTATCTGATACTAATATAGTCTCTCCTGCTTTCTTCTGATTAATATTTATATTATCTTTTCCTGTCCTTTTTCTTTGAACCTGCCTTTATCACTGTAATGGAAGTGAGTTTCTTATGGATAGCATATAGTTATGTTAGTTTCTAATCTATTCTCTGAATATCCAATCTAATCTAGTCTAATCTCTGAATCTCTTTTAGTTGGTGTATTTAGACCATTTATATTTAATGTAATTATTGATATATTCAGGCTTAAGTCAGCCATTTTATTTGTTGTTTTCTATTTATGCCCTTTATTGTTTTTCTGTTTTCTTTTTCCTGAATTATAGTGCGTTGGTTGATTATCTGTAGTGTTTTCAAGTAAATGTCTTTGACTAAATACTAGTCTTTGACTAGTTGCTGTAGGTGTAATATGTACATGATTTATCACAAGTTGATGATGTTACCATTTTATCATTTCCAGTGAAATATAGAAGTCTTACTTTCTGTCCCTTTGTCCTCCCCATTCAGTATAAATTAACTGTTTTCTCTACATATGTTGAAAACCACCTCAGTCAAGGTTATAATTTTTAATTTCAATCTTCTAACATAATTTAGAAAACTCAGGAGAAGAAAAAAAGCCTATTGTATTTACCCATATTTTAGTTATTGTGTCCTTTTTCTTCTAATGTTACAGGATTACTTCTTTCACTGTTTCCTTTGCATTTAGAGAACATCCCTTTGCCATTCTTTTAGGGCAGGTTTTACTGGTGCAAATTCTTGTTCCTTCATCTGGGAATGTTTTGATTTCCCCTTGATTCCTGAAGCACGTTTTCCTGGGGTATATAGTTCTGGGTTGATAATTCTTTCCTTTTAGCACTTGAAAAATGTGCCACTTAGGGTCTCTGTGGTTTCTGATGAGAAGTCTGCTTTCATTCAGACTTATTTTTCTCCTGTAGGTGAGGTATTGTTTTCTTTTCTAGCCACTTTTTTTTTTTTTTTTTAGTGCTGATTGTATTTATTCTATTTTTTTTTAAGATTTTATTTATTTATTTGATAGAGACACAGCAAGAGAGGGAACACATGCAGGGGGAGTGGCAGAGAGAGAAGCAGGCCTCCTGCTAAGCAGGGAGCCTGATGCTGGGCTTAATCCCAGGACCCTGGGATCACAATCTGAGCCAAAGGCAGACACTTAATGACTGAGCCACCCAGGTGCCCATTACTGGCCACTTTTAAAGTTTATTCCTTAGCTTCTGTTTTTGAGAAGTTTATGTGACTTGGCTTGGGTGTCTTTGCTTTCATCCAGTTTGGATGATTCACTACTTCAATCTGTAGGTTCTATGTTTTTTGCCAAATTTAGGAAGTTTTCAGCCATTATTTCTTCAAGTACTCTTTCTTCCCTTCTCTCTGTCCTTTCCTCCCAAGACTTAAACAACCTGAATGTTAGACCTTATTTTATAGTCATATAGGTCTCTGATGATACTCTGTTCATTTGTTTTTGTTTTTGTTTTTGTTTTCAGTCTGTTGTCTGCTCTCTGTTATTCAGACTGAGTAATTTCTAGTGTTCTGTCATTAGTTCACGATTCTTTCCTCTCCTTTCTATTCTGATGTTGAGCCTATCCACTTTTTATGAAGTTATTGTGCTTTTTAGTTCTGAAATATCCATTTGTTTCTTTTTTATATCTTATGAGATTTTTTTTTTGCTGAAAATTTCTTTTTTCTTTATTGATGCTTTCTGTTTTTTATTTAGTTTTAAGCATTTTTTTTAAAGTTTTTATTTATTTGACACAGAGAGAGAGAAATCACAAGTAGGCAGAGAGAGAGAGGGGGGAGGAAGCAGGCTCCCCGCGGAGCAGAGAGCCCGACGTGGGGCTCGATCACAGGACCCTGGGATCATGACCTGAGCTGAAGGCAGAGGCTTTAACCCACTGAGCCACCCAGGCGCCCCAGTTTTAAGCATTTTTATAATTGCTTATTGAAGCATTTTTTCTGAGGGTTCCTTTAAAATCTTTGTTGTATAATCTTAACATTTCTGTTACCTCAGAGCTTTCATCTGTTGGTTTTCATGTAGCTTAAGATCTCGTGTCTTAGTGTTGTGAGCTACTATGACAGCTGGACCTGATCATGTTTAAACCTTCTCTCAGGGGTGCCTAGGTGGTACAGTTGGTTAAGCGTCTGACTCTTGGTCTTGACTCAGGTCATGATCTTATGGTCATGAGATCAAGTCCTGTTGTTAGCCTCAGCATGTGCTCAGCATGTGGTCAGCATGGTGTCTGCTTGAGAGTTTCTCTACCTCTCCTTCTGCCCCTCTTGCTCATGCTCTCTTTCTCTCTCCTTAAAATAAATAAACCTTCTCCTTCAGCTGGTTTTCTGTGACCCTGCTCTGGCAGAAGAAGGGGCGTGTTGCTTTACTCCTGGGTGGGGGTGGCCATTCCCACCCTTGCTTGCTCTCCACCAACACCACATTGGGATTGTTCTCATTATTGCCAAATGGTGATAGAAGTCATAAGCCTACACTAGGCCTCTTCTGAAACCATGACTCCTGGGAGATTAGAGATGATGTCTTATTCCTACTGGGTGGAGGCAAGGCCCAGGCTCCCAACATAGTCTCCATTGCCTTGCAGCAGGCATGAAGGAGGATGGGCCATTACAAGCTGGCAGGGATGAAGACATGGCTTCCTTCTGGGCCTTCATGAAGCCACTTTGGCAGGGGTTTGGGGTTCCTTCACAATTGCAGTCTCAAAAGCATTAACATCTCAGCTCCATCTAGGGTCTTTACTGAAGTGAGTAGGGCATGGTGTTCTATGGCATTGGCTAGAGTAAGCAGTAATTACCTAAACTTTTCTGTCTTTTTAGGTTGCCCTTTTCCAGGTCCTTCAGCTAGAAAAAGCAAATTTCTGAATATTCAGAATTTTTTCTTTCTTTGCTTCTTTCCTCCTGCATCTAGTGTGGCACTTATGAGTTGCTGGCTTTTTCTATTTTAGTTTGGGGATAGATGGATAGATGAAAGAAAAAACCCAGAGAACTCCCTGCTGTATTTTATGTGTGTCTCAAGGACCCTAGCTGGTCTGCTATCTTGTCTCTACTTTTCAGTCTCCTTTTGTTGATTTTATATAAAGTGACTGGGGCTCTCAGTTGCTCTTGGCAGGAGGGATAGAGAAAAATAATGTCTTTTCCATCTTCCTGGAAGTAGAAGTCTTCTGGGTCATTTTTAACATGTTAGTGCTTTATGTATCAAATATTGTTTCTTATATAGTAAAATTTTCTAGTGTGTGATACTGAGTTAAAAAAATATATTCATTGCAAAACTGATGTAAGATATAGATATTTTCTAAAGGGAAGGTAAGGATCAGTTTGCCTACTATAAAAAAGCAAACCTTTGAAATCTATTCTGCTTTCTGTGCCTAGGTTGGGGCAAACACCATGGATAATCCTTTGTTGAAGTACAGTGCAAAGGACTACTTCTTTAAAGCAGCCCTCTGTCACTTCATAGTAGATGAGCTGAATGCCAAGGTAAGGAGTCACACAGTGCGAGTTTCCACTGCACTTTACCCATGAGAACTCGCCTCAGGCCTTCTGTCATTCATGATATGCTTTGTTGGGTGATATTGGTTATAGCAAAACCAAGCTGCATGCATTAATAATAATAATAACAGTTATACTACGCTGTGCTTCCTAGCTGTAATCTTGAAACTACTGCCGAAGTGGTAGCTGTGTTCCTTTCAGTAGTTTTGCTTTAAAGAAATTAGGGGGTTGGGGCACTTGGGTGGCACAGTTGGTTAAGCATCAGACTCTTGCTTTCAGCTCAGGTTGTGATCTCAGGGTCCTGGGATCCAGACCTGTGTCGGGCTCCTGCTCAGTGGGGAGTCTACTAGAGATTCTCTGCCCCTCCTGCTCATGCACTCGCTCTTTCTCACTCTCTCTCTCTCTCTGTGTCTCTCTCAAACAAATAAATCTATCTTAAAAAAAAGAAAAAGAAATTAGGGGGCAAAGTGGTGAGACAATAAAAGTGGAATAACATCCTTTGTTTTAAACTCCAAAATTGTGTGGGAACACGGACTGGGGAGACAGGAGGCAGAGACTTGGACTGTCGTTGTGTCTGGGGCTCGGACAACAGAAGTAAAGCTGCTGAGAGGAAAGGTGTCCTTCCCTCCAGACTTAAGCAGAGTGGTATTTATGTGGAATCTGGACATTGTTAAGGAAGGATTTCTTTATGTAGTGAATGGTCACAGAAACTTGGTTTGTGAGTTTTTACAAATTAGATTTGGTCCAAGTTGTTTTCTCTACAGCAACCTAATTTAGAAAAACTGATTTAGAAATTTATTCTTAACTGAAGTTAGTAATTCAAACTGAACAAGGTTTCCTGTGTTGATTTTGATGTTGAGTTTAACAGCATTCTTCTTATACATTTAAATAGGCTGCAGATAATTCTTAACTGAAGTAGTAAGATGTTCAGATAGAAAGGGCTTTATTTCCTGATTCAGTGAGTGGGGCATTAATGAGTGGCTTTTCTCTTTCAGCTTGCTCTTGAGAAATATGAAGAGATGTTTCCAGCATTTACTGATTCAAGGGAATGTAAGTTATTGAAAGTAAGTAACACCACAACTTTGAAGAAGAAAAACACCCTTTGCTGTCAGGTGGGATCAGGTCTAAAATGAAACTCTAATTCTCTGAGGAGCACTGGTACTCTCCTGCTTTTGTAGAATAGGTCTCAGATGCCAGCAGAGTCAAAGACATAAGCATTGTGTTCTAAACCAAGCAACTCAGAAATGTTAGCACAAAAACTAGATTCCTGATTTGGGTTAACTTGTGGCTTATATTTGAGAATTTCCTCTATTCTGTAAGGTGTTTGGCAACATCAGTTAATGTGATACTAAGGCTATTTCTGTATTTAAAGTATCTATTCATAGGTGGAACATTTTAGCCTACCAAACTAATTTTTTCATGCTTATGCTACCAGAAACTTCTAGAAGCTCATGAAGAACAGAACAGTGAAGCTTACACTGAAGCAGTAAGTTATGCATTTGCAATGTAGTACATTCTCAGAAGTTTAGAAACATCTTTTCATTGTATGAGTGCTGAACGTTTATTTGAAGATTTTTCCGATATACCTAAGTTGTATTTCCCAAAGGCTATGTTTTATATGTCCCACAAACCTTTGTAATTACTTAATTCCATTAGCCTGTTGAATTTAGCTGGGAGACAAATTTAATACACTATCACATACTGTTAAAATTTGCTGTTTGAATGAAATACAGCTTGAAATATAAAAAACAGAATTTGGTATATTCTTGGCATAAAAGAAATGGAAGATTTTTTTTTGATATACTCATTAGTTTTCTGTTTTCCCATATTTGCCATCTTATGTTTATAATTAAGCAGATTGCTCAGTATCCTCCATTAATTTACTCATGGCTTTGACACAATAGTGGAAAGGAATGTTTTCCATTTCACTTTGGCTCCCAAACCATTTGAATCATATTTGAAATACCACTCTCTGGTAATGCACTGAAATGAGTTAAAGAGATTCCACTTCCACATGTCCTTCCTGTCTCTGCAAATACGCTGATTCATGTTCAGTGACTATTAGAACACCATGCATTTTCCATGTTCCGTTCTTATACGAGGTTTCATTTCCCTTGTCACATTAAGTATGCTCTTCCAGTTACAAAGGCAGTTAGGAGCTCAGCATGTTAGCACATAGAGCAGTTTAGAAAGCACAGGAACTTGTCACTAGCTCCATCAAAATAGTCACAGAACACATAAGCCATTTCAGAGAAGAGAGTTATAAACTGGAATGAATGATATAAACCATTTTTCATGAAGAAAATTTATAAACTAGAATGAAGGATTTAAATGAAGAAAGTTGGAGGGTTATCACTTAGTAATGTTTAAATAGCTTGGAGTTTTTTTTGTGTGCTTTGGTTATATTTCCATAGACTAATTTCCGTTCCCCTTTATTTTTTTTTAAACTAGGTGAAGGAATTTGACTCAATATCTCGCTTGGATCAGTGGCTCACGACCATGTTGCTTCGTATCAAAAAGTCCATCCAAGGGGATGGAGAAGGAGACGGGGACCTAAAGTGAACATTTATGTCTTTGTGGCATGCAGCTGACTCCTCTTTAGTTTCATGTTAGGGCCACATGATCTTTATGGGATGCCCATTAAATGGCTTAATTCTGTTGCACATGGGCCAAACCATCTGTGTGTTTAAGTTCCCTGTGTTTGTGTCTTCATGAAGTGGACGGCTGGGAAGCTCCTGTGCATATTGTGGGTGCAGTGGGCTATTTCATGTTTGTCAGAGACCCAGAGTTTTCTGAGAACTACTTCAGAATCTTATTCCTGTTGTTTTGATATCAGCAGAGCCTGTGTTTAACTTTATCGTGTATTTTTGTCATTTTCTTAGACTGGAGTACCCAGCCTAATCATTGTAATAGATGCTTTGCATACTTTCTACAAATTCGCACCTGGATGTATTCTCTAAGTTTACATGTTTAGTTCAGGATGGTTGTTAGGAATGAGCTTTATGGCTTCACTTACTAAAAATGGTTTTTATTGTTCTTGTGATTCTTTTGATGGTGCTAGTGATCATTTGTTTGCTTTTTATATTGTTGTGTTTGCTAACATGCATGCGAAAATTCAGAACAGCCGGGGTCTGCCAGCATCACTTACTTAACATTGTGAGAAGAGGGACTTTCCTGGCAGGGCTTGCTGATGTGTATGGGCCAATGTCAGGGTGAGTCTGATGGATTTATACTCCTTCACACACTAGAGATCTGTACACAACAGTTTTTCCTTTTCCTGGAGATAGTTCCCACTTTTAGTTGGAGTGGAACCCTTTATATTCACATAAAAGTAATTTGAAAGGCATGTCCTTTTGTTTACTTTCACGTTCATACACTTGTCCACGTTGAGATGATGCCTGGTGTGCCACCACCATGTGAATTCGCGTCAAGGTCACAGAGAGACCATTAATTTTACCCTTTAATTAAACGTGATGGGTTAGGTGGTGTAAATACGGTACAGAGGTTTGCCATGTGTCCCGTTGGGGAAGAAGGGCAACGAGCTTCTGAGGAGAATTGATTTTCTTCTCAGCTAATGGAGTCATTTTGGCTTGAATGTTTGAATTTAGTTGTCATTTTGGTTTACATAATATTTGCTCTATTGGTTTATGAATTTAACATGCTGATACTGTGCTTTAGACATGGTCTTGTTTTCTGAATCTTCTCTGTATTTTTATGCTTAACTGACTTAAGTTTGATGTGTATTTTTTTGCCAGTCCTAGCTTGTAGGTCTTTCTAAAATTATGCTGCTACCATTAAAGACAGATAATGAAATTTCCCATGTTAGGTCAGATGGAAACTGGCATTTGAAGGGTGTTTTCATTTTTGGATGTCCCTCCACTGGGATCGGTAGGCCTTTTTTGGGCGGAAGTAGAGGGTACGCCACAAAAAGGGCTGAGCATGGAGGAAGGCAAGGGGATGGTGAGCATGTTGAACTGAGATGAGGGAGAAAGTAGCTGATAGGGCCAGCTGATGCCTGGTAGTAGAGGCTGTCCTTCAGGTCACTGTGGATTTCCTAGCTGCGGTTGTGGGGTCACCTGTGCCAACATAGCCTGGTGGAGAGGAAGGTCAGAGATGTCACAGGGTGGGCCGAATGGACCAGAAGACGTGGACACTCTGGCCTTGTGACCTGGGATCTGATGAATGTTCCTTCCTTTAAAGGTCTGGGATTCTTAGAAGAAAGCTGGCTATCACTTATAGTACAATTTGGAATGCAGCCCTTTTGGTACTTTTTCACTTCCTGTCAGAATCTCTTATGAAGAAATGATTAGAGCAGAGTGTGGGTTCCTATGCTTCATCTGTTTGACAACCAGCCAAATGCACTTTTGTAAAAGTGAGGTATGGGAAGGAGGGTGCTTTTTTGTCTGTGTCCTCAGACTATAAGTCTCTCTCATCTGGAGAGCATTTAAATCCTAGCCTGCCAGGATGCTTGTTTCATCACTAGTGTGCAAGGTTTGTTTTCACTTGTTAAAAGGTCCTTCTGATGTGACCACTTAAAGAACCAAATGATTTCTTTTAGGATTCCTTTAGCTTTCAACATGGTCCCGTCAGACCCCTGTCTGAGAAAGAGGTATGGCTTGTAAAAATAGTACTGGCACCATTTTGTTATGTTAGTTGGAGAGTTGCTAGTTTGTCTTGAAATAAACACTGGGATCAGTGGCTGGGTTAAGAATTTTTTGTTTTTAATATTTCACATGAAAAAAGTAAAAATACTTGTAATGGCTAGAACAGAACTGCCAGAAAATAAGAGAATGAGAAGAAAGTCCATTAACATTCTCCAAACTTTTGAAATGTCCCGTCAACATACGGTAGTACCACAAGGCCCGAGTTAGGTTTTCAGGAGTTACAGAATGTTCTTTATGAATAAAATATAATGACCATTTATGTTGGGTTCTTGTATTTTATCAAATCTGGAGTTAGTTCGTAGTCAGAGTCAGTTAAAATTTCTTACAGGAAAGCTTTGCTTTTTGTGGCAACATTTTTATAGCTTGTGTGAGTTCCTTTTTTATTTAATGATTTGAAAACAGTATTTTTGCACAGTTGTGACAGTGTGTAATGACATCCCTGTAACCAAAGTGTGTGCATTTATTGTTTTCTCTGATACTGTGCATTTAAAATGTCCAAATGCAACTTCTGTGGCTTCCTTCAGGGGACCCGGCAGTACAGCATGGCACCTGCGACCCTCCTGCCTGCAGTGTGAGCTGTGGCCTGGAGCAGGCTCCTGCCTGCGCAGTGCTGTGTTGGGCACTGCAGGGTCTCCTCCCTCGTGTTCTCGGGTGGAGGATTATGTTATGAAAACTAACCATGTGATGATCACTCTACCTTAGCAGAAAGAATATGTATGTTTTATGTCACCCTGTACAGAAAATAAAGTGGAAATTATGAGTATTTTGATGGGTCTTTCCTATGTAAATTTATACAAATCAAGAGTAGCTTCCTTTCCTTGAAGGAGTTCCCATTAAGGTTTAAGGCAATGGATATTATTTGCTGGGCTCTTCGAATATCCATCCAAACAGTTTAGCTACCTCAAAACCTCCATCACTTGAAAATGCAAGGCACTGGAGCAGATCCGCTAGCAGATTTATGTGGAAGCCCTGGTTCTAGCCTGTACGTGCAGTCCCTGGGTTCACATGGTGTTGTCCATTCTGGCCACACCTGGCAAAGACTTTTCTGGCATCCCTTAGGCCACAGTCACCTCCAGGTACAAGGAGGTTGGGTTTCTAGAAAACTGTTAGGTGGGGGTGGGGGGGTGAGGAACCCTGAAGCCACTCAAGTCTGTTCATAGTGTGGGTATTCCTGTCACTCTGCAGGATGTCTTAGCGGGGTGACATGTCCCTGAGGCAGGTCGAGCCACGGGCCACTTGGGACTCAAGTTGGGGGTAGAGGCTAGTGTAGGCCGGCTCCTCCCCTCTGAGAACAGTGGTCAGGTCCATCAGTATATTCACAACAACTTAAATAAAGATATTTCAAAGCAAATTTTAAAAAATGAATGGTAGAACAGGCTGTTCCAGTTTAGGCATTCTGAGTTGATCTGTCTTATTCAGATGTCTCTTAGAATCCTTTCCTAATGAAAGCCACCATGGTGGTTTAAAAACCTGGTTTTGTCAGCTGTGGTAAGGGTCCTCGTACAGATTGGCAGAGGTAAGCGGGTGCTTTCCAGGGCTCAACTGGGATGTTACGCCAAATGGCATTCTAAGCCATGTTTATAGCCTGCTTGGTTATTTGAGGCCGTCTTGGTACAAGTGAATGCCTCTTTGTAAAAGTGTCTTGGGCCTCATACTTCCCACCAAAATAATATTGTTACTTCAAGTAACATGACCACCACCAAGTTTATTAGTTAAGAGACAAGCACTCATTTGGTCTCCAAAAATTTCCCTGGTGTGGCAAGGTATAAAATTGAATAGGTTAGAATTAAAACTCTCAAATTTTTTGGTTTGGATTATCACATATAGCAAAACCATATTTCTCTTAAAGTCAGGTCTTCTCTACCTACCACCACCACAACATGGCTTTCTTCAAATTCTGTACAACAAATTTGGGTAAAATCAAAGGTGACAGAGTGCTTTAGACTTTGTGCTGCGAGCATTTCCCACAAAATGTTTGGAAGGCACTAAATCACCCCATCGCCTATCATGATGCTATGGGAGGAACAGCACCAGCACTTTGGGTACTTTCTGATTACACTTTTGGTACTGATATACTCAGAGGGCAGCCTTGTTTTCTCTCAGCAAGACTGTACTTGGATGAAGAGGAATCATGACACCCCACAAATCCCTCTGTGCTGGGTTTTCTGCAGGGTTTTTGCATTTCTCTGCTCTCAGGGGCAGCCTTACTTTCCTGGTAAGGACAGAAATGGGTCTAGTTGGAGACACAGCTGTGATGGAGCCTGTCACATCACACTGAAAAGGCCTCTCTGCCTCTGCCCCAGCACCAACTGCACAGGTAGTAAGCCGTCCCTCACAGGAGGCCAGCGTCCCTAACCACCAGGCTTTCACATCTGGCGTAAATGTCCAGTTACATAGACAATCCTAGGACTACACACCCTGATTTTTCATTGCCCATGAAATGGAAGAGAATTATACTTGTTCCAGTTAAGAATCTTATTTCTACAGAGCCTAGATTCTAACAGTGGAAATAAACTTTAGATATGCAAAACATTTTAGAAAGCAAACATTTATTAACACATTAAACAATTTTTTTGTAGAATTCTAAAGAAACAAATTCAAGACAAAAATTCTTCCAGTAGGTAACAAAATAATCTATTATTTAAATTCCTTCCATTAAGATGACTTTATTCCATGAAACAGTACATCAGCTGGGCAGGCTCATTCTTACCAAAAGTAAAATGCTTGTGTGACAGTTTCACTGTTGCTGTTCTGTAAACACAACCAGGATACACTGTCATCACTGAAAATTCAGTACTGCCATCTTCAAGAGCAAGTGTGAAACATGTTATCAGCACCTAAAACATCTTAGAGTGGTTTTAGTATTTATTTAACATGTTACAAGTTAAAACAAAATAAGCATTTAGGGAGAGTCTTCCCACATTAGTTTCTGGCATGGTACAGCTGAGGATCTTCATCCTGGAACTTAGGATAAAGTACCTTTCTCTTAGAAAGTGAACATGTTTTCACAGCAAGTTTAATAAATTAAAATACAAGGAAAACAACTAGTGAACAAAAAAACTCTTCGGGTTCTCTCTTTAAATTATTATGTTTAGGGTTACATGTGAGTCAAAGCACTTAGCATGCGGCCACACATCCAAGCCACTGGAACCAAGAATCAGGCTTAGCAAATAAAGAATTAACTTCACTGCAAATTCATTTTAAGCAGAAGGCCAGCATGAGCCAGCCACAGGAGCACTGAAGGCAAAGTTCCTGGTTCTTCACAATCTACTCTTAAGGCATAATCAAAGACAAGTTCCAAGGGTTTTGGTCCCTTCTGCTTATGTGCTCACATGTTCCCAAGGAAAGAAATGTGAGGGAACTACTTACCTGTTTCAAGCTCTTGATACATAAAAGAGGAATTCTGCATTTCTGAAAGTCACAGAGTTAAGTCAGGAAAACCTAGCCAAAAATACTAACACTCTGTGTTCTAAGATTTGCCAGATCACCTCATTGCTACTTGTGAATAAAAGGACTCCACAGTGTTTCAAGTGTTCTAAAGCCTCTTACTTCACTTTTTTACACTTCTGCAAAAACACTACACCATTTGCTGCTAGAATCTTTGGTAGGACAGCTTTTACCTAATCAGACTTTAGGAATGAAACCCAACAGCTACACTTCATTTCAGCAGTCACTCTATGGCCAACTTCCTAGCTGTGAATGTGCTGTGAGTACAGATTACAGAAAGCTATTTTTCAAGTGTTCAAATTGTCATTCCTTTTTTAGTGCCTACAGACAGGAGGTGGAAGAGAATGAATGCAACCATCCATTTCTTCAGTCCCAACTCAAGGGTCCCCAAGCAAATCGACTTGCTTCTGTTCAACAGCAAAGAGCTGAAAATACATGGTCCCAGTTTTATTTCAGCTTGGTAGAAAAATAGCTTAAAATTATCAGGGAACTAAACCCACACAGAGGGGTAAGGCAGGCTGAGAGACCAGGGAGATCACTAACATAAACTTCATGAGCTGGGCCAGGGCTCTGTATTCTACATTTCCATAGTTGTCCAAACTTCCTACACATCAGGACAAGCGTTATGCATACGACCTGCACCAGGATCCAGTGAGGTCATGTTAACTGCTTTGTCGATCAAGCATAGCTGAGATCATGCAGACTAGGATTTTTTAAGGGGAAGCTCTAAAAATGCTTTGATAAAGACGTGCAAGTTAGCAGAGATTCAGGAAAATGTGCAGAAGGTATTGCCCACTCTGCTCGCAGACAATTCGTCTTAGCCCCTGACGTGAACCTGCATACAGCAATCACATGCGGAGACGCGGCATACGATCTGCCTGGCAGGCACCAAAGCTCTCATTCCATGTTGGTCAGCGAGTGAAGCTGTGTTGGCATCGTGTCTGCCTGTGGAGTCAGCTCACTGAGCTCACTGATGGTAGTGGCCAGCAGTGTGTCCTGAGACACCACGCAATCGTCCGACTTGCAGGCTGGGTCTGCAGAACTGTTCTCATGCACTGTGGACACACTGCCTTGGACTGTGGCAAGGTTGTGAAAATGGCCATTTTCTGCAAAAGACAGCAATTTATCCGAAAGTTTGGATGACGTATATTCTTCATCCAGCTGCTCAGTCTTGTGCGTGTCATCGCTCTTGGGTGAGCCATCTACAATAACAAGGAAAGACTTCCATGGAGTATTCTTATCATGTATCTACAAATCAAACACAAAACAGAAGTCACAACATGTCTCTGAACAAGTACATCTTTTACAACAGTGGTCTCTTTTCAACTTCAATTTAGTTTCCACCATGGCAAAATACCCTTCCACTAATGGCCAACTATTTCTCTACCACCACTGTCACTGTTAAGAAGCACGTGTCATAGACTGTGCTCTTGGGGACCCGAGACTCAGTTCTTCGTTCACACTGTGAATGTGCTCCCTGCAGAGAAAACCTGAAAAGGAAAGGCCCACTGTCGTCTTCTACGATGACCCTATGGAATGATGGCCGGCATTTCTGTCTAGAGTTACGTGCACCTGGGACCAGTGATTTGTCATGCAGAAACTGCGCTGCTGCTTACCGAGGTATGCCGCCGCAGGGTGGACTTGTCAGTGAATGTCCGCCCGCACGCGTTACACATGAATGGCTTCTCCCCCGTGTGGATGCGATGGTGACGCTGGAGAGCGTTGAGCTGGGTGAACTGCTTCCCACACTGGTCACAGCAATAAGGACGTTCCCCTGAGATGGGAAGAGAAAAAAGTCACTGGTTGATCTCTCCAGCCTACTGTGTTGAATTCTGGTATGCTCTGGAATCATGCTCCTAGGAGACCACTGGAAAGCAGCAGTCAGAAGGCTATGCTGGGAACAACTCAAGAGTCGACTGACAGGTACAAATCTACTCCTGTGATATCAGGAGTTTATGCTAAACTTCTGGGAGTTTAAAAAGCAGGTACTACATCTATAGAACTAAACCTGTTTTCCACAGTAACAGAATATAAAATTCCAAGTCCCATAATAACTGAATTTGTGTGTGTGTACACTAATATATCTGGACCATTACTCCGAATTCTAATCTGAAAGTATTAAAATGTCCACATATCCACATCCACATCCAAACACTCCTACCTTTCCAGTTTGTGAGAGCCAGAAACTAGAAACTCAGAAATTTTAAAATGCTATATGACACACAAAACAATGCTAAATTCTGATAGTTTTCTAGTAAACATAAAACTTTTGGGACATTATCCTTGCCACACTAGGGAACTCCCCTTCCCTAGAGACATGCCAGCCATACCTGTATGGACTTTAATGTGCTGGTAGAGTGAATTCCGCTGGGCAAAAGTCCTGAAACAAACTTCACATTTAAAGGGTTTGGATCCAGTATGGATTCTATTGTGATGTTTTAAATACTCCTTAGAAGCAAAACTCTTGCCACATGTTTCACACATGAAAGGTCTTTCACCTACATGAAAAGGTGAGACAGAAAGTTAGAAATGCTACAAGCACCAGAACCCTCGACGAGCTGGCCCACACTCTAGAACACATATGAAGTCACAGCACGTGACATCTTCACATTGAAACTGTCCTAAAACATCTATTTGTGTAGGATGCCTGCTACTTCCTGCAAGTTCAGGTAAAATATCCTTGGGAATCCTAAGAAGGGTTCCACTAGCCTAGAATTAGATCATTAGTTGGCCCAAATTTTGTAAATTTAGTCATTCCAAACAAGAAATTAATATTACAATCTGTTTGGGGGAATTGTTGGATTTTTCCAAGCAGCACTGGTGTGGCACTTTATCAGAACCAAAGTGTCCCCTGAGAGGAGAGGAAGTTTATATGGATACATATGCACCGCTGTTCTGGGGCAGCAATTCCAACAAACCTGGGCTGGTTTACAGAACAGGAGAAAAATGTTTCTATTTCATGTTGCATAGTTTTAGTCTTTTAATCCCACAAATCAGACTCATCTGATCATTAGGTGTGCCCCTGACTTTACAAACATCAAAATAAAAATACTGGCTTTAACAGACCGTGAATACATTAATATTTTCATCAACTGACCAGTTCTCACTTAATGCTTCAGTGTGACCTGACCTCACCTCCATCCCCAATCTTCCATCAGGCACCAATTCTTATTCAGGGTGTCAATAATTCTCATCATTAAATGCCTCAGCTCTGCCTTGCCTGCATGTGAACTTGAGGCTCATATGGCAGTCTTTAGAGTTAAAAATTTTTAAATGCAAGCAAGAAAGAACTGGATCAGTATGGTAACAGCAGTGTACGACAGTTAGATTCTACATCCTATACACTAAGGTTCTGAACCTCAGGATGGCTGTGCTCAGTTTGAATAGAGTCAACCTGAATTTTCTCCCTCACATAATAAAATCACATCACAAAATTTTGAAAAATAGAAATGAGATAATCCCACCACCTAATATATTATATAGCAATTTATTTTCATCTAGTCTTCTATGTGCAGGTTTTCAATGTAACTGGAATTAGCTGTGTGCACAACTGTACATTTTCCAATCCATATCCAAGCACAGGTGTTTTTCATAACGTTCATAGCCCTGGGAGTGGCCCCATCAGGTGCCGAGAAGGGATGGATTTACCAGTTTACTGAACCACTTCCTTGTGGTTGGACCATCAGGCTGTTTCCAATGCTCTGTTATTACAGAGAGCAAGAAGCGGGATGAGAGCATATAGCTTTTCCCATATTTTGGATAATTGCTTTAAGACAGATTCCTGGAAATGGAATTTGGGGCTAGAACAGTAGGAACTGTTTCATACCTCTTGATATGTAAGACTCACGTGCCAGCTCCTACTGCCCAGTGTGCACGGCTGCCACCATGAGCATGCCAGCACCAGAGAGCCATGGGCATATTTGAGTTGTTTTTGCTCACTTTCGAGATGGAAAAGCTATATCACGGCCTTAGCCTGCACCACTTTAGTAGATGCCAACTTCTAAATTAAATGGCAGTTTCTTCTACAGCTAGAAAGACATTCAATCACAACAGCATTGAGTATTTACCTGTGTGACACCTTTTATGATAAATCAGCATGTGGTTCTGAGTGAATCTTGCACCACATTCATCACAGACAAAAGGTTTTTCCCCTGTATGAATTCTGAAAGTACAACATTCAGATGATAACTTAGGATGTATCTCAAAGCTCACTTTGCAATATAATTTCCACTCTAGCCTGCAAAGATGGTTATTCCAAGAGACCAAATGAGAATGGCTGAAGGGGAAGTACACAGGCCCATGACCTCCATCCCCAAATTCGTTTCTGCTGGAGGCCAGCGGCTGCTGTGCTTCCCCAGGGGACGCTGCAGGGCCCAAGCCAGCAGACACTCGCCTTTGCTCCCTCTCTTCACCACTGAATAGTACCATGCAGTATTTGCAAAGCTTCCTCATCACAGTAATTGACCACAAACACCTTGGGGACTACGGCTGACCAAGCACCATGTGATCAAAACCGTTACCAACGATTCCTAAGACGACATGAGCAGTCCAGAAAGAACGGTTCTCAAAATGCTGAAAAAAGCTGGTTTCTAAGGAACGTGCATCAGCATTTGAGTTTCACAACTAGGATGAAGCAGCCATCAACCACGACTCACTGCGTGCTTCCTGTCAAGGTTTTAACTGATCACAGAGTAAAAAGAAAATGAACACCATGCTACCACCCCAAAGACGCCCCAGCCTGACGATGGCAGGTCTAGAAAAGAGGAGAAACTGCTTCTCTGGATTTCAAGCATAAACAGCACTGGAAGGAAACCATTTTTTTTAAGTAAAAAAATAAAAACCAGTGTACTCCACCTACAGGTCAAAAATTATGAACAGAAGACACTGTCCTCATTCTGAAGGTTAGACTAACCAGTGGCACTTTCCAAGCCCCGAGAACGAACACCTACAACCAGAGGAGGGTCCTAAAGCCCTAAGAGTCCTCTCACTGAGATCTTCAATGGGACCATGGGACCAGCTGGTCACAGGTCCAAGTTCTAAATGAAGAGTAAGGAAAAGAGAAATGAAGGCCATTAGCCCAACTGGCCCTCAAGTATAAGCATGGCAGGCATGGTAAGCTCCAGAGGCTACTCTGGGATTGGGAAAGCCTGGCCTGCAGTGGCCGTGCGACAAGACTGTCAGGGCCTGGGTTTCATGTCCAGGCTTCTGTGCTGGCACTGGGCACAGGGTGAGGGGGATAGCCATCAGCCCAGGGCCTGTAGGAAGGCTGAATAAAGAAGAGGCACCTCCACCAAGAAAGAGAATTCACAGACGTCCCAAAGCAGACCCCCAATTTCTAGAGGCCACAAATTAAAAGTGGAACATCTGCAGACATAGCCACACTGGTCAAACCCTGGAACGACCTCGATCTCTCCCCAACCCCATCCTCAGAACACAAACGGGCCACATGGCAGGCAAAGAGCACCCTCGCAGTGGCTCTGGCCGGTGGCCCCGGCCCTACCTCATGTGGGTCTTCAGCGCCGAGGGCTGCGAGAACTTGGCTTCGCACTCGGTGCAGCCATAGGGCTTGTGGCCTGTGTGCGTCCGCTCGTGCAGTCGCAGCGCTGTCTTGGAGCTCAGGCCCTTGCCGCACTGCTGGCACTGGTGGCGCTCGCCACCACCCTCGTGCACCTGCACCACGTGCCGCTTGACATCCTTCTTCCGCTTGAACTTCTTGCCGCACAGCTCGCATGGGAAGTGGCGCTCGCTGCTGTGCACATGGCGCTGGTGGCTCTTGAGGTTGCAGCGGTTGGCAAAGGTCTGGCCGCACGTGTCACAGCGATGAACCACCTCAGTGGCCACCCCATGGTGGTGCCGGATATGTTTCAGGAAGCTCTTCTCATACAGAAAGGCTTTTTCACAGATAGTGCACTTGAAGTTGCTCTTCCTCTTCTCGCCCTCCTCCTCCTCGTCATCCTCCTCCTCCACGCCTCCTGCGTCCTCCCTACTGCCTGCTTTTGGCAGCTCCTGGGCTGCCTCCACTCCCACTCCGCCCTCCTCGCGCTTTGTGACGGGCTCCACCTCTGCTCCCATGGCCTCTGGGTTGGGGTCCTCGGGGCTTTGGCAGTCCCCCATGTCGTCCTCGGCACTTTTCTGCTGCTCTCGTAGCCTTCTTGTGTATTTCTTTTTAGGGATTTCCACAAACACCTTTCTTCCAGCCAGCCTTCCACTGGCCCTTCTGATTTTGGGGTAGGGAGGCTTGATTGCATCTTTTTTCTTGTCAGGTTTCTCCTTGGACTTCTTCAGGGGCATATCTGGCAACACGCCATTGCTGATTGTCTCTACTAGGGGATCTGAGGAATCCCCAAGGCCATTAGTGAGAGGACTGTCCCCTGGGGAACTTGCCCTGGGGTCAGGAGCAACAGCGGCTTGGGAGTCACCGCTCCCTTCTGCCTCCTGAGACTCAGAGAAGTTCTGCAACTCCAGAAGTACAGATTCTAACATCTGTTTCTTCAACTGAAAACAAGTCTCTGATAAGTCCAGACATTTTAGTTTCTCAGCCATTTCCAGCATTCGCTGCACCCGATCTTCTTCTACCTGTACCTTTGCAGTGTACACAAACTCGAGAAATGAGGCAAAGTCAACAACTTGTACTTCATTTAGATAAACGTTAGTCCTCGTACCATCTACAGTCTTCTCATTAAGGAACATCTCCTTAAAGAATTTGCTGGTGGCTGCCAACACAGCCTTATGAGCCATGAACTCTTCACGGACGCCCTGGTACTCCACGCTGACAGTCACATCACACAGGTGACCAAGAAGGCGTAGCTGATGCATTTCATGCAGAAGGTTGAATGGTGAGGATTTGGATTCCAGCAGAACCGCACCACTTTCCATGTTTCTTCTTTCGTGTAACAGCTCTGAAAACAGAAACAAGAATTATTCATGCCTGAGCAAAAGGATTAAAAGTCAAGATTATTTCAGTTCTCTAAAGGATATCAACTGATTAACAACCAAAACCTAGCTTTCCTCATCTAAAGAGATAAGTCACGCTACTTCTTAGTGAGTTCTAAAGTGAAGTCCTAATGCACCCTCTTAAGGTAGTATATGTACCAAAAAATAAATAAATAAATAAAAATTACTGATTTCTCCCAATGATAAACATAATTAACCAAAGTCATACTTAATGAAATATATTACAGCAGTAATCTGCTTAACTAGATCATTTTCTAACTTGCTTATAGACACACCTCAAAACCATAATAGAATTTACAGCAACAACAACGTCTATTTCTTTGACCAGGAAATCAAATAATTAAAACACATGGCCACCAAACATTAGAGGATCATGTCTGCCTTTGAAAACAACCAACCTGGGGAGACTGGGTGGCTCAGCTGGTTGACTGTCTTTGGCTGGGGTCATGATCTCAGTGTCCTGGGATGGAGTCCCACATTGGAGTCTGCTTATCCCTCTCCCTCTGCCCCTTCCCATGCTGGTGCTCTCTCTCTCTCATAAAGAAATAAAAATAGGGGCACCTGGGTGGCTCAGTGGGTTAAGCCTCTGCCTTCGGCTCAGGTCATGATCTCAGGGTCCTGGGATCGAGCCCCGCATCCGGCTCTCTGCTCGGTGGGGAGCCTGCTTCCCTTCCTCTCTCTCTCTGCCTACCTCTCTGCCTACTTGTGATCTCTGTTTGTCAAATAAATAAATAAAATCTTTAAAAAAAAAAAGAGAGAGAAATAAAAATAAAATAACATAAAATAAAAATAAGAAAGAAAACAACCAACTTGGGAGACTGGGTGACTCAGTTGGTTAAATGCCTGCCTTCAACTCAGGTCATGATCCCAGAATCCTGGGATCAAGCCCTGCATCCCACTCCTCTCACAGTGGGGAGCCTGCTTCTCCCTCTGCCTACTGCTCCCCCTGCTTGTACACAGGCGCATGCTCTCTCTCTCTGACAAATTAATAAAATCTTAAGAAAAGAAAACAACCAACTATAACTACTTTCCACAAGGAAAACTTGATAAAATAGTCCATAATCCATGGCCATTTCCAGCACCCCTAGACACCTCATAATTGAATTACTGTTACTCTTTGAGAATAACTTCACAAGCTGTGCTACCTTGAACAAGTAACTTAATTTCTCTGAACCACAGTCTGCTGCTCTGTAGAAAGATGGCAGAGCCCATGAGGCTCCAGTACAAACATGTCAAGTGCTTACAGCTTCACCTGTGGCTTGTAAGCTACTTGCTACTGGCTTCCCATACACGAGGCCTAGGTGCTATTGTCGCTATTACCTTCCCCATTTCACAGAAGAGGAACTGACAAGATTAAGTGGTTGGGCCGGGGCTTGAGCCAGGGACTCCAGACTCACACTGAAACTGCTCAGCATACCTAAGCAGTGCCAAATGCAAAGAGCTGCTTTTCCTCCCTAGATCTTTCCATGACTGGAAACTGCAGATTTCACTCCCTACCCAAGGTCTCCTTCCCCTGGCTTCCGTGGCCCCCTACACCAGCACAGGTCACTTCTTTACTGGAACTACTCTTTCCTCAGACTCCCTATGTGCTTCCTCAAGATGCACTCCAACCCTATGCTCTAGAATCTACCTTCATTTGTAGAATCTACAAATGTTTTGGCTCCTAAATCTCCACCCCTGTCCAAAGTACCCGTCCTCCTTCTATCCCCCTTCAGCCAGATCTTAGATGTTGCCTCAGACTCAACATGTCTAGGGCAGAACTTGTCTTCATCTTTCCTGGAAAACCATCCTCACCTCTACCCAGTTTTCCAGTCCCACCAGTGATACTGTTTCCAGGACCTGGGGCTACAGCTGGCTTCCTACAACCACCAGCCACCCCAAAACACGAAAAAGACTGCCCTCTGAGAGTTCAACTGTAACTAGAACATCCAGGAGGCCTGAACAGTTACCCGAAGACACCCCACAGTCAACTGAGAACGCCCACCAAGCCCAAATGGATAAGGCAGGGAAGGAGCGGTACACTGGCCAAGGACCATCACTGATTTCAGCCCCAGCGCCGGAGAAATGGCTGCAGAGGGCTCTCTCAATCTGATGCCCATTCTCCCCAGTAGCCCTCCACTGCCCCAAACCTCTGCCAACCGGGCCCTCAAGCAGACGTGTGAACCTACAGGCGGCGAACAGAGATTTCTGAGTCAATCAATAAAGTGGTTGCTGAGTGCGATTTCCCATCCTGTCTGAGCACAGGAAGGGAAGACAGTGATCATGGCGACAGGAATCCTCTGGCCTGGGTGACAGCTGCATCTCCCACTGTAATTGGCTGGCGCCCGGCCGTACCTCTGTGTCCGAGCATCTCCCTCCCGCCGGCCGTTCTCCGCGGCTCCTCCGCACTAAGGAAGGTGCGGCAATCCCTCCCGGCCGCGTCCGGTCGGCCTCTCGCTTGGATGGCGCACGCCCCCGCCCCCTCGGCCCCTCCGACCCGCACACCTCCAAGGGACACACGCTCCCTCTGCAAACGGATCCGGTGCCTGCTGGGCCGCGGGGGCATCCAGGGCGCCCGCAAGATCGGGCCTGGACCCCGAACCTGGCCGCCCGAGGCTCCTGCGCCCCCGAGGTCCGCCGCTTCCCCAGGAAGGCACGCGCTGCCGGCCCACTCGCCAAGCCCGGACAAGTCGGGAGGCAACGGCTGGGGCGAGAAGCCCCGGCGACCCGTGGGCCGCACACTCACCTCCCAGCCGGCGTTGCCGCCGCCGCCGCCACCGCGCGTCCACCGGACCAGGCCCCCGGGGACCGACGGCTGGCTGGGCGGGGCGGGACAACAGCGCGGGCGCCGCCGATTGGCCGCCCCGGCCCACTCCGCCCCCAGACGGCCCCGCCCCTCCCGTGTCTAGGGGTAGGGGCTGCGCGCGCACTTCTGACTGCGGAGGCCGTTCGAGCAGAGTTACGTGATTCGACAGATGCTTGGAGCCCAAGTCCATGCTGGATTGCGTCACCAGCAGCGAGTCACGGTTTGCGCCTGCGCAGAAGACAACGAAGGCGGTTCCGTGGCTGTTCTTGGCGCGGCGGGGGCGGAGCCGGGCCAGCCCCAGAAGGTCACGTGAGTGGGGGAGGGGTGCGTGGTCACTTTCGGGCCTGTCTTCGGTTGCCTGCCTGTGGCATTTGTAGTCCGGGTGCTACACGTAGTCCGGTGTGTTGTCCGCCACTCGAAGAAGGGGAGGATCTACGACGGCGGCTGGCACCGGGAAGGAGCTGGCTTTCCGCGTGCGTCCTGAGACTGGCCGGTGGCGGACAAAGCGCTTCCACGTGCTGCAGGACTGGGTTGGCTAGGGGCGGGGTGCTCGGCGGGCATTCTTCCCGCAGGGTCGCCGCCAGAGTTGGCCCCGGCTCAAGAGCCACGAGACCCCACCTCTCACCTTGCTTCAGCGTACCGTGTAGGGTCCCGGGAGTCTGCAGCCACGCACGTGGTTTGAGTGCTCATTGTGGAGCTTCCCAAAGACCCAGCCGCCCTTCGGTGGAAAGAATCCATGCTCCATCTTTGAATCCTTCAGCCCCAAACCTTGCTGCTTCCATGCATCCTTGTGCACTCTTAATCAAAATCCTGTTCTGGAAGACTCGCCTTAAATTAAACTTCCAGTTCTCCATTAATCCGGCCTGACTTTCCGCTGCGAGCCAATGGCTAAAGATTTGCGAGATCCTGTTGCTCACTGTGGCCGGTGTAGCACTGGGCGGGGTCTTACCCTCAGGGTGTGTCGGTAATTTGTAGGACTATAAAACGCAGATTAAAAATCAGATGCTTAACTTTCTGTTGAAAATATTTTCCTCCCCTTTTTGAGCAAGTAGTTTAGAAAAGTGATCATTGTAAGTATTTTCTCTTTGAGATGTACCTAATTCCTTCTGAAGATTAGCTAGGCCCTGAGTCAGCTTTATGATCCAGAACCTAGAACAGCTGTGTTCAAGGGCTCCCGGAGCCATCTGTTCGCAGTGTAAGCATCCAGAGAGAAAGCGCCCAATCTCCCAGTTTCCTAGGAGACTAACTTTAAAGGGCGCCTTGTTCCAAAGTTGCACAACTAACTCCTGTCATAAAGGTATGAGAAGTGTGTTTTTACTCTGGATAAACCAAGTAGATGACCTAGATAGTCATCCCACTCACCAGGTAGAGAGCATGAACTATGTGTGATCAGTAGTAGTGTCTAGTCGTCTTACTGGAGCACTAGTTATTACTGTACATTGAGACAGATTGTACCTAGTTAGCTAACATGAAAAGGCTGAGATTTCTTTCCTTGTCAATTGCCTGTGATGCATGTTACATTCTGGTTTAAGGCGTATTCAATAATACGCCTTAAAAAGTGTTTTCTTTACTACTTTTATAGAGATTAGGGGAGAAGATTTTATTTTCCGTTTTATCTCAACAGGAGCCAGCTTCCCACACATACTAGGTACTAAGTCAGTATTTGAAGAGTGAAAGAGAGGCATCTTTGCTTAGGCACACTCCTTTTTGTAGTCCATGATTCCAGGAAATTGGTATGAACACAATTTTCACTTGTGGCCCCAGATCCAGAATAATTTTTTATTTTATGATTTTATTTTACATTGCTAAAAGTTGATTTGCATCCTCACTTAAATCTTCATTGCTTTTTGGCCATTTGTGTATTTCCTTTGGAGAAATTTTTATTCATTCAGATCCTCTATTTTTTTAGTTATTGTTCTTTTTATTATAAACTTTTATATTCTAGATGAAAGTCCCTTATCACATATATTTTGTAAGTATTTCTTTTTACTTTCTGGATAGTATCTTTTGAAGCACAGGGGTTTTTAACTCTGAGGGACTCCAGTCTAATTTATTTCTTTCTTGCTTTTGGAAACTGTTGCTTAATTCAAGGTCATGATGATTTATCCCTACTTTCTTCCAAAAGTTTTAGCTCTTACATTTCAATTTGATACATTTTGAGTTAACTTCTGTATACATATGAGGTAGGGGTCCTGCTTAATTCTAACTGCAGGAGATTATCCAGTTGTCCCAACATTTGTTGGAAAGACTGTTCTTCCCCATTAAACTGTGTGGCCTTCCTGTCAAGAATCATTTGACTGAATGCCACCATTTACTTCTCGACTCTGTTCAGTTGATCGACAGGACTATCCTCAGTACCACACTGTCTCAGTTAGTGTGGAGTTTTCCTTTTTCATGGAGAGGTTTTAAAATTCTTGCTGATCTGCCAGTCTTTTCTCTTGGGTTTTCTTCTGCTGATTTTAAGCTCAGGAAACACTTGTAAATATAGAGAGGACAGGAAGAACACAAGTGCAGAGATGGTGCCCAGAGCACCTACAGTGTCCAGAACAGGCTGTACATGTGGCTCTGAGATTCCTGGTAGCCAAAGGGAAAAAAGCCATAAAGCTTTGTCTACAGAAAGAACAATGCAAATTTAGTTTGCTCAGAAGAAGTTTTACATACAGTGTGGGAAATATATGTCCTAAAGAGCATTCTTAAGATGAACTGACCTCCATGTTCTTCTCCATCATCATTTTCATCTTTTCTCTCTTCTTCAAATTTGCATTAAATGAATTTGCTCCCTCCTCTTCACAGCCAGCAGATTCCCTGTGATTGGCCCCTGCTGATCCAGGATCTGATGCTGCCCCTGTGTTCCTCCAGGTACATCTGTTTCATCATGTCTTGCCCCTGATCAGCTGGTTAAGTGGGACCATCACCCAGCACACTGGCTGCAGTTTTTGTCTTGTCTGGATTCATGTATTTCTCTGTAGAAAAACAAGATGTAATTGCAGTGAATAAACACTCATTTACATGAACTGGGAAACTATAAGAAATAAGGTAAACATTTAAGGAATGAGATAATGCACAGCTCACATCCCCTATGTGGGGATCAAGACTCAAGGGGGAAACCGGCTGATGAGAGACCGGTGGGTTCCGGATTTAAAAAAAAAAAAAAATTACTCCTTCTTAACCACAGGATTTGAGGCAAACAGCTCACCCAGTCTGTCAGTGCATGCCTCTCTAAGAGCCCCTGGACAGGTGGAGGCCTTGGGAACATCTCCCATCACTGTGGTGTTAGACACACTAAAAGAATGTGCTTTAGTGGGTTAGTGGTGCCAGCCCCTTGGTATTTAGTGTCCAAACATGGCAATTCCTTGGGGGAGAGCCTAAAACCTCAGAGATGGGAAAGAAAATGGCACGTACCATTCAGAGACCTCCTGGGTGTAGAGCAGTGGCTCTACACTGGGGTGGGTACAGGACAGGGTGCTGGAGTGGCTGCACATCTGTTTCAACCTGGGTGGTAGTTACAAGTGGGTCTGTTACTAAGCTTAATATTTGTTTTATGTAGTTTTCTGTATTTGTGTCTTATTTTTCAGTAAAAAGAAAGTAAAAGGAGATAAAGAAGGCATGCTTATTCCTCTCTACCATGTAACATGTGTTCAGTCAGTGTGCATGCTCCATTGTTGACTGCAGACATGTGGCCACTTCTCTACTTGGTCTTTTGTTTCCCACACGGTAGTTATTGGGTCACTCAGATCACCAGCAGGGTCTCTTTAGTTACATTATAAGCTCACTTTGTTCCTGCAAGTGAAGCAAAAGGAATGGTATGTGTCACCTTGAATTGCTGACCCTGCCAGAAGCCAAAGATCTTTCCCAAGTTAGGCTGTAGAAATAAGATTTGAAAAATTCCAGCAAAAGAGCCAACTATGTAATAACTTGACAATCCTGCTACAAATCCTTAGAAATGGTAGCTTAAATATAGCAGCTGTCGTTTGAATTCGTGGCCAAGTTTGCAAGAAATCTGGAAAATTTCTGGGGTCCAGAAATAAAGAGGGAGCTCAATATGAAGCCTGTTGTTGTGGGAGCTGCACTGCCCTAGAAGGGGCTGTGGGTCTGGTCTTAATAATAGAGCTAGGAGTCTGGATTTACACACACACACACACAGAGTCTGAAAAGTAAGAAG
Source organism: Mustela nivalis (assembly GCF_964662115.1). Classification (NCBI taxonomy): domain Eukaryota; kingdom Metazoa; phylum Chordata; class Mammalia; order Carnivora; family Mustelidae; genus Mustela; species Mustela nivalis. Next base: position 97,617,463 of record NC_139027.1, read on the forward strand.
AGTGAAACCTTGCATAAAGCTGAGCCTCAGAAAGCTGAGAACCACACCCTCAATGAAAACAATAGTTTAGAGAAAACAAAATCTATTAGCACAGAGAATCAAGTAGTTGTTGAGTTTTTCCTGAGTTAGAGGTGTAAAAGTCTCTCCTGAAGGTTTATAAATATGGGCCTGCAGATGCACATGGAGTTGTTGTCCAAGTTATGCTCCCCGGAGACCTGGGAACCTGTTAACTTGGAAATTAACAGAAAGCCTGGTCTCTGGCCAGAAACATTCCAGGAGCACCCGTAGAAGCTAATGTAAAACTGCTCTGGAGGGACGGACAAGGGAGCAAGATTCCTGAGCAAGTGGATGCCAGCGGTGGAACATCAGCATGTTGGACCTGTAAAAACTTTACTGGGACTCTCAGATTCCACCATAAATATGTTCACATTGTTTAAAACAAAAGAAGGACTTAAATATGTGAGAATAAGATAAAGAATAAGCAGATATGAAACAGGACTAAATAAAACTTCTGAAAGTTAAATATACTCACTGAAATAAAAAGCTGCGTTGAGGTAAGCAGCAGATTTGGCACAGCTGAAGAATTACTGGGCTGGAAACAGACCTAAGGATATTACCAAGAATGCAGTAGAGACACAGATGGGAGATAAGAAAGAGAAGTTAAGGAAGATGGAGGAAAGAATAATAAAGTCTAGTATATTCCCAGTAGGACTTGAAGAAGGAAGAAAGACTGAGAGGCAAGAGCCAAAGAAATATTGGCTGGTAATTTTCCAGAACTAAATAAAGAAACTCTCAGGTTTGGGAAGGATGGATAAAAATAAATTTATATCTAATCACAATATAATGAAACTACAGAATGACAGAACCAAAGAAATCTTAGAATTATCCAGAGACAGACCAGAGAGGACTGAGTAAGATTATCTAAGATCATAAAAGGAAGCGTGTGATGTGAAAAGAGTCATGTGGAGGGCCTCCAGATCAAGGTAAGGAGACAGGTAACCATAAATTCAGCAGGAGAAATGCTGAAGAGCAAGTAGCAGCCTTCTTTATGGAAACGAAAAAGGATGAATTCTACAGTAAAACAAAATTCCCCTTTCAACAACTGAGATTTTTCTTCCCCTCAATTTTTCTAGTTTCTGGTCTTATCTGATGTGTGACAGTTAATTTTGTTCCAACTTCACTGACCCAAGGGAGGCTCTAATAGTTGGTAAAATAGTATTTCTGCATGTGTCTGCAGGGGTAGGAGAAACTAGCATTTGGTTCCGTAGACTGAATAAAGAAGATCCACCTTCACCAATGTGGGCCGCATCATCGAATCCATTGGGCCCAAGTGGAACAAAAAGGCAAAGCGAGGGCCAATTCTCTCTTCTTGAGCCAAGACATCCACCTTCTGCCCTCAGAGCTCAAAGCTCCTAGTTCTTGGGCCTTTGGACTCCAGCATGTACACCACTGGTCTCTGACCTCAGACTGAATGATTCCCTGGCTTTACTGCTTTTCACCTTGCAGCCAGCAGAGTGTGGGGCTTGGCCTCCAGAGCCGCATGACCCAATTCCTGTCATGAATCTCCTCTTTATTTATCTCAATACATATAGCTACTGTATCTCTGGAGAGCATGGACTAATCTACCATTCCATATCCTCTAACCACCTTGACCTTGCCCTTGCCTCCCACCCCCCATTTTAACTGTCACTTTCTGACCCTATCTGAAAATTCTTGGCACTAAGATATACTCTCAGGACAGAAAACCTATTAAATCATGGCCTCAATTAATTCTCCAAAGTTTTCAAACCACTACTTCTTGGAATATGTGTCACATTTTCTCATATGAGTCCATTACACTGCATTCAAATCTACAATTGAAAGAGGTTTCCTTTTTAATGAATCTATATTACAATGTAAAAATTCTTACGGTTGGGACGCCTGGGTGGCTCAGTTGGTTAAGCAGCTGCCTTCGGCTCAGGTCATGATCCCAGCGTCCTGGGATCGAGTCCCACATCGGGCTCCTTGCTCAGCAGGGAGCCTGCTTCTCCCTCTGCCTCTGCCTGCCATTCTGTCTGCCTGTGCTTGCTCTCTCCCCCTCTCTCTCTCTGATAAATAAATAAAATCTTTAAAAAAAAATTCTTACGGTTGTTATTAAAATTTGATTTTATATTTTTATGTATTTTATATTTTGAATATCTTCAAATGAATGTCTGGTAAAGTTCAACTTCTTATAAATACAACATTAGATGATAATTCATTCACTTGCCTACTGTAAGGTTCAAAATAAGAGTCCAACCCGCAGGTTCTAAAATCAAATTATAAGCCTCAGCTCTCTGGTGATGAAGCAAATGTTTCTATCTGCCATTTAAACATCTTATCTTTTTTGCTGTTTATTTATTAAGCAATTCCAATAGTAAGTCAAAGTGACTGGAAGTTTAAACCCTGACAAAACCTGCTGTAACTTACTGTAAACACAGACTCTCTCTCTTTCTCTCTCTCTCTCTCTCTCTGTCACACACACACACACACACACACACACACACACATAATCATGTGTCCCTACCATGAGTGTTGCAGGCAGCTCACTACAGAAGCTGCACAGCTCTCCACAGCACCCACATTCATAGGGCTTCCCCTAGTATGGCTTCCACTGTGCCTGGCACACTGCACTTCATGACAGAAAGGACAACCTTTCTGTAACACTACTGCAATCTTACTATCAAGAATCTCATGTAAGTATTTAAAACACCACATGACGTTAGAATCTGCTAGAAGTCTAAATATACATTAAAAACAACATATGTGGAGGTGCCTGGGTGGCTCAGTCAATAAGCATCTGCCTTCAGCTCAGGTCATGATCCCAGGGTCCTAGGATGGAGCCCCGAATCAGGTTCCCTACTCGGTGCTGCTTCTCTCTCCCCCATTCTATCTGGTTGTGTTCTCTCTCTCTCTCTTTCTCTCTCTCTCTCTGTCAAAAAAAATAAAATCTTTAAAACAACAGCAACAACATGTGTGGACAAGAGCAGCTAGGATTCTGTATTCCAGGTAAGATAGTTAGCATTCATTGCCAGAAAGACTTCTTCAGTTGGGTGTCATAATAACTCTAGTGCTTGACCAAGTGAAGAAACCAGATATGACTATCATAAATTTTATATTCAGTTCCCTTTAGAAATGCCAGATAATCAGGTTCAAAGGTAGAAATTATGTCAAGCTTCTTTGCAGAATTTTTGGAAATCAATAAGAAAAAAAACACACCAACAACCCAAAACAGAATTAGCAAAGAACACAGACAATTCAAATACAGGTGTACAAATAGCAGAGATTTCACTGACAAATGAAATAGTATAAAAATGACAGACCAATATCTAGATAAATTGCCCAAGGTTAAACACAACGTTTGATGCAGCACAAGTATCCATGGGGAATGCAATCTCAGGGTCAGTTAGGAAAAACAAAATCTATCTATTCACGGAACTGTCCTTACCCGTTAGCTATCCTGAAGAAATACAAGGAGGTGAGCAATTTTCACGTAAAGGCACTCACTGGAGTGCATTTACTAAAAGTTTAGAAACAGAGTACTTACCCACAAGGAGAGGACTGAATAATTTACATATATCTATGCATTGGTTTATTATGCAGTCACTGAAGTAACGTTTAAAATTATTTACTGGAACTAGTGGTAATTACTACACAATGTATACATTTATAAAGTATGCTATAAATGGAATTTTGTCAGCTATTACTTCCAGTAAAACTGGAAAACCTTGGGGAAATGCTCACTTTATCATAATGAGTAAAGGAGATTACACTATTCTCATAAGAAATGATCTGATTTAAAAAACAAATCTATAAAACTAGATAAGGAACCGTACGGAACTCGACACTGGGGAGACGCGCGCGACCGCCTCGGCCCCGCCCACCAGGACACGCCCAGCCGCTCACCCGGCGCCACCCGAGTCCACCCCGCAGTCCAGGCCACGCCCCTCCCGGACTCCCGAACGCACCACTGAAGTGAGGGCCAGGCGGCTCACCACGCATTGGCTGTCGGGAAGTCCGCCCTTCCCAGCCGAGACCTCTCCTTTTCAGGGCTCCTTCGAGGGCAGACGGCGGAGCTAGGGCGCTGGGTCACGTGGGCGCGCCGCCGCGGGTGCTGTCAGGCCGCCTTCCAGTTCGTCCTCGGTGGTCGCAGGATGATGATGTTGGCGCCATCCCGAGACCCGGGAAGTCCCGCTAAGGTGGGGGAGCTCTTGGTTCAGAGGGCGGCTGCGGGCAAGGGCGCCGGTTTGCAGGGGTCCCCGAGTACCAGCGAGGGGATAGTAGTCAGTCAGGCGTCGAGGCCGCGGCGACCCATAGCCTGGCGGCCTGGCGGCCTGGCGGTTCTCGGGAAGGAACGACGGCGCCGCCTACTGGGTGATTTTCTTAACGTTTGTATTTCCAGGCTTCCGAAGACCAAGAAGTGGCTTATTCCAGATGAAATGAAGCATATCTACATAACTTGGGGGTCAGTCAAAGTTTGAATTTTAGCACCCGCTGTAGATTTGGGCAGATCATTAGAACTTTAAGTTACTTCTCACAAGGTTAATTGGTGACTTTTAAATTTTTTAAATGTGTATTTTTTTTTGAGACCCCAATATGTTTCCGTGAAGCATCTACCTAGAGACTTCATTGCGCTAGGTCAGGCTCGGGTTGGCTGCTCTGCGGCGAGCGGGGAGGCCTCTCATCGTGGATACCTGCAACTTGAATGCCCTTTACACCTGCCTACGAAAACATACTCTTAATTCTTAAATGAGATTTTAATCGAAAAAACAAAACATGCATACTATAAAAATGGAGAGTCTGAGAGAATATACATCAAATGCCTTGTCCCTACATTAAGACCCTAAAATCCAAACCCAGACAGCTACTGTTAAGTTTTACATGAACTTAACTTATTGTTAAGTTTTTGCCAGTCCTTCCAGAAAGCCCACACATACAGCGCAAGCCTAAAAGGAATCTCATTTTTTAAACATGAAAATCAATTTTCTCAACTGTAAAATGAGGTTGGAAATAGTGCAAAACACCTTGAATAGTTCTTGGAATGTTGACTGCACTGCCTGTTATAACTATTGTTAATATACTACAAAGATTTTAAATTTTTATCTCCAAGATTTCATGTCCTTCATACCATGTACAAGTCTGCCTCTTATTATTTTCAAGGCTGCACAATAATCCATTCTGTGGGAATATTATAATTTGCTGAATCTCTTCGTGTTGAACATTTGAGATTTTTCATGATTATCACAAAGACTGCTATGATTAATTATCTTGTATGAAGATGTGTGTGTTTATGGCCATCTGCAACATATTCATAGAGTTGACCCTTGAGTAACAGGGGGTTAGGAGCACTGACCCCTCTATAGTCAAAAATCCACATACAACTTTTTTTTTTTAAGATTTTATTTATCTTATTTGACAGAGAGAGATCACAAGTAGGCAGAGAGGCAGGCAGAGAGGGGGCGGGGAGGAAGCAGGCTCCCTGCTGAGCAGAGAGCCTAATGCGTGGCTCTATCCCAGGACCCTGGAATCATGACCTGAGCCGAAGGCAGAGGCTTTAACCCACTGAGCCACCCAGGCGACCCCCACATACAACTTTTAACCACCCCCAAACCTAACTACTAATAGCCTACTGTTGTCCAGAAGCCTTAATGATAACATAATTTATTAACACATATTTTATATGTATTATATACTATATTCTTTCAAGAGAGTAAGCTAGAGAAAAGAAAAACACTAAGAAAATTATAAGAGAGAATGCATTTACAGTCCTGTAATGTAAAAACTCCATGTTTAAGTGGACCCACGTCATTCAAACCCACGGTAACTGCACATAGAAATGGAACTACAGGGCGCCTGGGTGGCTCAGTGGTTTAGGCTGCTGCCTTCGGCTCAGGTCATGATCTCAGGGTCCTGGGATCGAGTCCCGCATCGGGCTCTCTGCTCAGCAGGGAGCCTGCTTCCCTCTCTCTCTCTCTCTGCCTGCCTCTCCATCTACTTGTGATTTCTCTCTGTCAAATAAATGAATAAAATCTTTAAAAAAAAAAAAAAAAAAAAAAAAAGAAATGGAACTACAAAGATAAGTAAGTGTGTTTGAAATGTCACTTGCCCTCAGAAGAACCTGCACCAATCAGCATCCCCCCAAACTGGGCAGGAATGCTCCCTTCCCTGGACCCTAACCAACATGGAGTACAGCAAAATGTTTTGGTTCATTATCACTATGATGAATGAAAAGTACTAGTGATTCACATCTGTTGGACTTTTATTGAAAGTTGCCAAGCGGCCCATCACACTGTCTTACATGTTAAAAAAGATTAATTGAGGGGTACCTAGGTGGCTCAGTTGGTTAAGTGTCTGACTCTTGGTTTTGGCTCAGGTCATGATCTCATTGGTTTTGAGCATGAGCTTGCCCTCTGCCCTTCCCCCCACCTTGAGCTCTGTCTGGCTTGCTCTAAAATAAGTAAGTCTTAAAAAAAAAAAAAAAATGACTTGACTTCCAAAAGACCTGGAGGTGGTGCACATGGGGTTTGTGGTTGGATTAGTTCTATGGTGCATCAAACCATCATGCATTCAATTTCCTTTTTCCCTCTGCTCCTCAGTTGTTTGCTTGGCCCAGGTCCCTGAACCTGCTGCTCTGGCAGTAGCAACAGGATTATTCTGACTGCCTGAGACCCACTAGAAGTTTACCCAGAGATGAGCAGGGGTCCAGTACCTTAAAAATCTATTACAAGGGGGGTTCCAGGGAAATGGCCACAACATCCACTACAGCAATATGTAATTTAAAAGTGAGATTAGGGGGGCCTGGGCAGCACAGTCAGTATAGTGTCCCATCCAACTCTTGGTTTCAGCTCAGGTCATGATCTCAGGATTGTAAGGTTGAGCCCTGCGTCAGGCTCCAAGCTCAGCACGGTGTCTGCCTGAGATTCTCCTTCTCCCTCTGCCCCACCCACTTGTGCGTGCACACTGTCTCTCTCTCTCTTTCTCTCTCAAATAAGTAAATAAATAAATCTTTTAAGAAACTAAAAATAAAAATGAGGTTGGAGTGCTTTGTCTGATCTTAATAGGTCATCTGTATTGCTGTGATCTGCATGCATGTATCTTTCTACAAGTTTTCCAGTTTGCTAAGCCTTTTACTGATTTATAGAAATTATGGTAAAGGAACTGGTAAATGGTAAAGAAATTCTCTTTAAATTGTTAAGAAAATATCATTGTCCTGTGACAGATATTTTCCTCAATTTATTGGCATCCTTTAGGCTCTGACAGTGGCACCTCCTTAAATTTTGCACCGTAGGCACCTCATCTTACCAAGACCCAGCCTTCTGTCTATGGGACAGAGGAACTTCCTGCAGCATTTTTTTTTAAAGATTATTATCTATTTATTTGACAGACAAGAGATCACAAGTAGGCAGAGAGGCAGGCAGAGAGACAGGGGGAAGCAGGCTCCCTGCTGAGCAGAGAGCCCGATGTGGGGCTCGATCCCTGGATCCGGGGATCATGACCCGAGCCGAGGGCAGAGGCTTTAACCTACTGAACCACCCAGGTGCCCCTCCTGCAGCTTTTTTTCACAAATGAGACATGGTGCCAGAATTAGGCCAGGTTGTGGAGGAGGCAGGGCTGGTTTTTAAGGTCAACCAATGCAGCATCTGATCTCTGATCTTCCCCCCAAGACACCAAAGCTACCTGCTCTGAAAGCAGCTCCTACCAGACTGCCCTTCCCAGTCTGAGAGAATCAATATAACTTTAAGTGATTTGTGGGAGAATTTAGGATTCCGTAGTCCTGTTCCCCTGTCAAGTCTTAGCTGCAGGATCAGACTCCTAAAGGAAGCCCTTCCCATTCTGCCCCCAAGCCCCCATGCTCCAGGATTGGGCCTAGATTGTACCGATCATTGGCATCATCCTCACCCCACATATGACCACCCTCTTTCCCATGTGTTTCTGCTTTTTCCCTAAGAGGTGGCATCTATTTCCATTCTGTTGACCTTGAACTCAGCCATATGACTTGATTGAGCCAATGGAATGTGCAGAAGTCACAGTGTGCCAGTTACAAGCCTTGGCATCAAAGGGCTAAGCCTATTCCTACTTGAACCCTTGCACCTCTGCCATCACCATGAGACCACCCCTGGGAAAGCCCATTGATCCCAGCAGGAAGATGGGGGCATATGGATCAGAGATTTGCCAGCTAAGGTGAATCAGCTCAGCGCAGGCTAGAAGAGCACCCCTGCACACCCACCAACCATAACTTGCAAACTCCAATAAGATCAGTTATGCCTCAGCCTGGTGTCACCTGAACGAAGTAAAAGCTTCTGCTGTGTGCTACTGAGGTCTGGGGATTATCTGTTACGCAGCATTATTGAAACCATAAGTAACTCACACAGACCCCTACAGAAATCTGTGCAGTCTTTTCCTATTGTATTTACATATTGAACCCCGACTTCAGTCAATAAACTGCTAGCACACAGAGGTCTCACTTTGGGGACATACCTATTTCCAAAAACTAGCACAATGCACAGACACCATCTTAGCCAAATTCACAGTTATTCTGACCTGTGTTAGAATCTTAATAAGTCTTTATAAGCTTATATTTTACTTTTAGTAAAGACACAGGATGTTTTAAAATATTGCTCTGCTGCTTTGTTGAAAAAGTGATGAAAACACTGTTTACCCTTAATAGTGGGGATAAAAATACTTCACCTAGTCATCCTTAATTTCAGAAATGATGGGGACAAGTTAGAGATGACAACCTGAACACATCTATGCAGTTCTCTGGCATTCTGCAGGACCCCCGAAGACCCCTCTCTGGTTGTTCTTGCCCCCTACCCTGGTGATTGGGAGAGATTTCTGCTCCTGAAGGAACTGCTTGCCAGGAGACTCTTAAGGGTCTTATGGTCCTGCAAGCTGGATTTTGGGGACAGAATGCTAATCACGAGTGGACTCATTTGACCCTACTTGTCACTCTGAGGCAGACCTCCCATGGGAATTACCACCCACAAAATTTCAAATGTCTACCATGGGCTGAGTTCTGTCTGTGCCTGGCTCTTTTGCTGGCCTGTTCTTTCCTCTGGCAGGGGTGGAGGGAATCCCTGGTTCTAAGAAGAGGAGGAGAGCTTCCCTGAGGGTGGTCCAGGCCACACCCCATGCTATGTGGCCCAGCACCTTGCAAGTCCAGGTGGCATCCCCATCACTGCTGGCGGGGTTGGAGGAATGATGGAGTGGGCTGCCCTGGGGCCGTCAACTCTGTGCTCAGACTTGGGCTCTATGAGTAAGGTGGGCATGACCCCGGAGCACCCTGGCATCTCTCAGGCAGAATTCCCATGCCCATAAGGCCCACTTAAGTATCGCGGGCCTGCCACGTGAACAAAACACTTGACAAGTCCTTGGTCAGTGAAGTTAACGTCTGGCCTGGGCAAACAGGGCACTAACAAGTAAGAACGTTAATTATATAAAGGTTGGAATGCAATGCCTGCAGAGTCGCAGAGTCTGGGGCAGGGCAATCTGAGGCTTATGGCTCAGAATAGGACAAAGGAAGGTGAACAAAAACTCAAGGAGGTGCACGTGCAACCTGGGGACTCCTGGGAAAGATCTCCGGGCAGGAAAACAGCCAGTGCAAAGACCCAGAACCAGAGGAAGGGTGCAGGAATGACATAGCTGGACACCTGGGCCCTGCCGGAGGTCCCTAGCCCCAGTCCAAGGGCCCAGCTGATGGTCTAGAGAACCGCTGCTCTTGAAGTACTCTAGAGTGCATGTAGAAATAGGGATCAGTCTTTGAAGACTCAGGCTGCTTCCTAGGGTTGCGGCTCCTGATGTCCCGAAATGGGAGTACTTCTGTGGCTGCCTAAGATTATGGCTTCTTCATTGTATTTCAAGAAATGTCATGAGCAAAAAAAAAAAAAAAAAAAAAAGGAAAGAAATGTCATGAGCTGGTGTGCTCGACTACCACCAAGTGCTGATGTTTACTATACCAGCATGGATGAAGAGAGACCAGCTGGCCATACGTGGATGCCATGCTGATGTGGAATGGATAGCCCATCTCTAGACAGAAGTCTCAGGGTGAGTTTTTCAGCTCTGGCCCTTCCTGGTCATTCCACATCAGCACAGTCCACTGCCAGCCCATGAAGCCCCCAGAAACAGATGGCCAGATGAGTGTCTTCATTGTGATCTATGGGACAGTGAAGTTTGAGGGCTGTCTACCTTTGTTTTGAAACCACTCACCTGGTCACCACCCACAGATAGGTTTCAGGGATCTGCCAGGGGTGGAAAGGGGCTCGTCCTCCACATGATCTGTAGTGTGGAGGCAGGCCTCACTTCCCTTGTGGTTGTGCACAGGGCTGCTGAAGCCCTGTTTTCTACTGAGGTTTACACCTTGAATATGTGCAGTCTATCTGCTGAGTAATTGGCAGTTTTCTGTAAGCTATTTTTTCCCTTGTCCTATAAAAGGACCTAGTTATGAAATCCTGAAATATAAAAATTCAATGGCAATGTTGCCAAGTTAGTGCAGCTGGGAATGGTGGTGGGGGGTGGTTGGAAGAGTGTTGGGGGAAGGTTCATCCATGGCAGCTGGCCCCCACATGCACAGCAGTTCACACATATGCACGGCATTCCTTAGGGCAATAGCTCATCCTCAGGCTACAGCAGAAGAGTCAGGCACATACTCTAGCCTTTCCACTCCCACCTGACCCTGTCAGGAGAAAGAATACTCTGGAACTGGATTGCCTTAATCACTTTGTGCCAGTCAGTGAAAAGAAGCCAACTAATCACCTAACTCATATCCCTCTCCCAGCTGGGAGGTGACAACTAAAGAAGGACAGCAGCAGAGCACAGGCAGGTTGCTGAGGTCTCTTCTGCCTTGCCTCCATGGAACCTTGATGGGCAGGAGAAATTCTCTCATTAGATGAAGTGGGGTTTCTGCATTTCCTGTCCTGTGCCCAACAAGGACCATGGAACCCTGTCTGGTTCTGAGACATATTCCAGTTAAGGAGCTCCCTGTACCCTCTGAACACTTAGGCCCCGGTGGTGGTGACATTCTTTCCTCATTTCAGGATTTCCCAGCTACCTGGGAATGTCTCTAGACCAGCAATTCTGCTTCCACTGTACCACCCAATACAGATGGAACCAACCACATGTAGCTATTCAGATTTAAATTAATTAAAATAAAATAAAAACCCAGTTCCTCAGTCTTATGAGTCACATTTCAGGTGCTCAGGAGGCCCAGGTGGCTGGTGGGACATGCCTGCCCATGAGGGCTCTGTTGCAAAGCCTGATAACCCCCTATTCTCAGCACTGGTGGCCGCAGCTCCCACCACTCCCCTTCTTCCCTGTTTCCAGAGATCACAGGGCGATTTAGAGTTTACTGGTCTGTAGCATAAATTGGGCTAAGAGCAGGATGATCAATTAGTCCTAGTATTTCTAGGACTTTATTTATCTTAGCACTGAAAGCCCACCTCCAGGAACCCTGTCCTGGGCAAATTGGGTGGTCAGTCTATCTGGCTAAGACCCACAGAGCAAATAATGTCTGAGGGGGCTATTTGTGGGATGGGGCCAGAGCACAGTTAATGCTGCCATACATGGTCCCTTTGGTGGGGACACCTTCGCCATTACCCTGATGACACTGTATTCTCACTCTTAGATGAAACAGTCCTGCATTCACCTCAATTCCACCTCCCTCCCCAAAGCCTCAAGTGTGAGTAGAAGGCTCTGTGTCTTGTCCCTTCCCTCAGCTGGGTCAGCCACCATCTTGGAGGAGGCAGAGGTTCCCCTTTAGCCACTTGCGCCCACCTCTGTCACTCCTGGGTTTCTCAAGCATGAGCCTTTGGAGGTGAATGTTCTGGTAAGAGGAGTTTGTGCTCTCTGAACTTGTGATTTTTTCCTCTCTGAGGGTACTTGAATGGCTTTTCTGAGGCTCCCCACATCACTGAGGTGTTCTGGCCTTGGAAAACAGACTTCTTGTTCTGGGGGCTCATGCCTCCCTAGCAACTCTGAGGAACCCTAAGGGCCACCTCCACATTCCGGTCAGCTCTTCCCAAATGCCGCCCAGCCTGCGCTCCCTGCTCAGGCCCTTGTCTCGGCCTGGAAAACTGACCCAGGCTTGCTCCTGTGTACAGGCTCACCCCAGTGCAGTAGCTGCTGCCCCTTCCCCTACACTGTCTCCTCAGTACTGAACCCCAGGGTTCAGACTTTTTTGTTCCATGTCAGAGGGAAGTTAAGACCCTTCCCAACATGGCAGCAATGGCCTACCAAACCCAGCCATCCCAGGTGGATGCCACAGCACCGGCCTCTAGTAGCTTCAGGCTGTGTCCAGTAGGATCTCATAGACCCTTGACTATCCATGTCAAGCTAGTCAGACCTTGTTGGAAGTCCTTTCTCCCTGGGCTAGAGGCAAGGGAATTGGCACCCTACCATACTTCCCTGTTGAGGGCCCTTGGAGCTGCAGTGGGGGGATAACTTCCTCTCTTCCCAAAATGCTTAACTCCACTCCCCCTCACTCTCTTCACCCTCACTCTCCCATCTTATGAAGAAATCAACACTTGCACCCTGATGGTCCATGTTGGCTAGCAATGGGGTCTGGGGTTTTCTGGCTGTTGCCCATCTGACTAGATGGGAGATGGTTAACTCCTGCCATCACTGAAGTGGTTGCTAAACAGGGAGGGGGGTGGAAATTGGGTTTATGTATCTTCCTTCCTCCCTCCCTCCCATCACCCTTCCATATATATATTTTGCCTGTCTTTTCCTTGTGCTGTTTTTTTTTTATTTTTTTCTCTTACTGACTTGAGAGTTCTTTATATAGTAAAGAAATACTATGTCTGTCCTTTGTTGTACGTACTTTTCTCCAGTTTGTTACTGATGAGTACATTTGGCTACGTGTCTAAGTCAAACAACAGTGGCTTCAAGAAGATTAAAGTGCATTTCTTGTTGCCCCTGAGAGCCAAGGGAGGTCATCCAAGACTGGTGAGGGACTCCATGAGGTTGACAGGGAGCCCAAGACCTGCTTCTCATTCCTCCACCACTTGCATATGGCCAAATAAGCCTCATGGCCCAACAGAGCTTCTAGTACATCAACTTTCATACCTGCTTTCCAAATGACAGGGTAGAGGAAGATTGGGTGGAAGGAAAACAAAGATTGGCTGCCCCAGTCTTTCAAGGAAACTTCCCTGAAGTGTCTCATAACCCTTCTTCATACACCTCACTGTCCTCATCGGGTCTCAGAGCACACTAACTGTGTAGTCTAGGGAGGGGTGGTCTTTCATCTGAATGCTTTCCCAACTGAACCCGCTCTCCTTTGTTCCTGGAGGGGAGAATGGGAGGCCACCAGAGGTGCCCTGGTGCTCTCTTCAGAATGCCGTCTAGACTTTTAATTTCCCAAACCTGTTGTCCCATGGGAACACCCACCGCTGCTGTCTTGAAGCTTTTCAGGCCAATGTGATTCAGTCTTGAGATTTCATGTCAAGCTCTCTGATGGCCGGATGGGACTCGCACCCTCTATCCAAGGCCGAGATGACAGGTGGCATCCTACTTCACCCCTTAAGGATGAGGGTTTTCAGATCTGAAGGCCAGCATCTCCACATCAGTCTCTGCACTAACCTTCCCAGCCCACTCCACTGGCCTCCCTATGGGACAAAGCTCCGGGGTCTGACAATTCCACATAGTGATTTGGGACCTCACTTCCAATCTTGCAAGTATTTCACCAGCATCTCAGCTAAACTGCTTGTCTCTGCTTGCTAGGCATGTATCTCTATAGGAGTGATTGGACTGCTATTCATATGTGGCTTTGAAACTGAATTTATTTACCATTTTAAAAATGTCTTGCCTCCCAATTAGACTGTGAACTGAATTCCTGAGGGCACCTGGAACTAGTCTGGTTCTCCAGGACACTATACAGAACCATTCCCCTACAACACACTCACTGTCTGCCCCTGTTGCAAATCTTTTTCCTCACTTGGGATTAGATTTTACTATGGTAGGTGAGACATGCCCCAAACCAATAATGTCTTACAGATAAAATCTCTCTCATTTAAAAAGAAATCTAAAGGTAGGTGAACTAGGTCCATTTGAATATTTCCACATAGTTAGCAAGGATCTAGGCTCCTTCCAACTTAACACAACCCTACCTTTAGGGTACAGCTGCCTCCACAGCCCAGAATGAGCCAGAGCCAGTGGTCAGGCCATCGTAACTGCTCTCAAGGAAGCAGGCAGAGGACTGAAGGGTTTACAAACAAGAAAATTCCCACAATTCTCCATCACTGACCAGGACTTAAGTCATTATAACAAACCCTCTTTTTGGTGGGTACTTTGTTCCATTCACCATTGGGCTTCAGAAATTAGATAAGGAGAAGGGCATGAGGAGCAAACTGCGATCTGTGCCTCCATTACACATCAGTATTCTTCTCCTTCTCAGAAGTTCCCATTCCAATATCCTAGCCCATAAACCTATCTCAAACCTAGCACTCTTATTAAAGAAAAAGTAACTGGGGAAGACAGTGGCCATGAGATCTCATTTATTGGTCAAAGGATGATAGAACCTTCTAGTTCTGTTTTTTTTTTTTACAGTGGTAAAACAGAATTAGAGTTGATATTCGGGGTCCATAAAATCAGCTTCCTCTTAAAAGCAGTTCCTCACCTCTTCTTTACAAGAGTAGTTAATACAGCTGCTTCATTTATAAGCAGTTGTTAACTAACTTTTTAGTATTTTCCTAAAGAATTTCATTTCAGGTGCTTTCTATTAAGCTTCTGCCTTTAACCCTCCTTTGACTCTGCCTCCCTCAAAACTTGGACAAACACATCAAGGAAGGGAAAAGAAGCAACATTTTTACTATTTTATTTGTCAGAATTTCCAGAACCAGGGTCTCTACTGGACAAATAGAAAAATAGAAAAATCGACTACTTTGAAAAGGCATCTATGACAAACAAGAATACACTCAGAAAGGGGCTCACAGGACTCCAGCAATTGCAGAGTTAAGCCAGGGCAGTGTGGCCTGACATAGGAGAAAGGAAATTGTGTCCCCACATTTTGAGATGTGTATTTCCCTACAGAGGTGGGCTACAACAGAGGCCTTTCCTGGCCCCACTAGCTGGCCCAGTCTTGGAACCGGAAGCAGTCACTTGCTATCTTCCACACCGTGTTGCTGGGTGAGGCCTGGGCAGTCAGAATGAAGTTTTGGTTGAAGTCCCGTTGTTTGTTGCCTTCAAACTTCACTGTTCCACAGATCACAACAAGGACTGTGGTCTGGCTCGGGGTGGCTTCATCATGGACAGGCTGGCAGTCTACCACGTTGATTTGGAACTCACTGGAAGGTAACATTTCAAAAAACTCACTCAAGGACTCTTGTCCTGAAACAGCGTTTCCGTTCCACACCAGGGTGGCCGTGCCCATGTACAGGCGGGACAGCAGACGCCGTCGTTTGTCCATGGTGGTGTAGTACACATTCACAAACTCCTCAGCAGCTCTGCAGGCCTGATCCACGTAGGTCTTGAAGTCCACGGATGCCATCTCTGCCCCTGATGAAGGAGGCCCAGGTGCTCCTGCGCCTGAGGGAGTGGAGGCTGCGAAGCCGAAAGGTTGAAGAGAACCCATGTGAATGCTCTAGTTCGTTCTGCCCCAACAGTGGAATAATTCTCCTTTTCTACTGGTAGCAAAACAATTACATACTGTAGGGAGATGACTCTAGGCTCAAATTTTGTTGACACCTAATCTTACTAAGCCTCAGTTTGCTCATTTTAAAATGGAAATATCACCATTCATGACACAGTTGTAATGTGAGACTTAAACAAGACAGTGTCCACCAAGTGCTTAATTAAAAAGCCTGATACCTACATGTCCAAAAATATGGTAGCTATTACTATAAATTTAAAAATCTCATTTTGTAAAAGACAGTACATTCGACTATGGAAGGTCACTTTTTCCTGGAAGCATGGACCAGGTGTGACTGCCCCTAGAGAAGTGGAGAAACAGACAACAAAGGCAACAGTGGCCCAATAAAGACCAATCAGATGGCATATGATCCTCAGCTGGTGGCGAGTCTGAGAAAACCTATCATGAGCTCACCCAACAGATACTGGGAGAGCAAAGAGAAGGCAGATTTCTTAAGAGGATAAGAAAGTAAATGTCACTAGGACAGTACCAAAATAGTGGTCACACACCTCATGACAAGCAAACCTGGCAGCTGACTGGGAATAAGAAGGGAGGGCACCTAGCTTCTGTGAGCACAAATACCTATCAGGCAAATCCTGTGAGCCAAAATGAAAGACAAGTTAAAAATGGAAAGGCAAGTTCTGGAGTGCCTGGGTGGCTCAGTCTATTAAGCATCCAACTTTTATTTCAGCTCAGGTCATGATCTCAGGGTTGTGGGATCCAAGCTCCCACCTAGCTCTGAGCTCTGCACAGAGTTGGCTTTTCCCTCTCCCTCTGTCCCCTCCACCCCCAACAAATAAATACAAATCTTAAAAAAAAAAAAAGAAACAAGTTCTATGGAATAGAAGGTTGGAGTGGTGGCATCAAAAAAGAATCTCAACTATAGCTGAAATGTCACCTTCCATTAAAAAAAAAAAAGGACGTCCAAAAGCATAAAAAAAAATTATGATTTGTTTGTCTCAGAGTATGGTATAACTGTTACAGCTCTCTGCTCTCTTCTGCATCATTAAAATATTTCACTAAAAGTGGGGCACCTGGGTGGCTCAGTTGGCTAAGCATCTGCCTTTAGCTTAGGTCTCTCTGGTCCAGACTTTCAATGGGCTCCCTGGGAGTCTGCTTTTCCCTCTACCCCTCCCCCCTGCTCGTGCCCTTTCTCTGTAATAAATAAATCTTTAAAAAATTTTTTTTAAATATTTCACTAAAAGAAAAAAGTTCATGATAGAACATTACTAAAATAATGGATATGTTTAAATATACACTTAAACTTTTTTATTTCTAAGACATTAACCTTTTTTTTATATCATGTCATGAAACAGATAAAAGATCTCACATAGAGTTGGGAAAGAGTCAAGTACTCTTAAGGGCTGAGCAAGGTGGAGGCCACTGCCTCTAGTAAAGAACCATAAAGAGCAGGTAAGGAGCTTGGTCCTAGAAGTAAGCAGTGACAGGACCAGGCACAGACAGACATCTCTGCACTCCCTTCTTGGAAACTCAAGCCTCAGCAGACACAGATTATGAACTGGGTAATCTGCTGCTTACTTTACATATATCACACCTCATTAATGGTCACCACAAAAAGATAAAACAATTTTACAAACAAAAGGGAGAAACTTAGGGGTTGGATCAAGGTCCTGGCACAGTCCTCATGTATCTTTATGAGAAGGCACCTGGCCTTTGAAAATGTCAGGACTATGTTGTTCTTTTGCTTAACTATCCTTTACCTGCTTATCTTCAGCCTTCACTTGTCCTTTACCTGCACTTAAGAAATCAAGTCTCTAAGGGCACCATTCCAGGACTGCTAGTCTGAAGTTGTCCTTTCAGCGGCCTCAATTTCTCTCTTGCTGGAATTCCTGACCACCCACATTACTCCTCACCCTCAGGTACCCCAGTCCCTCCACCATCTCAAGTCATTCTCAGAAACGCCCCCTCCGCCACCCCTGCTCAGTTCTGCCAAAGAGACTTTCCAAACACACCTTAGCAACCTGTCCTGGCCCCATACCAGTAGGATAAACACCTCCTTGTCTTGTGGTTCTGCTACCTACCAGGCTGAAGCTTGCCCTTCTCTACTTAATCAGAGAAAAGAATCATGGAAAGTGAGATAAGCATGAGGCTGTGAACATGCCGCCTTCTCTCGGAAGCCCACACCATCAGGATCTCTGGAGCTGGACCAGAGAAGATGCAACAGGCCTCATTTCTGGCGGTGAGTCGCTTTTCATCCACGCAAAAAACAAAGCCAGCCCTCCCTGGCCATCTCTGGGTCGAGACCTCCAGGGCCCCGACTCTTCATCGCCAAGAGGATTTATTGCCAAGCACGCCGCAAGGGCAAAAACCTGAAGCAGCACTGCAACGACACCACGAGGGAAGACAAAACCCGGCTGACTCCTGACAATCGGGGGAGAGCGGGGGGGGGTGCACGTGGCAGATGTCTCGCGAGTCCCTAGGCCGGCCCTGGGGTTTTCAGACTGCCGGGCGCGGGGGACGGTGGGGGACACCTACCTTCGCGGCTGGTGACGTCCGGGGTCAGTGCGGGCGGAGGTGGCGTCCACGGTCAGCGGGGGGGCGGTAACCCCGGTAGGCGGGGGTCGGCGACCTCGGCCAACGTGGGCGGCTCGAGTCAGCGCGGGCGATCCCGGTTAGCGGGGCGAGGCCCTCGGCTCGCGCGGGTTGTCTCCCGGTTACCGTGGGCGGCGGCGCCCGCCCCCCGCGCGACCCCCAGCTCCACGGAGGGCCGGCCCCCGAAGGTCGCGGGGCGAGCCTGCCTAGGATCCGCGCTCCTCCGCCGCTCGCCTCAGGAGGAACCGGAAGAGCCGCCCTTCTCCCACCCTTCCTCCCAGATCCGCCCGGTCGCGGAGATGCCTGAGCCCGGGAACCTGTCGGCGCTGTCCGCGGCTTCCCGCGCGCAGCCCGCCGTGCGCCGCGCAGACGCCAGAGCCCACGGCTCCACCCACGCCCGCCTCCCATGACGGGCAGCTGTGCCAGCCAGCGGGACGGAAGACGGGGAGGCTAGCTCCGCCCAGTTGTGGCTCAAGGGAGGAGGTGGCTTCCGGGAGAGGCACTTTCCCAAAGACCGCAGGAAAAAAAATCAGCGGTCGAGTTTTCATTGGCTTAACCGGTTATAGAAACCGGGCCAACTGGTCAGGTGCGATTCTTTATTGGATGAAATCTCCTAGGTCCCGCCCCCGGAGCTAGAGACGCGCGAGTCTCTCCCAGCTGAGTGGAGGCCCGCTTGACGGGAGAAGATGGGGAAAGTGTGGGAGGCGGGATTAGATCCTTGTCCTACGACCTCCTTTCTCCTGCAATTCGGGTAATTCTAGTTAAAATTCTAGTCAAAAGAGGACTTGATGCAACCTCGGGAAACCACCAGCAGCAGCAGTGACGCAACTAAAGTTTTCACACAGACGTAGTAAGTGGGGCGCCAGAATGTCCCGCGGCGGCCGAGCAGGTGAAGCCGGCAGGGCCCTTGTTAACTCTGCCTCATGAAGTATCTTAGCAGGTTACTCTCCTGGATAGTTTAAGTCCCTCCGGACTTAGGAGTTGGCATCCTAAAGGACGCATGGAAGAAAACCCGTTTTAGTTAAGTGAGAAACTCAACTGGAAGCAAGAGAGGAGTCCAGGGTGGGAGGAGTCTTAAGTTTGGGAAGCAACCGAAGTGTGCCAGAAAAGGAAACAAAGGCAGCTTCCTCTCTCGTCCTGGGAACTGAGGAGCTCCGAGGCTCCAGCCGTGGCCTGGGTGGTACTGTGCTTATATTCTCCAGTCCTGAAACCAGCTGCATTTCAGCCAATCTGGAACCTGAACTTTTCTTTAAAACGATAGACTCAACAGGATCGAAACAGTTAGTGTGGGGCTTGGGAAACAGAGTTTACAGTTAAAAAAAAAAAAAAAAAAATTCTTCAACAAGATCCTCAACTCCATCCACTGGTCTGAGAGACTGAGTAATTCCTTCAAAAGTGGGAGCCCTCTAAGCATGATGAATTTACAGATGTTGCCACATCTTTGGAGTGTAGTGCATTTAACTTACACTGTCTTGGCTTCCCTTTGGTGTACCTTTGCTTGCATTCCTGAGAGAACCCTTGCTTTCAGATTTCATGACACATTTAGAAACTAGATGGGCAATTTCATGTAGGCAAACCACCTCCTCCACTTAAATCAAGTAGGTGAAGAATTTGGACTATAATAAGGTGAGGCTGATGAGAGAGGGTGAAATAGCATCTTTGGAACCGTATTCACACAGACGTCTTTATAAACCCTGGGACAGTGAAATTTGGATTTAATGTACAAAAATCCAAATCATCACATCAATGGAATGAGGGTTGACTTGTTGCCTGTGTGGTAGGTTGGAGGCTGTGATGCTTCAGGTCTCACCATGTTTCCCATGTAAGTCTTTTTGTTTGTTTGTTTCATTCTTGTAACTTTGGCGGAGGTATTGTTATTTCTGATTTTATAGATGAGGAGACTGAAAGACGTTAAGTGCCACAAAGCTGCTTCAAAAGTAGAAAAGCAGGTTAGAACACAAGTCAAGCTCCGAAGCCTTGTAAAAAGCACAGGGCTTTAGCCCTGAGAGGGAGCAGAGCCAGCACCAGCCACCATAGGGCAGGAGGGAAGGAACCTTCCGGGTTTGTGTCTCCAGCATCTAGAATTGTGCCTGACCCCCAACAAGGTCTCAGTCAGTGGTGTTTGAATGAATAGGCAGGCTGGGGTTCAAGTCATTGCTCCACAACATTCTAGTTATGATGAGTCCTCTCTAATAGCCATTCACTAGCAGCGTGATAGTGGCAGGCGAGTTAACCTCCCAGAGGCTCAGCTGCCTCATCAGTAGAAGCGGAACAGTAACAATATTCCTTTCCTTGGGTTGATATGAGGAACAAATGAAACAAGGCCTGGCAAGTGCTTAACACAGGCCAAGCACAAAGGAAGCATCCAGAAGACTTTAGTCTTGATGTTTTGCATTGGCAGCAACTTCCTTATTGGCCAACAGTTCCTCCCAACAGTAGGCTTTTAAACTTGGGGCACATCTGGTCACACAGGCTGAGCCTCTGTTAGCTCTGAAGACAGACTCTTGGACGTCTGGGTCCACAAACAGGATTGAGCTTTTCTCCATCATCAGCATAGCTCTCTGGTGCAGGATCTAATAGCATTTGTTCACCATGGGAGGCTGCTTCACTTGTTGCCAGGCAATTTACAGCAGAGGCTGGGCAGTTGTACCCCCAGTGTATTGTCACCAAAAACAAACATGTGTGGTTTTTCTCCCCCTGTCTTAGCAGAATCGAATGGACTGCTGCTGGACCAGAGTGAACTGGGGCTATATTTCTGGGTCACTTGAGGCCCTGAGTTTGGGAAGATTCTGGGAAGGCAGGAAGAACTGCCCATATGCTTAGGAGCTGAGGTGTGGCCTTGAGCAGAGAATAAATTAAGGAGATGTGGAGAACTATGTCGCCAGAGAGAAAGAGAGGGACAGTGTGAGCTAGTTTACACACACACACATTCCCCTCTCATACACACTCACAAGCTGTGGAGAGTGGATCCCTAGATTCCCGGTAGTTTTTCTTCCTTATTGTGACAGATTATTTTTTCCAAAAATGGCCACAAAAATATTTTAGTCCCACATCTTGTCTGGAACCTTGCTTGTTACACTGCCCTCCACTCAGGCAGGCTCCTGTGAGTGTGTAACTTCTGTAATACAGCCTCTGCCAGGTTTTCTTAGTACTCGTGCTGTGAGTAGCCCAGGTCACATGGGCAGGCCTGTGTGGAGGGGAACCCTGGCAGCCAGAAGTCCTTTGAGTGGATGGCCCTGGAAGTGGACCCTCTGGTCCTGGGTTGGGCTACCTGGGGCCAGAGTGGCATGGGGGCAGAAATGAGGCTTCCTGGCCAAGCCCAAATAGCAGATTTGTGAGCAAAATAAATGATTGTTGCCCTGTTAAGTCACCGGGGTTCATGGCCGTCGGTTATAAAGCAAGAGAGCCAGGGCTCTTTCTCACCATCATTCCCAAGTCTTGCTAAGGCCCTGCCTCAAGGCTTTAGGAGAAAGTCTCAAGTGACAATACCTCCCCTTTAAACTGACATTTGTATGAATCAGGTTTGTCACCTGCTGCCAAAGGAACCTTGAAGATGGGGCCCCAAGAGGCCTTATAAGGCAATACCACCTCAAGGAACTCACCACTGTCTGGAGGGTGGCTCTCTCCTGAGCTCTAAGAATTAGTCAAGACTGTACTTTTGAGAAAGGTATCAGTTTGTTATCTACAGCCAGAACCAGCTTCCCAGGCACTAGCATATGCCCCTTTGCAAGACAAGCATGTTCTCTGTAAGCAGGTGAGAGAGAGCCCCAGCAGCACCAGTAGGTGATCCCAGGAGTGTGGGTCAGGACAAGGAGAGGCAGTGATTGCATGATCCCTGCAGCTAATGGGCTGTGGAGCTGACCGCAGAAGGGCCTGTGTTTCCAGGAAGAGAATTGTCCCTGGTGGGGACCAGATACTGAGTTCATGAGCAGAGTTTCCTACCAGCATCACCTATGCTTACCCCTGTTTTTGTGAGTTTCAGTATTCAGCTGGCAAATACTTCAAGCTGTTCTCTGACCTCATAGCAGTGGGGGCTGGAAACCTTCTCTCTCTTAAAGATGACATTTCATTTGTCTGCTCCAGCCAGTGTTCCACTCCCTTTAAACCTGAAGGGATGGTCTTAGTTTTCTGTCTCTAAGTAGGCTCATGAATTTATGTATATGAAGTGGCTGGTAGGCAGATGTCTTGGTTTGGATTGCTTCTCTAAGAGGCGGAAGTCACTGATTTGGGAGGTGTAGGAGCACCAGTAGGGGAGAGGAAAATTAAGAAAAAGTAGATAATAGTATTGTGATTTATAATAAGAAATATATATTTGGTCTTCTGTTCCTAGCACAGAGCTCCTAAAGCAGTAAAAATTTCCTAAGTGTTGAGAGCCATAAAAGTGTTAATTAAAGCCTTTTTGTTATGTTAATGAGGTATTTTTTGGGAAAGTCCTTGGGAAAGTTGCCAGGGGAACCAACCTTGTGATTAGAGGGTTGGAACTGTCAGTCCTACCCCTCAACCATCTAGGAGGGTAGAGGGCCCGAAGATTGAATTTTAATCACCTCTGACCAATAATGTAATCAATCATGCTTGTGTAATGAAGCCTCCTAAAAGCCCAAAAGGATGGGGTGCAGAAAGCTTCTAAGTTGGTGAAAACGGAGATTTGAAGAGAGTGGCGTGCCTGGAGAGGGCGGGGAAGCTCTGCATCCTCTCCATCCCTGCCCTGTGCCTCTCTTCTGTGTGATTATTCCTGAGTTATATCCTTTTATGACAAACCAGCATCTAGTAAGTAAAATGTATCTCCAAGCTCTGTGAGTCATTCTAGCAAATTAATTGAACCCAAGGAGGGGAGCACATGGGAACCTCTGATTTATAGCCAGTAGATCAGAAATATGTGACAACCTGGACTTGCAAGTGACACCTGCAGTGTGTGCAGGGGGCAGTCTTGCAGGACTCAGCCCTTCCTCTGTAGGATCTGATGCTGTCTCCAGGTAGATAGTGTCAGTGTTGAGTTGAATTATAGGATAACTAACTGGTGTTGGAGAATTGTTCGGTGTCAGGGGGAAAAATCCACACACTGGAATTGGTGATCCCAATTGGTTACTCAGCCAGCTCCTGCCATGGTCAGTGGAGCCTAACCAGGCTGCACAGCTCAGCCTAGAACAGCAGGAGAACACAGGCTTCAGATAGATCTTCCTTAGAGGGCAGGGTAGGAGGGAGCTGGTGTATTCACACACCAACTCTTGAGAGTTGAAGGCTGCTGGGGAGGGTGTCATTTCCCTGGCACTTCTGGCCTGCTGGCAAGAGGGGCCAAGATGTTTCCCTTCCAAATATGGAGAAAGCCTGTAGTTCACTGTTAAAAAGGATACAGCAGGGGCACCTGGGTGGCTCAGTGGGTTAAAGCCTCTATGTTCCGCTCAGGTCATGATCCCAGGGTCCTGGGATTGAGCCCCACATCAGGCTCTCTGCTCAGCAGGGAGCCTGCTTCCTCCTCTCTCTGCTTGTGATCTCTGTCTGTCCAATGAATAAATAAAATAAAATTAAATTAAAAAGGATACAGGCCCCAAATGAGATCAGTTGTGCTAAACCGCATGCCATCAAACCAAGACTTAATACTTAAGACTTTAAAGTTTCAGCTTCCCCCAGAAGTGTAACCTTAAGCCAGTCACGTGGAATTACCTATTCTGCACTAATGAGATAATCCACCCTGCAGCCCTTCCATTCCCCTTTGGAAGGCAACTTTCCCTGAAACAATGCATTATTTGCTAATAATTTCTTTTTCTGCTCCCTTTCTGCCTTTAAAAACCTTTCCTTTTCTCCAACTCAGGGGAGCTCCTCTCTACTTCCTAGATGGGATGCTGCCAAGTTTATGAATTATTGAATAAATTTATTCAATTTTAAAAATTCAATAAATTTATTGAGTAAATTTATTAATCTCAGATTTATTCAGCTGAATTTTCCCAGGCCCGTGGTGGACCCATGGTATCCACTGCAGCAGACATTGTAAGTGGTAGTGCACAGAGTGAATGAGCTGGCACACTCAGTGTCCTTCATAGACATCACTAGAGGGTGTGGCCTGTGAGATGGCTGGTGACAGGGTTATCATCTCCAGACACCCAGGCATATTGACTGACTGCAGATCTGGGGGTGGTGTCCCAACTCCTCTGTGTACCTCCTTAAGCCCTGGTGCCCTGAGCTGACCACGTGGGGGAGAGTAAGATGTCTCCTGCCCTTCATGAGCCTAGGGGAGAAAACTGTCAACGTGAGAGCCTCAGGGAATGATGGATGATCCCGTAAAATGGCTTGCCCTGGAAATGCAAATCAAAACCCCAGTGAAGTCCTCTGTAGCACTCTCTAGGATGGCTATAATTAAAAGTTGGAAAATAACAAGTGTTGGTGAGGATGCGCAGAAATCAGCATCCTCCTACATTGCTGGAGGGAATGTATAATGGTGTAGAATGTAGAATGGTGCAGCCACTGTGGAAAGCTGTCTGGCTGTTTCTCAAAGACCTAAACAGAGAGGTACCATGTGACCCCACAAGGGGTACCCTGAAGGACAGGTACTTAATGCAAGTATGTGAACATGAGTAACCAAAAGGTAGAAATAGCCTGAATGTCCATCCATGGATGAATGGATAAAGAAATTGTGGCTTAGCCACACAATGAGATATTATTTGATCACAAAATAAATGAAATGCTGACATATATTGCAATGAAAACATTTTGCTGAGTGAAAGAAACCAAACACAAAAGGTCACGTGTCCTATGAGTCCATTTATATGGAATATCCAGACTAGATAAATCCAGAGAGACGGAATGCAGACTGGTGTGTGCCAGTGTGCAGGGAGGAAGGGGGAGAAACTGCTTCAGTGTTGAAGGGTTTCCCTTCAGAGTGACTGTGATTTCTACAGTGTGTTAAGCTCCTCTTGCTTCATGAGGCTCTGTCTTGCTGTGTGCCAGTCTTCCGTCTGCCTGGGAGAACACAGGTGCCTTCCTTCTTCACTTCACTTTGGTCTCATTGTCGCTCATGCCCCCATAGCTGCTGTGTGGATCCTGGAGTTCAGGCTCAGTTGTCTTTCTCTGGAGCCATTAGAACAATCCAGGTGGGTCAAGCAGAGAGAACATGGGAACTTGGAGTCATATGGACTTGAGTGACCTAACCCTTGGAGTGCTCAGTTTCCTCCTCTAAAACCAGGGCACCATACCTAGTGCTGACACATGGATGGACAGGCAATGCCTGTCCCTGAGTGGCACAGCTTGTCACGACAGCATCCCAACATCTGCTTCCATCTTTCTTCCTTTCCTTATTGGGATATTGGCTTTTCTGATTGGGAATTTGCCCAGGAATTGGTCAAAGGGATTTGCCCAGAGCAGGGCTCTCACCATGCAACATGGGCTCCCACTCTTCCTCTCTCCCTCTGATAAGCTCCAGCCACACGGGGTGCTTGCTGCCTTCTACAGCCCTCAGCCTGCTCTCTCACTGTGGCTGTGCTGCTGGCATTCCCCACATCTGCACAGATTTCCTCGAGCCTTCAGGGTCAGGTCCAGGTATCGCTGTCCTCCCAGCCTTCCCCACTTTCCCGAACAGTCTGTGGTGCATCCGCTCTCTGAACTGTTTCTGTGCCCCTTTGATAGTTCTTGTTTTGTGCTGTCTGGTCCATCTCGGTCATCTGTGGAAGAGCTCTCTCCCAAATGCGGGCTGGGCACAGCATTCTGTGTGGGCCTGCCATTATTCAGAGTCAGCATAGATAGTTGAGCGGTGAGTTGATCTTGGGCTGATCCTTGCTTTCCAAGAGACAGCTCTGAACTGGGAGCTATGGGGGTGTCTGGGGAAGGCACTAGCCCACCGGAGCTGCATCATGAGATAAAGTTGGAGGACTCTGGAAGCAGAGCTGGTAAATAAGCAGTGCAGTGAGAGGGCCCAATGTCCAACTTCTGGGTACCCATTCCTCCCAATAAAAGAGATTTGGGTGTTTGTGAAGAAGGAAGAGGAGGAGAAGAGTAAGAATAAGGAGGAGGAAGAAGAAAAACAAGGAAAAAGAAGAGGAGGAGAAAGAAAAAGGAAAAAGAAAAAACAAAATTGCACTTGACTTGATGGGTTTGGTGCCCTGATGGGTGAGGAGGATTTGAATAAAGAACCAGAGTCTTGGGAGCTCAGAATGGAATTACAAGAATTTTCCTTCTTGCCAGCAATTTGGGGAAGCTGCAGGGAGCAGATGATGGGGATGCCTTCCGTTTTCTCCTTGGATGAAGGTCCTCTGGCCACAGACTCTGGCCTCACCTGGAGCAGGAAAGGATGTCCCAGGGTCATGTGTGTGTCGAGGGACTGCACCCAGGATCCTCCCTCAGCAATGACAGAAGGGGAATGGAGGATAAATATCCCTGATTTCATGACCTTTGGGTGGGACATGCCCTCCAGCATCCTCAGAAGCTCCCCGGGGACTGAACCCAGGCTCTGACAGTGCCAACTTGGACACACCTTCTGCTGGCTTCTCCCTATGCCCCAACAGGTGTATTTTGTGATCACTTCCCCAATATACTGCTTATCCCTGAGTCTCAGAGTCTGTTGCTGGGGGAATCCACTCTGAGCATTGAGCAAGAAGACAAAACTCTCAGGGCTCCTGGGTGGCTCAGTTGGGTAAGCGTCTGCCTTCAGCTTGAGTTGTGATCCTAGGGTCCTGCGATCTAGCCTCCCATCAGGCTTCCTGCTAATTGGGGAGCCTACTTCTCCCTCTCTCTGCTGCTCTCCCTGCTTGTATGCTCATTCTCTGTCAAATAAATAAATAAAATCTTTAAAAAGAAAAAAGAGGAAGAAGAAGAAGAAGAAGAAGAAGAAGAAGAAGAAGAAGAAGAAGAAGAAGAAGAAGAAGGAGGAGGAGGAGGAGAAGAAGGAGAAGAAGAAGAAGAAGAAGAAGAAGAAGAAGAAGAAGAAGAAGAAGAAGAAGAAGAAAGAAGAAAGAAGAAAGAAGAAAGAAGAAAGAAGAAAGAAGAAAGAAGAAAGAAGAAAGAAGAAAGAAGAAAGAAGAAGAAGAAGGAGGAGGAGGAAGAGGAGGAGGAGGAGACGACGAAGACGACGACAAGACTCTCACCATTAAAACTTTAAAACTTCTGGGGAATCTCTAGAGGTGTTCTTCTGGTCCCTTGAAGGGTCAGTGTTTTGGTTATTAGGTCTGTTTCAGTGACAAGCAGTAATAAACCCAATCACATCTAATTCTAAAAAACTATAAGCGGAAGTTCCCAAACTTGAGTATTCTCTGGAGGGGTTGTTAGCTCACAGATGCCAGAGTCTTAGTCCCAGAGTTTCTGTCAGAGTGTTCTGGACTGTTCCACCACAGAATTCCAGACAGGGTGAAGACAAGATTTGCATTTCTAACCAATCCCCAGGGCATGCTGGAGCTGCTGGTCCAGGGACCACACTTTGAGAACCACTGCTCTCAATTAAAGAACAAAGCACCTGTGGATAAGGGCTCAGAGGTGTTCCAGGCTGAGGGCTAGTGGGAAATGCTCATTGATGCAGAGGTTTCCTAGTTTCTGCTGACAAAAATAACCCCCAAAACCAAGCCAGAATTATAATGTCTTTCATGATGTTAAAGTACTAAATAAATCCTATTTTCCACTCCCCTGGCAATTAGTTCAGACCTGCCCGTGGAACATAGTTTTCCTACTTAAGAAGCCATCTGGACTCCTCGAGCCTTTCATTCTGAGTTGCTGTTCACAGCAGCGGCCACAGGAGTGCAGTCTACACTTTGAAGAGAGCTGTTCTTGGATTCTGAGCTGGCCTCGGAGCAGATGGCCCCAGGACTGTGAGCCAGTTCTTACCTGAATGAAAGGACTCCATTCCTAGACCAAATATTTGAAAATTTTGCTAAGTCTAGGAACATCTTATTTGACTTGACAGGTGGCTGTGCTGAGGGACTTCTTTTTTTTCTTTGCCTAAGAGGAAGTTTTAGAAGACTTTTGGAAAAGTAGATGTCCCTTTGCCTTCCCAAAGCAGCAGAGCTTGCATTTTTTTGGTGTTTGCTATTTAGAACCCCTGAGATGCTGTCTTAAAATGCCACTTTGTTACTGTTTTTGGTCAGATGTTTGATATTTTGAATTTCTGTCCAGGAGTGGTTTCAACGCAGTATGAATGAGTAGTATACAATAGGACAAAATGACTAAATGGGTGAGAGGGTGGAAGAATCAGTTCAGGTCCCCCAGGCAGCCAGCTCTTATTAGCCAGATCCAGACCACATGGGGGAGGAGTTGCTATGACACTGACCCCCACAGAGGCCTGCTCCTTGGCTTCTGCCCAGGGCATCAGATGGTCAGCACAGGCCAATACTTGGAAGTCTGGGCTTCCTACTCCATGTGCCTCTAGAGGTTCTCAAGGCAGCAAGGGATCCCAGCTCTGCTGGGCATACCCTGGGGGCTCTGACCAGCAGAGCTGCCCCTACCCCAAGCCTCCTAGTCTCACCCTCCATAATCCTTGGGAGGCCTGGCTTCCTGGGGGTCAGCGAATGGCCAGATAGCTCAATCCACTTTCTAGTAACTGTCAGTCCTCCTCCACCCTGAGTGGAAGCAGAGGCTGCCTTGAATTTAATTTTAAAACTGAAGTCAAACTTCTGGCACATGTATAGAAGAGTTTATAAAGCAAAGCTAGTGCCTCTTGTACTACCCTTCTTCTTCTCCCAATCCATGTCCCCGGGGCAAACATTTGTGACTGTTTCTATTTTTTAAATAGATCATTGTAGAGTGATTTTTAAAATAGAAACAATTGCAGGTGTTTGCCCCAGGGACTTTGATCTCTGTTATCTCTATAAATCAAAGCAATCAGCTTGTGATTCAATTGCTTGATTTAACAAGTTTAGACTCTCTCCAATGACCTCATTACAATGATAGCTCAGTTACAGCCTACAAGGTAGGTTCTTAGAAAACATGTTTAGTTCCATCACATTTAGTAGTCTTTGTAGCTTTAAATAAATGATCACCCCTCTGCTTCTTATCCCACCTGTGATAGTGAGTATCAGCTCTCTGCTCTCTCAGAGGTGGTTAGCAGTTTTCTCAACCATACCTCCTAAAGTCCCATCTTCATACAGAATGAGATGCTGTCCCACATGGACACCCAGCTTAAAGACTGTGCTGACTAGTTTCTCTCACAACTAGCTGTGATGTCTGACTCTTTTGGTTGATGAGATATGATCTGAAGTGTTGTATGGGACTTCCCAAAAGTAAGCATGCTGGGCCATTCTCCCTCCTTCCTCCATTCTACTATCTGAAATGCAGATGTGATGACTCGTGCTCTCACTGCCCTTTTTGGGCCAGGAAGATGTGCCCTATATCCTAGTGATGGTGGAGTGGAGGTGGAAGGACTTGGCTTCCTTGTGATTTCATGGAGCTGCCTTAAGAGCTCTGGCCTGCTTACATGCAGACTTCTTTTTTTTTTTTTTTTTTAAAGATTTTATTTATTTATTTATTTGCCAGAGACAGAGGGAGAGAGAGCCAGCGAGCACAGGCAGACAGAGGCAGGCAGAGGCAGAGGGAGAAGCAGGCTCCCTGCCGAGCAAGGAGCCCGATGTGGGACTCGATCCCAGGACGCTGGGATCATGACCTGAGCCGAAGGCAGCTGCTTAACCAACTGAGCCACCCAGGCGTCCCTACATGCAGACTTCTTTTAAGTGACTGAGAAATACAAGCCTATTTTATTTACATCATTTGGGGCTCATTTGTTAGATGCTATAAAATCTAATCCTAACTAATATAGTTAGGAATATCTTTGCATTTACGTTGAGTATATTAACTTCCATGCTACAATGATTATATCTCTTATTCTTTGTCTGGATGGAATTTAAATATTGAGAACAAATAAATAGAGTTTACATTACTATGCCTGTGTAACTCTGGATCACTACAGATCCACATAGTATGTGAGGATTTGCTCTTCTCTCTCTCCCAAATCTATACCACCCCAAGGATGATGTTCTCAGATTCAAAGTTCAATATGTTCTCTTATTCTACACTTCTTAAATTTTGCTCACTTTCCTTTGCTTCCTATTTGGATCATGTCTTTATGGTGTAACATTTTGTTTCTGTTGGAATTAATTTTTTAAAATTTATTTATTTTTAATAACCTCTACACCCAACTTAGGGCTCAAACTCAGAACCTCAAGAACAAGAGTCACATGCTTTTCCAATTAAGCCACCAGGCACCCCTT
Organism: Mustela nivalis; assembly: GCF_964662115.1. Taxonomy (NCBI): domain Eukaryota; kingdom Metazoa; phylum Chordata; class Mammalia; order Carnivora; family Mustelidae; genus Mustela; species Mustela nivalis. Next base: position 97,647,829 of record NC_139027.1, read on the forward strand.
TTTCTTGGAATTTCCAAAAGTTTTTTATCTTTGTTGCTCTTGCTGTTGACAAGATAATAATGTGCCTTAATCACCTCCTACAGTCTTCCAGCCTTTTAAGAATACAGTTAATTGGCTGAAATACCCTTTACAACTAGAGTCATTCCTTTAAAAAAACATGTTTTATTTATTTACTTGAGAGCGAGAGCGAGAGAGAGAGAGAGAGAGAGAGCGCACAAGCAGGGGGAGTTGCAGGCAGTGGGAGAAGCAGGCTCCCTCCTGAGCAAGGAGCCCTGTGCAGGGCTAAGGCGTATGGTTAACCAACTGAGTCACCCAGATGCCCCACTAGAGTCATTCCTTATGGACTTTTGGATCTTTCCAATTTACATGCATTTCTTTCAACTTGGGAAATGTTATTCTTTTTTCTTTTTTCTTTTTTTTTTTTTTTTTTTTGTTCTTTTTCCTGCATGAATTTCTCTTTTCTACTTTCTCTACCTTTTCTTTTCTCATAATTTGAAACTTTCTTTCTCTCTCTCACTCTTTTGCCTATGACCTGTGTGATGATAAATTTTACATGTCACTTTGATTGGGCTAAGGGATGCCCATATAGCCTGTAAAATATTACTTTGGGGGATGTCTGTGAGGGTGGTTCTGAAAGAGATTAGCATTTGAATTTGTAAGCTGAAGAAGAAAAGATGATTGCCCTCACTAATGCAGGTGGGCATGATCCAATCCATTGAAGCCCTGAATAGAAGAAGAAGACAGAGGAAGGGCAAATTTGTTCTTTTTCATTGACCTGATATGGTCATCTTCTCCTGCACTCTGATATAGTGGTCTTGCTTCCCAGGCTTTTGGTCTCAGACTGAATTAGAACACTGCTTTTCCTGGTTCTCCAGGTTGCAGACTGCAGATCATCAAACTTCTTGCCTTCCATAATCATATGAGCCAATTCGTATAAGTCTCTCTCTCTCTCTCTAGTATGTTTCTCTGGATATCCCTAATACATCTGGGAAGTAAAATAAATAAATAAATAAAACTTTATCTTGCATCATTTCTATTGATTTATTATTTGTTATAATTTGACAATTATATCTTTCTTTTTCTCAGATTTTATTTGTATTTGACACAGAGAGAGAGAGAGTACTAGCAGGGGGAGAGGCAGGCTCCCCGCTGAGCAAGGAGCTGAATGTGAGGCTCAATCCCAGGACCCTGGGATCATGACCTGAGCTGAAGGCAGAGGCTTAACCAACTGAGCCACCCAGGTGCCCCTATATTTTTATTTTCTAAGTTTTCTTTCATGATCTCATGTTCTCTGACTGGTCCTATTTTCTCATATTCTGTTCCACCTTACTTTTTTCTTTTCTTTTTCTCCTCTACCACCTCCTCCTCCTTCTTTATTTTTAATATAATGCTTACAATAGCTTCTCAGATTTCCTGAGACCATGATTAAGTCCATGGAAACCTCTAGGCAGCCTGGGTTCAAATCCTGATTCTGCTGTTTACAGCTGCATGGTCTTGGGCAAGTTAACTAATCCCCCCCCCCCCCCCCCGCCCTGCCTTGCTCAACTTCATCAACCATAAAATAGGGAAGGCAAAGGAGCCCTCTCATTATTACCACCTGTCAAGTCTCTGGTGAGGGCTGTGGCAGATTGTGTTGTCTCAGGTGGCCACACAGTATTGTAGATCACCCATCCCACCTGCCTTTATATGGCTAATGTGCCCCCCAACCCGGGATCTGGACAGAAGTTGAGTTTCTAGCCATGTTACAAAAGGTGAGATGGTTTCCACCTGGTCCCTCCCCATCTCTCCCTGTCTTTGTCTCAGGACACTGGCTCTTGAGCCCAGCTACCACACTGTGAGAAAGCTTGAACAGGGCCAGTCTGAAAGAGGACTCGGAGAGGCTCATGTGAGAAGGAGCCCAGGCTCAGGTGGCAGTCAACATCAACATTCAGGTGTTTAGTGAATGAGCCTCATGCCTCTGAGTTTTCTAGCTTAGCTAGAGTTTTCTAGTTAGCTAGCCCAGATAGCAAGGAATAGGAACCAGCCATCCACACTATACTGAAATTCCTGACCCACAGACATCATGAGTGTAATGGTTGTTTCATCCCACTAAGTTTCAGACTGATTTGTTATACAGTCAGAGTGAGTGCCACAGGCCCTCAGCTGTGACCAAGCACGGACTGATCTGATTGGGTAGGCCCAGCCTCGTGTCCAGGTACAGGGTAGGGTTTGTGACAGCGGCCAAACTGAAGTGCCCTGGGGCCCCCAGGAATGAAAACGTGCTGGAAGAATCACTGAGAGAAAGCACAGACCCAGAGGCTGTGCAGCTCTGTGTCTGCCACGTGGTACCCCGGTGCCCTCCTGGCACAGGTCTCCTTCCCCTGGAGAACAGAGACTTTGGGGAGCACACAGAGCCTGTGGTTTTAGTGAGCAGCCATGCAGGCAGCCTGGTGTGCGGAGATATGGACAAGTTGAGAAGCCTCTCCTGCGCAGAGGCTGCCACATTGACCACTGCCCTCCGGGCCACCTGCAGAGCATGGCTCCAACAAGAACCCTGCCTGGGAGCTCCACGGCACCCTGAGGGGTGGCAGGACTGAGGGTACTGAGGCAGCTGTGTGGTACCTGATGGTCTAGAACACTCCTGTGTGAGGCTGCTCATCAACACAGCTTGCCCAGAGAACAAAAGTCTCCAAGAAATGCTACCAGAGCTGCTTTTGGAAAACCCCTTCCATTTTCCTTGGAAACATCTGTTTTTAGTTCAGAGGACACTGAAACCATGAGCCCTCACAGCGTGGCCCACATCCTGCCTAGCCTTAGGCCTTGGGCCAGAGGGACGGACGGGGAGCATCCAGCTCACCTCTGGATTTGCTGTGGGACCCCTAGCAGCCTCACTTTGGTAGCCTACAGCTAGCCTATGGTCAGTTTCCGAAGAAAGTTTGTCCAGAGCCATCAGCACAGCAAGAAGAGCCAAATGTGAAGTAAGGAGGGGTCTGTACCAAGAAGTTAAACATATGTGGTTGCAGAGCCAAGCTACGGCCCCGGCCACACTGAAATCCCCACGGTCAGCTTTTGGGCCCCTGGGGACGGTTTTCCTCAATCAGGAGCATGGGGGACTGAGGACTGTTGGCAGCAGTGAGAAGAATAACGGGTCAGAGTCCAGGGCATACCACAGCAGGCAGGGAGGGGGCAGGCCTTTGGGCAGGGCGGCTCCCTTCAGGTTGGGGAATGAGAGCCCTGGCCCTGGAGGAGGGCCAGGAGGGCCAGGAGGGCCAGCTCAGAACTCCCTGCACATGGGTACTCTCAGGATCCCTTGCTAAGTGCAAAAGAAGCAGGCTCTGAGAAGCAAGAGCCTTGCACAAGGGGATAAACCCACCTGGGGGCTGCATTGTCCCACGGCCCAGAGGTCCTGACCACATAGCCCGTCTACCTCCCACTTTCCCGCTGTGACAAATGTGGTCACAGTGAAGGCTTAATTGAATTGCCACTGTAGCAGCTGGTCCATCTGAGTCCACAGGAGAGGTGCTGGAGCAGTAACGAGCTTGGAGGCAGACACGTGGCCAGATGGGTTCGTATTCCATGGTCATGGGCCGTGCACGCAGCCCCGTGTGCTCAGCCTGTCAACAGCAACACTGCATTGCCTGTAAGGCCCATATAGGGTTGACTTAAAGCTTTTGTAGGGTCCCACCATGCCCCATTCCCTCCCACACACTCTCTGCACCTGTCCGACAGAATGTAAAAAGTTTTTACCAAAGCCTTAGCTGGGTCAAGTCATGTATACTATCCAGATCCAGTGATGTGGTCTCAGCACCACATCACTATCTGAAGGCTATGTCCTTGGGGCAACCTCTGGGAGCCAGTAAGACAAGCAGAATGCACATTCCAAGGACAGGGGAGGGGGTGAGGAGTGTCTGATTGCTGAAGTCCACCTCATGGGTAAACTGGCTGTCATGTCCTCTCAGTGACCTCAGTAGTCCCCAGCATTTGTTGCCGGCCTCTCTCATTGGTCACCAGCCAAGTCTTGTTCATCCTGTGGGGTCCAGTTCAGGTTCTAACTCTCCACAGTGTTTTCTCAATGAACTCCCTCCCACTTCCTGCTCAGCCTTCTTGATATGAGAAGGATTCATGCCACATTCTGTGGGCCTCCACTGGGAGCCAGCATGTGCTGGTGCTCAGAGAGGACAGAGCCCAGGCCCCTGTACCTGGAGGGAAGGTGAGTGAGGAGGTAGATTTCTTTAGCTATTGCATACAGAAGGCAGCCACAGTCAGGCCCCTGCTAAGTACCTTAGGAGCATGGAGTCCTTTAGCTCTCTGCAAACACTGTGGGAGGCTCGTGCATCTCCAGTGTGGAGAGAATAACTGGAGTTTGGAGAGTGGCCACCTTGAAGTTCCAGTCAGGGACTGTGTTGCTAGGTGGGGTCCCCCCACCCAAGAATGGGCCCCTCCACCTAACAATGCACCACTGACCTGAGAATGGATGTCTTGACCTAAGAACTAGACTCCCCAACCTGAGTATGTATTATAAGGGCCTGCCCCTCCCAGAGGAACTTGCTTGTGGACCCTGGATATAGGGGCGGGCAGGCTGGATGGAGACATCCAATTGGTGGGGCGCGCATATATCCACTAGGGTGAATTGAGATCCGATAGGCCACCTGTGTAGGGGCAGGGCTCAACCAACCCCATAAAGGTTGGTGTGCGAGGCTATCAGGAGGAGCAGGAGAGCTGTGGCGGGAGCAGAAGGAAGAGTCCACGGAGCGGAAGAGTGGGCAGAGTGGAAGAGCTGTAACAGCTCTTGTAGGAGCTATAACCATCACCAGCGGTCCTGCCTCCTGTGACCCTGAGCCGCCTGCATCTTTGAGCCGCCTGCGGCCCCGCCTCCGGTGGTCCAGCCTCCGGCGGCCCCTAGACACCAGCAGTCCCAAGACACCAGTGGTCCATCAGTCAGTAGTTCCGACTCCTGCAGCCCCTAGACGCCAGTGGTCCCGAGACGCCAGCGGTCCAGCGGTCAGCGGTCCCGACACCTGCAGCCCCTGGACACCAGTAGTCTGAGATGCCAGGGGCCCTGAGATGCCAACGGCCCCTAGCCACCAGCAGCCTCACCGCAAAATGCCTCGCCACCCCGAGCCACGAGTGGCCTTGTCCGCAGCGGTGGCCTGCTCTGGGTGGTAGCCTTGTCAGAGTGGCATCCTGGGGGGCAGAGTCTGTGTCATCCGGGTTGTCCTCCTTGTCATCGTCGCTGTCATCGTTGCCTCTTCATCATCGGGAGCGGCCTCATCCAGGAAGCGGTCTTGTCCAGAATGGCCTCTTCTTGGGAGCAGCCTTGTCTGGGGAGCAACCTCATCGAGCAGCGGCCTCGTCCTGGGAGTGGCCTTGTCCGGAGTGGCCTCTTCTTGGGAGCGGCTCCGATCATGGAGCGGCCTCATCTGCAGAGCAGCCTCATCTAGAGCAGCCTCGTCCTGAGCGGCCTTCTTGGGAGTGACCTTGTCGGGATCATTGTTGTCGCCTTTTCGTAAGAGATAGCCCTGACCGGTCAGTTTGATTCTCGATGCTTGGTGCGAAATAAAGTTTTGCTTGACCTTTGCTTTGTATCAGTCTCTTTCCTTTGATCACGGACCCTAACATGTATAAACTCCCCAACCCAATATAGATTCACACCTATAGAGGGGGCAGAGTGGGTACAGAGGAAGGAGGGAGAGTGAGAAAGCAGGTGAAGGATGGATGGTGGATACTATTGGCCCTTTTATGACCTAGCCTTGGCAGTCAGACAGTGTCTCTTCTGATGTGTGTTGCATTTGGGATGGGATATAGCTTGAGTGGCCATCTTTGGAAAGGGCAGCCTGGCAGCTATTATATGACCTGACATCATGGAACTTTTGGCATGCTAGATGGAGGCAAAAGGACAAGCTAGAGACCAGTGCAAGGGCTCTATTGAATGCAGTAGCAAGGGGGTGGGCAAGGATGAAACAAAATGAAATACGATCCAGGAGAAAGTCTCAAAGACATGGGGGCTGATTGCAGGTCGTGGGGAGAGGGAAGAATGAGGATGAGCCCAGGATCCTTACTTGGACCCCTCAATGTGTAGTGATGTCATCAGATGACACAGGGGAGACAGAAGGAGGGGACTGTTATAATTTTGTAACACTGTGTTGAGGGGGGTATGTGTGTCCCAATCTTGTATTGGAGTAAGTGCAGGTGAGACTTCTGCTCAAGGTGCATTTGGGACTGATTACATGTAGAAGACAGCACAGGCTTGGCTAACTGGGTTGGCCTTGGTTTGGAGTGTACAAAATGAGAAGCAAAGGAGCTTAATCCTTGGTGTTCTCTGAATAGAGAAGACACTCAGTAAATGGCAGCCATCATTATCATATCACATTGTATGTTTTTCCAAAGGTCTCTTGTGTTGTTGCATCAGCCAATATATTATCTGTATTTTAGTCTCTCCACAGGTGCTTCTCTCTCTGTCAAATATTAGAATTTATTATACTTCCAGTGGGATAGAGAAGTAGGCATGGTGAATCAGATGGGAAAATAGAGCTGCTTTCAGAGTAGAGTGAGCTCAGAAAAGATTGCAGGGGTGCGATGGGTCAGCTCATGCAGTTGACTGGGGAGGCCTTAATGACTCAAGTACCTGAAAAAACAAAGCAGGTGGGTAATTTGTGGAGGGAATCCACCAGGGAGAACTAGGGGATCTTTGGAAGGGCTAAGGGGGAGGGGCTTTTGTGCAGTTCCCAGAAAGGACTGGGGCCTGAAGCCACTGGAGAGACATGAGGGGAGAATCCAGGGGTGATAGCCACCAAGAAGGGTTGGCTGAGTGGTGGTGAGAGGAACCTGGAGAAGCAGTCTGAGCTTCCCAAGCCAGAAGCAGCTCCTTAGCCTCCAGCTCTGGAGATTTCCACTTTGTAGTTATCCATCTAGCACCTTTTCTGAAGCATATCTGTGCAGGCCCCTCAGTCAAAATTTTCATCCAGTAACAGATAAAGGAAGCAAGCACCGAAAGGCAAATAGATCACATCTGGGACCCTGTACCCCAGCAAAGGTGTGAATGCAGCGGGCTGTCCCCCTGGGCAGTGCTTTATGGGTGGTAATATAAAGATATTCTGGTTTCATGAAGGAGAGGATAAATGAGATTGGAGAGGCTTCAAATATCCATTCTTATTTACCACCTCTCTCCACATAAAACAGGCTGCGGAAACATAATTATCAGAGGAATGAAAACAAAACAAAACAAAACACAACAACAACAAAAAAAACAGGGGTTAGTTGGCACCAGACAGAGGCAAAGGCAAGTGACATCCTGGTTCTGAATGATTTGTCTTTATTCATAGATTTTGCTTATTTTTCATTGATTATAGCTCTTATAAGTTGAATCCATATAAGAAGGGCTTGAGAAACTTATTATAAAAAACATAAAATGGAAATCAAGGTTATAAAAGCAGTATTTATTCAGGAAATGGTGATGTTGTTTTACAATATTGAGTAGTAATTAAACCTCAAGGATGAGTTAGTTAGATGATGGTAGGGTTGATGTCCTTCTGTTGACCAATCGAAACTGATTGAAACAAGGCGATCATGTTTTACAAATGAGCAATGCAGAATAGGAATTTCCAAAGAGAACCTAATTCTGTGAAACATAATTTTTTACCCTGGGTGGAAACCAGTTCCATGAACAGCTATGCCCGGCTTGTTCCCATCACGGAACCACTGGCAGGAGAAATCAGAGCCCACAGCTGACCTTCAGTCACCCAAAACAACTTGTGTGACCTCCATGTTGCACACCTGACCAGTTTCAAACCAGAAAAGAGGGTGCCTGGATGTGTGTGGATGAGTGGTTGAGGGAGACATTACTGGTATTGGTAGGAAAATAGGAGTTCCACCTCTGGTGAAGTGATTCTTTTTTCCAGGGTCTGACATTTTATTTGAATGATTCTCAAGAAATATTTAAAAATTTCTGCTAAGCAAAGATTTTGTGCAAATGTCAATCAATAGCTCACCTTTATCCTAAAAGGTGAGATGGGCGGCCTGGCAGCTTCTTTGTGGAAATGAAGGGGTTGAGTCTAATGTATTTTAAGATTTATGATGGGAAGGAATGGGGACTCATCAGAACTTTGCTGTGATGGCTTTGAGGATTTTGTGCTCTGGATTGGTCCCTGGAAAAGGGCGTTGGCTGTCAGATATGGCTTTAGGGAGCAGCTGAAAAACAGAAAAAAGAGATGTGCTATGATCCATTTCTGTTAATGATACCTTCATCTTCCCAGTCAGTCATGCCCAAAACATGGCATTGGTCCCTTCTCCCTCCACCCCCAGCCCCACCATAGGTCTCATGTTGTATTTTCTAGTACTTCACTTAGGAAAAACACCAAAGAAAAACAGAAAAACTATGCAAACAAAACCATCAGATCCTGGAAGAAGCAGCGTATTCTCCAGATGTCATTTCCCTTTTCCTTTAAATGCCAATAAATCCTGCCTCCCGTCATCAGGTCACTAACATACTCCTGAGGAATATATTTTGTCCTGTAAGCTTGTATGCTTTGTGGGTAAATGGGAAGGTCCTGGTTGTCTCCGGGGTGCATGGTACACCCTGCCCTGCCTGGGTCCGTATACTGGTCATTGCACCAACGATGCCTATGTCTCTAGGTGGGATCAGCCCCATGGCTACCATTCAGGCTCCAGCACTCCTATGGGGCCAGGCTGAAGCTAAGGGCCTGTTCAGCTAATTCCCTGCCCTGTTCTGCATCCCTCAGTCCTTCTCCTGAGCCATTCTTTGAATCATGAGCACCCATATTTCTGTCTCAGGCTAGCCTTTACAGATCTGGCTCCAGAGGGGCGTCTCAGCCCCTTCTCTCTCCAGCTGTATGTGGCCCTGCTCTTCTCCATTCCTTCTTCCCCTGCATGACTTCACACCTGGGTCACTGCTAGCGCCTCCCGGCTTCTTCTACCTCCTCCAGGGGTGTAGCACTCCCCACCAATTGAATCCATTTTACATAAGCTGCAGGATCGGCTCCCTCATACAGGTCCTTGTTGCTAAATACCAATAGTTCGATTCTCACACTGTGTGCGATGTACAGCCATGAGGCTTGCTCGAAATGTGGATTCCCAATACCCTTCTCTGATGTTTTGCTTCAGTGAACCTGGACAGGGCCTGGGAACATGCGCTTTTTGTAAGTCCCCTCCCATCCAGGTGAGTTGAATTTTGAGAAGTAGGCTTTCTGTGAGACTGATTCTTTCCCACTTTCCGGAAGTGTTTGTGCCCACTTTGTTCTCCTTTCTGGAGCAATTTCAAGGAGAGAGTGTGCAGCCTTTCACCTCCATGGAAGACAAGATTAGCCCAGTCTCTGAGTACAGTCATCCCCCATCATATGTGTTTGGTAAATGAGAAAAGAAGAGAAGTCAAAAGGAGAGAAGTGCAAGGCCAAGGAGGCACAGCAAGAGTGTGGGTGTCACTGGGGACATTATGGAGTTCCACTGGAATTCCACTGTGATTGGTGAAGTTTTATTGCATGCTTGAGCTGTGTGTGCCTAACTGTTGAGAGTGGAGGGTAGTCACTCAGAAGAGTGAGTTCCATTGTCTTTGATGGAGAAATTCTCCCAGCTTCAGTCTGTGTATGTGGTGTGCCAAAAAATGCATCCAAGACATATTGTGGAACCAAGAGCAATATCTTCCTTTTTCTGATCAAATTCTTCAGCTGGGGTAGGCATTGCAGTTCTCAAGGACATAATCTTTTCAGAAGGCAGCAAATAAGCACATTGGTGAGCATGGCATTGTAGCCAAAGAGAAGGTGTCCCTCTGTCCTGGGGAGACTGACCAGTCTTATTTAACTATTTTTTTAAACGGACAGAACCCGCTGTTGGTTTTAGCAGCAGTGTGCCTCATGGGGTCTCGTTAGCTTCAGGCTTGCTGAGCATATGCGGAGGAAGGGTACTGACAAAATGGGTCTGGATCCAACTAGAAGGCATGGATGGGTACTGGATCAGAACGTGTTGGGATACCCACAGGGCCTAGGGAATGGTGAGATTGGTGAGACCATGCTGCGTGACAGTCAGGAGACCTCACAGCTCACTTTGGGAGGAGGTGTGGGTCTTAGTGCATGAAGGTCTGCTGCTGGAGTTGTGGAGGGAGGAGAGCAGCTCATTCTATGGGTATTCAGGACATAAGCCTCAGCTAACCTGAGGTCAACTAGCCTGAGGTGGCATTGTGAAGCCTACATTCCTGGCCCAGAATAAGAATGTGGTGTTTGAAACCTTGGTGGTTTGGGAACAGGAGAAACAGTTAGGAGCTATAGGGCCACATTGGGCCTATGGTAGGACATGTGGAATGGTCCCAGGGACATAGGCCCTAGACCCCCAGGGTTGGGGGTCTGCCTTGGGGGTCCACTGCTTCCCTGAAGAAGAGGAGAAGGTGTCTCTGAGGGAGAGGACATAGACACACCCAGTTATGGCTCATCTTCACCAACCATGACCCTGCTGACATAGTTTGAGGCCCTCTTTCAAAGCTCTCTGTTCTTGTCAGTATTTCCTGAAGCCTATGCTTGTTGTTTAGGAACAAAGGTCATGATCTGGAAATCAGATCAGATGGTATTTCATTTTAAAGAGCTGTATAAAATGATTGCAAACTTATCATCTTGCACTGTCAGGATTCATGACTGGCAGGAGCTCTCAGGTTGCAAGACCTTTTTTTTTTTTTTTTTTTTTTTTTTTAAGGCGGACAAATTGATGTTCAAAATTGAAAACAGTTTTTCAAGGTTCTGAGTTAACAACTGTTTTTACTGTCTTAAATAATAGCTACTTCCATCTGTGTATGGCTTTATACATATTTTACAGAATTCTTTACAACATTTCTGTTGTAGGTAGGTTTTAGGATTATTTCCATTTTACAGATGAGGAACCCCAGGTTGACAGGGTGAGGCATTAGTTTGGGTGGCAGGTTAGTCTGCCCCAGCTGCCGTGACAAAGTAGGCAGGGTTGCCTTCTTCTGAGGCCTCCTCCTTGGCTTGTTGGTGGCTGTCTTTTCTCTCCCTCTCTTCACATGGTCTTCCCACTATGCACGTGTCCAAATCTCCTCTTCTTTTAAAAAAAATATTGTTTTTGTTTTTCCCCTAGTTTTATTGAGATATAATTGATGTATATCAATTTGTACATCAAATTTGTATATCAAATTGATATGTATATCAAATTGATGTATATACGGGGAACCTGGATGCCTCAGTCAGTCAAGGGTCTGATTTCATCTAAGGTCATGATCTCAGGGTTGTGAGATCAAGCCCCATGCTCAGCGGGAAATCTGCTTGAGATTCTCTCCCTACCCCGACTTTCCCCCTGTTCTCTCCCTCTCTCTCTGCCCCGCTCCTGCTCTTTTTCTCATAAATAAATAAATAAATAAATCTTTAAAAAATAATTAACATGTAACATTGTATAAGTTTAATGTGTACAGCATGTTGACTTGATTCCCTTAAATATTGCAAAATGACTGTCACCATAGCATTAGCTAATGCTTCCATCATATCCCACAGTTACCATTTGTCTCTGTGTGTGTGTGTGTGTGTGGTGAGAACATCAAGATCTCTTCTCTTAACAACTTGCAAGTATATAGTACAGTATTATTAACTATAGTCACCATGCTGTACATTATGCCCCTAGAACTTATTCATCTTATAACTGGAAGCTTGTAGTCTTTGACCAACATCTCCCCATTTCTTCCACACCCTCTCAGCAACTGGTAATAGTGTTCTACTCTTGGTTTCAATGTGTTTGGCTTCTTTGATTCCATATATAAGTGATATTATACAGTATTTGTCTTCCTCTGTCTGATTTACTTCACTCAACATAAAGCCCTCATGGTTCATCGACTCTGTTGCAAATGTCAGGATTTCCGTCTTTCTTAAGGCTGAATCACAGTCCATTGTGCGTATGTATGTGTCATACCCGTTGATTTGCATACGCTGACCTGTACTTGCACCCCAGGGATAAATCTCACTTGATCAGGGTGCATTATCTTTTAAATGTGCAGATGAATTCAGTATGTTAATATTTTTGCATCTGTATTCCTTAGGGATTCTGGTCTATAGTTCTCTTTTCTTGTAGTGTCCTATGTGGCTTAGTAGGGCAAGGCCAGCCTTCTAAAATGGGTTTGAGACTGTTCCTTCTTCTTCAGTTCCTTGGAAAATTCTGGCAAGAATTGGTATTCATTCCTCTTTAAGTGGGTGATAGTCTTCACCAGTGAGACCATGTGGTCCTGGGCTTTTCTTCACTAGGAGGTTTTTGATACTGATTTATCATCCTGGCTTGTTATTTGTCTGTTTAGATTTCCGTTCTTCCTCATTCAATCTTGTTAGATTATATGTTTCTAGAAACTTATCCATTTTTTCCTAGATTATCCAATTTGCTGATATATATAATTGGCCCTTGAAATCTCTTATGACCCATTGTATTTCTATGGTTATCAGTTGTCCTGTTTCCTCTTTCATTTCTGATTTTATTTATTTGAGTCTTTAGCTAAAAGTTTGTCAATTCTGTGTTTTCAAAAAGTCTACTCTCAGTTTTACTAATATTTCAAATTGTTTTTTTTTCTGGTCTCTATTCATTTGTTTCTGCTCTGATCTTTATTATTTTCTAACTTCTGCTAACTGGTCTCAATTTGTTACTTTTCTACTTCCTTGAAACATATAGTTAGGTTATTTATTTGAGATCTTTCTTTTTTCTTAATGTAGGTGTTTATCCCTACAAACTTGCCTCTTGAACTGCTTTTGTTGTTTTCCATAGATTTTGACAAGTTTTCTTTCTGTTGTTTGTCCCAAGATAATTTTTTATTTGTGTTTTGTTTTCTTCCCTGGCCCTTTGATTGCCCAAGATTGTGTTATTTAATTTCCACATATTTGCAAATTTTTCAGCTTTCCTTCTGTTATTGATTTCTTATTTCATACCATTGTGGTCGGAAGCAATACTTGGTGTGATTTCAGTCTTTTTAAACTTGCTAAGATTCGTTTTATAATCTACTTATGATCTATCCTGGAGAATGTTCTGTGTGTCCTAGAGAAGAATGTATAGTCCTCTGATGGATGACATGCTCTGTGCATGTCTGTTGGGTCCATTGGTCTTAGGTATTGCTCAAGTCCAACATTTCCTTGTAGAGTTTCCATCTGGATGATCTACTCACTGTTGAAAGTAGCATACTGAAGTCCCCTTCTGTTAGTACAATGTTGTCTGTTTGTCCCTTCAAATACATTAGCATTTGTTCAATATATTTAGGTGTTCCACTGTTGAGTGTGTGTATACATATTTATGATTTATATCTTCTTGATTTATTGACCTCTTTGTCATTATATAATTACCTTCTGTGTCTCTTGTTACAGCTTTTGGCCTCAGGTCTTTGGTTTCTTTTTGCATGGAATATCATTCTCCATCTCTGCACTTGGAGTCTATGTATGTGTCCTTAAAGCCAGAGTTAGTCTTCAGTGGTCTTTTTGTCTGTTTGTTTATCCATCTAGCCACTCTTTGTCTTTTGATCAAAAAATTCGACTTATTTACATTTATAGTAATTACCAGTAGGTAAGGACTTTTAATACGGTCTTAGTCATTGTTATTTGGCTGTTTCATAGTTCCCTTGCTCCATTCTCCTCCTCTTGCCTCCCTTTCAGTGTTGATTTTTCTGCAGTCATATGCTTTGATCACCTTCTCTATCTTTTGTAGACCTACTGTAGGTTTATGCTTTGTGGTCATCCTGAGGTTTAAATATGACCTCTTATAGATATAGCTGTTTACATTATACTGATTATGGTTTAACTTGAATCTCATACAGAAACTCTACCCTTTTATTCCCCCAGTTTTATGTTTTTAATGTCACAGTGTACCTGTTTTTATATTGCATATCCATTAGCAAATTTTTGTGGCCATAATTGTTTTTTGTACTTTTGTCCTTGAACCTTCATGGTGGAGTTAAATAGATAGCACACTCCCATATTACAGTATTTGAACACTATGAATCTGGCCACAGGCTGCCTTTACCTGTGTTGCATATATGTGTGTGTGTGTATGTGTGTGTGTATTTAAAGATTTTATTTATTTATTTGACAGACAGAGATCACAAGTAGGCAGAGAGGCAGGCAGAGAGAGAGGGGGAAGCACGTTCCCTGTTGGGCAGAGAGCCTGATGAGGGGCTTGATCCCAGGACCCTGGGACCATGACCTGAGCCAAAGGCAGAGGCTTTAACTCTTTGAGCCACCCAGGTACCCTTACTTTCAGATATTTTCCCATTACTAATTGGTTTCTTGTTTCAGTAGATTGTCTTTTATCTCACTGATTGTTTCTTCTGTTTGGTTAAGTTTGTTGTTGAAGCTCTCTGTTAAATTCCTTATTTTAGTAATTGCGAGATTCTGTTTGGTTCTTTTTATATGTTAAATTCTTTATGTGTGTTCTCTCGAAGTTCTCTGAATATCTTTAGAACAATTCTTTGTCAGGAAAATTTTGAATCTTCATTTCTTCAGGGCAGTGACTGGAGGCTTATAGTATTTTTTTTTTCTCTGATTCTCCATGATCCCTGTAGACTTGTGTCTATGAATTTAAGGAAGTAATCACCTCTTCTAGATTTTATGGGCTGACTTTGGTAAAGGAAGACTTTCACTTGCAGGCGTGGCATGCTGGTGTGTGCTGTGACCCTGGGTGTAGAAGTGCAGGATGCTAAGTGTGGGGGTTTGTGACAGCACTGAGTCTGGTGTGCATGATGTCTCCAGCTCAGTACCCAAATTGGGTGGTCCTTGGCATGCATTGGAAGGTGAATGCAAGGGCTGTTGAGGTCCTAAGCTGCTCCTCCAGGTCCAGTGGCTTGGGACCAGAGCAGGCAGTGGTGGTGGCTGGGGCTGGTGGTGTGCACACATTCAGCCACAGAGGCCTGTTGCAGGTGCCTATTTAGTGATAGAGGCTAGGTGCAGGCACATATGCAGTCTTGGGGGCCAGAGCAGATAGCAGTGTCCAGGAAAAAGCACAAGCGTACTGGCAGCTAGTTGCAAGGGCCTTCGCTGTTGGCATGCTCGCCCATGTCTACATAGTCTCCCCCTCTCGTGTGTGCACATTGCAGCAGAGGCTGGTAATGGGTGTCAAGCTGGTGGTATGCAATGAGCAACTAGAAAGGCCAGCCCAGGGTGCACACAGCAGTGGGAGTCTGCTGTGGGGATCTAAGGTAGCATCTGGCACTTGCACAGATACAGTGGCCTGGGCTGGCTGCCCATGTGGTTGCTGGGCTCTAGGGGTGGGGCAGGGAGTAGGGAGAGACTCAGATGTTCTCAGAGACCCTGCCAGAACTCGTTATCTGTCTACCCAGTAGTGGCTAAATATACCTCATATTTATTGAGTACCTCTGTCACACACTATGCTAACCATGTGATGGTGCTTCCCTGGGCCTCCTCACTATTGGTGCCAACTTGATGCAGGTTAGAGACTGCCTTCTGGTTGCCATATCTCTGAGTGCTGGGAAGGGAAAGCAGAGCTTAGACCATGTCCCTTTACTCCAGGGTCTGACTTCCGGGGTGAACTGTGGTGGGACAAGTGGAAATATGGTGTTCTGATTAAACTCAGAGTAACAATAAAATGGGCTCTAGGAAGGGCTGACTCAATGTCTTCTGGGCTGTCCTGCCTAAGGAACTAACTCTAGACCTAAATCCCTCCCCTTTATGTGGCAGGTATAGGCCCACACCAGGAAATGACAGTTTTGCAATCTGGCTAGGACAGTTTTGCTCCACCTTGACAGTTCCCAAGCTGGTCTTCAGGCTGAGGGGCAAAGGGAGAGCTCCTTGTTCCACATATCATAATTGGATCACTTGACTTTGATGGTGGGGTACAGACTAAGTGGTGACTTCCACCCTGCCAGGGTGTCCAGACCTCTGTGTATGCCTTTTCTATCTAGAAGCAGTTGATGTAGTAAGTCAGAAAGGGCCAAAGACTCAGACAGCCATCGTCTGCTGCAGAAGTCAGTGAGCTTTGTGCAATCTAGAGTCTTCCATGGGAGGTGGATGCACACAAGTTAAGAGTAGGCTTCTGCCTCCTTGGGTGGGGGTATGGACATGGTCAGGTGATGTAGCTCCATGTGGCCCTGGGTTGCTCTGCTGTATGGCTGTCCCTGGGAATGGGGATCAACCCTATCTCTATGGCCCTGTATCAACTCTACCCACTAGCACAAGAAGCTCCCCCATCAAGAACACCATGTAGTGTCTCTTCTCTAAGGGTAGAAGATGGCTAAGGGTGGAGGAGGAGGAGGCCCTGCCTCAGGATTCCAAACTTCTTTCATTCTCTTTGGCTGGAGCCAGGGTGACTGCTCACTCCAATTTACCAGGGACTGTTCTGGTCTCAGCCCTGAAAGCACCATGTCCCCAGAAACCCTCATCCTCAGGATGATTGGTCACGGTCTCCTGCCCCCAGCATGCCTGTTTCCCTGGCTTAACACCCATGACCAACCAGGGTTACAGGCATGAACTAAAATCCTGGATTTCCATGACAGGGTCTACTTTCCCTGGCAAAGTCTGAAAGAAGGAGATACAGGTTGAAGCCAGCAGTCCGAGTGACTCAGAACACTTGCCCTGACAATGGGCCCACAGTTACCCTGCTTCTTCTGCTGCTGGCCAGCCACCCTGGGCAACATGGGTCTGCCTAGCATCCTCATTCCCACCCTGGGCCCAGTGGTAACAGAATGGTATGGGGATAGAGGGAGAACTTTCCTTCCCATTTGATATCTTCCTCTATTTTTATGTGATTGAAAAAATCATGTACACTTATAAAACTCAATTTAAATATAGTCAATCAATGAAACAGGCTAGCCCTCCCTCTATCCCGTCCTCCCAGGGACTCTTGCTATCCATGTTGGCACTAATACGGGGTCAGAGGCTATCACTGTGAACACACAGGGGTGTGCAGGAAGCTGGGCCAAGGCTTGTATCATTAGAGCAGGGAGGTGTTATCATATGTCATTTCATGACATCAGGGAATTATTATGTATCAAGTATTATAATAGCTTTGAATTGTTATCACACATATATCATAGCAGGAACGAGGTGTTTTCACCTACCAAATATTCGAATAGCAGTGAGCTGTTTCCACACAGCATATCCCACCACAGCAGTGAGCAGTTGCCACACGGCATATCTCACCGTAGCGGTGAGGTATTACCACTTACATCGTACATCATAACAACAGTGACCTCGAGGTGTTCTCTTTCTCTCTCTCTCTCACACACACACGCACACACACACACACACACACACACACACACATCACAGTGCCAGGGAGGATGGTATGAATTAGAATGTGCAGGAGGCTTCATGTCCCTGAAGGGCAGATACTCCTGACGTCAGGCTGGGGCTGAGCTTGCAAACCTGTTGGCATTTTCTGAATGGCTCTTGGATGACTCTAAACTTTCAGTTAAATCCCTGATCCCTGGGCGTCAAGTTTAAAAGAACAAAACAAAGTAAAGGAGAAGCACAGGAACTGCAGCATTAGTGCTGACGCTCTGCTTGGGTGGCCTCCCAGGCACCTGCCCAGTGTCCTCTCAGATGAGGGGCTTCCACCCCAGACAGCAAACCAGCACTCACCGGAGCAGCCCCTGCACCCCCATCTTGGTTCCCTGTGCCTCCTGCTGATCTTAGTGATGGTAACTATGTCTCTGAGTCTTTCCCGAAGGTGAACCTTCTGATAATGTGGTTGTGTGGGCGGATGGAACCGGCTGCTGGAGCACAGAGGGTGAGGAGCTGTTTGTACCCCTCAAGAACCCAGTGTCCCAGGCTCCGGGGGCTTCCCACCCCCAGCCTCATGTGGGGCAGGGGTTTAGCACCTCCAGTCCTCAGTTCTCTCCTGTGTAGATTCTAATAGCAGCAAGCGGGCCTGAGGTGGTGACATGTATAGAAACATGTCCCCACCAAGGCTGCAAACAGTAGCCCCTGAATCTTAATTGTTTTATTGAAACATAACACACACAAAACATTCCAAAATGTTCCCACATTCTGTGTCTAGCCCCCAATGAAACCTGAACTCATACTGAGTACCCTATAATTTCCCCTATGCCCCCAGCCCGTTACCCCGCAAGTGAAACCACTGTCTGGGCAGCCGGCAGCCCAGATTTGATCTGCCTGCTTTTGAGCTTCCGGTAGATGCGCTCCCCCAGCCTGATGCCTCCGTAGGCTATGCCTTTCTCTCCACATTATGATCTGAGGCTCACTGTGGGGTTGTGTGGAGTTGCAGATTGTTTATTCTCCAGGATAGAGGTGGCTCCACTGTGCATTAGGCTATGATCCATTAATCCATTCTGCCACGGTGGGCATTAGGGCTGTCTTTATTGCTCTGTCACAAACGGCTTAGAGACTGGCCGCCCAGAGCCCACCCAGAGCTGCAGTCAGGATATGCATGCCAACGCAGTCCCCCATCCTGGCCGATCCTCTCGGTATAGGCTCTCTGGCTGGGGGTCCAGGGGTTTCTCCTGCACAGACGTGGGAACCTAGCACACACCCCCCCATCCCCACTAGGTGTCTGAGACTCATTTAGATTTACCTCCCTGATCAGTCCAGCAGGTCCTACCTGCATCTATCTGCTTTTCGATGGGATACCATGCAGGAAGGCAAGGACCATCTGGGTTGTGGCCACAGAACATATTTGCAGGGAGGGCCCTTTGCTCATATGGATGGGGGCCTCTGTGGTGCTGAGTGAAAGATGGAAAGACCCAGGAGTCTTGAGCAGGGCTGGAAGGACAGAGGGGAGGCAGGTGGCTGTAGGCTGATGTTTTCTCGGAAGGGAGAAGTAGGGGCCGAAGGGGGGACATGGACAGAGCTGAGAGCATGGATCTGTGCTGCTCCAAGCCTAGGCACCCCGATGAAGTCTTCACCTTGATAAAAAAACCACCTGTGTAGACATTGTACCCATCAGATATATAATAGTTCTATCATCCTCAAAGTTCAGTCCCTTTGCCCCCCAGGTCCAGACAATCTGTGCTCTGTCGAGGCGGATTAGCTCCTGCTCTTCTAGAACTGCTGGGAATGGAATTGTGCTTGTATGGAATCATATTCTTTATGTCTTGTTTCCTTTGTACAGCATAAGCCTTTGAGAGTCACCCATGATGTCAGGTGTATACACAGTTTGTCCTTTTTGACTGCTGCGTAGGAGCCCTTATATGGAGGGACTGCAGTCTGTTCCTCCATTCACCTGCTGCTAGATGTGCAGGTTTTCCCAGTTCAGGGTTATTAGAAATAAAGCTTCCAGGGAACATTTGTAGGGAAGTCTTTCTGTGGTGTTGTCTTTTCATTTCCCTTGAGTAAATATCTGGGCGAATTTGCTGTCTTGTGGCTCAGGGTCCATTTCACTCTGTGAGAAATGCCAGACTGTTCCAGAGTGATTGCCCTGTTTCCCCCTCTGGCGGGCTGTGTGTGAGAGACCTCGCTCTTCCTTGGGGTCATAGGCACTTGGTGAGGAGTTAGAACACAAAGACTTCCAGCTGCCGAGGTGTAGAGTGCCATCGCCTCTCACCAGGATTGTGGTTAATTCAGAGTCTGCTGGTTGCTGTGTACATCCCAACCCTGGATGTACACAAGAGACCCCGGAAAGTTTTTAAAAATTTCCAGGTCCAGGCCTCACCTCAGATCCATTAAATTCAGAATGTTTGGGGCAGTCCCCAAGCATGAGCATTTTTCAAAGCTGTCTAGCTGAGGTTGAGAACTACTGCTGCAGAAAAGGTAGCACCCTCCTCCGTTGGTTTAGGAGGGTGGGGCCTGGTACCAGTAAAATGAGGCTCTTCTTTGAAAGACAAGAACTGGTCCCAAAGGATGCGGGTGCCCGGAGCACCAGTGCCTGACATTGAGACTTTTGACTGCTGAGGCGACCATTCCAGACATCCATCTCAAACAAACTTATTGGCAGGGGTAGGACACAGCTTCTGGCTACATAACTACATAGAGAACAGGCTGCTCCACCCATGACGGTTCTCTCTCAGGAACCCCCAGGTGGCCTAGACACCTGACCATGTGAGTGACCCTGCTTCTCTCTTCCCACTTTTAGGCCTTAGTTTTTCCAATGCAGAGTGAACCTGTGAAATCCTAGATACTCCACCCCGGACCCTAGTAAAGGCAGCACCCCAGGTCTGCGTGTGTGTGTCCCCCCCAGTCCCCAAGACCAGGCTGTATGGCTTTTGGGTGTGTTGTGTACCCCTCTAGAAGCTGTGAGTAGTAAAACTTGTTCCTCATGGTTTCCTGATGACTTTACTTGCAATTACAAGAACTGCAGGGGCTGGCCCAGCCTCTGCATTGGCCTGGGATTGTGGGTGTGGAGGGTCTTCAGGGCACATGGGCAGTAAAGACAGCCCAGCACCTCACGTGGCTAACAGGAGCACAACACTGGCCCGGAGAAGCAGGCCACCCAGGTGCCTCCCTGGCAGCCCAGTCCCTGCTGCCTCCCTGGCCTCCTGCTTCTGTTTCAGCTGATGGTGTTTATCCTGAGCTGAGAGGAGGGTGGTGCAGAGGACAAAAGCCAGGGAGGAGGTCCCTCTCCTCTCTGTTCCCAAGTGACACCCACAGAACAGCACACACTTTCTGGGATCTCTCCCCACCAGAAACTCCTTCTGAGTCTCATTTGCTGGTTCTGCCTCACCTCCCTCCCTTCATGGCACTCAGTTGTCATGCCCCATCCTTTCTTCCCAGGCCCGACATGGTCAGATCCAGTCCTGAGGCTGCACAACCACCCAAGCTTCTCTGACCCCCAACTCATACTCCCTGATCAGATCCTTGAGTTTCAGCCTCAGTGTCCCATGCCTCCTCTTGGGGAGAGTAGGGTATCTCAAACCAGCACAGTCAAAATCCATTGCGTGATTCCCCCCACTCCCCATACAACTTTGCCTTCTCCGTTTCTCTAAAGGGCGAGTCCAGTCTCCTGGTTGTTCTGTCAGAACGTCTATGGAGGCCTAGTAATGGCCCCCAAGGATGCCCAAATCCTACTTAATGGAACCTGGGAACATATCACTTCACGTGGCCAAAGGGGCCTTGCATGTGTGAGGAAGTTGAGTGTCTTGATTACCTCAGATTATCCAGATGGGCCTGATGTGATCATAAGCTCCTGATGGGAGGGAGGCAGGAGGCTTGGAGTGAGGAAGTAGATGTGAGGAGGAGAAGCAGAGGTTGGAGCATCTCAACACAAGCCAGGGATGCAGGGGCCTCTGGAAGCTGGAAAAGGCAGGGAAAGACTCCCCGCTAGAGCATCAAGAAGGAGCACAGCCCTACGGATACCTTGACTGCAGCCCCGCAGGACCTGAGGCAGACGTCTGAGTTACAGAGCTGTAAGGTAATACATGTGTTTCTCAAAGCCACCAGTTTGTGGTAATGAGTTTGTTAAGGCAGCAAAAGGAGACTCTCTCCTCTTGGTCACTCACACCCACGCCGGAACCTTCAGCAAAGCTGTCAGTTCTGCCTCCAAAATACTTCTGGAATCTGACCACTCACAATCCCCTCACCTGCACAGGGGCAGTAGCCTCCTGGTAAAGCCAGCTAGTGGTTCCCCAATACTTAATGTTCCTTTTGCTCTTTAGGAATGGAAGCATTTTGTTTTTGTTTTTGTTTCTTAATGAAAAGCACACAGTGGCTCTGAAGGGAAAACACAGAACTGTCATATACAGCTCCCAGGAAATAAGTTTAAGTGGGTAGAACAGGTCCTTCCTCATCTTTTCCTCATTCTTGCTGGTTGGAACATCCGTGTGCTGGCCGAAGCTGAAGCGTCACTGGGGACTATGAGGTAGCACTTCAGGCTGTCAAGGAAGCAGGCTGGAAGGACCCTTCGAATCACAATATCAACCTTGATCTGTTTACCTCTTGATTTGGCTTATGTTAGAGAGAAATGTGTCATTGGAGCCTGTTACTTGGGGATTTTGTGTTATTCCCAGTGAACACACACGTCCTATATAGTCTTTCTGCTTCTGCCCTAGTCCCAAACCCTTCACTGTTCTCTGCCCCAAATCCTCCAAAGTCTTCCCTCTCTGACCCAAAACTGAAATCTGCCAACACCAACAAAGTCCCTGCATGATATGGGATATGTGCCCCCCTTTATCCCACTTACCTCATCTCCTACTCACACATTCACGCATCTGCTCCCACGTAGCCACAGGACCCTCTTTGTTTTTCTATGGTGTTCCATGTTCGCTCCTGCCTCGGGGCCTTTGCAGTTGTGTTTCCACAGACACAAACAGCGCTGGCTTTGTCTGTTCATCCTGGTCTTTGTTCAAATGTCGGCTCACCTGAGACACTCTCTCTGATCATGCTGCCTGGAACAGCTCATACTTCCCCACCCCGCTTCGTCTGGCACCTTGGTTTCTCCAAGACTGCCACTGAGACTGCGTATTCTTTGTCTTGTTCATGATCCCCCTTCCTCTCCACAAGACGCAAAGCTCTTTGAGGGCTGGGCTTGTCTCTGGTTTGTCAACAGCTCTATCCTCCTTACTAAAAACCGAGCTGGGGACGCCTGGGTGGCTCAGTTGGTTAAGCAGCTGCCTTCGGCTTAGGGCACCTGGGTGGCTCAGTTGGTTAAGCAGCTGCCTTCGGCTCAGGTCATGATCCCAGCGTCCTGGGATTGGGTCCCACATCGGGCTCCTTGCTCAGCAGGGAGCCTGCTTCTCCCTCTGCCTCTGCCTGCCATTCTGTCTGCCTGTGCTCGCTCTCTCCCCCTCTCTCTCTCTGATAAATAAATAAAATCTTAAAAAAAAAAAAAACCGAGCTGGAAGACAACAGGTGCTCAGGAAATATTTGTTGAAAGCATGAACAAAGACACTGTTCCTAGCTAAGGGGTTATAGCTTTTTCAGGGGGGGAGAGATAAAAACTTGATACAGTAAAACCGTGGCTTCAGGGAGACTGGGTAAAAAACATCTTGAAGAATAGAATGCTTCGAACAGATCACTGTAGAATTTGGGACCTCGTTTTCTGCTTGCCAGTGGAGGAGGGGTTGTGGAGCCTTTTAGGGCCGACTTTTATTGAAAAAGGATCTTGCAGAACAGAGAGTAGATAAGTCATGGTTTTCCCCTCAAAGAAACGTTCAGTTCTTCTTGGTTGACACTCTAAACCAGTGGTTCTCAAGGGACCAATGTTACCCCTGAGAGGACATTTGTCAGTGTCTGAGACAAGGTCTGTTGACACAGCTCTGGGTGGGATGCTACTCTTATTATTGTGCTGCTGCATACAGAATTCCAGGAGGCTCTTTCATTTCAGAGAAGGCAAAAGGAGGACTGTGTATTGCTTTCAGCCTGGTCAGTCCTTAGCTCTTTACAAGTGTTTCCATCAGTAGATCAATAAAATCCCATAAACACTGAATAGTCAATGTGTGCCTGCATGCTGATTAGTTACATTCTATTTCTTTCTCTCCCACCTCTGCTCCCTTGTGCACCTGGCTCCTTGCCCTGGCCACCAGACTTTCTCAGATTTACTGTAGTTTGAAACTCTTCTAATAATGAGCGAAAGAGAGAATAAATGAACACACGAAGTACGTGCAGGAAAGAAGACAACATGGAGCTCAGTGTAACTGTCCTCACGGGTTGGGTGGGAGGCTCAGTCAATGAATCCTTAGTAGACAATGCTGGGCTGCTGGGGAATGAAGGGGGCAGCTAGGGGGTGCATAGCATCTGCAAACAAGGAGAACCAAAGTTGGTGTATTTAATTGGTTCTGCATTCTCAAATTTTATGGGAAAATTCAAATGTGAATTGTTTCCAGTTTCTAGGTAATCCCAGATATCAGCTTCTGTTGTTGGACTTCATCTTAAAAGATGAATAATCAAAAGGTGATGGTTCAAAAATTGTGGCCATTTTGATTCTGACGAATGAGCTCTTACCTCCTGTGAAACCCAGAATTTACCAAGCAGGGCCTGTCAGGGGTCGGACAGGGAAAGGAGGAAGGCTGGGGCCTCTGAGGGTAGCCTGATCAGAATGGGGTTCCTCTAAAGGGCCTCCAGCTTCAGCACCTGGTGAGTGACCTGATTGGCCATAATTTGATTTTCTTTGTATGTTTAGGTAGTCAACATTGGGTGTTTATGACAGCATGCTTCATTCTCTCTGTCTTCCCCCTCTCGGGCTTCTAGAGTGTTTTGCACCCCATAGCACATTAGAGATCAGAATGTCTGGAATTAGCAGAGGAGAATAGTTCTGTGTGGTTAACTTGGTGTAAACTTAATGGAAACCAGAATCCCTCTCTTGCTTGGCCCTACCCTTTGCACAACTCTCTGTGTTGCAGAGAACAAGGCTGCTCACTACCCTGGGACCCATTTAAGATAGCAGCACCTCACCTTGAGGATTAAGTGTTCAGGGGTCAAGGCTGGAGAAGGATGATAAAGCAGAGTCAGATGGGGCTCTGTGCTTGCAAGATCTGGAGGCAGCAACCACACAGGAAGGTTATTTTGGTCTTATCCTCTCCTTGTTGTTAGCTTTAAAGTTGTTTGTTTTGAGGAATAGGGCAAACAAAAATAGGAAGAAAGGAAGAAAAAGAAAGAAAGGAAGGTAGGAGGGATGAAGGAAGGGAAGCAAGGAGGCAGGGAGGGAGGGAGGGAGAAAAGAGACTGAGGTGGGATCCGCTCAAGTACAAGCCGTTTGTGGAACAAGCTCTTCATGAGTTCTCCTTGTTTGGGCACCATGTGATTCCTTCTTGGGGCTCTCATCGGGCTTCAGCTGGGGCCCGCAGGAGAGGGCTTTCATAAGCAAAGAGTTTTAGGGGAATAATGGTGGCCTTTCCAGAAAATCTTTCCCACAGAGGCTGAAGGCAGATGTGTGGTTTTGCTTTATGGCCTTTTCAGAAGTGGGTGAATCTCATTTCCAAGCAGGGGCTTTAACCCTGAGAGCTTGGTTCTATTCTCAGACTTGCTCGGGTTGAGGGGTGGGCAACTGATCTTTATTTTATTTTATGTATTTTGTCTCCAATGGATCTTGAATGAGCACAGAGAGTTCTGGGAACTGGCACATTTGCAAAATGTTTGAGAAAATCAGCTGAGAGGGTAAGGCATGAACTCCTAGCAAGAGTGGGAAAGGAGAGTCAATTATAAAATAGACACAATGCCTTTTCCTCAGGGGTGGGTGGGGGTGGGGGATGGAGGGCGGGGGTGGACATAATTCTGGGACACTGTCCTAGCAGTTGGCACCAGAGAGCCAGAAAACCTAAGTATCAATTCCAATTCTTCTGGTATCTTTTTTCCCTCCCTCCCTCCTTCCATCCTCCCTCCCTCCTTCAATTGTTAAATTCATTTGCCGAGCACTTTGACGGGAGTGAGTGCAAGAAAGCTGGGAGCAATTACACAAACACACACCACCTTGGTTTCCCTATCTGTGAGTCACAGGGCCCCGTGACCCCGAAATTGCCCATGAGACTCTTCACCTCCAATGGATGCCCATCTGCATGGTGGGGCAAGGTCAGCTTCCTGGCATGCCGCTTGAAACAGTCACACAGGGTCGGAGCCCACCCTGAGGTCAAGTCTTTCCTGTCCTAGAATTCTTTTTTTTTTTTTATATATAATTTTTTATTTTTTATAAACATATATTTTTATCCCCAGGGGTACAGGTCTGTGAATCACCAGGTTTACACACTTCACAGCACTCACCAAAGCTGTCCTAGAATTCTTAATAATAATTTTGAACAAGGTCTCCTGCATTGTCATCTGTCCTTGACCCTGGAGATTATCAGGTCAGCCTGGGGCTTTAGTTTTTCAACAGGGGAGGAGGGAGGAATTTGTTTGGGCAAAGTAGCCTGTAGAGAAGAGGGCAGGATATCCGAGCTCAGCTCTGTGGAGAAAGTTTGAACAAGGCCAAAAGCCAGGGATGCACATCACAGGAAGAACCCCATTTGGAATGTGAGTAAAGGCCAAGGTGCTTTGGGGACCAGGAGACCACACATGTGATGGGGTTGAAGAGAAGACCTCTTCATCTTAAAAGAGCCCAGCCCTACTCCAGCATCCAAATAGTGTGGGAGGACAGGGGTGAGTTGTGGTATGCCTGTGCACTGATCCTTCCAGAGGGGCATGTGGTTGTGAACAGCAAGAGATGACAGGGAACAGCCAGAGGGGAACAGGGGTGTGGGGAATGCATGGTGTATGAGATCACTGCTAACAGCTGGCTTTGTGGGACTGTGTTAGGCCACCTGCTACCTGTGGTGGTATTGGGGAGCGGGCATTGGAGCCATTTTATTGGCACATGGGTACATCTGTACCTTGAGGGTTTTGAAGCCCACAGGCATTTGGGGGACAGGTTAAATGGAAGTCAGGAGACCTCTGGCTTAGGATAGCTATATGGCTTAGGAACCTTAGCGTTAAATTTATTAGAACAGGAGCTGGGCTTCACAGAGGCTCCAGAAACAGTAGCAGCCACACAGCTGCTTGGCAAACCAGATCTGATTCTGTGGAGCTGAGATCAGAGCCTGGGAGGGCTTGGATTTTTTGTTGCTAAACTGAACATAAAAAGAGATGGGCCTTCAAATTCATCTAGAAGGGCTGCTCCCTTCTCTGGAAGGAATGGAGTCCCAGAGCTGTTTTGTGTCATTCCTGGGGTCCTAGACAAAAATTCCCACCTCCTGACCTTCAAAAGGTGCTCCTCCCACTAGACCAGACTAGGCCACCCAGGTCCTTTCAGGTCTGTGTGTCTGGTTTTCTCTTGATTACTAAAGTGTAGTCCAAGAGAGCCAGTTGGACAGCACTATTGGAGGCTGAAGATGGGGGCGGGCCAGCTGGATCTTCCTGGTCCCAACTGACCATTCTTATGGATGCTCAGGGCTCAGTTCAGGTGTCTTTAAACTGGGAAGTCTTCCTGGGGCCTCTTAACTATACCAGATGATCTCAGAGCCGCACTTAATACAGTGATTCTCGTACTTCCCATCCATTGTTCAGGCTCTGATCTCCTCACATGCAATTTCCATGTGCTTCAGGTCCCGTTGCTTGCAAACCAGATCCCTGCCTGGTCTGGGAAAAGATGGGGGTAGGTGAGTGTTGGATGTGTCAGGGTCAGGGGGACACACAGGAATGTACTTGGCCAGCTTGGGGTCTGTGGCTGTTCAGCATGCACGTCTTGCCAGGTAACTGTGGATATAAATGCTAGTGAATCACTAGCGTACTCTTGAATTCAGTGAGCTTGCAGGGGATGGAGGGTGGTAGGGAGGGGTACTGCTTCTCACCTGTCCCACCTTCCTTGTCAGCTGAGCTCTCATTGTTGGGAAGGGCATGCTTGTGCTGACCAGATCTCTGGCTCTTCTGAAAGTTTGCTCGAGTCTTAAGCGATTTCCCCAGTGGACTGAGCCTGGAAAGGGAGCAGAAAAATTCTCAATTCCAGAGAACAATCCTGCAGAGGTGGGAGTTTTTGATTCACCAAGAACAGAGTGTTTGTTTGCGTCAGTCAGCTAGGATCTGCAGGAGGCTTGGGCAACCCCTTCGCTCGTTGAATAGCAATTAATAATAACAATGACCTTCACCCCAAAGTGAGGGCAGGAAAACATGCTTTCTCATAGATGTGTCCACTAAATGAGCAGCTGACACATGCCAGCTGGGTACTATCTGCTGGGTGAATGCTTACGTGAAATCATACTTCCTAGTGGGACAGTGGCTCAGGCTCCAGGGACACACTCCTGATGGTCCTTTTCTCAGGAGTTAGAAGGAACCACCTTAATAAGCCAGGGAGACATGTGGCAAATGTGCATCCCAGACATGTGGGCCCAGCTTCCCTTCCATGTGGCTGCTTTTGTATTTTGAAAGCATCACTGACTGCTCTATATTGAGCAAAGGTAAATAAGCACTAGTCTAAATTTATTTGGAATTGCTCAATTCAAGAAATTCACTCTCCATAGCAAAATTTGGTGTATAGATTTGGTATACACCAAATCTGTCTGAGTCAAGGATTATTTATTTATTTTTACCCCCCCCCCCCACCGCCCCGGAGATATGGCCCTGAACCTCAAATCACCCCACTGGGCATACCTTGGTACACCTCTACCATTGCCTGATCCTGGCATTTGGGGATTGTTGGCTCATTTATTTTTTTTTAAAAGATTTTATTTATTTATTTGACAGAGAAAGATTACAAGTAGGCAGAGAGAGAGAGAGGGAAGCAGGCTCCCCGCTGAGCAGAGATCCCAATGTAGGACTCGATCCCAGGACCCTGAGATCATGACCTGAGCCGAAGGCAGCGGCCCAACCCACTGAGCCACCCAGGTGCCCCTGTTGGCTCATTTCTCTGGCTTCTCCAATTACAGGCAAATTTCTGAAAGGCAGGGCTATGTTTTGGTCATTTTTGTCCCTTGGGCTGTAGCTTAGTGCTTGACCCTGGATGGACACTTGAACAAGGTGATCTTTGAGAGAACAATTCAGTCACTTGTCTCTAATAGAATGTGGAGCTCTGAAATAGCCTGTTTATCACTTCTATTTCTAAAAATTAAGGACAGCTAAGTCTAATATTGCTGTCGCCAAGGATCATTGTGGGAACCTGACAATGTTGTGGAGAGAATTTTCTGATTTTTCTTTTCCTATTTGCCTTTATGACTCCAGAAACAAACACAAAGGCAAATACTTAATCTCTCTTTATCAGTCGAAGCAATGAAAGAATAGCAATTAGTTCAGTAACACCCCTGGCTCTCATGACAGTAGATGGTTGAAGGCACCCAGCTGGCAGTGGGGGAGACAGGCCTTCAGTTTTCTCCTTGTCTTGTTATCAGTCCTAGCAATGAAGAACCTCACTCACTCTTGGCCTTACTGTGGATTGTAGTCCCAGTGGATTTGCTCTGCCAACTTTTTCTCACAAAGTGTGGGAGTGTACAAGTTAGAACAATGCCTCCTTCCTTGAATCTGTGCAGAAAATAGTGGCTGTTTTTTGTGATTAATATATTCTTGCCTTAATATGCATTTGGCTTGTTTTTTCAGGTCCTGCATAGGGTACATACAAGAAAACACTAAGCGTATGACAGCACTTTGCATCATTTCTTGTCTTCTGAGATTAAGTTTTACCAAGGAAAACCTATAGTATCCTATAGTATGCCCCATAATTCATAAACATTCATTCATTCTTTCAACCAACCATTAGAGATGCAGCCATTAGAGATGCAGCAGTAAGTGATGGTTATGGTTCTGCCCTTGAGTGATGAAAACAGAGGGACACCCCCCCCACACACACACACTGTGACAAAGAAGATTTGGACGCACCTGTGTCTTATGAAGGAAACAAAGAGAATGAGATAGAACCGAATCCTCCTTGATCCACTTGAAAATAGATGAGCCACATGGAATAAGTGAGGAGAGGGGTACCTGGGTAACTCAGTTGGTTAAGCATCTACCTACAGCTCAGGTCATGATCCCAGGCTCCTGGGATCGAGCCCCACATCAGGCTCTCTGCTCCGTGGGAACCTGCTTTTTCCTCTCCCTGCAGCTCTGCCTGCTCATGCTCTTTCTCTCTCTGTCAAATAAATAGAAAAAATTAAAAAAAAAAAAAGTAAAAGTGACAAAAGAGTAAGAAGGTGAAGACTGGCTTTAGATAGGATTGTCAAGAAAAGACCTCTTTAGAATGGACGTTTAAGCCAGGTTCTTTATATATATATATATATATAATATATATATATAATATACATATATATAATATATATATGTATATTATATATATATTTTAAATTTTATTTTATTTTTTCAGTGTTCCAAGATTCATTGTTTATGCACCACACCTGGTGTTTGATGCAATACGTGCCCTCCCTAATACCCACCACCAGGCTCACCTAACTCCCCACCCCCTCCCCTCCAAAACCCTCAGCTTGTTTCTCAGAGTCCACAGTATCTCATGGTTCATCTCCCCCTCCGATTTCTCCCAATTCACTCTTCCTTTCCTTCTCCTAATATCCTCCATGTTATTCCTTATGCTCCACAAGTAAGTGAAACCATATGATAATTGACTTTCTCTACTTGATTTATTTCCCTCAACATAATCTCCTCCAGTCCCATCCATGTTGATACAAAAGTTGGGTATTCATCCTTTCTGATGGAGGCATAATATCCTATTGTGTATATGAACCATATCTCCCTTATCTATTCATCTGTTGAAGGGCACCTTGGCTCTTTCCACAGTTTGGTGATTGTGGCTGTTGCTGCTATGAACATTGGGACACAGATAGCCCTTCTTTTCACTACATCTGTATCTTTGGGGTAAATACCCAATACTTTAAGCCAGGTTCTTAAAGAGGAGGATGGAAAGATCATTTTAGGCAAAGGGAACAGTTAATGCAAAGGCCCTGAGGTAGACAACATTTTGGAATGTTGAAGGAGTAGACAGATGAGACTCATGGCTGGTACACAATGTGGTAGGGAAAAAGTGGCACAGAGTGAAGCTGGAAGAGTCTCCAGAGACCAATGACTTTGGACCCAGATGCCAAAGAACAGAGAATTTTGTTGGGAAGCCAATGGAAAAATTTTAGGCATGGCAGTGACAGAATTCATGTACTTTCAAGGGCAAGGACACCGCAAATATGTGGGAATGGTATGGAGAGCCGAGAGTGGTGGAGGGGGTGTGGGGTGGGTGTGGGAGATGTGAGGGGGTAAGGGGTGTGGTAGAGACAACTTGGAATCATTGGAAGTACATTTGACCCTTGAATAATGGGGGTTAGAACTGTGCAGTTCTGCTTAAGTGCGTATTATTTTTTTATAATTCAATATAGGACTGTAAATATATTTTCTCTGACTTTTGATTTTCTTAATAATCCTCTCTTTTTTCTAACATATTTTATCTTAAAACTACAGGATATAATCCATACAAGATATAAAATATGTGTCAATTGACTGTTTATGTATTGATAAGGTCAGCATGAGGCTCTTCAGTAGTTAAGTTTCTGGGAGTTAAAGGTTATACGTGGATTTTTGAGTGCACGAGGAGGGGTCAGTGCCCATAACCCTTTCATCATTCAAGGCTCACCTATGATTGAAGGAGGAGGTCACAGTGACCAAGAGAGGCAGTAACGGTAAAAACAGAAAAGGAGTCATGGGTGAGATGCATTGGGGATTATATCCACTGGAATTGGGGATTATATCCACTGGGGTGATGAAAAGGGAAGCATCAGGACTTCCACAGCTGGAGGAAGACAGAACCCCTTCTGAGCCCACACAGAGCATGGGGTTCATGAGGTGCCCAGGTGGGGCAGTCCTGAGGCAGTTGGAAAAATCGCAGCTGGAGCACAGGTGAGAAATTGGCCCTGGTTTACCATCACAAGTCATCCCGATTAACAGGGTTATTCATCTTCTTGGGAATAAATCAGTTTGTTTATGTGAGGAGGTTGTTCAGGGTCTGAGATGTGGAGGCCTGGTCCACGCCACAGGGGCAGGGGTTGGCAGGCCAGGCTGGGGAGACCTAGGCCTGTCTTGTGTCCAGTGGAGGGGAGAGGAGAGCGAAGGCAGGCAGGAGAAGGGGCTGGTGGGTGGTGGGTCCCTTAGGACCTTGAATAGTGGTGGGGCAGGCAGGGGGCAGCTCTGGGGTCCCCTGTAAGTGAGGAGAGGAGGGGAAGCAGCAGGCATTGTTTTCAGCTTGCTCCAGGGAGGGAGGAGCAGAGGCCTTGAGTAGGAGGAGGAGGAAAGGAGAGCAAAAGGGAGCAGGTTTTGTGTAGGAGACGACCAGGGGCCCAAAGACTGCCAGGTGTGGCAGGGTGGTGGGTGCTTTGCTGGTCCCAGTTGGACGTGAGCCAGGAGGAGCTTTCGGTGCTGAGAAGCTGAGGGAGATCTCAGCAGCCAGTGTTGAGGGCAGCTAGACCGACCAGTAGGGTTTGGGAGCCCAGAAGCCGAGGGGAGGAAGGAGGTGGTGGAGCTGGCATGGAGTGTTTGAAATCTGACTTAAGCTGGGCTTGAAGGTGACAGGGTAAAGATGAGGCCAGAGAGTGACTTCTTTCTTGAAGTTGCAATTATCCACAGTATGATTTGTTCAGAGGCCCCAGGGCACATCCCCTGAAATGTCACTTCTAATTGGGAAGCTGTGTGTCCCCTGGTCCCATGGCTATTGGACATTGAGCTGTCCGATGGCCCTTGCATGGGCTGTTGAGGTGGGAATGTGCTGCATGGAAGGCTGCAGACAGACCCCAGGCTGGACAGGAGTGCCGCCAGCGGTGGGAGATGGGCCTGAGCTGCAGACAGAGCAGGAGAGACAGGACCATGCCAGGGAGAGCCGCAGGGGAAGAGGCCGGCAGGAGGAGGAGAGGCCTGTGCTTCCAGGTGCTCACTGACCCTCTCCCTTGTGCCCGCACAGTCTTCAGATTTATAATCTCCCATGGTGTCCCTGACTCAGAAATTCAGACAGGGTGGGTGACTTGTGTCTGGCTCCATGACAGGGCCTCAGAGGGGAGATGTGACAGCCAGGGACTGCAATCATCTGAAGATTCCTCCACCCCCAAGCTGCAGGCTGCTGGCCCCCAGCTGGGCCCCCAGCCCAGCAGGCTGGGCTTCCTCATGGTGTAGCCGGTCCCATGGGCAAGCACCTGGCTCAGGAGGGAGAGAGAGAGAGAAGGGGAACAGACACTAGTGGCAGCCTCCTCTTGTCCCCTTGCCCATGTCACTAGTCACAAGGCGTGGTGACCATCCTTTCTTGTTTGAGGTATTTTGGGTGTAGGGGACATGGCCCAGCTCTGGGTGAGAGGGGTGTGGCTCACATTTAAGAGGAGCTCTGGCATGGGACCACCACGGGCCTCTTGGGCACACATCATACCTTCTCAACTCTGTGGAAGCACCCTTCATCCGACTGACTTTTTTTACAGACTCACTTTCATCACAGAGTTTTTAAAAATAAG
Source organism: Mustela nivalis (assembly GCF_964662115.1). Classification (NCBI taxonomy): domain Eukaryota; kingdom Metazoa; phylum Chordata; class Mammalia; order Carnivora; family Mustelidae; genus Mustela; species Mustela nivalis. Next base: position 97,680,560 of record NC_139027.1, read on the forward strand.
TTCTTAAATGGAAAGAAACTCTAAGTGCACCTTCTGGTTGATTTGGGGGAGAGAAGGAGCCCTGGAAAGTTGTTCCCAGGGAATTTTTGGGCAGAGTTTCTTGGAGACTGGAAGCTCTTCATTCTTGTGGAGAAAGGGCCTGTGCAGACTTGACAAGGGGTCGAGGAAGGGCCTTGGGTGGAAGTCAGGAATTCAGCGAGGAGTGGGTGGGTTTGGCTCTGAGAGACCGGCTTGGCTTCAGCATGGCCTCACTTACTTGTCTGTGACCCACGCCTTACCTTCTTTCTCTTTTGCTTAGTCTTTTGTAAAAACAATACCGTGTACAGACTTAGATAACTGGGGCCATGCAGTTAACTCTCCCAGAGGCTATGGCTCAGGGCAGATAAGCATGAGGCGGGGATAAAGATGGCCGCAGCAAGGAGGAGCTTTATTGGCAAGGAGTGGATTGCCATGGGCTGAGCCCTGTGACCTGAGGTATGTGGCATGTCCAGAGTCAGATGCTGAGGGTCTTCCTTTCATAGGGAGGATTGGACAAGGCCAGGAAGAGCCAGCGGTGCAGTGGGATGAATGGGTGTCACCCCAACATCCACCTGTTCTCAGGAGTGGCTGCACAGACGGCTGTGTGCTGGGTCAGGCTGGGGTGAGTTCAGAGTTCAGGGCATGGGGAAAGGAGGGACTGTTAACCTGAGTTTGACCGAGGAGCATTTTGTTCAGATTTGTTAGTGGGTACAACACGGTTTAGCGAACAAGTGAAGAGGCAATGAAGGGCGTCTGGCGAGCCTGTGCTGGCCTTGTGCTGGCACAGGTAAACAAGGGACAGACAGAAAGGGTGGGTCTTTACAGGGAAGTAGTCCTTTGTGGTAAGCTCTTTCCAGAATACAAAGGGTGGGGGATTTCTTACCTTCCCTGTCTTCCAGGAACACTGGGCTCAGGTAAAGGTCAGCCTTCTCTTGTGGTTTCCCCAGACAGGCTGTGTGCACACTGGCACACACATGCTCTGGGCCAGGCTGGGCCCCTGTGCATCAGGACTGAGGATGCAGTGGTGAGCAAGCTGGCCTGGCTCTCTACTCAGCACCACGTGGAGTAAGCTTCCCTATCCCACAGGTACTAGATGCGGGCTGGCAGACTTGTGCAAAGGCCCCATCAGCACGGGAAGGCCTGTGCCAGGGCCCTCTGTCCCCAAGGCCTCTGAGGGCTGGGGATTCCTGCAGGGGCCACAGGAGGCTGGGGTATGGGTTTCAGGTCGCTGGGGGAGCATCTGGGTCCCCATTCTGCAGGGTCATTGACTCCTGATGAATGGATGTTCCTCTCAGGGTAGGATTAGATTGTGGATTCAAGATATTCTCTCCTTCCACAGCTGATGGGTCTGGAAAGGACTATCTGAGAATTCTATTACAGATCAAAGCCACTTATCATTTTTCAATCATTTCTATAATGTTACAGAGCTTGAGGAATAAAGAGCTTGCTGTACCTTTAAGTCCTAATTCTCCTGTGTCAATTCACATAGTCTGGGAAGCTATGCTTACCAAAGGACATGCTTTATTTCCATCCCATGTCATGGCTTTCTGGATTTTATGTGTCAGAGCTACAGCATCATGTTTGATCAATGCATCAGTAAAGCTGCTATGGCAGAAAAAAACCGAGGACTTATATATGGTGTGCCCATCCCATATAAAACATTATAGTTAAGCAATGGACTCCTTTGGGATTTTTTTGAGGAAATTTGGATTTTGTATGTTTCCTATATTTTGTATATCATAAGTCAATGATGGTAAAATTTTCTTGGACTGTGGTTCTGGTTTCAAAGCACTGAGTGGGTGTGCAGTGATCTGTGCCCGATCACCGGAGACCTGCAAGCTTAGTGTGATGGTGGGTGGTGTCAGGATGGTAGGGCACAGTCAGCTGGAATACGAGTTAAGCACAAACAGTCCATGGAATGAGGCAGGCTGGGGCAATCCCTGACTTCTGGAATCAGTGGCTGTCAGCCGTTTATGGAGTTCTGTGGGTTGGTAAACATTTTCAGTCGGCCCAGGGTTTCCACCCAAGTTCCCATGTGTGCAGAGAGGGATGACTTCAGGGTCCCGTCTGGGTCAGACCCTCCACAGAAGGCTCATTCTGGCCTCAGCTGACAGCACAAGGAGTGGAGTGGGTCCGAGAGCGGTATTGGGCAGAGAGCGCAGCCCTTCCTCATGAGACCCATAGAACGAACCCAGAGGCAGATGGGGGAAATGTAAAAGTAAACATTAATACTGGGGAATCATGGGCAAGACAGAAAAAGAGAAGTGCAACAAAAGCAATAGCCAGTAACCCACAGGTGGTCACAAAATAAGGGACATGGCACTTTGGTAAGGGGCATTGCTGTCTCCTTGCCCCTCCTCAGTATGGCCCTGTCTTGCCCAGTGCCCCTGCAGAATGCACCCTGGGTGTCCCCTGTCCCACAAGGCTGCATGGACACAGAGCACCCCCCCATACCCCGCTTCAGCCCTAGGGCATGCACTACTTCTAGGATCGCCCATCCCTCATGCTTCATCATCCCTGGTTGTTCCTTTCTACAGGAATACATCTCCCTCCATTAAAGTCTCCTATCTGAACCATCTGAGTCAAAATCTGTTTTCAGTCAGCATCCTGATGATATAATAAGAAAGAACCTCTTAATGATGCCAAAGCAAACGGGCTTCCTTGGGAGTCCCTGCCATTGGAGATGCTCAGGGTGGTTCTGCTGTGTCAGTTCAGGAAGCAGAAGCCAAGATGAAATGTGGCATGCAAGAGATTCACTGGGGACATCCTTGTCCATAATGGAGAAAGGGTTGAGGATACCAGTGCAATGCGGTTCTGACACTTGGGAAAGGAGAGTGCGAAGGATGGACTGTTGGGGAGGGAGTGCTCTGAGAAACCCTAGGTAGCCCAGGGAGAGTCCTGGTGCCCAGGTTGCCCAGCGGTCCCACTCAGGCAGGATGGTCTGGCTCTAGGAGAGCCTGCCGTGCTCAGTCATCAGCTGGGACCAGCCTGGGGAGAGCGAGGCCTTGGTGGGACTGCTACAGCGGATGCAGAAGTGTGTCAGCTGAAGGCTGTCCACCAGCTTCACCTGAGAGAGACCTGAACAGCACACGTCCACGGGCTCCATATTTTGGGCAATGTCTTAGAGTCCAGGCACCCGGGACAGGTTGAGTTCCAGATTCTCTGCATATGTGTCTGAGCTCACTTTAGGTCAGGTGTGGGCTGCCCCCCATCACTGCCTTTCTGGGCGGGACTTGTCCAGATGAACTTCGTGATCACAGTCATGGCCTGCTGTGGATTAGGGGTCCACCTTACTTCAGTGTGACCTCATTTAACTTACCTAATGCCATCTGCAGTGATCTGATTTCTAAACTAAGGTTTTATTTTGAGGTCCTTAGGGTGTGGGCTTCAACATGAATTTTGGGGAGTAGGACACAATTCAGCCTATAATAGCCCTCTGGGATGTTCAGCCCACCTGTGCCTCCTGATGACTCCAGCCATAGCTGCCTCGTGGCTCGCATCTGTGCAGAGACCCTGAGTGAGAACCTAGTCAGCCCAGAACTGTGAGAGTTAATAATGAATAGTTTTTAGTTACTGAGTTTGGGGTGGTATTTCCACAACAATAGATGACTATGACCCTGGTTTTTGGAACGTAATTAAATATCAGGCTGCAAACAGATTTTTGTAGATGCTAAGGTTCAGGGTGGATCACACCACCTACGTTTTGGGGGCGAAGCCTAATGGTACACTAACAAGGTAAGAGTCAAAATAACATCCCTGTGAATGGCATGTTAGAATGGCAGGTTACTTTACTTGTGGTGGTGTTTGCAACAACAGAGGCACTCTAAATTTTGTGGATGACTCTAGCAGGATCTTGCTTTTATTTCCGCGGCAGATGGCAGTGCACTGTGCTCACATGAGGTCTGGCCCCTGGGCAGTCCAATGAAAATCATCCCAGGCCAGGAGCTCAGGGCTGGGCACTGACTGCTTCTCCACTCAGCCCCAGGAGACTGTTACCAAAATCTTCATGACCAATGGCAGCTTCAGGGCTGTTTATTTACCGTGTTCTGGAAAGTCGAAACCATGCTATGAGTTGATGCTGCTCTTTCTGCCTCACTAATGTAAAAACTGAGTCTAACTACGGAGACCACACAGCTAGAGACAGACGGAGCTGGGATCCGAGGGAACTCACCCACCCCCGTGTGCGTGCGTGCGTGTGTGTGTGTGTGTGTGTGTGTGTGAGGGACCGAGGAGGAAGGGGTATGAGGGTTAGAACAAAGAGCTCCCGTTCTCCAAACTTCTGCTGGAGAGTGGGCTAGGTGGGCCTGGGATTCTGGGTTTTGTAGATTTGTTTGTAAATAACAAAAATGAATTGTTTTCCAGGTGGTTCTCCTCTTCAGACTCCTCTCGGAGCTGGTGTGCCTGGCCCCGCCCCCAGTCTTTTTCGGAGCCAATGATTGGTTGGTTTCAATTTCCACCCAGAGGGAATGCCCCCTCCCGCCCCGGCCTTCAGTGACGCTCAGTGAAGCTCAGGGCCAACCACCTTTATGAGCCACGCTGCTGCTGCTGCTGCGTCCAGTGTCAGGCTCGTGCCCTTCCTGCTTCAGGCCTGGGGGCTTCAGGAGGAAAGGCTGTGAACTCCTACTAACATGCATACGGCCCAGGGCAGCTTACCAATGGCAGCTCCTGTTGGAAACCACACACGTTTCTCTGAGCAGTCCGTGCCAGCCCCTGGCACGTGATGGTAGCCCTCCCAGGAATATCTGCATCTTCTTGTGGAAGAGTGCTGGTACCGCCAGCCGTGTACCACCACGTCCCAACATTCCAGCCCGGGAGTTTGTCCTGGTTCCATTTGGGGATGACTTGCAGGGGCGGGTCCAGACTTAACATCCATAGCTTTGGGCTGACATGTCCTCTCCCTGGATTATTCTTGTTTCCTGTCTTCATTGTGCTTAAAATTGTATATGTTATATTATATTATATTATATTATATTACTTATTAAATTTTATAAATATTACCTTTGAAGCTATATATAATAAAGAAGTATATATGTCTATTTGTGTGTGTATATATACATATATATGTATGCAAGTATATATATATAGATATAGAAAAGCACAGAGAATAAAATAGCAAGCACTCATGTGTCCTCCAAAGTGCAGCAATGTTAATTTTCCATCATATAATCTTCAAATTTTGTTTACATATAAAAAATTATAAGTTGTAGGTCATGGCGAATCCCTTTTCCCTTCCATTCCCTTTAATTTGAGACAGCACAGCAGAGCACAAAACTGATCTTGGAGCCCTTCTGAGTTTGAGAAGTAGGAAGGTGGACCCCTGCTTTACTTCACATTTCCCTGAAGACCTAGAAGGACAGGTGTCTTTGCACATTTATTGGCCACGACGGTTCCTGACTAGGGGATTTTAAGTTCATTGATCCAGCTTATTTCTGCTTACACTTCTTTTTTTTTTTTTTTAAAGATTATATATTTATTTGAGAGAGAGTACAAAGGGAGAATGAAAGGGAGAAACAGACTCCCCACCAAGCAGAGGCAAGCCCGATATGAGACTTGACCCCAGGACCCTGAGATCACAAACTGAGCCAAAGGCAGACACCTAACCAATTGAGGTACCCAGGCACCCTCCACGTGAATTTTTTTTTTAATTTTTTATTTTTTATAAACATATATTTTTATCCCCAGGGGTACAGGTCTCTGAATCACCAGGTTTACACACTTCACAGCACTCACCAAAGCACACACCCTCCCCAATGTCCATAATCTCACCCCCTTATACCCACCCCCTCCCCCCAGCAACCCTCAGTTTGTTTTGTGAGATTAAGAGTCACTTATGGTTTGTCTCCCTTCCAATTCCATCTTGTTTCATTGATTCTTCTTCTACCCACTTAAGCCCCCATGATGCATCACCACTTCCTCATATCAGGGAGACCATATGATAGTTGTCTTTCTCTGCTTGACTTATTTCGCTAAGCATGATACGCTCTAGTTCCATCCATGTTGTCGCAAACAGCAAGATTTCATTTCTTTTGATGGCTGCATAGTATTCTATTGTGTATATATACCACATCTTCTTGATCCATTCATCTGTTGATGGACATCTAGGTTATTTCCATAGTTTGGCTATTGTGGACATTGCTGCTATAAACATTTGGTTGCACGTGCCCCTTTGGATTACTACGTTTGTATCTTTAGGGTAAATACCCAGTAAGGCAATTGCTGGGTCATAGGGCAGTTCTATTTTCAAGACTTTGAGGAACCTCCAGGCTGTTTTCCAGAGTGGCTGCACCAGCTTGCATTCCCACCAACAGTGTAGGAGGGTTCCCCTTTCTCCATATCCTCGCCAGCATCTGTCATTTCCTGACTTGTTGATTTTAGCCATTCTGACTGGTGTGAGGTGATATCTCATTGTGGTTTTGATTTGTATTTCCCTGATGCCGAGTGATATGGAGCACTTTTTCATGTGTCTGTTGGCCATCTGGATGTCTTCTTTGCAGAAATGTCTGTTCATGTCCTCTGCCCATTTCTTGATTGGATTATTTGTTCTTTGGGTGTTGAGTTTGCTAAGTTCTTTATAGATTCTGGACACTAGTCCTTTATCTGATATGTTGTTTGCAAATATCTTCTCCCATTCTGTCAGTTGTCTTTTGATTTTGTTAACTGTTTCCTTTGCTGTGCAAAAGCTTTTTATCTTGATGAAATCACAATAGTTAATTTTTGCCCTTGCTTTGAACATGCCTTTGGCGATGTTCCTAAGAAGATGTTGCTGCGGCCGAGGTCGAAGAGGTTGCTGCCTGTGTTCTCTTCAAGGATTTTGATGGATTCCTTTCTCACATTGAGGTCCTTCATCCATTTTGAGTCTATTTTTGTGTGTGGTGTAAGGAAATGGTCCAATTTCATTTTTCTGCATGTGGCTGTCCAATTTTCCCAGCACCATTTATTGAAGAGGCTGTCTTTTTTCCATTGGATATTCTTTCCTGCTTTGTCGAAGATTAGTTGACCATAGAGTTGAGGGTCTATTTCTGGGCTCTCTATTCTGTTCCATTGATCTATGTATCTGTTTTTGTGCCAGTACCATGCTGTCTTGATGATGACAGCTTTGTAATAGAGCTTGAAGTCCGGAATTGTGATGCCACCAACTTTGGCTTTCTTTTTCAATATCCCTTTGGCTATTTGAGGTCTTTTCTGGTTCCATATAAATTTTAGCATTATTTGTTCCATTTCTTTGAAAAAGATGGATGGTACTTTGATAGGAATTGCATTAAATGTGTAGATTGCTTTAGGTAGCATAGACATTTTCACAATATTTATTCTTCCAATCCAGAAGCATGGAACATTTTCCCATTTCTTTGTGTCTTCCTCAATTTCTTTCATGAGTACTTTATAGTTTTCTGAGTATAGATTCTGTGCCTCTTTGGTTAGGTTTATTCCTAGGTATCTTATGGTTTTGGGTGCAATTGTAAATGGGATTGACTCCTTAATTTCTCTTTCTTCTGTCTTGTTGTTGGTGTAGAGAAATGCAACTGATTTCTGTGCATTGATTTTATATCCTGACACTTTACTGAATTCCTGTATAAGTTCTAGCAGTTTTGGAGTGGAGTCTTTTGGGTTTTCCACATATAGTATCATATCATCTGTGAAGAGTGATAATTTGACTTCTTTGCCAATTTGGATGCCTTTAATTTCCTTTTGTTGTCTGATTGCTGAGGCTGGGACCTCTAGTACTATGTTGAATAGCAGTGGTGATAATGGACACCCCTGCCGTGTTCCTGACCTTAGCGGAAAAGTTTTCAGTTTTTCTCCATTGAGTATGATATTTGTGGTGGGTTTTTCATAGATGGCTTTGATGATATTGAGGTATGTGTCCTCTATCCCTACACTTTGAAGAGTTTTGATCAGGAAGGGATGCTGTACTTTGTCAAATGCTTTTTCAGCATCTATTGAGAGTATCATATGGTTCTTGTTCTTTCTTTTATTCATGTGTTGTATCACATTGACTGATTTGCGGATGTTGAACCAACCTTGCAGCCCTGGAATAAATCCCACTTGGTCGTGGTGAATAATCCTTTTAATGTACTGTTGAATCCTATTGGCTAGTATTTTGGTGAGAATTTTCGCATCTGTGTTCATCGAGGATATTGGTCTATAGCTCTGTTTTTTGATGGGATCCTTGTCTGGTTTTCGGATCAAGGTGATGCTGGCCTCATAAAATGAGTTTGGAAGTTTTCCTTCCATTTCTATTTTTTGGAACAGTTTCAGGAGAATAGGAATTAGTTCTTCTTTAAATGTTTGGTAGAATTCCCCCGGGAAGCCGTCTGGCCTGGGGCTTTTGTTTGTTTGAAGATTTTTGATGACTGTTTCAATCTCCTTACTGGTTATGGGTCTGTTCACGCTTTCTATTTCTTCCTGGTTCAGCTGTGGTAGTTTATATGTTTCTAGGAAGGCATCCATTTTTTCCAGATTTGCTTATAAGAAGTAATTCTTCTTATTGGAACTTCAGGCCCCAGTAACATGGCTGTCAGGGAGAGTTTGGGACTTGAATCTGACCTAATAACATTTATGACTCAAGTAGGTTATATAAATTAAATTTAAATATATATATTATATTTATATATTTATATTTAAATATATATTTATTTATATAATATATTTATTATATATTATACTATATATTATATATATTTATTATGTATTTAAATATATATATATATACATTTTATACATCATTTAAGTACAATTTATATGTTCAATATTATTTAGATGAGAGACGGTTGGCAGTCAAGACAGGCATCTTGCCATGGAAGTATGTCAGAGGAAGGGATAGAAATCATTTGAAATAATTATCAGGCAGATATTTTTGATTCAGAGAAATATGACTTATGCAGCTTCCTTTAAAGTAAAATACAGTGGGAGGAGTACCCTCTTCTCCACCATTCAAGTGGGCATTTACAGGTGAGGGGTGTTTGGCAGAATTCTGGGTCCTCTTACAGAGAAGAGGTGGACATCATTCTGGGAAATTCCTATTCCAATGGTACCTACCCATGGGAGCTCTGTTCTCTAGCACTCTAGCTAGAGTGTCACCCTGGTATGCATGGCCCAGAGGTGTCACCAGCTGCCTGCCCCAAGCCATCTAAGTCTAGCTGGTAACTCACTGGAGTTCTCTATTACATTTGAACACATCTCATCTCTCAGGGAGATAAAAGTGGGCTTCACTGCAGATTAATATTTGTTTTTCAGAATATGCTTCCAAAAGCTGCTTACTCATGAAGGAAGAAATCATTCTTTCCCTGGATTCTGGCTGGACCCTGGACACTGTCACCACAATGCTGATTTCTGCCAAGAGAGCTCACCTCTGCATTGGCGTCCACAACATCTGGATCCTCTCTGCATGGCTCGGGGGTCCACCCTTTCCTCCCTGCCCCTCCCAACCCCCACTCTCCCGTGGCCTGCTGCCTAGGGATGCACTTCTCCTTGGTGGAAATAGCTGGGGCCAAGGTCTGGGTGTGGCCAGCCTGTCTTTGTGGCACCTTGGCTCCCTGCTCTTCCCAGAAAACAGTGCCCTTCCCCTTCCCTGCCATCACTTCCTGGAGTCACTGCTCACGATGCCTGACATTTGCCCTGAGCATTGCACCTTCTGAATCTTTGCTGATGAATTTTTCTGAGGGGTGGAGAGGCCAGGAAGAGAGACAACAGAACCTTGGTGACCCCACCTAGAGGCCCCATCTCACCAGAACAAAAGCTCAGACTTAGTTCAGATTTGCAGGAATATTCAGGCTGGTGTCACAGGGAAGCTTCAGGGAGGGGTGCCTGGGAGATAGGAGACCTACGACTGCATGACCCACCCAAAATGTTGGTACAGATGCCAAAAGGTAGGGTCTCTCTAAGACCCTCCATCCCTTTGTGGTCACTCCTTACTGCCCTGCCTCTAGCGCTCTGAGCTTCCCCCAGTGTGTTCTCTGACAAAACCCCACGTCTGCTCTGACATCTCTCTTGAAGCCCAAATTGATGGAGCTCCCAGAGCCTCACTTCTCAGAGTGGGGGCCCTTCTTGCATAGGGGCTGAGCCCCTCATCCCAACTCTGCAGCTCTTCAGTTGCAAACAGAGACCAGCCCATCCTTGGTTCAGCGGTGCTTTCATAAGAAAATCATTGATGGGAAGACATAGTCCCAAGTCTGCCATTTTGCCAAGAGGACGGTTGTAGAGAGAAGGATTAGGTGGTAAGACTGAGCTCTTATAGGGACGCTCCCTTGTATAAGAGAACCCAAGAGGAGGAAAAGTAAGGAGTTTTCTTGCTCTTGCCTGGAGCCATGCCTGGTAAAGGATGGACCAGATTGGGGGGTCTAAGACCAAAGGTAGCACCCACGAAGAGGGTTTTGGGGGCTGGAATTACAAATCAGGAAGGCTGGATGAGATCCAGCTCTAGTCTCTTCTGGAAATGGAACTCTTGCGTTGTCTTCAGAGGTTCCCTGGAGGGTAGGCTCTTGGGATCTGAGGTTCTTGTTCACCAGCATCTCGCTTAGTAGAGCAGCCTGGTTGGCACTAGTGAAGGAGTTGTCATTTATTGAATATCTGCTGTATGCCAGGAACACTTTATACATAACATGGTGGCCAAAATTTGTTTCCTGTAGTTAGCATCAGAGTCCCCACAAGGAGAATGCTCCTTGTTGAGGAGACGCTTGGATCCAGTCTGAAACCATCTCTGTCCTTGTCACCTTGTGATTCAAAATGAGAAATATATATTTGGTTTATGCCTCCAGTTCTGGCACAGAGCTCCTAAACCCCTTGGAATTTCCTGTGGTGAGAGCAATAAAGGTGTTTTTGTGTGTGTGTGTGTGTGTGTGTGTGTTAACAAGATGACTTTATGTTACCAAGGATGGGCCCAACCTTGTGATTAGAGGCTTAGGACTTTCAGTCCCACCTCCTGACCTCTGGAGGTTGAATCAATCACCAAGGGCCAGTGCACTGTCATTATATAATGAAGCCTCCATAAGAACTCAGTAGGATGCGGGGTGCCTGGGTGGCTCAGTGGGTTAAGCTTCTGCCTTCAGCTCAGGTCATGATCTCAGGGTCCTGGGATCGAGCCCCGCATCGCGCTCTCTGCTCGGCAGGGAGCCTGCTTCCTCCTCTCTCTACCTGCCTCTCTGCCTACTTGTGATCTTTCTCTCTCTCTGTCAAATAAACAAATAAAATCTTAAAAAAAAAAAAGGAACTCAGTAGGATGGGATTCAGAGAGCTTCCCTCTAGGTGAACATGTGAAGATTCTGGGAGAACGGCACACTTAAAGAGGATATGTAAGCCCTGTGCCCTTTCCCCACCCTTGCTCTATGCATTTCTAACATCTGGCTGCTCCTGAGATATTTCCCTTTATAATAAACCAGTGATATAGTAAATGAAATGATTCTCTGAGTTCTGTGAACTGCTCTAGCACATTAATCAAACCCACGGTGGACTGTGGGATCCTTCCATCTATATCCAGGCAGTCAGAAGCACAGGGGACAACCTGGACTTGCAATTGGCCTCTGAAGTAGGGAAAGCCTGGTGAGGCTGATCCCTTACTGTGGGATCTGACACTCTCTCCCTGGAGACAGTCAGAATTGAATTGAGTCGTAGGACACTGAGCTGGTGTTCGAAAATTACTTGGATGGGTTGGGAAAAACCGACATGTTGGAATTAAGTACAGAATATTAGTACTTCTACTAAGTAGAAGTACTTCTACTTAGTACTTAGTACTTCTTAGTACTTAGTACTTCTACTAAGTACTACTGCTTCTTTCCTCAGGGCTTGGGGGTCTGCTGGTTTTAAGACTTCTGAACAAGGGGCACCTGGGTGGCTCAGTGGTTAAAGCCTCTGCCTTCGGCTCAGGTCATGATCCCAGGGTCCTAGGATCAAGCCTCACATCGGGCTCTCTGCTCAGCAGGGAGCCTGCCCCCTCCTCCTCTCTCTCTCTGCCTGCCTCTCTGCCTACTTCTGATCTGTCTGTCAAATAAATAAAAATCTTTAAAAAAAATAAAAAAAGACTTCTGAACAAGGGAAAAGAGTCTGGAAGGCAAGGGTGTGGGAGTAAAGGGAAGATCAGGTGGGGAGAGGCCGGGCAGGTAATGAAAGCCGGGCAGGTAATGAAATCATGGTAACCTCTGGGTGCCACTGCTTAGGCCCAAAACTTTGCAGAGGCTTTCAAAATTCTCTCAAAGAATATAGGAATGGTCCATAAGAACATAAAGAGGTGCTTGGTCTCCTTAAGCATCAGGGAAATGCAAATTAAATTGGAATGAAGTTCCACAGCAAACCCCGGAGATGGCTACATCAAACCGACCTGGCCACAGCAAGCAAGTCCTGATGACACCATGGGGCAGCTGGATCCTTGCTCACTGCAGGTGGGAAGGTGAGGGAGTTCAGCTGCTTTGAGTTCTTCAGTGGTTCCCTAGAAAGCTGAGCTATGTTTACCTTATGACCAAACGATTCCACTCATAGGTATTTTTGCAAGAAAAATGGAAACATGTCCACAAAGAGACATAGTCATAAAGGATCATAGCAGCTTTATTCATAATAATCCCAAACTAGAGACAGCATAACTGTCCATCGGTAGGAAATGGGCAAAGAACCGTGGCTCATTCATGCAGTGGAACACCATTAAGCAATAAAAAGAAGTGACCCATTCTAAGTGCTGGGACATGAGTGAATTCCAAAAACAGGCTGCATGAAAGAAACCAGACACAACAGAATAGGATGCTATTTCTGTTCTAATAAAGGTGAAATAATGCATAGTGATAAAAGTGATAAAACTCAAAAGAGCAAAAGGAAACTTTCTGGGCAGATAAAATGCATCTCTTGGTAGGGGTGGTGATCACATTGATGGCTACATGTGTCCAGACAGACCAAACCATACACTTTGGGTCTGTACCGTTTGCTACATACACATTCTGCCTTACTGGAAGTGATCTTTAAGTAAGTGCTTAAGATCAGAAACCAGTTATGGCTCCCAGATGTAATAGAATACTGCTGTGCTTAAATGACCACAAAACATGATCATGTTCTTGTAATTAGTTATTAAATAGCATGTTACCAAAAATGTTACATTTGAAAGCAAGTGGTGATTTAGCTTCTCTTTTGAGAGTTCCCAGGAATGTGTGATAATTGCCCAGATGTCTCAGCCAATTATACATTAATCATGAGTTACCGTTAGCTAAATGATTTTGAAGTTAGATTGATAAAAACTGTCCCTACTGACTGCAGAGCTGCAAACGGGGCTCCATCTCAGAACCCTTAGATCATTATCTGAGTTGAAATCACGAGTCAGATGCTTAACTTACAGAGCCACCCAGGAGCCCCCAAATCCTTTCAGGATTTACAGCAAAATATTAGGTTGAATCATAAAATGTTGCCATTTTTGTAGGTCAAAAATAAATATTGGTGAAGTCGTATGGCGAGGCCTGACAGTTGCCGGGGGTCCTGGTGCATTTTGATGTGTCTGATGTGGTGTTGACAGGATCTTCTGGAGTCAGCAGTCTGTTTTGGGTGGAGGTCCTCTGTAGGGTATACCCTTCCTGGTCACTCCGAAATCTTCAGTGAATTCTAGATTCTTTGGATGACTGGCCGTGTGCTGGGAGAGGAGGCTGAGGGGATAGAATTTGCACTGAGGTTTTCGGTAGTGACAGACTCTGGGGGACTTCACACCCTCCCTTCCAGCTCCTGACCACCTCTGTTCTCCCTGGAGAACATCCCTTTCCCTTGCCTATCTGGAAGCTAGAACCTACTCTCCCCTTTCCCATAAGGTGCCAAAATGTCAAATGCTGCCTCCTTTCACTTAAGGAAATCCCTTCCCTCTGCTGTGCTCCCAGAAATCTGACCGCAGAAAACAGCTCTTCTATTTTCTTTTAGGTCCATTGCCTTTTAAAAAAATGTTCTTTGTGTCCTAGAAATTTTTTATTTTTTCCTGTTTTCTTCTAGCATGTAGCACACCTTATTCTAGCATGCATGCATGTGTGTATGTGTGTAGTGGGCGGTCTCCCCAGCCAGAGTCAGGAGCCTTGAAGATGGTGACCACAACTCAGCCAGCCTTGCTTCTGCTATGTGCCTTTATCCCCTGCACAATGCTGGCTCTCACTGTGGATCAAACCATGACCTATCACAAGTCCCTGTGGGAGATGTTTGGGGACAAGTGGCTCTAGCTTCCCCGCCTTCTCAGCCAGCATGGAAGAGATGGCTTTGTTTTCCCCTGGGCTCTGACATGGGCTCCCGAGCTCACAAGATGGGTTGCCCAGCTCACACTATTCCCTTTGGGGCCAGCAATCTCTCCAAACCTAGCCTTTCTCTTCTTCTCCAAGCAGAGAAGGCATTTCACCTTCTTTGTGTCCCTTTTCTGCAAATGTCAGAACCTCTCCAAGATTCCTGGACATATATGTGTTTGAATGCACTTGACTCCTTCCAGAAGTGCCACCTGCTTCCTCCAACCATCTTCCCCTGTCTCTGCATAACAGTGAGTGGGAAATGTGCATGCAAGCCCCACCTCCTCTTAGTGCAACTGGCATGATCATCTGAGCAGTAACAAGAATGTTGGCTTATTAGCTCTCAAGTTAATCCCTGTTAAGGCACTAGGAAAAGGTGTTTATCAAACACAGGCACTGAGGGTCCATGTGGTCTGCTTCAGTCACCTGTGCCCATTCTATTTGCAATCCCCTCAACTGGTGGACCAATCATTCCCCTATGCACCCCCTACGGTTCACTCGTGCCCCAGCCCTCTTTGTTATATGACACATGTTTTGTTCTTAGGATGCATTTTCTCTATCTGAGTAGAAATTTTCTGCCTTGATGGTTTGCACAGTCCTTAGCAGAGGTCAGCCTCTAAACAGTCAGATGACCATGGGGGAGCCCTTCCACAAAGACTATTCCACCTTTTACTGTGGGTTAAGGAAGAGCTAAAGCTCCATGTTATTATAATGATAATGATGCTATGATGCATATAACAACAGCTGGAGACTCTCCATGGGGGAAGAGGTCTGGTGGCCTAGGACTCAGTGGTTACCCTCCAGAGCAGCCAAGAGCCTGGGGAGGAATTTCTTCCTGAAATCCATTTCATGGGAGGCAGGTGCCAGCAACCACATAAAGAAACTTGCTTTTGTTGCTGCTTTATTTACAGACATATATTTTGTTGCCTTGTCTGATGCTGGCCTCAATGTTCTGAGAAATCTAGCAAAGGCAGTGACCCTGGTTCACCAGGTGTGTGTGCTTGGGACCCTGTGGCCCTGTTCCGCACCTCTGTCCATGCGTGTCTGGATGAGCCATCATGTGTTTTGAATCGCGGCTGCCTACACGCAATTGACTAGAGAATCAAATAAAAGCCTCCAGTGTCCTTTGGGGAAAGCACCATGTTTATCCAGGACTGGTCTTGGCTCAGGTTGGGGGTAGCAATGGGAGACCTGGGCCTGGGAGAAGTGTTTGAATGTTGTGGGCTAGGCCTTGTCTATGGAGGGCATTCTGGGCACTCCAGGTTGAGCTGTCAGCTCCTGGTTGGGAGAAGTCCAGACTTCGGAGGGCTATATGTGTCCTAGGGCATTGTCTGCACAGTGGGTGGCCCAGGAGTTGGGTCAGGGAAGTGCTTGTTAGTTGATTCAACATTTTCTGAGTACCTGTCTCAAACGGACCTTTATCGGGTGCTAGCACTGCAAGGGTGGGCACATATCCCTGCCCTGAGAGTGTTCAGGGTCTGGGTGTCAAGGCAGGAGTGACTCCAGATAGACATGCAAAAGTGCACTTCATGACAGGGGGACAGTTACTGAGGTGGGAGCAAGCTGTGGCTGCGATGGGCACAGAAGACACTGCCCCAAGTAGCCTGGGCATCAGGAAAGGCTGCCTGGAAGAATGGAGGTCTACATTGAGCCCAAAAGGCAAATACCAGTTAGTGGGACAGAATGGGGTATAAGTAGGCGGCATCTGGAGCTCTGAGGGTGGTCAGAGTGTTAAGAAATAGCACCTTAAGCGTAGGCCAGGCCACGGAGGGCCCCAAAGCCACACGAAAGCCCTCCTCACCTGCAAGGAGCCCAAGAAAGGCTTTGTGCAGCAGGGACACAGTCAGAGAGGGTTGACCCTTTACACCGTTTCCTGCTGCCAGGAACCTGGAAAAACCGTACAAAGCATCCTCTTTTCTCCATCTTTGGAGAAGCATCGTGACTCCTTTTAGCAAAGTAAGGGAATGACTATTACAATTACATGGATTTTAGGGTGGTCCAAGGGTTTTATGATCAGAGACAGATGTGGGTTTGTGATCATGAGGAAAGAGTGTGGTATTTGAGAGAGATGATCAAACACTATTATGGGGATGGATGCTCCGTTCAGAGAGCTCCCTCCACAGGACATTAACAGGACGGGAGGCTGGGATACAAAGTCCATTCGCACTCTGGGGGAGTTGGCAGCAGGGTGAGTGACAGGTGACTCCTGTGGGCAGGAGTGAGACCCCTTTGTCAGGGAGGGTATAGGAGAGCAGCAATACACGGCTCCTTCCCCAGGTGGGTCCATGTGAACCCAGGGACGAGTGAACCTACCAGATGGCCTTGGGAGGGGACGCAGTGATGATGCAAGGACAGTGGGATGTGTGGACATGGAGAACCAAAAAGAAATAGGGAAGCCTCAGGCATATTTTCTGAATGCCACAGTAAAGTGGCTTCTTTCCTCTCCGGTGGGTTTTCAGAAAGGTCTAGCTGACCATTTCCAAGAGACAGAGAACTCTGTGTATGTGTATGTGTGGTGCATGGGTTATGTTCGATTGGGGTTACCACTTAGGAGAAAAACAGTCCACTTAGAACAATGTTTATATTTTGTCTTTGAGTTTGGGGAAATTCAAATTTCCTTTTCACTCTGCTGGCTAATTACTCTGGAAGGCAGTAGCTGGTAGAGGACAGCTCTTGGCCATTGCATTTCTTAGAGGGAAAATGTGGGAGTAAAAGCGAAGGGTCAGGCATTAGGGATCACACCATGTGGGTGCAGACTTGCTGAATTTAAGGCACTTTCAGAATGTCTGCTTGCCTAACATCTCTGATTTTATCTCACGGAGGAAGACAAGGCCTGGTTCCTGAAGCATTAGACCTGTTGGCACTCTGTTCTTCCTCCACCTGTCAGTGTTGATGAAGAACCATGTGCATGTCTACAGCAAGGTGGGTCTGAGGCGTGAACACCTTGCAGGCTGCTTGTGAAGAGGCTTAACTGGGTATTTTCATTTTTAGGGATTAAATGCCTTGGTTACAGCTGACCATGCACCTGCCTCGGGTTCCTGTGGGCATTCTGTCTGCGCGCATGCACACACATGCGCACACACACACACATCTTCACACACATGCATCAATCACTTCAGTGGAAGGTCTGGGTTGCTTTAAATGTCTAAGTGCTCTACAAAGAAATCCCAGGAATGTGGGAAAGTAGGACGTAGACACATCTGTGTTTAATGTGTCACGAAGCAAAAAAGGAAAATTATTTGGAGAAGTGTATTCTCTCCTCAGAAGGTAATAAAACTAGAAGCTGGAGTGCAATAAGGTGCAGTGAGGAGGGGAGTGGTTATCTTAAGACTGATTCTTAGGCTTTAGTTCTTGTTAAAATACAGGGTAAACTTTAAAAATCCAGCTGCCCAGGCTATATCCCAAAGTAGTAAAATGGGACTTATTCAAGGGTAGGGCCAGGCACCAATATGCTTAAGGCTTTCCAGATGAGTCTAGCATGCAACCAACACAGAAAACCAGTGTCCCCAATGACAGCTTTGTAGACAACTTTCTGGTGCGTGCTCTAGATGGAAGCTGCCATAGCTCACCTCCTGCTTGTTTTTGCTCCAAATGTCTGCATTTTTACCCTTAAAGTTATCTGACCTTCTCCTGCTGGATCTAAGTCTCTCAACAAAGTACTTCTCACTCTCAGGATCTTCTCTTTCTACACTGGGATGACAGAACTGGGCTAGGTCCCTCTTGCCCAGACAGATGATGAGCTGACACACCAAATTTGATGGGAGATAAAAGCACATGTCTTTGTTCTTCATCAGCTCATTTTGAGCTACATGATTTCACTGCCTTTCTACTGAACTCTGAGCCCTCACACAGAGCGTTGATTCTGCTTCTGTTAGCATCTCTGTCTGGGTGGGTCAGCCCTGGCTCAGAGAGGAAATTCCTGCAGAAAGAGAATTCATAAGGGAGGCAGGCAAAATCCCCTTCCACCTCCTGACCTACAAGGGCTTATTCAGCTCACCTGTGGTTTGGGAGTGAAGGCTGGCTCTTGGCTCAGGACTGGGTTTGATGCTCATTTGAAATCCCAGTGAAGTTGGGACACTAGCAGGCAGGAAAACGGTCTGGGGCGCTGCCTTCATTCTGTGCCTCAGGCTGCTGATTCTCCAGAAGAGGGCCCTGTGGGAAGGATCAATCAAGCAGGATCCTTCCTGCTTGGTTTGCATGTGAGTGCCCAGATACTGAAGTTGTCACGAGCCCTGTGCTAGGTTCTGTCTGCTGGCTTTATGGTAGGAAGACCCCAGAACCCTCATTGTGGACAGGGCACATGGTTCACGGGGATATGAATTTCTGTCTCCTCTCCCTGGCACTTCCTCTCCCAGTCCCAGTGGGAGACAGGATTTTTGCTCCCCTGAATTCATGTGGGGCTTGACGACCACTTCCTTCCAGTTCGCAGAGAGGTTTCTGCTAGGTGGGAGACTAGGAGAGGCAGCAGTGGCCAGAATGGGAGGAGTGACTGCCTCTACCTGAGGAGAGGGAACTTCAGGTATATTCAGAGCAGGTCTTTTAACAACTGAGAATCCCAGGTTTTCCTAGGGCAGGTACATTTATTCCTGACAATTGGGGTGATCAGGGCAGGAATAGGGTGAGGTAAGAGAGACACCTAACATTGAAGGTGATGCCTACTCTTTGGGTCATACAAAGGTCAACAATGTACTTGCACCACATGGAGGGGGATTTTCTCTTTAAATTTAGCATCCTAGTCACTTCTCTTGGCTCGGTCTATCCTGACCTTGACAGTGATTATGAATTGTAACCAATATCAAAACTTCCCCAGTTGGGAAGACAAATTATGCGGGCACCCTACTAGAGGTGTGGTGGCTCTCGTGTTTCTGGAGAGGTGAAACGTAGGTGCCTGGGTCCCAGGGTAGGGAAAGATGGCCTTACCCCGAGCTGGGACAAGAGGTCATGGAAGTGTGTGTGTTCGAGGCACCTTTGAGAATTTGGATGATGAGGACCACTGGGTGTGCTAGACTGAAGGCCAGAGACTCTTTACCATTTTCTAGGTGCCTGCATGACCTCTAGGTCACTTTCTATCATTTCCAAGGAAAAAGAGTAAAGTTTTCATAGGACAAGGGGTCAGTTCATTGGTTTTCTGTTTTCTTGTCTTTGGCAAATCAAGTCATTTGTTCATGGTTCAGAAAGCGTTCTATTGCCTTCCAAAGTGCTGGGCCATGGAGACCCCAACCTGTCGGTCTGGTCCTGGAGATTTAACTGGACATTAAAAAAATCTGATGGGGGCAAGGGCACCACCTCTGGGTGGGATGTGCACTGTAATGGCCCCAGTGGACTCTGTCCATTAGGGGGGTGAGTGGTGGACTGTTTCACCCTTATGAGGCTCTGGAGGGGGGCTTGAGGTCCAAGGGCAGAAGGGGCTTGTACTGTCAGCACAGGGTTAGATGTCCATGGATGAGATTTGTAGGCACACTGCCTAGGCTGCTTTCCTCCCAGGATACCATATGTTCTTCCCATCCCACAATTCCCTGGACACTGACCAAAGAATAGTCTTGTACTAGCTTTTCTTTTCTTTTTGGCAAGTTTTGGCTAACTTAATCTGTGGGTTGGAGACAAACTCTATGGGGGAGAAATGTGCTGAAGATGCTGTAAGAGACCTGACAAGTATTCCTCTTTCATACTCTGGAAGACAGGAGGTCAAGTGACTGGGTTAAACACAGTAGTGTGTTTCCAGAGAGGCCCAGATTGTTTGGGCTGTGTCTTACTTTCATGTTAATGCTTGTTCCTGAGAATTAGGGACAGATGATTTCCTTAGCTAAACAATGGTTTGCAGCAGGGTTTAGCAAGCTGTACCATGTCTTGCCAAGAACTTTCTGGAAGTGGTGATTTGTTCATACAAATAGGCCATGGGTCACTAGTCCTCCCTTCACAGCCCAAACTTTATCCCTCTCATGTTGGGTGAGAGGAGTGCAAGCAGGGCTTTCTCTAAGTTCCTGGCAGCCCACATGGGCCCAGGGAGGAACTGGGAGGGAGAACAGCACCTGATTGTTCTCAGTCCAGGGACAGAGATGTTACCTAGTATTGAAGAAGCTTCCCAAATGGGAATTGTGTTGGATGAGGAAATTCCCTGTTGGCTGATCCTAAGATTTCCACTGAGAAGGAACCTAGGAGAAGCTCGACGGGGTTTTTCTCCATCCCCATAAAACCCAGTCTAGAATCTCACCGAACCGATAATAGAATCCATAGGAAATATAAAATATAAAATCCTAAATTAAGCCAAAGCCACTCAATTAAAAAAACCAAACAAACAGAAATTAGAAGATGTGAAAGAATGTATGTCGAATTCTCATCTTGGTGTCCAGGATACAGTAGGGGCCATGAAACATCAGTTTCCTGCCACCCGCCGCCCCCGCACCCATCATCAGGTACCAAAAATGTGAAAATAAAATAGAATACACCCAAAGGTGGGGCAGGAGCCTACCCAGGATCCTGCACTGCCTAATAATGATAGTCTACAACTACATTATTATTCTGACCGTTGAGTTATCAAGGAGACACACTTTTGACTTGCTAGGACAATTCTAATCCATTTTACATGAATTTTCTGCACAGGGTTTTTGGTTCACTAGAAGTGGATTTGTCACAGCCTCCCAGATTCTAGGGAGACAAGGTTTTAGTCTCCCCAAAGCAGCACACCCAGCTATCACCCATACCAGGGCCAATATCTGTTTCTTAAAAAGCTCAATGTAAATATTTTTGGCTTTGTAGGCCAGATGATCTGGCCCCAACTGCTCAGCTCTTCTGCTCTCACATGGAAAGGAGAGGGCATGGTGGCTCCAGAGGGGGTTTCTAGCCATGGCTGGTGGCCCCTGCTCCTGAGGGTAGCAGTGTAACGTAAGCCACGCATGTGGCTTCACTTTTTTTAGTAACCACGTCTAAAAAAAGAGGTGAGATTAATTTTATATATTTTATATATTTATTTTAATTGTATTTATTATATATAGTATATACATATATAATTACATGCATTTATTTAATATATTTTATATAAAAATACATCTCAAGTGTTATCATTCCAGCATGCGGTCAGTATAAATGAGACATTTTAGATTCTTCTTCCACACAGTCTTCAAAATCTGGGGTGTGTTTTGCAGGTATGGCACATCTCACTTTGGAGTAGCTAACGATAGAACGTGTGTCCGGTAGTGCCACACTGGACAGCTCAGCTCAACTCTGGAGGGCCTTAGAGCATATTTCATAAACTTTCTCTCCTTTTTAGAAGCACATTGCTTAGGTTTTCTCTGTATGAAGGGCCAACAGGATGCAGTGGGGTGGGGTTTTGTGTGTATGTGTATGTACCTGTATGTGTGTGTGAATGCCCATGTATGTGTGTGCATGTGCACATGTGTTATGTAGGCACATGCATATAGATGTATGTGTGCGTGTGTATATATGAGTGTGCACCTGTGTGCAGGTCTATTAAGTACGTCTGTGAGTAAATATGTGCATGCTCATGGGTCCGTGTAGTTAGTAGCCTCATCTTCTGTGGGAGGGAAGATTACAAGGACATGATCCCTGTGTCCAGGATAGGAAGCAGGATGAAAAGAATGCCCTCTACAATCTAAGGCAAGAGCTAGCAGGGAGGGGTGGGCAAAGGTGCAGGGCTGGGGTCGGAAGGAGGGAGAGTGAACGTTCAGTGTGGGAGGCTGGAAAGATGGCAAGTTTTCATCAGCTGTGAGGAAAGGTTGGTGGCTGTCTCTGGGCGCTGATGCCTCTGTGAAGTCAGAACGTTTCTAGACACATCTGAGGAAATGTGAAGGCTCTGTTGGGACCCAGTGGGAGGTCTTATGAAGGGAAAGAGGCTTCACTAGAGCAGTGCTGTGGGGAAGCAGATCTGGTAGCTATTGCTAGAAGAAGCCAAGGCCAGGGGGTAGGAGACCACCTGGGAGGAACCTGACTGCAGTCCAGCCAGCCTCGGGTCAGGGAGAGGATGGGAAAGAGAGCCAGGACAGGGCCAGCATGTGCCACAACAGGTGGGCTGAAGGAGCAGGTGGTGGGATTGGAAGAGACAGGTGTATGGAGACCTCAGAGCTTTTCCTAGAAGCAGGAAGGGTGTGAGGAAAGGGAATGGGTTTGGGTTTGGTCCCATGGAGAGTGACTCCATCTGCCCAGATGTTTGGCTTCCTCTGGACATGTACTATGTTCTCAGCTGGAGAAGGGCCGGAGGGAGCGGGGAAATGTTCCTGAGGCTCCAGCAGCAAAGGCAAATCTGTGAGTGGGAGAAAATTTCATAATAAAGTCCTATTCTTCAGTGATACCACTTTGATTTAATTTAAAGGTCACTTCAGCATCACATTAATGAACAGAGATTAATTCCTGCCTCTTTACTTAACATCCTGACTCTGGTTATCATGCACTTTCCTCTGACATTTTCTAAGATCTGATGAGTTTCTAAACTTTCTCTGGTACCAACAAGCACTTCAAAGGCTTTTCAAGATATGGATGTATTGCGATATTCCCTTTCCTCACCCTGCATCGCTATTTAAATAGAATTGTGTAATCACATTGCATAGCATTTCCTTTGAAGTCCATGATGGGGGACAATTTCATCCATTCTGTTGTCCTTTAAAAAATGCTACAGGTCAGTCCTCGAGGAAGGAGTCATTGGGATGGTTCCAGGCCTGTACTGCCAATGAGCTGGTGTTTGATGGCTACGAGCCCCTAGGTCTGCTGTTGTTTTCCGAATGTGTCAACGGAGGGATGCCGAACCTGTCACTGGGTGTCCCCCTGTGTTCCATGAAGACAGAGAGTTGAGGCTGGTCCTTTAAGGAGGCGGTGGGAAGAGGGCTTTCAAGAGAACTCTCACTGCATTACTTTTGAAAATTAGAGAAGCACCCAGTTCTGGGTTCTATGTAAAGTTTAGTTCTGGGGAAAAGAAATGTTCCATAGTGTGACATCCAACTCTCCTTTTCTTCTGGGAGTGCTTGTGGATGTGGATGGAAGTCATCCCAGGCAGTTGGACCCTCCTTGACATTCTTGTCTCTTTCCCCAGCCACAGCAGCCAGGAAGGAGACCCCAGACGGTGGAGTCATCAAAATGTTCTCCTGAATTGTTGGGTCACTGGATGAAGGACAGTTACCTCAAAGAACTGACCAGATGTGCAGTAGCTTCTGAATGGGTGGAGATTAAATGTCCTCTGTGTTAAACCCCTGAGATTTTGCAGATGTTTGTTTCTGCAGCATGGCTTACTCTATGCTTACCATGAACATCAAGTAAACAACTTTACTTGGGCCAAAGTCCTTTGCTGCTCTGGAAGCCCATGACATTCTAACTTTCTTTTCTGCTCTTCCTTTGTAGCAAACTGAGACAGCCCAGCACTGTGCATCCAACAAGATGGCACTGAAAAGAGGGAGCATAGGCAAGAAAGCAGGGACTTGCAGGCCTGCTGAGTAATCTGTACTAGTCCCAACTAAAGACAGTCAGGGTTGCAAAGACCAGCTAGTCAGTCTTTGAGGAAGGTGTCAGTGGAGTTCTGGGCCTGCAGGGAGGCCTGGCGGCAGGATGGTGGGCAGAGGGCTCTGATATGGAGAACAGCATGTGGCAGGTATGTGCTAGAATCCAGGAGAACCTCCCCCAAGAGGTGCCAGATTGAGTCCTATGCATTAGTGAGCCTGAGTACCAGGCTTGACATATGGGCTTTCTCTCCCAGGTCAAGGGAATAATGATAAGGACTAAAATTCCTAATGCTATTTCCTGTGGGTAAATGACTTACTTGTGCTATCTCCACTTGTTACCATACCTCTGAGAAGCAGGGAAATTATCTTTATTTACTCACCAGAGTAATGAAGCTTGGAAAGGTTAAGTAGTCAATTTAATGTGAGTCTGCTGCCAAAGCCCCTACCCTTTCTTCCACAACAAGCTGTTTATCCAGGAAGAGACTCTCAAACAAGGCTGGAGAAGAGGTAAGTCTGCAGTAAGGTGGATTCGAAGGTGAGTCAGCTAGGTGTCCTGCCCAAAGGACATAACTCTGGGATACCAACACGGGAGCCTTTTCCCTACTGAGTTCCCTGGCTGGGGGTTTCAAGGCTAGGCCTGAGACTGGGGGTTAATCTCAGTCAGGGAGGCCTTCTGGGAAAACTGACTTAAGCCAAATATTCCTTAAATGACACCATTGTTGCCCCACTTCTCTTGACATTAAACCTGTTGTTTTTATGGGAGGATTGAGATATGAGGGTTCCAAGGGGGAGTACCATCTGGTATCTCTTCAAAGGTCTGGCATTTATTCCATGGGCATGAATGGGAAGGAGGCAATCTTACTAATAAAAGCTGCACCTGGAAACAGACCCACTGGAGTAGCCTTGGCAATCTGTGGTACCCAGCAATGCAGCTCCCATTTTTCTGTGCTTCCTGTTCTCTTTTTGGTGGTCATAACAGTTTTCTAAATAAACAGTCTATCAGAGACATATTTTAGGGATTAAATGTAGCTGGTAGAAGGAATGCATAGCCTTAGCCAGCATTCTGGCTGGCTATGGAAGTCTGTGATGGTGGTCACTGGTTTTTCCAGTGACTCTGGCTCTTGAGAAAAAGATCTTAGAGGAGAAATTACATTTTTTTGTATGATAATAAAGTATAGCAATCTCCCAGTGGTGATCTTTTTATATACATTTAGGTAAAGTACTAGTTCAGAGAAAAATCTAAAGATAATAAAGCAATTCATGTAACTACAAAAAGAGTTGTTACTAACAATGATTCAGATCAGTTTCTTTACTCATGTATCTATTAATTTAAAAACATGTAGTATAGGTGTACATGTGCAAGACACTGTACTCAGTGCTGGTGGGGGGGTGTCCATTGAAACTAATATTTTCCTCCTCTGCTGGTATGGTGGGTAGAGTCTTGTGAGGAGCCAAAGGGGACCCCAGGTCATCATAAAGTATGATTGCATCAGACTATTCCTGCACCTGGAGTGTCTTCAAAGGGAACCAGAGAGCTAAGGTCTCTTTGGTGCTAGAAGTGGAGTGCTGGCCTAGTGATAGTGCAGGGGCACCAGTCTTTTTGATGGATAGCTGACACCCTTAGGTCTTGCCCTAAGCCAAACACACACATTAGCTCATTGCATCTTCCCAGCTGCCCTGTGAGGTAGGGGCTACTATTGTCCCTGTGTTATAAGGAAGTTAAAAGTTCTTCCCAGGGTCACACAGCTAGAAAAATGGTAAAGCTGGGATTTGAACCTGGACAGCCTGACTCACTCTGAATAGCAACCCCTTGTGTATTATCTATTGAAGGGACAGAGAAGCAAAAGCCTCCCATAGGACTGGAGTTTACCAACCCTGTGGATTGTTGATTATTTTGTTGATTCTTCTGCCATTGGCTATGATTCATACCATGCTGAATACACAGTGTTCTCAATCAACAACTAAACTAGATCCATGCCATGCGCTGGCACAGAGGCCAGTCACCCCCACGAAGGAGCCATTAAGGAGCCATGGAGTCCATAGCAGGGATAGAGGAATGGCTACATCTCGGAGGAAATGAAGATGACATTCTTGGGGTGCCCTAAGGATAATCCTGATGGGGGAGATTTAGAGGTGCTATGGATGGGATGTGTCTCCCCCAAACATGAGATGTGACTTTATTTGGAGATAGGACCTTAATGGAGGCAGCTAAGATTGAATCCTGGTCCCTTAGGATTGGTGACTTCACCCGTCACTCTTTCTTCACCAGACACGGTGAGAAGGAGACCATTTGCAAGCCAGGAAGAGGGGTGTCATCAGGCATGGAATTAGCTGGCACCTTGCTCTTGGACTTTCAGCTTCCAGAATCATGAAGAACATATTTCTGTTGTTTTAGTCCCCCAGTCTGTGATATTTTGTTAGCAGCTGAGTAGACTAATACAGATTTTGGCACTGGGATGTGGGGAGGTGCTGTAACAAATTCCAAAGGGAGGAAGGGCTTTGGGACTGGGAGTGGGTGGAGGTTAAAAGAGTGTGGAGGCACCTGCTAGAAAAGTCCTAGAGGGCCATGAAGGGCCTGTGGGTAGAACATGGCATTGAAGGGGATTCTAGCGATGATTCAAAAAAAAAAAAAAAAAAAAGAAAAGAGGGAGCTGCAGAGCAGGTTTCCTTCCTTTTAGAGAATCTGTAAATAAACAGGGGCAGAAGGTTGGTGGAAATGTAAACATTAAAGGCCATCTGATGAGCTCTAGATGGAAATAAGCAATGTCATTAGAAAGTGGAGGGAAGGCATTGTCCGCTACAAAGTGGCAAAGAACTTGGCTGAGTTGTGTTCCAGGGTTATTGGAAGACACAACTGTGAGTGCTGATGTTGAGATTTCTTTCTTTTTTTTTTTAAGATTTTATTTATTTATTTGACAGAGAGAGATCACAAGTAGGCAGAGAGGCAGGCAGAGAGAGGAGGAAGCAGGCTCCCTGCCGAGCAGAGAGCCCAATGTGGGACTCGATCCCAGGACCCTGGGATCATGACCTGAGCCGAAGGCAGAGGCTTTAACCCACTGAGCCACCCAGGTGCCCCTGATGTTGAGATTTCTAAGCAAAATGTTGATGATTCTGTCTGGGTCCTCCTGAGAGCTCACAGTAAAATGTGAGGGAGAGATGAATTGAAGGAGAAATTATCAAGCAAAAGAGGAGCCAGAACTGAAAGATTTGGAAAGTTCTCATTCTGCTCATATCAATAAGGAGATTTGTGTGAGTGTGAGCCATGATTTAACCAGCCACCTCTGCAGGAGCTAGGAATAGAGGTGGGATTATTCTGGCAGATACAATGCCAGCTTGAACTAAAGGGGAAAAAATGGGACAGAATGAAGAATGGCTGTGGGATTTCTTTGATTCTAACAGGACAGGATGTTAGAGCTATTTGGCTGTGAACAAGCTTTATGCTTCCAAAAAAAAAAAAAAAAAAATCAAAGAATGACCTCAGAGAAAAGTCAGAGATCATTAGGGCTGCCACTCCCACCACAGACCCAGTGTGCAGGGCTGTTTCTTTCTGGGTTTCAGAGGGCAGGGACCTTGCAGAGAATTGTGGGGGCAGGGGTTTCTGTCCACTGAGCTGAAGGATCCAGCCTGCCCCATTGGACCATTGGAGTGAGCCTGCCACCACTTGGCAGGGCACCAAACCAAAGATGGTTGTTCTCCAGCCTTACGATATAATGGAATTTGCCTGGATGGTTTTGGACTCGCTGGGGACCTGTCACCCTTTCTTCTTTCCTATTTCTCCTTTTCAAAAGGTGGTCTCACCTATGCTTTCCACCATTGTATTTTGGAAGCATGCATGTAACTTGTCTGGTTCAAAGGTTCACGGCTGGAAAGGAATTTTGCCTCAGAAAGAACTGTACCTTGAATGTTACCTAGATTCTTACCCATTAAATGATATGTAAGTGGGACTTTGGACCTTATTTTATCTATTTATTTTTTTAATTTAATTTTATTTTTTCAGTGTTTCAAGATTTGTTGTTTATGCACCACACCCAGTGCTCCATGTAATATGTGCTCTCTTTAATACCCACCACCAAGCTCACCCATCCCCCACCCACCCTTCCAAAACTTTCAGCGTGTTTCTCAGAGTCTACATTCTCTCATGCTTCGTCTTCCTCTCTGATTTCCTCCTTCACTTTCCCTTTCCTTCTCCTAATGTCCTCCATGTTATTCCTTATGCTCCTCAAGTAAGTGAAACCATATGATAATTGACTTTCTATGCTTGACTTATTTCACTCAGTATAATCTCCTCCAGTCTTGTCCATGTTGATACAAAAGTTGGGTATTCATCCTTTCTGATGGAGGCATAATACTCCATAGTGGGTATTAACCATATCTTCTTTATCCATTTGTCCATTGAAGGGCATCTTGGCTCTTTCCAGTTTGGTGATTCCAGTTTGGTGATTGTGGCCATTGCTGCTATGAACATTGGGGTACATATAGCCCTTCTTTTCACTACATCTTTGTCTTTGGGGTAAATACCCAGTAGTGCAATTGCAAGGTCATAGGGAAGTTCTATTTTTAATTTTTTGAGGAATCTCCACAACTATTTTCCAAAGCGGCTACACTAACTTGCATTCCCACCAATGCAGAGGGACTGTTACACTGTTGGTGAGACTTTGGGCTTTACACTTTAGAAATGATCCTGGGTAAAGTTAACACTTTAACTCATTGGCTTTAAGGGCTGTTGGGGTAAAATGAATGTGTTTTGCGTGCAGGAAGCACAAGAATTTGGGGGCACTTAGGGTTGAAGATAAGATGTTATGGATTAAATGATTATTCCTCCCCAAATTTCCTGTGTTGAAGCTCCAACCCTCAATGTGGCTATATTTGGAGAGAAGGCCTTTTTGAAGGTACTTAAGGTTAAATGAGGTTATAAGGATGGGGCCCTGATCCAGTAGGATCACTGACCTTATCAGAAGAGATACCAGCACTCACTCTCTCTCCACCATATGAGGACAGAGTGAAGAGGTGGCTGTCTGCAAGGCAGGAAGAGGGCTGTCATCAGGAACTGAATCAGATGGCACCTTGATCTTGAACTTCTGGCCTCCAGGACTGTGAGGAACATATTTCTATTATTAAGCCACCCTGTCTGTGGTACTCTGTTATGGCAGTTGAGCAGAGTAAGATGATGGAGGGGGGGTCAAGGATAAGGGTGGGCTTCATGAGGGCACTAGAGTAGATCTGGGCTTCCAGAGGGAATGCTGATATGGAGAAGACAATGGATCTCCTTGGCTGAAGATGAGGGGAGTAAGGTACTAAGGGTATACCTCAGACTCCTTGGCTCAGGCAACCTTGGTCCTGTTCTTCTTGATGTCCCTTTTCTGCTGACTTCTGAGGCCCAGCAAGAGAAAGTGTGGCATATTGTTTGGTGAAGAGGTATGTTCTTTTTCCACGGCTTTGGGTACCCACTTGCCCAATTTCACAGGTGTTTAGTGACATCATGGTTGGACTATCACCCATGGGACACATTTCCTCAGCCATGCCTCTCCCTAATGTACTCACACTACCATCCCCTCTGGAGGGGTCATTTCTGTACAAGGAGTTTGGTCAGTTTACCTGGCTTCTATAAGGGCTTGGTTCCTATGACTCTATCTCATTAACAATGGTGCTGGTACCAGAAATTGCCACAAGATTCAGAGGAAAATTCCATCAGGCCTTTAGAGGGGGATAGCACATGGCAAACACTCAATCTCTGCTAGCTGTCAGTGATGAGGAGGATGAGAAGTAGAGATTTCCAGATCCTTCTTGAGCTTCCATGAAAGATCTCATCTTTGTTTTTCATTTCAGCTGGAAACATGCAAACACATTTGAATGGTATGAGTGATGTTTATAAGTCCCTATCACAGCTCAGCACTTGATCCCTGCAGTCTATGAGTCAGGGTTGAGACTTATGCTTACCACCCACATGACCTTAGAGACATTTTTAATTTCCCTAAGCTTTCTTCACATAGAGGCTCAAAAGCCTATTGTCCACCTTGGGGTGTTGTCAGTATTTCAGTGCCCTTGCCAACATCCTAAAAACACTCTTGCATAGCTCTTCTTTGACATAAATGTTTCCATGTTAGTCTGCTAGGGCTGCCATAACAACATACCACAGACTGGGTGGGCAATAAAAAATTATTGTCCCTCAGTTCTGATAAAAAATTATAGCAAAGATAAATAAGCTAGAGAAAAGAAAAATAACACAGAAAATCAGTAAAACCAAAAGTTTCTTTGAAAAGATCAATAAAATTGACAAACCGTTACTTATATTGGCTCAGGGAAAAAGACTCAAATTATTATATTATGAAGTATAAATTATTGAGTATAGTAATTTCTGTTTATAATTAGAAATTAATGTGGGGACATTACTACTGATTCTATAGATATAAAAATGTTATAAGAGAGTATCATGAACAATTGTACATCAAAAAATTGGATAACTGAGACAAGATAGACAAATTTCTAAAAATATAAACCTAAAAAGTTTATGAAGATACAGAAAATTTTTAATACACCTATAAGTAGTAAGAAGAGTGTATCTGTAATCAAACATATTCTGACTCTGGTTCATCAGCCTTTCCTGATGAATTCTACAAAGTATTAAGAGAAGAACTAACACCTATCCTTTCAAAAAAAAAAAAAAAGAAAGAAAGAAAGAAAAGAAGAAGTGGAGGAACCCTTCCTAATTAATTCTATGAGGCCAGCATTGCCCTGATAATAAAGCCAGATGAGGACATTACAGAAAAGAAAACTATAGATCAATATCCCTTAGGAACATTGATGCAAAAAAAATCCTCAACGAATAAATATCAAACTGGATTCAGAAACATATTAAGAAGATTATATACCATGACCGAGTTGTATTTGCTCCTGGAATTCAGAGATGGTTCAATGTACTTCAACATATGAAAATCAATCAATAGAACACATCACAATAAGAGAATAATGAGGGGGAAAAAAAACCACATGATCATCTTAAGTGATGCAGAGAAAGTATTTGGCAAAATTCAACGCCCTTCCATGATAAAAACTCTCAAGAAACCAGGAGTGAAGGAAACGATCCCAAAAGAAAACAAAACTATATATGAAATCTCATAGTGAACACCATACTAAACATACTTCAACCTTTTTCTCTAAGATCAAAAAACAAGGAAAAGTGCCTATTTTTACTGTTTCTAGTCAATGTAATACTGGAAGTTCTAGCCAGAGCAATTAGGCAAGAAAAAGAAATAAAAGGTATCCATATTGGAAAGGAAGAAGTAAAATTATCTTTGTTCACAGAGAGTATGATCTTACATGTAGAAAAGTTTAAAGATTCCATAAACAATCTTGAAAGGAAATTAAAAAAACACAATTGTATTGATTATTTATTTATTAATTATTAAGTAAATAATTATAGTTATTTTTAGTAGCATTAAAAGTAATAAAATAATTATGAATTTACTTAACCAGGAAGTTTAAAGACTTGTGTATTAAAATATATAAAACATTGCTGAAAGGAATTAAAAAAAACATATAAATGGAAAGACAACCATGTTTGTGGATTAGAAGACTTAATTTTGTTAAGATGTCAATACGAACCAAAATGATTTATAGATTCAGTACAGTCTTATCAAAATCCCAATGTTAATTTTTGTAGAAATAAAAATTCCATCCTAAAATACATATGAAATTTCAAGGGACCCCAAATATATGAAATAATCCTGAAAAGAAAAGTTTGAGGACTCTCACTTTCTGATTTCAAAACTTACTACAAAGCTACAGTAAAAAAAAAAGTCGTGTGATACACAGACCAATGAAATAGAACACTACTGAGTTGTACACTTAAAATTATTACGATGTGAATTTTTTTTAAAAGATTTTATTTATTTATTTGAGAGACAGAGATCACAAGTAGGCAGAGAGGCAGGCAGAGTTTGGGGGGGAAGCAGGCTCCCTGCTGAGCAGAGAACCCGATGCGGGACTCAATCCCAGGACACTGGGATCATGACCTGAGCCGAAGGCAAAGGTTTTAACTCTCTGAGCCACCCAGGAGCCCCTACGATATGAATTTTATGTTATGTGTATTTAACCACCACAATAAAATACTTGGGAAGAAAAAAAAAGACTTGAGAAGACAACGCAGTGAGGTGGGTTGCTTTTCTAGTACTAAACAGCATTTAAGAATATTTTCCTGTAAGTTGGAATATTTTATAGTCCTAGATTATATTTAAGAAAAATTTCACACAGGAACTTTTCATACAAATTATGGGCAAGGAAATCCTTTCTTGAGCCAAGGCAAGGGCTTGAAAACTTGTGTGTGCCTATGTGTGTGCTCAGTTCTGTGTTTGCATCCATGAGTATGTGTATGTGTGTGCACACATGTTTATGTGTGACTGTATGGGTATGCATGCATGTTTGTGGGTGTATGTGAATGTGTGTGTGTGTAGGACAACATAGTATAGGAAGGGAGTGCTTTGGAACCCTGATGCAGAGAGGTGATGCCCTGTTTGTAGTTTGGGCTCTCAGGCCTTGTGGAAGGACCTGGATTGATGAGGACTGTGGTGATGGGCGTTGGAGGAGCGGGGGTGGTGCAGGGCTATGGCAGAGAACCTGATTTCACAGGCCAGCTGGATATTTTGGGCTCAAAGCCAGCAGGATGTGCAGGCTGGCCAGGGGGACAGGGAATGGGACCCTGGCCTCTGGCACAAGATGCTGGGTCCACACAGGAGGGAACAAGGTTGTGAGTAGTAAGGTTTGGCAGCTACTCAGAGTAAATTCCATCCCCGGTTCCTCTCATTTGCTGTCCTGCCGTTTGTGGAGGGTACTGATGTCCTATTTTAACCTACAGGAGGGACTCCAGGGGTGGGAACATCTGGTGGAGTGGGAGGTCGAACTGGGGTCAGCCTCACGTGGCAGCCTACAGACAACTCACTTTCTGGGTTGCATGCGAGGCCGGCCTTCAGTGTCAGAGCAGGTGGAGTTCTGGGTTGCATCAAGGCCCATGTCAGAGCAGGCGAAGTGTGTCTCAGGAGACATCGACAGGAGGAGTCCAGACCCTGGTTACGTGAGAGTGGAGGCCACTGAGCCATTGTGGGATCCGTGATGTGTCCACCAGTGAGAGACTATTTGAGCAGCTGCTGCGTAAAGGGGCTTCCAGGACTCCATTTCCCAAACTTGGATTGCACAAATCCCTTTTATGGGGATTTGTCCCTGAAAGCATAGTGCTTGTGTCACCAATATCACTGAGGTTAATGTGAGCTCTTCTGCAGCTGTTTGTAGAGTGACAAGATGAAGGAACGGTTTTAGGCTTCCAAGGGTGGCAAACTGTGGGAAGGTAAATATATGGAGGGAGCTAATGGAATAAGGTTTGTTTGTGTAGGTCCACCTCGGTGCCAACTTTCTGTCTTCTACCCAGCCATAAAACTTCCCCTGGAGAGGGGATTTATGGCAGTCCTCATTTCCCAGAAGTTTCTGCTTTTATTCAGATAAGAAAAGCTCCTGGAAGGCTTCCTTCTGCATCTGTTGAATTTCAAATGGCTTTAGCTCAAAATAATCATGCTGAAATGGCATGTTTTGAGTTGGCATCCTCTGAACCCTTTCGTTCATTCATTTGACATTTTAAGACATGTCACATATTAAACATCGAGTTGGTGGTTGCAGAGGGAGATTCAGGTAAGAAATCGGGATAAGAACAATCTGTAAAGGGGAAGAAACGTAGATTGGGACAAGCAGAAAAGAACAAACCTAGGCACATTGCCCAAATCTTACCAAATCAGCGTTTCAGACCCGGGAATAGGTCGGTCCTGTTAAATAGTTGTGTCTTGTGTTAGGTAGCAGACTTGTACCCTTCACGACTGTCCTGCTGTGATGGTGTGTCAGGCAAAGCTGACAACGGCGAGGGCGTCTGGAGCCCTCACAGTACAGACAGAGCTCAGAGACATCGCAGGTTCAGTTCCAGGCCACTGCAACACAGCCCGTATCACAAGTCAGTGAGTCAAATGAATTGTTTGGCTTCCCAGTGCATACTGAAGTAATGTTCACATTCTACTGTCGTCTGTTACATGTGCAACAGCATTATGTCTAACATAGTGATGTACATGCCTTAATTAAAAAATGCTTTATTGATAAAAAAGGCTAACCATCATCTGAGCTCTCAGTGAGTCATGATCACTGATCACAGGTCACCATAGCAAATACAATAATAAGGAAAAAGCTTGAAATATTGTGAGAATTAACAAAATGTGAGGCAAAGATACAGAGTGAGCAAATGTTGTTGGAAAAACGGAGCCAGTCAACTTACTCTCTGCAGGGTCGCCACAGACCTTCCATTTGTAAAGGCACAATATCCTCGAAGCATAATAAAGCAAAGCACAAAAAGACGAGATATGCCTGTGGTAATTTCCAGAGAGGCAGTGCAGCCTGGCAGAGCTATCCGGCTCTCTAACCAACCCCCCACCCTCCCGCCAGCACTGGTGGTGCAGGTGCTGCTCCCAAGGTCTTTGGAATGAAGACATGATGTCACCCAGCTGTGTTGTAATCGCAGTGGTGTGTTACTACTGATAGAAGTGGCATTCCATTCTGGTATCAGAACAGCATGTGATGCTTCAAAGCGAACACACAGATGGACTACTTCAGTGTCTCCAAACAGTCCTTGCCTGGCAGAACCACACCGCTTAGGAAATGTCAGGAAAGATAATGGGCTCCACAGGATGGAGACCCCAGGGCCCAAATCTATTTATTCTAGATGTATGGGGCTGCATCTTTATCCATGCTTTGAGGTACGTGTGTTTTGTTTTCCTAAATCTCTTGACTGTATTGGCATATGGTTTATAGACTGGAAATAGTACAGGGCTGAGCGGAATAAACAGTGTCCCTAATTCCCATCCACTTTCAACCCAACCATAACCCTTAGCTGGAGATTGGGGAAATGTTTTCTCAATCTCCCTTAGGAAGAAAAAGAAAAGCAAAGAAAGGAAAGACAAAGCCTTCTTTGTATCAAAACAGCCTCCTAAGGGCCCTCTGGTGGCACATGCCTTCGTGGCCCACATGCCCTGCCCTGCCAGCCCATGTGGTGCCATCCGCAAGCCACCAGCATTTCCTGGTCCTGTCCCCATCCCTCTCCTCCCATTCTGACATCTTCAGTCTCTCTGGTCCTGTCTCCAGATTCTGACCCCTCCTTCTTAAGGAATGCTTTCCCAGTTCCAAAAGGATTCCCTTTCTTTCAACAAGTTTCCCTGACTTGTTTTCAGATACACCATTTTCCTAAAAGGCCTCTGCCCCATTCCCTTATAAACATTTAGGGAAAGATTGAGCAAAACTGATTTTAAATGAAATCACACTGTGGCCCCTTCTCATGGGGGTTGTGCTCCTTGTTCATGGCATAGGGGCCCAGGCCATTGATGGGTGCACCCAGGACCCTGCTGGGGACAGATCAGGAGTCCTGCTAGACTGGGCTGCAGGGTACTCTTGCAGTCACAGGTCCCACCAGAGGGAGCAGGCTGGCTGTGGGTTAACAGCAAGAACTGAATGGGGAACTAGGCCTGGTACTGGCACAGGCCTGGCACTGGCAGTTTGCTTGCTAACCTCACACCCACTTCCCCACTGAGCTCATCAATCGTCCTTTATTCTTCCTGTCTTTCCTCATTACAAGGCTAAGGAGGGGACTGTCTCTGCTCTTTGAGGACGCCAAGTGAGGATGAGAGGCGGGATGCCCTGCCCCAGGACAGCACTTTCCGGTCAGTAAGAGCACTGAGGGTCGCATGGTTATTCCTTTGCATAACAATCAGTGGGAAGACCCTGAGCTAATCACCCCCTGCTGCAGCTACAGCCTCCATCACCAACCCTGCTTGTAAATTGTGTTTTAGCAGCATTCCCTGATCATGAATGCTGTTCTGGTTTGTCTGTTTGCTGTGGGCTGTCTTCCCCATGAAGAAAGAAATCCCGCAGAAGCAGGGACCTCGTCAAGCTTTTTGCTGCTGTCTCCCGGTGCCCAAAACAAGCACCCGTTGTCATTTTGGAGTGAATGCTGTGTGGATGGGCCACGGGTCTGAGGTAACGGGGCTGGTCCGCAGCAAAGGTGAGGCTTCAGCGCTGTCCTTTCTGCACAACTGCACAGAGGCCTGCTGGTGTCCATGACTTTGGTCTCGAAAGAACCTCTTTAGTCTGAGAAGGTTTTAGGGCCAGAAGTTTCTAAGAAAGTCCCAGTCCTGCTCAGAGAAGACTCAGTCCTGCTTCAGCAAGAGTCCAGCCAGGACTGACAATGCTTGTCACGTTCCCCTCAGCTAGGAGGAAGTCACTGAGGACAGAGCAGCAGGTGACGTAACACAGGGCAATCTGCTAATCACATGTTTCCCTGACACCGAGGGACAGGCACTGGGCACCTTCTGCTGTTCAAATAGGAAAGACAGCAGAACTTTCTCCTATACAAATTTACGCTGAAGCACAGGCAAGGACACATCCTGTCTGGGTGCCTGGCTTTGAAGGGAGCCTGCAGCTTTAAAGATTGTATTTATTTATTTGACGGAGAGAGACACAACTAGAGAGGAAACACGAGCAGGGGGGAGTGGGAGAGGAAGGGGCACACTTCCAGCTGAGCAGGGAGACTGATAGGGGGCTTGATCCCAGGACCCCAGGATCATGACCTGAGCCAAAGGCAGATGCTTAACAACTGAGCCCCCCAGGCACCCCAAGAGCCTGCAACTTTAGATCTCCCCTAACCAGGGCAGAGTGCAGTGTACTTTGGGCTCAGTGCTGCCTGATGAGCTGGGCCCAGAGGGACAGTGGAGGAGGAGCTGTTGGTTTTTTCTGGGGGAAGGGGTGGCTGACCTGGCTCTGGGACACCTGTGGGCGTCTGAGGTCTGGTCTGCATTTGTGCAAGATGCATCCCTTCTGCCACAGAGTGAGCCCCCTTGAAAAAGTAAAGACAGTTGGAACCTTTAAACGAGAATCACTTCCCCAAATGTAGGAGATGAGACACGTGAAGGGGTAGGAGTGATGGAGAAAGAGGAAGTGAGGCGCTGGTCTCAGGCCCTCGTGAGGGGAGGTCAAGGAGCCTCAGTTCACCATGTTGAGAATAGATGTGTTGGTTGCACTAACGGCAGGCACCCCCAACTGTTTATGATGTCCTTCCTAGACCTGCAGACGCTGGCCACTGAGCTCCTGTCTGCAGCAGGACGCCTGCCTTGAGGGCTGAGAGTCAGGCTTTTGGTGATCATCTGCTTGAGGTTTGGCAGGCTGTGGGAGGGCAGGAGTGTTTTCCAGAAATAGAAACTCCATGAGCACGCCCACCATGGCAATTAACTCACACCGGGCAGCTACTCACGTTTTGTTCAGAGACAGAACCTGTGAAAGCAGGTGCATCATAAAACAAAACACAAAACACACCGCAACACAACCCAGGATACCCACGGCTCAAAAGAAGATGTTGGACTTTAGAAAATAGAGTATCTGTGATCCCACCAACAGGAACAAATGGGATTGGGGAGGGGCTGGACAGGGTGACTCGGGGGAACTTGTGCCTGAGTGTAAGGTCTGTACTAACAAGGATCAAAGAGTTGGAAAAGCAGAATTTACATCGTGGTTTCATCGCTCCAAGCTAGGTGGGTTGGTGAGTCACTTACCATCTTAAAAGGCAGGAGGGACACTTTTTCGCCCAGCTGTTATCTGTTGTCCTCTCCCACCTTCTCCTTGCTCTAACAGCTCCATGCCCCACCTGCTTACCTGGTTTTGGCCTTCGTTGCCTGGGTCCCAGCCTCCACGTGTTGTGGCCTCAGGCAAACAAGCTCAGTTCTTGGTCCCTCAGGGGCAGGTGCCTAAAAGTAGCAGCTCTTTTATGCTAAGAATAAATAAAATATATTTTCTCTGTGTTTTATAAGCATAAAACCATGCAAGCACTCCTTCTTGTTGTCTGCCTGTTGTGGATTTAGAGGTGAGCTCCCACTAGTGGCAGCTATAGCCTTGGAATTCGGATCCTCTGAGCTTCTCCCAGGGCAAATTGAGGCAATCCTTCAAATTGCAGCCAGGTCAGAAACCTGCAGAGGGCTTGTTGCACACAGATGGCCATGCCCCACTTCCAGGTGTTGGCTGCAGTGGGTCATGTGGGGCCTAGAACTGCATTTCTTACAAGTTCACAGGGGATATTGGTGCTGCTGATCAGTGACCCTATTTTGAGGGTCAGAGACGTGGACATTCACCTAACATCTCCTAGTTTCTCAGAATGTGATTGTGTTTGGAGATAAGATCTTTAGAGAGGTATTCAGCGTTCTACTGGTAGAGGGATTTGAGTTTTGATCCCAGAGAACTCTGAGTTAGCCCCACCATTGCCACTGGCCAAGTTACCATATCCCCCATCTCCCCAGTGACCACCCTCCACTGAGAAGCCCTAGTCAGCCCCAGGCATCATCCCCACTCAGGCCCCAACCCTGCAGACACCCACTACCCCATCCTGCCACCTCTCCCCTCAACACTGCCCACATGAAGCCAGGCATTAGGGATAGCCACCTAGGGAGTAGAGCCTTAGGCAGACTCACACTGATGTGCCTACTGGTAGGAACAGGGTCATTGCAATGAAGGTAAGCAAATAGTAAAATTGTTCAAGTAAGAACTAGGAATGACACCAAGGGGCACCTGGGTGGCGGTTGGTTAAGCAACTGTCCCTAAAATTTGCATAAGATATTTCAAGTCAAGAATTCAGTACAGTGCCCAGCATAGAATGCAGACATAATAGGAATTGGCTACTATTCAGGGTTTTTCTTTATTCCTTTTTTTTTTTTTTAAGACTTTATTTATTTATTTGACAGACAGAGATCACAAGTAGGCAGAGAGGCAGGCAGAGAGAAAGAGGAGGAAGCAGGATCCCCGCTGAGCAGAGAGCCCAATGCAGGGCTCGATCCCAGGACCCTGAGATCATGACCTGAGCCGAAGGCAGAGGCTTTAACCCACTGAGCCACCCAGGCGCCCCTATTCAGGGTTTTTCTAATAATAATTACAGTGATAAGAAAGCACAGTCAGGTTAGGAATTTGCCTCACCACACTGCAGGATAAAATTTGCATTTAGAAAGATAAGTCTAATTACAAAGAGGCTTTGAAATTTGTTTGGAGCATTTGCCTGCAGAGGAGAGTGTTGGCAAAGGCCCATCTTTATCTTTTTCTCATCAATGCTACAGATTATTTTGGTCCTTGTTTTATAGTGATAAACACTTGTTAGGAAATGTGAAACAATCACCAAAAATTAGATGGGATAAAAAGCCACCTGGGGGGGCGCCTGGGTGGCTCAGTGGGTTAAGCCGCTGCCTTCGGCTCAGGTCATGATCCCAGAGTCCTGGGATCGAGCCCCGAATCGGGCTCTCCGCTTAGCAGGGAGCCTGCTTCCCCCATCTCTCTCTCTGCCTGCCTCTCTGCCTACTTGTGATTTCTCTCTCTGTCAAATAAATAAATAAAATCTTAAAAAAAAAAAAAAAGCCACCTGGGGCTTATGAACTAAGGAGGTGATATTTTTATATATTTCTTTCCTGTCTTTCAAAAACCTTTTTGTGAGTGCTTCTTATTTTGTATCGAATTTGTACCTATATATAGACTAAGGAGTCAAACTGCTCTAGGAGTTTCCATGCCTGGGGCGGCCGGGGCCGGCCCTCTCCCAGTCTGTGCTTCATTTCCCCTTGACCTCCTCCAGCTGATGCTTCCACTCCAACTTCCTATGTCCAAATCACATACCTATGTTGCTACATCGTGAGTTTTCAGATCTAGACATCATCTATTGGATCTCTTTATGAAGATGGGATTTAACTCCTCCGATGCCATTACCAGAATGGCAGTAGCAAAGGGTTTTAATCAGCACCCAGCTTGCCAGATGCAGCAGACTTTCATCTCTGACTGCTCTGTCCTGGGATGCAAGACATGAATCCAGCATACCCAGGGTCTTTAGCCAGCAGGAGCCCAGTGGCCACTTCTTTTGCCTCCTTAGGTTGTGGTTGGCTGCCACCAGAGAAGAACCATGCCCTGTGAGGTCACCTGGATGCAGAGAAGCCACAGACATGGTTTCCCCTTGATCTCTTATACTGTCCCCGTTATGCAGGCCTGAGGCTAGTGTGCCAGCTAACAGGCTCCCCACTTCGGGGCTGTCCTAAAGATGAGGGGTTCTAGGACAAACCAGATTGTGTTCATTGCTCATTGATCTTACTTCTATAGTCTTCACGGAAGCTGTATTGTTAGAAGACAATCTCAGGTCTTTTTCTCAGGCTGGCCTTGGGGAGCTCAGGCCTGATACTAAACTTTTATTCATACACATAATTCTTCTTCTTCTTCTTCTTCTTCTTTTTAAAGATTTTATTTATTTATTTGACAGACAGAGATCACAAGTAGGCAGAGAGGCAGGCAGAGAGAGAGGAGGAAGCAGGCTCCCTGCTGAGCAGAGAACCCGATGTGGGGCTTGAACCCAGGATTCTGGGATCATGACCTGAGCCGAAAGCAGAGGCTTTAACCCACTGAGCCACCCAGGCACCCCAATACACATAATTCTTCTTGCCTGCAACACGCACATACACACATACACACAAACACACACACAGGCACAGATGACTGCATTTCCAACCTCTTCTCAGTATAACTATATTGCAGTTTTGGTGAGGTCTCTATTCTGTGTTTATATTCTGTGACAATGTCATTATCATTGACATGAGCCTTGTAGTAAACTACAATTGCTTTTTGTCTTCTGTGTGAATTTTTGTTATCCCTGGAGTTCATAATTATTTTGTGTTTTTTTTGTTGTTTTTACTTTTCAAATACAAATTACTAATTTATTCTCAAAATATCCCCCAGTAGTTTAAATTAAGATAGTCGTGCCAGATGCTCTTTTATTTTAACAAACTTTTTTTTTTTTTTTTTTTTTTAGAGCTGTTGTAGGTTTGCAGCAAAACTGAGTGGAAAGTACAGGAAATTTCCCTATCTCCCTGTCCCCGCACATGTCTCCACATCCTCCCTACTATCAACATCCCCCACCAGAGGGGTATATCTGTTATGATCAGTGAACCTACATCAGCACACTATTATCATCCAAAGTTCACAGTTTACATTATGGTTCACTCTTGGTGTTGTATATGCTGTGGGTTTTGCTAAATGTATAATGATATCCTTACGGTGTTATACAGACTAGTTTTACTGCCCTAAAAATGCTCTGTGCTCCCCCTATTCATCTTTCTTTTCATCTAACCCCTGGAACCCATCTCCTTACTGTCTCCTTAGTTCTGCCTTTTCCACTATGTCGCATGTTGGAAACCTACAGCATATAGACTTTTCAGATTGGCTTCTTTCACTCAGTAATATACATTTAAGTTTCTTCCATGTCTTTTAATGTCTTGATAGTTCATTTCTTATTTTTACTGAATAATATTCCATTGTGTGACTATACCACAGGTTATCTATCCATCTTAGATGCTCTATAGTTTCTTTCTCTTGAAGAAGTTTCCCTTAGCGTGCCTACCCCTCCATTGAGATAGAAGTCTAGATCTGGTCCATGGCTATCATCCCAGCACCTTTTCCTGGTGTTTGCCCTGGAAATTCCCTCTTCTCTCCTGTGTTGAATTTCCTACTTCTTAGATTCCATGTCTCCATGTTCTCTGATTTGCTACCTCGGTTCTGTGGAGTGTAAACTCTAATAGCGTCCTGAAAAAGAGAAAAAAGAAGGAACATTTTTGAAATTTTGCACAATTGAAAGTATCTATATTCTGCATTCATACTTAATTGATTGGCAAGGTGTAGAATTCTGGGCTACTTTTGGAATTGAGAAGGCATTCATTTATGTCTTCTAGTTTCCAGAGTGGCTGTGGAGAAGCTGATGCCTTTAGCCCTTGGTGGTTTTTTTTTTTTTTTTTTTTTTTGTATAAATCTTCATGGTATCTTTCTAGGATGCCTAGGGAATTTTGGTGTGGGTCTATTTTCATCCAGTGTGTTGGACTCTTAGAGGGCTCCTTCAAACTGAAAATCCCTGTTCTGTAGCCATTTCTTTTTTTTTTTTTTTAAGATTTTATTTATTTATTTGACAGATCACAAGTAGGCAGAGAGGCAGGCAGAGAGAGGAAGGGAAGCAGGCCCTCTGCTGAGCAGAGAGGCCGATGCGGGGCTCGATCCCAGGACCCTGGGACCATGACCTGAGCCGAAAGCAGAGGCTTTAACCCACTGAGCCACCCAGGTGCCCCTCTGTAGCCATTTCTTAGCCAGATTAGCAGTGTATCTTCCATGAGTATGTGGATTATGGTGCAGTTGGCTGACTCCCCTGTTCCTGGCAGATTGAATTGCCCCCTTCCCTGCTGTGACCACCTCAGTCCTGGAAGAAGTTGAGTCATTTCCCAGAGCACATCACAAACTTAGAAACGCTGGACTTGCAAGTGGATTTTCCAAATATTTAAAGTAATGATAGCTTAACAGGAGCTAAAAAAAAAAAATCCCACAAACACTCAGGCCTCATTGACACTAAGTTGTTGTGCCTCACGAGAAATGCCCAGCCCTTGTTAGCTCCTGAAAGATGAATGGGCTGTTTAGGATTCCTCTCAGGGCTTGCCCAGTTCAGTTCCCTCACATGTCAGATTAAGCAAGTGGCTCAGGGGTGAGCAGCTGCTTTAGAACAAGAGGGTGACCTGATAGGATTCTGTCACCTGAGAGTCTGGATTTATCAGTAATCAGGCACTGAGGTTTCTCACACCAGAGCTGGCTTCAGTTCAGGTCAATTTCTGCCTCATCGATGATGAAAAGCTTTTGAGTGTTTGATGGCATAATAAAGGCTGCTGTTTACAGAGAGGTATGGCCCTTTATGGATGCTGCATTTGTGACTCTGTGCCATGACGCCAGGCAGGTGTTATTATTTCCCTACTATAAGGAATGAACCAACATCACTAAAACCTGGCAGAGATCAGATTCACATCTGGGTCTTTTTCAGTCCAACTACCCAGATTTCTCCGTTGAGCAACACTGCCCTTGTTCAGATGCAAAGGTATATGCTGGTGTACAAGAAAATTCATGGGAACCTGTGAAGTGACCCTTGTGAGGGAAGAATGATGGTGGATCTCTTCCCCAGGGAAAGAGGGTTATGTCCACTTCAGACCGAGTTATGCAGGACAGAAATCTGCTCCGTAGGTAGCATGGACACAGTAAAAGGGGCACTGAGCTGGCACTCAGGGTCTGAATGAGAGCCCAGGATCAGAGTCCAGGCTCTGACACTCAGCTGCTCTGAGCCTTAGGTTTTTTCCATCTAGAGATGGAAGATGGAAATGTGGCCTATTTAGGGTTATGGGACTCTGTGAGGACCAAGATGAAACAATGTATGTGCCAAGCATTCTTCCTAACTGTGAAGCACTATGTGATCACAGCCCTTCGGGGCTGGGTATGCAGACATGAGTGAGGACCAGCTGTCCATATGGGATTGCTGATTACTTAAGTAGCTAAGTGGGTTTTCTGCCCACATAAGCGATAGGTCTTTTGCTTTTCCTTTCAGAAAGGAGTGACTGGTGTTTCCCTGGACTGACACCGTGACTCTTGATTCTCAGGGAGTGAGAACAGGTGTGTCTTGGGGCCCAGGGTGGAAAGAGCTTCCTTCTTCAGTGGGTGTGGTATCCCTTGTGCTCTAGCCAGGATGGAGGGTAGGTCCTGGAGGAAGTGGGAGGGTCTGGGCCCATCACCTCACCCACCTTTGTCCTGTTTCACTGCTGACAGAGGCATCTGTTTCTGCGTCCATAAAGTCTGTGCTCCCAGGGTCAGCGATGTGTTCCAGGTCTTATCAGTGATGAGTGACATGGAGGACGGGCTGGACAGGGGAGGGAGAGCTATTTGGAAGAGCAGGATGGGAATACTTGAAATAAGCCTTCCCAGTTTGAACTCTGAAATTTATGTGTTCTTGTTATTAATGGCAAATGCAGAATGACAAGCATGAGATCTGCTCCCGGGTATTTTCACGCACACCCTTCCTATTGCTAGCCCAGATAGGCTAGTCAGACTCACTGTTGATTGAGCCCTGAAAATGCCCAGCATTTTCCATGCTTTATAAGTGACATCTTTATTTTGAGATGAGGAACTTGGGTTTAGAAGAATGAAGTAGCATCGACTATCATGTGGGTGCTTTGTGGCAGGGCTGGGACTGGAGGCTGGCATGGGATGTGGGGGTTTGCTACAATAGCTGGGGAGTCTCAGTCATCTGTTATGAGCTAGTGCCCCTTGTTTGCCTCCTGCTTACATGTCAGATGTGGGTTCCACACTCTCCCATGTCCACTTCAGACAAAGTCATGAAGGACAGAAATCTCCCAACAACATGAACAGCATCTCCCAACATTCATGTCCCCCCCAGAACCTCAGAACCTCAGCATGTGACCAAGAAAGGTGACATCTCATGGAGTTATTGATGAAGTTAGTTAAGGAGGGGTCCTACTGGAGTCCGGTGGGCCTTTGTCATCATAGGAGAAGAGACACAGAGACAGACGTTCACAGGGAAGGCTATGTGATGATTCAGCAGAGACTGAGTGATGCTACCTGAGGGTCCCCAAAGCTGGCAGAGGCAAGGTGCCTCTGGAGGAAGTATAACCCTGCTGGCACCTTAATTTTGGACTTGTGGCCTCCAAGACTCTGAGAGGACCCATTTCTCTTGCTTTAAACCATCTATGTTTTGGTAATTTCTCACAGCAGCCCTAGAAAGGAATACATAGTAAGCA
This sequence comes from Mustela nivalis, assembly GCF_964662115.1. Classification (NCBI taxonomy): domain Eukaryota; kingdom Metazoa; phylum Chordata; class Mammalia; order Carnivora; family Mustelidae; genus Mustela; species Mustela nivalis. The sequence continues at coordinate 97,724,936 of NC_139027.1, forward strand.
CTTTTTGGACATGAGCTGGTCAGAGTGCAGGCCTGTTGGGTCACATCAGATGAAAGCTTTCCTTCCCTGTAACACCTGCTTTGGGGCCTGGCCCACAGTTTATATTACATATAGTTGCCTATCCCTGGCTTCTTTTCCTACTTAGCTCGGGAGGTCATGAGTCCCATCCAAAAGTGCTCCTTCCTCTCCTTCCCCAGAAGGGAGGGAACTTCCTGGACCCTGGGTCATCAGAAGCTCAGAGCACCACCCAGGGTTCCCTCCTGCGGCCTCAGAGAGACAGATCCATAGAGAAGCGCAGCCGAGTGTCTCTCCCAGACGCAGGCAGCCCTCAGGATAGAGACAGTGAGGGGAGTCTAGCAAAGAAAACCAGTGCCGGGGATGGGGAGCCCCATCTTTGAAGCAAAGAAAACTAGTCCCTAGAGATGGGGAGCCCCATCTCTGAAAGACCCAGGTCTGCTGGGGTCCCATACAACACATCCCAAGTTGGGTTGGTGTACACCCTGCACAGAAGGGTTTACACCAGGCTTGTCAGCCAGCTAGAGATCCCATATCCATCCTGAGTGGGCATTCCAGAGCAGCCCCAATTCTGGCTTTTCTGATGTAACCTCATGACTATGGATGCAGGAAGAAGCCCTTGGAAGCTCAGTGCCTTCCCCTCCCAGAATGTGGAGGATGACCATGTTGGAGAAGGTGCTGCGTGTCAAGTTTCTCCACCATGAAGTCACTGTGTTTCATTTTCATGGAGTCCAGCTTGCCTTCAGCAGGGAAAAAGGAACTAAGCTCCTCTACCTGGAGGGGAAATGTCTACACTGTAGAGGTTGCTTTTAGGCAGCAGGCTTGAGCAATGGGAGCCTGAGTGAGATAGAAGGCCCACAGTAACCTCCAGGCTGATGACACAGGCTCATTAGAGGACTTTGTACTGGGACAAATCTCTAAAGTGTTTCTGAAAAGCTGGGAGGGGGAGACCTTGAATTTAGGAGTGCCAGGAGTGCCAAAAAGACAAAGTGCTGGGAATCCGGGGGCTATCTGACCATTTCGAAATATGTATTTATTTATTTATTCATTATTTTTTTGAGACAGAGAGAGAGAGAGTGCACACAAGAACATGAGCAGGAGAGGAGCAGAGGGAGGGGGAGAGAATCCCAAGCAGACTCTGCACTGAGTGAGAGGTTGACACAAGGTTGGATCTCACTAACCCTGAGATCATGACCTGAGCTGAAACCAAGAGCATGACCCTAAACCTAATGAACCACCCAGGTATCCCACAGATTATTTTATTTAAAGGTTACATTCTTTTAGGACAAAGCTGATCTAGTACTATGTCTCATAATATACTGAATCCCCTCCTCCTGACCCTCCCTCGTCCTCCCATTCCCTTACCTCTCCGTCTCCCCTCGCACCCTCCCCCACTCGCTCTTTCCCCTCCAGGTCCCTCCACTTCACTTCTCCTTCCTCCTCTTTCCCCTCCTCCCTCTTTCTCCTGCTCCCTCCCAACATGCCCCCTTTCTCTCTTACCTCCTTCTCTCCCCTCTTTTCTCTTTCTTCCCCTCTCTCCCCTTTTATTTTTCCTCTCTCTCTCCCTCTGACGGAAGAACGGTCCTCTCCTCTATCAGAGAAGGTCGTCCTCTTCAACAGAGTGCACACGCATGGAGCGGTGAGGGAGGAAGGGGGCGCCCACCTAGCCAGCCAGATCAGCTGAATCAACCCTGGGGATTAATGGTGTAACTGAGTCGTCACTGCCAGATCGCCCTCCCTCTCTCCTTCTTTCCTCTACTCTCTCCCTCTTTCCTTCCCTCCTGCCTCTCTTTCCTCTGCTCAATGTCCCGGGCTCACCCACCCTGTGCCTCCCCCACCACGTGCCTGCACTAGTCCCATTTTGGAGCCAGGGCAGTGTGACATCAAAGTCCCTTCCCTCTCGCAACCCTCCTCCTGGAGGTCTGCTCCGGGATCCCCGCTTTATCCTGTCAACTTTCTCTCGTTGTCCACATGAAACTAGAGTTACTCTCTTAGAGGATGGTTATTTTAAAACCTTCCCTTCATGAGGCCTGTAGTAGCCCAGAGATAGTTCCTAAAGCTACCAAAGACCAGGCAAAGGACAGGCTGCTTGGAGAGGCAGCCTAAGTTATAGGAAAACAGACCTGCTAAGCCTTGAAATGCCCAAGCAGTCCTGAGCCGGGATGGCTCAATGCTTGATACAGAGTGGCTTCCTTGTCCTTGGCCATGGAATAGGGAGGCCACATAACCTCAAGGCAGAAAGGGCCCATTGAACTTGTCCAGATTTTGTGGCAGAAGCTGGCATGGGGGGTGTTCAAGGCCTGATTTGGGGGCCATGTGGGGATGCTGTAGCTTGCTTGGACCTGCTCCTGGAAGCTGATTGACTGTTAAACCTTCAGGATTCTCCTGAGCCAGGTATTAAACACTGCCATTATTAAAAGTAAATTACAAAACCTCCAATGAAACAAACCAGATTAAAACAAAGGTAATAGTTATCCAAAGTTCATCATTTCTAACTATATCACAATTCCATTATTGTTGTGTTTCAGGTGAATTTCATCCTCTGCATCTGTCTGGTGAGAATATGATGTGATGGTGGTTTCCTTGCATTTTTTTTGGCCTACCCTACATTCAGACTCCACACTGATAGCCTGAAATTGGACACAGTGGGAGTATTTACACCATGGAAATCAGCAAGCGCTACAAATGAGGACATTTTTGTGTTCTGGAGAGCTGTTTTTCAACATTTGCCAATACCACTAGTTCTACCCTAGAACAGCATCTGAATTTCTGTGACTGGGCTTGAAATTTTGTCCTTTTGAAAAGTTTCCCAGACGATGCTGGCGTGGCCAGCCAAGCCGAGTCAGCAGAGTGGTTTGGAAAATGCTGACCATTCATCCTTGTCCAGCTGGGATTTCTGCCAGTTGATGTTCAGTTGGTGCTTGAATGCCTCCAAAAACAGGGAGCTCACTACTGCAAAGCAACCATTGGAAGACACTGACTGACCCATTCACTCATGGAGTGCTGGGCTCTTCTCATTGGCATCTCTGCTTGATCCTGCCACAGACAGAGAACTCTCTGCCCCTGAGTAAGTCCTGTCCTGGGATCACTCGGGCTCTTCTAGTTATTCATTATATTGAACAGGACACAGTTTCATTACAGGTGCCCCTGTCAATCCTAACTGTCCCCCTTCCATGGTGTATCAATGCAGGGCTCATCTCTCCCCAGAAAAGAGCACTCTGAATACTCAGAGACACATCTAGCCATACTGCCTTCCCTCACATACATTTTCTTATCTCTAAGCCACATGTTTCTGCTGTTCCAAGCCCTTCTCTCTTGTATTGTTAAATTCCTGTGGAACATTACCTAGTTGGCTTGGCTAAGCTTTCTAGTTCATTGAAACCCACATGGTACTTATTCTGTCAACCAACCTATTACCTCTTATTTCTAGTTACAGCTAATTACCTCATCTAAGCAGCTATAAAAGTGTTTTATGGGATGAGACCTCTTAAACAACAACCTTTCTTGAGATATTCTGGATGGTATTTGACTTGCAAATGTTCAGAAACATATTTATTGCTGAACGCGATGCTCCTCTGCCAAAAATACTCTCCATTTTTGTAGAGAACAAAATTTAGCAAGAAACAAATACACTGGCTAAAATGTTCCCAAATGACTACCAATCCAGATTGAAACCTTAAAGAACAATTCCTTAAGGAGGATTTTTAATCATCCCCGATTCTATGTTTCTCTCACTTTGATTCCCATAAACACATCTGATTTGTATTTCTGAGATGCACTTTTCCATATATCTTGGCAAAGTCAGACTTCAGATTTCATATCTCTTCCCCAGCACAAATGTGTCCTTTGCCTTTGATCTCTAGCTATTCTACTTGGCGTGCCTTGCTACTACACAGAGTAATTGTCAGAAATTCAAAGAACACATTGTTGAGGAGAAATTGGTGGTTATGTAATATCCTGAAACCCCTCAGACTGTGAGGATGGACTGAAGTGACATTTATGGATGCCCACAAAGTATTCCTCTGCAGGTGGGGACCGTTCTTTGACCAGGTGACCGAGGTGTGGCCAGAACAAGCCAGACATTGTGCCTTTATGTCTTCCTCCTCATGCCCTTTTGAACGTCCTTGATGGGTTAGAAGGACTTCCCGGGTTACAAAAAGAAGCCTTCTAAGCACATTAAGTCAGAAACCCCACCCGAGCTTAGTGTTTGCTGTGTCTGGCCCATGTCATGATTAGAATCTTTGAGCTCTTTCAAAGGCTCACTCTCCTTTTGGGTTATTCTGTGGCTGGTCACCTGGGAGGTGGGGTATTGAATGCCTATCTCTTTACCCTGCTGTCTCTGAGACACATTTCAGCTCAGAAATCCTCCTGGTTGGGGGAGGGGGAGGACGAGGCTGCGTAGTAGGTGCCATGGGGATGGCAGGGAAATTTTCATTTGCTTTGTGCTGTTGTGATCAGGGTGAGGTCCTTTCAGATCTTGGCAGGACTTCACAGTGGACTCTGTTGGTGATTTCTCATGGGTCATGCTCACTGGGGCCTCTCATCTCCTATTCCTGGTTAGGGTCATGTACTCCCAGGCATTTGCTCCCAACAACCCCATGTGGACTCATTGATCCTACATCTCCATAGCTCCCGTGGTTCAGGTTCCATCCTTAGACATACCTGTACTAAGCTCATACATCCCTAAACCCAAAACAATGGCAAAATCTTCCCCTTTAGGAGGATTTTTCTTTTTTTAAACCTTAGCTCATTGACTAAAAAGGCCTTGAGTTTTACTAGGAAGTAGGCTGTGGGTGCAGTGTCTAGGGAGAGGACAGACGAATGTTTGCTTTTTTTTTTTTTTTTAAAGATTTTATTTACTTATCTGTCAGAGAGAGAGCACAAGCAGGGGGACTGGCAGACAGAGCAGGCAGAGGGAGAAGCAGACTCCTCATGGAGCTGGGAGCCCTCTGTGGGACTCAATTCCAGGATCTTGAGATCAGAACCCGAGCCGAAGGCAGATGCTTAATTGACTGAGCCACGTAGGTGCCTCCAGTGCTTGCTGCTTGATGGAAAGTGGTGTAAACATGGTGCTTCTCAGAATAAATGCACATGCTCTTCATTTCGTTCCACTCCACTTGCCTTTCCTCCTCTTCTGAGCTAACAGATTCAACAATAAAGCATTTGTTCATTTATTAAAAAGAATACTTTTGTGCCTCTAATATGCATTCTGGGCACAGGGGACTCACCAAAAAACATCTAACAACCCTGTCTTTGTAGTATTTACAATGATTTTCCTGAGAGCTGATATTTGAAAGGAGGTTGTAGTCAGCTTGGAGGCTATGTCTGACGTCTTCATCAGAATTTATCACTTCCCTTACTAATTATATGTCCTTTCTACAGTGACAGTTGTCAGGGATTGAAGATTGGGATCGACGTGGGCTGCCGTCGGGACCTTTTCAGCAACCATCATAGTGATTTAGGCTTTGTAAGTAACTGGATTGGCATGGAAATCCTGGATTTGCCCCAGGCAAGTTAGTCAATTTCTCAAAAATACAATTCCCTCATGCACAGAGTGGTGGTGCTTTATAGAGTACAGGCAGACCTCAGAGATGTGGGTTCAGTTCCAGACCACCACAATAAAGCAAATATTGCAAAAAAAGTGAGTCAAATGAAATTTTTAGTTTCCCAGTGCACATCAAAATTATGTTTATGCTATACTGTAGTTTATTAAGTGTGCAATAGACAAGTCTAAAATAATGTATATACCTTAATTAAAAATACTTTATGGCTAAAAAATGATAACCATCATCAGAGCTTTCAGTGAGTCATAATCTTTTTGCTGATGAAGGGTCTTGCGTTAGTGTTGATGGCTGGTGACTGACCAGAGTGGTGGCTGCTGAAGGCTGCCGTGGCTGTGACAACTTCTTAAAATAAGACTGTGAAGTTTGGTGTGTTGATTGACTCTGCCTTTCATGAATGATTCCTCAGTGGCAGGTGGTGCTGTTTGATAACATTTCCCCCATAGGAAAACTTGTCTCACAACTGGAGTCAGTCTTCTCAAACTCTTCTGCTACTTTGTCAACTAAGCTTATGTACTATTATAAAACCTCTGTTGTCATTTCAACAATCTTCACAGCATCTTCACCAGGAGTAGGTGCCATCTCAAGAAACTACTCTTTGCTCATCCATAAGAAGCACCTCCTCACTATTATGCTAAGTGAAATAAGTCAATCAGAGATTGATCAGATCAATTATTGATCTAATATGAGATCAATTGATCTCTGATTAATCAGAGATCAATTATCATATGATTTCATGGATATGGGGAATTTGAGAAACAAGACAGAGGATCATAGGGCAAGGGAGGGAAAGATTAAATAAGACGAAACCAGAGAGGGAGACAAATGATAGGAGACTCTTAATCTCAGGAAACTAACTGAGGATTGCTGGAGGCGGGGGAAGGGAGGGAGTGGTGTGGCTGGGTCATGGACACTGGGGAGGGTATGTGCTATGGTGAGTTCTTTGAACTGTGTAAGACTGACAAATCACAGACCTGCACCCCTGAAACAAATAATACATTATATGTTAATAAAAAAAGGAAGCCCCAAAAGTTCATTTTCGCTTTTGTTTCCTTTGCCTTTGGAGACATATCTTGAAAGAAGTTGCTGTGGCTGATATCGAAGAGATTACTGCCTATGTTCTCCTCTAGGATTCTGATGGATTCCTGTCTCACATTGAGGTCTTTTATCCATTTTGAGTTTATCTTTGTGTGCGGTGTAAGAGAATGGTCCAGTTTCATTCTTCTACATATAGCTGCCCAGTTTTCCCAGCATCATTTATTGAAGAGACTGTCTTTTTTTCCACTGTATAGTTTTTCCTGTTTTGTCGAAGATTATTTGACCATAGAGTTGAGGGTCCATATCTGGGCTCTCTACTCTGTTCCACTGGTCTATGTGTCTGTTTTGATGCCAGTACCATGCTGTCTTGGTGATCATAGCTTTGTAGTAAAGCTTGAAATCAGGTAACATGATGCCCCCCGTTTTATTTTTGTTTTTCAACATTTCCTTAGCCATTTGGGGTCTCTTCTGATTTTTGGATTATTTGCTCCAGCTGTTCATCAAAATCAAAAGCTTCTGCACAGCAAAGGAAATAGTCAATAAAACAAAGAGGCAACCCACGGAATGGGAGAAGATATTTGCAAATGACAGTACAGAAAAAAGGTTGATATCCAGGATCTATAAAGAACTCCTCAAACTCAACACACACAAAACAGACAATCACATCAAAAAATGGGCAGAAGATATGAACAGACACTTCTCCAATGAAGACATACAAATGGCTATCAGACACATGAAAAAATGTTCATCATCAGTAGCCATCAGGGAGATTCAAATTAAAGCCACATTGAGATATCACCTTACACCAGTTAGAATGGCCAGAATTAGCAAGACAGGAAACAACATGTGTTGGAGGGGATGTGGAGAAAGGGGAACCCTCTTCCACTGTTGGTGGGAATGCAAGTTGGTGCAGCCTCTTTGGAGAACAGTGTGGAGATTCCTCAAGAAATTAAAAATAGAACTTCCCCACCCTGCAATTGCACTCCTGGGTATTTACCCCCAAAATACAGATGTAGTGAAAAAAAGGGCCATCTGTACCCCAATGTTTATAGCAGCAATGGCCATGGTCGCCAAACTGTGGAAAGAACCAAGATGCCCTTCAACGGACGAATGGATAAGGAAGATGTGGTCCATATACACTATAGAGTATTATGCCTCCATCAGAAAGGATGAATACCCAAGTTTTGTAGCAACATGGATGGGACTGGGAGAGATTATGCTGAGTGAAATAAGTCAAGCAGAGAGAGTCAATTATCATATGGTTTCACTTATTTGTGGAGCATAACAAATAGCATGGAGGACATGGGGAGATAGAGAGGAGAAGGGAGTTGGGGGAAATTGGAAGGGGAGGTGAACCATGAAAGACTATGGACTCTGAAAAACAATCTAAGGGTTTTGAAGGGGCGGGGGGTGGGCGGTCGGGGTACCAGGTGGTGGGTATTATAGACGGCACGGATTGCATGGAGCACTGGGTGTGGTGCAAAAATAATGAATACTGTTATGCTGAAAATAAATAAAAAATAAATTTTTTAAAAAAGGAAGCAACTCCTCATCTATTAAAGTTTCATCATGAGATTGCAGCAACTCAGCTACATCCTCTGGCTCTGCTTCTGAGTCTAGTTCTCTTGCTGTTTCCACCACATCAGCAGTCATCTGCTACATTGAAGTCTTGAACCCCTCAAAGTCATTCATGATGGCTGGAGTCAACTTCTTCCATCTCCTGTTCAATATTGATATTTTGACCTCTTCCCAATGAATCATGAATGTTCTTACTGGCATCTACCATGGTAATTTCTTTCCAGAAGAATTTTAATTAACTTTGCCAGTATCTGTTATTGTCTATTGCAGCTATAGCCTTAACAATGTATTTTTTTAAAGATTTTATTTATTTATCAGAGAGAGAGAGGGAGAGGGAGCAAGCACAGACAGACAAAATGGCAGGCATAGGCAGAGGGAGAAGCAGGCACCCTGCTGAGCAAGGAGCCTGATGTGGGACTTGATCCCAGGATGCTGGGATCATGACCTGAACTGAAGGCAGCTGCTTAACCAACTGAGCCACCCAGGCATCCCACAATGTATTTCTTAAATAAGTCTTAAAAGTCAAAATAACACCTTAATCCATGGGCTGCAGAATGGATGTTAGATCAACAGACATGAAAACAACATTAATCTCACTGTACATCTCTATCAGAGCTCTTGGATGAAGAGATGCATTGTCTAATAGTAATATTTTAAGAGGAACATTTTTTTCTGAGCAGTGATTTCACCATTGGGCTTTAAATACTCAGCAGGGGCACCTGGGTGGCTTAACGGGTTAAAGACTCTGCCTTTGGCTCCGGTCATGGTCCCAGGATCCTGAGATCGAGCCAGGCATCGGGCTCTCTGCTCAACGGGGAGCCTGCTTCCCTTTCTCTCTCTCTGCCTGCCACTCTGCCTACTTGTGATCTCTGTCTGTCAAACAAATAAATAAAATATTTAAAATAAATAAATAAATAAATACTCAGTAAACCATGTTGTAAACAGACATGCTGCCATCCAGGCTTTTTGTTCCAGTGACTGAGCCCAGGCAGAGTAATAATTGTTAAGGGCTCTAGGATTTTTGTAATGGTAAATGAACATTGGCTTAAGCCACCAGCTGCATGAACCTTTAACAAGAGAGTCAGCCTGTGCTTTAAAGTTTTGAAGTCCAGGCATTAACTTCTCCTAAGTATGAAATCCCTAAATGGCATCTTTTTCCAGTTGAAGGTTGCTTCCATCTACATTAGATATCTGTTGTTGAGTATGGCCTCCTTCACTGATTAGCTAGATCTTCTGGATAACTTGCTGTAGTTTCTTCATTAGCCCCTGCTGCCGCTCCTTGGACCGTTCTGTTATGGAGGTGGTTTCTTTCCTTAAACCTCATGAACCAATCTCTGTGAACTTCAAACTTTTCTTCTGCAGCGTCTGCACCTCTCTCAGCCCTCACAGAATTGAAGATAGTTAGAGCCTTGCTCTGGGTTAGGCTTTGGCTCAAGGGAATGTTGTGGCTGGTTTGACCTTCTACCCAGACCACTGAAACTTTCTCCATATCAGCAATAAGGCTGTTATGCTTTCTTTTATTTTGTGTGTTCACTAGAGTAGCACTTTTAATTTCTTTTAAGAACTTTTCCTTTGCATTCATAAGTTGGCCAACTGTTTGGTGCAAGGGGTATAGCTTTCAGCTTATGTAGATTTTCAATATGTCTTCCTCATTAAGCTTAATCACTTCTAGCTTCTGATTTAAAATGAGAAGTGTGCAACTCTTCCCTTCACTTGAACACTTACAGGCCATTGCAAGGCTATTAATTAGACTAATTTCTTTTTTGTTTGTTTGTTTTAATTTTTAATTTTTTTAATAAACATAATGTATTTTTAATCCCCAGAGGTACAGGTCTGTGAAACGTGAAACGTGAAACGTTTACACATTTCACAGCACTCACCATAGCACATACCCTCCCCAATGTCCATAACCCACCACCCTCTCCCGACTCCCCTCCCCTCAGCAACCCTCAATCTGTTTTGTGAGACTGAGTCTTTTATGGTTTGTCTCCCTCCCGATCCCATCTTCTTTCATTTTTTCTTTTCCTACCCCCTAAACCGCCATGTTGTATCTCTACTTCCTCATATTAGGGAGATCATATGATAGGTGTCTTTCTCTGACTGACTTATTGACTTATTTCGCTAAGCATAATACCCTCTAGTTCCATCCACATTGTCACAAATGGCAAGATTTCATTTCTTTTGATGGCTGCATAGAATTCCATTGTATATATATGCCACATCTTCTTTATCCATTCATCTGTTGATGGGCATCTAGGTTCTTTCCATAGTTTGGCTATTATGGACATTGATGCTGTCAACATTAATGTGCACGTCCTCCTTTGGAGCACCACGTTTGTATCTTTAGGGTAAATACCTAGTAGTGCAATTGCTGGGTCATAGGGTAGCTCTATTTTCCGCTCTTTGAGGAACCACCACACTGTTTTCCAGAGTGACTGCACCAGCTTGCATTCCCACCAACAGTGTTGGAAGGTTCCCCTTTCTCTGTGTCCTCACCAGCATCTATCATTTCCTGAAGTGTTCATTTTAGCCATTCTGACTGGTGTGAGGTGGTATCTCATTGTGGTTTTGATTTGTATTTCCCTGATGCCAAGTGATGTGAGCATTTTTTCATGTGTCTGTTGGCCAACTGGATGTTTTCTTTGCAGAAATGTCTGTTCATGTCCTCTGCCCATTTCTTGATTGGATTATTTGTTCTTTGGGTGTTGAGTTTGCTAAGCTCTTTATATATTTTGGATACTAGCCCTTTATCTGATATGTCATTTGCAAATATCTTCTCCCATTCTGTCAGTTGTCTTTTTTTTTTTTTTTATTTGACAGAGAGAAATCACAAGTAGCCGGAGAGGCAGGCAGAGAAAGAGAGAGAGAGAGAGAGAGAGAGAAGCAGGCTCCCTGCTGAGCAGAGAGCCTGATGCGGGACTTGATCCCAGGACTCTGAGATCATGACCTGAGCCGAAGGCAGCGGCTTAGCCCACTGAGCCACCCAGGTGCCCTGTCTTTTGGTTTTATTAACTGTTTCCTTTGCTGTGCAAAAGCTTTTGATATTGATGAAATCCCAATAGTTCATTTTTGTCCTTGCTTCCCTTGTCTTTGGTGATGTTCCTAGGAAGAAGTTACTGCAGCTGAGGTCAAAAAGGTTGCTGCCTGTTTTGTCCTCAAGGATTTTGATGGATACCTTTCTCACATTGAGGTCCTTCATCCATTTTGAGTCTATTTTCGTGTGTGGTGTAAGGAAATGGTCCAATTTCATTTTTCTGCATGTGGCTGTCCAATTTTCCCAGCATCATTTGTTGAAGAGGCTGTCTTTTTTCCATTGGACATTCCTTCGTGCTTTGTCAAAGATTAGTTGACCATAGAGTTGAGGGTCTATTTCTGGGCTCTCTATTCTGTTCCATTGATCTATGTGTCTGTTTTTGAATTAGCCTAATTTCAACAATGTTGTATTTCAGGGAACAGGGAGGCTTGAGAGAGAGAGATGGGAGGAATGACCAGTCAGTGGAGAAGTCAAAACACAGAGAACATTTCTTGATCAAGTTCATAAATATAATAATAACAAAAAAGGTTAGAATAGTGTGAGAATTACCAAAATGTGACACAGAGTCATGGAGTGAGCAATTACTGTTGGAAACATGGTGCCTATAGCCTTGCTTGATGGAGAGTTGCTACAGACCTTCAATTTATAAAAATTAGAGTATCTGAGAAGCACAACAAAATGAAGTGTAATAAAAAGAGAGATGTCTGTAGTTTGGGATTTTAATGAGATAATAATATTAAGGAGATCGTGAAGGCATGAGTCACCATGAGCACAAATCCATGATGGACTGGCCTTTTCTGGGCTCCCAAGGCTGCAAGTCTGACAGGGCCAGGGTCACAGACTAATGTGGAAAATTGGCAGAGGCCAGAATTAAGGGCTCAGCAATGGGTGATTAGCTCTAATAATCTATTCAGAGCCCATCTTATGACAGAGCCATGTCTTAGTAAGTTTATCAGACAAAGTCCAACTGCAAGGTCACAGAACAAATTCAGGCTAAGAGTCCATGCATCCTTAATTAAATTCCAAAGTCAAATTCATTAGGCAGAAAAATTCAAGCATAGAGGTTGTCCTAAATGGATGGTAAAGAAGTGAGAAACAAGTTCGCTCTGTAGACAGTGGGAATGTGAACATATGTGACTAATGTGGATGTTGGGTTGATAATATCTATGGCCATTATATGGCTGTATAGACCATATAATATAGGCCATATAGACCGTATAGATGATTATATGGTTTAAGCCAGTAAATCTCCTTCCACAGTTTATCTTTTTTTATTTCTGTCTTTAGAGGTAAGTAACCATATTAATAGTTTGTGCTGTTCACAATCTCCTTTGCTGCACACATACAAACACACACACACACACACACACACACACACACACACACACACACACATATATGTACATAAGCATCCCTTTTTTTAAACAAAAGATATATTATTAGTATATACCACCTATGACTTGTTTTCCTTCACCCACTCTGTGGTAGACATCTCATATTGGTATTCATAGAACTACCTTTTCTTTCTTTTTTTTTTTCTTTTCTAAATTAGTTGATTAGTTTTTATTATTTAAATCCAATTAACATATAATGTATTACTGGTTTCAGAGGTAGAGGTCAGTGATTCATCAGTCTTATATAATACCCAGTACTCATTACATCACGTGCCCTCCTTAATGCCTGTCACCCAGTGACCCCCCCCACCCCTTCCCTCCATCAACCTTTAGTTTGTTTCCTGTGATTAAAAGTCTCTTATACTTTTTATCTCTTTATGATTTCATCTTGTTTTATTTTTTCCTCTCTTCCCCTATGATCCTTGGTTTTGCTTCTTAGATTTCACCTATCAGCGATATCACATAATACTTGTCTTTCTCTGATTTATTTATTTCTCTTAGCATAACACCCTCTAGTTTCATCCATATCTTTGCAAATGGAAAAATTTCGTTCTTTTTGATGGCTGAGTAGTATTTCATCACACACACACACACACACACACACACACACACTTATATACCACATCTTCTTTATCCATTCATCTGTCAATGGACATCTGAGGTCTCTCCATAGTTTGGCTATTGTGGACATTTCTGTTATAAACACTAGGGTGCAGCTGCCCCTTCAAATCACTACATTTGTATCTTTAGGATAAATACCCAGCAGTGCAATTGGTGGGTCATAGGGTAGCTCTATATTCAACCTTTTGAGGAACCTTCATACAGTTTCCCTGAGTAGCTACACCAGCTTGAATTCCCACCAACAGTGTAAGAGGGTCCCCCTTTCTTCGCATCCTCACTAACAACTGTTGTTTCCTGAGTGGTTAATTTTAGCCATTCTAACTGATATGAGGTGGTATTTCAGGGTGGTTTTGATTTGTATTTTTTTCAGACAAATGATGTTGAGCGTTTTTTCATGTGTCTGTTGGCCATTTGGACGTCTTCATTGCAGAAATGTCTGTTCATGTCTTCTGCCGATTTCTTGATTAGATTATTTGTTCTTTGGGTGTTGAGTTTGGTAAGTTCTTTATACATTTCAGATACTAACCCTTTATCTGATATGTAATTTGCAAATATCTTCTCCCATTCCTTCAGTTGTCTTTTGTTTTTTATCAACTGTTTCCTTTTTTGTGCAAAAGATTTTATCTTGATGAAGTCCTAATAGTTCAGTTTTACTGTTTTGTCCTTGCCTTTGGAGATAAGTCTTGTAAGAAGTTGCTGCAGCTGAGGTCACAGAAGTTCCTGCCTGTATTCTCCTCTAAGATTTTGATGGATTCCTGTCTCATAGTCAGGTCTTCCATCCATTTTGAGTCCATTTTTGTGTATGGTGTAAGGAAATTGTCCAGTTTTTATTCTTCTGCATGTGGCTTTCCAATTTTCCCAATGCCACTTGATGAAAAGACAGTATTTTTTTCAATTGGACATTCTTTCCTGCTTTCTCAAAATTTTCCACAGAGTTGAGGGTCCATTTCTGGGTTCTCTCTTCTGTTCCACTGACCTGTCTGGTTTTTTGTTTTTGTTTTTGTTTTGTTTTGTTTTTGGCAGTACCATACTGTCTTGATGATTATAGCTTTGTAATAGAGCTTGAAGTCCTGAATTGTAATGCCACCAGCTTTGGTTTTCTTTTTAAACATCTCCTGATGATTTAGAGTCTTTTCTGTTTCCATACAAATTTTAGGATTATTTGTTCCAGCTCTGTAAAAAGCTGATGGTATTTTGATAGGGAATACACTGAATTATAGATTACTCTAGGTAGTATAGACATTTTAGTAATATTTTTTCTTCCAATTAATGAACATGAAATGTTTTTACATTTCTTTGTGTCTTCCTCAAATTCATTCATGAGAATTATATAGTTTTCTGAGTACATATCATTTGCCTCTTTGGTTAGGTTTATTCCTAGGTATCTTATGGTTTTTGTTGCCATTGTAAATGGGACTGACTCTTTAATTTCTCTTTCTTTTGTCTTATTGTTTGTGTATAGAAATGTACCTTATTTCTGTGCATTGATTTTACATCCTGCCACTTTGCTGAATTCCTGTATGATTCTAGTAGTTTTAGGGTAGAATATTGGGTTTTCCACATAGAGTATCATGTCATTTGCTAAAAGTAAGAGTTTGACTTCTTCTTTGCTGATTAAGATGCCTTTTATTTCTTCTTCTTGTCTGATTGGTGAGTCTAGGACTTCAAGTACTATGTTGAACAGCAGTGGCGATAGCAAACATCCTTGATGTGTTCCTGACCTTAGGGGAAAAGTTCTCAGTTTTTCCCCATTGAAAATGGTATTAGTTTATGGACTTTTCATAGATGGCTTTTATGATATTGTGGCATGTCCCCTCTATCTCTCCACTGGGAGGAGTTTTAATCAAGAAAGAATGCTGTACTTTGTCAAATGCTTTTTCTGCATCTATTGGGAGGATCATATGGTTCTTGTCCTTTCTTTTATTTATGTACTGTATAACAGTGATTGATTTGCAGATGTTGAACCAAACTTGCATCCCAGGAATAAATCCCACTTGGTCATAGTGAATAATCCTTTTAATGCACTGTTGGATCCTATGGGCTAGGGTCTCGGTGAGAATTTTTATATCCATGTTCATCAGGGATATTGGTCTGTAATTCTCCTTTTTGATGGGGTCTTTGGTTTTGAGATCAAGGTAATTCTGGCCTTACAGGAAGCGTACAGAAGTTTTCTTTCTATTTCTATTTGTTTGAAAGTGCTTCAGAAGAATAGGTATTAGTTCTTCTTTGAATGGTTGGTAGAATGTCCCTGGGAAGTTGTCCAGCTCTGGGCTCTTTTTTTTTTTTTTTTTTTTGGTGGGGAGATTTTTGATTACTTCTTCAATTTCCTAGCTGGTTATGGGTCTATTCAGGTTTTCCATTTCTTCCAGTTTCAGTTTTGGTAGTCTATACTCTCTAGGCATGCATCCATTTCTTCCAGATTGCCTAGTTTTTTGATATATAGTTGCTTATAATATGTTCTTATAATTGTTTATATTTCTTTGGTGTTTGTTGTGATTTCTCTTCTTTCAGTCATTATTTTATTTATTTGGGTCCTGTCTCTTTTCTTTTTGATAAATCTGGCCATGGGTTTATCAATCATATTAATTCTTCCAAAGAACCATCTCTTAGTTTCAATGGTATGTTCTATTGTTCATTTGGTTTCTATTCCATTGATTTCTGCTCCAATCTTTATTATTTCTCTTCTCCTGCTGGGTTTAGGCTTTCTTTGCTGTTCTTTGTCCATTTCCTTTAGATGTAAGGTTAGGTTGTGTATTTGAGACATTTCTTGTTTCTTGAGAAAGTCTTATATTGCTATATACTTTACTCTCAGGACTGCCCTTTGCTCTGCCCCAATGATTTTGAACAGTTGTGTTTTCATTTTCATTTGTTTCCATGAGTTTTTAAAATTCTTCTTTAATTTCCCAGTTGACCCATTCGTTCTTTAGGAGGATGCTCTTTAGCCTCCACGTATTTGAATTATTTCCAACTTTCCTCTTGTGGTTGGTTTCTAGTTTCAAATCACTGTGGTCTGAAAATATGCAGGGAATGGTCCCAATCTTTTGGTACTGATTGATACCTGATTTGTAAACAATATGTGATCTGTTCTGAGAATGTTCCATGAGCACTTGAGAGGAATGTGCATTCTGTTGCTTTAGGTTGGAATGTTCTGAATATATAAGTGAAGTCCATCTGGTCGAGCGTGTTATTCAAAATCCTTGTTTTGTTGTTGATCTTCTTAGATGATCTGTCCATTGCAGTGAGCGGGGTGTTAAAGTCCCCTACTATTATTATATTATTATCAATGTGTTTCTTTAATTTTGTTATTAATTGGTTTATATAATTGGCTGCTCCCATGTTGGGGTCATAGGTATTTAAAATTGTTAGATGTTACTGTTGAAAGACTCTTTTTTTTTTTTATAAAAAATAAAAATTAAAAAAAAAAAAGAAGCTTTCTATTAAAACCCCCCCCCCCAAAAAAAAAAGAAAGACTCTTTAATTATGATATAATGCCCTTCCTCATCTCTTATTACATTCTTTGGTTTAAAATCTAATTTGTCTAATATAAAGATTACCAACCCAGCTTTTTTTTTTTTTTGATGTCCATTAGCATGATGAATGACTTTCCACCACCTCACTTTAAATCTAGAGGTGTTTTTGGATTTAAAATGAGTCTCTTGCAGACAGCATATTGATGGGTCTTGTTTTTTTTTACCCAACTTGATACTCCAAATACTATAATAAGAGATGAGGAAGGTCATTATAGCATACACACACACATACACATACACACACACACACACACACACACACGTGTGTGTGTGTGTGTGTGTGTATAACATATATATATATATATATATATATCATAAATACATTGGAAGTATAGAATGTAAATCTAAAGATGAAAACTAAAGAAAAAAAGAAGCCTTTAACAAAACAAAACAAAAATAAGAAAAAAAAAGAGAGAACATGATCAGACAGGTGAAGAGAACAGAACCATAAACTAGATTCTGGGTGTATTTTGTTCTGTTAGGAGAAACTGCAACCCAAAATTGTAGAAGGAAAAACTTACACACACACACACACACACACACACACACACACACATAAAATTAAATATAATGAAAGGATAGAATGAAAGTGTAAAAATGAAAATTAAAAAAGATTTGAAAAAATGAGTTGATAAAATAAGAAATTGGTTGAAAAGGGAAAGAAAAAAAAATAAAATTGAAAGACTAAAGAATTATGGGTAGATAACCATGAATTCTATATGCTATATTCCCCCAGTGCTAAAGTTTTGCAGTTTTCAGCAATCAATAAACTTGGTCTCAGCTGGATGTTCTTGCTGATCTTCTAGGGGAGGGGCCTGTTGCATTGATTCTCAAGTGTATTTGCCCTGGACAGAATTGAACTGCTCTTGTCAGGGACCAGGCTAAATAATCTGTTCTGGTTTGTTCTCTATGGTTTTGTTCCCTGAAGACTTTCTGAGCAGCCTTAGAGGGTGAGAATGAACATGGTGGCCTTCCAATCTCTATCCCCAGAGCCCCAGCTCTCAAGCTCAAAACCTCACTCCTCCCACCCCACTTCCCTCCCTCAGGGAAAAACAGTCAATCACTTCTGTCTCCCTGGTCTCCATCCACAATCTGTGCCCACCTAACTTGTGACTGAGCATTTCTATCTTAAGCACGGGAACCCATTTCAAGTCTCCAACCCCTGTAGACTCCTGGGCATGCTCCCACACTGTTCTTCCCAAGGGAGGAAGGGCAGGAGGTGTCTTGCTTGTTCTGCTGTTTGTTGGGCCCCTGCTTAGGGGAACAGTTGCCTGACTATTCCACTATTCATGGTTTATGGCAACTCTGAGCTGAGAGTCCACTCCTGGGCTCACTGATGCCATCTGGCTTCCTCACACTGATGCCTGGGAACTCTGCCACACTCAAGGACCCCCAGTCTTCCAGTGACCCTGAGGATCCTGAGACCACATGGCTTGGTGGGGTCTTACCTACAGCAAAGCCAGCATGTGTTACTCCAGGGGGACACTTCTGAGGTTCAGTGAGCAAAGACTGAGGCAATGTGCCTCTGCACTGGGTGTCATGATGACTGGCCATGTCCACACCGACCCTGTGGTGGGGCGTGAGTGAGGACCTCCTGGATTTGCTGCAGGAGGCTTGGGAGACTGTGCGCAGAAGCCTCTCAGATTGTGACCAAACAAAGGAGAACCCGAAAAACATGTATGAAAGGAAATGTTTCCCAAGATGAATATGTCATTTGTTGAAAGTCTGGCTCAAGGTTTAGGAAGAGCTTGAACCGCCCAAAGGGAGCTCAGAGCTCCAGTCCAGAGTAAGACACCCAGACCCAGCTGTGATTCCAAGCAGCCTCCACTTCTGTGAGATATGTGCCTTCAGTGAACATCCCCAGCTCCCCCGAAAGGTGTCATATGCATGCTCCCCGAGAAGTGGGAAAATGAGGAAGCCTTGTTCTTGCTTAACTGGTCAAGGCTGGGTGAAATGCAGGCCTCCCAGAGTCGAGTTTTCCCAGAGATCAGAGACCACCACTGAAACAATAACAAGGGGACATATTGTTTTGGGGCCTTAAACTAAATTATAAGAAGTGTTGTGACTTCTGAAAGCAGCTTGGAACACCTGAGACCTCCAGGGACTTCATGCAGACAGGCTGGGTCAGAAATACTGGCACTTGGGCAACACATCCACTTTGGTTTCCAGCATCAAGGAGATTTATTGAAAACAAAAACAAAAACAAAAAACAACAACAACAACAAAAAAACCAGAGTCACATTCTAGTATTCTGATCAGGTGTGTGATATCCCCAGGAAGAGAAGGATCACAGAATCAGTCCCTTCCGTACACCACAGGTCAGAGGCAGGGTCTTGTGGGGGTGGACCTGAGACCTCCAATGTTCAGACAACTCAGTTGCTGCCCTCCCTCCATGGAGCCGTCTCAGTGCTGGTCCCTGCGCTAGACACCGTGGGACATGTGTGAGCCAGGCAGGCATAGGGTCTGGCCTCTGAGGGGGTGTTTGGATTAGAGTGAGTGCTTTATGCCAGAGGTACTGCTGGGAAGCACAGGTACAGGAATGGGGAGGTGAGGTCCTGAGCAGGCAGTAAGGCACATGTTACCCTGCAGGTGACTTTGTGGGCTACCAGAGCTCAGTCCTGAGAGATGTCCAGATCCAGTGCATGTATACACACAGGTACACACACACACAGACACACAGACAGATACACACACAGGCAGACAGACATGCAGATAGACACAGTTACAGATATACACACACAGATATACAGAAACACATACCTAGACAGATGTACACACACAGATATGCACACATGATACACAGACACAGATGCAAAAGCATAGGTACACACACAGAGGCACACACAGGCACACAATAAACCCACAGACACTAATAGGAAGTAGGCATGTGAACATGTGTGTGTGTGTGTGTGTGTGTGTGTGTGTGTGTGTGTGTGAGAGAGAGAGAAAGAGAGAGAGAGAGAGATGACCACTTAGGGATGGTGGACAATAGCAGCAGTTTCTGATCCTATGCCAGCGGGGGCATAGACCTCTAAGCATTCTACTGAGTACATTAGAGATAGAAAAGAGAAGCCCACAGACATGGAGTAGGGGTAGAGAAATACATTGGGAAGAGGACAGGATGGACTTTCTGAGATGCTGGGTAGAGGTAGGGTGCCATAAACAAGTCCTTAAGCAAGAGTCCTGCAGACTGTCTTCATAGAGCTGGGGACAGCAGGGGCCGAGACCAGACTTCTCACGTCCAGTGCTGGGTCTACCCATCCATCTGTGTGGTCTTGGACAATTTCTTTATTGTTTCTGTGTCACAGTGTCATCATCAGAACAATGGGGGAACAGCGGCTGCCTCATGGATCATGGAAAGGATTCATGAGGCACTCAACACAGGTGCCGAGAAGAAGGCATCCCTGCCGATCACTGTAGTGACTAGTGTTTGATGTTTCAGCTTCCGTTGCTCAGCTTGGGAGAACAAGTTAACCTGACCTCTCTGTTAGATGGTTTCTAACAAGAAAGTCTGCATTTCTTCCCTTATGCTTTCCTCTTCCCTCCTTACGGGGCTGCTCCCACATGTTCATAGTATTTGTGATGGCATATTGTGGTTTCATTTTTGGTGAACAAACTGCGTGTTTAGACCAGCAGTTCGTAAGCTATGAATCCTGAAACAAATCTGGCCAACCACATATTTTTGCATAACCTCTGTTTTATGTTTACATTTTTACAAGGTTGGGAAAAAAATCAAATGATTAATATTACATGCAATGTAAATATTACAGGAGATTCCAAGTTCAGTGTTCCATAAATAAAAGTTTTATTGGAACACAGCAACATCCATTTGCTTATATTTTGCCTAGGTTTCAAGCCACAATAGCAGGGTTGACCAGTTGCAACCGAGACAAAAATCCTTGCAAAGCCTGACACAGTTAATATCTTCCCTTTACAGAACAAGTTTGCCAACCCTCTTCTAAACTATAAACTGCCCAGCAAGGATATCAGGTCAACCCTGAGGATCAGGAAGGGTGTAGGGCGTCTCTGCCTGTTTTCTTAGGAGGGAATCAATCACTCAGATGGTTCCTTTCTGCAGCCATGGTGAAAGCAAATCTTGACGTTCAGTGGACAGTGCTGAAACAAAGTTTGGGAGGAATATATGAGACCGGGTGCCTGGAATGATGTCAGCAGCTCTCAGCCTGGAGATTTTAGATCTAGTGGCCTGATGGCAGTGATGTCTTCTCTGCCTTCTACAGCCCACTGTGCAAGTTTACCTGGAGGTTCCAAGGTATGATTTGGGGAAAGTTAACATCAGGGAGATTTTTCCTACAGGTGGGATGGCCATGCACATCTTGAATTCATCATGGTTCCATTTTTAGAGACTTTTCTTATGAAAGCCCCAGAATCAAGATAAATCAGATGGATCCTTTCATGGTTAGTGAACCAACTGTATGTCTGATGGCCCCAACTTGCCTGGGCTTTGAAAGAAGACTTGCTAATAATCTCCCAGTTCTGATGAGGACAACCCCCAGGACTGGCCAGATATGAAGGGACAGGGGTTGGGGGGGCTCATCCTCTCCCCTTCTCCATTGGCCCTTGTGTGCACCTTGTACATCTGGTTGACTGCCTACTCCATGTCCCCTGCCCTTTGAGCAATGTCTCATAAGCCCAACTTCTGCTTTCACCAGTGTGTCCTTTTCCGGTTGGTAGAAAGAATCAGTAGTAGAGAGTTTATCTTCATGAGTGACAAATGCTGCAAGATGCAATAATCTATACTTTGGAAGTATAGATTTTTTTGGAAGATGTTTATTTATCCAAAGGATATTTGTAAGGTTACGTGGGGTCAGCAGTGTTATTTTAATTCTCATTTCTTTCTTTCTGTTTGCCTATATGTACTTATATTATGAAGTATTTCAAACATACAGAAAAAAATATATCAAATCATTTAACAATGTCCTTTTTTGAAGTAAAATATACAAAACATAAGTGTAGAAATTTTGGACATTTTTCAGTGTACAGTTCATTGGCATTAACTATATTCTTCTTGTGCAACCATCTCCGCCAACTGTCTCCAGAGCTTTTTAATCTTCTCCAACCAAAACTATCCCCATGAAGCACTAACTCCCTATCATCCCTCCCCCTTAGCACCACTTTTTTTTCCTCATGTATATCCTTGTTGAAAATATACAGCTAGCTTGTTGATTTCATCCACTATAAAGTGGTCCACTGTATGGATATATCACAGTTTTTCCATTTTAATATTGGTGGATATATAAGAAATTTCAGTCTTTACCTGTTGCAAACAGTTCTTTAAAAAAACCTACACACCATGTGCTTATATTCTTGTGCACACATTTTAAGAAATCAATGTCTGGATGATCTAGAATTTCAAGAGTTATGGGCAAGCCCAATTTTCAACATGGCCAAATCTCACTCATTTACTCCTCAAAGCTGTCCTTCAGATTTCTCCTCTCATCAGTCCTGTATGAAGATTCACAATTCCCTACCACATCTCTAATACTTGTTCATGTGGCATTAAGTCTCTCTTTCGAGTTTTTTTGTTTAAGATTTTATTCATTCATTTGACAGACAGAGATCACAAGTAGGCAGAGAGGCAGGCAGAGAGGGAGGGGGGAAAGCAGGCTCCCTGCTGAGCAGAGAGCCCAATGTGGGGCTCGATCCCAGGACCCTGGGATCATGATCTGAGTTGAAGGCAGAGGCTTAATCCACTGAGCCACACAAGTGCCACTCTCTTTTGAATTTTAAAATATCATATTAACAATTAATAGAGCAATTAAGGATTCTCAGTGGCCAACATAACTGTGTTTCCATTTTCCATTGTTCTGATTGTCTACACCTTCTTGGGAGAGATGCTGGGAAAGGTAACCTGATTTTTTGTTTTTGTATATTTCACCATTTTGATGTGTATGCATGTGTGTGTGTATGTGATGTAAAATGTCACAAACCCTTTGAAGAATGAGGGCGGTATAAAGAATAAATGCACGGAATAAAATGTTCTAGACTATAGATGTGAGGATAGGGTTATGTGTCAGGACCCCTCTCCAACAGAATGAGAAATTTGGCTAAAGCACCATGATATGACTTGAACATTTTCATCTATTAATTGCATTAATAAAATTGGATTTGATGTATAAATATTTGATTTGCACCTGGTTTGGGACATTTCTTCATTTCTTTATTTCTTTCTTTTTTTTTTTTAAATTAGGGGCAGAAAAGGGTCAGGAATTGTGTTTGATAAAGAAATGTTTGCATTTTCATCTTTCCAGATGCTAGGAGGTGCTAGGCGATGCCTTAAAATAGGAAAAAAAAAAAAAAAAAAAAAAAAGAATGAGAGGAAGTCTGAGGATGGAAAAATGTGTCAGTTAGAATGCTTAGCACCAAAAGCAAAGGAGTAGTTGACTCACATGGGCTTAAATGACAAGCTGGCACTCTTCCAGCAGCTCTGAGAGGGGGCTGTGCTGGCCCAGGCTCTTTGGCTCCCTGACCAAGAATGACCACACAAGCAGGTGTAAATCAAGGCTTGATGTGCCAACACAAGGGCTCCTGACTTCACCCACCCAGCCTATTTCCTCACAATAAATACCTCTGATTTAGGCGGTAAATAAAGTTTGTCTTTAGAAGAAAATTAATTGAAACAGAGCTCTGGCTTTTGCCCAAGCCAGCCTAAAGCAAGAACTTGGCTCCCGGTGTGCTGTCTTCTGAATCACCTTGTACAACTGACTTCCTGAGAGCAGAGCAGGGATATAAAGACATCATTACTGGGGCCACTTAATTATTGGCTCCTAGCAGAATCCATCCCATAGATCACCTTACCTACATACCTATTTGGGAAATATGAAGAGGGAAGTGTTCTCCCCTGGTTCTAGGCCATGTTCCAGGCATGGAGCTCAGTGTGCTGTGAAGAAGGCAGGATGGCATAACTTAAAGGGATTTGTTTGCAGACAACAATGGGCTGAAATTCTGGAATCACCCCGCCGCTTCATGTCTGCACAAACCCACACTCCCAAACTGTAGTTTCTACTTCCATTGAGTGGGTAATGGACGGACACCACCCACCTCAGGGGATTTGATTTGCTTTTAAGTGTGGACAAGGTTTTTAAATCCTTTTCTATGCTTCCTCCTCCTTGGGTGGGGGCAGGGACTCTTTGGGGGGCTGGACATAGAGGGGCAGATACTACAGGTATTTCTCATTCCCTTGGGCTCTGTGTTAGCTGAATCCCAAAGATCCAGCCCAGCTGGGGCTTTGGAATATGGTCATCTTCTGCCCAGTGCTCCAAAAGAACTTTCTTAGGTGGTGACCCCTCAGCTACCTGGCCTCCTGTTTTGGGGGGGGATGTTCAGGTTTATAGGGACATCTGAAGGTTGATGGGAGAGGCTGTGCTCACCCACAAGCTCAAAAACACCGCATTCTGCTCTTGTGTCTGTGCTGACCCTTTTCAGCAAAGACTGGCTTTATCTCGTGCTGTAGCTAAAGGAAATCTCTGTTAACTGGTGCAGAAGACCCTGGGGCCTGACCAGGTTAATAAAGAATACATGAGACTCTCTGACCTGGTGAGCAGTGGTAGGCAGCTTGGGTTTTCTCCAAATGCCAGTTTGAAACCCACTTTTTCCAGGGAGCTCTCTGATAACGTAGTCGGTATTGCTTCTTCGCTTCTAAACTTTTCATGTACTTTTTTTTTTAAAGACTTATTTATTTGAGAGAGAGCATGAACATGAGTAGGGGAAGGTGCGGGGGGGGGGAATCTTCAAGCAGACTCCCCACTTAGTGCAAAGCCCAAAGCGGGGGCTCCGTTCCATGACCTAAGTCAAAACCAAGAGTCAGATTCTCAACCAACTGAGCCACCCAAGGGCCCTTCATATATTTTTCTACTTGACACATCCTTAGAAGCTTGCTGTATGTGCTATGATTTAATTGGACTTTGTGATTTAGTAGTGCATTGGACTGAATGCTGTAAATGTCACTGTAGCAGAATCTCTTGTTGCATTGCCCATATCCTCTCACTATTAATACTTCAGGGCATATCAGTCTTCCAGGTGCCTGTGTAAGCAGTTCCTTGTTGGAGGGTTTTCTCTGGCTGCCTGACACAGCTCTGCTGCCCACAGGTGGGCTGGAAGTGCCAGGGAATTCACACCTCAGGGCAGGACTCAACCAATGGCTGAAGGGAGTGGGTGTGATAATACTCCTGCTCTCTCATCTCAGGGCAATAGCAAGTGTGTCTACACTGTTTACACTGTCTCCTAGAGCTTCCCAAGATGACTGTGCTCCAGCTGCCCACATGATATCTTAACTGATGAGACACTCTTTATTTGTTGCCTTCCTTTCTTTGAATCAATTTCCTACTCCCCTACCTGGGCTTCTCAGCTCACTTTCCAAATAAACTTGCACTTGGATCCTCAGAGTCCATAGTCTCTCATGGCTCATCTCCCCCTCTGATTTCACTCCCTTCAGTTTTCCCTTCTTTCCCCTAATGTCCTCCATGCTCCACATATGAGTGAAACCAGATGATAAGTATCTTTCTCTGCTTGACTTATTTCACTTAGGATAATCTCTTCCAGTTCCATCCATGTTGATGCAAATGGTGGGTTTCATAGAGGAGGGTGGTGGGAGGATGGGGTAGCCCAGTGATGTGTATTAAGGAGGGCACATGTTCTAATGAGCACTGGGTGTCATACACAAATAATGAATCATGGAACACCACATAAAAGAATTTATGATGTACTGTATGGTGGCTAACATAACATAAAACAAAACAAACAAAAAACAAAGCAAAACCAAGAAAACCTTGTGCTTGGATCCTCAATCTAGAGTTGGCTCTTAGAAAAACTCGCCCAGGGAACTTAACTTCACTTCTGAATTTCTTTGCAAGATCAGTTTAAGTTCTGCCTCCCACAAGCACCTTCTCTGATAGTTCATGTTGTTCATGTTCAAGTTAATGTTGCTTTCTCATAGCACTAATGTTCTATGCATTATTGAGGACCTGAAAGACTGGTTACTTGTATGTGATCTGATTTAATTGTTCTGCATGATTTAGCCCTGAATGGGATAATAATATGGCATTTTTTGTACTATGACCTACTTCATTCATAAGTAACTCTCCACAAAGTTAAAAGCAAAGCAGCATCTTTTCAGAAAAGAATAAAAGACAAAATGCCAATGTGTTTGAAATTACAGATTAGCTTTTTATAATAGAAGAGAATTGAGGTACCATTACATTTTATGCCAGTTTCTCAGATTTCTATTAAATAGCACATTAAATCCACACCAAAAGAAGTCATTTCTGAATATAGGAGCGAACAACCAATTTCTGATTCACAAGGGAATGCAACATTTAGATTCTCTTTTGGTTATGATGCCACAGTCACAAGGATGGCAGAAAAACTCATAGTAAGTATTGTGCAACCAAGTAGGAGTTACAGAGCCATCATCTCCCAAAAATGATTCATATACAAATTGCAAAATATCACGGGTTCAATCTTGGCATAGAACCAAAAGTTGGTGCAGTGTACTTGGATGGAAAAAAGGAGAAAGGGCCCTCCCAACCCCAGGAAAGTCTTCATGAGCCCAGATTGGAAACCGAAACCCACTCAGGAAAGCCACAATGTGGCATTTAAATATTACCTTCGCAACTATGGTTATAAGCAACCTGTGGTGAAGAAAACTGTCCTATGTGACCTCTTAACTCTGCTGGCATACAATAAGTGTTAGGCACATGTAGGTACTCATTAAATATTTGATAGTTGATTGGTTTTGATTAAGCAAAAATATTTTGTTCTACTCTACGATGGTTAATTTTATGTCAACTTTACTGGGCACCAGATATTTCATCAAACATGATTTGAGTATTTCTATAAGGATATTTTTGGTTGAGATTAATATTCAAATTCACAGATGTAAAGATGTAAATCCACAGGAGTAAAGCAGATTGCTCTCCATAATGGAGGGCCTCATCTAAGCAGTTGAAAGCCCAAAGAGAACAAAAAACCTGACCCTCCTCAAGTAAGAGAAATTCTTCTGCCTGAGAGTCTTCAAACTGAGACAGTAACATTTTCCTGCCACTGGAGCGATATTGAAACATTAACTCTTCTTGGGTCTCAAACATGTTGATTCATCCTGCAGGTTTTGAGATTTGCTCGTTTCCGTAATATGAGCTGATCCTATACAATAAATCTCTCTGTCTCTGGAGAACCATGGTAAGTACATATTCCAATTTTCTGAAAGTATATAATCTGGGTATGGCAAATAGGCCAGCTTTGCTCTACCAACCACAGCACTTTGTTCTTTGATCTCCAGAAGGAGTTATTGTGTGTACTTTTCCTTTTGCAACTGCTCAGTGCATTCCTATTATATTTCTCATTAAGGTTTTATAATCTAGAGATGGCCAAATCCAATTCTTGTAAACTCCTAAGGCAATTTAGTAATCTTTTGATTGAAATATCAGAAGTGCATGGGTCAAATGTATTCTTTTTTTTTTTTTCCTTTTTGGATTTAGTCAACAAATACTTACTGATCCCTGACTGTAAGTGAGAACCTAGAGATGCAGTGTCTCTTATATATGATCAGAATCCAGTGGGACTCTGAAGATGTCTGAAGAAATTGGGCCCACAAATGATGCCATTGTCTCCAAGTCTATCAAATGTTGACCAACGGGTCCATGCACTGTCCACTTATTTGTCACAATCCATATTCTGGATCTTACAAACAGCAATTCTTTAAGTGTGGATTTCAATTAGAATGTCTTGACTAGGGAATCTGTAGGAAGACAAACAGATAAGACATTGAACAACAGGGACTCTCTGGGCCTGACAGGTTTTCCCATTGAATCAGTACAATTTCAATCTGCATTCTGTATGCATTACCCTCGGGGGATAACCTTTATGCATGGATTTTCCCTCTATTTTTGATAGAATGTCATGGGAGAGGTTATGTAACCTGCTATCAGCACCATCCTGGTTAAATACAGCCCTCCCCATTTATCCCCTTTTTTATTTTGAACAATGACTTCATATTCATAAGGGAAATAATGAGATTTGCTGTGGGCGGCCAAGCCAGAAAAAACATGTTTTCTGCCCCAAGTGGAAACCCGCTGTGGTGCCCCTGAGGTGTCCTGGAAGCACAGGGTGGCCACTCCTTCACCTTCACCTCTGTTGGCTTTCTCTTGACAGAGGCAGAACAGTGCTGGAAAGTTATTTTTATACTGAAACAAATATTGGCAGTGACACACGAGACCTGTGCTCTTGGCATGGTGTGTCTTTGTCTCTGTTCCTTTTTGCCCTATGGTTGCTATGGACAGGCAGAATTTTCTGGAACAGTGTCTCTCTTAGGTTTACCTGTTGCCTGGGAGACCCTTGGGAAGGGCATTTCAGGGGTGCAGAAAGGTTCAGTAGTGCAAAAACAGTTCACTGTCTTTCTCTTTGACTTAACCTCCAGGTTAATTGTCTGGAATAATCACTGAACTCCCATAGCTCTTTCAACTGACTACGTAACTTGGCAAAGTCAATGCTCATCTGTGTAGCTAGGTGACACATGTGGACAGATTTGACTTGTTATTCAATTGCTTATGATATGCTGTCAAACCAAATTTAAGTATTTA
Source organism: Mustela nivalis (assembly GCF_964662115.1). Classification (NCBI taxonomy): domain Eukaryota; kingdom Metazoa; phylum Chordata; class Mammalia; order Carnivora; family Mustelidae; genus Mustela; species Mustela nivalis. The sequence goes on from NC_139027.1 coordinate 97,753,301, forward strand.
GTCATTAAGGATTTAAAGAAATATGTTGAGGAAATTATAGGGACAATTGATGGAATTTGAATATGGACTGTGCGTTAGGTAATAGGATTGTGTCAGTGTAAAATGTTCTGATTTTGACAATAATATCTTAGGAATAAAAATATTGTCCTTGTTCTTACGAATGACACACTGGACTCGGGTGAATCAAAGGACAGTTTCTCTTACCTAATTTCAAACAGTTTAGGAAAAAGAGACAGAAAGAGAGATGGATTAAGTGATGGAGCAATATGTAAAACTGGTAATCTGGGTAAAGAAAAACAAGAAGTTCCTTGAATTATTCTCGCTACATTTCTTTAAGTTTGATAGTATATCAAGGTAAAAAGCTGCCAGAAAAGAAAAGTGTGCAGTGGAGAAAGCAGCTATGAGGTGTGCACATAACCAGGATGAGCTGCTCTGACAAGCAGGAAGCAAACATGGTCTTGCAATTTATTTTTCAACCACTACAAATTCAGTGTCCCTGTTTGCCTAGAAGTCTTGAAGGCAGGAAGGCCACTAACTGTTCCTCAGCGCCCTGGGTCTTACAGACAAAAATAGGAGGAGGGTGGGTCTTCATTCCACAGCCAAGTGGGCAAAGACTAGCATCTGCCCAGAACACGCTGCCATTCCTTTCTCCTGCCACACAGTGTCGCTGTTGAAGATGGGTCTACAGTACTCAGCTGTGTGGTGCCCCGGACCCTTGCCCCGGCTACCTTGGACTTGGAGGGAAAATTACTGTGTACGTACAAGGTGCGGTGCTGCTGTGTGGAATGGAAAGGTTAACATCCTTCTGGGATGGTGATCAATAAATATGCAGTGAATTAAAGACTTTGTTGCAATCCCTTACCCTCCCTTTGCAATATGACCTCCCAGCTCCACCCACTTCCTTTCCTCTGGAAGCTGAGCTGACCTTGTGAAGTGCTTTCTGAGATGAAGCCTCAAGAAGTCTCGGAAGCTTTTGCCCTCTCTCAGAACCCACATAAACAAGCCCGTCCTGGCCTGCTGAAGGGTGAGAGGCTACTGTAGCAGAGATGAGTGGAATCTGCTCAGGCTACCCTAGGTCAGCCAGTCCCCAGCTGACCCAGCAGAGGACTGCAGACAGTGAGGGATCCCAGCTGGGGTCAGAGAAATGCCCAGCCGAGCTTGACCCCGACACTGGGAAGAGTGCATAGCTGTTGTTCTAAGCCACCACTCCCCCCATCTCCCTGCCAAATATGTCTACATCCTAATCCCCAGAACCAGTGAATATGTTAACTTACATAAAGGGAAAAGGGTCTTTGTAAATATGATTAAATTAAGAATCTTGAGATAGGGAAATTATGGAAGATTATCTAGGTGTAATTACATTGCTATGTAATCACAGGGTCCTTATAAGAGGAACATAGGAAGTTCAGACAGAAGGGAAGGAGCTATGACAGAAACAGAGACTGGAATGTTGCAGCCACAAGCCAAGGAACACCAGGAGCTTCTAGAAGCTGAAAGAGGCAGGACTGGCTTCTCCGTTGGAGCGTCCAAAAGGAACCAAACCTGCTAACACCTGGGTTTTAGTACTATAAGACTCATTTTGCACTTCTGACTTCCAAAACTATAAGAGAATAAATCTGTGGTGTTTCATGCCATTAAATTTGTGGTACTTTGTTATCTCCATCGACATGGATGGAACTGGAGGGGATTATTCTCAGTGAAATAACTCAATCAAAGAAAGACAACTATCACATGGTTTCACTCATATATGGACTGTAAGAAACAGTGCAGAGGATCATAGGGGACGGGAGGGAAAACTGAATGGGAAGAAATCAAAGAGGGAGACAAATCCTGAGACCCCTCCTTGACTCCAGGAAATAAACTGAAAGTTGTGGAAAGGGAGGTGGGTGGGGGCTGGGGTAACTGGGGGATGGGCATTAGGAGAGCACATGATGTGATCAGCACTGGGTGTTATATGCAACTCATGAATCGTTGAACACTACATCAAAAACTAATGATGTACTCTATATTGGCCAATTGAATTTTAAATTAAAAAAAAAGAAAGTTGCATTCTACAAAAATAATATGGTAATGTGTTATAGCAGCGAAAAGAAAGTTATGCAGACATCAAACTTAGGGATGGTTTGTTATGCAGCAAAAAGTAGTTGATACATATATACTCTTGCAGCCTTGTGGAAGCTTTAGGACAAGAAAGAGGAAAGGAATAGTGCTAATACGGAGGGGCAGGATGTACATTACAGGTGCTAAGAAGTAATATTCTACTGGACATTTGATGGAAATGTTTTACAAACACTTTTTTTTTCCAATTTATCTAAATGACCACTTTTAGTTCATTCATTCACTTACAGGTTTATTAATTATTAAGCATTTATGTATCATGTGCTAAGAGTGAAGAAGTGAATTCAAAGATAAAATATTCTCTATGCCCTCACAAAAATCGCAATTGTCAAAACCACAGTGATTCCTTTAAGAAGCAGCTTGGCCTCACCTTGTCGCCCCTCACCTCCGGTTGCACGCTGCCTGTCACCCTTCACACTGACCTTTCTGGGCCTCTGCAGGTGTGCACTTCACCCCCATCTTGTTGTCCAACAAACAATGCCATCTGAAGTCTTGCAGCCACATCTTCCTCACAGGCTGGGCTTTTGTCTTTCCTCTTTGGCTTGTCATATATGTGGACAACTCCTGGAAAAAAGACACTTTTTATTTCAAAGGTTTCCAAGACCACCCCAGCCTCTTCTGAGAAGGTGGCTCCCCCAGCCTACCTCACTTCCTCAGTGAAGGCCAAGAGGTCTAAGTTGGGGCTGGTCCTAGAGACCTTTCATATTTTCGGGAGAAATTCTCTGGTAGCACCATGAGAAAAGTGCAATGGGAACATGGGTGTGAAGGTTAATCTTATGTGTTGGCCTAATTGGGCCATAGGATGCCAGATACCTGGTTAAACATGAATTCTGCTTATGTCTATGCGGATGTTTCCAGGGAGGATTAGCATTTGAATTTGTGGGTGGGCATCATTCAGTCTATTGAGGGTTGGTTAGGACAAAATCAGGAAGGTTGAATTTGCTTTCTCTGCCTGACTTCTGAGCTAGAATCAGTCTTCTGCCTTCATTGCTCCTGGTTCTTGGGCCATCAGACTCAGACTGGAATCTATACCATGGCTCTCTGGGTCTCAGGGCTTTGAACTACACTGCTGGCTTTCCTGGATCTCCAGCTTGCGGATGGCTGGTTGTGGGAGTTTTCCACTTCCATAGTCACATAAGTCAATGCTTTGTAATATACCTCTTTCACTCTCTATCAATTCATGTATCTTTCTTTAGCTATGTATGTATTATCTATATATCTATGTATATATGCATCTATCACCTCTCTGTCTATTACCTGTATATCTATCATTTATCTATCCATCATCTGTCTGTCTATCTTTCTATCTACCATCTATCTGTCCATCTAACTTTCCCATTGGTTCTGTTTCTCTGGAGAACCCCAACTAGGACAATGGGGAAGGGAGAGAGGCTTCTTCTTGGAAGGTCAGAGAAAGCTTCCACAGAGAAGAAACACAGAAGTGTGTCTTACAGGACAAGCAATGTTTGAACAGGAAAGTGTGCCCTGGTCTGCAGGTATAGCACGAACAAAAGTGCAAAGGCACAGAAGTACATGAGATCAAAGCATAATTCTAAAAATGTTAAAACAATTCTCTCACCAGTATTTTGGTGTCAAATATTTACTTAGCTCATTTATAAGGGAATCAACAGGCTGATGGAGCTAATTTAAAATATCTAAAAAAACTGGTAGAGATGGCAAGAGGATAAAGGAATGATGGAATAAGATGGTAAAAATACTGGTTGAGTTTTATAGAACAATAAACCCATTATCTTTGAGATTATTTACTCTGCCAGAAAAAAAATTTGCCATCTGTCAATATTCAGAAGTTAACATCTGGCTTTGTACTTTGGTCCTTAACAGTAAATGTAAGTCAACAAGTGAGTCACCTAGTGCTGTATAAAAATCACCCCAAAACTTAGCAATCTAAAACAGCAAACATGCTTAATCTCAGTTTCTGTGTGTCAGGAACTTGAAAGTCACTTGGCTGGGTGGTCCTGGCTCAGAGTCTGTGAGAGGTTGCCATCAGGCTGTGAGCCAGATCTGCAGTTTCTGGAAGGTGCTAAAGGACCCCTTTCCAAGCTTATTCAGGTGGCTATTGGCAGATGCTCTCGGTTCTTGTGATGGTGCCTCATCCACCCATAAGACAGGGCAGCTGGATTTCCAGAGAAGAGTGATGAGAGAAGGAGAGGGATGGGGAGGGGGAGCCGGGAGGGAGAAGGAGAGGGAGAGCTTAAGGGAAGAGGAAGGGGAAAGGAGAAAGAGAGGGAGGGGGGAGGGAAAGGGGGCAGGAGAGAAAGAGAAAAGGAGGAGCGTCCAGATGAAAGCATATTGTGTTCACAACATAATCTCAGAAGTGGCATCCTATGACTTGTGCTGTGTTCTGCCCTCCGGGAGTGAGTGTTTCAGAACAGTGCACTCTAGGGGAGGGGAATTAAGCTCCACTCTTTGGGGGAAAGATTATCACAGAACTTGGGGACATTACCTTAAAACCACCACATTACCTCCCCTCGAGGATCTGATGCCACCCAGGGATACCACTAGACAATGCTCCAGTATAATTTTCAGGGTTTCAGGTGGCAATCTTTTGATGTATCTCTATGTTCTGCACACTTTTTGCCCCCCCCCCATTTTGGGGGGACACCAGGTAGTCCAGTGAGTCTGGGCTGGAGAAAAAAAATTCTGGAAGGTTGGGCTAAGTCAAGTTGATGTACCCCATATGCCAGCTGAGGTCCTGTCCTGTGGCTGGTTCCAGGGTGGCTCTGTGGCCTGCCAGGCCCTGCAGCCAGCTCACCAACTCAGTGTTTTAGGAAGACTAGTTGAATTGGGTACTGTTAGCACAAAAGGAGGGAGGGAGACCAGGAAGCTGGGGACAGAACTTGACCGTGGAGGCTGAAGGAGGGTTGTGGTAGAGGAGGCACAGAAGCATCTCTGGAGAGGATCCTGGAGTTAGAGTCTCTGTCAGACATGGGGGCTGATCCCCAGATTTGTTGGGAGTTACAGACAATGTGTAAGCGGGGATAGATGGCAGAAGCAGGAGGTGCCAGAGGGAGTACAGGGAATGGCTCGTACATCATGCGGTCAGGCAAGGAACTTCCTTCAGTTACGCACAAAGGGCAAATGTGACTGATCAGGGAAGGGAGCCCTGAAGGCTGTCTGGGAGGTTGACTGAACAAGGCACAGGCAGTCCAGGCTATGAACATTTCATGTCTTCAGCTGAGGAATCTTAGAGTACCCAGGGATTTCCTCCTCCCTTGGTGGAGGCTGGTGAGGTGGTGGGGATGGTAGTTGGAAGGGTAGGAATTTTTCTAGGGTGGAAGAGTTACAGAAAGTTCACAAAGTAACTGGACAGCAACTTTGTCCCAGCAAACGGCAACAAAGAAGCACCAAACAACACTCTTGGAGCAAAACTGTAAAGCCTGGATTGAAAACACACCAGGTACTTGCAGGCTGTGGGGCCCCATGGCAGGAAGTTCCCTCTCTTAGATAAGGTGGAAACATTTCCTGCCAGGGCCAGACAAGGGCTTCCCGCCCCAGCACATTCTAGAGCTGGGAGCCTGGATGCCTAATGGCACCTTGCATCCAGCTAATAGAAATCCAAGTCCCCAACTCTGGTACACTCTCTTCCAGGAGAGAGGGTGTGAATGACTGTGAATCCACAGGTAACACTTCTACTTTTTGGAGGAACAAATGCATACAGTTGTGCCAGTGGGTGGGAGGCTAGTCTGCTGACCCTAGTGGTGTGTGTATAATGTGGTTCTTCTAAAAGCAGACCCTACGCAGGATGTTGGGGCAGGTGGTGTATCTGAGGGTGGTCCCAGGAAGCCAGAAAAGGGGGTGGGGAAGTGAGAGGGTGGAGGGGAGGAGCCTCCAGCGAGGGAAGGGGGCATATGAGTAGGAGCGGTTGAGACCTTTGTGGGGCTGGGAAGCCCTTACCTTGGGGCAGGGACACTCATTCATCATCTGTCTGTTGAACCACGTGCCTGCTTCGGCCTGGCACTTAGACCGTGCACCTGCATTTCTGTTTTATTTTATTTTATTTTATTTTATTTTACTTTACTTTACTTCTCCCTGGCCCCGGTGTCTACAAGTGCTGTCCTCTCCAAGTTAGACCGTAAATATTCAGATTCCAAGTTCTTTTCTTGCTACCCTTCTGCCACCCCGTCATCATCTCATTGTCCATACTCCGGGTAATTAAAATGATCATGACAAATACCTGCTGGTTGGGCGCCAGCGGACTTGTAGGGTGGCCCCCCTGTGTGTGCATGCGCATGCATCTACATGTGCGCCTGTGTGCGCGCTTGCGTATGTGAGCGCCTGGGTGTGGGTGTGCGCACGTGCCTGCCTGCGAGCGTATGCGTGTGTGTACGTGCACGCGCACCTCTGTTGGCGCGCTTAGAATGTCTCCCCTGGGGAGGTGAGGAGCATGTGAGGGGGACGGGGCCGCGGAGGAGCTTACATACCTACCCAGACCTCCTTTCTGAAGTCCGTTTCCTTTGCTAGTGTTACTCATTATTTGGGTACTGGAAGTTGTCTTCTTTGGCTGACATCCCAGCATCTAATGTGGGTACCTTTTCTGCATCGGCCCTTTGGTCAAAATACAGCCTCGGTGTGGTTTGGGGCCATGAAGGAGCAGGTAAGAAACAGGCAGAGTGTTTCTAGGTGGGCTCCCTTGCGTTTTGGGCTGGGGCTGGTACGACATGTGGTTCTTCCGGGCCACCCCTCAGTAAAACTATCTGGGCCACTGAGATATACGAAAATCTGAAAACTCATCCTGGATATATTACTATGTTACATATATTAATATATCATACATATACACACATATGTTCTATACTCAGGACACTGAAACAGCATATTGTTTGGGTTATAGAACCCACCTCAAAATGAAAAGATAAAAGTAAATCAAAGATGCATAAATAATATTCAGAAATTTTATTTTGATTTTTTTTTTTATTGTGGTCTTTTTTCTTTAGTAAAGTAGCATTGGAAGTATTCCTAACATGACCCAGCATGCACCATTGCTTTTATTTATTTATTTTTATTTTATTTTTTAAGGTTTTGGCTTGTTTGTTTTGTTTTGTTTTTGACAGAGATCACAACTAGGCAGAGAGGCAGGCAGAGGGCAAGGGGGAAGCAGGCTCCCTCCTGAGCAGACAGCCTGATGTGGGTCTCAATCCCAGGACCTTGAGATTATGACCTGAGCTAAAGGCAGAGGCTTAACCCACTGAGCCATCCAGGTGCCCTGCATCATTGCTTTTATAAACCTTGGTTCACGTGCTCTGAGGCAGCAATTGGGACTTCTGAGTTGCTCTGGGATCTGGCTCTGGACCACTCTTGACACAGGAGGCTGAGAAGGTACCTGGTAAGGCACATCAGCCACCCTGCCTACATCACAGCACTCACTCTTTCAGTCCCATTCACTGGAGATACAAAGGCTTGTGTCAAAATGTGGCCACTAAATTTCCACCAATTTTTTGTGTGTTTTGTTTTTGTTTTTAATAAGGTATTGCCTTTTTATATATTTTTAAACAGTTTCAAAACCCACTAAAACACATTGCACGCTTTTTTTGACAGATGAGAAATTTCAATCTGCAAGTTTCTTTCAGTGCACAGATCTGAAGGTTTTCAGAAGTGATATTCTTATGTTATTTCTGGTGACAAAATCGTAAGGATTTGAAAGCTTCTACACTTCTCAGGCTCTCCATAGGATGAATTTCTTTGAAAAGCTGTTCCTTTGTCAGCTTGACCTTGAAAATTCAGCTTTGTTTATAGTTTTAGAGACCCTAAAGCAAGTGCTAGGTTGCTCTTGATGACTAGCCTTTGTTCAGCCAAAGAAGTAGCTGCCTTTTTGTTTAAAAAAAAAAAAAAATGCCCATCTCATCCCTAGAATTCCTTCCCTGGGAGCATCAGCTATGTATGGGGATTCACATGCTTGGTCATTCTCAAGCTCATGTCAAAGTATCGAGAAGTTTCTTCCATGTACATAAACCCACATACTCAGGCACACCTAAACTGCACAATACGTAGAAAGAAGCTGCCCTTCCAGTCTTTCCTTCCAGCAGGGGATTCCCTGCTCTTCCTAGAGAATAGCTCACAGAATTCGTGGCTGTAATGCTTGGTCATACAGAGACAGTCCTTACACTAAATATGTGGAGATGTTCTTTGTCATATTTGCATGAAATAAATGTAAAAAATGTCCCATCTACCCTTTCTGGGGGTCATGCACCCCACTTTGGGGACCACCAATCCAGGCTCAGGCTGACAGAAACAAGTTTCAGGTGTTCTTGATGGCTTGAGTCCCTGTACCTGTACAGGTATCCTCTGGAAAGTGATGCAGATTCTCCTGTATTGGCTGCTGAGTGTTCCCACTGATGGTCACTGGGTACCATGCTGTTAATTTCAGATATTTATTTCAAGTCAGGTACATGCATTGTTCCCATGTTATACATCATCGGGTTGAGCCTCAGAAGACTGAAGACCTTGAGGTAGAGAATATAGAGGAAGAAGCTGGAACACAGTTCTGTTTCTATTTGCCACATGCTGCCCACTTGTCCCAAGCCACCAGCCGGCCTCCTTTTGCCTGCCTTGCTCCACTTCGACTTGGCAGTGGGAAGGAGCATCGTGCTAAGGTGGAGTTTTCTTGCTCTTTGCTATAATGGAACACTGCATTAGGTCTATGAGAGCCAGCTCCAAAAGGTTCTGTTCTGTCCGGCTCAAGGCTGGCAGAGAAGGCATGGGCACTGCAGGGACCAAGCCTTTGTGGGGGCTGTGGGTCAAAACTTATTGTTGCCAAGGTCCTGACCCTTCTTCACCCTCTCCAGGTAAGCGTCATGAGAAAGTTCTGGCTGCTGGTTTCACGGAGCTGGTCTTGTCAGTCTCGTCCATGGTGTTCAGGATGCCTTCAGGAATGAAAAAAAGTTCTTCTGGGCTCATCAGGAATATGTCAGATTCCCAAAACATCTAAACATGTAGACCCCTACAGATCTACTTAGCCAATGAAGACTTCCTGTTTTTAAGTTCAGGGAGTTTCTTTAAAAACATAAACAAATGGAAGTTGTTTTGGACCTTGAGTAAATATTCCCTAAGAGCATTTTGTGTGAAGCATGAATAAGCAACATATGGGCTGTGTTTCCTTCAAAATACACACATTTCAGAGGAAAGGAGCTTAGAAAAACACATCCTGCACTTTTGCCAAGTGGAAAAATATCTGGAAAGCTTACTGGACCTGATTTTCAAATTTCTTTTTTTTTTTTCAGTGATGAATTATAGCATCTAAATACAATTTCTGAGGCTCGTAGTCTTGGAATGTCCCATGTTGAAAAGCCTTGTCTGCCCGTTCTGATCACCCCACAGGGTTGGTGTGTGCTGCTGGCAAGACTTGGCGTTTGTCCTGAATTCAGGCCTGTGAGGGCTGGTGGGAGGGAGAGAGCCACATCCTGGTTTTCCAGCAAAGAGAGAGACACCCAAAGAAACTCTCCGAGGTCCTTCATCCTGTGGAAGCTTCCATGGGAGGCGTCTCATGGTTTCTGCTGCATATTTAGCCCAACCCAACAAACAACAACGAAAGCACCTAAAAATACAGGACACCTTAAGGTCTGCTTCTTGTTCCTGCAGGCAAAAGACATGGACATTAGCCAGTTGGAACGGAACAGAGAGTTTACTGGAAGGATGATGGGGTTTCCCGAGGGATTCAAAGAAGAGCTGAGTGTGCAGGTTTGGGGACCTGTCTTCAAGGCAACCATCACTGACAGAACTCGGCTCCCAGCACCAGGTTCACCTTCCAGGCTCCAGGATCCTGGGTTGCAATGCCTCGCTAGCACCAAGCTTCCTGGCTCCTCCTTCCTGTGCCACTCCTTCCCCTGGCATGACTTTATTCCGGGGCACGACCCCTCCCAGGTTTCAGGAAGGAACTTGTCCTCTACATTGTCAACCTAAACCACTGGGCACGCTCACCACATATCTCTCACCCGTCTCTCATGGCCATGTGGTGTCCACAGCTTTATTTATACATGTCTAAAGGACCCCTTGGCCTCCCTCCTTTTTTTTCATAGGAATGTGTATTTATTTCCAATAACAACAACTAATCAACTCTAGCTAATTATTTACTCTGTACACCTTTATTTACTATATACACCTTTTGTTATGTATAAAATATATATAGTAATGTGTAATATTCATATGTACATATAAAGTCTAAGGACTTTTCATGTGTTACCTGAAGCTGGGGCCAAAGTTGAGTCCACCGTGCCTTGCATAGACCCAGCACAGAGCCCTGCGCAGCCAGAGGCCACCACAGTTGCTGAGCTGCCCTGACTTTGGTTAGCGTAGAGCTGATTCATAAGAAAGCCAGTGTTTGCCAGGTTTCAGCTGCTCTGTGTTCAGGTCAAATGACCCTTCTCTGCAAGGTCTAAGCCACCCTGGCTGCCACACCCTATTTTGGTCAAGCTCAGCCTGGGCCTCCTGTCTCCTGGGATCAGGGCTTTGCCCCAGTAGGGGTGGAAGGGTGTCTGGGGCCAGGGACCTGCTTACTCAGAGCTTGTGCAATCAGGAAATCAGTCTCACGGGTGGCCCCAGAGATTTATTAGTCCCTCGGACATGTTGGGCAAGTGGCTTATTTCACCATTTTGCCGAGACTGGGGAGGGAAAACGTTTGAGCAGCCAGCAGGAGGGCGTGGGGTGTGGGCCACCGAATCTGTGCTGTGAGACAGAAGGAGTTCCCGAGTTGGTGTGGGGCTCAGAGTATACTGGAGGTTTGTTCTGAGGGGAAAGGGGACATATACGCCCCCACCCCCACCCCCAGTGCCTACATTCTTCCATAATATTCCTTGTTTGAGTTAAAAACGGCTGGACTTACTCAGGTTTGTGGCCAGGCAGGGAGCTAACGTTTTCTCCCTCTCCTGCTCCTCCTGTTTGCCTTCCTTGGCCTTCCTTCCCTCACCTCTTCCTTCCTTACTCCCATTCTGTACTATATTTCACCCTCCCTGACCCTCCTCCACTCCTTGTCTCCTTCTTTGTTCCAGAAGGGATTTCAAGGTGGCTTAAGCAAGTAGATAGACATTTCCTTTGGGTGCAAGTCCCCTCGGATCCACGCAGACACCCAGTTTATTCTGTGAGTGAGAGCTCCAGCCTCACCCTGCAGGACAGGAGGCAAGCTCATCACTGTCATCCAACCCTGGGAGCCCCGTCCCCTGCAATGCCGGCTCTCTGTCCACGTGGCTGCTTGTAGATGATCAACCTCCTGGATTTTCCCTCTAGTCCTCCCTGTGCTCCTCTCCGGTGTGTCTGTGAGGGGCTTACCGGGAGTGTATTTGGTCCCATGGGTCTGCCCTCAGGCTGATCCCTGGGGGCCACTGGCTGCTGCCCTGGGATCCTCTTGGTCAGGCACTGCTCCTGGGTGCCTGCAGGGCTGGCAGTGTCCCTGCGAGGCTCCCCCTCCCAGGTCCTCAAAGGGGAGCAGGAGAGGGGCACTCTTTGTCTCCAGCTGTGCCCTTGGCCTGGATCCAGCATGCAGAGGGAGGCCACTGCCAGGTACAATCTCTGCTTTCCCACCTTGGCTCTCCTCCTATGGTGCCTGGCAGAGTGGGCCACATCGTGCCTGTCTCCTGAGTGCTAGGAGAGTTCCAAGTCTTCTTTTTCCATCCTTCCCTTTCTTGGGCTAAGAAGGTGGATGGAAGAGAGGTGGTGAAAGAAAGCTGCTTACCTACAATGAATGCAAGTCATTGCATGATTATAACATAATCATGCAAAGATGTGGCTAGTTTGTATCTGGAACAGACAGCAACCATAAGGGGACTGCACAGCATGGATGGAATCAGACAGTCACAGAATGGAGGGGCAGGAATTCTCTTCCAGGACAGCCTCTGCCCCCTTCTCCCCGCTCCCTGACTCATGCTCTCACCAATCCAGGCTGCTCAGGGCCCCAATGGGCCTAGGTCCTAAAGTGCTAGAACAGCAACTCAGACAGAAATGCGTGTCCTTGTGCCATTTACATATAAATAACCCCCAATAGGCTCTCACAGCTTACAGGACACTTTTGGTTCACCTTGTAAAAGATTCTGGAATTGGACAGGCCTGGTTAATGTGTGGGCCAAAGTTTCAGGCTGTCCCTGTCCTTACCATGTGGGCTCTGTCCTCAGGCTTGACCTCAGGGCTGCCCTACAGGGGCCACCCCTGTCTCCAGGCATCACTGGCCATGGCAAGCAGGCAGGGATAGAGCTCTCTGGAAGGAAAAGACCTTCCTGGGAGGCCTCCAGCAGTACTCACCCTTACATCTTTTCACCACCCCTAACTGCAAGGGATGGGGCAGGGGGAGACACATCTGGATATTTCAGCCTTTGTAAGTGCAAGGTGGAGCTGGGAATGGAGATGGGGGAGGGGGCCAACTGAGAGGGTCTGCCACATAGGAAAAGTGGCCATTCCATGTAGTTCAGTTTTGCGGGGTGGAGAGCCTGAGTTGGGGTAGCAAGTAGAGAACCTAAACGCTTGGGACAGGTCAGTGCCCTTGGCTGCGTCAGGACAGATGCACCTCTGTCCTCCAGCCTGGAGCCTGGCCTCTGCGAGGTCTCCCTGTTCTAATGAAAATTCTTCTTCAGCTTAGCTCCTGGACGGGCATGGACTGTTCTGGGTTTCAAAATAAAGGGAGCTCTTGCATCCATGAGCCGTCCGACGTCAAGGCTCACCCACGACTTTGCGACTTCCTCCACTGGAGCCTTGTTGTGATAGAGACAATTGGAGCTTAGCAAAGCCCTCTGAATGCAAGACTGTGATGCAATCATCAGAAATCAGGACTCAGTCTTCATCTTCCTGGTCCTGGCTATATGAGGGGCCTGCTGCGAGATGAATGAGTTCTTCAAAATAGACTTTAAAGTTTGGACAAAGGTGTCCTTTTCTTCAACCGTTAACTTCTCTGCATTCTCCTAGCTCTCCCTGAGGGCGATGCCTGGCCAGACACTTTTGTAAGTATTTGGAATTTTTCCTAGTAAATGGACGCAGCCCTGCTCAGTCATCCTCTCAGCACACTGGCTATTTGACACGACACAATTTAAAACATACAATAACCATCATGAGCCAAAAGTCTGAGGCAATTTTTTGGTGGGGAGAATGCAGGAGATTAGGTTGTGCAGACCTGAGTCCTGGGTCTGGGCTCCATTTCTGTGAGACCTTTGAGGGGGTCCTTCATGGCGTCTCACACAGCCCTCAAACCTCCATTTTCTCACCTGTGAAAGAGCAAAATGACAACGTTGACTCCTCCTTCTCATAGACTGTTGGCAGGATCAAGTGCACACTAGGGAGGAAAGGAATGCATTAACACTCTGTAAAAAGAAAAAGCTGCCTCCTTGATTCCCCAATCCTCTGCAAATTGAAAGCACCAGCTCAAACTTCTTTTTTGTTTTGCCTTTTTTTTTTTTTAATTTGAATTCCCCTGGTTTCATGGAAAAGTATATGCTATCTAGGGTTATGAGCAGAGACTGGAGGAATGGCAAGCAATAGAAATTAAGGTAGGCACAGAGGGAAAGTTCATTGTGGAAATTCTGGAGTGGTCACATCAGTAGAAATCATAACCTATAATTTACTGTTTTTAGGTTTTCCATTTTATCAAATTATTAGTTTCATGAAAAGGATATAAAATATTTTGGATGCACATTGTTATGCCCTAATAATGGGTCTGTGATTAAAGGAGAGAGACTGATATAAAGCGAAGGTCAAGCAGAACTTTATTTCGTGCCAAGCATCAAGAACTAACCGAAGGTTCTGAACGCACCTCTTACAAGAGAGGGCGACCTTTCTCTGTTTCACAGACTAGCTTTTAAGGGCAAAGGCCATGCGGTTGGGCCTGGCCACGCACAGGTGGCCAATGAGATTGTAACACACACAGGAAACTCCACAGTGATGCTAGGTGACCAATTGAGTTACAATTTACCCTAGTAGATATAGGAACCAGCCTATTACACCTTGATTGGGATTGGTGCCCAAAGGGCGGGGCTCATACTCCTTGGTAACCAGGGAGACAGTATGCATCCTCCCACTGATCGGATGTCTTCACCTGGCCTGACCCACCTTTGTATCTGGGCTTTGTTACCTGAAGCTGGTTTCCCGGACTTGTCTCCAAGTAAATCCCCTGAGGGAAGGGGAGCAGGGACAGTTTCTAAATAGGTCCTTACACACATTATGAACACGGTACCTTAAACTGGTCACTCTCAGAGAAGTGGACCTGCGTCATCCACATCCCCTGTAATTTGTTAGAAATGCAAATTCTCAGGCCGGCCCCTGACCTGCTGAATCAGCAGCTCTGGCATTTTGGGGCGGGGCGGGGGAGTGCGGGAGCCCATATCTGGGTTTTAACCAGCCTCCTGGGGCAGGACAGGCGGGGGGGGGGGGGGGGGTGAGGGGTGGGGAGGTAGCGAGGTGTTCTGATGTGTTCACTCTCGCCTGAGAGCCACCTGCTTCAACAGCAAGGGTGTGTTATTTATCTCTCACTGGAGGAGTCTGGTGTTGAGGCAACTTCAGTGTGGTGTGGTTCGAATGCAACCATACACCACTGTTAATTCCCAGGACGGCTCCCTCCACCTTTGGCTTTGCCCTTGAGCCAGTTGCCCTCTGTGACAGAAGATGGCGACAAGCTGTAATTGGGATACTACACTTGCTTTTTGATGGCCAGCTGGAGGGGGTACCTATCTTCCAATCTGTTCCGCTTGGATTGGGCCATCCTAAACCACTTCCTGCCTAGACAAAAAATAGCCACTGATAATAACTACCTGCCTCCAGGAGGGCGTGAGTTGCAGTGGTTGGTCAAAACCCAGATTCGTGAGCCAATCTGTGGCAAGGGGAGGCGGGATCCAGTTGGGAGCCGGCACCCTGCTCCCAACTGGATCCCCCTGGTGCACAGCAAAGTGGGATCTTGCCGTGTTTGAGCGTTCAGCCTTGCTCCCGTGCCTTGGTTTCTCTTTCTGTGAAATGACTGCACTAGAGAATGCTTGAGATACTGGGTCAACCCACGAATGGCTGGTCAGCTAGCTGGCAGCAAGCAGGTTAGTACTGCTTTTGAGCAGAAGGCTGGTAGGAAGAGTTTGCAAGGGTATAGGTCAGGATCCCTGACCTCAGCGGCTTTGTAGAGTTGAGAAGATGGATTGCAGGTGCGGGGGTGAGGGCAGGGTGAGGGCAAGAGCACCAGAGGGTTATCAGTCACCAGCAGGGCCTCTCCCATGGCCTGGTCAGAACTCACAGGGAAATTCGGTGCGGTGAATCCAACCCACAGCGAATTTATGACAACATCTCATAATGACCGGGGCGGTCCACATGCTTGTTTCTTAAAGTTGTGTAAAGTGGAAAAGAACGTGGCATACCTGTCATAGAAGCATGTGATTCACATTTGCAATGTGAAATTGGTTTTAGATTGACTTTAAGTGGGTCTGTATAGGGGATGTGATGATGTTTGCAAGGCCGGACGGCAGTGCTTAAAAGAACATTGATTTTCTACAGTTCGAGGCTTTATTTATTTGATTTTAAAAGACCGCGTAAGTGCTATGCCAGTTTTCCACCATGGCTGTAATAGATTGCCACAAGCTTAGTGGCTTAAAACAATGGGAATATATTCTGGTTCTATAGTTGTAAGCCCCAACATGAGCCTTGTTGACCCAAAATCAAGGTGTTGCCTGGGCAGTGTTCCTTCTGGAGGCTCTGGGAGAGAATCCAGCTCCTTGTGTTTTCCTGGTGGTTCCTGTGCCCTGGTCTGTTCCACTGTAGTAAAGCCAGCCACAGCATTTCTCTGAGGCGCCTTCCTTTGACCATCTTTCTCTCATTCTCCTGTCCATCTTCTGGTTTCTGAGGACCCTTTTAGTAAACTTAATTCCATCACTGCTTTCAGTCCCTTTTTCCATGCAACCTGACATATTTATGGGTTCTAGGTATTAAGATGTGGACATCTTTGGCAAAATCATTATTCTTTCTACCGCAGGTGCTTAGAAAAAAATCTGCCCCGGGAAATTTGTAACACTGCCTTGGTAGGCATGAGGCCTATATTCCATTTTAAAATACAGTTTTTAAGATTTAAGAAATATAATTAGTTAATATGATAATTTTTTAATAGTGAGCATCTCCCTGTACAGATAAATCACAATTCTCTTTGTCCAAGGCCCCTTGCAATGTGACAATGCTGCCCCTTCCACCAAAAAAAAAAAAAAAAAAAAAGTAATTTCTCTACCTCTTTGAATCTGCACCAGACTCCTGACAAGCTTTCTCTAAGGGAAGGTGGCTGGAGTCTGGGTCTCAAGTCACTGGGAGCCATCCACACTCCCTATTTTGAAATCTGAAATTACCTAAACATTAGCAAAGAGGAAATGAGAATCTGTTTGTATGAATACGGATTTTACCAGAGAGAGAAATAGAATGATAATTTGTAAGTCAAACTTAAAGTTCAATGTGGAAAATGAGGCTTTAAAATGTTTGCATCTTCAGTAAAGCATGCATTAATTTGAGATGCATCCAGGCATCTTCTCCTTTGATTTAGTAGGAGATGTGGTGGAACCCCTACTCTTGAACCCCGCACTTGAGATCTGCATTCAAGCTGGGTGTTCTCATCTATCTGCTGCCGGGAGTGCAGGCTGCTAAGGGCTCACAGTTGCCATCTGAGAATTACCTTCAGACACCAGGAACTCTTTTCGCAGGGATTTCCTGGAGGTGGGGATGACCCACAGTCATACTGGGCTGGAACTGGTTATAGAAAACCAATACCCTGGCCTCCAGCTGGAGCAGACTGGAGGGATGCAATTCACATTTCAGAGCCCCCTGCAGATCAGACCAAAGCTTCCTAACTTCACCCAGGCTTGCTTTTTGCAGAGGAACCCTATATAGTGGGGTCTCTTGTTTCTTTAATGTATTCTTGGACTGTATTTGCTAGTATTTCACTTATGATGTTTCCATCAATAATTACTAAAAGATTAGTTTATTGATTTTCATTTTGTGTTTTCTTAGGATTTGGTATCATACTTCCTGAATAAAAATAATTAGGTGGCTTTCTTTTTTTTAATTAACTAGAATGTTTAAAATGTCATTGGAATTATCTGTTACTTAAATTTGGGGGTTTCATCAGATGTCATAAAAATTATCTGGACCTTGAAGGGAGGGTTCAGACCTTCAGTAACATTCTCAACTCTTCTGGGGTAATTCATCTGTTTTAATATTCTCTTCTTTTTAAGGTCAGAAATTTATTTTCTAGATAAGGAAAAATATAGACGCTGAATATGTTCCCAGAGCACATTGATTCATTCTATTTCATGTGCATGGAATAAAACAAAATGTTCTCTCAAAATTATTCTATTTTTCTCTGTTTCTATTGTTAGTTTTTCATCTCATCCTTTCTGATTTTGAGTTGTGTGCTTCCCTTTTTGTTCTCATGCTATGAAAATAGCTTTATTTTATTTTTTTAATTTTTTGGTATGTAAAAGCACAAGCAACATAAAAAATAAAGTAAAAGAAAAGCCACCCTGCATTGGATCACCTTGAGAGGAAACCACAAATAATTGTGGTTGCCACTTTCTTCATGATGTCTTCATGCAGACAGGTACACACATACACACATGTGCACTGTCTAGTGTCACACCAGCCTTAAGTTCCTGGATGATAACTACTTTGACGTGATCTTTTCTATTTTTATGTGTATCAAGTGAATTCAGTTTGCTTATATTTTGGTTAATATTTTTCTTTTTTAAATGTGTTCATAAGTGATTGGTTTGCGGCTTACTCTTCTCTTACTGGTCTTTTCTTATTTCCACTTGAAAGCATTTGAGGCAGGAAATTGTCTTTCTTCTGCGGTTGGGAGCTGTGCTGACCACTACCGCAGCCCCCAGCCATGTGTGGCCATTAAGTACGAGAAGTATAGCTTGTGATTGCTGAGTGTGAGATACACATGAGCTGTTGAAGACTTGCCATAAAACACGAGGATATAAAATACCTCAATAATGTCATGAAGGACTAAATGTTGAAATGGTAATACTTTAGATGCATATTGGGTGAAATAAAATGGAATCCCAGAAAGAAAACATGCATCACCAACTGAAAACTACTTGTTTTGGGTATTTAAAATGTCCCTGTGGGGCCAAAAGAAAAGATAGTGAACAGATAGCTGTGGGAGGTGAATGATGTGGCTTCGAGGTAGAAGGTGTGGAGACCCCTCAGTCTGCTGGAGGCTCTGGGAATGCTCTCCAGCTTCATTCATGACCCAGCTCATGTTACTACATGCACCTGCATTTTGGGTCTTAGGAACAAGAAGATGGTGTCTGCACCCTTACAGAAAGTCCCTACTGGGAGCCTATCCTTGTCTTCCAAAGCTGCCAGGGGAGGAGGTTGTAGGTCACAAATAGCAGGAAAACAGGAGAAACCAATGGATGCAGATTCCACAATTCCACTTTGCCCTGGGGCATATGTTCCTCATGGTTCTGCAGGGCTTCCAGCACCTGGAAGGAGGCAGGAGTGTGTAGCTTTTATGACCATGTTAAACCAATTAGTCATCTCACACTAAGGAGGATAAGAGCAAGTGTAGGGAAAGCAAACAAAGATTGTTCTTGTAACTTTTAGAATAAACAGATCATTTTATTATACATTTATGGACAGTCATGAATTTCTTGCTGGATAATCAAACAGTGAATGGCTTCCTATTTATCCTGACAGCAGGGATTTCGACTGATATCATCCTTTCAGAGCAAGCATCGTCATTCCAGTCTTCATGGACCCTCCTGGGCCAATAAATGAATAAATGAACAAGGAAAGATAAAATAGGAACCCAGTTCCTAGGGTGGGTGTGCCTGTGATCTCTTTGGGGTTTCTATAAGATGTCAGCGGTGATTGACTGTATTCCTTGTGAGTTTAGCAATCTTTGTGGCAAAGCTCATTATTTCTTCAATCTAGAATGAACAGTACCTAAAATTGGAAGCTGGCTCTCATTATGGAAACCAAGAGTCTTTGAGTCTTGGGGTCTACAGCAGGGCAAGGGAGCACCAGAATCTGGGCTGTGCACTCAGGGTTGGGGCTCAGGCCACGGGTGTGCCACTGATCTGCTTAGCAGGTTGGTTTCTGATAGCCACAAGTGGGGATCAATTGTAGAACTATGTCAAGAAGCACTGGAAACCCCTTGTGCACAGCTCCCTGCAGAAGAAAACATGGAAGTCCCTGAAATCCCTACCTTAAAAAATGCTTTTTATTTTTTTTTAATTTTTTTAAAAAGATTTTATTTATTTATTTGACAGAGAGAAATCACAAGTAGGCAGAGAGAGAGAGAGAGGAGGAAGCAGGCTCCCTGCTGAGCAGAGAGCCCGATGCGGGACTCGATCCCAGGACCCCGAGATCATGACCTGAGTCGAAGGCAGCGGCTTAACAACTGAGCCACCCAGGTGCCCTAAAAAATGCTTTCTAGTCAAGATCCCAAGACCTGTGCAAAATGCAAATGTTGCCTGTTGGGGACCATCCCATCATGGCCACCCAGTGACAGCCGAGCTTGAATCAGTTTCTAACTCTGGGTCCAGGAATGATGGGTGCTCATTCCCAGAGTCAAGGCAGGCAGAGTGGGGTGTTTGGCCACTCCTGACCCATACATTTGCCCCAGGCAGTGGGGGTCCTGTCCAAGCTCATGTTTGAGGCCACAGAGGGGGATGATGTGGAGGGAAGGGAGGGAGGAAAGTCAGTGAGGGAAAGAGCTTGGGTGGTAAGCTGGGGAAGGCCTTTCTAAAGAGGAGGCTCTGCAAGGTGAAAGGCCATAAAAGACCAAGGGGCTGGAGAGCTTCCCTGGGTTCAGTGATGGGGTGGAAGGGTGGCAGATCGTGTGGGCCTGGGAGGCCACTGAGAAGACCCTGGATTGTAACATTATTCCAGTAAGATGGGTATATTGGGAAGTTCTGAGAGGGGGAATGGCATGGTTGAGTTCCTGTGCATAAAGGATCACTCTGGGTAAAGGAGATGGGGGAGTGGACAACTAGAAGGGAGAGAAGAAACAGGAAAGACCACAGGAGGAGAGCCAGCCTGACATGTGGGGAGCATGGAGAATGGGTCCCCTGCTACCCAATCAGGTACATCTCCCTTTCCAGCTTCATGCTGTCTCTGACATCAACAACCCTGTTTTTTAAAGCTGCAAGGCCTGGACACCCCTCCCCCCACAGCTCCAGCTGTGAAAACTGACCCAGCGCTTCATCACTTCTCATAATAGCATCTGCTGATCAAACACTAGGGGCCTTGCATTCATGAGTCATTCAGACCCCACTAAGATCTGGCAAATGGTGAATATGATGGTCCTCACACAGGTGAGAAAATGGTGCTAACAGAACTTGTTTACATATCCGATGTCACTTAGCTGGGCCATGGAAGAGGTGACAACTGAATGCCGATTGGTCTGGTTCTAGAAACGAGTGCTCTTCCTGCAAGTTTGTTTGAGCCTGGCCAGGGGAGTCGGGTGGGCTGGGACAGGCATCTCTCTCGCTTCCTCCCCACCCATTCCAGCTCTAACCAGGCATGTGTGAAGGTAACAAAAACTATCTGGGGCCAACCTGGAGAGTCGTTTGTTGTGACATTTTGAAAAATTCCTTGTTCAACATGTGAATAGACCAATAAGACTCTACACTCTGGGTGCCAGGTCCTGCGAGGCCCCCCTCCGAGAGGGGGACCTGTTTGGTCAACTTTTCTTCACATGTGTTGCTGAAAGGCTATGCCCTCTAGTCACAGAGTTGGATGACATGATGCTAACCTGCGGTCATGCATGGAGTTGGGGGGATGTGCCATGCAGGGTCCAGAATAAGCAAGTGACCCCATGGAATTTTCAGCTTTCCTGAGGCCACACCCCGGATGGTGGCAAGGAGCCTCAGGGCGACCGTTTCCCTCTGTGCACAGGGCTCAGATGCCAGGCCTTCCCAGCGGTGTGTGTGTGCAGTGCAGGGCACGGGGCAGGAGACCCAGAATTGGGGTCACGGTCAGGGTTTTCCTCACCAAAACCACCAGTGGTCAAGGAATCTCTTCCCTTGGACTTGTCCATCGCTCACTAGCCAGCTGACAGTTGTTTCTTGTTACTTTTGAGGGAAGCATAAAACTGGATCCATTTTTCTTTGAATGAGAGTTTCAAATTTATATCAATAAGACATAGCTTGGTTTATAATTGACTTCCTCTATAGGTAACAGTGATGTTTTGTCTGAGAAAATCTCCTACATGAAAATGTGGACTGATCACCACAGCCAATGCTAATGAGCACCACTTGTTTGCCCGGCAGCGTGCCAAGCACACTTCATGCTTCCCCCTGTTTTGTCCTTTCAGACACCCCATAGCATAGATATTACTGCTGCCTCCAACCATCCATTTATTTATTCAGTAAGTTGAGGGACTGCCAGGTGCCCACAGCTGGTTCACAGCTGGGTCCCTGAGGTCAAGGAGGATGGCAGGACACCTGCCTCCAAGCTAGTGGGGAACACAGGCAAGGAAGCTAGGGGCCTACAGACACCATGTCAACTGCCCAGGTCACATACTAAAAATTTTAACCCTGGGCTGCTGGTGGACCATGGGCCACCCTGAGCTCACCTTAGTCTCTCTCTGGACCCCCTGGGAACATTATAAACTACACACATACCTAGTGTGTGTCCTGGATCCTAGGAACCACTTGTCTAAATTCTTAACGATAGGAAAGGATTTTTGTCTCTTTTTAATAAGCAATGGAAAACCTGTGAAATAAGTTTCTACATCATAAGGACCCCTAACCCACATCCCATAGCTTGGGTTTGAGGCAGCAGGGAGAGGGGAAATGGCCCAGTCTCTCAGAGTCTTTTGTGATTCCCACCCCTGTGGCTCTCCCTGAGTCTAGTCGGAGGCTTCAGGTTGGAAGATGGGAAGATTCTGGATCTTTGTGTCCCTGAAGGGCACTTCTGAAGCCAGCAGATTCTTCTTCACATGGGAGGAGGATTATGCAGGGAATAGTTGAGGCTGTTAGATTTTAAATGATTAATTAATGTGTTTGGGCTCATGCAGCCCAAGGAAGGGACAGAGGGAAAGCCTCCCTTTGAGGTTAGAGCTCATATCTAATGTTCCCAGTGGAGGATTTGGTCTTGTTTGGGTTAGAGGAAAACCGTTCTTCCTCTCAGCCTCCCCAGGGGTTCTCCAGCATGAGCAGCATCAGTACCATTTCAAGGGCCCTCACACGCACTTTGTGATTTGGGGGGCCCCGCCAAGAGCTTGCATTTCTACCAGCTTCTCAGGAGAAGGAGGGGATGCCAGGTGGGATCTCTCCTTGAAGAATCACAGCTTGAAAGGGAGATGGGACATATGGTCACCAGGTTTTCAGAAGGAAAAATCTCAACATATGTAAATGACATCTCGCATTGTTTCTACCATTAGCCCCTATAGGGCAGGGGCCACTCTGGGGTTCCGAGTCATGTATCATAAATGTGAGAGCTGAGAAACTTCCACCAGGGTCTCATAGCTCTAGAGGCTTTTAGAATTACCCAGTGGAGCTTTTGAAGAATGCTGATATGGGGCAGCTGTCCTGCTCAGTCTGATTGGGGGGCATGTGCACCCCAATGATTATAGCAGCAATGTCCACAATAGCCAAACTATGGAAAGAGCCTAGATGTCCATCAACAGATGAATAGATAAAGAAGATGTGGTACATAAACACAATGGAATACTATGCAGCCATCAAAACCCCACAAATCTTGCCATTTGCAATGATGTGGATGGAACTAGAGGGTATTATGCTAAGTGAAATAAGTCAGTCAGAGAAAGACAATTATTATATGATCTCCCTGATATGAGGAATTTGAGAAACGAGACAGAGGATCATAGGGGAAGGGAGGAAGAAATGAATCAAGATAAAACCAGAGAGGGAGACAAGTCATAAGAAACTCTTAATCTCAGGACACATACTGAGGGTTGCTTGAAGGCAGGGGAGTGGGAGGGATGGGGTGGTTGGGTGACGGACATTGGGAAGGGTATGTGCTATGGTGAGTGCTGTGAATTGTGTAAGAGTGATGATTCAGAGACCTGCAAACCTGAATCAAATAATACATTGTATGTTAATAAAAAAAAAGAAAAGAAAGAAAAATTTCAGGCTTCAACCTAGACCTGTTGCATCAGAAACTCTGAGATTGGGGCCCAGCTATTGAACATGCCCTCTAGGGGATGCTGGTACATGGTCAGGTTTTGAACTACTATGCTAGAACCTTCCCTCACAGTTGAGACAACTGAAGGCTAGTGGTTAAAGGACTAGTCATATCATATAGCCAGCCAGCAGCAGAGCTGGATTTAGAACCCAGGCTGCCTGCTCGTTAATGCCTTTCTGCCACCCCACCCTGCTTCCCTTCCACATAATTCTGCTCAGGGCTTTGGTGAGCCTCCCCCACTTCCTCTCCAGGCAGGCACCCTTCCCTGCCCACACTTGGCCACTGAATAGAAATGCAAAGCAAACAGACAGATAGGCCAAATGGGTAGAAAGAAGCCTGAGGCCAGTGGATTGCTGGTTTACAGGATGACAGGTGTGGTGGCCAGACCCCAGGTGTGGTTCTGAGCTGTGGGAGCAATGCATAGAGCCAGGACCTAATGCTGTCCAATCCAGGGATGGAGACTTTCAGGTGGAGGAACCACCAGGCTGTGTGTTTTTAACACTTTTACTGGAGAGAGGAAAGGAGGTAACCAAGAGAAACTAAAGTTGTCTAAGGATGACAGGGTGATGATCTCTGATAAAAAGAAAAAGTGCATCGTGCTTGTAAAGAGCTGGCTATTTAAGCCGGGCAGTTTATGAGCACAGACAAGGGCCTTTACGAGGTGTTTGCATCCAGCTGTGCTGCTGTGTGTGCCTCTCCAAGCAGTCGGAGCAGAGAGCAGCTGAGGTTCTGGCTGTAGTGAAAGACTTTCTCTATGGGATGCACTTCCTTTGGATTGAGAACCACATGGCGCAAGCGTTGGGAGGGGGCCTGGGAGGCAGAGCTCATTGGCAGGGCTAATCTCAGTGTGATGTGTCCAGGAATAGCCTGGGAGTCTTGCTAAAATGCAGATTCTGATTCCGAGGTCTGGGGTAAGGCACAGGATTCTGGATTTCTGACAAGCTGACAGTTTTCCTTGGTGTTCTGGTCATGTGCATGTTGGGCAACAAGTTCTGAGAACTTGTCACCGAATTTGTTGGAAGTCCAATATTCCCTTGTGGGATTGGGCCCATGACTAGCTGTGGCCCTAGATCTCAATCCCCAGGAGAGGCAGAGAGGACAGAAGGAGTACCATCAGAATGGGGTCAAAGAAAAACAAATCTGGACGTAAGAAAGGAGATACTTTATTGACAAAGACCATTGTAATTAGGGAGATGGGTCAGACCATCTCAAAGGGAAAGGAATTTTCATTGAAAGGTAGAAATAAGCAAGGATAGCAAGAATGTGTGTGGGGAGAGAGTGGTTCCAGCAGGTGGTGGGACGGGACAGCTGAGCAGGCAACGTCTTTCCTTTCAGCCAGCCAACTTCTCGGGGAGGGGGCCTAAGAAAGGGGTGTTAAGGAGGGGCTGTCCATATTCTGATGCAAGCTCAGGCTGAGGCCTGCCGAAGTTCAGGGGCCTCACTGGGGAGGGAAGGACGCCTAACTAGAGTTTGAGTAATTCAAGCTAGCAGATAATGTTGTCCATATAGGTCAGTGGCAACATGCAATTCAGCTAATCATTGATGAGGCAAAGAACGGGAATTTGGAGGGTTCCTGTGTGGCCTTGTCATAGGTAAACAAGGGAAGGCATCTGCAGCTCACCTAAGTCACATGGGGAGCATGGTTCTTTACAGAAGGGTGTTTCCAGGGAGAGTTTCTTAATAGTAAATCCCCAGGCTCAGGTGAAGACTAATATTGTCATTGCCCACCGACAGGCACCATCCATATACTTGGTCATTTCTGTCCACGTATAACCTTCAAAGAGCTAAAAATAAGACTTAGCAAATATAAAATGAACACAAGTCCGATACTGCATTTAGCTCAGCAGCGAGAACATCAGTAACAAGAAGGAGCTGACTTAAAGAGCAGTGGAGAGTCAGGGTTCCAGCCCACTAGGAAAAGCGTCCCGAAATAAATTTGCTGACTTAGGGCCACTGCTGGCTGGTGAATACCCTACGGGGCAAAACCAAAACAAAACAATAACCCCCCCCCCCAAACTGTAATACTCATGCTTATTTTCCTACAGGATAGAAATTCTGTGCATTCCCACTAGACAGGGTCGCCAACACATCACCGCATTCCACAGTGTCTAACCTCCAATAATAAATAGTAAACGGTAGGTCAACCTCAGGTCCACTCTTCTAGGCAACGAAAGAATCCTCGGATAATCTTGTGGAACATCATCCTGGTGTGGTCATCAAAGGTCATGCCACCCCCATTTTTGCCCTATGTCCACATCTTAAATGCTTTTCTTAACATCTCCAAGAATTAGAGGGCCTGCTTGTGAGCGGATGTGTTCAAAGCACACCCCATCATCATCTTACTCCTTCCAGGTGTTACCATAACAGAACAGAACTCAGGAGCCACTCTTTCCATGCTCGCTGATGGCTGTCTGATGACCCTATTTTGTCCTTGAGTGCCGCTGAATTTTCCGCAAGGATTATTTTGGGAAACCCTAAAGAATTAAGGGTGAACAAGGGCCTGCTTCTATTCACATCCCCCTACAGCGCAAAAACAGTTTAAGTTTCAAAACAAAAATATTTTCCTGAGGACTGAACAATACAAGGTATCAGGAGCCTAATGTGTTGAGGCTCTGACGAGATGTGCTGCCAGATGAAGCTATAATTAGTTCTCTCAGGAGCCAGGAGCCCTTGTTTGTACACCCAGATGAGCCCACATTTCCTAAAGCCATCAAGACCCACTTTAATTAGTCTGTTAATAGAAACTCACTGGGAGTCCAGGTACTCCTGGAAGCCAAGTTTTGCCTCCAGTCTCTGTTCATTCAGTTCAACATCACGTAGCGGGAGGAATCCAGTGATTTCGTTAACCAAAATAAGCTGACTTATCAGGTTTTAACAATCAGATCGAAAAACAGGAATTGTTTGGTAATCTTTCCAGTTAAAATGTGAACAATCTGATGTTTGTTCTTGGCAAACTCTCAGGTTTTCTAAACAATTTAGTTACCCATATTATTTATAGAAAAGTATTTTGTTTTGTTTTGTTTTTTAAGTTTAAACTTGGGATGCCCCTAGTATTCTGACAAGCAGTCCCCACCCCAGGCATGGCTCTCTCCATGCATGGCCTGAGAGCTCTGTCCTGTCCCTGTCATTTATGTACTCAGGTAGGGGCTCCTCCACTGGACAGTTGGGAGTGCCCTGAGTTCCACGCCATTTCCTGCCACAACCTTCCTGCTTCCTCCTTCTGTCTGGAATAACCTTTCCTTCTTCTTCTACTTAATGAGACCTCTAGTTCAGCCTTCAGAGCCTGGCCCATGAGTGAGTCTTTTGGTTCCACCTGAATGGTTAACACTCTCCTCTTTCAAGCTGCACCTGGTTTTGCCTCAAACGATTACTACTACTGTCTACGAAGACCATTAATACTTGTCTATCGATACTCCTCTGAGTGATAACACTTCCATTACAACTAACTGCAAAAACCCTGGATGCCATATATCAAGCACACCCTCTGTGCTGGATGTCCTGCCAAAACCTTTATATTTTGTCCCCCATAGTTCTCAGAACACCCCAAGGAGGTAATCTCTCACCATTCAACAGAGAAACTGAGGTTCAGAGAGACTGAAATCTTACTTATAGAGGTGACATGACTCACAAGTAGGCCTTGCTTATTTTACCTAGCATGCTCTTGCCCAAAGAGCATGCTAGGTAAAGTAAGGTAGCACTGAGTCTCCCCCACCTGTGGGAATAGTTGCCATTAAGAGTAACTCTGATCCCATGGGTTCTTCCCTCACTTATTCTTGTAGGATGTTGGCTTCCTTCAAGTTCCCTCCAGAATTTCTGGTGGGTTTTAGAGGCTCCCTCATATGTACCCATGAGCTTGTCAAATCCCATTGGCTGTCACACACCTGCTAGGGACAAGAGGATTCCCTGTGGGCGGCTCTGGGTTGGGTCCTGCCTGCTGGGTGCCCATTCTCCACCAGGTGTCATGCTTTCTCCTTTGTGGCACTGCTCCCTTACAACCCTTGTGGCCTCTGAGGATGTGTGGTGGGAGCAGGGGAAGGGGGGGACCTGCAGTGCCTCCAGGACCTCCCCTTGCATTGCACTCTGGGAAGGAAGGACTCAAGTTCATGTTTATTACCTTCCAGCATTTTATCACCTTGCTGCTGATTTCTCTAAGACTCAGACCTAAGTCCCTGGGAGGTCATGCCCACTATCCCAGTGTTGATGCCTCATTGGATTGAGATCCCCTTCCCCAAGCTGGTGGAGGTGTGCTGGCTGGGTGTGCTTATGGGGCCAGATGCTCCGTCCTTGGGAGAGACAGCCCCCAACCAGCGTGTGCCCTTGGCCAGACTGTGTGGCCCAGCTTAACTGCATACCTTTCAGACGCCCGCAGAGAGGTTTCTGGTGGGTCACTGCTGCAGAGTGACTGGGCTAGCCCCCAGATCGCTCTTCAGCAGGTATGAACACTATCTCTCCCCCATGGTGGTGGGGGGAGCTGCACTGCATTACTCACTACAGCATCAAGCCGGCTTGTCCAGTGATGGAGTGAATGAAGGCACTCACAGATGAATTATGTGTTTGTAGCTACATACTGGCTCTGGCGCTGAGACTTATTTTATTTTGACTGTTTTTAGAGCTATAGAAACTAAAAATAAAGGGGTTTTTGTGTAGGTTGTGAATTAAAAAAAAAAAAAAAAAACCCTAATAGATGACTTCTGAGTTTCCCTCTGGTCTAAGTAGAGTTTATGACACAGCCTCAGGTGTAGTGTCAACAAATAAAAACAACCTCAGACATGAATCTGTCTGTCAGTAACCACGCCACAGGGCCTCCCTCAGAACGTTCCTATTGAGTTCTGTGGTTCTGCAAACACACTATACCAGCCTTAGTGTCTTTCCCACAAAGGACATTCACTTCCTTCTCCTCATTCCTAACTTACTTAGAGCCAATGTGTGAAACCTGTTGGTTGGTATCTGCTGAGCTTTGCTCTGTGGCCTCACATGTAGCTGGTTTTTATTTAAGTTCTGGGCTGGCTTGGAGGAAGTAGATAAGGGGTCTCTGATGCTCCAAGAGCTGTCGTTTAGAATCTCAGGTCTCTCTCCAGGACTCTGCCAACCATGCAGGCCCCTGTGCCCTCCCCACTCCCTTCCCCTTTGCAGGCCCACTCCTGGGAAAGGCTCAATGGACAAGTCATCCACAGCTTTGAGTGCATGTGGTGGATAGAATGATCACCAGGCCATATGGTAATAAAAAGAACCAATGTCAACACCAGGTTAAAACACGCCACCACGGTGCAGGTCACAGCAGCTTGCAAATCAGCCTTCCTGCATTTGTCAACCCAGTTGGGCAACAGTCCTCAAGTTAATAATTAGTCATAAGAAATTCCTGAGGTTTGTGCAGTATCCTACTCTTCACAAATCATTCTGTAGCTCTTTGCTTCTTGGGTCCTTGCCACAAGTCTGTGGTGATGTATTATCTTGCCTAAGGAATCAGGGACTTCTGACCCCTGTGGCCTCTGTGTTGCTTGCCAGCATCCTTTCTGTGGTGCACACGTGGTAAAGAGCATCGCACGTGCTAGGACACAGGAGGGAAGGCTTCTGATCCCAGGTTGGGTTCTAAACTTTCTGTCGGACCTGAAACAAGTCTTTTGGGGATTTTGCTTCTTTATCTGACTATTAAAGGAATTGGATCAAATGAGCAATTTTTCTGATGAAATTTTCTCAATATGTAAAATGAGCTGTTTGGATTGAAGCATGAAGGAATGGGCCTGCAGTCCTCTCTCTGTTCCCCTCTGGCTTCCCCATCTTCTACAGAAGCCTCTCAGGCATGGGCACACTCCCCAGGGCTTCATGGGAACACCTGATGTCAGGATATTTAAGTCTCTGTTTGCCCTAACATTTTGTGGCTCATTTTGTTTCCTCCCCTGTAAAAACCAAAAGGGCTGGATTCAGTTGTTTCCAAATACTAGTGGATGTCTGTGCTTTAACACCACGGTTGAGGATGCTTAGCAGAATGAATGGATTGTCCCCTCTTCCTGGTCACAGGCCTGGACCTCATCACCCAGGGAGAGCAGTTTCCTCCTCTTAGAACAGAGAGGGGTCAGGTGTGGCTGGTCTGGGTACCATTTCTGAACATGGTGAGCTTCCCCCTACTGACTCCTGGGAGGATTGTGCTTCCCACAGCATGGACACCTTTACTTCCTTGCCACAGATAGTTCCCTGGGGTACTAAGCAGAGCTAAAGTACCCCCATAATGAGATCCTGTTATACACTTGGTCACATATTTCCTTAGAGTTGTCACCAGTGGAAGAAAAGCTCTCCCCAAATTACTTGTTTTTCCCTGGGAAAGACTGTTTCTATTTGTAATGTAAAGCCTCATGGGTAGACTTCTGTTTCTGAGAAAGATGGAGTAATAGGGACTGGAATGATGCACCTACCTAGGAAAAAAAAATAAAGAAGATATATGAAATGACAATTTTCGAAACAATGGACATCACACAGTGGAGAACAGTAACCCTTGAAAGACAGGAAAAAGTGATGCAAGCTCTATGATTGCCCCAGCTTACCCCTTTGAGAGAGTTTCCAAGTCATTGGGTAAGAAGTGGGGAAAATCTTTATGTATTCTGAAAATTGATGTTATCTGTATTCTTAAAATTAATCCATTATCAGATACATGACTTACAAATATGTTCTCTCATCATCTGTAATGATTTTCACTATGCTAATAGTGTCTTGGGATACACTAGAGTTTTTGATATTCATAAAGTAAATTTATGGGTTTCCTTTTGTTGCCAATTCCTTTGGAGTCATTGCCAAATTGAATGTCATGAGGCTTCCCTCTATGTTTTCTAAGAGTCTTATACTTTCAATTCTTACATTTAGATCTTTGATTCATTTGAGTTAACGTTTCTTATGGTGAAAGGTAAGGGTTCGACTCTGATTGTTTGCACTGCAGATATCCAGTTTTCCCAACATCTTTGGGAACATCATTGTCCCTTCCCCATTGACTGTCTTGGCACACCTGACAGAATCATCTGACCAGATATCCGATGGTTTATTTTTGGACTCTGAATTGTATTCCATTCATCTATCCACCCACCTTTATTCTAATACCACACTGTTTTGATTTTTGAAGCTTTATACTAAGTTTTGAAATCAGGAATTGATACCTCCATTTTTTTTCAAGATTGTTTTAACTATTGGGGTTGCATGAGTTTCATACAAATTTTAGTATGAATTTCTTATTTCTGCAAAAAAAGATGTCTTACGGATTTTGAGAGGGATTGCATTGAACCTGTAGCTCACTTTGCATAGTATTGGCATCTTAACAGTATTAAGTTTTCCAATCCATGAACATAGGATGTCTTTTTATTTATTAATGTCTTTAATATCTTTCAACAGTGTATAGGTCTGTCACCTTGTTCATTAAGTATATTCCTAAGTGTTTTATTTTTTTAATACTATTGTAAAAAAGAGTCATGTTCTTAATTTCTTTTCTGGGTTTCTTATTGTTAGTGTATAGAAATGCAACTGATTTTTGCAGTTGATTTTGTATCCTATAACTGCCAAGTCATTTTTGTGTTTTAGTTTTAGTGAGTTTTTTGGTGTGCATGTGTATTTTTTTAAACCTATAGAGTTTTCTACATATAAAATTATGTTGTTTGTGAACAAAGATAATTTTACTTCTTCTTTTTTAATTTCTAATTCTTTTCCAATTTCCAATTTACTTATTTATTTTTTCCCCTTGTCTATTTGCTCTGGTTGGGACTTATAGTGTTGTGTTGAATAAAATTGTTGAAAATAGGCAGCTTTGCCTTCCTGGTCTTAGGGGGAAAACTTTCAGTTTTCCATCATTGAGTATAAAGTTAGCTGTGGGTTTTTCATGTACAGCTTTTATTAGCTTGAAGTTTTTTTTCTATTCTTCGTTTTTGAGAATTTTTATCATGAGTGTTGAAATTTGCAGATTTGTGAAATGCTTTTTTTCTGCATTAATTCAGATGATCATGTGATTGCTTTTGTTGTTCAATAATTACTATTTTTTTTTTAATGTTGAATTATCCTTGCTTTCTAGGAATGAATTCCACTGAGTCATGATGTTTAATCCTTTTAATGTGTTGTTGAATCCAGTGTACTAATGTTTTTTGAGAATTTTTATGTTAACATTTATAGGATATACTGGTCTGTAGTTTCTTTTCCCTATAGTGTCTTTGTCTGGCCTTACTACCACACATATGCTGGCCTCACAGAATGAGTTAGGAGCAGCTTACCCCTCTTCAATTTTTTGAAAAAAAAAAAAAAAAAGTGATAAATATTAGAGTTGAATCTTCTTTAAATATCTGGTAGAATTCACCAATGAACACAAAAAACAACATAAGTTGGTGAGGATGTAGAGGCAAAGGAGCCCTGCACTGTTGGTGGGAATGCAAATTGGTGCAGCCACCATAGAAAACAATATGGAGGTTCCTCAAAAATTGAAAATAGAGTTACCCTGCAATCCAGTAATTGCACTAATGGTTATTTACTCAAAGAATACAAAAATACTAATATGGGGATATATGCACCCCTATGTTAATTGCAGCATTATTTATGGTAGACAAAATATGGAAATATGGAATTAGCTTAATGTCCAGCAATAGATGAATATAGATGAAGAATGTGTGATCTAGGGGTACCTGGGTGGCTCAGTGGGTTAGGCCTCTGCCTTCAGCTCAGGTCATGATCTCAGGGTCCTGGGATCGAGTCCTGTATTGGGATCTCTGCTTGGCAGGGAGCATACTTCCCCTCTCTCTCTCTCTGTGTACTTGTGATCTCTCTCTCTCTCTCTCTGTCAAATAAATAAATAAATAATTTTTTAAAAAGAATATGTGATCTATCCATCTATCTAAATTCACATATGTGGAATTTAAGAAACAAAGCAAATGAATCATGGAAAAAAAAGAGAGACAGAGACAGACCAAGAAACAGACTCTTTACTAAAGAGAACAAACTGTTGGTTACTGGAGGGGAGGTGGGAGTGGTTAATGCATGAAATAGGTGATGGGGATTAAGGAGTGCACTTATCATCATGAACACTGGTTAATATATATTTGGTTGAATTAATCACTATATTGTACACCAGATACTAATATAACAGGGTATGTTAACTAAAATAATAATAAGACAAAAAAGGAAAAAAAAATACATGAGCACAGACATTTCTCTAGGGGGAGAAATGGTGATTTGGGGAACATGAAGGAACAGCACTCTGAAATGTTGTATTTTGAAGAAAAATCACCAGACCTCATTTCACAAGGATATCACCCTATAAATCAAGAAACATAATGGTGGATAATATACACTTAAAAAAAAAAAAGCATTTTGGTGACTAAATGGCAGCTTGTACCACACTTCCTAGAAACTCACTGAAAATCATAGTTGATTGGTTTTCTCTAAGGAGATAAACACCTTTTTCCTAGTTTTTTCTTAGTGTGCTATCTTTGAATTTATTCAACTTCAAGTTCATCAAGCTTTTTGGATTTGTAGATACACATCTTTCCTTAAATTTCTTTAAATGGGAAATTTTTGGTCATTAGTTCTTCAATTAATCTTTCTATACTGTTCTCCCTCTCTTCCTCTAAATGATTCTTGTGATGTGAATATTGGTCCTTTTAATAATGTCTCATAAGTGCTTTGGGCTCTATTAATTTTTCTCATTTTTTTTTCTTCTCCAGACTTGATAATTTAATATGACCTATCTTCAGGTTCATGGGTTCTTTCTTTCTTTTGCCTGTTTGAGTTACTGTTGAACATCTCTAGGGAATTGGTCACTTCAGTTCTTGGCTTTTTTTTTTTTTTTTTGGCTGTAGAATATCTGTTTTTTTAAATGCTTTCTATCCCTTTATACTGTTTGTATTTTCTTTATTTCCTTTAGTGTTTGTCCTGTTTTCCTTTAGCTCTTGGAGCATATTTAAAACAGTGATTTTATAGTTTTTTTCTATTAAGTGTTATGCCTGTGTTTCTTCAGGGAGGGATTGTGGAAATTTATTTTGTTTCTTTGGGTGGTTATGTTTTCCTGTTTCTTTGTATTTCTTGTGATATATTGTTAAAAATTGATCATTTGACTAAACACCCATATCTCTGAGTTTTTACAGAGGTTCTGTGCAGGAGAGACCTTCAATAATCAGCCTTATATGAGAACTCATGGTCTCCTCAGATCTTTTGTAGACCTATTTTCTTCCTCAGACTGTGTATAAGTTTTTTTTTTTTTTTTAATTCCCCCCGTATATATGGCTGCTTTTAAGTATCTTCATTTCTCTAAGAGTCTTACCCCTGCTTCTTCTCAGGGCCTTAGCTGTTTTTTGTCATATTACTCTATCAATAATCTCTTGCGCTAGGTATCTGTAAGACATTAGTCTCCCTGCATCTTTCACGAACCATGCCTGTTGCCCTTTATGACTTTTCTTAGGCTGAGTTAGGTTTCTGAGCTTTGATTTAGGTGAAATTGAGACCAATCCTTCAGGCAGCCCCAGATAGAATAAACATTGCAAATGGATACACTCTGTCCTCTCTGCCTCAGGGAAGGGAATTGGGGACTGGATAGCCACATCCTCCAAATCACACTATGTTATGGTTTGTATCATACCAGTTGGGCATGGGATAAGAGCAAGTAAAAACATCACAAACATTCCTAGCATTCTGGATGTGGCTTATTCTCAACTGTCTACTTGGTTGCTATAAATTTTTGCTTCCCAAATCTTCTATAAAGTTACTTTGGTCTATCTCTACTTTACTTCGTGTTCCTGTGTGGGAACAAGTGCCTGGATTTAGCTAGTCTGCCATCTGGATGATGTCACTCCATCTGAATATCATCTTATTTAACCCTCATACCAAGCCCATTATGGAACTCCGGTAAATGGAACCTCCATTTAACAGATAGGAAGCCAAGACTCCCAAATTTAATCAACTTACTTACTGTCTGGGAGCAAGAACAGTACAAAGTGGGATTCAGACTAGGCGGTCTGGCTCCAGAGTTCACATTCTGAACCTTTCCCCTGTCTCTAGATGTTGGTGGTTCTCCCCTCTCATCAATATTGAAATTAGACCATGTAACCACCCTAATGTCAGGAAAGTCACCTGGGCTTATAACTTTAAACTGGTTTTTGTGATTTATAATGCTGTTTTAAAGCAATACTCTGTGTTATATAACATATTACTTTCCCCATGTTTGTATATGTCACACAGGTGTAGGCATGAAGTGATTTTTGGTAGGTACCTCTCTAAGTGGTGTTCTGCCCACCATCCATGCTGTGCAGTGTTTGTCTTCCCTGATGTGCAGAGTGTTAAGTTAGATGAATTATATAAAGTGATTAGAAGAAAACTGGACACAACCTATACCTTAGGCATATGTAGTCTTGAATATTTCAATGCTTTTGTCATTGCTTCATTCATTCTTGACAGCTCCACAGTGATGGCCCAGAGCTGGCAATGCCAACTCAGCTTTACTGGAGGAGTTCAGTGAACACCTCCTGTCAGTGAAGTTCCTAATCATGCTTGATCACAGCTTTTCTGGAATCATCACCTTAGGCTTGCCCCCAAAGCTGGACTGTGGGAAAGAGGTCTGTTAGGATTGACAGAAGAACAGGGAACAACACAAAACAAACCCAAACAAAACACAACAGACTGAACTTTCAGTCTGGCCTGGAATTTGTCCTCCACATTCTCTGGGTAAGATAACTTTTGGAGAAAGCCAATAATCTGAAGACACTTGCTATTTTCTCTTAAGAGGGAATAGGCATCTTTGCTTTGGGAATGAGAGTGGAGATGGTTTCCAAACCTCATGAGGAGTTTCCAAATAAGTCCACATCTGGTGATTTCAGGTGTGGTGGTCCAGGAGATTGTGCACAAGGAAATTCATTTGCTTCCTGTCTGGGACTAGTAAATGACACATGTTCTTTACATAATGTTTACATTACTCAGTGCTTATTGCTGAGAAGCTGAGACTCAGTGTTGGTTCCAGATGTGCTGATGCTGCAGGCTGCTTTTCACAAAACCCAGTACAGAATAAAAGCACGGTTTATCACATAACATATGTTTCTCTTTTTGTCTGAACAGGCATTAATACCTTGGAGCACATCCAGCCTAGACCTTGAATGAGGGGGTATTGGCAGGGGTGAAAGTCAGGTGAACAAGCGTGGGCTGAGTTTAGAAGTTAATTCCTGCTGCACAGGGACCAAAGGCATATACTGCCCACACGTGTAAGAGGATGTGTCTGGACAAGGTCTTGTGGCTTAGAGCCACACTCAGCCTATTGAGCAATTTTAACAATTATAGAAATGATTTTTCTGTCTAGAACTATCCTAAGCATGACCATTCCAAAGCTTATTTTGAAAGCTTTTATCCTCTTACCACAAAACCACCCAATCCCAAACTCCATCAATAATCAATTTCTAATGCAGAGAAGAAGCCAGTCACCCCCAACTCTGTAATTTTGTTTCTTCTGTAAAGTGATTTCTCTTTTGCCAAATCTTACCAGAACTCTTGTGTATTAAATATTCACAGTGATCTAATCATTGCAAAGCCTTTACACTCACAGAAATGGGCCTTGAGGAGTGAGTTGTTAAATCCAGACTACATCTTGAATGGAGTTATATATAATGATAGTATTAAATATAAAGAACTGCATAATGATTCCTATCATTCCACATTCTTATTCCATAGATTAAACACACACACACACACACACACACACACACACACACACACACACACTATCTGCACAGTATTCTGATTCCTAGGAGACAAGATATTCATGGTAGAAAATTTGAAAATATATATAAAAAAGTACCAAGAAGTGAAATTAAAATCTCCCATAACCACCCTCAGAGAAAGTTGATATTAGCACTGTTGAGGTGTTTCCCCCAGTATATGTATACAAACTTAAACAATGAAGCTGGGCTAGAGCCATACAACATATACTGTTGTTCAGCCTTAAAACACCTCGTCATATAGTCAATGTTTTCCCTTGGCAGACAGAAAGATTGTTCTTGAGAGCAGGTTTTAAGGGCATCCCTGGAATTCAATTGTGCACAGCTCCCAAATGTATTTGATCTATCTCCTGTTGCTGATTATGATTTCAAAATTTTCACAACTCTAAATAAAACAGCAATAAAAATCAGATTTACGTTTAACTCATTATTTTCTTAGAATGAAGTCTTTGAATTAAAGTAAATGGGATAGAATGTGTGCGCCATGTTCAAGGTTTGGGGGTTTGACTTCTCACTACAGTCCTGAGACCTACTGCCCAGTCTTAGGCATAGGCTGTGCCCCTTTTCAATGGTTTTCACTCTTGGAAAGGTCATATGTTTTGTCTCCTTTTCTATGATACGTTAGGTATGGCTGCAGGGGGAGACATGGGAGAGGCACACATCCCAAAACCTTCGAAGCTGATTAAACTCACAGGTCCTAGAGAGGGGTCATCACATCCATGCGTGAACACAGAGGCAAGCACCGGGTTTTGGGAAGCAGGAAGTGAGCAGAAGACAGGAGTGACAGGAAGGGGGTGGCCATGGGTTTCTGTGGAAAAGGAGAGACAGGACAAGGGGAGCAGGATGGGATTGATGAGTTTGAATAACTTCTGTGGCTCTAACTATGAGGCGGTCTCCAGCTGGTTCTGGGATGATAAAGAAAGGACTTTTGCCTATTGGGCTGGGTAGGCCAGCAAGAGGAAATCTGGCCTGGATTGCTTAATTGGCAATGTCAAAGCCATGCTTGCTGGGCCCTTTAGAATTGGCTAGCCCAGGGAAGGGCAGTCTCTCCCCAGCTGGAACAGGTGTTTTCGTTTTTTGTTTTGTTTTTGTTTTTTTTAAGATGTCAAAACCTCACACTGTACAGATAATAAAACCACACACAATTCAGGTAGGTAAAGTAGTGAACCCTTTTCTTATGCTTGAACCTGCTGGACTATGCATCGGGCCATGGGTCTCCCTTCTGTGATATTTCCACGGGCACATGTCACAAGTCCTGAGGTGATGGAGTAGATTTTGCAGCTTCTGGCTATTTTAGCTGTCAGTCAACATTTCCTGAGTAGTTGATAAAAAAAGAAAGCACTTGCCCCAAATACACCTCAGGCACTAAGCCTAGAACTGAAATGTCCCTGCTAGTTACACAGCAAATGCATTTCTGGTTTGTGATGCCCTGAAGAGGAAGGGCTTGAAGAGGGGACACAGGACAGAGCAGGTGTGTGAGGAGCACTGAGACACATTTTGCCCATAACTCTTCTGGCCAGGTTTGGCCCTTTTCAGGAGTCCAGTAGCCAGGAAAACCTCTCCCTGCTGCCGAGAACTTCCTTGCTCATGGCAGCATGGACAAGCTGGATCTCAACAACCAAGAAGTCCCAAGATACCTCTGTTGGAGACCACGGACCACCTGTTGGATGTCCTCCTGGCTTCAGGACAATGACGGAGCTTGTTTAAAGGGGCACGTTACGTAGGTTCCATATGACCTTGGCATAGTAACAGGGGTTTGTTTGCAAGGATACTAATCATAGAATAACAATGGAACGGATAGAGCATTAGTTATTAAGCATCTCTTGGCACCAAGCACAATTGGCAGAGTTCCTGCAATATATTGCAGTGTGCTTAGGGGGGCTATACCAAGTCACTTCAAGCAACCTCAAACTCATTGTCTCATGGCATAGACAGGTCAAGTGACATTTCCATCCTAGAGTTGAGAAAAATGAGTTGTAGAGAAGTTATGTGATTTTTCCAAGATCCTAGAGCTAGAATTTAATGGAAACAGGAATTGCTCCCACTTTATTCTGACCCTAACCTAATACTCTTTCCACTATCATGCATTGCTTTGTTTGAAGAAAAAAGCACATTTGCTTTGTGTTTTTGTTGAGACTGCAAAATCAACAATAGTTACTGACACTTGGTTGGAGCTTGGATAACTTGAAACCTGGCCCTGCACAGATTTGCCCCCAGGCTGAAGAGCTATCTGTCAGAGATATAAATGCAGAGGATCCTTTTGGGTCTTCATTACGGTTTTTTTTTTCTTTTCTTTTCTTTTTTTTTTTTTTTTGTTTCTAATGGAGCTCCCATTTCAACAACATTCACAGTCCCTGTCTTGTAGGAGTTTGTATTCTAGAGTAATTGCAAAGTTTGTGGTTGAGATATACAGACAAAGAGCCGTATCTACCAGCTCGCTCCATCCATCCATTCAACCATCCATCCATCCATCCATCCATCCATCCACTTATTGTATTTTTGCTATTAGGCAGTTAAAAAATAAACAAATCTTGTATCAATTAGGATAAACTTGGTTGTGCTACAGTAATTAACTCTTAGTGAACTGAAACAGAAAAAAATTGATTTCTCCTACCTGGAACACTGCTGGTCACCATATCAGAGGTGAAAGTTCTGAAACCAATTAAATTCTCGGGCACTTAAATGCTCTAGTTTGAAAGTGGCAGGTGCCGCTTCCACCCTAAGTAATTGTCCAGCGCCAGCCCCATGGAACCACCATCAGGGGACCAAGAAGGACAGTCCTTTCTTGAACCTGGAGGGGAGGAGTGACCAGTGTTTGCAGAACAGGGTTGCTGACCCTAGATCTTTTATTTTATCTGTCAACAGTGGGTTTCTAATCATTTGGGGGATACGGTGGTTACTTACATTGGTCAAAATAAGAGTTAACCCTTGGTCTAGTGTTGAGGTTAGCATGAGGAACCAAGTGTGGATTTTTAGAAGGCCAATACAGATCTTACTGTTTGAAGATGATTTTCCTCTTGCAGCTTAAATTTTTCTTTGCTATGTGTTTCAGATGAGGGCGATAGAAAGGGGAGAAACAGAATGAAAAAGGAAAAGCACACACACACTTGACTGCAGACCAAACACTCATCCCCAAGTCTCCTTCTTTGTCCATTTTTGGTGTCTGTTTTCCTTCTTCCTCCTCAGCTCATGGCATTTGCTTTGTTCAAGTCATTTTAATCAGTTGGCTATTTCCCAAGTCAACAGAAAAGTGAGAGTATTAATAGCAAAGATTTAAAATCTGCTTTTTAAAAAAAATAAATATTTTGGCTCCTTGTCTTTTGAAAGTCTTGGCTTTACTCTCTATGCCCGCTGCTTTGTTTATTTAGACCTCCCCAAGAAAATTCCCCTTCCCTATGAGGTATCTGCAAAATCTGCTGTCCTATGTGCTTGTGAAGGCCAGAGAGAGGGCTGTGGCCCCATGGCCGTGTGGCCTTGCAGCCAACAGCGTGTTCGTGAAATCCCCCCGAGACCTGTGCCTGCAGCCAGAGACAACAGCTTTCAGCTGTTTCTGGCAGGCACTTAATTTCCCCTCGTACCCCCACCCCCAGCAGGTCATAAATCTCCCTGCTGGGCTGCCTTCCTTGGTTAGAAATGCCGGAACCACGGTGGCAGCTTGAGAAGTCTCATGGCTTCCCAGAGGTATGACAAAAACACAGTCAAAGTATTGGGGGCAAGTGACATTTGTCTTCTGCATAATTGTTACCTTAGGTTTCTCACCATCTTGGTCCTCCAGGGGACTTCTACCTAGAAGGTAAGTCCAGGAAGTCCTCTGTGACTGTCCCCGCACCCTGAGCACACAGGTACCAGGCTTCTGAAAAGAGACAAGTTGGATGAAGTTGAAAGTAAGGGTTTGCTTGAGTCCTTGCCACTCATGGTCATATAAGACAAGGATGTGGAGTCACACTGCCTCCTGGTATCACCAAGTCCTACCTTGATATTCTCTGCAGGTCTGGGGACCCATCCTCCCCAAGTCCGGGCACCTCCACCACCAGCTCCATCCGGAATGCAGTGACTGTGGGACGCAGTCACCCCGACGACAAAGATCCGTGCTGACAGCAGCCAGGCCTTGGGCTCTTTCTCCTCTGTGCAGAAGCAGACCCACTGTGCAACCTGCCCTCCTCCCCACCTG
Organism: Mustela nivalis; assembly: GCF_964662115.1. NCBI lineage: Eukaryota > Metazoa > Chordata > Mammalia > Carnivora > Mustelidae > Mustela > Mustela nivalis. The sequence goes on from NC_139027.1 coordinate 97,793,411, forward strand.
CCTTTGTGCACATAGGGACTGGCCCCTCCACTGACACCTCACCCTCCCTCTGTGTCTTTTGAACACTTTCTTCTGTGCCCTCACCTTTTCTGGGGTCTGGCTCCACCCTCTGATCTCTGCCTCCCCAGGGAAGCTCCATCTCCTCTGCCTGCAACAAACATCCTTCCACACCCAGCACATACACGCATACCCAGCACACACACAGACCCAGTGCACATGCATGTGCACCCAGCACACACATATGCACACTCAGCACACATACACGCACACCCAGTACCCACATCACAAACGGCTCACATGCAGCCTGGCACAATTCACATCCATACACAGAGATATCACACACACCACACCACCTCACACACTACACACACTCTCACCATACACACCACACAAACACCACACACAAACATAGACGTGACACACAAATCTACACCGTGGACACCACACACACAAACCACCTCACCTCACACCCCTGGAGCTCCCTGGCAGACAGGCTGCAGATGGAGCTGGAAACTGAAGGATGCTGCAGGGCAGGGAAAGGTCCATAAGAGCAGGCGGCAGGGGTTCTGTCCTGCCTGGATCTCCTGGGTACTTCTCACTGCCCCTCGGCCTGAGGCTTCCAGGCACCTCTGGCACCAGCTCAGCCTGCACAGGACCCGGGGCACTCAACCAGAGGAGCAGGAGTGGGCTGATAGCCCACTAGTCCCTCCCTGATGTATCAATTCTGAGACACTATCTTCCTCCTTCCTTGGAAGGTCCTGGCAAGACTGGGCCCACTTGCCACCAGTAACCATCATCTCACACTGTGCCCTGCACTAGCTTTCCTTCTTCCCCTGCCCTCTGGGACCAACCCTCAAAATTGTGTGTGCTCCTCAGTCCTCACATCAGGGCAAGCCTGGCAGAGCACACACGGCTGTAACAGCCGGTCGCAGCCTCTCAGGCCTTTCAGTGGCGGTCCCATCCCACACTAGGTCCTGTCCTGACCCCTTATCCTGGGGGTTTCAGTTCTGTCCTTGGTTCAGAGACTGAACTGTAACCCACAAAAGCAGATATACTGGAGTCCTCACACCTAGGACCACAGAATGTGACTTCAATTGCTCTAGGATCTTTACAGAGGCAATCAAGTCTTAATGAAGTCATTAGGGTGGGCCCTAATCCCAAGAGGGTCATCATAGAAAAGGAGAAATTTGTTCACAGAGACAGATGTAGAAGGAAGACAATGAGAAGAGGCCCAGGGAGAAGAAAGCCCCTGGTCATTTTCCTGTCTCTCCCTGGAGCATCAGTCTACTTGAGGTCTTGGTTCTCAGCCTGGAGGTGCTCAGAAAAGTCTCTTCTGGTGATTCACATTATTACATGCAGATGGAATGTGAGACCCCACTGCCGGGTGCTCACCTGAGACCTTGTGGGGGCGCAGTGGAGAGGAGCCCTGAGGTTTCTCTCATTCTGAAGGTGAGAGTGGCTGGCGAGGAGGTGCCATCTTGCTGTGGGCTTCTGGCAAGTGACCCTGGCTGGTCCTTAATCTCTCCCCTGTGAAATGTGAAATGTAATTCTTGCTTTCCTGGCCACGATCCAGGAGAGTGCCGAAAGCCCCTTGGAAGAGTGAAAGTGATAGCCCGGGAAGTCACATTGTTGTCCCATGGGGCAGAGTTGCTCAAAATTCCAGAAGCCCTGGGATCCTCTTGGAGGCCTGCTGGGGTAAAAAAAGGGTGGGTCTCAAGGCCAAACAGAGTTCAGATTGCCTACCCCCTGCTTCCCAGCTTTATAACTCACCTGAACAATGGGGGATGGGCAACTTAACCACGGAGTCCCTGTGTGAGCCCTTGGTGCCATGTGGGCACTCTGTAAACATGGTCATCAATATCCCGAAAACCATGGTGGCTGCTAGTGATCAAAACATTAAACAGAAAGTAGTCATAAGAACAGAAAAGAAAATCTGCTGAGCCACAGAGGGTCCAGGGGAAATAAGATAGGAAGTTCAGAAAGCATTGGGGGCTTAGCCAAAATAGTCTTTGGGGGAAAAAGAGATGAGGCCTTCAATGAATACCTATTTGTCTCTTTGGCCAGGAAGGCACAAGAACACTCGCTCCCTGATGTTTCTTTATTGTGGGATGGAGTGTGGTCTCACCTCCTGGAGTAGAAGTGACCTCAAAATACAAGAGGGGAGGGCATGTGGCTCACTGTGCTGGGCCCAGCCTCAGAGATGCCACAGGATTTTAACCAACCTCCTGAGCTGGGCCCTGGGTGACTGAATTCAGGCTGAATTCTATTTTCTCCCTTTTTTTCTTTTTTCCTTTAACAGACTCATGGTGGTGGCTCATCTGGGCTGGTGTGGTCTGGGAAGAAACTGCATCTGTCTTTCTCTGAGAACAAGGCTGACCTCAGTCATCCTCAGGATGGACTTTGTGAACTAAGACACCTCTTGTCCAGAAAAGAGGAAGGAATTTCCCTGGTTCCGTGTCTGATGGGTGCCATGGAGCTCTCAGAGTTCCTGGGCAGGGCCTGGTCTAGGTCTCTTGGGGTGGACTGTCCTTCTGGGTAGCTTTTAGCAGGACAGTCCTCCAATCCCCACTGGATGCAGCGATGGGAGCCGTAGCACTCAGGGTGTGGTCCAGGACTTGGAGAGAGAGACCTAGGAGGGGACTGATGGTGAGGAGGCCACTCCCCAGTCCCACACATGGTCTACCCTGCAGCTGCCATGGTCCAATACTTTCTTCTGACCCTCACTGTGACCTGGCTGTTCCCTTGGAAAGGGTTGTCCAGGCAGCTGCCAATATCCAGGATGGAGACTCTGGGGACAGCATCTCGAAAACAGCCCATATGCAGTTTTATCTAGGAAAAGAAGAAGGATACAATTAAAAACAAACAAACAAACAAACAAACAAACAAAAAAAGCAGATTCCCTGTTCTTGGCTAGCTACAATTCCTATCACTGTGCTCTCAGTGGGGCTCAGGACTGGTCACCTCTAAGAGCATTTTGACCGCATGGGCTCCTGTGTCCTAATAGAAAGTCCACACAGCTCTTAAGGGTCCTCTCTTCCTCCTTAGGGTTGTTTGCCCAGGTCCTCTGCTTCTCTTGGCTGTAGGAAGAGTCACTCTAGAGAGGACAACTTCAGGTGTATAAAATGACAAATTTGAGCCCAACAGCCCAACAGCCATCATGGAACTCTTGCTTGTGTCAAGAAACACGCTTCCTGTGGAACTAACACTTTTCTCGCCAGGGGCTGTGTTTATTATCAACATCCACCACAGCTCAGGTCAAAGCATGGATGTGGTTCCATGTCCACAGGTGGTGATGGTGCTGTGAGGGCCTTCCTGGAAGACTTCATGGCAGAACTGGGTTTTGAAGAATGAATAGGAGTCTAGGGTGGTGGGAATATGGGAATGGAGAAGGAAGACATGCCAGGCAGGCCATATAGCATATTTAATGACATGAGACAAACCGGGGTGTTTAGGAAATGGAGAATTTCAGACCATCAGAGGGTTCATTGTGAAAAGGCAGATGGGTCTGAGTGAGAATGTATTAGGGCTGCCTAATCATCTTCTCTGAATATGAACTCTTCAACCACATAACTTGGACCCCAGAACCCTCCTGCTGGTTACACACTGGAGTCATCTGTGTCTAGCCACCCCCAGTCCACGGTGCTCACAGCTAGGTTAAACTCTATGCCCTCTCCTGATCCAGGTGAACGTACCCATCAACATAGCCACATCACCCCTACATTTCAAACAGAATCCTGAATCAGCCAGCACTTGCTGAAGGTGTCAGGACCTCTCACTTGAGTTATTTCATTTGATTCTCACATTCGTCCCTGAGAAATGGGTTTGCTGAGCCCCATGCCCAAGCGAGAAGATGAAGGCCCAAGGATCATTACTTCTTTCAAGTCAAAGAGCCAGGACGTGTAAGCTGGATCTTGTCACCTGATGCTGGGAAGTGTCCATCACCAACAAACCCCTACAACCCTACCCACACCCACAGGTATTATAGCGCCCAGAGACAGTCACTATAGGTGACAGTCATCTTCCCTGCAGAGATGGGCCCTGTAAGTCCAAGTTCAAAGGGCAGCAATCTGGTGATGGTCATGGTCAATATCTCCTGGATGCCAAACACTGTACATGCCTTCTCTGGTCGTCCCTTGGGAGCTGAGGATGTGCGGGCTTATTTCCCAGCTCTTCAGGTGAGGAAGCTGAGGCTGGGCCCAAGTAGTCGATTCATTCTGGTGCCCAAGTCCACCAGGTAAGGACAGGAAGTCCATGTTTGCTCAGGGTTCTCCTGCCTTATGAGTCCACAAGTGCAACCTCAACGGGAAAATAAACTGCTGGATCCTGCATTTGTTTCCCCCACCCCCTACCCTGAAGCAGGAGGGAGAGGAAGAGGGCAGCCTCTGCCTGCCAGTGCTCCTGTGCTCTTTAGCAGCAACAGAAGCTGGGTGTAGATGCCCTCTGGCTGGGAGAAAACACAAAGGCAGTGTGAACCTATGACTCTTGTCAGGTTGCTAAGGAAAGAAGAGCTTCCAGCCTGGGGCCCAGAGCAGACTTGCCCATTCTGTCCCCCTTGTGGTCCTTCATCCTCAGGGCTGCTGGACACAGGAGACTGACACCCCTGTAGGCTTCGAGGAACCCTGTCCTCCCTGGACCCCCTCCTCTCTCTCTCACCTCATCAGCCCTGCACACATCTCAATTAGACAATTTGGCTGTGATGACCAAATGGTGTGGATAGCATAACGATTGACCTTGATTAGTAGTGGGACTTTGGAAATGTTGGCTTTGCATGTGTGAAAGTGCTTGCTATTGGTGTTCTGTTTTCAGGTTTAAAAATGACATTTGTGGATGGTGGCCACATGGAGGCCACGGAGGCCACCTCCTTATTTTCACAGTTGAGGAGACAAGCCTAGAGAGGGCACACTGTTTGCCTGCTCTATGATAAAGGTGTGTGTGCTGGAAGCATTGCTGGGACTTGCTCTTTCAGCACCTTGGCCAGAAAGCAGACTGAGGAAGTAGGTGACAGACTGACAGAGGAAAAGTTGATGTTCCCATGGCTCCCAGGAATGGAGCACATGCCAAATACAGGGACGGCCAGGACCTTGTAGCAGGAAAAGTCCTCAACCTGCTGCTCAGGAAGAGCATGTGGGTTGGGTTCTCAGGAAGGCAGACCCCGGCGTGGGAATAGAAAAAAGTCACATCTTAGCCATGCTCCTGGGCTTCCATCCCTTCTGACCCCTAGGAGGGAGAGGAAGGATGCAGGGTGGGGCTGAAGAGAAGATGGCCTGTGATGCCATCTTGCCAGAGAACCCAGCACACCCTGCAGGGAGCTCTGAGCCTGGGATGACTCTTCAGACTTGTCCTAGGAAGGACACATATCCCCAGATGGAGTCATATCCCTCCATCTTTAGATGCCTCCCTCAAAGAAGGAGGCATGGCTTCATGAAGTGGGTCTTTGCAGCTGAGACAAATCTCCAGGGAGCTGACTGTGCAGCTGAGGGCTCTGGAGCTAAGGGTACACCCTTAATTCTTGAAGGCAGCCATGGGGTACATTTTGGCATCCTCTGCATACCACCCCCGAGACATTAGCGTCTCTTGAGATTTGAACCATGCCTGGCAGACATTTGAAACTATCTGTCTTTCTGCTGATACCATGGTGGCCTCCCCAGCCATCATTCCTTGTCAGCGTCACTCACTCTGGCCAGCCAGACTCACAGAATTTTGCATAGACACTCCATCAGCTGATAGCCTCAAGGGCAACTGTGCCTGATTCTATTGGGGCAGTTGAGGCAGCTGGGCTAGGCAACAAGAAGCCAGTCATGCAAAGAGCAGCTGTCTCTGGTGTAATTAGATGGCTGGATGGTGTTCTTCTGCATGGCTCTGCTCAGACCAAGGTGGCAACAGGAACACAGGGCACCACACAGGGAGAATCCCACAGGCAGCTCTCAGGTGCAGGCACTGATTACTCCTGAGCCACAGCTTGACCAGCTCCCACATTGGTCCCAGGACCATCCTGTGGGGACAAGAGAAAGTCTGGTTCATTTTTTGTGTGTAGTAGTCTTCTGATTCCATCTGGTTTGTCATCAGGATCTGTAAGGTGGGAGCATGCTAGAGAGATTAGCCAGGGGCTCACAATAGGACCTTGTGGATCTGGGATTCCTGAATTTTTCCCATTCTAGGTGTGATGGGAAACCACTGGGGGGGTTCCTTGTTTTTTGCTTTTGCCTTTGTTACTCAAAAGCAATGTGCATCCAGAAAAGTGCACAAATTAGTAGGTGTGTAGATAGCTTTGGGGTGTATTGTCATCTCAAGATATTAAGTCTTCTAATCCATGAACATGGGGTACCTTTTCATTTATTTGTGTCTGTTACAATTTCTTTCAGCAATCTTGTAATTTTCAGTGTACTAATTTCTTTTTAAAATTTTTTAAAATTTTTAAAATTTATTTGACACAAGAGACCACAAGTAGGCAGAGTGGCAGGCAGAGAGAGAGGGGAAGAAGTCTCCCTGCTGAGCAGAGAGCCCGATGTGGGGCTAGATCCCAGGACCCTGAGATCATGACCTGAGCCGAAGGCAGAGGCTTAACCCATTGAGCCTATCCAGGCGCCCCCAGTGTACTAATTTCAAACCTCCTTGGTTAAATTTACCTCCAAGTATTTTAATCTTTTTGATGCTGTGGTAAATATAATTGTTTTCTTAGTGTAATTTTCTGGTTGTTTATTGATATTGTACGGAATTACAACTGATTTCTGTGTGTTGATCTTGATCCTCTAATATTGCTGAGTGCGTTTATCGCCTCTACCCCTCAGTTGCCCTCAGGGGTGACCTGCTTGCCAGCACACCCTTTGTGGGTTCCCATCTCTCTCGGGCACTTCCCTCCTTCCTTCCCCTTATCCAGCCTCCTTCAGATAATCTACTCACACCCACACCCCTGTCTTGAATCTGCTTCTGGGAGGACCCAAACTGGAGCACATCACTAAGTTTGGTTTTCTCAGCACTTTCTGGCATCCTGAAGACTTGTCATTTTGCAGCTGATAAGGGGTGGGAGGTTGTTAAGGTCTGAATTTTGGCACACTTCCACCCCTGCAAATTAATATATTGAAACATATTCCTCCAAGGGGATAGCGTGAGAAGGTGGGGCTTTTGGAAAGTGCGGACTCATGAAGGGTAGAGCCCTCACGAATGGGATTAGTGCCCTCCTAAAAGCCAGAGAGCTCCCTACCCTTCCCCACCATGCAGGGCACAGTGAGAAGATGGTGGTCAATGAGCTAGCAACAGGTTCCTCACCAGACACCTGGGTGTTACACTTGTAGCTTTCAGAACTGTGAGGAATAGATGTCTGTTGTTTATAATCCACTCAATCCATGTGACCCTGCAGCCCAAACAGACTAGGATGGGATTTGTCACCTTTGGCTGTCTGAAGTCATTGCTGGGACAGTCCAAGTCCTCACTATCTTCTGCTCTGACACCTGGGTCTTAGGGACACTGCTTTTGGTTTACACACTCAAAAACCCCAGGTTATTTTGCAACAAAGAGCTCACTAGCTTCATCACGCCACAGCCATGTTGTTTAGTCTGTCACTGCAGAGGGAAACCTCTTGTCCAGCTGGAGTGGCTTTCGCCACAGTGTAGGGGGAGGCTGCCCATGGAGTCCTCTGCTCAGATAAAAAGGGATTTCAGCTAGGTGCTGCCAAGAGTTATGCATGGGGGCAGGGGCAGCTTAATGTATTAGCGTAATCCTACAGAATGGCAAGACTGCAGAGTAAAGGAATTACTGCAATAATTTGCAGCATTAAACAAACACACCAACGCAAAACACAAAACCCAACCAAACCAGACAAAGTCTCCCTTTAACCTGCCGTGCACCCATCAACTGCTGATCTGCCTTCTCTTCAGCTGCGGAATGCCCGTGGCCTGGGAAAATTCTGTTTGTGGAGACAGGACCTCCTGCAGGGGTTACTCCTTGGGGTGAAGGGTTGAGCTGTCTCCTGCACTTCGGCACATTCACACTCCAGATGTCAGGACGTGATTTTGTTTGTCTTTGCTGGGGAGGCTCAGGGATACTAATGATGCCAGATGTTTTCTGCTTGCATTTCTCAACTAACATTTTCTAAAATAAAATTTCTTAAAAAGCAAAACTCAGAGCACCGGAGCTGTGGCAGAAATCACATGGGACACTTCTCACTGACTCTACGTCTTCTAGGCTGCTCCACCTTCCCGCTTCCCTCACTGTGGTTCACCTGGCAGCATCCTGCCCACTTCTCAGTGGGCTCTGTCTGACTTTCCAGCAGCATGGGGGCAATCCTGTCCCTGCTGTCTCTTTCCAGGGCTGTGAGAGCTATGCTGCCCACAACTCCAGGGGGCTGCCAATGTGGGACTCACCCCAAGAGCAGCTCTCCCCCAAGGGCTGAGGGAGTCAATCAGCACACAATCTGCAACCTGGCCTTTGGCTGGGATAACGCTGAGGCACACAATTTGTAGTCTCTAGAGTTTCTCTAAGGCATTAAGCTCATTGTCCACCTGATGCCCCACTGGCTTGCTGGTACCTTTTCGCTGGCTACCTTCTTCACAGTCCTTGACCGAAATTTGGGGAACCCAAACCAAGACACACTGCTCTAAATTTATTTTCTAAAGAAAAGCCTGAGCGTGTTATGTCCAGTGTCAAGTACATTGAGGACTTTCCTACCACTTCCAGGGAAAGAAAAAGCCCTTTGTTTGGTGTGCAGACCTTTCTTTATCTGTCCTCAAGCTTCCTTGCCAACCTCACCTTGTGTCCTCTACCCTCCAGGCCCTGCAGGTGCCCCTGGCATCCACAGGCTCCGACCTGCCCCTGTACTCTTGCACAACCTCTTTGTTAAGAATGAACGCTGTTTGCTAGTGGCCCCAAATCAGATCACATCTCCTTCAGCAGGCTCCCCTGACTTCCCCAAAGTCCCTGCTGGGTCCTCTCTGCTTCCACAGCTTTCAGTGCGATGCTCTATACAGTTCCTGTGCATATGGTGCTGTGTTCCCGGGCTTGAGGTGGGTCCCCTCCACCAATGAGGAGTGCCTTGTATGAGTGCCTTGTCCCCGGGGACACAGTCTTACTCTTCCTACAGCTCAGGGATGACTAAAACAGCCAACTCTCTGTAAAATTTTATTTTTACAGAAGAATAATCAATGCATAGATTTGTGTCTTATTCTCCCTGAAGTTCTGGGGTTGTGGGAGTGGCTTTTAATGTAACTCAAACTTGGCTTGGACATGGTTTGTCAGCTTACTGACACACCCATGACTGATGCTGTGACCTGGCCTCTGCCCAGCTATCCATAGGTACTTCCCTTCTTAGCTTGGCCACACTGACCTTTATTGTCTTGTGCACATACTGGCCTCATCAGGCTCCAGGATCACGGGAGTCGCTGCCCTCTCTACCCAGAAGGCCCTGCCCAGGGACTTTGCTGCCGGCTTCACCCTAACGGCAGGTCGGAGGTCACTCTTTCCCTGGCTGCCCTATCTACGGGAGGCACACCCCTCCACAGGCATAGAGTTCTGTTTGGAGGGAGCACTGAAGCCTGACTTCTTCCTTGGTTGGTTGTTTGCTCATTTGCTGTCTGAATCCCCCGGCAGAGCATAAGCCCCATGAACACAGGGACTTTATCTCACCTTATCTCACTAGTCTTTGTTTCTCCACCCTCCGACATCTCCCCCATGCTGGTCTGACACACGGAGGAACCATTGGAGCCTGAATGCATATTGGTTTCCAATTCTCGAAGCATTCCATGCATCCAGAGATAAAACACAGCCACCTCGACATGAACACTACATTTAGGTCCCCTTGTCCAGCCTCCTTAGGTTACGAGTGAAATTTTCCACATTGCTGAAGTTTAGACATTTAAGAACATTGAAAAAGTGAAGTGCAGCTTCCAGACATTGTTCTCAAATACATTACACACAGACTTCTCCGTCTTCAGGAAATAGGCTTACCACACAAATGTCAACCTTTTCCTGAGCCATCCATTTCAAGCACGTGGCTCTCCTGCCGTTGGGCATGGCTTGTCACGGACTGGAAAAGGTCCGCAGCTGCCTGGTTCTGATCCATTCAGGTATCAGTACCAAGCAGCACAAGGGGACTAGAGGTCCAAGGTCCCTGGGGGCTTCTGGAGCCAGAGCTGAGGGACAGTCATTTGGCTGGGGTGCCGAATGAGAGTGGCTGCTGAAACAGACTCTGCGGGTGTAGGCACATTCTAGGAACGCCCTGGAGCGCCTCCGCCCAGACGGCATGACTCACTGTGAGTCCCCGCCCACCCCCACTAGGGACAAGCGCCCTCACCCCCACTTCCACCCTTGAAGTTTTCTCCTCATGGGAGAAAGGGCCACCTCAGGTTTGTTCTGATGAGAAATTTCATACCTCTTTCCCCTCAAAGACTGAGTGCTGTAAAAGCAGTGGAAAAATAAATCGAAAAAGTTCCTTTTTGAGGCTGCACATGACCATGAAGAGAGATGCAGAGAGACAGGGAGGCTTGGGATGGGGTACAAAAGGAAATACAACTAGGGGTAAACAGGGAGATGAGGAAGGGGGACACAAGAAGGGAGGTGCAGGGTGGGATGTTTCACTTTGCCAAAGAGTCAAAGGGACAAATCATGACCCGCAGTCACCCATGCTTTTTGGTCAAGTGGGATGGATAAAGGAAAAATACTTGTTTATCAGATATTTCAGGAATGTGTGCTCTTTCTCCCAGTTGATAGCTTTCCCTGGAAACGTCCCACGCAGTCAGAATTGGCAGGGGCAGAACACACAGCGGCCAATATGTGACCACCAGGACACAGCCCCATAGGGCAGCCCCATGGCTGCTGCCTGGGAAGGGAGGTGGCCCTGCCTTGCCCGGTACCGACCGATGGTGATCAGCAGGGGAGACATTTCTGGAAAGGCGAAGTGCACAGCTCCAAGCTTGTGCCAGCCACTCGCTGTGGATGGGAGTGTGAGCCAGCCGTGGCTTGGCACTGCACAGGGGCTCAGCTTATCAGCCGCCAGACCGTTTCCCCAGGATAGATTTCGGAATTGACGGTCTTGAGCTTCCTTTCCCTCCACTTCTTACTGTTCTGCCTCCAGCAGGGCTCCAGAGAGTGAGAGGGAGAAGCAAGCCAACTCTTGGTCCTGTTGAATGCATGGGGGAGACGTCCAGACCCCACAGTCCCCAGTGACCACAAGGGCCATAGCAGCCAGAGTTCCTATTCCTCCTTGACACTTGCTGCCGCTGTCCAGCCTACAGGTGCCACCCAGCCCAGGCTAGAGGAAACCTTAGGGGACTCCAGGACAGTGCTCCCAAGCCTTGGTCCTTATCAGAATCATCTGTAACAAATCCAGATGCCCAGGGGTCCAAGCATCAGCATCTTGTGAAGTTTGCAGATGATCCTGGTGTGCAGACAGGCTGTGATTCACGGCTTTGTAGGGAAGAAGAATGGAAAGTGCCTTTCCGACTTAGTTTCTGGGCCCTATTCACATCCCCTGCCTGGTGTTTCTCGAGTTCACCTGCTCATGTCCACCCTCATCTGGGCCAGCTGTTCTTCCCAGGCCTTGGCAGGACCTTCATCTTTGATATTCCAGCTCTACTCTGCCTCTTCCCCCAGGCCTTTTTTTTTTTTTTTTTTTAAGATTTACTTATTTTAGAGAGATAGTGTATGGGTGCAAGTGGGGAGAGGGACAAAAGGAGGGGGAAGAGAACCTCAAGCAGACTTCCCACTGAGCGTGGACCCTGACACAGGGTTTGATCTCAGGACCATGAGATCCCACCCTGAGCTGAAATCAACAGTCTGGCTGAGCCACCCAGGGGCACCGTCTCTTCCCCCAGTCTTAATACTTTCAGGTTTTCAGGCCAAAGACCTTTTCAGGCCAAATACTTTTTGGCTTTCAGGCTAAAGACCAAGATGCCAAGAATGGCCTCCAGGGCTCTGGCCTCCATTGCAACCTCCTTCTCTTTAATGGTCTCCAGCCATGGGGCCTTCCTTTTCAGTTCCTCATCCTACTCAGGGGTTTGCACATGCTGATCCTGCTTCTGAACATTCTGTTCCCCACCCTAGATCATTCCTCCTGAGGATTGAAGTACAGTACCTCTTCCTCTGGAAAGGCTTCCTTGACTGCCACTCAATGCTAGATGCACTCCCCGTCATGCATTTTGTCACCTTTTCCACTTTGCATGCATGCATATGCAAGTGTGTACATGTGTCCATATGCACATGTGTGTGCCCATGTGTGTGTATGTGGCTGTAACATGATTTGCCCCGGCGTCAGCCCCCTGGCTCAGCTACCAGCTCCATGCAGTGCAGAGCAGACACGGTGCCTAGTCTGCCTGCGGATGCAGCCCCAGCCCTTCGCAGGGAGCCCCGCCCATGGTAGGTGCTCCACAGGTTTGTGTTAACTGAAGAATGGATTCTCGTACCTGACCCAGTGAGAAGGTGCTCACTGTTGGGCCTCCCCATCCTCGAACCACTCCTTCTGATCTCTCTGGTCTCTTTTTCCCAGGTTGGACCTGTCCTGCTGCCTGTGGGACTCTAACAGATGTGGCTTTCAGCTCTCACCCCAGCTCTCTGGCGGGGGTGGTATGAAGTGTCCCTGCTGCCCTGTCCTAGTGCCGGAGGTGGGGCAGTACCTGTTCTCCAGTGAAGGGACTGCCCCTCATCACCATCATGGAGCTCCCCTTGGGACTGGCTGTCAGGTGTGTGGCTTCTTCCGGTGTCCAACTGGGTTCAGCCTTTATCCTTGAAGCCTGGATTTTCTTTTTGGAAATTTCCATATATAATTGGGTGTCAAACAGTTGGGAGAATGTCAGCTGTTTGGTCATAAAGCATCGGTGTGACATTTCCCTTGAAGCTTGTAAACGCGTGAAGAGGCAACTCCAAACTGAAAAGACAGAGGGTGTATCCTTGATTCCCCTTCAGCAGGCCCGCCTTGTCCCCTCTGCCGCCCGGCAGAAGGACCTGCCCAAGACCCCGTGTGTTCTGAACCCGATGTGTCAGCCCAGGCAGCCTCCTCCTTCTCTCCTTGCAGACCTGTTCCTACAGAATGCTCCAGACTTCCCCTGGCCCATTTCCCAGGGCTCTGCAAGTCCTGGCCAGCAGAGGGCACAGTCGCCTACATTCTGGAGACAGGAGGCCAAGAGCCAACTTGGGGGTCTTTGCAGCTCTAACTTCATCCTTTTCCAAGCTATAGGGAGCCACAGAGAGACCTGGTGGGAGCTTGAGGAAGCCCAGGTGCTCCTGAGGGAATTTCACAGAGGTGGCCCCATCGCCCTAATGGGGGTTCCTCAGCAGAGCTCCCCCAAGCTGGGTGCACAGATGCCCCTCTGCTGTCAATCCTGACCCAGGCCCAGGCTCCTCTGTCCCAGGAACAGACCAGAGTCCTCGACCAGGGTCTCCCTGTGGAGGACAGCCAGGAGAACCCAAGGAGAAACCCCTGATCTACTCTCCCTTGTTGCCTTGAGCGGGGCAGGGCGAGAGGGAGCAGCTCAGACCATTCCATATTTATGCTGACAAATGCCCCCAAGTACCTTACAACACACCAGCCATAGTGACAAGCATTGGATGAACCAGAATGTGAAGGCCCAGTCCTCGTGCGCTCTGCTGTCTGGTGGGGAAGACACAATCAACACATAATTGCATGAATTACTCTAAATTACAATGTGGTGAGTGCAATGAAAAATAAGAGAGGGAGCCACGGGAGAGAACAATGGGGGGTTCCGCCTGCTGTGGGGGCTGGGGGTGGTTTGTGAGGCCCTCCTCTGCCTGCAGGTCAAACACCGGAGTGTGACTTCCCTCATCCCTCTGTTCCAATGGTCCCTTTAGCAGGGATGCCCTGGCCTCACTTCAGCAGAAATGTATGCACCCTCCTTTCAAGGCCTAAGTTAAAATGGTTTTCTGCTCAGATGCTACCCCTCCCACTGGGCTCCAGGCACCTGCAGCCTCTTTAGCTCCGGGGAGGTTCCTACTCAATTTTGATCATTTCCAGCACCATTTTCTCTTTGCATCATGTGTGTTCCTCTTCTCTCTCTATTCTGGGTGTGAACTCTTTGCAGAAAGGTATTCCATGTTGGAGGGCATTTGAATGACTTGGGATTAACCTGTCACTTGACGTGTTATTTGTCTATGTCCTGCTTTCCCTGTGGGGTCCCAAGGATAACCATGATGAGCGAAAAAGATGGAAAATGGGGTGAAATGGGCACAGTTTTTTAGAGAAAATGCCTGGGTGAGAGCAAATTGGGGGGGTGGGGACAGAAGTGGCGCCGTGTCTCATCCTGGGTGCTCAGAAAGGCTGTGCCCTTCACAGCCAAGAGGGGTCCCGATGTTGCTGAGATTTCCTGTACTAGGATTGCTCAAGGACTTCCAAACTGTTCAGTCACCGTGGGTTCTCCCTGTGTCCAAATCCCTGTCTTCGGAACAAAATGTGAGTCCCTGTTTAGTGACCGCCAAGCTGGAGGGTTCGGGACTCCCGGCCCTGGCCCAGGACACCCCAGCTAGAGACAGCGCCTGTGCTCCAGCTCACCCACTTTGTCTGGCCTCACCCGTCCCTGCCTCCCACCTGCCATGGTGGTCGCTGAAGTGGCGCAAAAGCAGGACGTGTACTTGGTGGCACAGCCTCTTGTGTGCATTTTTGCACAACTCTGAGGCTTGTGAGAAGGACTTGGGGTTTGCAGCTTTTAGGGTCTGAGAAAAGTTCCTGAGGGGTGACAGGCTCCCGGGAAAAGGCTCCCAGTGCATGAAGGGTTTGACTGTGAGTGGGAAAGGCCCCTGCTTGGCTTTCGGAAGCCTGCAGAGCTGGACCCGGGAAGTGCTGTGGTAGCAAAATGTATTTGCACGAAAAATGGGATTCCTAAATCGCAATTCCTGCTCTTTCCCCGACACAGTGCCCAGGAAAGAGCGCTGGGAATGCTGCACCCCAGTCTTGTCCCTCCTTGTTCCCAAGGAGGGTCGGAGCTGACCGGTCGGTTTGGGAGGCAGACAGCATGGACCAAGTCCAGCCTAAGTCGCGGGGGAGGACAGGAAAGGGGGAGAGTCTGGGTTCCGGGAACAGCCTCCGGGCCAACTTTCGTTTTGAGGACTTCAGGTAGTGGTTGGAGAGGAGACACGGCTTTGCAGGCAGTGCGAGAAGCTGATAGGCCCACAGGGATTAAACCAGCAAAGACTTCAAGACTGGAAGTAAGGAGAGCTTTTGCCATTTAAAGTGAGAGGCTACGGAATTCTGGAAGAACGAGGGGATCAAATAGAATTTTAACAAGTGCTGTTCTGGGTCATCGCCCTTGGCATTCTTCCAGATACCCTAGGGAAAACTGAAACTAACTTTTCATATATTGGTTTTGGTTCCTTTGAGTGTGAATCTGTGTAGGGACGAGGCTATATGAAGCTCCAGTTTGTATTTGGGTTACACACACACACACCACACATACACTGTACACACATATACCACACACAATACCACACACACATATCACACACATGCTACACACACATCAGATGTGTGCCATACACACTGCACACACATAAACCACACCTCACATACATACCACACACCACGCACACATGCCATACACACACATGCCACAAACACATCACAATCACAGTACACACACACTACACACATCATATACACACCACACACACATATACCCACACCACACATGCACCATGCACACATACACACCACACTTACATCGCACATATGCCACACACAAGCACATCGCACATCACATACACGCTACACATACCACACACATCATATACACACAACCACATATCCTACACACACAGCACACACACACATGCACCATACACATCACATGTGCCACACACACCACGCACACATTACATATACATTGCACACTACACACACCCCACATATACTGCGCAAATATACCACACACGCCACACACATGTACCCATGCCACACATGTACTCCACACACATCACATACTACACACATGCTGCACATGCCATATACACACAGCACACACTGCATACACACCACACACATACCACACATACAGCCTACATATCACACACACAATAGAAACACATGTGAGAGATTTACTTCTCAGATAAGAGTTGTGATTATTCATCGCAACATGAAAATACATTTAATTAATTGCTCATCCATCATTAATCCCCCATATCTATCTTCCAGATGGATGAAAGTGCGGTTGTATTCCCTTCTCTGACTCATTTCTTCTCTCCTAGCAGTCATTTGCACTCCAGCTCCCTTCCAAAGGGATGCTACCCAGGCTAAGGAAATAAGCCTCCTCTCTGGCTGAAATTTCACACTGAACCCTGGTCCAGAAATAAATCATAAAAATAGATAATCTTTCCTCATCTGCTGTAGACAGCAAAGTGTATCCAGCCCTGTCAAATTAAAACTGCTTACCAGGGACCGTGTCAGCTCTGGGTGAGACTATTACAGACCAGGCTTGCCAAACCCCTCAGCGTTTGTGGACAGAACAGCTGCCTGGGGCGGTGAGAGCTGATGTGCCGGGAAAGTAAAATCCGTGACAGGATGGATGGGCTTTGCTGGCTCTGGTTTCGTACCTAATTACCCAGAGGAAAGGCTGACAATGGGGACTATAAATTGTGCTTGGAAAACAATCCTGGGTGTGGTTCTCCCCTTCTGTGGCCTCCCTGAGGCCAACCCCATGGCAGCCTACTGCTTTCCTGGGGTTGTTTCTCCTTGGCCAGGAGGGGCCTCCTTCTAAAACAACCTCTTCAAACGCGCTTTCCTGCTTCAAGTGCCCTGCCCACACTTCCTCAGCATTTCCCTTCTGCCAGCGAGGCCTCACCCCCTTCCTGTTTTCCTGGCCCCTATTGACTCCAACCCAGGGAAGGGAAATGTGACACTGATCCCTCTTCTTCGTTTTCACTCTCTGTACCTGCCTTAGCTCTAGATCCCAAGCACAGAGGAACAACTGCTTCGGGCTTTTAACAAGGGGGTTCGCTCAACCACATGACTCATTCCAGCGTATGTCTTTGTCTAGTCTCATGATGCACTAGGAAACTTGTCTTTACATACACACCCGCACAGGTGCAGAAGAGGTCACTGCTGGGGCAGAGTCGCTGGGGGATAGATCACCCATCCACATAGGCTTTAGTCGTGTCTAAAGAGACAACAGCTAAAAAAAAAAAAAAAAAAAAAGAGGGAGAGAGAGAGAGAGAGAGAGAGATAGAGAGAACAGCTTAACAGCGCCCAGGTATTAAAGTAAAACATTGAGAAAAAAGAAAAAGAAACAAAATGGGACTTCTAGTTTTTAGGTTACGCTTCTTTAAAATTCAAATATTGCCAAAGGGAAATTTTGGACATTTTAGGCAATGTATGTGTCCCAAATTTTGGAGACCTCTGCTATGTATTTTCCCCAGATGTTGGCACTGGTGCCATGTAAGTTTTCCAGAATTGCTACTGTGTTGGGTAAAGAATGACAATAACTGGTTTCTTACCCAAGGAGACATAGCTGGGGGTGGGGATAGTGTAGGGGGTCTGATCCTATGGTTTGGTCTCCCCCACCGAGGAGGGTGACAAGATAGACCCTCCATGGGTGTGATGCATGGAAGCAAGTGTGAGTGGCTGCTTCTGACATGGTCAGGAGGCCCATGTACCATTTGGCCTTTCCCCTGCTGCCTTCTTGACCTGAACTTCCATCCTCCGTGCACAGACACAGGCTGGAAGGTGCTTCAGAGGCAAGGTGAGGCCACCCAGGATTTCTCTTTCCCTAATCTCACTGGATCAACACAATTGTATTTCCACCGAGTAAATATTTAAGCACATTCTAGAAATGGAAGGTGCTCCTGGATCAGTGGAGAGGCTGGTCAGGAGGTGGAGGGCCCTTCTTGAGCGTCGGTGGCTATTTCTTGACCATGACTCACAAATCTAATGGTCACATGCTCGTTCTACTGCTGAATACATTGTAGACATTTTTGTGCCCTTGAATATCATTTCATCCCCTGGATGGTGCTGGAAGGAAGCTAAAAGCTAATCTCGCCATTTTGTTGAAACCGAGGTTCAGAGAAATCAAATGATTCACTGAAAGCGGCACATGCATCTAGCAAATATTTACGGGTCACCTGCTGATTGTAGTTGGCCATGGGCACATGGTAGGGGGAAAGCAGCCAGGTCCCTTGTTCTTCTGGCTCCTTACAGGCTGCGCCAGGGCTTCCTGAGACTGGGGAGGATTTGACCAGCTAATGAGAATGGAATGGGGAGCAAAAATAGTGTTTCTCTGGTGTCACTTTCCAAATGAACTGAGTTGCCCTTTCAAGACTTGGCTTCCTCAACAAGATGCACCTTGGAGCAAGGGCTCCCTTCAATCACAGGGTGCGTAGGTGCTGGGCTCTCTGGCAGCACTACCCTGAGCTTCACAGCGTCCCAGTGAGTGGCAGGCTGCAGAGAATAGGAACACAATAAAATATGCTTAGCCCTATGGCTGGAGGGGGAGATTCAGAAGACATAGGGATTTTGCAGGGCTTTGGGTAAAAAATGAAATAGTGTATATGAAAGAGATTTTTAAAAAATTCTTTGCCTATCTTTTGTTGTTGTTGTTGTTGTTGAAATTAAGAGTGCTTTTTAAGGAAGGGCTAAAGCATTCTTCAAATGTAATTTGTACTCTTCAATTTTCTACAAAGATTGAGGAATATTATAAAAGTAGATTAATATGAGTAAAATATAAAGACATAAAATAAGCATCATGTCCTGAAAGGGGAGGGAAACAAAACCACAAGATAAAATCTGTTCTAAGGATGACTGTTGACTCAAGCATATAACTCCCATCTGAGTTCCCCAGTAGCTGGGGGAAAAGAGGAATGCCATGATTTTTTCATTAGATAACTAAAAAAGTATGCCAGGCTAATCATGAAGAGACATACTTCCCTCTGTACTGATCCCAGAGGGCATCCCTCCCTGAAACTCCATATAAAGCACTGTAAATACAACCGGGCTCTTCAATAGCTTTTTATTTGATTGAAAGTATTGTCCATCTGTTCATTTATTATAGCTAAGCATTATTACTAAGAACCATTGAATTCTCATTATTTCTGAGTCTGCTTTAATGTTGGCAGATAGTCCCTGCTGGTAATGAGAAAACCAGGATATGGAGCAACTACTCTGAGGGACAGTGGTCAGGGTGACTTGACTTGTCAGCATCTTTCCTATAGGTAGTAGATTCCACTCGTGAACAAAATTCGAATGGCATGTATAACACATACCTTCCGCCCATACCTGACTCCATGTCTTTAATTGTTATCTTGTTCCAGACAGTTCTGCCTCCAACCTTGCCGCGTGTCCTCAAATGCATAATCAGGTGGCCCAAGGAAACCCACCTTCTTCCACTCCCCATACTGTAGACCAGATGCCTATCTGTTACTTAGCTGGGTGGCCCCTGACAAATGCCTGGTTTCTCTGGAGAAATGGAGGGGTTGTGTCAGTGGTTGTAAGTTCCCTTTTGGCTTGCATTTCTGCCTTTCCTTCAACAATAGGTGCTAGTCCCGGAGGTGAAGGTCCCTGCTGAGATCCGTGGTCACTGACTGTCTGAGACTTTGTTATGGTACAGTGATGGGCTCAGGCTTTGATATTTTAATCAAACCATGGTCCATGTTTATTTGGAAATGGTGATGACAGGCAGATACTGTCCAGTTGGGTCACTACAGATGGTTCATTGCCTTGAGAATGGATTTTGGACAACTTCTGCCAGACTCAGCTCAGTTAAAAAAAACAGGCAGTCTCACCACAGCCTGGGGTCAGGGTGGGGGACAGGGGACAGGATCCCAACTTTTTGCAGTGAACCCTGACCCCCAGGCAGCTTTCTCCATGCTAGCTGATGAAGTCTTTACATTACCCATGCATGATTAGAAACAGGAACTCACGTCCTTGGAGACAATAGCATGTCTTCAGCAAACTCACCCTCTGGGACACTGCTTGTAGGACGCTGGCTCTCTGCCACATCCTGGCTGGTGGGGAAAAGCAAAGGAAAGAGGTCTGCCCTAGCTCAGTCCCTTGCTCTTGCCAGCTGAGAACTGCAGTGGAGATGACATGATCAAGGTATTAAGACCTCTTTACAAAGAAATGAATCCTCACCTACTGTGATGAAGTTGGAGGCCAGAGTGGAAAGAGAAAAGCTTCTCAGTATTTTCTCTGTTAGCTGATAAAAAGCAGAGGGCCAGGTACTGATTTGAAACCCTTTCTATGAGCCATGAGTACACTTGTTTTTAGACTTAATTGTCTCTTTGCCCTGGGAGTTGAAATGTCCAGAGGTAACGTGGCTGGCTCACTGGGAAAGGTGGGGGCCCATTTATTTTCCTTTAAGCTTATCAAGGGTGCACTGACCCAGCACTCACTTCTTGTCCTTCCAATTGCCAGCCACACCTGCAGTCATTCCTAGGTAGGGACACTCTCTTAAGTCCAGTGATTTGAATAGGGCTTCCTTTAACTAGTGTTGTGGTCATGTTGGTGGGCTGCAAGTATTGGGGTCTTTTGCCTCTCAACACAGGCTGACCCAGGACAGCACTGCGATGGAAGCTGCTTCTGATGAGCAAGGCCTCCTTTTCTGGAAAGGGGAAGAATATTAACCTGCTGTTTCTTCAAGACTGTTTCCTACCCTTGAAGCAGGAGGCTCTGTCTGGCTTGCTTTGGGAGGGTTTGCTCAGGTCCTGGGAGGGAGAGAAAAGGTTAAGAACTGGTGTCAACCGCAGATTATCTTAAATTCCATGGGATCTTGCAGATCAGCCTGATAGCCATCATCACCATGGCACGCAGGCTTGGGCTGGGGGGTGGGGAGTCAGTTTCCTTCTCCTAATGCCTCTGTAGAGTGGAAGGCATCTTGCTAATGCTTCTGGAGGAAAAAAGACATCTTAACCCCCTTAGCATAAAAAGTGGTTTGCATGTTTTGATGGTACCCAGGGCAGCAGCAGGAAAAATTCTGTGTTATTTATTTATTTTCCACTACTATAAGGACAAAAGACACAATTTCTAGGATGTTGTTATGCTTTTCATGTGTTTCTTTGGTTCATCCATGAAAATTTTGATAAGGCTCTCATTCTGATGTGTCTAATTCTAATACCACCTCAAGCTTGCCACGAAAAGGCATTTTCTATTCATGGACTAGTGAATGTTAAAATACAATTCGGCAAAGCAGTGCAACTGTAAGTCATGATTTTTCTTTTGCTGGTTGTGGGTTGGGATGTCATTGTTAGAGACGTCCTCAGAGGCATTCTGGCAAGTGTGCTAGGACTGGTGAAATCTCCTGCCCACTCCCCCACCCCCACAGAGCCATAGGTTCCAGGATGCATTCTCTTTGCATGCTGACTTCCACAGAGAAATCAGAGTCACTGGACCAGAGTTTTGAGGTAGGTTCTAAGTACACTACCCTCTTCCACAAAATGATCATCTGGCATTCACTGAGTGCCACTCATCTATGTCCCAGATGCTTAAATTTTAACTCCTAATTGAAAACAAAAATTGACTCAACCATTTTACTTAAGAGGGGACATGATTAATGCTTATTAACTAAGACACATCTCCAAAAGCCAAATTCTGAAGCCTTTAGTCACACCTCTCAAGGCACTGCCACGGGCTTTGGGGGCTACTCTTCCCCAGGCAGATTCCGTGCCCCGCGGAGGCATAGACATCAGGGTGACGTCTGTGACACAAGAGCCTGTGTTTTTGACTAACTGTTACTGTTTTTAGACAGTCTCAGCTAAGTGATCTCAGATCCTGCGCAAGTCTGGTCAGTGACCCAGCTGAGTGTAACAGGCTCCCGCTGCCCCATTGGGATGGGAGAACTATGTCAGAGGGTGACACGCGGTGATGACACAGAAAAGAACAGCGTGTCCCCTGATGCAAGGGCTTCCTGTAAAAGACAGTTGCTGGTTTGGTGGCATTTGGCTCATCATGATATGCTTTCCAAAGATCCTGATCAGGGTCTTCAGGAATAAAATGAGGCTGTGGTAAGATCACTAGATACCTAACATGAGAAGTTGTCTTTTCCTAGTATTTTTATGCTCCCTCTGAGCAAGCAGAGACCTGTGGCGAGGTTGGCGCCCTCCCAAGCCTCCACAGTGATCATCTTCTTTGGTGGAAACTGGGGTTTGTTCTGAGATTTGAGACACTGAGAGGAAGAGGATCCAGAGATGGTTTCGGGTACTGACACTTGAGAGTCGTCCGCTCCTGCAGTGAAGCTGGGCTGGCCTCATGACTGACAGAATGCATGGCAGTGACTGTCATTTCTGGGTCTAAACCTTTAGAGGTCCTTAGAAGGCCTGGAGGCCTCCTTCTGTGCTTTGGGTGTGCTGAGCTTCCATAAACTAGGTCCCTGTGGAAAGGGGGAGATTCAGAGATGGCACGCAGTGTCCTGGGTGAGGCAGCCTTCTGACTGTCCCTCAAAGCACCATGTGTGTGATGGAGTCATCTTGAATGTCCATCCCAGGTGAGGGCCTGATGATGCAGCCACCATCGACTTTGTGCACAATGAAAGAGCCACATGGTCGGTCAATTCGCACTTGTGAGAAACGATAATTTCTGTTGCTTCAAGCCACCAAGTCTGAGGTGGTTTATTTTGCAGCAAGAGCTACTGGACACAGTTACAGATAAAACAGACCAGCCTTGGGCCCTAACTCAGTCTCAGCCCCAGGCAGTAGTGCAGTAAGCCTGACTCTGCTGTTGTTTGTGCTGGCTCAGACAATATGGCTTCCTACCTGTGGCAAGGTGAACCTCAGCCACCATGTTAGACGAGAGGTGAAGTCAGGCCAGGAGGGGTGAGAGCAGGTAGCTCTCATGACATAACTGATGTCAGCCTCACAGTGGGTTTATCCCCAGCCAGGGTCCATGATGGTGAGCAGACTGCAGCAAGGATAAAGACCAAGGCCTTGGTTTTACTGGGTCAAGGAGCTTCTAGAGAGTTTGTCAAGGGCCCAGCCTCCCCAGCTGAGTCTTCCCTCCTGGGATGACCTCATGCCCAGTTATTCAAAAGCAGGGGATTCATTTTTTAAGAGTTTTCAATGAACCCTGCCGAGGGCAAGGCCATATGTAGGTGTCTAGACAGGGTGTCTAGGCAGGGGTGTGTGTGTGTGTGTGTGTGTGTGTGTGTGTGTCTTTGTCAAGACCAGTCTGATTAAAGACCAATTTTTGAGTTCTAAGGATGGGAACAAGAGCAGGTTCCTTTCCCCCTAGCTGAGAAGGCCTTCAATAAAGAGCAAAGACAGGCTTCAGAGCTGCCTTTGTCTCCCTGGACAGGGAGAAGCATGAAGGGCTACAACTTTTTGGCATTTGGGTGGGGAATGTCTGTTGCATTCACAAAACAGAGGCTGACTTAAGCTGCCTATGGGGAGAAGGCCAGACTCCTGCTGCCGACTGACTGGCTGGGCACTGGGAGGTCACAGCCCAGTGACAGGAGAGTGGTGACCACTATTCCCGTCTATCTCAGCTCTAAAGTCTAAAGCCCCAGAGTCATCCTGGACCCCACACAGCTCACCTCTGGAACATGGGCTGGATGGTGGCTGCTAGTTAATGGAGACTCACGCTGGAATTCTGTGCACACAGGTCCCTGGCATTGGTGATCGGACAGCATCCTGTCTCTGTGTGGTCAGCCTCATGGGATGGTAGGGGTCCCTGCTTGCTTAAGGGGTAAAGTAGCTCTGGAACAAACAAAACTCCTCAACCCCTGAACCTGACTGGACCTCCCTCTGTGGCTCAGCCCTCTGCTTCTTGATCCTCCTACCTTCCCTGTCCTCCACAGTCACCCGCTCCCAGCTACAATCCCACACTACCCTCTGCCCTCACCCTTGTGCTGGCCCAGATCCCACCCATTTTACAAGACATGTTTTAAGGCCTACTGAAGGCCTTTGCCTATAGATGGGCCCTCTCTCTGCTTCTTGAGATCTCTCATACTACCTTTTAATTCTTCCCCTATGGTTGTTTATCATCAAAGTTTCAGGAGGGTAGGGCTCCACGTGCCTGGCATGGCCCCTGGCATAGTAGATTCAGCTGAATTTTCAAAGGTCTGGCAGAGGGCATGTGGCTCCTCTCAGGAGCCAGCCCCAGGAGACAGGAGAAGAAACATGGAGCTGAGTGTTGAGAAGGATTCCGCCGGGCAGGGTGAGCACTCCCTGCGGGTCTTGGGGTCCGTGTGAGTGGGAACAGGCACTGGATAGCCCTGCGCATCTGGTCCTCACCATCTAGGTCACTGCCAGATGCTCAGCCTTCTTTCCACTGTTCTCAGATCTTCTAGTCTTTAAATAGGACTGCTGCAGATTAAGACAAGCATCACGTATGGAAAACCAACTGTCAAAAGTGACTGCCCCTCTCTAGGACATTTAAATACAAAGAGGAACTCAGGCACACAGGGCCATATGCGATAAGACTCTCAAGTGCAAATCTTCTGTGACAGTCAGTTCTGTCCTGGACGTGCGTCCCCATCAGTCGGCAGCGCCAAGGAAGGTGACCTGAACCTCAGGAACAGAGACTGCACTTCATCTGACAATGATAGTGAGTCAATTTCAGGTGAGGAAAAACACCTGAGAAGTTAGACTCATCTCTCTCTCTATGTGTTGGGGGACACTCATTTTGGGCAGGGCTTAGTCCTAGGCCCCAAGGACATTAAAACCCATACAGGTAGAAAGTCCTGTCTTTGGGGGCCTGCAGCCCAGGTGGGCTTGACTCTGCCTAAAGTTTCCTAGAGGACATCAGATAGAGAGTTCAAGGCAAGTCACTAATTTGGTCATTCATTCATTTAGTCAACATTTACCAAGACAAGGACTTGAGAGAAGCTTATTTGGTCAGGGGTGCTGATCCTAGGAAGCAGGAGCCAGGGTCAGGGAGAGCCACACAAGGAACCCACCACAGCTGGGTGGACCAAGGATGTTTTTAGGGACCTATGAAGTCATCCAGATCACATCCCAGAACTGTTCCTCCCAAATACGTACCTATAACCACTAGATCCTAACATGGCCTCCTTATAATACACCCCTCACAGTGACACCTGCTCCCAGCTGAGCAGAGGAAAGGCAAGTTTGAAGTTGTGGAGCACAGAGGAGCCCACCATAGCTGGGTGGACCAAGGACTGAACCATGAGGGCCATCTCCACCCCAGGCACCCATGGCAGGCTGAAAGGTCCCATCATGAAACTTCGTGCCTTAGCCTCTAACCTCCATCCTAACCTGAGACTTTGGAAGACATAGTGACATCAGTGTTGAGCCACTGGCAGAAAAATGGATAGTAGTTCATTACTGAGGCCCCAGTGAGGAGGAAGTCGGGGCAGTGCAGGCCCACTGACCTGGCATCTTAGCCATGCCCAGACCCTAGTAGGTGGGTGTCAGTCTTCAGGCAGAACATGCATCTTCTTCCGGCTGTGGTTTCCTGGCTGTGTGGTTTGTTTTGTAAGAGATCTTTTAAGGAAGCACTAAGAGGACATGGGAGTCATGTCATGTCCCTATTTAAGTAGTTCAGCATGGAACAGGGTGGGACTGTCCTGTGCTGTCACAGAGGATGAAGCTAGGGACAGGGGTGGGGCATGCGTGCATGTGTGTGTAAGAGTGTGTGTATCAGTATGAGCGCATGTGTGTGTGTTGTTTTGGGGGACCATGCTTTTTCTCCCTAGGCTCTATGGATGGGGTGGAAGGAAAGGAAAACACAAAATGGTCTGTTTGAAGGTAGAACTGGAACCAGCTTCATCAAGGTATGAACTTGTTAGAAGGGTGAATTCTTGGTCCTCTCCCAAACCTGCCAGATCAGCAACTCTGGGGGCAAGCCCCAGCAATCTGTGTTTTAACAAACTCTCCAGGTGATTCTGGGATGTGCTTCAGTGTGAGAACCGCTCTCCTCAATATAAGGAGAAGGTCTTTCTGACAGATGCAACTGTGAAAACTGCCCTGTCTTGCCCCATGCGGGAATGAGTACCACATCTCCAGAAGCATCAGGAGAAGGATGAATATCCATCAGTGCGGCGTGGTGCCAAGGAAATTACCACACTTGGTAGGGGGCTCAGTGGAAGTCCCTTATTGGGTCACATGTTTTCATTTAGCAAATATGTCCTGAACAGGATGACCAGGCTGCGTCCAGGGTGACAGCCCACCGGAATGGAAGTACTCTGAGCTCCCTGTCCCCACTGGTGCTGCATATGCCCATGATTCTGTGAAGTCCCCACTGCCTTTCTTCTGTGCCGTCTTTCTAGTCATTGCCCTTTGTTTTGACAACCAAACATTGAGTTGTCCTGGATGATTACTTATCGTCATTACAACAGACTCCCGCCCTGACGTTTCTGGATGGAGCCCCGAATCAGAAAGGGAAGATAAAGCCAGGGACCCCTGACTCCCCAAGCATCATATGAAGCCCCAAGTGAGAGGACTAGAGCAACTTCCCGTTCAGCACATGATGATGCTACTCTCGGTCCTGATGAGTCACCCCTTGTCACCCTTGTCATATTAGTCACTCATAGGAGCACAGAATCCAGCAAAGGATTGGTAGGGCCCTGGGTAGGGGAAAAGGCTGAACATCTCAGATGGTATCAGTTCCAGGGGGACAATCTTTCAGACAGATGAATGTTCCAGATGACTCCTGCTTACCACTCTAACAAGATGACAAATAAAATCTATAGTCTGTTTGATTTATTAAAAAAAAAATGGATCATTGCACAAGCAATGCATATTGTCAGAGGAAACTTAGCAATACAAATGAGCAACACCAAGACAAAATCAAGAAATTCCCCTAAATTCCACCACCCAAAAACAGACTGGTATTAGCATGTGGACATGGCTCCTTTCTGAGGTTTTTCTGAACATTTATGTGAGTATATGTGTGAGCGTGCATGGGTAGGAGTGGAGGCGCACTGTAGAGCTCGGCTCCAGCTTGCTTTTTCATAAAAATATATCGTGTGTGTCTTTTTATGCCAACAAACATACATCATCAACTTAAAGCTACCTAGCACTCCACTAGCATGGATGCAGATTTTCCTAAGACTGTAGCTACTTTTAAAACAAATCTTTCTAAAACGTGTCCCACCACAGTCTCTTGCTTCTTCCCCTTCCTATTTCCTAATTGGAGTAAGAACATGACATAAGCTTATTTCTAGGGACCTCGGGTTCACCATTATTCAATGAACCCCAAGTGCAGTTTCTATAAAGAGGCAGTTAGGTGAAAGGAAGGGTTCCCGATGAGGGCTCTTGAGTTGTCTGGTTTAGCCATAGGTCAGGGCTGGGTCTCGGGCAAATTATCTAACTGCTCTGGGCCCCGTGTTCCTGATTTTATGGAGCTTGCTACTTCCTGAATTCGAGGCATCAGCCCTGCTTTCCCAAGGCTTAGATGCCCAGTTCTAGTGCCGAGGGTGGGTGAATGGGAATGCACCAATGCCTAGGGCCTCAAGTCCAAATGTGAGGTGTGCTCCCAATGCTCATAACATCCACCATCTATTTCCCCATAGATCCCCACCACTACCATTTCCCCGTAGAACAAATGTCCCTTGTGATGCTCAGGGAGAAATAACATTTTCTTGGCCTAGAAAGCTTTGGAAAATATAGTCTCTGGGCTTGGGCATCCAGACCCGTGCCCCCCATCATAAAATGAGCACAAGGACACCTGCCACACCTGGAGACATCACTTATATTCAGGCTTATCATAGGTAGGATGGGCCCAGAATATGGTCCTTGCCATCGAGAGCCCCTCAAGTACCTCTGGCAGGACCGGCCCACCCCAGCGATTATCCTTGGGAGAAGAGAGAGACCAGGAACAGGAGATGTCATGGTATTAGAATCACACCCCAGCTGTGGCTTGAAGTGCGGCCACAGAGCTGGGTGCATCCATATCTCCTGGGACTTGTTCTAAGGCCAGAGTCCAAGGTCCCAGCTCAACTCCTGTGCATCACGACCTGTGTGGGTGGACCCTGCTGGCTTGCTTTTAAACAAGCACCCTTGAAGTTTGTCAAAGAGAATTAAAGGGACCTTAACTCACAACCCCACTCACAAAATGTTATTTCTCCTAAAGTTTCAAATGGTTCTGGACTGGGAAGGCATTTAACTGTTGATCGCTAGCTTGCCCTAGAGGGAGAGGGTGAGTGGGAGAAGAGAGAGACAGATGAAAATTAATATTTTTTTCCCCAACTTTTCCACGCAAAGTTCTTCTTTACATGTTTTTCTTTTGCTTTTGGGGTTTCACACAGTAAATGTGTCTCCTTGCTTTTCTTTCTAGAATGTGCTTTCCTTTCCATATTCACTGACTCGAAAGCCTGTGTCACCCTGGCACAGACAAAACCCAGGTCCTGACCTTCAGAAACTGTCCAGCCCTGCTACCAGTTATGAGGACAGGACAGTGTATGCACATTTTAAAAAGACAAGACAAATGGCTATAAATTTGTCGGGGGGGAGCACTTAAACCAATTGTTTAACTGGAGTGGATGTTCCCTGGGTGGATGAGGAAGATTCTGCAAATCTGTGTGGTCTGAACAGACAAGTTCCTGTAGATTATATTGGGTTTATCTTGGCTTTGCCCAGAGGCAATTTGGCTCTGATATGGAGACCTCTAGCAGAGTCTTTTTGGCTTCTGAGGAGTGGAAGAACTGTCAACCTGATCCCTCACCAGAAAGGGCCGTGTGTTATGTGGCTCTATGATTTCCTTAAGACCTTGGGCTAGTGCTTTAATTTGTCCAATAACATTTATTTATTAATTAAACATCTGTTAAGCTCTGGAGAGCAGCCAGACACTGTAGTAGGTGGTCATATGTTAGAATAAATAAGCAATGGGCTCCTTGTGGAGACCTTTATCATTCTTCAGAGAATTAAAACTAGGACTCAAAATTATTCAAATGAAATGTAATCAGCTTATAGATATCATATTAATACATAATTAAATATATAAAACCATCATTATTCATTACTCACTGAGGAGCTGTTCTTCATAAGTCTGTTTTCATTTAAATCACACTTTCCCATCTCTATGAAAGCTATTTTCATGGAAAGCTTTCCCAAACAAATTGCACGTCTTCATTTCCTTAAACAAGATGTTCTTGCTTGGATTTTAACTTCATTTTACTTGTTTCATTTTGTGCTGTTGGGTCAAATGAAGCATATAGCTCCTGCCCACTCCCACCCCCCTCAGTGACACTGCCTGGCCAGGTTTGGGCTTGACCAAACACACGTACACACCACCCACGAACTGTCCACCTGCTAATATTCTTCCTCCACGTCACAACCCTGCCTTTCACTCCATCTTAACCCTCAGCTTTGCTGCTGTCACCTCCTAGACTCTATCATCTTCCACCTGCAATCCTTCCCCTGGTCCAGCCCCTGGGGTGCCCATGGAGGACTGGCCTGCTTATTGACAGGAACAGCCCTGGAATTTGGGGATTTGGATTGTCTGAGCAACAATTTTCTGTCCTAACAGCTTAATTCTTTCAACCAGCCAGCAGGGCACCCCTGGCAGTGGGAGGAGAGCCGGCCTCCATGTAAGGAGCTGTGGCCTCCTTCCTGGTGCTGGCCTGTTTCCTGGCCCCAGCTGATACAGTGTTTGGGACCCTGTCATAGCAGCCTCTTCCCAGAGTCTCAGGGAAAGGATACATAACAGTGGTTCTGAGATAAGTGATTTTAACGCACTGGGGTCTCTTTGCAACCCTACTGAGGCTGGGATAGGTCTGGATCCTCAAACCCAGAGACTGTATTGCCCAAAGATTTTTAGGCCAAGGAACATTTTGTTTCTCCCTGAGCATCATGAGGGACTTTTGTTCTATGGAGCAAACTTCAGTAAACCCTGATACAGTGGGTATATTACTGGGCATTGGGAGCACACCTCGCTTTTGGAAAGGCCCTGCCCCCTTGGTGCATTCTCACCCACTCACCCTCAGCACTGGAACTGGGCATGTAAGCCTTGGGGAAGCAGGGCCACTGCCTCGAATTCAGGAAGTCACCTGCTCCATCCCCTTCCCACAGCCCTGCTGGGCTGGTCTGTTTCCAGGATGAGCAGCCCTGACATCCCAGACCCTGAAAGTCAGGACATAGAGCCTCTCAGCTCTGAGGAGAGAGATGGCGCACAGGCTCAAAGTCAATGGCCTGCCTCCGTGGGAGGCCGAGCCGCCCATCTGGGTGATGACATCGCTTGTTGCTGGGTCTCTCAAGGTAAATTCCTATAATACTGCACCGGGACATGCAGGGCATGCTCAGGATGAGGAGGTTGGGAATCAGACAGACATGATGTGGGCAAGCATGAGAGATCAGTTTGCCAGAACTCTGGCATGAACCCGCCATGTCAAATCCTGCTTCATTCTTCTGCCAGCCTTGCGACCAGAGCCGGTTCCCAAGCTGGGAAGAAGGGCAGCGGGTATGATTAAGACAGGAGAGGAGACTGGGGCCAGGTTAGAATAGCATCTCAAAGAGGCACACACACATCCACAATATATACACATGCATACACATGTACACACATAAATGGGCGCATGCACACACACACACACACACATGCACACACACACACATGCACACACATATACACACATTTTATGCATATTTTCTTTTTTCTCCTTTCCCTCCGTTGCTCTCTCCCTCTCTTCAAAATGGAATTTCCTCTAGTATTACTAGCTTCTAAGAATCCAAAGGCTCCTAGATTTTATTGCCTACTTGACCTTCACTTTGGATAGAATCATTCCTGTTCCCCGTGAATCATGGACTTGTTATAAAAAGCTACAATTTTGCACGACATCAGACTTGGTTCTGCAACTCATAAAGGAAAATGGACTATACATGCAGAGATACATTTTTTTGTTTGTCCTTTTACAGGTAATAGAATCCTAAGGACAATGGAGACTTTCTGAAGATTCAAAATAGTTTGATTTCAAGATACCAATTTTACGGTTTTCCACAAAACACCATGAGTTCCTGGTGTTCCCTCCTGACTAAAGGTACATTTTGTCTGGGTTCCTGCATCCTTCCTGGGAAGATACGCAGTCACGTGGTCCCTGACTCTAGCCGACAGCCTGTGTCACCACATGCTGGATGTTAAGGAGGCCAGCATGTCAGAAAGCCTGGTCTCAGTAGGGCTAAGCCATCTGAGGTTTTCCCGATCATTTAGAGCTGCCTACTTTTCCTGCTTTGGGAATGTGCATTATGAAAATCAGGTGTGTTATCATTTGGGGAATAGAGTGTCCCCTTGAAATAATACATGCTGAAATAAAAATCTCAAATAATGTGGGAAAGTACATAGCACAAAATAAGATACTACTTTTTCATTTAACAAGAGACAGAAACTGGGAGCTTAAAATCAGCGCTACTAAAGCAAAAGGAGTCCAGTTACCCTCAGAGTGGTCACATTTTATTGGCTCAGTTTGCTACGAGAAACCAATGGAAGTCACCACTGTACACAATGTTCTACTGAC
The DNA here is from genome assembly GCF_964662115.1 of Mustela nivalis. Lineage (NCBI taxonomy): Eukaryota > Metazoa > Chordata > Mammalia > Carnivora > Mustelidae > Mustela > Mustela nivalis. The sequence continues at coordinate 97,824,733 of NC_139027.1, forward strand.
ATGGACTCTGCCTTTTGCTAATTTGTGAGCCCTGCTGTAGGGGAATATGTACTACTAGGAGGAAGAGAAAAAACTATCAGCTACTAGTCCAGCAAATATCTATTGAGCCTGTTTATGCTGTGCTGGGCCATGGGGTCAGGCTGGTCCCCATGCCTCTGGCCCTCACCTGGAGCACCCCCTAGTCTTGTTGCACATCCCTGGGAAAGTCTGGGGCTAAACACTCTGGCTTGGGGCTGTCCTGGCCGGGCCAGATATGGCCCCTGCTGGTCTGAGGCCCGCCTGGGGCACTGCTCTAGCGTGTAGACTGCCGTATGTTGACCTCAGATCCCTTTCCAAGAGCCTCCATGCCTGGCCTGCTTTTTCTCCATGACCACTTCCTGCCTTAGGAAGACAGATATTTCACAAAAGTTGAGTTGAAGAACTTAAGACTTCATAATTTTGGCAAATTTTACTACTCTAAGAAGTCATATCAGAGGCTCCTTTTTGAAGCTGACTGGTCAAATCTGCTCTATCACCTCTGGACACCTAGAGCTCAGACGCCTCTTCCTCGGGCCTGCCCTGACCCAAAACATCAGCATGCATCCCTCTTGAGCCCCCCGCCTTCTCCCATTTCTGTTCACAGCATTCACGTGACTGTCCCAGTACCTATGTCTAACTGCACACGGGCTGCTCCCTACTAGGGTCCCGTCTATTCATCGTGGCATCTCTAGCCCTTCACAGTGGGCACTGAGCCCTCCTCTTTGAAGGAATGTGTGCAGGAATGACTGCATCAGCCAGACAGGATCATCCCTTCACTCCCAGCTGTCCTAAGCTGTAGTTCTGCGTCGGCTGACTTTGAAGAAAGGAGTTTCCGAGTCCTCATGAGCTGATTGAGCTGGCCAAGGCCATGTGCACACTTTTATCTACTGCTCTGTTTCAAAGGGTTGTAGCAGCGGGTGTGAGGAATGGGAAAACTGTGGTCCTGGGGCTCAGGCAGGAGCAGGTGGCACTGGAGCCCAGCCCCCACCAGGACCTCCTGGTCATCTGCCCACTTGGCGGTCAGGCCTCAGCTCAGATTCCAGCTCCTCCCTTCCCCTAAGCAGATTCACATCTCGTCAGTGTCCCCATCCTGCACCTGCTGCTGTCCTTTTGCTCGGCAGTCACTTACTTAGGTGTTCTTTCAAAATACTCCGGACCCCGAGAGGACAGAGGCCCGTGTCATTTGTCTTTGTGACTATGAGATCCAGGACACGAAGGCTCTGCTAGTGTCTACAGGTTCGCATTGTCCCTGGACAAGAGTGGGTGGTTGATGCTGGGAAGGCAGGATGGACGGAAGGGAGGGGTTTTTGCCAGGACAGTTTTTCCCGTGAGCGTTGGTGGCATGCGCGTCATTTACTGAGGCAAGGTGGTGGAGCCTTGGTCTAACTCTGTGTCCCCAAATTTCTCGCTTCTGTGGCCCTGAGGACCTCTGGACAACTCTGTGACAGCATGGGTGGATACACCGCCACTAGACTGGAGGCCGAGTGGTCAGGGAGTTCGGTGGGTGGACACGCCCGGGGTACCTGGTCATGGCTGGGCCCACATGTCGTGACACTCGGCTTGCGCTGACCCAGAACCCCGAGCCATCACCCTGCTAGGTGGGGGGATCCCAGGCCAGTGCTGGTTCCTGGAAAACCTCACCCCGAGGCCACCTCCCAGCCTGAGCTAATAACATTAGGTCATTCAGTTTGTGCCATAATGCCTCATGTCTCCTAGCTTACCCACATTTGAAGTATGTTTTTTGGATTTTCCTCCTAAATACACAACCTCGTGAGCTCTTGTTTACAAGCTAAACACCCTGGAGATGACGGAACTGAGTCTTGGTTTCAGAAGAAATCATTAAACGCTAAGAAAATCAAGTCATAGTGAAGGGTGGAAGTAAACACCAGAAGAATTTTTTTTATATAAATAGCATAATAAACTAAAATTGGATAATGAAGGGAAGTCAAAAAAGTGGCAGAACTCAGAGAGGAGTGATCATTTCTCTCTAAATGGAAGATATGTCACCTTGAGGAACAATAGAGTCATGAGTATGAATGAGAACTAAAAAAACCTTCATGGTGTGGAAATAATAGAAGGACACATGCACCCCCAAATGAAGAAACACAGGATGGAAACAGGCAGTAAGAGAGAGAGCACACAGAGACAGGAAGGCAGAGCTGAGACCAAGGAGATTTGACCAGCCTGAATTGAGCTCTGAGATATAAAACACAACCCCTGGAGAGTCGAACCACGAAACTTCTAGAAGGAAATATAGAAGAGTTAGAAAACTATGTAATAAGTGATTCCGGAGCAAAGAGGAGATGAGCGTTCGAAGCACAAGAGGCTATGAAGCAAACGGTCCATACACTGGATGTGTGGAGTGGGAAGGAATCACAGTTTCAAGAACAAAAGACAGATGCAAGATAAAAAGAACGACCAAATGTGAAATATATTTGCATCATGTACCAGATTCAGAAGGGGTGCTTTCTTTAGTTCCTATTTCATTCCTACATGTCAGTGAGGAGCAGACCAGGAAGCTCCTAGCAGGATGGCTGGGGACAGAGAGAAGGAGAGAACCCATCACCTCACACGCAGGAGGGTGGGCTGGCGCCACACAGCCCAGCACAGCCCCTACCCAGGGCGATTGGCAGCAACGGTCATAATGGAAACCTGCAAATGCCACTTGCCTCCCAGGCCCCGTGTAGGAGCGTTTCCTGCACCTGTCCGTATGTGCACATGGGTTTGTGTGTTTGTAGCAGCAACCGTACCACACAATGGAGGGTTATCACCTAAGGCTCCCTAAATCATGGCCGAGCCACCCTATGGTCCCCTCACTCGGCAGCATGAAGAGCACGGGCTTTGTTTTTGCTCAGAGAGAAAAGCCAAGTGTAGAGAGCTGTCTCAAGTGCACCAGTGTCTATGCAATAGGCACGGAGAGAAATTGTTCTGCATCCACGTGTGTAAGTGGGACAGCGGGAACCTCCACCCAGCTGAGGAGGGGATGCCTCTAAATTCTGAAACACCTCCTAATTAATCCCTCTTCGCAAGCACGCTTCAAGGGGTAGGGCAGGCATGATTATGCACCTGATGGTCATAGTTTCTATGTTGCATGTCCTTCCAAGGCCAAACCTCCTGCTGCATGTTATGCAAATGTGACGCTACTCATTAAGTGACCAAATGGAGCTTCTGGCTTCTGGCTTACAGGATAGGGTTGGACAGAGAATGAATCTGTAAGAATCATGGACCTGTATTCTATTAACAGAGAAGCCAACTTGCTGGCGGGCACTAGAGAGCACACTCTGGCCTCCCACAGATGCCCCCAGGGCTCTTCATGGCCCCTTTCCTTCACTTGACTTAGGTTTCCATGAATTTGGAAATCTTCAATCAGACAGAATTTGAACAGGATTTGGAAATTGAGCCACGCGGTGGCAGCCAGGACTTTATCCTGCTCAAGCTAGTGTGTACTTGCCAGGAAAGAAATGGATTAGTCTATAGATGTCACAACTGCCATGTCACCCAGTGACGGCAGCCCTCCCCCCTCACCCAGCAGGAGTGGTGCTGGGCTCCAGGCTCAGCTGGTGGCTCTGAGGAGCTTGAGAAGCTTAGAAACTAGATTTTGGACAAATTGGAGACTCAAAGTGAGCCAGGTATGGCTGGGTCTGTGGGGGTGCAGGAAATATTCGAAATGGGAGTTCTGCAAACCTGCTCTGACATTTTGTAACACTGATGTTGCAAATCTGCCTGTCTGGATTCCTAAGTGGTTTTTTTTTTTTTTCTGAATCATTATTATCTGGTTAGATCATAAAGAACGCAAGCAGGTCTTCTCAGTCCAGCTCTGATGATTTTGGCTACTATAGAAAGAAATATCTGAGAACCCAAATGCAGGATGTACCCAGCTCACCTGAGCAGAGACGCTGGTCTGGAGACTTGAGAGTGGGATGAGTGAGGTGGGAGTGAGACAGAAAGCTCATCCTCCATCCCACCTTCCGCTGTTTCCCCAGAGTTCCTCCAGGGGACAAAGGGCCGGCATACAATACAGTGCCTCACTCACTTACACCACCTACACAACCTCAAGACCAAGGGAAAACTTTTCTTTTTTTATAAATTAAATTTATTTTATTCTATTTAAATTCAATTAATTAACATATAGTATATTATTATTTTCAGAGGTAGAGTTTCAGTGATTCAGATTCAGTTGCTTATAACACCCAGTGCTCACTATATCTTGTGCCCTCCTTAAGGTCCATCACCCACTGACTGCTTCCCCTCCAGCAATCCTGTTTGTTTTCTATGATTAAGAATCTCTGGGGCATGCCCACGGCTTAGCCATTAAGCATCTGCCTTCAGCTCAGATGTCCTTAAGCATCTTCCTTCAGCTCATGGTCCTGGGATCGAGCCCCGCATCGGACTCCCTGCTCAGCGGGAAGCCTGCTTCTCCCTCTCCCACTCCCCCTGCTGTGTTCACTCTCTCTCTGTGTCTCACTCTGTCAAATAAATAAATAAAATCTCCAAAACAAACAAACAAACAAACAAACAAACAAAAACCCAAACCAAAACTCTTACGGTTTATCTCCCTCTCTGATGTCATCTTATTTTATTTTTTTATTTTTTATTCATCTTATTTTATTTTTATTTTCCCTCCCTTCTCCTATGAGCCTCTGTTTTATTTCTTAAATTCTACATATGAGTGAAATCATATGATAACTGTCTTTCTCTGATTGACTTATTTCACTTAGCATAGTAGCTTCTAGTTCCATCCACATCATTGCAAATGGCAAGGTTTCATTTTTTGATGGCTGCATAATATTCCATTGGGTATATGTATCACATCTTCTTTATCCATTCATCTGTTGAGGGACTTCTGGGCTCTTTCCATAGTTTGGCTATTATGGACATTGCTGCTATAAACATTCAGGTGCACGTGCCCCTTCAGACCACTACATTCGTATCTTTGGTGTAAATACCCAGTAATGCGATTGCTGGGTCATAGGGTAGCTCTATTTTTAACTTCTTGAGGAACCTCCATACCTTTTTCCCGAGAAGCTGCACCAGCTTGCATTCCTACCAGCAGTATGAGAGGGTTTCCCTTTCTCTGCATAAGGGAAACTTTTCTTTTAAAAGACAGAGGAAGGAAGACTCTGCACCCCTGGGCCTTTCTGTAGAATGAGGGCCAGTGGCAGGGTGTTTATATTGATCTGAATCTCCACTGGATTCAACCTCAAAAGACCTCCCTTTCCCAAATTAGACATTCCTTCCATTTATCCCTTCTTTAGCACCCACATTGGAAATGTCCTCCCTCTTTCTCCCAGGAACAGACCTTGGCTTGAGATAATGTCCTTCCCACTCTTAGAATATGCTCAGGCTTTCCTTGGAATTCTCAGCGGGCTACTCTTCACATCCTCCTATAAACTGGTTTTCCTGCCTAGATAACGTGTGGAAGGTTTGCTAGCAAAGTCAGCCCTCCCTGAGAGGCACTATCAAATATCCAGGCAGCTGCTGCCCTGTGCTCTGCTCAGAATGATCTCTGTGGTCCCCCAGGGGCCCCTGGGCACTACCAGGTTGTGAGCAGAGGAATGGAAGGCTTAGCAGGCTGGATTTGGGAGCTTCTCATGATCTTAGACAGGACCCTTGGGTGCTTCTTTGTTGTCTCCTCATCAGTACCCTGCAGGCCAACCAGAGTAAGTGAGAGTACCAAGGGGGAGCCACCAGGACAGCTTACTTATTCTCACAGGCCCCAGATGTGGGCATCCCCCAGCCCGGTGCCATTGCTGCAGGCTGGGGAGCAGGTGCTGGCTGGGATGGGCACAGCATGGCTTGGACTCTGGGCTGGGGCATACAGGTGTAGCTAGTGTCTAAAGAGGGCCCCAGTGAAGCACGCTGCCCAGAGTTTACCCCCTCTTGGGGCCCATCTCATATGGAATCTGGGCTGTGTTCTGACTCTATCTAATCAGGGGAGAATGGCCAAAGGGATGCTCTCGAGGCCAGGCAGCTTGGAACACTGGTTCTTGGGACTCTAAGCCACTGTGCTGGAGAGACCACAAAAGAGACTGTGCCAGAGAGACTGTGTGGAGAAGGCAGGCCTCTCTGAACTGGCCAGACCTGCAGATGGTTCTTTCCCAGACCCATGGACTGCAATTGCTGGAGACATCCCAGAGAGGCACCAGAAGTGTCCCACTGAGCACAGCCTCCTTCAAACCAGACACCTGGCAAAGTGACTAAGCCATTTAGGTCTAATTGTTCTAAGCCATTTAGGTCTTGTCTGGGGTGATCTGTTAAACAGCAAGAGATCATCCAAATGGAGTCCAGTGGCTGCATCCACCTCACCTCTGCTGGTTACTGGCTGTGCAGCCTCTGTCACTTAGCCTATGAAGGCCGTGCATCAGAATAAATGCAATATAGCGGCTACTGTCACTCATGTCCCCTAATGAAAGGGCATTAGCACAGGTTAGGAGCATTTCCATCCCCACAAACTGGCTTTCCCTTATATCAACAGGTCTGGGAACTTAGGAGTCCAGTGGCTCCCCACTTCTAAGCTCTTATCTGGAGCCTGAGGTGAAGGTGTCTTGTAAGGGAACCACACCCTTTCCTAGTGCGGGGAAGCATTTCCTTGTCCCTGGGGGGAGGTCATGGTTTGTTTCACTGAGTGGTGGGCCCACAGTCAAGAGATGGGGTCTCCTTTCTCTTATACTGACACCCTCAGCCCATTCTGGGCCCATGGCGGGAGCATGATTCGCCCAAGTCGAGCAAGCATGGGCCCAGGCCTGACTCACGGTCAATATGGTGCATTTTCTTAGAAGGCGAGGTTTCCTTGAGGACTTTCTTGTTGTATTTATAGTTTTATTTCTTTAAATTATAGTAAAATAGGCATAATACAAAACTCATCATCTTAATCATATTTAAGTATACAGTTCAGCAGTATGTAGTACCTCTGTTTTACTGTGGAATCAATCCCTAGAACTTTTCATTCTGCAACATTGACCTTTTGTCCCCAGTAAACATGCCCCCTCCCCTTTCCTCCAGCTCCTGGACACCATCCTTCTACTTACTGTCTCTGTGAATTGGACTTCTCTAGACCCTGCACAGAAGCCCAGTATCATTTTGTGACTAGCTTATTTTGCTCAGCGCAACGTTCTCAAGGTTAGTTCCTTTGCAGCAGGTGTCAGAGTTTCTTTGCTTTTTAAGGACAAATAACATTCCATTGTATGTATATACCAGATTTTGCCTATTTCCTAATCTGTCCGTGGACATTTGGGTTGATTTTACCTTTCAGCTATTATGAATAATGCTGCTGTCAATGTGGGTATACATATACCTCTTAGATTGTGATTCAGTTTATATATATATATAATTGTGAGAGCATGGGGTAATTTCATTTTCACTTTCTGAGGAACTGTTGTACTGTTTTGTATAGCAGCTGCACCATTTCACATTCCCACCAGCAGGGCATAAGTTCTAATTTCTCAAGATCTTCTCTATCATTGTCACATTTATTTTCTTTAATAGTAGCTAACCTAGGGATGCCTGGGTGGCTCAGTGGGTTAAAGCCCCTGCCTTTGGCTCAGGACATGATCTCAGGGTCCTGGGATTGAGCCCCCCATCAGGCTCTCTGATCATCGGGGAGCCTGCTTCCCCCTCCCTCTGCCTGCCTCTCTGCCTACTTGTGATCTCTGTCAAATAAATAAATAAAATCTTAAAAAAAAATAGTAGTTAACCTAGTGGGTGTGAAGTAATGTCTCATAGTTTTGATTTTCATTTGCTTAATTATTAGTGTTGCTGAGTGTCTTTTCATGTGCTTTTTGTCCATTTCTATGTCTTCTTTGGAGAAATGGTTATTCTCATTTTTTGCCCATATTTTAATTGGTTTGCTGTTGTTATTATTGAGATGTAGGAGTTCTTTACATAGTCTGGATATTAAATCCTCATTAGATATAATATTTTCAAATATTTTTTCTTACTCAGTAGCTTATCTTTTCACTCTGTCAACTGTGTCTTTGATGTACAATCGTATTTAATTTTGACATAGTCTGATTTATCTGTGTTTGCTTTTGTTACTTATGCTTTTGATGTCATATCCAAGAAATCGTGCCCTGGTACAATGTCATGAAGCATTTCCCTTATGTTTTCATCTAATAGTTTTATAGTTTTAGGTCTTTGATCCATTTAAAATGATATTTAAATATGGTTTGAAGTAAAGGTCCAATTTCATTCCTCTGCGTGTGGACACCCGGTTTTCCCACCACCATTTGTTGAAAAGACTGTCCTCTCCCCATTGAATGATCTCAAAACCCTTGCTGAAAATCATTTAACCATATATATGAAGGTTGATTTCTGGGGTCTCTTTTCTATTCTGTTGATCTACATGTCTGTCTTTATGCCAGTACCACACGATTTTGATTGCTGTAGCTTTGTAGTAGGTTTTAAAATCGGAAAGTGAGAGACCTCCTACTTTGTTCTTTTTCCAGTTTGTTTTGGCTAACCAGAATACCTTATTTCATATGAAATTTAGGATGGATTTTTCTATTTCTGCAAAAAAAAAAAAAGCCATTAAGATTTTGATGGGGATTGCGTTGCATATAGACCACGTTGGATGGTACTTACATCTTAACAATATTGTGTTCTTATCCATGAACACAAGATGTTTACCTATTTCTGTCTCCTTTTATTTCTTTCAGCAGTGTTTTGTAGTTTTCAGAGTACAAGTCTTTCACCAACTTGGCTAACTGTATTTCTAAGTATTTTATTCTCATCAATGCCACTGTAAATTGAATTATTTTCTTAATTTCCATTTTGGGTAATATATTCTGCGTGAATGGGCCTGGGGGTGGGTATGGAGAATGTGATCCAGCTATGCCTATGAGATATTAGAACCGTGCCTTTGTAGAGCTAGAAAAGCCCCACACAACCTTAGTGGAGGACTCGGACTTTTCCAGAGAAGGGACTCACACCCAGAGACGTCAGTTGCTCACAGAGAGCATCCATTGAGCTGTGTGCCCCAAGGGAAGGGCCCTGGCCCCAGTCCTCTCCACACCCTGCTCAGCAACTGGGCCTTCCAGCTAATGGTACTGAAAACTTAATGTTCACACTTGCCAACTATTGTTGACATTGAATCTGCAGTGGAACAATGACGTCTGTTTAAGGCAAATACAACAACAAGATGCTGGTGTTTTCTAAATCTTGGCCTCAGTTGGAATACATTGAATTGATAGATAAGCAGACATATTAAAAAGCCTTAGCTGAAATCATGGTGTGGCCCCATAGAAAAGAGCCCCACCCACTCCATCCACAAAGATGATGATGGTCGTGGACCTGATGGCTTCACCTGGCACTCCTCCTGGCTCTGAAGGGCCATGCTTTTGATGTCATGAAAGTGTTCAGGATCCTCATACCGCCTGTGTCCTCCGAAGCCTTATCTCCAGGACACCCACTCTCTATTGTCATGTTCCTCCTTCTTTAAACTTCACAGCCTCACAAAGAAGCCTCCAAGGGTAACCTACGTGGGCATGCAGCCTGCTGTGTCCCAACCTCCAGAGGCCTTATCTGTGACCACACTTCTGGACCTAGGCCAGTGACCCGGCTCCACCCATTACCTTCCCACTTCCTGGAATTGTCAGGAAAGTCCCCATGGAAATCTGAGGACAGCTGGGTCCCTTGGTGCTACTGCTATGAATTGAGAAAAGGGAGAGTTCTGGCTTGAGTGCGGGGCTCTGTGACCCCAGATCCCTGCCACTCACAGGGACCTGTGGGGAGGGGGCCTAGGTTCTGTCTTTTTCTGCTGGTTGTGATTTCCAGAATGTGGAAGCAAGCACAGGTCCTGCTGATATAGACAGTCATCATGCTCTTGACCCCCAGCCTTCCAAAGAGGAACCTTTAGGGTGAGGACCTATATGCTTCATTAGAAAACCTACCCAACTTTTCAGATGAAAGGAAGGAGGAAGGAAGGAAGGATAAAGGATATATTTAAAGCCAGCACCTTTCAGCTCTCACTATGTGCCTGACATTGTGCAAAGGACAACATTCAATGGTCTTCCTGAATTATTATGATGTCTATGAGATTGCTATTCCTATGACTCTCATTTTACAGATGAGAAACTGAGGGACAAGGCAGCTGCACGCTCAGCTGGTCCTCTAATGTGTGCCAGTTCTGAGGCTCCCTGTTAGCGAACCTGCAGCCGGCTCTCCTCAGGGGTCCCACCCCAGCTTCTCCCTTTCCCTCAGAATGGGGTCCAGAGGGTTCCAGACCGGGTCCAGGCTCAAAGCATAGGTACAGCTCCCCAGAGTCTCAGAGCTGATGGAAAGTCATGCTTAGAAAGAAAAATTTTATGATCCTCTTGGAAAATGGGTTAGGAAGTACTTTTACTGGCAAGTGGGGATTAGGCTTTCCTTTCCTGGAAGTGCGTGGTGGGTCGTTGGTAAGTGCCGTCCCCAAGGCAAAGTGCAAATGAGGGCAGGAAGGATGAACTGTGGCCTTAGCCCTGCATCTCTGTCCAGAGCTCTGTTTCTGCTATTGCTGGAGGAATGATGCACCAACTGACTCCAGGCCTGTTCCTTCCTTGGGAGACAGCTGGGGGCCAAGCAGCTCCCTGAGGGATGAATGGGAGGACTACATCTCAGGCTAGACTCAGTCACATGGTGCCGGGGCAGGACACACATCGTGCCTGAGCTCTGTATGAGTTTCCCTGGGAACCAGGTTCCAGGCAGAATCAATCCCTGCTGAACTGAGGCTAAATTGATGTATGGGCTGTTTCTCTTGGGTGTGGACAAAGAAGATAAGAGCCAGGAAATTAAATAGTGCATGATCCACACAATGAGAAAATAAACACCCATTGTGCTGACAATATAATGACAAGAAGCAGGGACTTACCAAGAAAAGGAAAGGGCCACAGTAGCATTATCTGTGCTTGCCGAAGAGGGCAGTCGGGTACTTGTCAGCTCCTGGTGATTCTCTGGAGGCCTGACTAGTCCTTTCATGTGTTGAAGGAATTGTTGGCCGTGTTGAGATTCTCAGATTATCAGAAGGCTCCTGAGGGTTAAGGTCAATTTAAGCTCAAGGACACCACGTTGTTCTGATGACTATGACAACTGTGCCCTGTAGCAGACACAAACAGTGCTTCTGTGGCTGAATCTTTCAATTGTGGAAGAAATTACCAATTTGCAGAGAAGTAGAAAATTGGGCTATTCTCTAGCGTGTTTTAAGAATGCCTAAAAGAGATCACTGTACCGCGCTGCAATAGCATGAACACTGGATGCTCTTGCCTCTCCATGCTGGTCACGTTGCCAAACATCTGGATTCAGACTGGGGAATTGGTCGGAGCACCGACCAGTGAGTGGAGCCCCAGGCATACACCACATGGGGCACACAACACACCATCTGTTGATTGACTCAACAGCAAGACCCATGAAGTCCGGGGCTCCCCAAACTGCATTTCTTGGAACCCCAGGCTCCTATAGGACATTAACAGTGTGACTTCCTTGTAAGTTTTCATTGTAAGTGAAAAAAATTACAAGTTTTTAGGAGGATGATGGTATAACTAGATTTAGCTATGATGTGGGAAACAGAGGCAGAAGAAACTTATTAAATTTCCTTACTATCTAGAGCCCACTGACAAGCCCTTGAAACAGGCAGAGTGACATTCTTCTAGGGACTCAAATGCTTCCACCTTAACACTTTGCTAAGGGCAGAAGGCAATCCTAGCCTGACTGACTGACCCCTGCCCCCAATGAGGATCCTGTAAGTCTACTTTAAGATATAAAAATTCCTTTGGAAACTTCCTTTATTTCTAAACACTCCAAGATACGTGCTGACCATCATTCCCAAGCATATGGCCCACTGATATATATCTGAAGGGTCTCATGACAAAGGTTTTATTACCGGTAATAAATAACCTTTTTCCCAACAATAGCTAGCCCCTTAAGGTCCTGGAAACCTTGCTTCTAAAATTCCTAAGAGACGTATGCCATCCCTGACTCCCTCCCAACTTGCAAGTATATAATGGACCACTCCTCACAGCCCCGAGGGGCAGCAGCTCTTTCTGCCCATGGGTCCTGTCCCTGTGCTTTAATAAACCACCATTTTGCACCAAAGATGTCTCAAGAATTCTTTCTTGGTCATCGACTCCAGACTTCACCCCACCGAACCTCACTTATATTTTAAAACTTCATCAGCAAGATGATCACTGAACAATGTATACAAATACTGAATCATTGTGTTGTATACCTGAAATTAATATAATATTATGGGTCAATTACACTTCAGTTTTAAAAAAGCATTATTTTAAAGAAGGAAATGGTTCCACGGTCCATTGACTTTGGAAAACACTACTTTAATGTGAAACAGTTGTCTTGATTTAGGGATTGTTGGTGACTTTAATAGGATAATCTGTGTTTAATCAGCCTGTTGAGCATAGAACTACGTGCAAATTTATTTGAAAAATACTGAAACTTTAATTTTTTTTTTAAATGGGCTTTCTATTGACTTACTGTGGGAAATACATGATGCAAGGACAACGTCTTGCCCAATCCTGCTGGAAAAGTGAAAAATTTTTCTTTCTAAGTAAGTAAGTATTTCATACTTAGTTGTACTGTTGATAGACTCATTTATTTTGTTGTGTTTAAACCCTTGTCAAGAAAATGCAGCCAAAAGAAATTCTATCAGGGTCCAGATCTTCTGACTTCTCTAACCCTGTCACATGTTGCTCAGAAAACAGAGCTTGGCCTACATTTTCCAAGCCTATGATGTAGGAAGCCTGGAATGTTGGGCCACCTGATGATGGCCCTCTGAATTTTGTCCCCCACGCTGCTGTTCTTCTGGGGCTGTGGGGAAAGAGTCTCACAGAAAGGTGAAAACACTGGAGAAGCAAAAGGACCTGATAAGCTGTGTGGAAGTTTTGGCAAACCATTTTGCCTTCCTAGTTATTTTTACTTCTGCTGATAACAACATTTGCCCCTCCCTGCATGCAAGCTAGAGGGCCTCCTTCCCTGAAGAGTGAGCCGCTGGATCCCACAGCAGCACCTATTCCATCCTCTAGGCCTGGTGCAAGTTTAGCGGTGAGCTTGACTCACAGAGGACCTGTGTCTCAGGCTGGGACCCCCTAATCTGCCCCTGAGATAAGCTTGCTTGGGAGTTGAGCCCTGGGGAGCAGGGATGTTTCCTTGGGAAGCGCAGGGATGAGTTGGGGACATAAGAGAGCTCAGACATATGCTTCCATGAGCAAAACACCCCTGGGGCTCTGTCCTGTTGGACATCAGTGCTGTTGCAGTGACAAAGTTGAGATATTTGTCCCCAGGCCTTCATCTCTCCCTGGCTCAGGTCTCCTGCCTGGGATGTTAGCCTCCTGGGAGAGATGGGCTCCTCAGGGAGCCCAGGGCTCTCCGTGTAAGGAGTGCTGAGGGACTGCAGAGGGGGCCCAGGACAGGGAGGTGACACTCATCTCCACCATTTTTAGGTCAGAGCTTCTTGATCACAGGTCCCTCTGCCACTGGGACCCTGTGCAGCTTCAGTGTCACCTAAAACACGGGCTGAGAAGCTTAATGGCATCCAAAGTCCTCTGACCCGGAGCTTCTGAGCCCCACGCTCTGTGCCCCGATTGCTTCCCCAATCCCTCCCCAAGACCTTGCCCTGCTCAGAAAGACTGTGCTTTCTCAAAAATCCTGCCCATTGCCCCACCCTCAGCAGCCCTCCCACAGAGGGGCCTAGAGAAGGGCCAGGCAGCATGTTGGACTCTGAGTTATGCAAAAGTGTCTCTGGCGTGGACTGGATCTCGGCCTCCTTCTGCTTCCCGCTGTGCTCAGTGGCCTGTGTCTCGGGCTGAGAAACGGGGGGAGTGGCTACCTCCAGATTCCTCAGGAGGCCAGGAGTGTAGTCTGTGGAGGCCTGCCACACAGGCTGTGCACCTGTCCCCTGACACCAAGGCAGGAGATGTTAACTGCCCTTCAGGGGCCAAGGTTCTGGCTCCGAGGTGAGCCCCATCTACCCAGGCCACAGAGTGACCCACAGTGCCTGATACCTCACCACCAGGCCACTGGCCTCACCATTGCAACTTTGGTGACTTGTCTGCAGAGTGACAATGTTGGGTGGGATCAGTTCCCCCCCTTTTTTTTATTATTATTTAATCATTAATCTTATACTTCTTTACCTTACTATTTGCAGAAGTCCAGTGTTAAAACACATAAACATAACATGATCTGGCTGGGTTGAGAAGGGGGCCTTGGCGTTGTTCACCTCCCTAACCCTGTTCCCAGCGTAGGCCCTGCAGGGGTCTGACCAGCACAGCTGGAGACCCCGGGACCCCCCACCTAATGGTCTAAGTCTGGTTCCTGAGGTGTGGTGTAGGGTCACGTGCAGAGGAATCCCCTGAAGTAGATTACAAAGACCCCTTTCTGGTTGCCCCAATTTACCTTCAAATCAGATGGGGTATGGGGGCAGGGATGGAATGCAGGAATCTGGGATTTTAACTGGAGACTGTGTCCATTGTGAGGCAAACTACTCTTTGGGAACCCCTCTCTCTGACCTCCTGGATGTGTTTTATAAAAGTAGAGAATGGAAATATCTCTGTAGGAGCTCAGTACATAGAGACAACTGAAAGGGGTAAGGAGATTGTGGCCCATTGGTGGCTTCTCTGTAGTCAGGGGACATTCTGACTGTGTCTTCTTTGGATGGCATAATATTGGGAACCCTGTGCTTGCAGGGTGACCACAAGCCATGGTGCTTGGTCTCCGTGAAGGGCCCTAGAAGGACCTCTTCTCCTTCCTTACCCTTACCTCCATCTTTCAAGCCCCGCTCTGTCCTCCAAGGACAGACTCATCACCTTCAGGGACATGTCCTAGGCAGGGGTAGGCAGTGGGCTCCTGGGACAGAGAGGGTCCTCCATGGATACTGGATGCTTGTTTGTGGGCCTGTTCCCTGAAACTTAGTGCTAATCAGTGCTACAAGGAGGTCTCCAGTCCTCATGCTTACTGCCACTCTCCCTGGGCCAGCACCCAGCACAGAGTGACATTCTCACTGGGGTCCTTCTCTGCAGCAAGTGTTGGGCAAGGGCACTCCACATCCTCAGCTTTCAGATTCCCATCAAGGTCATTACATGGGAAAGGGCAGCCACCCTAGCATCCTCGACGAACCCCACCCTTCCCCTGCAAGTGAGAGAGACAGCCGGTCGGCCAGATGGTGGTGGGTGAGTGTTCTTCCATCTGTCCTCCTGTCCTGACCAGCTCACTGAGAGAAGAGAGGAGAAAGGAGCCCCAGTGTTCTTTTCTGAAGAGGAAATGCATCCCAGGCAGTAGCCTTAATCGATGGGACCAACATAGAGAAGTACATCTAAAGGTGGGGTCCACCTGGGCTTCTGAGTCTCTGCAGTCAAATGCTCATCCCGTGCGTCCTTATTGAGCCAATTCAAAAGCTTGGCTGCTGGTGTTTGAATCCTGGCTCTGGCGCTAATTAGCTGTATGATCTCGGTAAGTCACTTGATGTCTCTGTGCCTTACTTACTTACTGAGTCTGTACAACAAGACTGGTAACAGAGGCTTCCTCGTGGGTTGCTAGGAGAACTGGAGGTGACATGTATAAGATATACTCAGTGCCTGGCGCAAAGTAAGCACTAGTTAGCTTTTCGCCATTAGTACTATTATCACTATTCTAACCACTAATATCTGTCATGGGAATGTGGGCACTGCTCTTTCTGTGTCTAGAGAAGAGTCTTTCATTTATTTTTTATTTTTTTGTGAACTTTATGGAGAAATAATTTACAGCCAATAAATTACATCTACTTGAAGTATACATTTCAAATGTAGCATTCAGGGAACTCAGGTGACCATACACACCTGTGGTACCACCGGCCCCATCAGGATACTGAACATTTTCATCAATTGCAGAAGATCTCTGTGCCCCTTTGGAGACCAGACCCTGTCACTCCCAGACACAGATGGCCCCTGAGCAGCATTTAGGCCTTTGAGATTAGTCTTCATTCTATGTAAATGAATCACATAGGCACTTCTGCTCTGACCTTCTTCACTCTGTGTATGATTTTGAGACCCAAAGTGCTGTTGTGTGGGTCAGTGGTGCTATGGACTAAATGTCCCTCTCCCTCCCCACCCCATTCACATGTCAAAATCTCAACTCCCAGGGTGACAGTTTTGGAAAGTGGACCTTTGGGAAGTGCTTCGGTCATGAGGTGGAGCCCTGATATTTGAACCCCCTTATTGCCTTGCAAAAGAGGAATTCCAGAGGGATTCCTAGCCCCTTCCACCTCAAGGGGTACAAGGAGAAGCCTGTGACCTGGAAGAGGACCCTCCCCCCGGACATGCTGGCAACTTGACCTCAGACTTCCAGCCTCTGGCACTGTGAGAAATAAGCTTCTTCTCTTTGTAATCCTCCCTCCACCCAAGTCTGGAATTTTGCTAGAGTAGCCCTAATGGACTGAAGTTTGTCTTTTTTAATTTTTTTTATTACTCAATTGTATTTTTTTAATTAACAGATTATGCAAGTTTTTTTTTTGTTTTTTTTGTTTTGTTTTTTTTTTTTTTTTTACAATTGGGGTTGAATATTCAAGTTTGTTAAAGATAAGTGGTTTGTACATTGTTATTCCCAAGTACAAACTGGAAGACACAGTGAGATAGCAGCATACCCATCAGCATGGCTCAGACTGACAGATTGTCCATCCCAAGTGCTGCTAAGACCAGGGAGCAGGTCTCTCCTCCATGGCTGTGCTGGATGTACAGATAGATGTCCAGCGACTCTGGAACACCATTTGGGAGTGACACATACACTTTCCACCCCAGCCAAAGCCACTCAGAAAGCTGCGGAAATGGATGAGTTCCTGACTTTATGATGCACACAACTGATGTTATCTAGTTTTTCTTGTGAAACTAACCACATGCGTCTCCAGCATCCACACAGCTCCTGCCATAGCACAGCCCTTGCCTGGTCTTTAGGATGCTTTGGCCACATGCCCAGCAGGGTGCTGCGTGGGCAGTGCACAACAGTGGCCCCTGGCCTATGCGTGCCAGATCCTGAAACTTACCAAGGGAACCACGTTATGCATTATTTCCTTGTAGGGCTACACGCAAGATGCACAACTGAAATCAAGCACATCGGCTGTCTGTAAATATTCCAGTCCACCACAGCCCCATCCAATTTTCCACAGCTTTATCACTAAAGACCAGTTCTGAAGATAAAGTTAACACAAATCAAATTAGATAACATTCAAATCTTTGGAATCTATCACAGAAACACAGATGAGTTTTCCCCACTGTAGCCTACAATGTCAAAAAGTCTTGCTCGTAATTTATAATTGGCAATGAATTCCCAACACTGAGGTCACTGTGGGTCACTCGTCTAAGGATCACACTGTGATGTCTGGCAAGCTACCGAGGCATATTAGAACACATTGCATGCTCCTGAGATCCAGGGAGAGGTTGAGCTCCTGCCCCAACTCCAGGGCCCTCTCACCTCCTTGCTGCAGACCTTGGCCAAGACAACTTCTCTGTCTGGCTCTAAGTGGCTTCATCTATAAAATGGTAAGGTGACACAAGAAATCTTACCTTACCAGAAGGCTTGTGAATACCCAGTGTGAATTATAGAAAACTGTGTACTGGTCAGCTGTAGTGTCTCCCCCCATCAAGGAACCAGAGGTTCCTGGATGTGGTGGGTGCATTTCTGGCCAAATTCCACACTCTTCCCTGGACCCCCTCTGCCAGGTGACTTTGCTGGACCTTCCCACCCTGGGCAGTGACTGCCTTGACTCCTGACCTCTGGCATGGCCATGAGATTCACTTTACCAAAGACATGTTCATGAACATGATGTGACAGACAGCACAGGATGGATAAGTGCCTTGGGTTTGGCCTCTGCCAGCCAGCTTGGAGCAGAGCCCTTGACCCTGTCAAAATACATGAGCCCAGCTGATATTGGCTAATGCCCCCTGACCCTCAGACATTCAAGTTATAGTAATATATGAGTGCTGTTGGAGTCTTGGGAGGGTTTGTTACACAGAAATTGCTGACTGATACAATAGGGGTTTAAGACATTGCCATGCACAGCCATATTATGAGGGAGAAAATGAGCAGGGTCCTGAGTTTCTAAAGAGGAACATACTTACCATTGAGTTTAGAAATCATGGAGGAAGGATGTCTGGAGTTGCCCTTGAGGGCATGGAGGAGAGGTCATGGTGGGGAGCAGGACAGGGATGACATCCATTCTGCAAGCACATGGCTGGGGCACTTGTTTGCTCAGCCGAGAGGAAACAGAGGAGCCACGAGGGAGTGGGAGTTTTTACCTCTCACAGTCTCTGAGTGCAGCCCTTCCAAGCCCTGACTGCAGGGTAGCATCCAGGGCCACTGACACTGACATCCAGCACCACCACCCATGCTAAGCTGACCCCCTCCCTGCTGACTTCCCTCATAAACAGACCCTTGCTTCCTGCAGGAAAGTTTGGTTTCTGGGATTTGGGGAAATCTGCTCTTGTGTTTCTCCAACAGCTGGTCCTCCCATCCCCTTGACAGATGAGAAGGGGCTCCAAGGAATTAGGGGGAAATCAGGAGCAGGTCCAGGAAGCTGAGAGAAGATAGCCTTCTGGGGAGGAGGGGGAGGTTGCAGTGGTTCACACTAGGACATGGAGTGAGAGGGCACAGAGCTCTAACTGGCTTGGGTGAGATCAGAAAGAAGTGGCAGGGTTTGGGGGTGTTGAGAAGAGAAGGGAAGAATTAGGAACAGTATGTATAGAACATGCCAGAAGGTGGCCTGCCGTGGTTCCAGGTGATGGGACTCGTATATTCAAGTCACAAATGTGTCCTGAGCCCAGGGACACACACTGAAAATGTGCCGTTGAGTTTGGTCATTCCTGCATGCTTACTTCTCCCTGTTTCATGGGAGGTGCTGGCAGAGCCTCTGGGAATCTCTTCCTTCCATAAGCAGTCACAAAGCATGGCAGCATGGCAGGGACCCTCCTAAGAGAGGCGATGCCAAAACAACTGAATTCTGCCCACAAGTGGCTCACATTGGACCTTCCAGGAACCCTGAGACCACAGGGAACCCTGGGGCCTCTGGGCATACCCCAGTGCCAAGGACTTCTCTCAGTCAGCCCCCATCAGCACACCTCTTCACAAACCAGTCCTAGGACAAGGGCTTGGGGGCAGGTAGCTTATTTGGGAGAGGGTCTCTGGTTGCACAGGTGAAGGAAGCCAGTCTGGGAGGGAGGAGGTGGTGAAGATGTGTCAATGATCAGGTTACTCCTACACTGGATGCCACAGGTCCCTCCGTGGAACTGGGTTGGAGGCATCTCAGGGTCATCTCAGTGATGGGGAAGTCTCCACTGATCCCAGGCTCTTGTTTGAGTGCTGTCTGGGGGACTGAGCAAAGCCCCAAACAGAGGGGCTCAGAGGAGGTTGGCTCCTGCCTCCATCCCAGGGGCTGGTGGACAAAGTCTCACTGGGTGTGAGGAGAGAAACAAAGGCAAGAGAAATGTAGCTTAAATTAAATCTCCTTACAGCTTACAGATAACTGACAGATGCCTGAAATGTGCAGAGCACAACCTTCCTCAAGGAACTCGTGTCTGCCTCAGTGCCTTAATGCTTACGTTTTATTAAAGACTGAAATAACCTTATCTTAATGGTAGCTAACCTGAGAAAGCCTTGCTTCCAAATGTGCTATCTGTAACCCCCACTAATGAAAAAGTAAGCAACCAGTCATTCCTTAGAGTCCTGGTACAACTCTTTCTGCCTGTGGGTCCTGTCGTTTGAGACGTCTTCATTCTAGGATGGCAACAAACAGCAAGCAGAGAAAATAAGGCCTACATAGGATAGCAAAAGAGAGTAGGGGCAGGAGATGGGCTCCTCTGGGGAGGTGGCGAGCCAGGCTGTGTCAGAAGGTGGTGAGGCAAGGCCGTAAGAGTTCTAGGAACGATGAGGAGACCTTGTGTGTTGTTGGAGTGGAGGGCAGGTGAGGTAGTAAAGGGACTTGGGGTGGCCAAGGGAGGCTGTCAGAAAGACTGGGGATTCAGCTCTAAGTGTGAGAGAAGCTGGGGAGTTTTAGCACAAGGCTGTGTCACTATCTGAGGTGTACTTTGGAAGGACCACTTCTGTATGTTACTGGGACACAAGCCACAGGGCAACGGGGAGTGGGGTGACCCATTAGGTGTCCATTGCCGCCATCTTGGCCAGTGTGGGAGGTGGCCTGGGCAGGGCGGGAGCAGGGCTGGGGGAGAGGAGTGGACATACAGAGTGGAGGAACTGGGCAGTTTGGTGAATGGGCATGCCAGAGAGAGCAGCCCTGGGTGGGCTGGCAAAGCAAAAGCTGAATATGACCCTGGGGAGGTGGGACTGCATGTGGTATAGAGGGGGAAGCCAGAACTGCTTTGTCCCACATGAGTGTGTTGAGGGGGTCATGGTGAGAAGGTGGCTAGCCACTGGGTCACCAAGTGTGCATGCAAGCACAGCTTCAGCTCTGGGTGGAGGTGGGGGCAATGGGCAGATGCCAAGACACCATCGTGCTGGGTGACACCCTCTCTCCTGACATATTCACAGTTTGTGGAACTCAGCACTTTGACAGATGGGCCTTCTGGGATTGCATACCCAGCATGGAGACAGCTTTATTGTTTCAGGCACAGGAAGGAAGGGGTGTGATCTTACCGAGGAGCCTGCCTGCTGACACCTACCTTGTCCCCTCCTGCCTCACAGAGCTCCTTTTGGCCAAGACTGTGCAGAAGTTGGTTTCACTTGAAGTTTAATCACCTGACAGGGGCCTGTTCTTCTGAGGAGCAGACATCAAGACGGGATTTACACAGTTATAGGTTCAACGGTGTCCCCCCACACCCTAAAGATTCACATGTTGGAGTCCTACCTTCTAGTACCTCAAAATGGAGTAGGGCTTCTAAAGAGGTATTAAATTAAAAGGAGGTCCTTGGGGTAGCCCCAAATCCAATATGACTAGTAGCTTTATAAAAAGGGAAAATTTGGACCCAGAGACTGGCGTGCACAGAGGGAAATGGCGTGAAGACACAGAGGGACAGTGGCTACCTCTAGCCAAGGAGAGAGGCTGGGGACTGGTCCTCCTGTCATAGTCCTTGGGATGAGCCCCTCCTGCCAACATATTGACCTCAGTCTTCCAGACTCTGGAGCTGTGAGCAAGTAAACATCTATTGCATAAGCTGTCCGCCTGTACTACTTTGCTGTGTCATTCCTCAGCAGCCCAATGCAGATGCAAGATGTTTATCCGGAGAGAGGACTACAAGGAGTACAGAGGAGGAAGCAGAGCAGCAGGGAGAGTGACAGGGTCTGACCCTATGAAGGCCACAGAGTGGGAAGGAAGGGCCTCAGACCCCATGGTGGTGGTTCTGAAGGCCTCATTAGAGGTATGCCCAGACGTGAGTGGAACGCCCAATCGTTGGCTGGGACCAATGCTTGGGAAGCATGACCTCAGCTCAGACCTGAGGTGGGTCCAGAGGGCAGCAGCTAAGCCGTGGGTCTGGCAGGCTGCCATGGCAGGAAATCCAAGGGGCCAATTCCCCCAAACACCCCAATGTGCCTCTGCCATGCTATGACAAGGAGGCAGCCAAGGGCATGTCTCCTGCCTAGGGGCAGCATGATCTTATGGCTGGGTCCCCACCCTGCTCAGCCACCTCCAATGTCCCCAGTGTGTAAGGAAGTAGTCTCATCTCCTCACCTGAGCACAAGGGAGCCCACAGTCTCACCTGTTCTCCTCCTTGGCATAGAGGCATCCTCCCTCCTGCATCTCTACCCCAGCCAGCCACCCCCTTGTGACCGCTACACCTGCTCATCCAATGCCTGTTTGCACCTCGCTCAGACTTGTTATCTCGCTGGTAGCCCAGCTTCTGTGTCCCCACGCAGTCCCTCTTTATTGTCCACTGTACATGTGAGCCCAGCCCCTGCTGCCTACCTTCTCTTAGTTTTCACAGTACCCACCAACTAGAGCGGGCCCTGTGGGCTGGCTATCCCTGTGATGCTGCCACCTGACCAGACCACCAGGATGTGGGTGCAGCGGTGTGGGGCTCACCTGGGGCAGGTCCTCGTGGGTCTCAAGTGAGGCTCATGGACAACCTTTCCTGATCTTGGTCCTGAGGAACTGAAATCCAACTTTACAATAATTCATCAATTCCAGAATCTGATTTTATAATAATTCATGAATTCCAGAATTATTTCTCCAGAGTAGCCTCATGGTCCATTCAATTTTCTCATATAGTAAACCACACTGAAACACAATGGCTCTGCATAGCTGCCATTTCATTTCATTATAGGTACTGCCTGTGTGTCGGTCAGGAAGCTACTGAGCTCTTCTGGGTGAGTCTTCTGTTCCTCAGGGTGCTATTGGAGGTATTCCATGGTGTTGCTGGAACCAGGTCAGCTCATGCAAGCTTAGGGCACTTCAGTGTGTTTTGCTGGATGGCATGGGCTCGTGAGGGGGGTGACTGGTGACCTGAGCGCCTGGATGAGGTTTCCCCCTGGGGCTGCCATCTCAGGTAGCCTATCTCTACAGTTGCTCAGAGGTCTGAAATCCAGTGTCCTGGGAAGCTCAGGCAAAGCCACCATCTTCCTTGGACCTCACCTTGGAAGTCCCCTAACATCAACTCAGCCATTCTCTTGGCCAAGCCAATCACCACAGCTAGCCAGGACACAAAGGGAGGGAAAGAGATCCCAGCATGTGATGATAAGTAGGAAGCACTGAGATCAGCAGATGGAAGAGGTGAGGAAGGACATACCTATATTCAGATGGATGCACCTGGATGTCCAGAAGAATCCCAGGGCCCCTGGATCCTGGAGACTGGGACCCCAGATGACCCCATGGATCAGTGCTGCCTGGCCTGCTGGCCTACACTATTGTGTGGGAGAGCAATGGACATTCATTCAGTTGGACACGCTGGTCTTGTGAGTCTTATTTGAGCAGCTTGGCTTGCTCTTGAATCTATAAGGCAAGAACCATAAGGAACTGATGCTTGGCAGGGCTATGGAGAGTAAATTGGAAGAGAATGGGAATAAATAGCAGGAGGAGATGTTGTCTGGCTTCCCACCCTGCGTCCTGGGGTCTCATCCAAGTGTCTGTCATGTTACATTTGAAGCTAGGATTCTCACTTGGGTCATCAAAGTCTGCAGTTCCCTCCATTGGTGGAGGGAGTTTGGATGTTCAAATCCATGGAACGGAACTAGAAGACAGGCCCTGGCACGTACTGAAAGTGCTATTTTGAGAATTTTGGCTTATTATCTCCATAGTTACTGCTAATTAGCTTCAGCGTTCCAGAGATTGTTCCAGCATCCAGAAGTTAAGGAGAGAAAGCTTTTGATGGAGGTCATTGTGTTGCATTTCAGCCTGTGTAGATCCAAGCTCTGTGGTCTAGGAGGGTCTCCCCGAGGGATTGGGCCAGGTAATCTGACTGCACGCAAGGTTGATGGTATTTTCCAAAAACTGATTCCAGCAACATTTCTGGTCCCATGTGTTCCTCCAGGGACTCGTCCTATCACTGTCCATTATAAGCCAGAGCCCATGTCCCTTCTTGCCCCACAAGGGGGCCTTTGTGCCCACCTCAGTGAAAAAAATGTGGCAGAATGAAGTGATGTTGCAAGACTTCCAAGACTAGGTTGTGAAAGGGCATGAAAATTCTGTCTGTACCTGTCGGGTCACATGTCTTGGGTGGCAACCTTGAGTGACAGCCATGGGGGACAGTAGGAAGTCTGCCACACTCAAGCTCCAGAGACCACAGGGAGGGGTGTCCAAGGAGTCTGTGTTCATACAGCTCCCCCAGCCTAGCCTGGGCACTGGTGGACGATGCCCGCGGCCCAGCCCCCACCATAGCCCAGTGGAACAAACCAGAGGTCCCCACTGAGTGCCCAGACTTTATACCTGAATGAAGTGAATTAGTTGTTTATATATTGGACTTGGGGAAGTGTATTGGCAAAAATACCTCACTGGGGGGGAAAAAAAGACTTCCAGAGACACAATTGTGAATGGGTTTCTAATGTGCCAATATAGAATGTTTCTTCCTAAAGCCAAATTTATACATAATAGCATGATGCATGATTTCAGGGACGATGGGGAAGTCTCTGGCATCAAAATATTATCTCTATCTGCCTTTGTTGATGCATTTATTATAAGTTACAGAGTTTTAGTCACCATGCTGGGGCATTTTGTCTTATTCTGGCCCCAGTTCACCAAAACTATAGCAAGTCATTTATACTTCAGCATAACTGAGTCTGGAGATGATCTTTCTGAAGCAGAGGCTGTGGGTGCCTGGAAAAGTGCTTGAGGAGTCTGGAGTTGTATGCAGTGCTAGGGGAGCTCAAGGATAGTGTGAAAGACCTAAATATTGCTTTTGCCTTTCCTAGGCTGGTCCAGAGAATATCCCTGGTTTCTTCAAAGCTGGGGCCTTCTTTGATGGGAGAGCTGCTCTGAAACCTTCACTCAGCCTCCCTGGCTGTCTACATCCACTCAGTGCCATCTGGGGCTCCCTGTTGCCCAGGGTCAAGCCACAGCTTTTCTGAAAAAGCTTCACACCTAGCAGGCTCAGGGATCACCCTTCCTGGGGACCCTGTTCTCTCTCTTCCTGCTCACCTTTTCCATGGGTCTGCTCCCATATGAGAGTCTCTTCTTTGCTCTTCCCTTAAACTGGCAATGTATTTGCTTCAGACCTGCTTCTGATTTCTCAACTAAGCTGCCATTCACCGCACGCTCTGTATTCACCTGTCCCACCAACTTTCCTACTTAATGTGGCCTCAGGGTGCTAGGTATAGGTCTGCTCCAAGCTCTTTGCTGCCTGCTCTGCCCTCAGCCCATGACCCCACCAGAAGGTGAGCGTCTGCTCCCAAACAGGCAGGCCCCGAGCCAAGGCAAAACCTGCTTCTACTCCACCATGTTGGCGGTGTTAGGACACAACACAATGGGACACAGGTGCTGTGAGAGAATATTCTTAAAATTGCAATCTGAGCAAGGCTTAGGCATGGTTCGAAGGTTCTAGTTGGAAGCCATGGGCTACAGCCTGTGGTGAAAGCCCAACTGAGGTGTGGCTGGAAGGAAGGCATCGAGGCTGCCACACTGATGGGAAAGTCCCCTGATCTCTGCCTCCCCTCCCTTCTCCCCATGGCTCTCTTCAGCCCAGTAAGGACTCAGACCTTGTTCCAGACCTTGCTCCTGGGATGACGCTCCTGGCCAACAAGTGATTATTTTTCATATGGACTCCTGGATATCAGCAAGGGTATGACCACAAAATACCAGATTTCCCAGTGGTAAGTCCCCTGGACTCACAGCAGCCTGCCAACCCAGCTCAGGCAGTGAAGGCATTGCAAGCCTTCAGTTATGGTTTCTGCAATATTCCCTAGGACCACCATTAAAATAATACTGTTCCTTTCAAAAGCCAATACATAATGCAGTTGTTTCTCCCCCCTTACCTCCTAGGGACATGGAAAGGAAGGCCAAACTCAAACAGGAAAATGCCTGTAGCAACATGATTGAGAACATGAAAGTCATGCCTGCCTGTGGACACTGGCCCACTCAATTCAATTGTGCATGTCCCCAGGGCAGGCACCCCCATGGACTTACTTACCGACCAGCCCAAATGTAATATGCTCACATAAACCTAAGCCAAGTTCACCCCACCACTGGCATGCAGGGTGTTCAAAATCGGCTGTGGCTCCCCACTGCTGGGGAGAGAAGGGCTATCAGAGCACATCAGCAAAGCTACAGAACATAAGTGGAAAGGGGATCTTTGCAGTTTTAGGAATCAGAGGATCATCTGAGTCTGCTCCCTTATTTTCCAAGTGGGAAAACTAGCTCCAGAGAGGTCAGGTTACCAGTTCAAAGTCACCAAACCCAGCATCCCTTGTTTGAGTCCTTGGCCCAGGCAGGAGGGATGACTAGACCAAGACTCACAAGGTCAACGCCCAAGCCGGAGCAGGAGACTTGCGGCCAATAAATGAGTTATGGCTAAACAAGAGCAAGGAAACTTGCAGTGGTCTGGCGCACCAGAAAACTCTCAGGCGTGTTCCACACCCTGCCTGGAGGCAGTCATCTCTGTTGACTCGTCCCTTCCCTACCTCATTTCTTCATGCCCCCTCACACTGCTTCCTGGGGTCACGTCCACCTAACCCACAGGCACCGGAATCCACAACAGGGGAAAGTGAGCCCAAGCCATTTCCATCCCAAGCAAGGCTGAGGACCCCATGGCTGGGGTCAGCGTGGCCCCCGATGCTTTCCTCTTCATTATGAGTCACTTGCCCCATGTCAGGTAGCTACCAGGAGGGGAAGCTAGGGTTTGAAGCAGATCGTTGAGCCACGGAGCCCACACTGTTTGCAATTCCAGAGAAACCATTTTCCTGGAATGCACATGTATACAAATAGAGAAAGCTGCTAAAGACTCACTGTGCCAGAGAAAGCAGGTGTGCATGGGACCCAGGTACAGAGCTGGCCACTGTGAGGGTGTGCAACTGAGCCACCAGCTGACCTTTCCTGTGCATGGCCAGATGACCCAATAGCATGGCAGGATTTTGGAAATGATGGCAGCTGTTTCTGTAAACTCTGGCTTCTCGATTAGCTTAGGCAAAAGGATTACATTGGAATCAGGAGACTGGAGCTGCATCCTGACCCACACTATCCATTTGCTGTGTGACCTTGAGGGGCTTGCTTGACCATGCTGAACCTTCACTGCTTTGTCAACTATACAGTCACCTTCAAGCATTATCAGAAGTCAAAGAAATCCAGGAGTGCTTCATGGAAGAGTCTCTCCTGGATTTAAAGCTGCAGTATTTATGTGGGTACAAAGAAATGCTGTGGGCCTGACTATAAATTATCCCATAGCCAAGATCACCACCTCAGGGAACTCAGAACCTTCACCCAGTTTGGGTTTTGGAGATTTACTCTGAAAGGAAACTTTTTTGGAGAAATGACCAGAAATTCCTCTCATACAACAGCAAAGATATAGTCATTTTTCAAAGAAAACTGAGTTTTCTAGTCAAATTTATAATATTGATATAAGTGACCTATTGAAGAATTATTTGATTTGGATGACCTTTATTTTTGTTTGGAAATTAGCAGAGGTAAGTTGATATTTTTGGTCTGGATTCCCCCCCCCCCCTGCATTAAATATAATGTTCCTGAAGTGACATAACAGGTATGTGGCGGAAAGCTTGAGGTTAAAACTTCAAAAATACTAAGAAATCTAAAAGTCTAGATCAATGTCATAGACACTTCAGTCTTGGGTTCTGTTTTCTGCAAGAACGTTTCTGCCTCGGGCTGGCTTTTAGTGAAAAGGGAGAAGTAGGAATAGGAGTCAAGTCTGTTTGGTCTGGATGTGCCTGGGTGGCTCAGCCAGTTAAGCATCTGCTTTTGGGTCAGGTCATGATCCCGGGGTCCTGGGGTTGATCCCTGAGTTGGGCTCCCTGCTCAGTGGGGAGTCTTCTTCTCCCTCTTCCTCTGCCCCTCCCTCTGCTCATTCTCTCTCTCTCCCTCAAATAAAGTTGTGGGGTTTTTTTATTTGTTTGTTTGTTTGTTTGTTTTTTAAATTCTGAAGTCTGGAGGCTTCAATGCAGGGCAGAACTGTTAAGGCCCCTTGGAGCTGCATTTCCTTGGTGGGGCTCACACAAGACTGCTTTCTTGGGGGCAGAGAAACCAGAGGCGTTCCTTCAGGTTATGTGATGCTTTCTTGCCAAGCGAGGGCTGTGTGGAGCTGCGGCCGCTGTTGGCAGATTGGAGGCTCCCAGGGATTCAAGTAGGAGAGAGGAGAATCCCCAGATTCACGAGAACTTGCCCTGGGAGTCCTCTGTAGGCATGCTGCTAGTTGAGATTAAATTTTAGCAAGTGACAGTTCCTCTGGTGGCCTAAATCAATGTCATTAAATCAAACTATTTTGGCTTTTGAGTCTTGCTTGTAGCTTACTTATAAATATTTTGGTTTGATAGTTAGATGATAATTAAAGCATACAGTGATGGTGGAAGTGCTTATTTAAGCATGTGGTGGGAAATATGACCCAGAGCCACATATTATGGTGCATATTTTAGTGGCTCAAAAAGAGCATGGCCTCTCAGATTAGAAGAAGGAGGAGGAGGAGGAGGAGGGGAAGGGAAAGGGGAAGGGGAAACAGGAGGGGAAGGGGAAGGAGAAAGAGAATAAGTGTTCTTGGTTTGAAGATTGAAAGACCCAGCACGGGAGCCATCCACTGGCACTGGGGAAGGGTCCTCACTGCAGGAACATGGCAGGAGGTGCTCTTGGCAGGTGGGAAAGGATGAGAGGCAGTGCCACACAAGGGAGCTCCCTTCCCTCCTTCCAGTACTTGAGACCAGGAGACATGGAGGCTCTCCTCAACCCAGGAACCAGAGAGAAGGTGTAGACCTTGGCACATCTGCTCCAAAGCAAAAATGGTAGTAAGTGGCTTCCAGAATAGCTTCTGGAATGGCAGAGGGGAGTGAGGAAGGATCCTGATTTGGAGCTAGAGGAAGCTCTACTGCTCACTGACTGTGAATGTGGATGAGGAAGTTTCTTTCCCAGAGAGAGTCTTAGTTGTTTCATTTTTGACATGGGGATTTATACATGACAAAAGCTCACTGCTCAGCTTGTTGGAAGGAAGCAGTGCCACCACAGATGTAAGTGGGGTGTGGCACGTGGAACAGAGTAGGTGTTCAGCAAATGCCATTTGGTCCCCTGGTCCTGATCTGCTGGTGTGCAGTGGGACCCACTGGCTCTGCACAGCCTGAGGCTCCACCCTGAACTCTGGGAACCGTGTATCCTCTTCGTGGTGTCCCCTGCTTGCAAGTATTCTGATGTCATTAGGACAGAAGTGGTGGAAGGAGGTTGAGGTAGGAGGAACATGAAGTGCTCTGTGAGATGTCCAACTACAACCATTCTGGATTTTTAAAAACTGGAAGCTCCCTGCAGGCTGCAACAGCCAGACACGGTTTTTCTGAAAACATTGCAAGGGTGCTTCGCTTTCACAGCCTAACACAGCTCCCTGAGCAAATGATTCCACAGTCTCAATCCTGGCTCTTTTCTGGGATATTCCTCTGGCCTGGCTTCATGCCAGGTCCTGCTTCTCTCGGGGATCTTGGAAGCCATGTGTTCAAGCCCTTCAAACAGTGACAGCATTCCAGCCACCAGCTGGTAGAGGAAATTTAACCAAGAGATTTTACTGTCTACTTCAACTGGAATTATTCATATTTTTTGCAGAATCTGGACGTTAAGGTGGCCAGTTCATCAGTCGGCACTTACCAAACTCCTGTAGACAAGCCCCCATCCTGGGGACTCGATATAGTGATAAGTGCTATGGAGAACGAGCAGTAAACTGTGAGCAGGAGTATGGGGTCTCAGGGTTCCTATGTTCCCTCTCCATAGGTGAAGGGAGTAAATGTCTACAGGAGCTGATGGTGTTAGCTATGAGGATACCTGGAGAAAGAACATCCCAGGCAGAGTGATAGCAGGTGCAAAGGCCCTGAGGGGGCATGTGCTTGATATATTCTAAGAAAAGCCAGGAAGCCAAAGGGGCTCAGAAGGTCCAAGAGATGGTGGGGCTCAGATCATGCCTAAGCTTGGGAACAAACATATGTAAAGCACAGGACAATAATTGATGCAGGTTTTAGAGCTAGGGAGTCTCTTTTAAGTTTCCAGTAACATATAGGGGCAGGTGGTATGAGTCTCTGCTCTGATCCCTTGGTTTGCCTTGAGATCTGACAGCCTGGCTGTGAAGTGGAACACTCCAACTTCACTTTGAAATCCAGCACAGCTCCCATGCTGCTGGAACAGCATGCCTGTAACCTCTCTCACCGTAGAGTCCATGGTTCATGCTGCGCTGAACCTGCAGAGCACGCCACTGCCACGCCCGCCAGTCTTACCCTCTGCACATCTACCTCCCCATCCATCCAGAATCTAGTTGGAGCCCATTTCCCTGGTGGAGCTCCTGGCGCATCATGGAAACTTGCCAGTGTTTCTAGAAGCACCAGGAGAGCGCCTCAAGGACTGTGCATCTAGAGTCGTCCAGCTGTCTGTGTCTACCCAGGGTATATTTTCCACAGCACACAGCAGGCACATTTTCCCAGAGTATTTCAGAGTAATTTGGGTCAAGGTTGTTTTAAATAGCTTCTGTGGCATTTAAATGAACTCCTTTGCTGTCTTCCCCCTCCGTCTGCACTGTGAGGGCTGGTTATTACTGCAGAGACCTAGGTCTTGGGCAGTGCTGTTGGTTTAGCAGAGAAGAGCATCTGAGCTTGCTTTCCAGCAGCCAGCCTGGACCCACCAGAGGACATGCCATGATGACTAAGTGACGGGCCTATTGCGTGCCCCAAGCAAGTTCCTCCAAGGAACAAATGTGGAGAGCAGAGACTGCGGCTTCACTCAACTTCCCTGGCTCACCCAGACCTCAGGAAAGGACACAGTTTTTACTTAGCAGGTAGCCATGGAGTCTGAACTGGCTGCTTTCCATGTCAAACCCATGTGCCCTAAAGGGAAAAATCGTGTATGTGGTGGGGGCAGGAAGAAAATCCTGTTTCCCTTGAATGCCTGAGGCCAAGGGAGGGGAGGGTGGTGACCACCTGAGTCAGCCCTGCTTCGGCCTCGCTTCTTCTGTAAGCTGAAATTCCAAAGACCACTGAGGTCACAGTGAGTGTCACGACACTTGTGAAATCTTGAGGTGCTCTAGGGAAATAAACAAAGAGGAATTCAAGGTCAGATGTCTCAGGCAGCCCTGTCTGCTCCTGAGGCATGGGTGGATATTTGCCTGAGGACTGCGACCACGGTCACACGTGGTCACTGAGCTGTGACAGGGAGAACCACCAAAGGAAGTCAGAAAAATGGGATTTTCTTTTTCTTTCTTTCTTTTTTTTTTTTTAAAGATTTTATTTATTTATTTGACAGACAGAGATCACAAGCAGGCAGAGAGGCAGGCAGAGAGAGAGGAGGAAGCAGACCCCTGCCGAGCAGAGAGCCCGATGCGGGGCTCCATCCCAGGACCCTGGGACCATGACCTGAGCCGAAGGCAGAGGCTTTAACCCACTGAGCCACCCAGGCGCCCCGAAAAACGGGATTTCCAACTGCAGAAAAATGGGGTCTCGGCTCCCAGAACCACCCTTGTACTCCAGGCTTGTGTGAGGTGCAGAACAAACACTGAGGGCTTTCTAAGCAAAAAGCCCAAGTTAGGTGGGCGCCCCCCCTTTCTGCCTCTGTGCACCGAGGAGGGCCCGCAACAATGACAAGAAGCTGCAACGCAGGCCCTGTTGCCCTGAACTGCTCCGGGTCTAGAGGAAGCAAGACAAATCTCCAGTTACCAAGTCTCATTTCTTTCCAGTTTAGAAATAATGCTAATGCTTACCACAGAAAGTTGGAAAAGGCAGAGAAGAACTTGGGACAAAAATGTCATCCATATGCCACCACCCTGAGAGGCTCACTGCCCACAGACGGTGGATTTCCGCGCAATTTCAGACACGCTGAGGTCACTCTGCAAAGAAACTTCAACCTCAGATGTTAAAAGATAAACATTTCCCTCTATGTGCATAAGCTCTTTGTGAACATAATTTAATTTATGCATAATACATCATCACGCATTTACATGATAGTTTACTTAACCAGAATATTATTGTTGGGTTAATATAAACAACACTCTATTTTTTTTTTTTCAATAATGATTCCACAATATCAATGCAACACACTGATTTGTAATCCCGATTATTCCCTTAGGATAGATTTCCTTGAAAGTGAATTATCTCTCAGGGCGCCTGGGTGGCTCAGTTGTTTGAGGATCTGGCTCTTGATTTCAGCTCAGGTCATGAGCTCAGGTCATGAGCTCGAGGACCTCGTTGGGCTTCATATGGGCATGGACCCTGCTTGAGATTTTCTCTCTCCCTCCCCCTCAGGCCCTCCCTCCCCTTCATGGCAATGCACATGCTAACTCTCTCTTAAAAACAAACAAACAAACAAACAAAAAACTGATTGTCTGTAGAAAATTCATTTTAAGCATGTGCACATAGACACACCCCCCGCCCCACACACACATCTTGGCTTCTAGTTTGACTTCTGCTGCTAGCTGGATGTTTCAGCTTGGTCAAAGGATTCAATCTTTCCGGAGCTAATTTTTTGCCTTTGTGAAATGAGAGGTCAGAGCAAATGACCCCTAGGTTCCTTGCAGCTGGAGTGTGAAAATGATTGTTCACAAATGGTTGAATGGATATTTTCATGGTAGACTTTAATGACAAACATAAAGTTCTGCACCCATGTTCTCTGAGTATTTTCTGAATAGAATCTTTTATCCTAAATATTTTTTTCACATGTGCCCCCAGTGTATTTGTTTATGAATTACAATTATGCATTACTGTCAAGTCAATATGAAGATTTCACAAACTTAGTTTTTAGATAGAAAATGACACAGTCACTGGCTTGAGCTCCTTGCTGTGGCCTCATTGCTGTTGACATCTTTCTGATTTCCCAAAGCAGTGCCCGGTGTTCCCTTTATTGAGTGTTGAGGGATGAGGGTTTGGGAAAGACAGTGACTTTAAAATTATAACTGAAGAGCATGCAAACTAAAGCCCAATTCGGTCACATACTCTTGAGCATAAAGACCAACTTGGTCTGGTTCTGGCCTTTCCCAACCTGCCCTTCCCAGGCAGATTGTGAGGACCATCTCATATGACTGCCATCTGTGACTCTGCCCATCCCGGTGTGGTGGCTTTCCAGCAAGCATGCTAGTTGCTGGAGGAGGGTTGGAATGACTGAAGATCATGCAATATTGCCTAGATCCCCGCTTTGTCCTCTTTTAACCCAATTTTTTCACAAAATCCCGAATTAAGAAGTCAGAAATGAAAGAGTTCTCCAAAATTCTCCAGATGCCTCACTTCAAACCTGGAAGAGAAATTAACAGTTGAAGTAGAAGACGTGTACGGTTGTGGATTTGTATTAATTCAGGGAGTTTCACTGACCTGCTACAGGGCAGGGAGTCCACGTTCTAGTAATATCCAGGAAAGGTTGGGGATTCCCATTCTCCAGGGATTTGGAGCAATCCCTCAAAACTCTGGACTCAAACTACCATGAAGTCCCTTGGCCCTCTTCTGACTACCCACCTGTAACCAGCTCTGTGCACCAAGAGCCTGGGCCACCTCCTTCCCTCTTAACAAAACACAGCTTAAAACCTGTTTGTACCTTGCTACCATTTGTACCTTGCTACAGCGTCATGGAGTTAGAGCTAACTAACATCTTAACCTGGATATCACTGAAGACAGGCTCTGAAAGCAAATGAGCCTCCCCTAAGGTTTTAAAATCACCATCAGCTTGGTGATGACCCAGCATTCTTGCTTCCCAATCCAGTAATCTTACAGAAAGCAGATTCTTAACAAGTGATGTTTGATGAGAAGACAGTTATACAGAGTGAACGCCCTGGGATTGAGAGCAGCACCAGTCCCCGGGGGCCAGCGGGGGCCACCGAATTCGCACTGAGCCCCACAGCCCTGGCTCACACAGCTGCTTCTGCTCCAGAGACAATGATGAGTTTCCTGAGCCACAGGACACGTGTGGTTTGCAGTGTATCTGATGAGCTCTGTCCCCACTTGGTGCCACACTTTCTGTTTGCTTTCTTAGGTGGTTTGCTGGCAGCAGAACCCTAGGGACCCCAACAAGGTCAAGCTGGCCCTCACAGACAAACTGAAAGACATGTATTGTGTGTACTGTAAATAATCACTGACAGGCAAGGCCCACACAGTTTCCTGGCCCTTGAATCTAATTGAATGAGCCATCTGACAAGCTTCCTGCAATCCTTCTCTTTGTACCAGTAGAACACCCTAGACTTCCATATTAGGCTTGAGCTGGAGGCTGTGAGCTGAAGGACAGCCGACTTTCCCACTCTGATCTGCAGGGGATGAACGACCGGTGGCCTTGCACGAAGATATAATCTTTCCACACTTAGGGGTGTCTACCCCCTGCCACCCAGCACTGAACAGGCTCAGCCCGTTAAAGGTCCTCTTTCTGATTAAATTTCCAGAGCTGTGTGCCTCACTCCCATGAGCCAGAGCTCACACCAGCTCCCACTTGCTTGTGAGAGCGGATGGTAAAGTCTGGGGAAATGGTGCAAACTGGTGGTTCAGTACGGCCATTATTAAAAATCAACCATGTCAGCATCAATAAATGAATTATATTGGAACAAAGGTAACCCTTGTTTCAGGGTCTGGTTATTTCTATAACAATGTGTGTTCTGCAGGTTATTGAGCACCTGTGGGGTGGAAACACTCTACGATAGTGTGTCCTTACATACCTTCCCTGCTCTCTGTTCTGTGTCATTTGGCAGACAGAAAGCAGCCACAGTGGAGGCAAATGCTGCAAGTAAGTTGTTGTTGTTTCCCTGGAGAGGAGGTAGGTAGTCATTTACCAGGACCCCTGTGCAAGGATGTTCCCAGGTCATTGCTATGCTTTACAGAGCCCTGCACAGTGCTAGGCCCTTGGAGGCCAGGCATTCCCCAACAACTTTCTGGAGAGAAGCTCCTCTGAGCCTTCTCTGAAATCTCTTACCTCGGGAGAACTTGCTGGGGATCTCTGAGGGCAGGGCCAGGCCAAGATACTTGTAGATCCATCTCCACCTATGTGGTGACCTGTGTGGTGAGCCTTCCGCTTGTCCACAGCCCCGCCTCCTGTCCCATGTCGCTGGGCTTCCTGCTCTGGGGGTCATGGGCCAGCTGGCACAAAAGGCAAAGGGTCTAGAGTTTAAAGTCTGCCTCAGTCATAACCTTGATGCAGGCATCTGGTCTCCTCATCTGTTAATGGGACGATCTTAGGGCTCTCTTTCCAGGGTTATCATGAAACAAAAAATATGTAAAAATGAAATGATCAGAGTAGTCATGACTGGTCTTCCAGTTGCCCTGGGTTGACACCCTAGTCCCCCTCAATGGTGTAGCCTCATCCTGAGTAGGCCCAGGGCTTCCAAGGGCGTGACTGGGATGCTGGAGGTGTATAAGCCTGGGGCTCTAGCCAAGTAGAGCACACCGCGAGGACATCCAAAGTACACCTCAGCAGGCCTGGATAATATCAGAGGTAGAAATTTTTGTTTGATCACAAAGCTGGGAGGGCAGAGTGTCAATCCATATGTCCTATGGACACTCTTATTGTGAGCCACAGGCCAATGGGAGCCAGCCTCCACCCCTCCAGGGCTCTGGAGCCAAATCAGCCCAGAGACCCTCATTCTGCATTCTTTCCCTGCCCTCCACCCAGCTCCAGGCCCTGGCCTCACCTCATAGCTGCCTGCCTCTGTGGCCATCCATCTAGGCCTCTGGTCATTTCTATCCGTAGGGAGCTGACAGGTAATCGAGCACTTCAATCAGCACTCAGCTCCTAAAGCTGAGCAAACATAACATTTCCCAAACGCCTTCTTACTTCAACAAAAACGTGCTTCGTGCTGAAGTGAGAGTCTGCAGAGACACACTGCCATCTGTCCTGCCGTTATCAGCCAGGACAACTGCATGACTCGGAAACCGAGGGTTTCCAAGCAGGCTGGGAAGGGAAAGAAACATTTTCACTGTCATCACGTAATTCCACACAACCAACACGAGTCGGTCTCTCCTCATTTTGTGTAATGAACGTGTTCTGGCGCCTTTGACGACGTAGATTTGTCTCTTCGCAACGAATCTGATTTCTCTACTCATTTTCTATGTTGACATGTAGGAGAGAGTTTTTGTGGGAGGAAATGATTAGTCCCTTAAACTCTTAGTCTAAAAGGACTGTGCCTTTGCCAATTTTCCCCTTGAACTTCTAACTTTTTATTCTGGACATTTTTAATCACAGATAGAAATCAAGGGAATAATTTAATAATAATTGGTAGCATATGACCTTCATGTGCCCTTCACCCAGCTTCAGTAACTGCACGGCCAATCCCATCTCGTCTGCACTCTGCCCATCAACTCCTAGGCGGGGCCATAGCTTGCCTACAAATATTTCAGGAAATATCCCTAGCAGATAAAGAAACTTTAAAAATATGTAGTCTAATAGCAATAACATACCTTAAAAAAGGATAATCATCATCAAACATCCAATTAGGGTTCCTATTACCTTAATAGTCCTATGATTTATCTCTAGGACTTCTTTGAATCGGGACCCAAATAAAGTGCAAAATAGCAATTGGCTGATATGTCTCTTAAGCCTCCTCTACTCTATAGGTCTCCCCTTCCCCTACTTCCATTTCTGCCATTAAAGAAGCTAGTTATTTGTCTTTTAGAGCTTTCTATAGTCTGGATTGTGCTGACTGCATCTCCATGGTGTTTTTAACATGTCCTTCTTATCATGTGTATTGTCTTCACATTGATGGTTAGATCTAGAAGCTTGGTCAGTTTCAGGAATGGGTTTGTTGGTTGGTTGGTTGATTTGCAAAGCCATGTCATGAGAGGTACGGAGTACTTCTCTCAGAAGGCACAGCCTTCTCCTGGTCTCTCTTTTTTTGCTCTGTTAGCAACCATTGATGACCATTGCCATTACTTGATGGGGAGAACAGCCAAATCTTGGCATTTTAATTCTATTGTTATTGTCTAGTTTAGTAGCTGGAATATTTTCATAAAGAGAAAATTGGCATCATCACTATTGTGTTGCCATAAGGTAAAGCTCTTCTAGGAAAGGCAGGACAAATGCTTTCTTCTGTCCTTTTATTCACCTTTTCTTTTATTTTCCTTCCTTCCTTCCTTCCTTCCTTCCTCCCTCTTCCTCCTCTTCTACCTCCTCCTCCTCCTCTACCTCCTCCTCCTCCTCTTCCTTGTTGTTGTTGTTTTTTCTTCTTCTTTTCTTCCTCCTCCTCCTCCTCCTCCTCCTTCTTCTTCTTCAGGAGTTATTTCTCTAGAATTCTCCAAAGGTAGAAGTATCCATTTCTACTGCTGAGTAACAAATGACCACAAACTTAACAGCTCACAGCAACCTGCTTTTAGTACCTCCCAGTTTCTGTGTGTCAGGAACTCAGAATATGTCCGAGCAGTGGGTCTTCTGCTTAGGGTCTCACCAGGCTGCAGTCAAGTGTTGGCTGGAGCTGTGGCCTCATCAGAAGCTTGGCTGGGCAAGTACCTGCCTCCTATTTCACTCAGAATGTTAGCAGAACCCATTTCCTGGGGTGAGAAGACTGAGGACCTGGCTCCAGGGAGAGGTAACTGTTGGAGTCATCCTAAAGTCTGCCCACCAGTGTCTCATAATTTTGGTTTTCAGTTTGTGTTTAGTATCATCATGAATTTAGATACCTGAACATTTTTGGTGTTTCATTCCATGCTTACTTCTTGACTAAAGAATCATTGCTACTTGGTACAAACTTCTTCCTTTCAGCTTACTTCAAATACAGATCCTGTCCCTGAAACTAGTGCCCCACCACATCTCTCTGGATGAGAGACACTGGAGACAGTGCTATCTCTGTGCATTTCCTTGGCATGGTTTGTGACCAGCTTCTATTATATTAGAATCATTTGAAGTGCTGCTTAGAAGGCAAGTGTCCAGCCCTTGTAAGTCTGGGGTGAATGCCAGGCATCTTCTTCTTGCAGGAACCACCCCATCATTCCGATACACGCTGATATTTGAGAACCTCTGACAGAATAATCCCCAGTGTGAACATTCCTAAAATGTTAGGCAGGAGGCTATGAAAAACATGTGACTGTTTTGTTGATATTTGTAACTTCAGCTCAACCAAAAAGACATGACCTTATCTAGACCTAGTAGAATACTTACCTAATCAATCTTTCCTTAGTAAGTTAACTCATGGGTGGTAGAACTAGTTTGCTATGAAACATCTTGGGGAGGAATGTGTCAGTTGTCACCTGGAGCCTTCTATCACACATAATGAAAGACTTGCTAGAAGCAGAAGAAATACTTTCTGCTGAGATGCAAAGCATACTTTCTGCTAAGATGGGGGGCAGGGTGCTGAATTTCACCAGCAGAGAAAATCTCCAGTGAAGTCATTTTAGGAAAGAGAACAGCAAGGCCATCCAATGGAGAAAGACCGGTGTTGCACTACAGACAGATGGAATCAAAGCCTGATTCACTCTGAGAACGTCTGTCGGGGTGGGGGGGTGGGCCAGACTCAGTCTGATCATTCCTCTGGAAGCAGTCTGTAAAGCTTCATCATTTTATTTGGCATCAGATTAGGTAAGCTATTGTTTCAAGCAGTCAATAAGTAGCTTTAGCTGATTTGCAAGGGGCAATTTTCTCCTTGCCCTTCAGGGTATCATTCTTTTTATTCACAAAGCAGTGCTGTCTCAGAAAGTCTTGAAGTCACTGGGGAGGTCACAAGCCAATGTGACTTCCGGAGCTGGTCACACAGACCTGTGGATAAAGCATTGCCAACATGGACAGAGTCAGCCAGAGTGGACCACAGTGGCAGGCAGGGCACTGGGGATTCTGAAAGCCCTGGAAGCTTCTCTGTGCTCCCTGTACTTACTGTTTGCACTCCCACATCTCCCAGTCTGCCCTGAGATGTTGGGGCCTTCAAGAAAGAGCATAAGAGAGCCTGTTTACTGCAGGTTTAACTATTTAAAATTCCAAAGTCAAGCCAACCAGCTGTTGAATAAAATACAAATTATCTTGCTATCTTAACAAATATACCTTCCTAATGGCCTAGAAGTCCTGGAAGTCTAAAGTTAGGGCTCTCAGAGTCCTGCACATTCCTGGTGGAACATGACAGCTCGGGGCAAAGCTCCTCCCGGCCCTTGGGCCGTGGCCACCTCCCTGCTCCTCCTGCCTCGCTGCCCTGCACTTCAAGGGGTCTCGTGTGAACATGCCAGCTGCCTACGTGTGCAGACCTACCCCACGAACTCCCTACAAACATCCAAGGCTACCTTTGGGGTCAGGGTACACACACTAAGGGTTGTTCCTTCCACAAGAGAACAGGCCAGTCAGAAAGAACCCACTCATCACTGGACATGTCAGGTATCCAGAGTGTGGTCTAGAGGCAGAGCTCACAGGTTCCGGGTGGATGCAGCCCTTACCTGTAGACTGTTTGCTCTTTGCGGAGACAGCCAAAGCACAGCCCTCTAATTTGTGGGTCCTGGGACATAAAGGTATAAGGATGAGCCTTATGAGCCTTACTTCTCAGAAATGAGTCAGGAAACAGGCTCCTACCAGGCTGGTCATCACTCAGCTTGGCTGAAGAGGTCAACCTTGTGAATAAGAACAGAACCTTTCATTGAGGCAATGTGCCTCCAAGGTGTGAGGGCCATCATTCCTGCATGATCTGGAGCTTTTCCACAATTTCTTGTGCTAAGGTTCTTTGAGTTTCTTTCTCGAATAATACTCCCTTTCATTATTCAGACTAAAGGATATAATGAGACACTCTTAGCACAATATCTGACATTGAAGCTAGAAACATCAGTAGCTTAAACAAAAGTAGGGAGTGAAGTCACCATCAGGGCAGAGGGGCAATGCTCAGGAAAGAGTCGGTCCCTGGGGAACCATCACCTGGCAGGAGTGGCGGGCTGCTGAGGCAGACACATCTCCCAAACTTCTCTTTCGCCAGGCATGGGGCCACATGTGCAGGTTGCTGAAAAGTCATGCATGTCTTCATTTGTTAGGGAAAGGAAGCAGCAAAAAGGGCTACCAATAGGTGACCCCTGTGGGAGCTGAAGACTTGTCCTGCTGGGGAACCTGGGAGTGGGCTGGTGCACACATCTCAGAGCTTTTCTGGTGGAGAGTCAAGCGAGTGGAGGTTACCACGGGCTGATGTCTTGGCACTTCCTGCCTGCCCTGAGCACAGAGAGCCCGGCACACACGGGTGGATGTCAAGATGGAGTGAGGTAAGGAAAAGTCAGGGATGTGAGTGGGGGGCACTGGTAGCGTCAGCTACTCCACTGTATCCAGCCATCTGAGAAGAAATTTTCCTGTCTGGTAATGGAAAATACCTTTAATTCTCAGCTAGCCTAATCGTCTGTAAGTGGAACAACTTCCCTGCCCTTCTGTAATGTTTAAAGGCCCCCTGAGGGGCTTGATGAGGGGAGAGAGGAGCACTTTCCTGCAATGTCTTCCTGACTTAGGTTCCTGAGGTATTTCCTGCTTGCTAAGGCAATACAGGGTATGTGAGCTGCAACCTCAGACTCTATCACTGACTGGCCCTGAACTTCTCTGAATCTCAGTTCCTTAGTCACGAATGGGAGGAAAATACAGTTGACCTTTGAACAACATGGATTTGAACTGAATGGACACATCTATAAGAGGATTTTTTTTTTATAAAAGCAGTGCAATACTGAAAATGCATTTTTTCCTTGCAATTCTCTTAATATTTTCTTTCCTCTAGCTTACTTTACTGTAAGAATATAATATATGATATGTACAACATATAAAATACGTATTAATTGTTGTGTTATCAGTAAGGCTTCCAGTCAACAGTAGGCTATTAGCAGCTGTGTTTTGGGGAGTCCAAAGTTATACTTTTTTCACCTATACAAAGCATCATTGCTCCTAATCCCTGTGCTATTCAGAGGTCAGCTGTAATGACGTGATACATTTGTTGTTGTTTAAGGAAATGGGAGCCCAAGAGAAACTTCCATTGGGGAAGTGGTTTGCCTCCATGTGTGCAAAGCTCACGCCCAGGAAGCTCAGTTCTTGACTGTCTCTCTCCCCAGCCAACTTCTCCAAAGGTTCTGCCGCATGCAATTCAATGAGTGTCAGAGGACCAAGTCTCGGGGGGTGTGGTAGTAATATTTGGCAAATAATATTTGGGAGTCGTGATAGACAAAATCAGAGATATCTGCATTTTAACACCCACAGACTGTGAGTATCTTATGCTACATGGCGAGGGGAGACTAGATTGCAGATGGGGTTAATTAAGGTTGCTGGTCAGGTGATCTTGAGAAGGGGAGATATTTTGGATTATCTGGAGGGTCCGATGTGATCAAAAAGGTCCTTGTAAGTGAGGGAAGAGGGTAGGAGGGTCAGAATGAGGCAGCATGAGAAACACTCAAACCTCTGGTGTTGGCTGGGAACACAGAAGGGGGCGTGAACCAACAGACACAGGAAGGCTCTGGAGAAAGGCAAGGAGACGGTTGTCCCAGGAAGCTCTAGGAGACACAGCCCTGCTTACAGCTGGATTTTAGCCTCATAAGTCCCATTTCAGACTTTTGACCTCCAACACTGTAAGATAACATATCTGTGTTATCTTGAGCGACTAAATTAGTGCTATTTTGTTACAGTAGCCATAGGGAGCTCATACAATGGTCTTTAAAGATACCAGAATAATGGCAACTGAGTCCAGCTCCCCTCTTTAAAGCCAACCATAAACAATAAGAAAAATGAATATCAGTAATGTCCATCTTCAAAGAAATTAAAGTACAAAGAACTCCAAAGCACAAGGTTGGAGGCTAAATCACTAGCCATCAGATTCAGTGAAAAACCGTATGGGTATGTGTGTGTAAGTGTGTATGCTAAAGAGAAGAAGTAAGCAAACACTTTTTTTTTTTTTTTTTGAGTAAAGAATGATGGCTACAATTAAAATAACATGAGAATTATCCAATTTATGCTGACTGTACATGTCTGTATGAATAGACATCTGAACACATTATGAAGGGAAGGCCACCAAATGATTAATAGTGTCATCTCAGAGGGATGCAACTTGGCATGATTTTTACTTAATTTTTTTTAAAAAAACTACTTTATTCTTCATTTTGAAATATTATCCATAATTTTTATATACCAAAACAAACAAAAACAAAACTATTTTTAAATTATTTATTTATTTATTTATTTATTTATTTATTTATTTATTTGACAGACAGAGATCACAAGTAGGAGAGATGCGGGCAGAGAGAGAGAAGAGGAAACAGGTTCCCTGCCGAAGCAGAGAGCCCGATGCGGGACTCGATCCCAGGACCCCGGGATCATGACCTGAGCTGAAAGCAGAGGCTTTAACCCACTGAGCCAACCAGGCAACCCCAAAACTATTTTTATAACAAGGAAATAAAAAGGGAAGCACAAACTACAGAAGTAGAAATGAGATGAAGAACTAACACAAAAACCAGATGACAATAAAGTCATTTTGAGGGTATATTTTGTTTAAAAACATCTAAGTAAAACAGAATGAATGTTACCCTGGAAACATTCAGTATTTCCTAGATAAGGAAACATGCTTATGACTTCAGAAGAAATAGAGTATTTAAATAGACAAGTTACCATGGAACAATTGAGAATGTTACTAAAAGTCTGTACCTCCCCCACCAAGGTCCAGATAATTTTTACAAAATATGCTGAAATCCTCAAATTGAAGTAATGGATAATTCCAATGCCATTTTAAATGTTCTAGATCAATAAAAAGATAAAGCCACATAATTTTTTTTCATCACATATGATGCTAATTCCTTAGAAAATAAAAAAAAAAGACAAATAAGCTAATCTTTTTATGATTGTTAATGG
This sequence comes from Mustela nivalis, assembly GCF_964662115.1. Classification (NCBI taxonomy): domain Eukaryota; kingdom Metazoa; phylum Chordata; class Mammalia; order Carnivora; family Mustelidae; genus Mustela; species Mustela nivalis. Next base: position 97,867,031 of record NC_139027.1, read on the forward strand.
AAACACCATAAGTGAAATGCTAGCAGATACAGTCCAGCAATACATTAAAGAAACAAGAAACCCCCACCATGCAGGGATCTTCTGTGGAATGCAAGCCTCGGCCAAGTTAGGAAGTCAATCACCACGCATAGGACTTGGTGTCTGCCTCGGCTGGAGCCCGAGGTGGGGGTTCTTATGCAGGTGCTTTACCAGGGGAGCTCTTGGGAGGAGGCTATGAGGGGGAGGAGCAGGTGGGGAGACACAGAGTTAATAGGAGTTTCCTCTTGAGTTCAGCTTTGGTCTGACCCGCAGGGGGTTCTGGAAGGTGATTTGCACCGCTCCATCAGCTGGCAGATGAGAATACCCAGCTTGAAGGCAGATCTCCATTGGGGAGCTCAGAAGTGAGGGCTCCACCCGCACCTCCTACCCAGTCAAAAGAGAAAAGACATACAATCATTTCCACTGAGGTCAGCAAGGTATTTGATGAAATTCAACAAATTTCTAATTTTAAAAATCAGCTGAATAGGAATAAATATTTGCTTCCACAACACGATAAAACTGTGGTAAAAATGCATGCTTCATGGTGCAATGCTGAACATTCCCATAAAAGTATCAAACAAATGTCAACTAATGTTCCATCATAGAACATATTCTTGAGGTGCTGTTTAGTGCAATTAACCATAGGAGAATTAAAAAATATGAGAGGGGGTGAATGAATATGTTTGCAGACAGAATGTATTATGTATGAAAGAACAAAGAGAACACCAAAGAAGAGAAAGTATTCCTCTTGACAAAAACCTAAAACACCAAGGAGAGAGAAAAAAAAATAGGGCTATGACTACATGGAAAGACATTCTCTCTTCAGGGATTGAAAATTCTCATATGATCAACTTGAGACTCTTCTCCAATTAATTATATATATGTATGGCTATCTGAATAAAATTAGAAAAATAGTTTCAACTAGAAAAGCTGGGTTTTGTCTATATGGAGTTCCTACAAAAAGGGAAGAGTGAGGGAAATAAAAGGATCAAGAGGAGACTCAGGCACATAAAATTCACATGTAAGGGTCACAGACTAGAGGTGTAAACAAAGTGGTGGTTTGATGTATGAGTAGACACAGGAGTCGGTCAAGAGAACCGAGTGCAGGGGAGGGGAATATCTGGCTAATACCAGAACTTGACTTACAATAAAATGGCATTTCAAATAAATACAGCAGAAAGATTTCGTCAATAAGTGAAATTAGGAAAGTAGATAACCATCTGGAATAACATTAAATGAAATCTCATAACCTTCCCTATCCATCAAAATATACTTCAGATGCGGAGGGATAAAAAAAGATATGTTAACTGTAAAGCCAAACTATTTAATACTGGAACAGGCAAGCATTCTTTCATAGGTGTGGGATGGGAAAAGCTCTGTGAAACTTAAAATGCAAATTCAGAAACCATCAAAGACATAGGTGAAAAATTTAATTAGATAAAAAATAGAGTTCTCTGGAAATTAAAAAAAAAGATACTGCAAATGAAGTCAAAAGGCAAATGGCAAACTGAAAAAGAAAATGCACACATGTACACACACACACACACACACAATCCTCACAAAGGGTTAAATTTAAAGATACATATCACATTTCAGTAAAAAAACAAAACAAAAAACCTCACCAAAATCTTAATAGGAAAACAAACTCCCTCCATCTAAACTCCCCACCCCCACCAAGGAAGCAGTTTGCAGGATCTGGTTAATGGCATGAGCTATGAAGAAATTATTAAACACACAGACTTGAGAAAAAGTGCTGAAGCTGTAGGAACTGATAAGGGACAATCTCCAAGACATATTTCTAAGTGACAAAGTGTGCACATGACAGGACTGCACATATATGGCTATGTTTATATTTGAAGACAAAACCGTGGAAGGATGTATTGGGAAATCTCCCTACTGGGAGTCTCTGGGAGGAAGCCCGGAGCTCTGGAAGAGGAAGGACATTAATTTCATTGTATTCTTGTAAATATGGCTGGAATTTCAAATCACATACATACGTTCATATCCAATCTTTTAAACTTGGTAATTTTTCAGAAAGTCTGTGGGAAACACGTGGCCACCTCCAGCAGTTGCCTCAAGTTGCCGACAGGACCCACGCTGTCAGAGGGAGGTGCCCAAAGGAGCCCAGTGTGACCTGGTAAGGCCAAAAGAGCCTCTCCCATCAAACCGGAGCCATGCTGGCAGGGACCTCTGGACGGGCTCTCCAGATCTCTGTCCTCTGGGCCACGTCAGAGCAAGCTCACAGGAAACCGAGTCACTGGTTCCTCTCCACAGACCCAGCCTTGGGGCGGCTTCTGGAAATCCTGCCATGTGCATTAGCCTTCCTGTGGGTGAGAAGGCAGACTTTTTTGGGTCCTGGGCAGGTAAGCAGCTTCCAGGAAGGCGAGAACATGGCAGGAATAGCCCCTAGCAGGTGAAGGACTCACAGTGGACACAGGGCAGCCGGCTAGCTGTGTCCTAAGAAGGAGGCTGTGTCCTGCACATCAGAGCACCAGCCCCACTCTCAGGACTGAGGTCTGGTGTCTCCCCAGGACCTCACTCTGTTCTTCCCCCAACAACCTGGAGGGCACAGTGCCCTGGTCAGGCACCTGAGTGAAAAGAATGTAAGTTAGTCTATCTGCTTCCACCCTCATTTTTACTCCGAATGTGGGGCCTTGCTTCCAAATCTGTAGATGTTGTTTCTTGTCCTTGAAGAAGACAGGTGTCTAAGCACAGTTCTTTACCTGGTCAAAACCACACTTTCCTTTAAAACCTAGCTCAGATCTAAGGACCCCAAGACTTTTCTTGGCATACCTACTTCTTATCTTCTCCCAGACTCTAGCTATATTGAAGTCAAGGGTAGGAGGAGGGCCTCTGGGGAGTTTTAGAGACATAGGGCTCAGGCTTAAGTATATGCAGGGCTGGTCCCTAGCAAAATGAGGAAGGAATCAGAAGGTGTGCCACTTACCTGTCTTCTACCTTCTGCTGGGAGGACAGGCCATCAAGAACCACAAGGAGTGTGGTGGAATCTCATCAAAAATGCTGGGCAAAAGAAGCCAGAGACAGAGGAGCACAGCCCATCGTGATTCCATTGATGAAATTGACCAAACTGATAATCTATGCTGTCAGGGTCAAGAGAGATCACCCTTGAGGATGACAGTGTTTGAAAGGGTGCTGGGGATCCAAGGCCATGGGGATGTTCTTTTTCTTGACCTGGGGCTGAGTTTGGTGAACGAGTCCAGCTGCTGAAAACCCATAAGGCAGCTGAGATATGATATGTGCTCTCTCCTACAGGTAAATTATGCTTCAAGAAGAGGTGATATTGTACAAAGGAAGTTACCCATTCTACCTTCTCAGGAAGCATCTCACCCATTTCATCCCCCACCCACCTGCAAAATTCACCCAGAACCCCTCTGAGTGGGGGCTGGCACCGTGGATAGGAAAAACGGTGCTGATGTCATAGGCTTTCCTTGTTATTTTAGCTCGCCTTTCATTATTTTTTGTTCTTGCTTTAAATGAGCTCTTTTTTTTTTTTTTTTTAACTTCCTTCCTGGCATTTGAGTCATTTCCCAAGGTTTTTGTCTGCTTCAGATAAGGAACTTAATACCCAAGATGGATTGTAAGTTCTACACTTTGTTTCTCCAGGGACCTTCTACCCAGATACAGGCATGAGTTTGGGGAAAAAACCAGGTAGGAAATTAACAAATGGAGCTTGCTGCAGGGCAGAATTCTATGTACCATCCGCTTCACTGAATCTCCTGATACAAAGAATCATGCTGTGGAGAGAGGAAAGCTTACTTTTCATGACATGAAGGATCCTGTGATTCAGAGAAGGCACTTTCAATCTGTCCCCCAGTTTCCAATAATCCCGAGGGAGACATGAGTGTTTGGAGCTCCCACAGCCGGCGAAGGCTGGACCTGGAAGGAGTCCTGGGTTTCTTGCCCCAGTGGTGTCTTCCTTTCCTGATCCACAATCCCAGTATCAGCCTGGACAGGAGTTAGCATGAATGAATATACCCTCTGGCCCAATTAAAAAAATTTCATGAGCTGGCATAATGGAGAAAATGAGACAGTTTCTCCTTTACCATTGTTTGCTGATGGATGAAACAACACACTGCATTCCTGGCTTTTCCCCACCCTATTCTAAGCATTCCTGACAGTGCGGGATGTCCAAGCTGACTCTCAGTTTCCTTTCCCTGGTCCCCTGACCCTTGTCTGGCCATCTACCGTCCCAGACTTACTTACCTTCCTGTAAGAGAGGTCCACTCCTGAGCTTGTTAAGAGTTACCCATGCCCCCACTGGTGATGGATACGTTGCTGTAAATTGCAAAAATGTCCTATAGACGTAAGAGGTCGGTATGGTGCTGGTCAGCAAACCATGGCCTGTGGGCCAAATCCTGCCCACTGCCTGTTTTCATAAAGTTTTATTGGAACACAGCCATGCCCATTTGCTAAGCAGTTGTAACAGAGTCCGCATAGCCTGCAAAGCTAAACATTTTCATTATCTGGCCTTTTATAAGAAACATTGTTGACCCCTGGTATTATGATGATAGCTGAATTATTTGTCTCTGTATTAACATTTTTTTTAAGATTTTATTTATTTATTTGACACAGAAAGAGACAGCAAGAGCGGGAATGCAAGCAGGAGGAGTGGGGGAGAGAGAACAGTCTTCCCACTGAGCAGGAAGCCAGACATGAGGCTTGATCCCAGAACCCTGAGATCATAACCTGAGCAGAAGGCAGATCCTTATTGACTCAGCCACCAGGCGCCCCTTGTGTTAACATTTTAACAGAACCTCATGGAGATAATGGCTGCAGAGTTGTGGCTATTGGGCAGACAGTTGGGTCATCCTCATTGAATAATGGAGGTGACATTGCTCACTGGTCCTTCAGTGGCCCTCGCAGACAAGTTTGATGGCTTCCTGCACTTCCCATGCATGGGGCTGGTCCCCTTCCTTCCCAAGGCCTATAGCTCTGGGGCACCAGGGGACTAACTCTGGCCTTGTTTCAGAGACAGGGGTGGATGCAAACAGGCCTATGTGAATGGGTTTTTCTTCCCTGCACCCGACAGGTGATGGAGCAATGTCCTCCAGGTTTTATGCGTGTGTGAAGAAACTGGTGACCAAGACCCTCTCCTTAAAAAAAAAACAAAAAAACAAAAAAAAACTTTTTATTTTGAGATCCTTGTGTATTGACATACAGTTTGCAAGAAATAGCATGGAGAGGCCCCATGTTCTTTTTACTCAGTCTTCCCAACAGAAACATCTTGGAGAACTATAATGCAATATCACAACTGGGAAACTGATAGCGATATAGTCAAGACACAGAGCTTTTCCATGACCACAAAGACACCTCCCTGTCCTTTTATAACCATATCCATTTGCCTCCCACACCAACCCTCCCTCAACCCTGACAACCAAAATTTTGTCTCTTGTTGTTACAATTTTATCATTTCAAAATTATTATATATGGAGCTATACTCCATGTGACCTTGTGGCTTTTCTCCATCAGCATTATTCTCCAGAGGTTGACATGTGTGCAGTAGTTCCATGAGCTGTATCATGGTACTGATGGACCACGATTTATTTAACCATGTACTAGTCAAAGGACGTTTGGGCTCCTACTGGTTTGGGACTATTACCCTTGATCACACCATCACTCTTGGTCCCACTTTCACTCCTGGATTCATCATAGGTCCTAGTCCACCATTACTTCTGGACATATCATCACTCCTCATCTCATAATCAACTGTGCTCCCACCATGACTCATGGCCTCACTATCACTTCCAGGTCTTCTTCATTTCTGGGTACATCATCACCCCAGATCCCATTATCACTCCTTGTCCCATCATCACCCCTGTCTCACCATCACTCCTGCTCCCATCATCATTCCTGGGTCCTTTGTCATTCTTAGTTCCTCTATCACTTTTGATTCTGCCATCAGTCCTGGCTCCTTGGTTACTCTTGGATGCACCATCACAACCTGGCTGTGTCATCACTTTTAGCTCCTTCATCAGTCTTGGATCCTCCATTGTTTCTGGCTCCTCCATCATTACTCCTGGCCCCTCCTTCACTCCTCCAAGTTGGTCTTGGGTGCAGCATTCCAGCTCAGAGAGGAGCACTATTACTCATCTCGACATGTGATCTTGAGAGGACCTCCCTTGCAGGTGAGTAAGAGGGTTAGTGAGACAAAGTATAAGAAAGCCCTTTGAACTCCCAGTTATCATAGGTGTGTGCTCTGCTCAGATTTCCTGTGGCTCAGCCTAAAGGCTCTGTGCATGCCAGTGTACACACACGTATCCAGGTATATGTTAGCTGGTAGTAAGGACATTTCCACTGGAGTGCAGTTATGTTTTTTTTCTGAAGGGGAGACCACAGCTCTGTTCAGTGAATGTCTGTTGAATACTTGGACTCTGCCAGCCTTGTGTTTCTCAATGCTGTGTGTGTGTATGTGTGTGTGTGTGTGTGTGTGCATGTGAAAGGGAGAGAGAGAGAGGAAGAAGGAGAGAGAGTGAGAACTCCCAGCCCAGGCCTCACCCAGTGAGTCTGATTTACTTGGCCCAGCCTGGGGCTTAGCACTGCAGTTTGTCACACTCCCACAGTGATTCTCATGTGTCACTGAAAATGAGCATCGTGCCTAGTATCCCCATAGGGGCCAGGAGAGGTGGTGCTTGGCTGTTTCCAGTACCTGGTCTTCCTCCTGGTGCAGGTTCACTGGCAACCTTAGGGATGCACTTCGTTTTTGCCCTGCCCTTGATGGTAAGAATATTGGAAAGAATATCGATGGTAAGAATATTCTTGATGGTAAGAATATTCAAGCTGGACACTTCACATCAGAGAGACTTTGGTCCAAATGAGGATGCTTAAAGGATGATGAAAACTGAGCATGACCAGATTGCTTTCTTCTTGCCGTTCCCTCTTCTGCACCTGTTCTAATCATCACCTTTGTGTTGATGTTATGCCTTTAAAATCACTTCATAATGTGTTTCAGACAGGGGAGTTTAATGTTTTACACAAAGACACAAAAGAGAAGGAAGTTTGAGTGGAGGGTCTTGAAATTAATATCTCAATGTCAACCCTACTTGAGAAATCTAAGAACCCTGTTGTGAACAAGAGAAGGAAAGCACAATGGGATCCTTGGTGTGTCCTCTGGGATTCACAGGCCCATGCCCACAGGATGGTAGAGATGGAGAAAGGGGCTTGACACAAACAGAAGGGACTTGATGAACAATGGGGAAGACCATTGTAAAGCAGGCATGAATTCTCTTCCATTGCTTTTCATGAGCAGAGGAAGCAAGCAGCAGGGACCAGGGGCCAGCCCAGCAATTCCTCCTCCTTTGTTTTTAAATTTGAACATACCTCTTTCTGAACTGTAACTATCTCAGACAAGTTGGCGTGTGCATCCTAAATGTCCATTGGATTTCCCAACTGAACAGGCCCTCCATGCTCACCCTGGGGATTCGTCAGTTCATTCAGCAAATAGTCACTGACCACCTACTCCTTGTAGCAGGCACCAGGAACCAGTGATGACAAGAAGGACAAGTTTCCAGCTCTTACGGGTCCATAGATACTGGAGGGAGGCACTGTGTCCCACATGCCTTCATGAAACTACAAATGTACAAAGTTTCAGAAGAGGTGCAGTGTGGGGAGGCTTGCACTAAGAGCAAATAACAAGGAGTTTGGATCTACTCTGGAAAGATGGGCACAGCTTCGCCAATACCTAAAGAGGTTAAAAGGGTTAACTAGTTAACTAGTTTACATGCATGTAGGCATGTCTATATGTGTGTGTATCAGAGTACATATATGTGTATAGGAGTGTGTGTGCATGTTTGTTTATAGACATGCATGTATTGTGAACAGGCATATGTATATATGTGTGCACAAGGGTGTGTGTGTTTAAGTATGTATAGGTATGTGTGCGTGTATGAGAGAGAGAGAGTGTGTGTGTGTGTAAGCATGTATAGGGGGGTGTGTGTGTGTGTGTTCGTGTGTGTGTGTACACAGGTCAGTGCACACAGCTTGCAAATGCCCTGCAGGAGGACCCTGCAGCCCATAGGGCTGCATCTAGAAAATGCAGAGATGGGAACAGAAAGGAGAAAAGTATCAGAACTAACCAGGCCATGTTGGGAGCTTGGTTTTTCTCCCAAAATCAGTGGGACACCTGGGCAGCATTTTGTTCCGGCATATCTGTGTGGCAGGGGAAGAAAGGACCAGGTTTACATTTTAAAGTGATTTCACCTTCTAGTATGAGAGTGGGAGGCAGGAGCCAAACCAGCATCCCACCAGGAACCCAGTGCATAGGTCCCCATGAGTGGTGGTGGATCTGTAGTACAGGAAGGGAATGGGCAGGGAGAAGAAGGCCAATTTGGGCTTGATGACATCTATAAGAAGTTGGGGGAGGTGGGAGTTAAGGATGCTCCCTGCATGTCTTGTATTGGGACAGGCAGAAAGTGAACATGACTCTGGTCTTGGTGCCTTGGAGCAGTCCAGGTGAGAAGTAGGTAGTTGGGTTAGTAATGGGGATGTTTGGGGTAGGTTGAGGTCATGTAGGGTACAGTGAAAGAGGGAGGTATAGGGACGCAGGAAGACAACCACCAGGGGAAGAATCTTACGGGATGTGGACTACCTGGGGTCCTCAACAAGTGGATTCCAGAAAGAGAGTCAGAAGGTCGAGTCACTGAGGATTGACATGGGTCTGTGGTCACCCACAGAGGCCCGACCTTTGTGAGAGCAACTTCAGGACATCAAAGAGGCGGAAAAGAGAGAACTGAGAAAGGTGAGAAGGCAGAGGTGACATGCACCACTGTGAGGAGCATGGCGGGGGAAGGAGGCAAGAATGGCATTGGCTAGGGTGGGGATGTCCTGTCCTGCAGGCACATTCTCACAGCGAGTCCCAGGCAGGTGCAAGGACCTGGTGAAACAAGCCTTGACTGCTGCTGACTCAGCCTTCAGCCAGAGCAGGGCGTTCCGTGGAGCTAAGACGTCTGCTACCGCTCTGTGCTTTTATGAATCAGTTTGCAGCATTACAGGGAGAAGAAATCAATAGTCAACCTCAATCAGAGCAGGTTACCCACATCCTTTATGACCCTCCATTGATCTCTTGAATAATGCAGTTTCTTAGTAAAGCAAAGTACGTCATTCTGCACCCCTACTACCCCTAACTTGAAAAAAAAAAGTTGAGTTGAATGGAAATACATTTTTTTTAATTGAATTCTATGGAAGCAGTTGGTTTTGTAATGCGACAACTGAACTCCTGCAAAGCAGTCACCACTGAAAATTATCATTTGTCTGGGGGCTTCCGAGATGAATTGCTAACACACCAAAGTCACTTCTGCTTTTTCAATACAAGAGCTAAAAGAAAGGGCACACACTTGCTGAATTCCCCCTCAGGTGAGGAGCTGGCAGCCCCTAGGCATTCCAGACTTAACTTTTTAAGGAAATCAGGAGGTACTGGCCCGGCTTTGTGTGATGTGACATCATCCTCTTTCATCTCAAACAGGCTCCAATCCTGCGGCTTCTGCATGTTGGAACCCGCAGCAGCCTGGTGTCTCACCTTCCTCTGGCCACCCACTTCATTCCCCTGTGAAACCGGAAAGTGATAGCAGGTACAGGCACCAGGACTCCGGCCAGCTCAGGCCTGTGTGCCATGCCCCCTCTGTGCCATCCACTGCTCCTTGTTGTCGCTGGACCCCAAGATACAGGCAGACTGTTGGAGCATGGACAACCAGATCACAGCCGGTCTTTCCAAACGTGTCCTTGCTGGTAGTTCCATGCCACCATTCAGATTATCTACGGGTATAAATAGTCACCTCCTTCCTTGTTCACCCCTGGCAAGGGAGGGCCTACTTTCCCTGAGAAATAGCCTAGTGAGAAGACTTTTCTCTCTTCCAGTGTGGGTGGGGGAAATAGCCTGACCCCTTGAACTGTTGTGTGGGGATGTGCTGTGGCAAACAGACCCAGGAAGAACTTGAAAGTCTTCCGGGTCAGCTCTTGTCCCACAGGCTAAAATCCTTAGGACTCAAAAATCTAGAATTCGTTCAAACAATCGAAAATGGTAATCATTCCATTTAAGAAGTCTCAGGTGGGGTGATTTCAGGGTTGGCTCATGCAGCAATTCAGTGATGGCTTTGAGGTCTCTTGTTTTCCACTTTCCTAAGCATGCCTGCTTGTTCTAACCTCAGGAGCTTTGTAAACCAGCACTGAGACAATCATTCAAGAGGACAGGATAACTTTTTTCACATCTCTGTTTGAGGCAAGCTTCTGGAACGCTCCCCACACTGCACAGGTAGCCCGTGTCACATGTCTGCCTGGATTTTGTTGGACAGGGGGATGGGCATGTCACCATCAGCTTGGACCTGTCCAGGTTTACTCACTAGACAGAGGAATCCCCTAGCATCTTCTGAAGCTTCCTGCCAAAACATACACAACTGAGTTCCTCTCTGTTAATGTAGGAGAGAACATCTGTTAGAGAGGGATCAAGGAGTCATATGATGAGTAGAAGGCCTTCCCACACCCTATTTCACAGAGCGAGAAGGACACACAAAATTCTGAATAGACCCCAGGTAATTTCAGCTGAAGAATGATCCCGGGTTTAGGTGGAAGGCAGGTGGGCTGCCAGGGTGGTACTTAGTGGAGCTGAGGTCCCAGGACTATCGGAACCAACACAGCAGCACCTGTGAGCCTGGTGTGGCCGCTGACTGCCCTGTCGGCAGGAGGCCGACATTGCCACACACCCTGATATTTTTGGAGCAGCCAGAAATCCAAATCTTTATGCAAAATCATACAATTCTTAAATATTGAGCATTAAATCAAAATTTTAAAAACACTTTGTGGCTGTAATAAAAAATGTCGGAGAGCTGGACCTAGCGTGGGACCCACAGTTCTCATTCTGGTAGAGGCTCACGTACGGAGGTTGTCATGAAGCTTTGGCATGACTGACACTGAGTAGCGCAGCACTGTTACATTCTCCCGGGCCTGCGGATCCGGCCACTTCCCAACTTTTATCTTCTAGAAAGAACTGGGAAAAGGAGATGCGATACACCAGGATGCTCATCGGAAACAGGCTGCAATGGGGCCTGCCAACAGGAAAGTTACCCTTGCCGTGTTGGAGAAAGGTAGGGCGTGGGCCATGTGATTCATAGTTTCAGATGGAAACTAGACACAATCCAGAACATTTATGGGAAAAGCAACAAGGTGATGAAACTTCGCCACCAGTGAAATGACATTAGACAGGTGAGCACAAGCATGGGCGGTTTACTACTTTATGAGCAGCCATGCTGGAGCTCTCTACACACTGTGGGCCATCTCTACTTTGACCCCTGTCAGTTTTAACAGGATTTGGTGCTGGTATTGGGGTATCAATCAGGCCTTCTTGTCCAGGACAACGCAGTCATGAATGGAATGCCTGATTAATAGGGACTTTTCTCTGTCATCGCGCCCTGGGTGCCCACAGGCACCCAGAGCCTCACCATGTCACCAACTGCAGTGACCAGCACCTTCCTGTGTTACCTGGAGGCAACCCCTGGCCGCTGGGGCCATGGGACCGCCATGTCCCTACCCTGTCCTGTTTTCCTCTCCTTACACCCATCCCCTTCCCAAGCAGACACTGAGGGAAACAAAGCAGTTTGTTAAAAGGTCAGTTTTCTATTATGTTTTTTAAAAAGAGATATTAAAAACAAAAACAACTCTGGTTTATTTTTGGAATGACTTAATAGAACTAAGTCCACTCAGCTGTTTTTTATGAGATGTGAAAACAGGAGACTTCTTCATCTGTTTGCCCAGTAAATGCCATGTCAGAGGTGACGAGTGTCAACCAGTTGTTGGGCACGTCTTCTTTGCCTCCTCCTGGTCTGCCCTCTCTTGCCCTCACCTCCTGCCACAGTGTGGGAAAGGGTCAGAGTGTCATGCAGAGTGACTTTGCATAGATGGAAAATTAATGGCACAGGAGAGTTGAGTCGGTCTCCTGAAGTCACAGAGTTTGCACCAGGCAGCAGAGGAGAATTCACAAGGTACCTTTACTAGAATGGGGCTCTGACCTTTCCCCTCATACTTGAGAAGGACGGGGAGGAGACCACACTTCCATGAAATAGTCTGATTTAGTCAGGAAGACCAAATTCTAGGAAGTCCCCAGGGCGTTCAGGGAGCCCCATCAAACCTGGCTGAAGAGTCCAACACACAGTGCTAGACTGGCGGATCTGAATGCAGCACAGCCGGCGGGAGGCTCCCGGCTCATCTCCCCGAGAGAGGTGCAGGAATTATTATTACTCCTGGCTCCGGAAGCCAGGGTGCGGAGGGGCGGTATGCCGGAGTGCCCCTACGTCAGAGCGCCCCTGCCGCCTCCTCTCTTTCCACCCCAGCAGGCAGGGCCCGAGCCTTTGAAGCCAGAGTGCCATTGCACAGAAGAAGCCCTCAGCACACTTACGGAGGCGGCAGGGCCCAGGGGCCCACAGCAGCTTGTGACCCCAGTGGCAGGGGCGACCATGGATTGATTGGTGGAGGGCGCGCCGCCGCTGGATCATGCAGGGCGGAAACCTCTGGACGCCGCCATCCCACGGCAGGAAGGGAGAGCTGCAGGACACACGCTGGGATCTCAGGTCACAGGGCTGCCTTTGGAAGCACACACACTGCCCCAGTGCCCTACATGCATCCCCCGGGTTCCCGGGTTAGGGACACCTCTAGCCACCCCTCCACCATCTCTGCTTGGGGCAGCTCCCCTCCTGCCCCACCCCCGGGGGGCCTTCTCTGGGTCCGGTGCGGTGCTATGGAGCTCGGCGCTACCGCTGGCGTGTGTGTGGAGGCTACTCCCAGAACCAACTAGAGCAGAGATAATCCTAAACCTGTCACATGGGGAATGGGAGCCGCTAGCCACATGTCTGATAATGGCAACTGTTGTTGAAGCACTGACTGCCAAAAGCTTTACTACATTATCTCATTTAATGCACATGCTTTCACATTAGGAAACCGAGGCCCAGGGAGGACAGATACTTGCAAAGTCATATATCCAGGAAGTGTCACATTTGCTAGCAATCACAGCGATAAAAGGTGGAAATTATTATTCTCAGTTGTGCTAAATCGCTTGAGTTTGAAGATGCCAGTGGCAACCAGGCAGCAGCTCTGACCTAGGAAGATGGGGTCCCACTTTTTTGTTCTCCCCCTGAACAGGGCAGACAGTTCCTCTGCAGCCCAGGCTCCCAGCTGCAGAGGACAGTCTAGCACCCATCTGCCAGGTCCTGGGCATGGGCCTGGACCTCTCTGGTACCTGTCCAGTTCTCAATGGATGCTTGAGTCATTTGCTTCTCTAGATCTAGTCTGTCCTTCTAGGAAACCCCCAAGATTCCCCACTCAGCTTCCTGAAGGCAATAAAATTCTATCTATTCAACCTACATGACCTCCTTTCAAACAACCGTTGTGTTACTGTTCTCATTTCATGGAGAATCAAAACTTGGCAAGTAAGGCCAAATAGATCATCTGTATTTCCATAAAATTGTATTGTCTAAATAGGGCCAAATTGTTCTGACAGCTTACTGGAACCACCGAGAATGCTGCAAATACCAAATGGACCCCGCAAATCACCCAGCTCAGCCACGGAAGCATGATTTACAACCTTCTATTTCATGCACAGAGCTGTTGCTAGAGATGAAAAATGTAAGAAAGACCCTGCCTAAAAGCACTATTCCTCTTTGTGATTTATCTTTTTCCAAATGCTGACAAGCGGCCTTTGCTTCTCAAAGCTAGTTGCCAGGAGGTAAACACCAGTTAACCTTAAAAACAACATGCAGCCCAGTCAAGTTTTCTATAAATATTGTGCATGATAAATTACGTTAGGAGACTATTTACAAAGTGTGGAAAAATCAATAATGCTCTAAAGAAGAATGTTTAATCAGCCAAGGAGCAAAACAAGTCTTGAAGGCAGGGGAGTCTTTGAAAAAGAAAATCTCCAAGTCTCCGCCAAATGCAATTGCGTGTTTTTGTCCTTTTCAGCTTTTCTTCAGTGGGGTTGGGTGTGGAGGTGTGGTGCCTGACTTTTCTGTTTCCTTGCAATTCCAGTAACAGGGATTCTAACCTCTTGAGGGTCTGCTCTGCCTCAGACCCCAAAGGAAGTGCATACAGCTATTGTCTCCTTAAATTTAACGTTTACAACGTGATGGCATTGTGACTCTTATTTTCCCCATTTCACAGATGAGCAAACCAACATCTCTGGACGTTAGGTGCATCCAATCCCCAAACCAGCAAATGCCCAAACAGAGCTAGACTCCAGCTAGAGCGGGAGAGTCTGGGTCTTCTCAGCTCCTCAGCTTCCCAGTATGATGGTAGTTCACTTCCTGCCAGGTGCTGTTCTCTGCTAGAGGTAAGAACTCACTGCATCTCCACAAAGCCCCCTGGGACCAGAAGTTGCCTTGTCTCCCACTGCAATTGAGGAATGAGTCACAGATTTTTGTGCTACACAATGAGGAACAGAGTGATTCAGCAGCTTGCATAAGGTCACACAGCTACTAAGTGAGAGTGGGATTTGAACGGAGGGTGGAAGTGTGCTATCTCTTCAAAGCGAAAAAAGTTGGATGATCTATAAGCCACCCCCTTGCTCATCTCAACAAGTGCTCTTCTTAATGCCTATCACCCAGTTATCCCATCCCCCCACCTACCTCCCCTCCAGTAACCCTCAGTTTGTTTCCTACAGTTAATGAAGATTCTGTTATGGTTTGCCTCTCTCTCTGTTTTTATCTTATTTTTCCTTCACTTCCCCAATGTTCTTCTGTTTTGTTTCTTAGATCCCACATAAGAGTGAAGTCACACGGCATTTGTCTTTCTCTGATGGCTTATTTTGCTTAGCATAATATACTTTAACTCCACCCACATTGTTGCAAATGGCAAGATTTCATTCCTTTTTAAAATTTTTATTTATTTATTTGTACTTATTTATTTGACATGGGGGGCGGGGGAGAAAGATCACAAGTAGGCAGACAGGCAGGCAGAGAGAGAGTGGTAGGCTCCGAAGCAGGCTCCGGCTGAACAGAGAGCCTGATGCGGGGCTTGATCCCAGGACCCTGAGATCATGACCTGAGCCGAAGGCAGAGGCTTAACCCACTGAGTTACCCAAGTGGCCCCATTCTTTTTGATTATTGAGGAGTATTCCATTGTATATATGTATATACCACATCTTCTTTATCCATTTATTAGTCAATGGACATTTGGGCTCTTTGCATAATGTGACTATTATTGATAGTGCTGCTTTAAACATTGGGTTGCATGTGACCCTTGGAATTAACATTTTTGTACCCATTAGACTAATACCTACTAGTGCAGTTGCTGTGTCGCTTCTAGTCGGCGAGGAGAGAAGAATTAGGCACAAACAAGTCAGCTGCAAAAGACTGGGAGCAGGGGACAACAGTCGAAAAGGACTGCTGCTACGAGCAACTCCACAGTCTCACTTTTATTAGATAGAAAACAATAGCCAACAGAAGGATTGATGAAGGTCAAATGTTAATCCCGTCTTGCGTACAAGCAAGGAGGAGGGTACGGTTTATAGTTAACCAAGCACATTCAAAGGACTCATCTAACTAACAACGAGCACTTCTGGGAAGAGAAAGGAGCGATAATGGAAAAGGGAAGCAGGCGGATTTTCGTTCCACCCTGAGCTGACCGGGGCGTTCCCCGGTGCTCGGCTTCCCTGAAGCAGGCGGCGTTCTGCCCTGGGCGGGCCGGGCATCCCCAGCTGCCCAGCTTCATGGTCGTACATCGTCCTTCTCCCCAAAGACCTGTTGTCAGTATCAGTATTTTTTAAGGCCATCTCTAAATGTGCTTGGCAACTAGTAAAATCCTCCAGGGGTTACAGTTTAAGCAACCAATTGTTCCGAGGGGCAGCAGCATGCTGAATTGTAGGGTAGCTCTATTTTCAACTTTTTGAGGAATCTCCATGCTGTTTTCCAGAGTGGCTGCAGCAGTTTGCATTTCTACCAACAGTGTAGGAAGGTTCCCCTTTCTCGGTATCCTCACCAACATCTGTTGTTTCCTGACTTGTTAATTTTAGCCATTCTGATAGGGTGGTTTCTCACTGTGGTTTTTATTTGTATTTTCCTAATACCAAGCAATGTTCAGCATTTTTTCATGTGTCTGTTGGCCATTTGGATGTTTTCTTTGGAAAAACTTCTATTCATGACTTTTGCCCATTTCTTGACTGGATTTTTTGTTTTGTTTTGTTTTTTGGGTGTTAAGTTCTTCTTCTTTTTTTTTTTTTTAAAAGAGTTTATTTATTTATTTGACAGAGAGAGATCACAAGTAGGCAGAGAGGCAGGCAGAGAGAGAGGAAGGGAAGCAGGCTCCCTACTGAGCAGAGAGCCCGATGGGGACTCGATCCCAGGACCCTGAGATCATGACCAGAGCCGAAGGCAGCGGCTTAACCCCCTGAGCCACCCAGGAGCCCAAGTTTGTTAAGTTATTTACAGATTTTGGATATTAACCCTTTATCTGATGAGACATTTGTGAATACCTTCTCCCATTCCATAGACTACATTTTTGGTTTGTTGGCTGTTTCCTTTGCTGTGCAGAAGCTTTTTACCTTGATGAAGTTCCAATAGTTCATTTTTGCTTTTGTTTCCCTTGCCTCTGGTGACATGTCTAGTAAGAATTTGCTAGGGCTGAAGTCAAGAGACTGTTGCCTAAGTTCTCCTCCAGCATCTTGATGGATTCCTGTCTTACATTTAGGTCTTTCACCCATTTTGAATTTGCTTTTGTGTATAGTGTAAGAAAGTTGTCTGTTTTCATTCTTCTGCATGTGGCTGTCATTTTCCCAGCACTATTTGTTGAAGAGATTATCTTTTTCCATTAGCTCTTTTATCCTGCTTTTTGGATGATTAATTGATCATAGAGCTGAGGGTCCATTTCTAGGTTCTCTATTCTGTTCCACTGATCTATGTGTCTCTTTTTGGGCCAGTACCATACTGTCTTGACAATTACAGCTTCATAATATGACTTGGAGTCTGAAATTGTGATGCTTTCCACTTTGCTTTCCTTGTTCAACATTATTTTGCCTATTTGAAATGTCTTCCAATTCCATAAAAATTTTAGCTCTGGGAAGAATGCTGGTATTATTTTGATAGGGATTATATCAGATGTGTAGATTGCTTCGTGCAGTACAGATATTTTAACAATATTTGTTCTTTTGTATGAAGTAAGTTTTTAGAAAATTTAAAAAGAGCGCAGTACTCATTGATAAATGAGTACAGAATAAAAGTAGACAGTTTGGGGTCATGGCTCAGGGCCTACACCATGCTAATAGGATTATGATTGTTCTAGAACATTTAATGTGGCTTGTACTCAAAAATCTGCCAAGGAAAGCTCTCTGGTATCCCCACTACAGATTCCTATTTTTTAACTATCAATCTTCAAAGGGGTTTGGTAAAAATCTATGTTCTTTTTTAAAGATTTTTATTTAGTTATTTGACAGACAGAGATCACAAGTAGACAGATAGGCAGGCAGAGAGGGAGGGGGAAGCAGGCTCCCCGATGAGCAGAAAGCCCGATGTGGGGCTCCATCCCAGGACCCTGAGATCATCATCTGAGCTGAAGGCAGAGGCTTAACCCACTGAGCCACCCAGGTGTCCCGATAAAACCTACATTCTAAGTAAAAGGTGGTAACTTGTCATCTGTGGAAGAATTCAGGACGTAAGGCTCAGAATTTTCTTCAAGTCAGCATCCAGACAATCCTCAATACTTTGTGAACTCAGCTAAATCCCACCTGGTAAAAGTAAGCTCTCCTTCTTCTGCTGAGCTCACAAGGCATCGGGCTTCCACCCTCCCCCACTCCCCCCCAAATGCTTGTGCCACTTCCTTACAGGTGAAGGAGGACAGCAGGACACTTGGAGCTAGAGACCTCTGGCGGTGGGGTCCCAGGAGAGTTAACTCAGCCAAGCTCAGCAGGCGGTAACTGAAAGATCAAGGATTAGAGTGGAAGTCAAAAGTTGTGAGGCACAAAGGGAGGGGAGATAATCACTGCACTGTATTTAACAGTCATTGCGTCAGTATGAGGCCAACTGCACCCATGCAGTTTAAACAGATGATTTGGTTCCTTGTACCACACAGTGAGGGCAGCAGTGGTCTCTGTTCCTGCTTTCTCTCTGATCTCCTTCTTCCCAGTTTCAGAAGAGAGAAGGATATGTAATTACATGAGTTCTCTGTTGTTGACACTAGATTAAGAAAGGCATCCAGAGGCTCTGGTTTCCATTCCTTCTTTACAGATGAGGGGGAGCAAGAGCAAGGCTTAGCTAACCGGGTTACTAGAGATAAGGGAGTGGAAATTTAAGAGCTCACAAATTTAAGAGCTGGGAGCTTCTTGCACTGTACGTGGTCTGTCTCACAGCCAGTGTTTTACAATATTCCCTGGGTTAATGAATGAATAAACTGAGCACATGTCCTTGCTTCACTTTCTTCTTTATGATATCAACACTTGGCCAAGTGAAGAAGAGTTGACTCAGAAGTTCCCATGTGAAAGATGAAGAACTGCCAACGAAAGAATACCCGGACAAAGATCTGGGGGTCAGACTGGTTCATAAGCTGTAAATCACTCATTCAGCCCATGTCATTAAGCACCAACCAAGCAGGATGCTGGGTGAATCCTGCACGATCACAGCAGTTAATCGAGGAATTACACAGACAGGACTCTAAATCAGGAGGAAGAGTCTGCTATGAGCGCATGCCAGGCTGTAGTGCAACTCAAGCTTCAATCATCATCCGACTGATTTTATAAAATGATAAGAAGTTGCCTGCCTATAACTAAAACTTTAGAAACATAGCTTCTTTGCCCAGGAAGGAGTCAACACTGACCCTTTCGCCAAGACTAAATATTCACCAAACTACAGTGGCCTGCACCCAGCCTTTCCATGCCCCCTTAAACCTAGCTACTTCCCAAGTTTCCCAAGGTGGTAAATTCAGAGTCCTAAGGAAGCAGGGGGATCCTGGGTCCCAAGTGGCAGACTCCCTCCAATTTTTCTCTGATCCAGGCCCCATTTCTCCACCTCCAGTAGACACAGCCTTCCAGGATCTGCAACCCTTGGTAGTACAAGCAGAGAGCGATGAAGTCCTTCTGGATACTTCCCATGTCCTCTGCTCATACTCCACCAATGCTAAGAACAGCCTGTTCTGGACCTGTATCATTTCCTGAATCTGCTGTCCCTAATCCAGGGGTTCAGCCCAGCTCAAGTCACTGTCATTTGTGCCTGCAAGTCTGCAGTTGCCTGCTGAGTGGCTCCCCCATACCACTGGGATCCGTTAGCTTACTTTCCAATTCTCTACATGCAGTCTCAGCGGGTTGGTCTCTGGGTGTTCCCCATAGATTTCAGAACAAAACCTCAAATCTTCATTGTTTGGACTCACAGAGTTCCTCTTTCCCTGGGTGCTCCTTCCCATTTTTCAGGTTCCAGTCTCATGGCCCATCCTTCATACGTTTGTAAATGTCACAACCCTCACACGACAGGACCTCTGTCTGTGCTATTCCCGCATATGGAAATCATTCCCCTTCTTAACTATTCCTCCTTTAGATCCCAACTTCATTGGCCTTTTCCATCAGAGGAGCCAGTCCTACTGCTTACATCCCAAACAGGACAGTACCTCTGCTGACACTTTCAACTTCTCCTTGTTGGATAGCTACAGCTGTCCAACATGTTCAAATCTGTCCACTCTAACAGACTTCAAGGGTCATGAAAGCAGGAGTCCCTCCTTTAATCCCAATGCCTAGCCCAGTGAATGGTGGTGGCTTAAATAACATTGACTGGTTGGCTGGCTGGCTGGCTGGCTGGCTGATTGACTGGTTGGATGAATGGGTGGATGGATAAATGCATGGATAGATAGGTGAGTGGGTGGATAGGTGAGTGGTTAGATGGATGTGTCGATGGGTAGACGGATGGATGGATGGATGGATGGATGGATGGACGGATGGATGGATACAGGTATGGATGGTTAGGTAAGTGGGTGGATAGATGACACCAAAGAACACAGGGGGATCCTAAGGGTCTGAGACAGAATTCCTGGACTATTTCAAATATCTTATTAAAATAAAAACATAAGGGACACCTCTGAAGGGTCTCCAACTAGAGTCTGAGATGGGCACCTTATGCTTTGGTGAGGCCGAAAGCCCGTGAGTTCATAACCCCTATGACACCCTAACTCAAATCTCGATAGAGGGCCAATGTAGCAGACATGTGTGTGGTGCCCAGAGCATCTCGGTAGCTTCCAGCCATTCCCCTCCTGAGTGCTCCTTCTAGTGAATGAGGTTCTCACTATCAATCCAGAGTGCCAAGAATTTTTTGCTTCCAATGAGGAGGGGAGCTGGAACAGAGCTGCCACAGCCCCATCTCCTTGGCTCAGAAAACTGATGAGGTCACTGGGGGCTCCCAGGTACCATGCTCCAGGAGACCCAGTATCATCTGCATGCTCAGGCATCCTCTCTTTCCCCCACCCCCCATTCCTGTCTGACTTCTCCTTTCAGATAAATGACGTGTCCCAAATCTTTGTCTCAGGGTCTACTTCTGGGAGGAAGACAGCCCCGATGAGTAACACATCTGTGACTTCAGGAAAGCACATTTTGCTTCAAGGGCCTTTGATAAGCTGCTGGGAGGAAGGGGCCTGCTGTGGCCGGGATTCTCAGAACTCTGGCCCTTCCTACTAACCCTGATCCGGGGGAGGCAGGAAAGCAAGTCCAGGGCCACGAGGCCAGAAACATTTTCCTCTTGCTTTTCTGTTGCTTTTTGTGACACTGCCACCTCACAACACAGTATTTGCACTATGAAACCCTGAAAACTGCCAAATTTCATCCCATTTGGGTTAATGTTCTTTAGGAGCTTGGCATTGTGTGAGACAATCAGTCATTCCCACGGCCTGGTTCCTATTTAAAAACTGCCCATCTATTTAAAGTTCACGATGAGGGGATAAAAGAAAAAAGACTTCCAAAGCCAAAGGGAACATGAGATAGGCAGAAGAAAAATCCAGTTTGCTTCTAAAAAAGGCTGAAAATTATAACCATCCATGGCCTCATGTCTTAAGTCTGAGATTTTTTTTTTTTTTCTCTTCTGGTTGTTTGCAAACCAAAGTGGAATTTTATTATGGGTTACTAAGTGAGCTTTTTTCAACTTCCTAGTTTCCAAAAGTCTCCACTCACTCTGTAGCATGCCATTTAAGTTTTTCCTGCAGATGGGAACGACAAGGGAGCCCAAATAAAGCAGCAGGCGTCCCTGAGCTGGAACCTCCTGCCCCCCCTCCCCCGACACTGCCGCATTTCCCCAGCGACTAGCCAGAGACCCAATGCAGCCGTCTGACCTCTTCTATGAACAACAAAACCGTGATGAAGGCAACAGGAGTCAGAAAACTATTCACTGCAGGAAGCCCCAGTATCCGGTAAGAAATAAGAAGTACAACAGTACAGGATGCGCCTTGGGTCAGGGGAATGTGAAAAGCCCTCAGTCTTTGTGTTCTTCCCTGTGCCAGAGCGTCTGCGCCCAAGCCCTCAGTTCTCCTTGGAGCTCAGCTGCGCCTGCTGCTGTCACTGCAGGGCCACCAGCGTCCTGCCAAGAGGGACCCGGGGCCATGATGGCTATCTCCGCCAGGCTGCCACCGCTGCTGCTGCTGCTGCCACTGCTCCTGCTTCTGGGCCAGCCCCAGGCAGGGGCCCAGGCTCCCGGGGAAGCCGTGGTGTGTGCGGGGAATGCCTGTTACACGGCCCACTGGGGCAAGCTGAGTGCAGCGGAGGCCCAGCTTCACTGCAGTAAGAACGGGGGCAACCTGGCCACGGTGAGGAGTGAGGAGGAGGCCCGGCACATCCAGCGCGCCCTCACCCAGCTCCTGGAGTCGGAGGCGATCCTGGCAGCTAGGATCGGCAAGTTCTGGATAGGGCTCCAGCGTGAGAAAGGCAAGTGCTTAGACCCCAGCCTGCCGCTTAAAGGCTTCAGCTGGCTGGGTGGCGGGGAGGACACGTCTTACACCAACTGGAACAAGGAGGTCAGGAGCTCTTGCATTTCCAAGCGCTGTGTGTCCCTGTTGCTGCAACTGTCCCAGCCATCTCATGCCAGCCATCTCTCCAAGTGGTCCGAGGGCCCCTGCGGGAGCCCGAACTCTCCAGGAAGCAGCGTCGAGGGCTTCGTGTGCAAGTTCAGTTTCAAAGGCATGTGCCAGCCTCTGGCTCTGGGGGGTCCAGGCCGGGTGGACTACACGACCCCATTCAAGGCCACCAGCTCTTCCCTGGAGGCTGTGCCCTTTGGCTCCGCAGCTACCGTGGTCTGCGGGGCCGGGGAACACGGTCAGGAGGATTACTTCGTGTGCAGGGAGAAGGCCCCTGATGTGTTTGACTGGGGCAGCTCGGGCCCCCTCTGCATCAGCACCCAGTATGGCTGCAGCTTCAACAACGGGGGCTGCCAGCAGGACTGCTTCGAGGGGGGCGACGGCTCCTTCCGTTGCGGCTGCCGGCCGGGCTTCCGGCTGCTCGACGACCTGGTGACCTGTACCTCCCGGAACCCTTGCAGCTCCAACCCGTGCAGAGGCTCAGCCACCTGTGTGCCGGCATCCCAAGGGGAGAACTACACCTGCCGCTGCCCCCTAGGCTACCAGCTGGATTCAAGTCAGCGGGACTGCGTGGACCTGGACGAGTGCCAGGACTCACCCTGCCCTCAGGAGTGTGTCAATGCCCCTGGGAGCTTCCGCTGTGAGTGCTGGGTGGGCTATGAGCCCAGTGAGTCAGGATGTCAGGATGTGGATGAGTGTGCCACCGGCCACACGCCCTGCGCCCAGCACTGCACCAACACAGACGGCTCCTTCTACTGCTCCTGCGAGAAGGGTTATGTTCTGGCTGGGGAGGATGGCACCCAGTGCCAGGACGTGGATGAGTGTGCGGACTTGGAGAATGGCCTCTGTGACAGCTTGTGCCTCAACACGCAGGGATCTTTCCGCTGCGGCTGCCTGCCAGGCTGGGAGCTGGGCCCTGATGGGGTCTCCTGCATGCTGGGACCCACCTCCCTGGCACCAATGCCTGGGCCTCCCCAGGGAGAGGATGCAGGAGATAGAGAGGGGAGAGTTGTGTATTCTCCCACAATGTCCGGGCCCATCGGGGGCCCTGAGGGCACTTCCAAGGAGGCACCCACCACAAAGGGACCCTCCCTTCCACGCAACACCTTTGTCACCCCAACTGCACCTGACATGCTGGCTCCCAGTAGGCCCCCTGCTGTCTGGATGGAGCCCAGCACCCATCACCCCATGGCCACCACTGGCCTTGGGGAGAATACAAATGAGGATTTCATGGCAGAACAAAGCGAAGAGGGCACGGACGGACAAAAGCTGCTGCTGTTCTACATACTGGGCACGGTGGTGGCCATCCTACTCTTACTGGCTCTGGCTCTAGGGCTACTGGTCTATCGCAAGCGGAGAGCAAAGAGGGAGGAGGAGAAGGAGAAAAAGCCCCAGAATGCAGCTGACAGCTACTCCTGGGCTCCAGAGCGAGCTGAGAGCAGGGCTTTGGAGAATCAGTACAGGTAAAGGAGGCCTCAGGTCACCCAGAGGGGGCGGGAGGGTGGGCAGGTGCGGGTAGGTGGGCGGGCAAGGACTGGCACAGAAAGCAGGCAGAGTACAAGGGACAGGCATTGTCCAGGCTGTCGGCCCAGAGGCGATCCTGAAGGGCTGTTGCCCTGCCTGGGGTGTGGAGTATGGGGTCTCTCCCAGGGTCTAGATGTGCTCGGCAGGTCACAGCAGCTTCCAATGCTGTCGTGGTTGTTTTCTGTAGTCCGACGCCAGGGACGGACTGCTGAAGGTGAGATGGCCCCAGAGACACTGACAATCAGCC
Source organism: Mustela nivalis (assembly GCF_964662115.1). Taxonomy (NCBI): domain Eukaryota; kingdom Metazoa; phylum Chordata; class Mammalia; order Carnivora; family Mustelidae; genus Mustela; species Mustela nivalis. The sequence continues at coordinate 97,890,843 of NC_139027.1, forward strand.
ACCACCATCCTCTGACCTTTACGCACCCCGTCAGAAGTGGGGGACCCACACCCTTCCAAAAGACTGGACTGGAATCTTAGCAAACGGTTGTAAACATTCTTAAAAGCCTGACCGCTTGGAATATACAGGTATTTTCTACATGTGTGTGGTGTTCCCGAAGTGGGACCACTGGGTTAGGATGTCATTTTGGGAATTTTGTGAATATTAACAATTCTTACTCACTTATCTTGTCAAATTCAAATGTGACTGATGGCATGGCTCCCACTGATTCTGGATCAGGGGTTTACAAGTCAGGTGCTAATGGGGCTCCTTTGGAACTGCTTTTCTGCTCATTGGAATCATCTAAGAAGAAAAGGTGGTCTGCTAATGCTAATTAGGATTGGAATGATTTGTTCCTCTTGGTAGAACAGAAACTAAATCGATTGTTTAATTACATAGTACATAAGAAGTATTTTTTTGTTTTTGTTTTTGTTTTGTTTTGTTTTTGTCAAAAGGAACATATTCAGAACTGGAAACATTTCTTTACAGTTGAGTTCATGCATTTTCCCATCACAAGCCCTGCGGAGTTTTATAGTTGGGGTCCCACAGAATGACCAGAGTACACTGATCTGCTTAGGTAGCAAGAACGCTGAGAGTTTTGAAATTGTATTTCCTAGTTCTTAGTGTCTCTATAATAGTCTTGGGTTTATTTGCAAGTGAAGTCTGGAAAGTGTGCAAGGAGTATGAAATGTTTTCGAGAGCAAGTACTCCGAAGCGCCTGAGAGAGAAGCCTGGGTTTGTTTCACAAGTACTTGAATCAATCCATCTAAACCACTTGTGCTAACACACACTTACCGTTGATGAAGTGACTACGCACAAGGGGAAAAGCTGGAGACGTCTTGTCTCTGGGCGAGTGTAGCCCCGAGACACCTCCCAGGCCACCTGCCTTCCCTGAATGCTGCTCTGGATTTAAATGCTTTGATCATAGATGGATGAAACCCTGAGAAGCCTCTCATTTTGATTACTAAGACTGTGTGAGGGGGATGAGATGCTGAGCTTTGAATGGTGGCATCTTAAGGCATTTTAACATAGCTCACAGCTGGTATTGCTTCTTGAGAACATGATCCTGACTTGTGGCTGTAGTTTGCATGTCAGGGACTGGGCAGGCAGGACACTGTCTTCTTTCTGCTTGAAGAAAGTCTGACACATTTTTCTCTATTTCTTAAAAAAGCAGGGGAGATGGGAGGGATAGAGGAAAAGAGAATAGCTCAAAATTTGCAACCACAGAAACCACTCAAACCAGTTTTAATTTATTTTTAAATGCTTGCTTGCAAAGATTTCCCTTCCCAGTGTAGTGGTGGAGAGTAATTCCTCCCCACGAAGCTTTGCCTGGGTCACTGGAAAGCTCCTCAGGGATTCACCAGTGGTCAGAGCTCTTAAAACCTGCCTGAGTAGCACTGAGAGACCTCAGGTGGCCTGCAGGCTTGTTGCTGTTGCCTTGTAGAGCAGAACGGGACTGTGTTTCCTTCTAGGGATTTCAAAATCTGCCTCTAAGAACCAGGGTGCTCTATTGTTTCTATTTTTGCCTTAAAAACACATCTGTCCCAGAGGCGGACACCTGGGGCAGGAAGAGCTGCCAGGTGCATGACCCTCAGAATTGAGAAAATATCCTTTAGCTAATTTTGAAATGTAGGTGCTATATTTCAGGATTTTTGTTTTCTTTTGTTTTGTTGTTGTTTTGAGAAAATGGATAAGTAAAGGAGTAGGTGTAAGGAAAGACAAAGCTTTTGGAGGACTTAACAAGGTATTTGGAACTTGTGCTTTTTAAAGACATCTGGTATTATTTAGATTTCAGTTGAAATATTGATGCTTAACACCCAAGGAGACCAAGGTTGTAATCCACTGAGCACAGGACCCTGTATGGGAACCAATTATGCCACTATTCAGATGATTTTAAAGAGTTAGCTGGATGTGTTACTGACAATATCTGCACTTACGTGAAATAAATGCAAATTCAACAACTTTACCTCCAGGCTTTTACAATTTTACCTTGTCACTAGAAGGAAGGAGGCATTCCTATTCTAGGCTTCTCCTAAGCCCCTTCTGGACCTGTGGGAAATTACTGGCTGAGGTCCCCAAGTGCCCCCTCTCGTTTTTAGAGTTGGATTTCTTCTCCGGTGCAGCCCCGATTCTGATTTCCAGGTTCAAATCCCTCTATGGGTAAGAAAATCTATCCCCAACAACATGGAGACCACAGATCCCCACCGTGAAACACGCAAGGGAGGAAATGGGCTGGTAAATAATTTCTCAATATCCTCTCCAGCAGAATCTGCCCCTTCCTCGGTAGATGTGCCCTGCCTTGTCTCCTGGCCACTCCTACCAGTGGCTAAGATCTTGGAACTAGATGAGCTTAGGCAGTGAATCTGACGAAAACCGATGGCCTCAAACAAATGCTATTGTCCTATTTGATACCTCTGTCATTTTGTCTGAGGGCTGTGAATCCCTGCTTGGGGAGGTGGGGGCCCACAGCAGTGGATAAACAAATGCCCACTGTCCATGTGGCCATTAACTTACTGGTCATTGGCTAACAGTCTTTTTATCCAGAAGTTCCCAGGTGCCTGGGCCATGACGAAAAATAAGAAATGGAAAGGATGGAGCATGGGAAAGTTAGGTTCTGTCAGGTGCAGACTCCTCCGACTGTGTCCCCAGGCTGGGCAGGAGCACGATTCTGTCCCTGAGCTGTTGAGCAGCAGAAAGGCCAGGGCACTGGGAAAAGGGAGATGGCTTTACTTGGCAACAAGCTCAAAGATAGTGGAGACTTTTGTCCAAATAGAATTCCCCATACTTCAATAATTCTAGGATGCTCTTGGAGAAACTATATTCAGAACAAACCCACCCCTTCCCCTCACTCTGTCTCCCAAGGCAGATCATTTAAGGGAGGAGGTCCCCTAAACATGCAGGCCACTAGGTTCCTTCCTGAAATTCAGGGATGCTCCCTCCTCTTTTTTCTTTTTTTTCCCTTGTGCACATGTGGTACAGGACAAGCTCCATCTGAGGACTATATAAAGCAAAGGTGGGAAAACTATCTGAAAAAGCTTTGGGAGGGCGCCTGGGTGGCTCAGTGGGTTAAGCCACTGCCTTCGGCTCAGGTCATGATCTCAGGGTCCTGGGATCGAGTTCCGCATCAGGCTCTCTGCTCAGCAGCGAGCCTGCTTCCTCCTCTCTCTCTCTGCCTGCCTCTCTGCCTACTTGTGATCTCTCTCTGTCAAATAAATAAATAAAATCTTTAAAAAAAAAAAAAGCCTTGGGAAATGGTGGACCTGGTGGGGTCTTTTGTAGGGGGCACCCACCGCTGCTCAGCATTGTGACCTTGAGGCTGGTGTCCCTTTGGTTCATCCACATGCCTGATTATCACAACCTTTGACATCTGGCACTGCATAGCCCCACGGTGTTTTCCCGGCAGCATAAAGTGGGTGACTCAAGAGGCTTCTGTCTTAAGGACAGGAGGGGTGCAGGCTAACATCTTCCCTGTGATTAGGCAAAAAGGTAGAATAAAAAGTTAAACACGTATGTGGGTGTGTTTATGTAGATGGTACAGGAAAAACTAAGTTGGAAATAAACCTTCTCCCTGAAACACACACGTGCTTGTTGCTATTCTTACATGCCACTCAGGAGCCCCAGTCTGAATACATCCTGATAGGACCTGGGGTTTTATCGCCAAACAACTTTTGGAGAATATGGATGTGATCATTAGCTCATTTTATTTCAACCCTATTTCCCACAGATATTCTTATGAAAACTAAGAGAACAGAGGTGAGATTTGACCCCCCCAAAATACTACATTCAAAATAATGCAGTTTTTAAAAGCAAATATAGGGCAGCCTTTTCCTATTATTTTTCTCCTTACCTTCTCCATTGTCTGAATCAGGAAAACAGGAAAGCATGGCTTTCTAGCAGCTGCAAAATGGTGTAATGTCCCCTCCATATTTCCATCACCTTAAACAATAGATTTAGCATGGGAATCTGAGATATGATCCCTGAAAACATCTGTTTCTGTCTGGCTGCAAAAGCTACCGCTTATGTCTGTAGGGTTTGTGGCGGTTGTCAACCAAAAAAAAAAAAAAAAAAAAAAGGCTGATAATCAAAATTCTCCATGTGTTCTGTAATCAAATACCATATTCCGTTCCAGATTCCTGAAACTAATACTTGCTGAAGTGCTTTAAAAATAAAATAAAATAAAATAAAATAAAATAAAATAAAATAAAATAAAAAGAATTGTGTTTTGATCATGCCCATCTATTTTAGGAAGAAACTGTAAATTCTTTCTTACATTGTTCCTCTTATCTGCAAGGGGGCAAGCATTTCCTTTCTACAGATTTTGCCCTCTGTTCTTCTGGGCTGGGTTCTTTACATGCATATTTGGCTGAAGTTTGAATTACGTCGTTCACAAGGCCTTGTTCTGTGATACTTGATGTGATCGCAAATGTCAGTCATCGCTGCACAAAGGCTAGATGAGATGTTTGTATTTTTAAATCTGTGTATTCAAAATGCGGTGCACTAATTCTGTCACTGTGGGATTTCTTCTGTGGGGCTTCTTTCTGCCCTGGGCGCGACTGTTTCCCAGGGTGGGGAGGACAGGTTTGGCCGCTGCGTCGGTCTTAGAACTCTGAGAAACCAGGGGCATCTCGGGTCCGCCTCAATGAGTAGCCTGCTTGTTGTCCTTTGTGTTTTATGTCACATGCATAACCTAATAAACTCTGGAATGCATTTGTTGTCAACTTGTTTTAATACATTTCATAACAACTCGAACTACATGGCAGAACTTGAATTCATGGTCATTAAACATATCCGTTTCTCTCCTCAAGAGTCGCTTTAAAAAAGTACCTTGCCGGGGCGCCTGGGTGGCTCAGTGGTTTGGGCTGCTGCCTTTGGCTCAGGTCATGATCTCAGGGTCCTGGGATCGAGCCCCGCATCGGGCTCTCTGCTCCGCAGGAAGCCTGCTTCCCTCTCTCTCTCTCTCTCTCTCTCTCTGCCTGCCTCTCTGCGTACTTGTGATCTCTGTCTGTCAAATAAATAAATAAAATCTTAAAAAAAAAAAAAAAAGTACCTTGCCTGCCCCACTTCTGTATCTTTACCGACGGGTCATGAAAACTAACTCTGGGGCACCTAGCGTGGGGCGAGGGACAAGGACGTTCAGATAGACTGGGCTGCACTGTGTACTGTGTTTTGGCTGCTGAACCCAGCCAGGCTGGCCTCGATGGTTCCAGAGTTTGTCTTCTGATCCGAGTCTACTCCCTCGTGCCTCTCTGCCCGTTTAGTTTCCTGCATCATTTTAATTGCATGGGGGACACCTGGTGTGGGATTAAACATGCCCAGTTGATGTGATGTGGAAACACCATTCTGTAATTATCACAGGAGCATTTGCCACCACTTTGTCAGCAAAGCCTTTTCCGTTTGTTTAGCTAATTGCACAGGCAAACCAGATCCCTCCCTGCTTGGCTGCTGAGTCTCACTGTGCCTGAGAGCTGGGGCAGCAGGTGGTCAGATCTGAGTCTGCCTGCCTCCCAGACTGCGTGCCTGGTGAGAACAGGGCCTGGGTAGGACACAGTGCTCTGCTGCCATGCTAAGGGACAAGACACTTCTGATAACCATTCATTGCTTAAGGTTAAATAAAGCTGATCCTTTCAGCAGTCTGATCACTAATGAGATACATTTGGAAATTCTGTCTTAATATGAACAACCACGGCCGGCCCCAACCCACCTCCCCACCACACACACACACCACAATGTTTACATCCTTCTCTTTCATACTGAAAAACCTGAGGCCAGTGTTCCCTAATTCAGGAAAAGCCCATGAACAAAAATGACAAATTTAAATTCCTCTTTGTGACTTTTGCTATCTGTTAACTAAAATAACAACTATTAGATACATCTTTCAAATATGAATCTTGTACAAAGAAATTCAATACATACACAGTTCTATTTATTGCACAATACAAAGTCCATTTGCAAGAGATGGCATGTAGATTCAAACGCGAGACTTGCATGCCGTGGAGTTTAACACGAACCAAAGGAACATATCAAATTCTCAGCTGACTAAATGTACTCAGTAAGAGGAGACAAGGTACAGACAATAAACCCGCAAACTCAAAGCCGCAATGAACACTTCGCAGCTTCCAGAGAACCCCCATGTCATCCTTTGTGGAGGAAATAACCGACAGGTAAGCAGTGCAAAGGTGGCAAAGTGCAGCAAAGAAATGAAACAGCAGGATAACCCAGGAGGCTGGCAACTAGCCCCAGGGAGCCTGACTCGACAGAATGTTCTTCACGAGGCCACACAACCACAGGTCCTCACCTGAGCCTCCCAGTACCCAAACTGCCGCACTGTGAGCCACTTCCCCTCCCTGAAATCTTTGCGCTGGGCTCTTCTGTGAAGAGCCATCCATTGACTTGGATGTCGATCTTCTCCTGTGGTTGAAACTGGTCCACAGAACTCAACTCTATGGTAGGAAGGAGGGAAGGGAAGCAGGAAGGAAAGAGAGGCAGAGAGGGAGAGAGGGAGAGAGAGAGAGAGAGAGAGAGAGAGAGAGAGAAGAATGGAAGAAAGGAAAGAAGGAATGGAAAAAAACACCAAGAGAAAAAGCAGAAGGAGACAAAGGAAGGAAAGGAGAGAGAGAAAAGAGGGCGTGGAGGATGACTCTGATGTGGCCTGGGTCACTCAGCTTTAGTCTGAGATGCTTGGGGACCTCTTGTCCTCAGGGCCATCTCTAACTTCCTGGACCACACTTGGCAGAAGACAGGGCTCTATTTCCACTGAGCTTGGCTGAGGACCAACACCCTCTGTATCATGTTCTTGCCACCTCTTCCTGCAAAGCACCGCTTATCTCTTCCTCTTCATGTTTTATGCCTGTCCACATAATTCATAGCATAACGTCTTAAACTGGGTCGATGTCTTCTGTGCTGTAGAGATCCTTCTACATTCAAATATCCCACGGAAATACTGAAATATGTGAGGTAGAAGCAAATAATTGTGCCTTTTCCCTTCTTTCCCCAGGGTCTTCCTTCCCCCAAAAGATTATATCACAAATCAGGTGTTTCACTTCCTTGTCAAAATAGTCATCTGCACCCCCAGGAGCTGACCCCCAGGTATCCTAGCCCACCTCACGGTGATATGGCTTTGCTGACCTCCTCACATTTCTATTGCTTTTGTTTTCTACATAAAATTGTATGGTTAAGGGACTGATGTGTATTTGGCAGATTCTTTACAAACATGAAACTTTCTGAACATGAACCTGAACCTAAGCATGAATGTGAACATGAACATGTTTCTGAACATGTTTCATATCCTATTTTGTCTATTACAACTGATATACCTGATTATTAGTTGCATTTGATGAATACTTTTTCATTTTTAAACATTTAAAACGTTTCAGCTTCCTCGTGCCTCCTCGCTTTTCTCTCGCAAAAACAAAGCTGGATTTCACTATCTTCCCCCCATCACCCCGCCCAATTGTTTATTCAATCAAAAGTCTGTCTTTTAATGGGAGATCTAACCTATTCACAGTTACTGAGATGACTAGTGAATTTGCAGTGGCTTATTTTGTACATTCTATTTATCATGTTTTCTTGGTGCTTCTCTTCTCTATCAGTTATCGGCTTGCTTGACATTTCTTTGTCTACTTCTCTCTCTCTCTCTCTTTTTTTAAGATTTTATTTATTTATTTGACAGACAGAGATCACAAGTAGTCACAGATGTAGGCAGAGAGAGAGGAGGAAGCAGGCCCCCTGCTGAGCAGAAAGCCTGATGTAGGCCTCCATCCCAGACCCTGGGATCATGACCTGAGCCGTAGGTAGAGGCTTTAACCCACTGAGCCACCCAGGAGCCCCTCTTTGTCTACTTTTCCCTTTAATACTATGGAACTCTGTAAGAATTGCTTGTATTCTTCAAGCACTTCATTTTAATTTTTGCCTCCCATCTTCAAACCTGTCCTTCTTCATCAATATCTAATGTTAACTCATAATTATGCCCTTCTCCCCCCCCCAAAAAAAATAAGAACCATAGCAATCTGTGATTTCTTTTCTCTTCTCAAACGACACCAACCCCTAACACCATCACTCACTTTAATTGCATCTGAATTTTAGTGTTTGATTTCTACACTTTTTTTTTTATCAATGCCTGTTTAGATACTAAGAATTTTACATGATCCTTTTCTCTGTTCCCTCTCCCCTAATTCCCAGCGCTCTTGCATTTCATGAGAGTGGAGTTAACTACCAAGTGTTTTGGTTGTTTAGCTTTTGTCTTTTTCTGCGGGTGCCATCAAAGAGTACATTTTTGCTGCATCCTTGCATGATTGGAAATAGTTCTTTTCCCTGTCGAATGATGGCTTACCTGGATAATGATTTCTGTAATATATAGACCTTTCTTGATTTACAATGGGGTAGCATCCCACAAAAGCTATTGTAAGTTGAAAATACTCTAAGTTAAAAATCCATTAAATACACTTAACCCCTTAAACACAGCTTAGCCTAGCCTGCCATAAACATGCTTGGGCATTAGCCTACAGTTGGGCAAAATCATCTGACTCCAAGTTTATTTTATAAAGTGTTATAAATAGAGATAGTGTTAACTATCTCATGTGATTAATGGAATCCTGCACTAAACGTGAAAAACAGAAGAGTTGCTAGCACACCATTTGTTGGCCCCTGTGATGGCTTGGCTGACTGGGAGCTGCCTCTGCTCAGCATCATGACAGAGGATCGTCCCACATATCCCTAGCCTGCGAGAAGATCAAAACTCAGAGTGTGGTTTCCACTGAGGGCATGTTGCTTTCAGACTGCCAAGAAGTCTAAAACCCAAGTTGAATGATGGTAAGTCGGGGGCTGCCTGTAAACTATTGTCCTTCAGAACGCTCGAGATGTGGAGCCCTTGCTTTCTCTCAGGGGCTGTTCCGGATGCAAAGACTATGGCCAAGCGGTTACTTTCCTTCACAAGCAATTTATTTTCTTTCTTGTTCTTTCCCTGATGCTTCTCTCACTTCAGGTGTGCCAATGTGGTCCTTCTTCACAGCCTGCCTGCACTAGGCAGTGACTCCCATCTCAGGAAGGTGCTTTATTCTGGTGTCCATGCATGCACACACACGTGTGTGTAAGTGTGTGTGTGTGTGTGTTGGGATCCCCTGGAATCCCCTCAGGGCATGCTGGAACCCAGAGAGCTGGGCCTCAGCCCAGAGTTTCTGAGTCAGTGAGTTTGTGATGAAGCCCAAGAAGTTACATTTCCCATGGGTTTCCAGGTAAAGCTGCTGCTGTCACCAGCCTAGAGACCTGCATCCCCCCCACCCCTCACCCAAGCTTGGAGAACCTCTGCTTTATTCGGTTTTGGGTAATTTTCTTCTCTTACTATTGTGAGTATTCCCCCTCGTCCATTCTGTTGATTCTCTTGCTCTGGAAACGATTTTGTGATGGTATTCTTTTCCTCCACTGGGTTATAGAACTCTTCCTTCTCTCTAGCCTCCCAGGGACACTGGCTCTGCCTTGCTTTCTTTTTTTCCCAAAGCACTGGGTACCTTCTAGCATAGTTTATAACTTCGTTTCACAATTATGATGCATTACTTATAGTCTCTTTATATATGCAAGCTCCACAAGGGCAGCGGTCTTTGCTATGACCCAGGCATCTAGACCAGGGCCTGGCATACAGTGGTGTTCAACAAATGTTGAGTGCATGGGCGGCCAGAGGTATTGCAGCAATATAATACGCAAGTTGAGCCAACGCCACCCCTGGGTGGTCATGTTTGCACCCTTGATGTCCGTGACTTCTCTTTCCTAGTAGCCACAGACCACCAACTGCCCCCCCCCCCCACAGTCTGCTCACCCTGACCCTGTCTGGCTCAGGTGCTGCCCATACTCAGGCCTTCACTATGGCAACCCTGGACTGTCGCCGTCATGTCTGCTTGGCTTCCAAGCTCTTTCCACTCTAACTCCCAGAAGCATAGCTGGAGACAAGGATTTCAAAGCAAATACTTTATTGAGAAGTAGAAGAAATTGTGATAGAGTCTTGTAACCATGGAAACTCTAGGAAATGTTATAAAACACAGCAGAGTCATTCCACCTGCAGGACAAGGGAACCAGGATATTTATACAACTCCCATCTATAACTGGTTAAGGGCTATTCCCAATGTTGGTAATGAGTAATTCCTGGCACTTCCAGACAACCCAGCCTGTGGGCAGAGGGGTTGGGGAAGCCATCAGGTACAGGGACAAGGACACAGGTGGGTAGAATTTGACCCTGCCCATGGTGAAAAGGCTAAGGGCTGTGGATTGAGCACTAACAGCATCCTCATCTGTCCCTACAGGAAGTTGAGGCACTCCTTCCTTCCTCTATAGCTCATGGCCTGATTTCCCCAGGAGGAAGCTGGGCCCAAGGAAGGGCTTTTCTTTTTGAATTGCTATAATCCAAATCACTTAGTTTCTTGAGTGCTGGCTCAGAGGCCACATGCCTGTGTATTCCTAAGAGATGATAAGGTGCTGGAGGGCAAGCACTGAATCTGTATCATGTATCACACAGTGCTTTGCACATAGCTGAATAGCAAATATATTTTTAATAGATTTTATTTTTAGAGAGAGAGAGAGAGTACATGTGAGAGGAGGGGCAGAGGGAGAGGGAGAGAGAGAATCTCCAGCAGACTCCCTGCTGAGCAAGGAGCCCGACATGGAGCTCAATCTTACGACCTTGAGATCATGACCTGAGTCAAAATCAAATGCGGATAGTTAACCGACTAAGCCACCCAGGTGCCCCAAGTTGCAAATATTTTTAAAAATAAAGACCAACTGAATATGTTGTTTCATATGACATGTTATTAAAACCACATACGGGAAACCAATTATTTAACCTCTACTACTTACCTGATATAGAAGTAGTATTTATTGAGAAACAGGCACTATTAATATTCTCACTTTATAGGTAAGGAAGTTGACAAACTTGCCCATGGTCACATGGCTGCCAGCTGATGAAGTACGGGTGGGATCTTGCCGTGTCAGTCTTAATCACTGGGTTTCCCTGACTCCTATTAAAGTGAAAGGGAGGTGCATTTCTAATAGTGCCAACCAGCAACAAGTTAGACTGGTTTTCCTCTCAGCCTGTTCAACATAGGGAAGGTGGAGCACTCAGCAATGGTGGGTGGTTTTAATATTTTCTCATGTCCAAATGAACATACTCAAGCTTATGGACACCCCTAATACACACACACACACACACACACACACAGACACACACACACACACACACGTTCTAGGGCTGGAACTGCTCAAAAGCTGCCTGCCATCCCCAGAGAGACTGGCATTCCCACCCCACCTGTAAATCCCACAATCACATCCTCATTGACTCAGAGTGGTCATCCCTATTCCGTCTTGAGCAAGATGTCATGTTTGTGTGTCAACCAGATGTTCTTCAGCAGGTGAATGGGTAAAGATTGAGGTTTGCCCATCCGGTGGAATATGCCTCCTTGAGAAAAGGAGAGGACTAAGACATCTTTTGATATACACAATGACATGGGTGAATTTCAAAAGTATTGTGTTTTGCAAAGTAAACCAGACACATAAGAGTACAATTCTAGACTGGGTAACACTATTCTATTGTCTGAGAAAGTAGAATAATGGTTATATGAGAGTGGGGGTGAGGTTTTACCGCAAAGGACCTTGAGGGACCCTTGTGGAGAAGAATCTTCTGTCTTGATTGGGTGATGGTTACTGAGTGTTGATATTTGTCAAAACTCATCAAACCATACATATAAAATGGATACATTTTATTGTATGTAAATGACACCTCATTAAATTGATTTTATTTTGTATTTCATATTTATTTTTAAAATTTTAATTCCAATATGGTTAACACACAGTGTTACATTCATCTCAGGTGTACAATATAGTGATTCATCAATTCTAGACATGACTCAGTGCTCATCATGCTAAGTGTACTCTTAATCCCCTTCACCTATTTCATCCATTCCCACCCTTCCCCTCTGGAAACCACCATTAGGTTGATTTTAAACTCTTGCTTAGTGATGTTATAGATGAAATAAAGGTTTACAAGCTGTGATCTCTATTTTTTATAGAACAGGGAACCATGAGTGAGTCGGACTTCGTTATTTCAGAGGTAATGAAGAGTGAATGACTGAAGTTAGCCTTGTAATGTACGAATTTTGTCCATTTTCTGTATCTTCTTGCTCCGCCAAGGAGTGAATCTCTTGGGCAACCAATCCTCTCTCTATCTTCCTCCAAGGCAGCACAGGCATTACTAATCCCCTTCATTTTGCTGACCTCCATCAAATAGTCAATAGCACCATGAAGAAAGGGGCTCCCTGTCTGTTTCCTGACTCTCCCTCACACACAGTATGGACTTTTACAACTCACATTGTTGGATTATTTCTTTTACCACCCCTTATCTTCCTGAAAAACATCTAACTACATTTCCTTCTTCAACATCAAGTCAAACCCTACCTTTTTGATTTAAACCATGTACTTTTAGGGAAGTAGCTTTTTATTATGGGAAAAACCTTTCATGTTATTAAAATTCACAAATAAAAACAACTTTAGAAAATCTCTTAGTTACTGCAGATGCCAAGTTGAGAGTGAAACCAGTGTCAGCAGTAAAGTCATGGCTTTTCATTAAGAGGCTTTTTCCATTGCAGAGGAGACCAGATGCCCAGAATGACTTCTTTAATACAGAGACTGGATTTGATGTTTAATGGTTTGTGGTTGAAATTAAATGTTATTTGGTAACTTCAGCTGCATGTTGAAGGTCTTCAACATGAGGCATTTATCTTTTTTGAGCATAGGAAAAGATGATTCATTTAGGCCATGTTTTTTCAAAATCGGGATCACAAGGTCTGGAATCAACTCATGGGTTAGCTGAACAAACAAGAAAACAAACCAAAAACAAACAAACAAACAAACAAATAAATAAATAAATAAAGGTTTGCTGGAGAAATGAGGTTCATGAGAGGTTCCCAGCTGTAGCCAGCTAAAAATTCATCTCCTGGGGCACTTATCTCAATTTATATATGTATTTTTGTAAAACAGATACGATATATAAGTAATTCTTACATGAATGCAAATCAATATCTGTTCTGGGCATGTGATGCTGGTTCTTCTTGTATGTGAGGGAAACTTGTAATATTTAGCTGTGAATTTGCCTGAATGTTATAAAGCCTAGTTAACATGATGCTTATTTCTCTCAATCACCAGAGCTCAAAGGTGGGGGTTCTGGGGCTCCTGAATGTGCTCTCAGGGGCTTTCTATCTTTTTGGTCCTTCATCACCAGCCTGTGGGTTTCATCCTTATGGGTATGGCATGGCCCACTACGGCAGTCCTTTTTATTTTCTGTTTTAAAACATTGAATTAAGGGGTGCCTGGGTTGCTCAGTGGGTTAAAGCCTCTGCCTTTGGCTCAGGTCATGATCCCAGGGTCCTGGGATTGAGCCCCACATTGGGCTCTCTGCTCAGTAGGGAGACTTCTTCCTCCTCTTTCTCTCTGCCTATTTGTGATCTCTGTCTGTCAAGTAAATAAATAAAAATTTTTAAAAAAACATTGAATTAAAAAATTATATACAGAGCAAGGTACCAATGCCAATGATACAATCTGATGAGTCTTGAAAAACGTATATACAGCATAACTGCCTTTCCACTCAAGACACAGAACATGCCACCATGTGGCATGATTCCTGGACTCCCTTCCAGTTCGTTCTTACCCCAGAGACAAACACCCTTCTGCTTTCTACCACAGCGGGTTCATTTTGCCTGTTCTAGAAACTCATATTGATGGAATCAGAATTTATCAAGTTGAGGCCTCTCATTTTTGTTATTTGTTTTCTGCCTCTTGTACTGTGTGCTTGTCTTTCTTCTCTTTTCTTGTTTTATTTTGGATTAATCAAATACTCTTTTTTTTTATCGGACTTTTGTTTTCTGAGCAGTTTCAGGGTTATGGAAGAATTGATCTGAAATACAAAGAGTATTTCAGTATTTCAGTATTCCCATGCAATCTCTCAGTAATTTCCCTGTTATTAACATTTTGCATTGGTGTGGTGCCTTTGTATGCTTGATAAGCCAGTAATTCCCTGTGCCCCCCTGTCCTCCCCTCCCTCCCCACTGCCCCTGAACCCGTGGCAACCACTGGTCTTTCATTGTCTCTGTAGTTTTTTTTTTCCTAGAATGTCATATGGATGAAATCACACAGTATGTAAATTTTTAAGATTGGCTTAGCAGTATGCGTTTCAAGTTCCTCCATGTCTTTTCATGGCTTGAGAGCTCATTTCTTTTTAGCACTGAATCATGTTCCACTGTCCAGATGTACCACCATTTGTTCACACATTCACCTATCTTAGGACATCTTGCTGTTTTCAAGTTTTGGCAATCGTCCATAAAACACAAACTTTTGCATGCTGGTGTTTGTGTGAACATAAGTTTTAAACTCATTTTGGTAAATGCCTAGAAGTGTGTTTACTGGTCACATGGTAAGAATATGCTTAGTTTGTTAAAAACTACCAAACTGGTTTCCAAAAAGACTATATCATTTTACATTCCCAGCGGCAATGAATAAGAGCTCTTTTTGGTCCATATCCTGCCAGCATTTGCTATTGTCAGTGTTCTTGATGTTGGACATTCTAATAGGTGTGTGGTGGTGCCTCGTTGTTTTAATTTACATTTCCTTGTTGACATGATATGGGACATTTTTTCATTTGTGTATTTGCTATCTGTATATCTTCTCTGATGAAATGTATGTTCAGGTTTTTTGCTCATTTTTTAAAATGGAGTTGTTTGTAGTCTTAGTGTTGCATTTTAAAAATTCTCTGTATATTTTGGATAGCATTCCTCCATCAGATATTTGTTCCGGAAATATCTTCCCCCAGGATGTGGCTTGTCTTTCCATTCTCTTAACAAAAGTTTTTAAGTATATCTTCCTATTGCATTTTTATTTTTCTATTGAGTGTCAAGAGCTCAGTTGAGCTAGTAGGAGAGAGAGGGAGAGAGAACAAGAACAAGAGAAACTGTCAGGTGTTGGAGTAGCTGATTCAAGCAACAATAAGCCAAAATGAAAGAATCAGTGAAGACTTTAATCACTTAGTGAGACAGTCTCTGTAAGCAAGAGTCTAAAACCAGAGAAAGTGCTGAACCTCTTTTCCATTTTCTCCCATGGAAGGTAAAGGGTCAGCTAGATTAGCACAGACATGGGACAGGTCTCACTATGGATGTAGCCCTGGACAAAAGTCTCCAGCAGTGTTATGGGTTCTGAGGTAGGGTGAGGTGGAGAGGCAGAAGGCTATGAGTGGACTGAGTCAGAGTGAGGAAAAGTTTTCAAGGCTCCCCTTAGCCCCTAGCCCTGCCAGTAAGGAGACCAGAGCAAAGGTACCTGGAAACACCTCTGACCAGGGCCTCAGGTAAAAGACACCTGGGAATGAAGACACCCAGGGCTAGGAGTGCAAATATACAAGAAACATATCCAGCCAGGGGACCCTGAGTCTTGACTGCACATCCCTTTAACCCACTGAGGCACCCAGGTGCCCCAACTGCACCTCCCTTTAGAGACTGCCACGGACTGGTCATGCTCCAAGTTCACTATGGGGGTGAGGCAGCTTTCCCAATGACACCTGTTCCTAAGTCTTTGCAATTACCTGTGGTCAAGCCTAAAAAGTCACACATATTTTGGCCAGGAGCCAGACTTCTCATTGGGTGTTTGCTGATAATCCATTTGTATTATTTAGTTGTTGCTTTAGAAATTATATCTAAAAGGCACCTGGGTAGCTCAGTTGGTCAAGCATCTGCCTTTGGCTCAGGTCATGATCCCAAGGTCCTGCGATCCAACCACACATCAGGACCCCCACTCAGCAGAGAGTCTGCTTCTCCCTCTCCTTCTGCCTCTAGCTCTCTAGCTCTCTGTCAAATAAATAAATAAAATCTTTTAAAAAATTATATCTAATCAGCTTGTTCAGAGTTAATATTGGACCACTTTGTAAAAGATAACAAGGAACATGGAATGGTCTTCCATCTTTTTGTGTCTTCTTCAGTTTCTTTCATGAGTGTTCTGTAGTTCCTCAAGTACAGATCCTTTTGGTTAGGTTTATTCCCGGGTATCTTATGGTTCTCGGTGCTATAGTAAATGGAATCAATTGTCTAATTTCCCTTTCTGTATTTTCATTGTTAGTGTATAAGAAAGCAACTGATTTCTGTACATTGATTTTGTATTCTGCCACATTACTGAATTGCTGTATGAGTTCTAGTAGTTTGGGGGTGGAGTCCTGGGTTTTCCATATAAAGTATCATGTCATCTGTGAAAAGAGAGAGTTTGACTTCTCTACTGCCTAGAGCAATGTATACTTTCAATGCCATCCCTATCAAAATTCTACTGGCATTTTTCAAAGAGCTGGAACAAACAATCCTAAAATTTGTATGGAACCAGAAGAGACCCCCAAATTGCTGAGGAAATGTTGAAAATGAAAAACAAAATTGGAAACATCATGCTGCCTGATTTTAAGCTTTACTATAAAACTGTGATCACCAAGGCAGCATGGTACTGACAAAAAAACAGACACATAGACCAGTGGAACAGAGTAGAGAGCCCAGATATGGACTGTTAACTTTATGGTCAAATAATCTTCAACAAAGCAGGAAAAAACATACAGTGGAAAAAAGACAGTTTCTTCAATAAATGGTGCTGGTAAAATTGGACAGCTTTGTGTAGAGGAATGAAACTCAACCATTCTCTTACACCATATAAAAAATATAAACTCAAAATGGATAAAAGACCTCAGTGTGAGGCAGGAATCCATCAGAATCCTAGAGGAGAACATAGGCAGTAACCTCTTCGATATTAGCCACAGCAACTTCTTTCAAGATATGTCTCCAAAGGCAAAGGAAACAAAAGCGAAAATGAACTTTTGGGACTTTATCAAGATCAAAAGTTTCTGCACAGCAAAGGAAACAGTCAACTTAACAAAGAGGCAACCCATGGAACGGGAGAGGATATTCACAGATGACAGTACAGACAGAGGACTGATATCCAAGATCTATAAAGAACTCCTCAAACTCAACACACACAAAACAGATAATCACGTCAAAAAATGGGCAGAAGACATCAACAAACACTTCTCCAAAGATGACATACAAATGGCTAACAGACATATGAAAAAATGTTCATCATCATTAGCCATCAGGAAGATTCAAATCAAAACCACATTGAGATACCACCTTACACCAGTTAGAATGGCCAAAATTAACAAGACAGGAAACAACATGTGTTGGAGAGGATGTGGAGAAAGGGGAACCCTCTTCCACTGTTGGTGGGAATGCAAGTTGGTGCAGCCACTTTGGAAAACAGTGTGGAGATTCCTTAAGAAATTAAAAATAGAGCTTCCCTATGACTCTGCCATTGCACTCCTGGGTATTTACCCCAAAGATACAGATGTCGTGAAAAGAAGGGCCATCTGTACCCTGTTCATAGTTGTTCATAGCAGCAATGGCCACTGTTGCCAAACTGTGGAAAGAACCAAGATGCCCTTCACTGGATGAATGGATAAGGAAGATGTGGTCCATATGCACTATGGAATATTATGCCTCCATCAGAAAGGATGAATACCCAACTTTTGTAGCAACATGGACGGGACTGGAGGAAACTATGCTGAATGAAATAAGTCAAGCAGAGAGAGTCAATTAACACATGGTTTCACTTACTTATGCATAAGAAATAACATGGAGGACATGGAGAGATGGAGAGGAGAAGTGAGTTGGGGGCAATTGGAGAGGGAGATGAACCATGAGGGACTGTGGACTCTGAGAAACAAACTGAGGGTTTTAGAGGGACGGGAGGGTAGGGATTGGGTGAACCAGGTAGTGGGTATTATGGAGGGCACGTATTGCATGGAGTGGTGTGGTGCATAAACAATGAATTCTGGAACACTGAAAATAAATAAATAAATAAATAAATAAATAAATAAATAAATAACAAGAAACTTGGAACAGTACAATTCCATTAAGCATATCTTTTATATTATTTTTGTCACATAAAAATTTCATATTTACAGAATTTATAAATCTTATAATATAATATTATAGTGTTTGCTTTAAAGAGCCAGTTGTCTTTGAGGGAATTGAATAAATGTCATCTTTTATACTTACTCAAATATTTACCATTTTAGTTGTTTTTTGTTTCTCTTTGGAGGTCCAGATTTCCATCTGGTGTCATTTCCTCTCACCTGAGAGCTTCCCTTAGCACAAGTACAACACACGTCTGCTGGCACTGAATTACTTTCGTTTTCTTTTATCTGAAAATGGGTTTATTTCTCCTTCATCCTTGAAGAATATTTTATCCAGACATAATATTTTGTGTTGACCGTGGCTTTTTGTTTGTTTATTTTAGTACTTTAAAGATATCGTCCCATTGTCTTCTGGTTTGCATTGTTTCTGATAAGAGATCAGTTTGGTTTTTTCTCTAGCTACTTTTAAGATATTTTCCTTATTGTTCCTTTTCCTTGATTTGTCTATAAGAAACATAGTTAAGGTTTTGCCTGTAGTATGTGCTGGGGGCTCACTAAAATTCTTAGACCTATAGAATCTTAACAAAATTTTGGAAATTTGGAAAATATTTCATCAAATACTTTGTTGTTACATTCTCTTTCTTCTCTGCATCTAAGCCTCCAATTAAATACTCCAAATTAAGTTAAATAGCTTTGTTTATTCTTTCTGAAACTATGTATCTTTCTGTTCTTCAGACATGTTAATATCTACCGAGCTATATTCAAGTTTATAAGTTCACTGACCTATTTCCCTACCATTTCCTATATGCTTTTTTTTTTTTTGTTAGATTTTATTTTATTTATTTGACAGAGAGAGAGAGATGTCACAAGCAGGCAGAGGGGCAGGCAGAGAGAGAGGGGGAAGCAGGCTCCCCACTGAGCAGAGAGCCCGATGTGGGGCTGGAGCCCAGAACCCTGAGATCATGACCTGAGCTGAAGGCAGAGGCTTAACCCTCTGATCCACTCAGGTGCCCTTCCTATATGCTTTTAAGTTCAAAATGTAAAGTGTTCTATTCAGATATTGTACTTTCAGTATTAGAATTTCCATTTTTTTACAGTTTCCATTTCTTTACTGAGATTGTTTATTCAATGAGACTATCTTTTTCTTTAGCTCTTTGTGCTTATAATAGTTTCTTTAAAGTCTTCATCTGTTAATTACACTGCTTGATTCATTTCAAAACCTTTCTATTAACTTTTGTTTTTTTTAAATCATGCGTTATTTTTTCCCCATTTCTTTTAATGTCTAGTATTTTTAAATTGGTGGACTTCGACATACCTTGGAAGTTCTAGTTTATATAATCTTCCTCTTTTCTGTGAGTTTGACTTTTGTTCTATAAGTTGTTAAATTCCTGGTTGATTATATAGAATTTGTGAAGACTTGGTTTTATGCCTTACTAGGGCATCTTTTATTTATTTTTTATATCTTTTTATGTTTTTTATATTGTTTTATTATATCTTTTATTGTTTTTCCCCTTAATTGTAGACTAAATTCCTTTCTTCTGGGGCATAATCTTTATTTCTAACATGTGGCTTTTTGAGGGTTTCAGTGAAAAGCCCACATGTTTACCAAGCCTTCCTAATTTGGTGGGACTTAAACTTTTAAACTCTGTTTCCCCTGTGGTGGTCAGTGGCAGGCATGCATGTTCAGCCCTCTTGTTCATCATCTGTTAATTACCACTGGGTTTTTTGGATTCTCCCTCATGCATGTATTTCACAGGGTTAGTCAAAGCTCTAAGTGTAACTTACATTTAGATGATTTGAGGGCTCTTCCCTGTGACTTCCTGTTTTCTAAGATTACCATCTTACTTTCCAGCTGTGCAAACCCTGAATTCTATCCTTTAACACTTCTTGCCAGTAATACTAGGACCGTCTGCAAGGGTTTTAGTTACTCTGCACCCTGTGAATTGGGTGTGTGTTCAGGGAAAATACAAATAACATTGATCTCATCCAAAATAATTTCCTCCTTTGAAGGGTTAAGTCTTGCAGTTTCTGCCCAATTTTGGTCACTCCTCAGTGTCTTCAAATGGCTTTTTCATATTTTGTCCAAAATTCTTGCATTTTATTTATTTATTTATTCATTTATTTACCAGAACCGGATCCTAAGCTTATCATCTTTGAAGGACCCTCCAGGTCACTCACCATGCAGTGTTTTTATTTTCAGTTAGCTAGAACTGGACAACATGACCAACTCTAGGACAAGCACTGAAAGGAGGTTTAGAAAGTAGGGCTTATGGATTGGGAAGAGGGGTTGTTTCATCACAGTGTCTGCAACATTACCATTTAAAACATTCTTCAGTTCAAACCTTTCACATCTTTAGACTCACCTTCTTTTCTCTCCCAACAATACATGCTCCTATATCTCATCTAAATAAATGAGGGTTGACATAGTAATTTTAAACTAAAACTGAAGATTAGCCCATGAGTTTTGCATGACCTCAATGTACAGATTCTAGAAGATGATCATATATCCTTATAAGTTTTAAGGTTTTTGGGCCATAGATCTTCATAACGATTTCTTGGCCAACAAGTTCTGGGCAGCAATGTCAATAGCAGTATAATTTCTGACAAGAGTATAAATGGCAGTATCCATTTTCTCTGTAACAAGTTCTTGACACTTCTTCCCACATGTCTTCCTGGTTCCACCGCCCATCCTGGGTGTCCATGGACCAGATCCAGGGATTCATATCAGCCCTGACTGTGTCGTCCAAATTGTGTCATCTAACCTTAAGATGTGCATTTTATCCTCACTCTGAGAGGGAAAGGAAACTAAGACTCAGATAGAGATCATGAAAACAGCAGAAGAGTAGTAATGATTGCTTGGGCTCGTCCTATGTGTCTAGCATTGTGCTAAATGCCTTATTTCATTATGCACTAGACATTAAAAATTATGCTCAATTTACAGGTGGAGAAATTAAGACTTAATGACATTTAAGCTATTTGCCCAGTGTTACGAGCTTCAGAAGATTGAAACTGAAACCTGTCTGACTCTTCAGAACCTTGCTCTTATGAGAACCATGTCACTCCCTAAATGTTGATGAAAGAATAGCACAAGGAGACACGGTTCTGGTTCTGTTACAGAACGATGTACAGTATACATTGTGTCATCCAAAGAGATGACCTTTGTTCACCCCAGATTTAAAAAAAAAAAAAAAGGAAGAAAAAAAGAAAGAAAGAAAGAAAGGGAAAGGAAAGCAGAGAAAGTGTGATCTTTGAAGAGTTTTACTTTACTGTGCATAAAATCTGTTAAAAGCTAGTTTAGGACAGA
The DNA here is from genome assembly GCF_964662115.1 of Mustela nivalis. Lineage (NCBI taxonomy): Eukaryota > Metazoa > Chordata > Mammalia > Carnivora > Mustelidae > Mustela > Mustela nivalis. The sequence continues at coordinate 97,912,145 of NC_139027.1, forward strand.
GGAGTAGATGCAAGGCTATGTGGAAAGGGGCTGGGGGAGGTAAGGGTGGGTGGCTACATAGTGTGTGTTTGTGTGTGTTTGTACACATGTGCATCTCTGAACATTGGCTGCAAAACACGTCTTACAGATTGATACAAACCAATCAATGGATTTAAAATTCATGCCAGTTGCTATGTGAAATGGAATCTTGTATCCAAGGGGGCGGTTGAGGGCTCAGTAAGCTAACTGACCCCCTCTCCCAGTGTTACCATCTGTCTCATGGGGCTTCCCATGCTGCCTCTTCCTTCACATCCCATTCTTTATTTTGGGCATTTCCAGCACCCACTTTCTCTGCCACCTGGATCCCTAGGAGACTATCCCAGTATTGGTTAGCATCCAAGGCTTCAGCAACCCTTCTTACCCCTGGGAAGGCTCTAGGACTTGGACAATTGGTAAGTGGATACCAAAGGATGGAAGGGTAAGCAATTTATAAACACTGTACCATGTAGCTGAGAAAACTATTGAACATCTTCTCCTAGACAGGTTCTGAGACACATCCCTGGAGGTGGTTTTCATCCTCATGGCAGAGAGGAGGAACCTGTAGCACAGAGAGAGCTAAGCGTTAGCACTAGGACGGGGCTGAGAAGGGTCTGCCCCAGACCTTACAGAAGCCCAGGACTGGTTCTGTCCCTGCACCTGCTCATAATGAAGACACCAGGCAACTTAATTCTAGAGTTTGCTTGTTCGACATACTCATCTGCCTGCAATGAAATGAAGGACTGCTGGGGGAGAGCACTGAGAGGATCCAGGAACATCCTAAGAATTCAGTAAAGCAGAACTCCTCAGAGCTCTAGATTCAGTACCGTTTAAAACACTTCCTGTATGTGTGTGGTTCCTGGAGGCACTATATTCTGAATTCTACTAAGACCATTGCGTATTTAATTTCTGAAAAAATCAGAGAAGAGTTTGCAATGGTATGAGACATTGACTATTAAAAACAGCCCCAAGCTAAACTCTGTTGGTGGGAATGCAAACTGGTGCACCCCCCTGTGGGAAACAGTATGGAGAGCCTTCTAAAAATTAAAAATAGAATTACTATATGATCCAATAATTCCACTACTTGGTATTTACCCAAAAAGAATGAAAACACTAATTTAAAAAGATATATATTTCCTTTTATTGCATCATTATTTATAATAGTCAAAATATGGAAGCAACTGAAGTGTCCACTGATACATGAATAGATTAAGAAGATGTAATATATACATACAATGGAATTTTATTCAGTCGTAAAAAAACTATGAGATCTTGTCATTCCTAATCATAGATGGACCTAAAGGGTATTAGGCTAAATGAAATAAGGCAGACAGAGAAAGACAAATACCATTTGATTTCACTTATATGGGAAATCTTAAAAACAAAACAAAAAAGTAAACAAACAAAAAGCAGAAACAGACTCATAAATACAGAGAGATATGTGCTGGCTGCCAGAGGAGAGGGTCTTGGGGGAATGGGCAAAATGGGTGAAGTGGAAAGGGAGAAACAAGCTTCCAGAAATGGACTGAATAAGTCGTGGGAATGAAAGATACAGCATAGGGAATAGAGTCAAGGGTGTTGTAATAATGTATATTGACAGATGGTAGCTACATTGGTGGTAAACATAGCATAACATTTAGAATTGTCAAGTCATTATGTTATACACTTAAAGCTAATGTATTCTTGTGTGTCAGCAACACTTCAATAACAAAAGAAAAAGAAAAATGAAAGAGAATCTTATTGATAGAAAATAATCACTCTCATAGATGTTTATGATTTTCTCCTGTGGATAAAATATTGCAATAGGGATATAAAACTTGGTTGAAGCCTTCAGAGAGTTTACAAATCCTTTGAGAAGCAGATGTTCCAAAAAGAACAACAAAAATAGTAGAATTATTATAGTATTTTTAATGTTAGAACTTGAACTGGGCTTTTAAGCTCAAGTATTTGAATAGGTAAGAGCCAAGACAGGATGAGAAGAACAGAAGTCATTATTCATTTAGACATATTTATCCTGAGCCTAAAATGTGCTGGTCGTTGTGCCCTACATCTAAGCATAAGTAAATGGTGTGGATGTGTTGTCCACTCTATGGAGCAGAGAGAGGGAAGAGAAGTAAACAAAATAAATGTGTGATCACCACCTATGTGTGTGTGTATGCACATATGTGTATACATGTATATGTATAGATGCATATTTTTATGTTTATCAACATTAAGTGAGGCTTAAAGTAAATACATGTGTTGGATGGGATGAAGGGAAGGGATGGGGTGGAAGAAATGAAGAGGGGGAAGTGGTGGGTGGTGTGAGCATGGTGCTGAGAAGGAACAAGACAGAGACATGTAAAGTGCAAGATGGAAGAGAATTGCAAAGAGAGATGGGAGAGCAGCTGGCATAGCCACCCAGGGCAGGAAGGGCTGGGACGCAGAGGCAGAAGGTGCAAGGGGAAAGTTTCTGGGCAGCGCTCAGGAATGCTAAAGAAAGGGAACACACAGTTTAGCTGGAATGAGGGCTCATGAAGAAGAAAGAAATGGCCTTGGAAGAGCACAGGGGAGCCAATTAGAAGGAAACTCAGATCTGGAGCAACTTCTTAGAATGATGGCGTTGGGTGTCAGCCTGCTGGGTGGTGGATCTTGGTCCTTGCAAGGCTCTTCCCATGGCTGTCCTTTAATGATTCCCTCACTTGGACAAGGATGCAGTCCCAGAAAAACCTCTGGAGATTTGCAGGTGTCATGTGAATGGACAGCCACCCAGTAGTGCCTAAAGCAGATGCTAAATTCAGATCAAGATCGGCATCCATCTTTAAAGGACCAAGTGAGTTTCCCTCAAGTCAGTGCAAAATGTTCATCCACCCAGAGTCCATCACTAATATTGTACCCTGATTGTTTTATCACATGCCTACTCATCTATTCACCCATCGATACCTCTTATGTTGGGTGCATTTCAAAGTAAGTTTGCAGACATCAGTATATTTCCTTCTAAACATGTCGGCACGTGCCATTAACTAGAGTCCAATAATTGTTTATGGTTGTATTTTTCCTTTGAAGTAAAATTAACAGGTAATATTTAAATATAAATTATATTTTATATTTTATATATAATTTATAAATTATATTTAAGTATAAATTTTAGGTGTACCATTCCACGAGTTTTGACAGATGCAGACACCTTTGTAACTTCCACCCTTAATCAAAATAAGGAACATGACCATCACCCCCCAAAATTTCCTCATCTCCCTTCTCAGCCAATTATGACCACTCCCCCAAACTCAGGCTCTCACTAGAGGCAGCTGCTACTCTGATTCTCCCCCATCATGGATTAGTTTTAAAAAACCTTATGAAAATGGAATCAGAACATACTCTTTCGTGTAAATATGTTTTTATTCAGTGTAATTCTTCTGAAATTCATCTCTGCTATTGTGTGTTTACTTCTCCTAATGGCTGAATAGAATTCCATTGAATGGGCATACCACAATTCATGCATCTGTTTAACTGATGAACACCTGAGCTGTTTCTAGCTTGAAGCTGCATTTCACAAGACTGTCTTGGCACATCTTTGAGGCAAACCCACCCTGTGCATAAGGTTATACTTCATCTCCTTTAAAGGGATATAAAATGCAGGTGGCAAGATACAGAAAACACATTTTCTTATGACATAGTTGATGGGGACATTTTTATTACCAGGCTCCCTGTTGGGTGACATTCCTCTTAACAGAAATTTTCTTTCCACTCATTAGACTGCTAAAGCAAATAAAATTGCTCCATAAATGAAGGACTGTTGTTCTTTGCAGTGCTTTCTTGCTTCTGACCACGTCTTTTTGCCATAAACATTGCTCAAGTTCAACAGCCCTGTTCTGTGACCACTCTGAAAGTGGAGGAGAAACTGACATAGCCTTTTATGTTTTCTCTTTCAGGTTTTTATGGGGTGTAAGATGTGTGCCTTCTTGGAAGATGATGTTTCCATCTTTCAACCATTTGGCTAGGGAAGGTGACTGTCTTACAAATAAAATTAATCGCTGGGTGAGGGAAATTGAAAGTGAGTAATAAAGAATGTCCTGGTCACTGTGGGGGCCTTAGACAACTGTGTGGGCTCAGACCACCCCCAGTGATGTGTTTGAGAGAGTAGCCATCTAAGCTTTAGTTCTTGAACCAGCTCTGGCTTCTGAAGGAGGCATGGGACAACCCAAATCCAGGAAGGAAAAAAACTCACATAACCTTTTTATTTCCGTTTGTCTTTCTTCTCCTACTTTAAATTCTCCTTCTCATCTTTAAATTAAGAAAGAGAGGAATGTGTGGTATTATAAGCAAACTGAGCCTTTTAAACTCAGGTTTAGGAGCCCTGACAAAGGCTCAAGGGACACAGGGCTGGAGTTCTTACAGACCTTGCTGCTAAATCCAGGCAAGTCTGATTCAGATGACAGAGCAAAGATGTGTGGATGTGGGTTTCCAATGTTTTCAGGTGGCAAGTGAGGTACCACAATTACATCCAGCTAAGAAATTGTCTTTGAGGGGCACCTGGGTTAAAGCCTCTGCCTTCGGCTCAGGTCATGATACCAGAATCCTGAGATCGAGCCCCACATGCGGCTCTCTACTCCATGGGGAGCCTGCTTTCTCCTCTCTCTCTCTCTGCCTGCCTCTTTGCCTACTTGTGATCTCTCTCTCTGTCAAATAAATAAATAAATAAAATCTTTAAGAAAGAAAAGAAAAGAAGTCCTCTTTGAAGGGTTATAACATCGACATCGTCTTTGTCATTCATTTGGCCCAGGAATCAGCAGATGGTCTTGCAGTTTGAAGTGTGAAAGTTAAGAAACTTAATGAAATTCAAGAATGGCTTTTTTTAATGATATTTTAAAGAAGAAACAGAGGTTAGGTCAGAAAGAGATGAATGGTGCTTTTCATTCATGTCACTTAATAGCCCCTGAAGGTTTCATAAAACACAGTCCAAATGCTATATTTGCCATATTTGACCTGTGTCCTAAATCAGAAGTGTTAGGACAATGGTGTCATTTAGGCAAAATGATTTTTTTTCCTTGGTTTTATTGTCAATCCTTTATTATCTTTGGATCTACAGCCTCAGTCTGGTGGGCTCAATCACAAGTCCCCTGGTGGGACTTGCAATCACAAGTCCCTTAATGGAAGAGGAAGACAGAAGAGCCCGAGAATGAGCTATGACAACAAAAGCAGAGGTCAGAGAGTGAGAGAGGTTGGCAGGTGCTCCTCTGTTGGCTTTGAAGATGGAGTGGACCATCGGACAGGAAATGTAGGCAATCTCTAAAACGTGGGACGTTCTCTCCTAGATTCTCTAGAAGGAACACACTACTAACTCCTTGATTTGAACTTCTCACCTTGAAAGCCATTAACATAATAAATACGTGTTGTTTTAAACCACTAATCTCTGGTAGTTGGCTACAGCAGGAATAGGAAACAAACATACTCACATACTAAGCTACTCACCACAAATTATAGATATTTCCAAGTTTTTTAAAAATGTAACTTTGTTCTAGAATGTAGTAGTGACAGAGTGTTCACTGAAGAGTGATTAATAAAAGTGCATGAAATGTAGTGTCTGAATTAGTACCTGTCTGCAGGGCAGTGACCTTTGTTCCCATTTGCCAACCTTGTATGAGGTAATTCATGGTACCAAAGAACCTGTGTAGCAGACCACACTGAGCCAGTTAAATAATCAAAGGTGAGAAGGGCTTGTTTCTGCCTTTGATGTGGGGAGTTCAGAATACAGAGGAGTGTAAAGCATAGACTCACAACTTGAGGGAAATAACATGGAGGATTCCAAGTGCCCAATGGGGATCAGCCTCAGCAAAGCCAATTCAATATTTGTGGTTCTATCTGGGAGCCACGGGGAAGATTTATGGCCTTGAACTTGGAGAATGGAGCAGTGTTTCCCTCTGCAGTTCAAAGCTTCTAGTCATTTTAATTTGTCTTCCTTTCTCCAAATTCTTAAACACTCTTGTTTCTTCTTTCTCCCTCTTCCTTTACCCACCAGGGTTTCACAACAGTGATAAATACATCTATAATGGGGTAAAAATTAGAGGTAGGGCCCCATCCCTACCATTGCCCCTTATTATAGTTCCACTTTAGTGTTGGGTTTTTATCTTTTTATCTGGATATCTTCTTTGAATTAGGGAAAACTCTTGTAAGCAAGGTCTGCATCCTCTGGGATTTTTTCTTTTTTAATGTTTAAGGCAGGGATCAGCCAGCTATGACCTTCAGACCCAATCTGGTCTGCTGCCTATTTTTTAAGGCCCATGAGTGAAAAGTGGTTTTTACATGTTTTGTAGTTAGGAAAAAATCAAAAGAACAAAAATTTTTCATGGCATGAGAACATTGTAAAAGAAAATTCAGAGTCTGCAAATAAAGTTTTATTGGGACAGAGCACTTTTATTCACCCTACAATGGCAGAGACCAAATGGCCTACAAAACCTAAAATATTGACTATCTTCCCCCTTCGTTAACCTCTGGCTTAAGACATGATCTAATGAATATATAGAAGATACTATTAAATGATGACATTCAACTAAAAATAGGGGTCAGGCCTTGAAGTTTAGAGAAATCAGATCAGATAAATGACAATCCAGGAAGCTATACTTGAACTTATTCAGATTTGTACCAGCTAGGCCTGTGGTGGGCTGCCTGTAACAGAAATCCAATTATAGTGGTGGAACCAGATGAGGATTAATTTATCTCCCCAAAAGAAGTACAAAGGTTGATAGTCCATGGATGAGACTATGAATTCTTAATGCTTTCAGTATCTTGGATGCCTTCAGTCTTTTTCTTTTATCCCAATGCATGACTGTCAGCCTCATAACCATGATACCTGCTGTATCTTCTGTCTCTCTGGCAAAATTCTATAAATTCCAACTTGCTTGGCTTAGAAGCATATCCCTACTACCTCATTAGAATAAGACTTGGGATAAATGTGCCCCTGGAGTCAAGAACTGGGTTTGAAGTTTCCAGGGATGTGTTGGCAGAGCCAGAACCCAGAGTGGAAAGCCTAGGAAAGGAGATGGGGATGGTGAGAATAAGATCAAAGTGTTGGAGACCACTTCATTTGTCTCACGTGCCACGAGCCAGTGGTTCTCATGCATGTGCATCACAATCCCCAGGAATCCATGCTCAAACCCAGCTGGCTTAACTCTTGGAGTTTCTGTTTCAGGAGGCCTGGGCTGCATCCAGAATCTGCTTTTCTGACAAGTCACTAGGTGATGAGAGGTCTTTACAGAGCAAAGACATGACTGATGCTGATGGTCTTGAGAGTGCCTTTCCACACCTTTAGGGGGATCACTGAAACTCTAACAGAGGGCGAGGGAAGGAGCCTCTCATCTCAGTGAGGCCATTCAGTTGCCCTGCTGGCTCCTCCTGGGGCACAAACATGCTAGGGGACTTTGTGTGTAGCAAAACCCCAGGACCTTATCAAATGATGATTCTGATTCAAAAGGCAGAGGATGGAGTCAGAGAGGCTGTATTCTAACAAGCCTATACCTGATAATGCTGGTCTGGGGATGACACATGGAGGGACAAGACTGCGGTCACCTTGGTTGGCAGATTCTCTCCTCTTCCTCAGGCTGCACCACAGCAGGGTCACCCTGTTTCCAACCCAAGCTGCTGCTCACTATGCTAGAGAAAGCAGTGCCCAAGTATTTTGGGGTAGGATGTCCATATCTTCGTCAATTCTACTGAGGCTGGGGGACTAACTTACTTGAATGATGTTCTCAACTGCTTGGAAAGCCGGTGGGCCAGAAATGGAAATGTCAGCAAACCCTTTTTGAGAATTAGTAAGCCAAATTTTTTTTATCATTATTTTCCCCAGATTCAGAGATTGCTTAATTCTCAACAGAAAAAGCAACTTTTAGATTGCAAGATAAAATATGAAAATGATGGCCAAGCTCAAGACCACAGGAAAAGAGCAGAAAGGGCACACACTGAGAAAATAGAGCTACAGAATGTCTCTGTGGCATATTTCAAGTTCTGAACTTACTTTCTTTTTCAGCTGTGTGCATTTATCTGCTTGCCATAGAACCAGCTGGAGTTTTAAATTTGCACCATGAATAATGCTGCCAGAATTCTCCCTTACATCTGTTGGCTCCAAGGTTCTCCAGTGGCCAGCTGGTCACCAGAAGTGATCATAAAAGTACAACCAGTTCCAAGGAAAAACATTTTTCTCTATTGCCTATGGGGAGAGACAAGTAGGCATCCCATAATTCCCCTCTATGGAGAACACTTTAAGGGACTCTGGAAAGACAAAGTTTGCCAAATGTCCCAATAGTCCCTTCCAAAGCAGAAGAGATCCCAAAGACGAGTCGTTGCCAGTGCTTCTCTGAAATCTGGCTTCAGAATGATTCTCAGTCCAGAAAGTATTCCCAATGATTTTGGTGTGGACCCTTTCTCTCCATGGGTGGGCTAGCTCTCAATGCAGGTGAGTGGGATCTGAGCATGAGGGTGAGCAGGAGATGAAGTTCCCTCAATGAGGAGCCACTCCCATACCTCTCTCCTAAAAGCTTTATAAAGCCTCAGGCACCCATAGGCCTGTGGATAGAAGTGGAATTTCTGAATGACAGTCTCAAATGTTGGCCACCCCGACCCCAGAGTAAAGCTCCCTCCTTATAGCTGCTCTCTGTGATTCCTTCACTCCCCAGAGGGTCTGCTTTCTCAAGTTCAAGATGTTCCCAGTCAAATCACCCGAAGTGTCAAACCGTCCTGCAGGACTGCAGCCACCAAAGATCTGCAGCAGCTAGTCTGCAACCCTGATTGACCAGATGTTGATGGAAATTAGCCATCTGCCTGCGCGAGCATCTGTGAGTTACTGAAAGAACTAGGTCTGTATTATTCAATAGCAACCTGACAAGGTAATGAGGGAGGGGAGGTTTAAATATTGATTGCTTGCATCAATAAATTTGGGGAAGATTTGTTACATAGCAGTAGATAGCTGGTTGTGTTGGACACCCCTGTGCTCACTCATGCTACAACAGCAGCGCCGAGTAGTTCCAATAGAGACCAAAGGTCCAGCAAAGCCTGAAGCATTTGCTACCTGGCCTTTCACAGAGAAAGTTTGCCCTCCTCCTGCATCCACAGAATTTTTCCCATACCTGGTCTTAACTGTTGCTCTGACTGTCTCCCCTTCCACAACTCAAACCAAGAAGCCACAAGGTGTCATAACTAAATAGTAAATTGGTAATTATATTGCCACTGAGTTGGGACAGGGCTCTACTACATGGTCTGATTGAATCCCTATGATAAAAATCTGTTCACTTGTGAAATGTGTGTTTGGGGAAATGTATGCATGAGCTCTGGGGTGCAGAAATCCAAGTTCTTCCTGAGTCCACAAGGGCGGCTCTCCTGTGATGCTGAGGAAGACATCCACATTAAATGCTTCAAAAGCAGTGAGCTAAAAGTGACCCAAAATACATTCTATTTTGCATGAAACTTCAAAATATAGGTGGTATATTACTTACCAAATTACTTTCAAAGTCACTAGCTTTCAATTCCTAAAAAATAATTTAACCTTCTTTATAAAGAATTAGAACCCATTAGTTATGAAATACGTATTTGCTGTTGAAAGTGTGGGGTAAGTTTGAAAATCATCCGTTATGCTTCAACACAGATAATTTTATTAAATAGACATATATAAGCTACCTATTATATGATATGTAGGTTTTTTTTTTCCTAAATAAGGTAGATCATCTATTTTCACAGCTTTCCATCCAAAGGATGTATCACTTATAATTCATTAACTATCCTTCATATGCTAACAAAATATTCAGGTATCTCATTCTCAAAAAGATTATATGCAGTTAGTCTTATGACAGTTAAGTGTTTTTGTTGCTGAATTTCTTATATCCGATACATTTAAAGATATTAAAATACAATTTTGTTATAAAACATAAACAAAAATATAAGTCCTCTTTTCTGATTTTCATATCTAAGTAAGGTATGTTCTCTACACATGTTTCACTTTTCAGCCTCTCATCCCGCATGCAGTTGAGCCAAGAACATATCCCACAGGAAATGTCTGCCAGACGTCAAAGCATATTTGACGTTTTTCAAATAACGTTTTTGGATTTCTTGGCTCTCTTGTGAGAAGTGTCTTCAAGGACAGAGCATTCCTTTCAAATATGTATTGTATTTTCAGTAAAAACAAAATATGCTATGAATAAATACTATATAAAAAAATAAAGGAAGAGTCTAAAATAGCATAAGTATACCTTGACAAAACATAGTTCCAGAGGCTTCTATCTGACTAACTGAGATAGTTCTGTATTCTTTTAACTCAGTAGTTTGTAATTCAGGGGTTCCATGAATTTAATGGGAAAAAAAGTTACACCCTTTTTTTCACTAAACTCTACGTGGAACTTAGCATATCCCAACATTATTGAACAAGAAATATCAGCACTGAATTCACAGATAGTTCTCACCACAGTGTAGTTATTACAGATCTCTCAACAGCTGGTCTGCCTTGGTCATCACTTTATGGTATTAAGTGATGCACCACCAAGTGTTGTGATTTTAAATTCCATAAAGAGGCATTTATATATGATACAACATATTTGCTTCTTTTTGACATTCTCCAACTGTATTTCAATATGATTGGTGTCCTTTGTAATTCTGTGTATTTTGTCATGTGTGTTTATTCAAAACGTTATCCTGAGAAAGGGTCGATAGGCTTCTTTGCTCAACTGCAGAATGGTCCATGGCACAAATGTCCGCTCCCTCTTACTCACCGTCCGTGGCCCGAGCAGAGATCACCACATACAGCCAGACCAAGATCGCTGAAGGTGATACTGCCCAGCTGGTGTGTCTTGCTGTTTTCCTGCGTTCCTCTCTTCTCAAAAAATACTTCTTGAGAGGACACTTGAGTGAGAAGACCAATGTGACAGCCCATGGATCCATCAGGCACAAAATCCTCTCCAGTACCAGTGTGGGCCACACTGGACAACCAACCTGAAGCAGGTCACCAATCGTCTGTGAGCTGCCTTTGGCTTATGGGAAGATGCGTCAAGATGACAGATGCAGAGCTCTGTTTAAAGGTCTAGACAGTTATTGGTACCATTTGGCACCTCAAATGATAAAATCTTCAGTGGTGGGAAAAAGCTCAGAGGTGCATTTGGTGACTCCCATGCTTGAGGAACTGGGGGGACATTTTCTTATTTTCTTAGTATCTTGATTGGGAATATAATCCACAGGTCTCACAATTCACTTATTTAAAGTGAACAGATAGTTTTCCAAGAGCTTTTAGTGTATTTACAGAGTTGTGCAACCATTAACAAATTAATTTTAAAACAATTTCATTACCCCAAAAGAAACCCACACTCATTAGCATACCCCAATTCCCCACACACCCACCTACTCCCAATCTCTAGGCAACCAGCAATCTACTTTTGGTCTCTTGAGATTCATCTATGCTGCACATTTCCTGGAAATGGAATCACACAGTATGTGGCCTTTTGTGACTAGCTCTTTCATTTAGCATAATGTTTTCAAGATTCACCTATGTGGTGGCACAAATCGATATATCATGTCTTTTTATTTATTTTAATGAATAATATTCCATAGTATGGATATATCTGGATTCCTTCTACTCTTTAGCTATTATTTATAATGCTCTTGTGAACATTTGTGTACAGGTTTTTGTGTGGACACATTCTAATTTTTCCTGAGTATATGCCTAGGAGTAGAATTACTGGATCATATGGTAACTTTATGTTTAACATTTTGTGTAACTACCAAGCTGCTCTCCAAAGATGCTACACCACCATAGAAATCCACCAGCGGTGTAGAAAAATCCTATTTATTCCACATCCTTGTCAACACTCATTGTATCCTGTCTTTCTGATTCTAGCTGCTCTAGTATCAGTGAAATAGCATCTCACTGTGGTTCTGATTTTCATTTCCCTGATGCCCAGTGGTGTTGAGCATGTTTTCATGTCCTTGTTGGCCATTAATATTTATTCAGATCACTTGCCTATATTTTAATTGGATTAGTATTTTTATTACTGACTTGTAGTAGTTCTTTACATATTCTAGAGATAAGTCCTGTATCATATAAATAATTTGCAAATATTTTTCCCATTCTCCCATTCTGTGTGTGTGTCTTTTCACTTTGAAGCACAGACATTTTTAATGTCGATAATATGCAATTTCTGTGTTTTCTTTTGTTGCTTCTGCCATTGGCATATTGCTAAGAAATCATTGACTAATCTAAGGTCATGAAAATTTATACACCTATGTTTTCTATTAAGATTTTTCTAATTTTAGCTCTTACATATAGAGCTTTTATCGACTTTTAGTTAATTTTTGAAAGGAAATGAAGTAGGAGTCTGACCCTATTTCATGTGGCGATCCAGTTATCCCATCACCATTTGTTGAAGAGAATGTTCTTTCCCACATTTAACTGCCTTGGCACCCTGTGAAAATTAACTGACCATAAATGTGAGGGTTCTTTCTGGACTCTCCATTTTATGCCTGTCCATTTGCCAGTGCCACACTCTTCTAATTACTGTACATTTGTGGTAAATTTTGAAATCAAGAAGCATGAATCTTCCTGTTTTGTTTCTCTTTTCCAAGATTGCTTTAGTTATTTAGAAATAACTAAATATTTATTTAGATAAATACATATTTAATTTTTATTTAAAATTAATTTTTAAATTTAATTAAAAATTAATTAATGTAATTTTTATTTAAAAATTAAATTTTAATTACTTTAAAGTTAATTTTTATTTAATAAATAATTAAATTATTTTAATTTAAATAAATTAAATTTATTTAATTTATTAAATAAATTGCACTGAATTATGATCCATTTTGGGAGCATTGATTGATGTCTGTCTTAACCATGTTAAGTCTTCTGATTCTTAAATATAGGATGGAGTTTCATTTATTTAGGTCTTAAACATTTTTTTTTTCCAACATTGCTTTGTAGTTTCCAGAGTACAACTGACCCTTGGAACAATACAGGTTTGAACTACACAGGTCCACCTATATGAGGATGGTGTGTGTGTTACAGTGTGTGTTTGTGTGTGATAAATACAGGGCAGGACTGTAAATGTATCTTCCTTATGATTTTCTTATAACTTTTCTCCAGCTTACTTTATTATAAGAATAGAGTATATAATATAAGTGACATATGCAATACGTGTTAATGACTATGTCATTGGTAAGACTTATAGCTGACCATAAGTTATCAGCAGTTAAGATTTTGGGCATTAAAAAACTCTATGCAAAAATTTGCCCATATCAGGGGGTAGTGCTCCAACCCTTTCATTGTCCAAGGGTCGATTGTATACATGTTGCACTACTTTTGTTAAATTGACTCCTAAGTATTTTATTTTTTTTGACACTGTTGTAAATAGAATTGCTTTCTTGACATTATTTTTGGCTTATGCATTGTTACCATTTGGGATTATAGTTGATTTTTGTATATTGATGTTGTATCCTGCAACCACTAAACTCATTTATTAGTTCTTACAGTTTTTAGATGTTTTCCTTAGGATTTTCCATGTACAGACATGATAACATCATTAATGAATAGAGATAATTTTATTCTTTTTTTTTTTTTTTTCTTCTAATCTGGATGCCTTTCATTTCATTTCCATGCTTAACTGTTCTGGTGAGACTCTCCAGAACATTTGAGTGGCAGTGGCAAGAGGAGATATCTTTGTCTGACTTCTGATCTTAGGAGGAAGGTTTTAAGTCTTTCACAGTAAGTATATCAGCTGTGGGTTTTTTGCAGATGCAACATATTTCCTTTTACAAAACAATGAACCAATAAAGGATTGTAAATTTTTACCTTGCTTCTGGAAGAAAGCTTACATTTCTGGGTGAGAGCCAAATTTAGTAGACTATTTGTTCTGCCCCACTGACATACTGCTGTTTGTTGAGTAACATTTGCTTATCAGGCATTTCTTTTCCGTGCTTAGATTCATATATTGCTGCATGGCCACAAACTTAATTTTTATGTCTGCACTTTAGTATTATTATGGCTTATAAATATTTTTAATTTTATAACTTATTTCTTCCTAATATCTCAATGATTGTAATTAAAATCAAGGTTAAAAATAATACTCATGTGTTTATTAATCAAGTACTAGTAAGGGTCATATAATTTTTTTTTTTTTAAAGATTTTATTTATTTATTTGACAGAGAGAGATCACAAGTAGGCAGAGACACAGACAGAGAGAGAGAGAGAAGGAAGCAGGCTCCCTGCGGAGCAGAGAGCCTGATGCGGGACTCGATCCCAGGACCCTGAGATCATGACCTGAGCCGAAGGCAGCGGCTTAACCCACTGAGCCACCCAGGCGCCCAGGGTCATATAATTTTAACACTCCTGTTAATGTTTCCCTTATAGGTTCTGACTTTGGTTTTGATAACCATTATCTTGAAAATAACTGTTGTGAAACAATATCTTTTGAATCTAAGAAGGGGACACTCATGTGTCCCCACCAATGGCTTCCTCGAGGTGACATTATCTGACTATCTGTGTAGATTAGAACCATCTAATAGAAACTTTGCTAATGATCAAATGTTCTGTCTTCATACTGACCAATCCAGTAGACATTAGTCTATTGTGCACTTGACATGTGACTAATAAGACTGAGGGACTTAATTTTTAACTTTAATTTTAATGAGTTTAAGTTTAAATAATCACGGGAGAGCAGTGCCTGTCCTATTGGACAGTGTATGCAGCTTTCATCTACCTCATTCCCATGTGCTTCCCAAAGCAGTTTCCACCCAAGGGGCCTGGAACTTTCTTCACCAACACAAATTAGTAGTCAGTCATCTTTCTCCATGATCTCCATGTCCTTAGCACTTGGAATTATGCATTCTGATAGATGACTTTTCAGCAAGTGCTCATGTTGGAACTAGAAACTTCTTTTTAAGTCTTTTAAGAAAAAAGCTGCCTCCCACGCTTGAAACAAATCTTTGAGAAGGTATGTCTGGGGCAACACATTTCCCTAGGGTCCCCTTTTGCATCTGGACTCCTCTTTATTTCTGTGTTCACAACATCCACCAGCAGTAACAACTGTACTTGTTGAATAGCTGCTGTGTTACAAGAAAGGTTAACAATCCCTCTGTGTAAATTGTCTAATTTCCACAACAAACCCATAAATTAGATAACATATCTCCAATTTTGGGGGGAGAAAACCAGAGATTTAAGTAACTTAGCCAAACTCTAGCAACTGGCAAATGGCAAAATCAGGGCTCTGATATATTGCACATTCTAATTCTCTCATCCTAAAGTGAGCTGGAGAATCTTAGTTTCACCATTGACTAGCTGTGTGGCCTTGGGAAGTCACTTATTCTGCCTGACCTTCATCTTTCTCCACATCTGGAAAAAGAGAAATTAACAATGGATGCCTCCAGGGCAGACAAGGAGTTAGCCTGAGGTTTTATGAGAGCCCTCCAAGTGCATAGGGGCCCAGTGCTTGCTTCCTGGGCTATCCGTCCTGGCATGTGAACTTATTTTTATCCTTGATTTTTTTTCCATGATTGTTTATTGTTATTATCAGTAAAAATGCTTAGCTGAACTGAATTTTACCCAGTAGACATTTAGTGAGTCTCTACTATGGTCACGAATCATGCTGGTGTTGAACACAATCAGTGGCTGAGTTCAAATTCTAGAAAGCAGAGTGTTTCCTTTTCTAACTAAAATTTGTCGAAAGTTTACCACAGTTTACCAATTCTAAATGCTTTACATGCATAACTCACGCAATTCTCATTGTAACACTTTGTAGCAATGACTATTAGTATTCAAATATTCTAATCCTCATCACACAGTTAAGGAAAATGAGGAACAGAAAGGCTGAGCTACTTGCCATATGTGACATATGTGATAATTTATAAACATTGGAGCTGGGGGCTTAAAGCAAGCCAAGCTGGCTGCAAAGCCCCCACTCCTAACCCCGAGGCACTGAGGTCCCCCATCCTTATGTTTGCAAGTTACCCTGAGAAAGTCATTCCAGAGCCAGGGCACGAAGGAACACCCCCAAGAGGTGCTCAAACAACCCTGAGCACTGTCTGCAAACAAAACATGCTGTAGGCTGGATGTCTAAGAGTTATGCTCCATGCCCAGGAACCTAGATTGTAAGTCTAGGAAGGAGCATGATTAAAAAGCATACAATTACTTGTAAAGCAAAAGAGGTGTAAGTGCTAAGTTGCTGATAGAAAGTCCTACGCACTTCACACAGAGCTCAGTTCTGGTTTGGTTACTCAGAAACACGTGTGATGGAGCAGTGTGTCACAGGTGCCTTAAAGGAAGGGTCAGATTTCAGCGGAGGGAGAAGAGGCAGCAACGAGAACTTTACTGGTAGACAAAAAGACAGGAGCCATGGGGTGGCAGTGAGGCACAGTGAGACGTTTCTCTGCCGGTCAGCAGGGGCCCCTCTTGCTGGGCCCTTCAGCATCTGTAGGAACAAGTGAATTTGAAAAAGGTGGGTTGCAAAGAGGTATAGGCCATGGGCAGAACTGTGAGGACTGGCCACCCTCATGGGGGAAGAAGAGCAGATGGGCCACCCCTCTGGCAAGTAGAGGAGAGGAGGAGCAGGAAGGTAGGTGTCTCAGAAGCTGTGGGATGAAGAGAACCTGAAATAGCCAGAGATCAAGAGTGCACACAACATATAGACATCAAGAAAAAGAGATACCAAAAATGAGTTTTTGGCTTCAGTATTTAGGACATGATGGGTGTTCCTCAAGGGAGGCGTTGCAATGAAACAGCAAAATGGGCCTGGGCTGGTGAGCCCTCAGTAAGGGCAGCAGGGCCAGGGGCCAGCCAATGGAAAGGGAGCTACTAGTATCAATCCCATGGAGACATAGGGAGTAGCCAATCCCCCTAAGCAGAAGGTCCAGAGAGGAACGGAGGTAGTTTAAAATATGCAAAAAAGCCTCAAAGTAATGGCCCAAGGAGACCCAAATAGGGCACCCTACTAAAGATGGCCATGCTGAATCATCTAGAACCCATCCAAGAAGTGAACCAGCCTGGTGTGGGGGCAAGACTTGATTCTTGAATATCCCTCAAACTCCTTTGAGGGCTGGCAGGCTTGAAAATTTTAGTCAAGTTTGAGGAAAGGGTGTAACAGGTCCTGTCCTCTCTCTTGCCTCACACATACAGGCATTGCTCTCATTTTCTGAAATCTTTCAGGGACTATCTATCTGTCCGGGAAGGCCAAAGGGCCAGCTGCACCTGAGGCAGCCCTGCTCCAGCTCCAGCCTCCGTGGGTGGGCTGTGCATGTGAGTCAAGACCCAGGCTCAGCACAGGCAGCCGCTGGGACGTCAGACCAGATTCTGCCTGCTCCCACCAGCAGACAACCCCACTCTTCAAAACTGCTGGTCTTTCCTTCTCACCCCAGAGGTGCAGAGGCACCCATTCCAGGGTTCCCCAGACCTTAGTTTCCATGCTGCGCTCCCCCACCTAGCTTTCAGGAGGCAGTAGTTGTCCTTGTTGGAGCTCCCGCGCTCCACCCTGGGATAAGACGTTGGGAAATGCAGGAAAGGACCACTGTACCTCCTCCTTTTCACTCTTGGAGTGCCCACACCCCACACCTTTGGTCACTATCAGTAGAATGCCGGGAAGGGGTGAGTGGGCACGTGGTTGCCTTTCACTTGTGAAGAGGCCACACTGCCCTTACAGGGTCTGCGCTCTGCTGGACCAAAGAGGCAAAACACCCAGCTGAAAGGTGGAATCCGCGAGGGGGTTCCCTGGAGAAAATTTTCTTGTCCCAGGGCAAGGGCCCTGCATTCCTCCACCCATTATTAAGCTTTTCAGCCCAAGTTTAGAGCTCTCCAACTTTTGGGGCTTTGTTTAGAGTTCAACAGCGCCGCCCTCTGGTGTTTGGTTGTGAGTGATCATAGCGGAGAGGTGGCATAGGATTAAAAAAAAAAAAAGTTTGTCCCTCCCTTATGTCCCCCCCCCCCCACACTCCCTTATGTTTTGGACACCAAACACACACACACACACACACCACACACACACATTCTTGGTAAGTGAATAAGCGGTAAAGGTCGCGAAAGTGACAGATTCCCATCTCCTCGTCGCAGCTGTCCCCACCCTGTCCGTCCGGAGGACCGCCCTTCTGCAACGCGAGTGGCATTACGTTGCACTTTTACATCACTCTGATCTCTCAGCCAAATGCAAAATTCCTTAACCGTCCCAAGCCAAATTCGCTTGGAGCCCGCGAGGGCTCCCGAGCGCCCCTTTCGGGGTGTGAGATGGCCTATCCCTCTGTGAAGCTGGATAAAAACAGACCCAACAGGCTAGCGCGCTCCGCAACACGCCTGCTCCTACAGGGCTCTGCAAGAAATTCGCCTCATGCGACAAACCATAAGTGACTCTTAATCTCAACAAAACAAACTGAGGGTTGCTGGGGGGAGGAGGGTTGGGAGAGAGTGGTGGGGTTATGGACATTGGGGCGGGTTTGTGCTATGGTGAGTGCTGTGAAGTGTGTAAACCTGGCGATTCACAGACCTGTACCCCTGGGGATAAAAATATATTATATGTTTATTAAAAAATAAAAAAAATTTTAAAAAAGTTCTTTTTTAAAAAAGAATTCTTAAAAAAAAAAAAAAAAAGAATTCGCCTCATGCTCAGGGACCCGTGGGTCCCTGGTTGTGCGCGGAGCTCGCCAGTGTTAGGCCAGTTCTTCTCCCTTCCCCCATCATCGCGCCAGCCACACCCTCTGTCCTCTGGGGCCCAGCGCATCGTGTCTCCTGCTTTAGGCGCCAGGGCTCGGGACGGGGTCCAGTTCTTTCACCAACACTGCTTCTTTGGGGGAAGCCCACGCCCTTGGCACCCCCTCCCCAAATTTTCCTCTTGTCGGGCACCTCCCCCTAGATCCGGGCCGGTCGTGGGCACTACCTCCCCGTAGCTCATTCAAAGCCCTCCTCTCTGGTCTCCACAGAGTTCCGCAATCCAGACTTCCCTTGAAATCGGTGGTAACATTCTTTTATAAGAAAAAGAAAGAGGACCGAGAGATTAAGAGGGGCTGCGTATTAAGCCCCCTTTACGACCGCGAGCCTGAGGGCCCTAGTGGCGGGGGAGGACGTCGTCTTGCTGACAGAGGTACTGTCTTCCCGCGGCGCCTGCGCCTGGCGGTCCCGCCTGGGGACCTCCCAGCGCCCGGGCCGGGTTTACTCATCCCGGCGAGGTGATCCCAGGCGCGAGGGCGGGCACAAGGCGCCGGGAGAACCCAGTAATCCGAGAATGCAGCATCAGCCCTTCCCACCAGGCACTTCCTTCCTTTTCCCGAACGTCCAGGAGGGAGGGCCACGCACTTATAAACCCCCGCCCCGGCCGGCCGGCATGTCAGAGGCTGCTTCGCCAGCGCTGCGCGCCGCGGCTGGACACGTCTGGGCTGGGACCAACGCAAGCGCCTGTCGCCGGCGGCGCCCTGCGCTTCTCGGTTCCCTCGGAGCTCTGGCCATGTCGCGGCGTTTGCGCTCTCCCCCGCGCCTGCCGTCGGCGTGCTGGGACAGCATGCTCCGGGTCCTGCTCCTCGGCGTGCTGGCCCCCGCGGGTCTGGGGCTCCCCACGTCCCCAGAGCCTCAGCCACGCGGCAGCCAGTGCGTCGAGCACGACTGCTTCGAGCTTTTCCGGGGCCCCGCGACCTTCTTCGCCGCCAGCCAGGCCTGCGAAGGGTTGGGGGGCCACCTGATGACTGTGCGCTCCTCAGTGGCGGCTGATGTCATCTCCTTGCTACTGAGCGGCGACAGCGGCGACAGCCCGCGCCTCTGGATCGGCCTGCAGCTCCCGCCCGGTTGCAGCGACCCAGGGCAACTCGGGCCCTTGCGCGGCTTCCAGTGGGTTACCGGCGACAACCGCACCAGCTACAGCAGGTGGGCGCGGTTGCA